>NW_026095913.1:0-1436842 GCF_023614345.1 Adelges cooleyi
GTATAGACTATAGAATAAATATGGCATGTAATACACAAAATCAATAATATTAAGACAGCTAAACTTATATTAAAAATCAATATCATTGGCAAAAAGTATAAGACGGGAAAACGGTGAACTTGAAACGATGAAATAGAGAGAAAGTAACTTTTAAGGTAATACCTGAAGCGCACGTTAAACTATTTACTTAATATTATAAAACAATTTAAATAATTATGAAACATTTATTTGTTAAAACATTTTTAATATTAACACTTGAATTATTTTCAACATTTATTACTTCAAAATTGTCTTATAAGTTATAACATTAAAAAGATCCTCGTTAGTTTTTTTCCTGAAGGAAAACATTGGATCATGAATATGACTTTATAGTAGCCTATCTATATAGGAGAGAATTTTAATAACAAATTAACAAACGGTACACAATTTTGAAATAATAAATGTTGAAAATAATTCAAGTTTTAATATTAAAAATGTTTTATAAACAAATGTTTCGTAATTATTTAAACTGTTTTATAATATTATGTAAATATTTTAACGTGCACTTTAGTATTACTTTATCTCTATTTCATCCAATCAAGTTACCCAATTTCCCGTATTATACGTTTTGCCATTGATATTGATTTTTAATACAAGTTTAGCTGTCTAGTACCCAGTTACTTTAATCATATATTCATGTACATGGTAATTTCTCTCCCCTCCCCACTCTTCTCCTTTTATTTCTCTCCTCTCTCCTTCTAACCTAACCTAACCCTACTCTCTCTCCTCGTCTAAAACGTCTATTTTAGTTATTTAAAAATATGATACTAAATATGTATGCAATAATTAAGCTATAGTTTAGTTTACATAATTTAAGTAAACTTTTATTGATGAACAATTTTATAAAAACCCTTAATTTTAGCGATAAATATTTTTCAGATTCAGGATTTACGGGCTTAAGGGGAACGGAAAGCGCTATTTATTAAGGGGCAAAGGATAAGCAATATTTGACGAAAATTGATTTAATAGCCATTTTACCAATACCTACTAATTTCAGGGTGAACATATATTACAATTTTATAAGTATAATACCTTTAAAATTATTTTTCTCCGAGTTATGACGAAAGTTCGATAAAAAATGACTTTCGTAGAAGACGTTTTCTGGCGTATCTATAGGACGGATTTCAAATTTTTTTTTATGTGTAGCTTACTATTTTTTTTATGAGGGCCAAAAGGCCGATTTTTGATTTAGCGATTAAAAATATATTTAGATGTATTAGAAAAAACTATAAAAAAGTAAAAATAAAAATGCTTATAAATATTTTTTTAACACAAAAATAAAAAATCGTTTTTTAGCTTCCATAGAAAATGTGTTAAACTATAAAACAAAACAAAAGTTATTGAAATCGGTTCGGTAGACACTTCAGAAAATGACTCCGCGTTTTAGTCTTTATTTGTAAAAAAAATTGACGCTTTTTGTCCCCCTTAACAAATCCGAAATCCAAAAAAAAAATATCTTTTCGGTTTATATTCTATAATAATATTGTAAAAATATTTTAAAACAATATTTAGGTAGGAAATCAAGTAACCATACTTAAAAATTTCCTTGTACGTTTAAATCAAGTGTAGTAGAGTGAGACATAGTTGGGAGAAAGTATAGTGGGGACAGGAAAGGTCACAGGTGTACAAAAATTGTTATAACTGAAAGTGAATTGCTTTGCGCCCTATATTACATGTTTTCAGTATGTGTTAAATGTATTTTAAATATATTTTTGCGCGTATTTAGATGATTTTCATATACTATTTACATTACAGTGTACCTACATTTTATATATAATTAATTAAAAATAAATAAAAAGTATAATAAGAAAAAAATCATTTTGAATCACTCGAAAATTAACTTAATTATATTTTTTAAAATCTATATAATTGTTGAGCCAACTTATTATCCAATAAAATCTATTGTATAAAAAAAAATACATTTTAAAACCTATTACTATGTAGTTTTTTTACACACACACACCATACAGACTCCAGTCAAGACAGAGTCGCGGATTCGGCCGAGCAATTGATATTAGAATTCTCATGTATTACTGTGCGTAATTTTGGGTAAAGCGTTTGAATTCTGTAACCAAAACCCGACACCTTCAACGTTATAATGAAGTCGTTGGATCACGACGGACAGTGGCAAACTTTTATAATTTTTTTTTTTTTTTTTGGGGGGGGGGTCCTGAAAAATAATATGTATGTCAAAAGCATTATTTCTATTAAAAAAGTGTATTATATTGATGTAATTTAAGTTAATATATAACATTATATATTCACCCCCCCCCCCCTGTAAATCCGCCACTGAGGACAGAAATCGCAATTTTGTACAGACCGTAAAACAAATCAATTCTTTTTTTTAGTTCTTCTTGACCTAAGATTGACCTAATTTGACCTAAGATTTTTAAGAAAATCAAATATTTTTTTTAACCTATACTAGATCTACTTTCAGTCTAATTTTTAGACATTAAGTCCTAAATCGGTTAGGTCTGGTTAGGTTTATCCAGTATGCCTAAAAAGAAAAATAAGGAAAAAAGTTATATCGTTTCTAGGGAATAGGCTTTGCGATATTCTTCGGTTGTTTAACGTTTATCAATAGTACGTCATCGGAAGAATATTCAATACAAATATGAAACTCATTCGACTAATTAACAAAAAGTTATAGCAAGCCATTATTTAAAAAATAATGTTAAAAAAAAATATGTAAAATTCTTGGGTGATTTTCTCGATTTTAAAGAAGAAGTGGTGAACGTTTTAAATGTTTGGCCCAATAAATACCTTTCAGGTATGATTTTGATTTCTTAGAGGTGCTTCATGAATAAATTGGTTCAGCTTTTTAGATGATATGTGGGTCCACACATTATTGTAAAAACAATACTTTGTCAGCTACGTATCGAAGCTAAAAATACATTTTTTATAACCAACTTTACTTGTTGTGTATAATACAATGGCTATTTAGATAGCTATTTTAAAAAGTAGGCTTAACTGTAACTGTTGGCTGTTCGATGACACGTTTTAACTAAATACTTTTGGAGTTATTAACTTTTAAAATTGAAGGCAAATCGTTTTTACTATAAAATATACAGTGTATACTAGAAGACGTGATGGGGACCAGTATAACTGAGAGAGAAAATTGGCAACGGTAGTTTTTTTTTGCAAATGAATTCCTTCCCCGAAAAATGTATGAAAAAGATATACGTTAACACACAAATTCTCATTTATTGCGTCTGATTTCAGTTAGAGCAATGGATCGAACAAGAAGAGAAAAGTACGATTTAGATCTCCTCGACCAAACCCAATTGGAACGCATTCTTCAACGGACCCCATTGCGGCTCTCGAACGGCGATTAGAATTTTTGGAACATCGAGTGGACGTCTTGTCTAGAGCTAAGCAGGCGACGCCCGCACGAAGACCCCAAACGTTGGAAGGTCTCTGCTGTTTGACAACAGAGACTGTCGTGGGAGCCGCTCCACAATCGCAGCCACGCACACAACCCTGGATGAAATATGGGACTAAGACATCGAGTGGAATGGCCGTCAACAGCTCTTACAAACCTCCGGTGCCACCTCGGCACACTTCATCAGCCTCACAAACCATTCTACCACCTGTTACGGCTGCTAGTGGCGAACCGATAAAATCGGTAAAAATACCCTTCTTTAGACGTAAATCCGTATAAAGCAGAAGGTAATCTTTAGTTTTGTTTAATCTTTAATGCTAAATGTTAAAAATAAAAATTATCTTCAGTATCTAATGTTATTATCAATAGCCAAAAGATATGTAAAATGATAAATATTTTTATTGTGCTTAGTATTATACACTATGTTGTCGTTATGAACGTGTAATAATACTAAAATATATCTGATATACTTACTGTCAACATGTTATTTGTTCTTCTTACTTTCTTGTACTTAATTAATTTACTTTTAAAACATGGATTAGATTTTCAATAATGTCTTATGTGAATGATAGCAACCATTAGCGAGCTAAGAATAAAAATGTTCTATATTCAACATTAACTAAAAAAATATTTTTTTTTTACTAAATTTTAATCATTTTTATTTGCCCGTCTTTAGATCCATCAACGGTTTCTCTACCTACATTCTCTATAAACATATACAAAATGAAAAGGTTCTAGGTTCGTAAAAATTAGATACTGTGAATTTTTTTTAATTTGGAAAAACTTTTTCAAACGCAATTACAGGATTTTAACCAAGAGGTATTTTTCATTCTCAGTCCGCGAATTGGGTATTATAGACATATGTGAAAATAAGGGTTTTCGATTTTAGTTTCATACTAGTTTGTAGTATCATTCTTATATAGTTACCATGAATTTTAATCAAAATCTATCTTCTTAAAAATAAAACTGTTATTTAAATTCAACGCGTAGCTTTTGTTTCTTATATTATGTTTAAAACCACTGTCAAATCATTGTCAAATAACTTCCTTAAAACTAAAGGACAATGGGTCAGCAATGAGTAAATGTACCTAAGGTAAGGTCTACTAATAACAGAAAAAATCACGGAATCAAATTTTAAAAAACGTTGAAACATTTACAATTTTTAAGCTAGAGAACACGATTTTTTATAACAGTTTTTTGAATTCAAACAACTACACTCGAGTAAATCGGTCCACACGCAAAAAGGTTATCGTGACTTCAGGCTAAAAAAAATAAACACATTGGCAAAACTAATACCTTCTCAGCTGTCGCATCGAATCTAAAAGGAAAAATCACTCTCGCACCATATTTTAATTTCAGGTTGCTATGTGTGAATGTATCAACAGCCAACAGGTATCTGACAAATATGTTTATTGTTGTTGGTAAGCTGTGGTAGTCATTAAAGAAGAACGAAAAATTGTTCTTATATTTTTTTGTTCCACTTGTCTTCTGGAGTAAAAAAAATTTTCCTCATTTTTTCAAATTATTTTTAGCGGATGCGAGCATCAGTTTTTCAAAAATGTTTGGTTTTTTAGTATTAGTTTTCTTTACGTATAAATTAAAATTAAATTTTTATATTTAAACAGATGGTATTGTATAAAATAGTATTACTATTTTTTATTTTTAACTAATTAAAGTAAATAATTAGAACTAGCTTAGGCCTTAGAAAGTAAAACTATGAAAATATTTATAAACTAACCCTTAATATTATCCTAAAATATTTGTTTTATGGGTTTAAAAAAGAATAAATATATTTACAGGGTGTAATGTAAAGTTCTACCGAGCTTCAAATGAGACATTCAGTATGCTTTATGGGTATAATAAATGGTATTAATTTTTTTTTACTTTTAAAATTATTTAAATTATAACTCGTATCTCATTAAAAAATGGTCTAACGAAAAAAATAATTTCAGATTTGGAGAAATCTGGAGAAAAAATCTTGTTAAATTGATATGTAACAAGGTTTTTATCGTAACTGGCCACATATACGTCCACAGGGTGACCACCGAGTGGCCATTGAGTGACCGGCATGTGACTAAAATCAACATATGGCACGTGACATATCATTTTGGGTTAGAATTTTATTCTCAATTCAGTGGTGTCCTTAGTATTATTTTACATGAAACGATGTTTCGCATGCTATATGTTGATTTTAGTCACATACCGGTCACTCAGTGGCCACTCGGTGGTCACCCTGTGGACGTATATGTAGCCAGATACCAAAAAATAATGTTACATATCAATTCAACAAGATTTTTTCTCTTGATTTCAAATCTGAATTAATTTTTTTGCTAGATAATTTTTAATGACATAAGGGTTCTATTTTAAATTTAAAAAAAATGAACACTTTTTATTGTACCCATAACACTTATTGTATCCATGAATGTCTCATTTGAAGCTCGGTAGAACTTTACATTACACCCTGTATATATTTGTTGGGTGTCTTTAGGGTAGTTTATTAAGGGTTAATTTGACAACGTTTACATATACGTTACATTCTATGGTCTAATTTAGTTTAAAAGTTGTATTTTTGTAAAAATAAAAAATACTAGTTTATTCCTCTTATTCTACTGATGACTTTTTATGCAAACAACATATTGTGCTTAAAATTAATATTTCATATTTTTGAAAAACTAGTGATCGCATCATCTAAAAATCTAAAAGAAATAGCGAAATATTGTTTTACCCCAAAAACATAATATTATAAGAGGAACAGAAAACAATTAAAAAAAATAGTTTTGTCTATCCTAATTACCATATTGCCTAAATATTACCATATTTAGTTGTAATTTTCTCATGAATTAACGATGTCAGGCTGGGAGTGAAGCAAAGCGAAAGCGTTTCCCTTTCAGTATGGGCGATACCGAGATTAAAAATTACCATATTGCTTATTGGTAATAACGGTGACAAACTACTAGAAAAAAACAGAAGATTAGCCCCTATCATATCTACCCTAATACTTAAAATAAATTTCTGTGGCTTTGGTCTAGCAGGCAGAGACAAATGAGCTTTAAATTTTTTATTTTCTTTTAGCGCTATGGATTTTTTTCTATAAACTCTTCATAAGTAATTCATTTTTTGGCCTCAAAGAGTATCATCTTCAACACAGTATATAAAGGATAGTTATTGCATTTAGCAGACTAACTCGTACATGCCCAAAATTGACACAGGCACTTTTAGACCCAAGCCACAAATGTATAATTGCAAGTGCTAAAATGAAAATACAGGCATTGCAGCTATAACAGAATACACCAAGTTCTTTGTAAACAATGTAACGACTTGAATCAATAACATTTTTTAGCGCTTTCAAATACTATATTATAAATCAGTGTAGGTTGAAAAAACAATTAAGTTGTTATGGAACTTATTTGCATTTCTACCTTAATGTCTTTTGGACAAATATTAAATTTATTTAGTATATTTATATATGTGTGCAATGGTTTTTATAGAACTAATAATTGAATCGCTTTATGCATAAAAAGTCTTAGTCCATAACATAAAACTTTTGTTATTTTTGAAAAAGTATTAAATTGTAAGACCTCTATAAAGTCAATAGCGATTGGATAAATTAAATTCTATAAGATAATTTTTTTTTTCAAAAACGCAGTCTTGATAGTTTGTATTATACACATTAACAAATGAAATAACTTTTGTTTTAATGAATATTTTTAAGATTTTTTTTTTTTATAATTTGTACTCATTTGCGCTGTAAGCACCAATAAGTTACTAAAGGTTAAAGGGTAGGATGGGAGATGGAGTGCGGTAGAGAAATGCGTGCAGATAAAAATAGCTCTAAGCGCTTACTCTACCGCACTCCACCTCCCATCCTACCCTTTAACCTTTAGTAACTTAAAAATTAATTATCCAAATCTTTTAACAAAATGGCTATATTGAAATTTAAAAAAAAATGTAGCAAAAAAAATTTTAAAAAAATTAAAAAAAGTAAAATAGTTAAGTGCAATAAAAAATATAGAGCTGTATTATAGCGCAAATGAGTATAAATTGTTTAAAAAAAAAAATCTGAAAAATATTCACTAGAAGAGAATTTATTTTATTTGTCAAATCATTGTGGGCCATCCTGTATAATATAGTATTATTATACTGTGGCCCTTATTATAAAAATTAATAATTATATGTAATTAATACACTTAACATTTATTTTAATTAATCATCTTAAAAACAAAAAGTCTGTGTCATAAAACCAGTTTTATTAGCTTTCTAAACAACGAAATATATACCTTAATATTAAAAATAAATTAAAATTAAAAATATAGGTATTTGTATAAAATATAACAACAACTAACTTGTATTTTTGATAATATGATTAATCATTATTTTTGTAAATAGTTATCATAACATTAGAAACATTAATATGAGAATAACAGCCAACAGTCATATTGATAATATTATTTTCGCTGAAATGTGAACTAACGCCTAACATCCCTTTTCAACAAACCTTACCTGTATACTTACACCGTGAGATGGTTTCTTGACGAATTCGCTCTTGACGATCGAGATCGTCAGTCCGTCGCCGTGTTGTTAGCTAGGTTTAGCTGTCATGCGTTTAAGTGTAAAACCAGAAATCGAAAATAAATAGATCTTTAAAAATTTGGAACTAGGTACCCACAATTGCTGGAATTACAATCTGATGCGAGGACGACGTCTATAGTCATATTTCAAAGGCATGATTCGACCCCATGATGGTTCGCACTGCGATACGGAAGGCAAAGGGAAACCACCGTATAAATCATCCCAAGAAATAGCAAAAGCTACAAACAAATCTCAGGATTGAATACTAAAGAAGAAGATTCGACCCCGAGACACAAATAAACATTAAAATTTTTCATTCATTTACCAGCAAATTTACCCTGAACCATACAACTAATAATTTTTAAATAAAAACTAAAATGTAGTATTTTATGGTTCTTGTTAATTTACAAAGTCCAAATTCATTGAGTTAAGTATTATGAAATGTATGTGTCACACACTAATATTAAACCAAATTTAAATTACAAAAAAACGTACAATATAAAATATTATCTGATAAATTTACGAGGAACTTTGTTGAACAGGGCCCACGCTTTTCTCTAATGTCAAAAATTAAAGATGTTTAACATTATTTAAAATTGTAGTTAGTTTTCGGTTGTTTTCAAAGTAATTGACATTTTAAATTAAATGTGCTACAATTGATTGGTAAATTGTTCTTGTAATACAATTCTTTTTTACTTTTTACTATTTATTAGAAAAGCAGTTAAGAACTGATTAGTGTCAATAAGTTCAGATCACAAACGATCTACCGACTAAAAAAAGAATGTCCGGCGCTGCTGCTTGAATAAAAGTAGAGTATATTTGTTTTTATGTTTAAAAGAAGTATCTAAAGGTTAGACGGTTCAGAATTAAGTGTTTGGCGTTGTTTACTTTACGGGTTTAATAAGCAATGGTTTAAAACATAAAGAATATCTAGAAATCAGTCGGCTAAAATATCAAATATCAGTAGTGTACTGTTACGGTGCAGTGGTGTACTGTTACGGTGCAGTGCAGTGAATGAATCACACACGACTGTCCGCCTTTTAAGGCTTAATTAAGGAATCCAGACGTGGTAGGAAGTTACTCTGTATCAACCCTATAATTCCTAGAGACTATTTATGTATTTTTATAATCACCTGAAAATCAAAAGGGTTGTCGTACCTTAAAATCAAGTAACTAAACTCTCAAATTGCAACGTACAATGTTATTTATTATACAAATTTAACGACGAGTAAGAACTAAGTTATCGATTAAAATATTAAAATGAATAAAAAGCAGTATGTATATAAAGGTTTTACACTTGTTACCTGGGTCCGTGTTAATTCGGATATAAAATAGGCGGAGTGACACACACAAAAAATATAAAAAAAGAGCCGAACAATTATTAGGTAATTACTTGTTAGTAAATAGGTGTTGTATGGTATATATTAAAAAAAAAAAATTACATTTCAAAGTTGGCTTATTTCTACGTTTTATTATTAGTGTGGCACAAATAATGTGATGGTGCATTTAACAAGTTTTTTTTGAGAAAAAATAGTTTTATTAGTTTCATATTATAATACAAAAAATGCAATTAATTTATCCTAATGGCCATGGAAAAAAGTTGCCAAAAACCATAACCATATACAATGTATTCTTAAGTTAAGGATGCATGTGCTTTGGGGTTAAACATGTTTAAAATTAAATTAAATTAAATATTTACAGTTTAATTAAATTATAAAGCTACCTATAATAATTGGACTCAGGATTTTCCGCGATAGAGAAAATTATATTATAAAATCATAACTCATAATCTGTAATATGATACAAAAAAATGTACATTTTAATATCTTGCTGATGGCTAACTTGCACTTTATATTATAATATGCTTTGTGTAATTAATAGCTTTATATTAAATATATTTACAATTAAAACTAAAAAATATAAAAACAAATAGGTAAATAAAAATACATACTTTGAGTTAATTTATATAAATTGGAATGGAATAAACACATAATTATTGCTTTTGCTCTTTTAGAGCGAAGCATTTTATTATTATATTATAACGTTTTGAAAAAAAAGTAATGTTTTAAGCTACGAAATAGTACGTTTAGGCAAAACCCAATTATCTCAATCGATTTGTCGCCAGTTTTACTCTAAGAATCGATGTCTTACTCAATTTTGTCAAAACTGGAGATTACACGTTCAGAATGGAAACATCTCATTAATAAGGAACGGGGCTTTTAAAAATCACAGCAAAGTACGAAAAACGAAGAAAACGGTCAACGCAACGGATTTACGTCGGTCACGGAAACGGCGTTTCGGAATTTTAATCACTTTAGCCGACTGATTTATTAGAAAAGAAACGATTGTAATGATATTATATTATTCAAATGTACAATTCTTGATTCGTTATGTTCCATAGTCCCAATGCTCAAATGACTCCTATTATGAACATTTATTTTGATATATAAATGTTTTTTTTTTAAATTTTAGACGTACTCGTGTGTAGTATGACTTACCAGGTTAGCAGACAGTGAAAATTAATTTTGCAAATCTATGGCCACTCGAATATTGTTATCAGAATTAGGATTATACCGTCGTTTTTCTTATATACCAGCCGGTATGTTTTGACCAGAAACCGGGTGTGTATACAGAGTGAATAAAAAAACCAATTGAAACGGAACTCTACATTGACTTATCTTATTGTTATTACAACAATAATATTATATTTTCTAGAGTTCCGTTTCAATTGATTTTTTTATTCACTCTGTATACACACCCAAGTCATACTACACACGAGTACGTCTAAAATTAAAAAAAAAACATTTATATATCAAAATTAATGTTCATAATAGGAGTCATTTGAGCATTGGGACTATGGAACATAACGAATCAAGAATTGTACATTTGAATAATATAATATCATTACAATCGTTTCTTTTCTAATAAATCAGTCGGCTAAAGTGATTAAAATTCCGAAACGCCGTTTCCGTGACCGACGTAAATCCGTTGCGTTGACCGTTTTCTTCGTTTTTCGTACTTTGCTGTGATTTTTAAAAGCCCCGTTCCTTATTAATGAGATGTTTCCATTCTGAACGTGTAATCTCCAGTTTTGACAAAATTGAGTAAGACATCGATTCTTAGAGTAAAACTGGCGACTAAACACGATTATTATTTTCTACGTATTAATCAAATAAAAAATAGGTGTTTCGATTTAAAAAAAAATTAAGTTTTTTTTTTACAAAAAAAATGATGCTTCTTATAAATAAAATGTTCATTATTCTGAAATTTATAACCGTTAAGTTTAGCAAAAATAGTTATATATTTTCCAAAGAAAAGTGTCTTTATGCCTAACGAATAATTTTTTAAAGATTTGTTGTAAATACTTATTACGTACATCGTTTTCGTAAACCATATTTGATATTGCCAAGTTGTTTAATTTTGTAACTTCTAGTTTTCAATTGATATCTAGTTTAGTTCATCTGCTGTAATTTCATTGATTTTAATAATACCTAAATAAAAAACATAATATTTATGATTAATAATATTTGTATGCGTTGATTTGTAAAAATAGTTATAATTGAAAATTACTTTTATAGCGTTTTCCACTCTTCTGAACTATTGCATCAAGGTGACAAATTAACCGGGATAATCGTACTGAAATAAAAAAATGCAATACAGTATGCCCCAATTCTGTAGGTTAAACAAAATAATATTCATTAGGAAAACATTATTAATAACTAAATAATAATAATAAATATAATAATTAAAATTAATTTTATGTTTAACAATTCTGTGGCTTGGTGCAAGAAGGACCAATGTCAAAATTTGTTAATATGATTTGATAATGATTTGTTAATTTGTTTTGATAATTCAGCTGTAGTCTAAATTATACCTGCTATAATATTACTCAAAATTCTTTTCTTTTATTATCCACCTCCCGTCATCAGTCATCCTCACTTTCAAATGAATATAACTTTTGAACGGATGAATAAAAATACAAATTTTTTTTACCAATTCTTTTTTAAAAATTATTTTGAACAAAATGGCTATCTTGAAAAAAAATAAAAATATGTAATAAAAAATTTAAAAAAATTAAAAAAAGTAAAACAGGTAAGTGCAATAAAAACCACGGTGCTTATAGCGCAAATGAGTATAAATTATTAAAAATAAAAAATCTCAAAAATATTCACTAGAACAAAAGTTATTTCATTTGTCAAATCTTTGTGGGTCACCCTGTATACTATAAACGAATTAACGCAGGTAGACGGACAGCGATGTGCCGTTTTTATTAACACTAACACATAACGTTTAACGTTAATTTAAAATATATATGCGTTTCATTCCATTGGCATATCATCCTGTATACTATAAACGAATTAACGCAGGTAGACGGACGTATATTATATCTGTACGACGTTATTCTTTATCTATGATTATTATTATATTTTGTTTGGTACTTGTTATTATTATTATATCAGGCTTTCAGTAAAAAAAAAATGTAATTTTTTAATTTAAACTCCCCCTACTTGCCCCCCCCCCTCGCGGACGCCCTTATCTGAGAGGTGGTAATTAGTTTTTGTGGAAATTCTCCTCGTCTATACATTTTTAGTCAAATATGATTAAGTTAAAACTGTTTGTGTAATGATATTTTATTGAATACGTGTACAATATACACTATACGAACAATAATATGAATAATAAAATAATAGTAATATATTGAAATACGTTATATTTAATTATCGTGTTCAGAAAGCTGGAAGTGTCTTAATCGAACTATGATACTTTTTTAGAAAACTACAAACTTAAAAATAGTGCTTTTCAAAATACCTACATTTATTTCTTAGTGAGAAATTTGTTGAAAAATAAATAAATGTAGCACTAATTTTAAGCTTCAAATGTTTTAGAATCCCAAGGCTCCCTCCCCTAATCTCCGCTAATAAACTGTCAAAACGTTTTTTAATGTATCTAAAAATAAAGTTAAAAATAAGTATAAACCTATATGTACATGCGCTTAATTTTATTCATTGAATTTGCACAAGATAGTATTTACCTTTATACATAATAAATAAATATATACTTTAATTGTATTATAATAAACTATATTTTAAGCCTTCATAGATAATTAACTTATAGCTAATAATAACGATTTTCAATTGATATTTGCAAATTTTTCTTAATTATGTTCAACATATAAATGATTTAATATTGGTTGTTTATACAAGATTACATTAGATAATATTATGCATTCAGTTTTATAGCGTAAAAACTTAACTACGCAGAATGCGTTTAATCGTTCTATTGTCGGCGTTGTGGGAAAATATCTAATATGTTACCGAAAACAAATGGTATTAAAGAGATACTATCACATTTGATTTTTAGAAAAAAAATCCTTGCTGAATGTAATTATCTTTTGATTTAAAAATCGTTTTTGGTCTAAGACTATCATAGTCCCAGTAAAACGCAATCTGCGTGGATATATTTTGGTACAAATAATGTAGTTATTAACGAACGTTGTTGATGGTCTGATAAAATAACTGATTGTACAAATAAATTTAGTCTGGACAAAAAATTACCTACGAGTACATCAAACTTTTTAATAATTAGGTTGTAAAACGTCCTTTTAACTCCGAATCCGAAATCCTATTATTTGTACATCTTTTAATGCATTTTCAGATTCGTCAGTCGTTCAATTATTGCTCTGTTGACTGTTTGTCTGTAGACATTTTTTAAAAAGTTTATTCAGGTGTTAGAGGTCTACGGCGTTTATACAATTAAAGCATTATACGCTTTTATTGGGTATCACAAACGAGGCATACACATTACGGTCGATTGCAGTCGCGTCTTAATTGTATAAGGGTGTATCAAATATTGAATTAGTATAAGTTCAATTATACGCCTTTGCCTAATAATCAAAGAGCAGTAAAAAAATGCATTTACCATGTAAACATTAGGGCGGAATTGGTAATGAGATTCAAGCTTGTCACGGGGAAAAAAGTATTAAAGGGGATAAATAACGATTAATTGTCAGATCAAATAAAAAATAATATATTTATAAAAAATAAAACTCACTATACAGTGCGAGTGACGAGTGTTTCATACTTTTATAAAAATATATACCAATTTTTTATTTTCTATACAATTTTTTTTTTGTATTATAGACCATAAATATTTCATACCTAATTAAAAATAAATACAAATACAATAACTTTTATTATTAAATTTCATTTTAAAAATCCAAAACAGCTTTGTTTAAAATTAGAATATTTACTATGAATTTGTGTTACATCACTGTCGATTCCATGTGGTATGCAAAACGAAAAACCATAACAAATTAACCAACTATATAAAATATTTAGCACATAAAAGAAAGATGTAAGCTTTGCTATAATATAATATTAACAGTGAAAACTAATTACCAATCTAATGCATTTGATTTGGATATTGCGATTTAAGAGAGTTGTACAAACAGAACTACTGATGAACAGCTCTAATAATTAATAGAAGGTGCAGAGTTAGACTTTAAACAATGTTTAAGAGAAATATATTTAGTTATTATTGAAACCACGAATACCTTAGGTAATATTGATCTTTTTTTATATCATAACTTTAACAAATACTATAAAAAAGTTTAATTAAAAAAATTAAGAAAAGGTGAAATCGTAAAAAATTCATCCAAAAGCACTTACGATTGTTTTTAATTTCATGTAGAGGAAACCAAAATAAGCATATAAAAGCTAACTATAGTTTACTAAAAACTAAATGCTATTAGAAATATCATTTGAAAAATTCAATAAAAGTTGAAAAAACGTGATTTAATGGTGAGTTATAAATTTAAAACAACTTCCGTAGCGCAGAGTAAACGTTCTTAACTGGCTCCGTTTTTTCGGCAGAAAATTAACTGCCGGGTTCACACTGAAAGAAAATTCTTATTCGCGTAGATGGCTGTCAAACGCCGACTATAGAAACCGCCTGGAGTGCACAAGCGGAAATCACTTCTCAAAGTACATTTATATACATTGACAGAATAGCTGTGGTCGATAGGGATAAAACCAAGTTGTATCAACAATTTTAAGTCACCGTGTAGAGCTAATAATAGGTAGTCATACAGTAGGTAATACGAAAATGAAATACTTTTATAAGAAGAAAATATGTCATTTCCACTGATATTCAGTAATAGCTTTTCCATTGTTGACAATTGAAATTGAAATAAACTGTCATCGTAGTAAAATGTTAGCACAGTAGGGGAAATAAGCAATTACGCTATATTGATTGAAATATGAAAAAGTTTAAACGAAATAAAATCGCCTACCACAATATGTAATACAGAACGACGTAAGACTCATTTTCTAGGAAAATGTTTTTCCCCTAAACTTTGAGGTAAGTATTTTACTATATTTTTCAATACGAAAAAAAGTTTTGCATTTATCGCTTATAATAAAAGAAGTATGGACTTCATTTTTTTCAAATGAGAACATGTGTTTTTAGTTCCAAAAATATGTAGGTTTGAATTTTGAATTTTCATCAATCTGTTCGTTTGCTATGACATTACAAAGATTTGAATTTAAGATCAATATTTCAATATTCGTTTGGTTTCTACAACAGTAGTACAATAGTTTTCCATTAAATAAAAATATTGACCCCCGTCGATAACACTTGTCACCGTCACTGTGCTTGAATATGTAGATAAGGTCCACTTGTCTATCATTATTACAAAACGTTTCATTATGTCTAGTTATTGGGTTCTCACATACAAAACAATGCGAACATAAATATGAATTTAGCAAACCGAAAACATATGATAATTGTAAGAGGAAATGTAATATATTTGCAAAGCATATAGCAAATTAACAGATTGACGAAAATTATAAAATTCAAACGCTAACATTGTTTGTCTACATATTAATGGAATTAAAAACATGTGATCCACACACGCATTACGTATAATGGATGAAGATAACTAACCTAACCTAACATACAAACATAGGAAGAACATTATTATCAAAACATTCATATTTTCTGAGACAATTATTGCCTTACATCAAATGGATACACTCTGTATATGTTTTATGGTAAGTTGTATATAGTACTGTCAAATTAAGATCAGTAACACAAATTTAATATAATATGTAACATAAACTGCAACTAAATAAAAGACTTTTACAAAAAAAAACACTAATTTGTTTACTTCTTGCTTCTTGCGTGAAACACAAAAGTATTTTTTTCATGGGAAGTCTATAAGGTTCTATATGATGGTGGTGATCCATTTTGTGTAATTCCGGCGATACTGTTTATCGCATGCAAGCGTTATCACCAGGGTCGTTTGACGGTATTAAATTATGTTATGTATGATTAAATATCAATATCCTTCATGAAATTAATTAAATCACGATTTAACAATATGTTATACCGGTAATACTATGTACTGCATATTAATGAACGGGCGTTCCTGAATTGTCACCTTCCATATTAAATTTAAAAACTAAGCCTCCGAAATGTTAAAACAGTTATAGGAAACTAATTTATTAGCTGTACCCGGTAGTAGAAAAAAATTCAAATATGTGTAATAAGTTGTAATAGAATGTGTTATAAATTATGTTGAGTTGATATTATTTTAAAATGTTGACAGTCTTTTGATCCAGTCCTATCATCTGAGGTTGCGTTAACCCTTATATTAGCCCTTTGAGTGTTTTTTTTTTAATGTTTTGTGTAAACACCACGCGTAGACTACCAAAGGGATGTGGACGACACGAAAACGAGAATCAGAACGGGTGAACCCTTTTTTGAAATTTAACACCACCACGACCCTTCCCTTACTAGCTGCAGTCTCCCAGGGCAGTACCCGACAGTCTGTTATTAAATGTTAACCGAGCCGCACGCATACTCCGGTTAGGCAGTCTGTTAGCCGCGTAAATTTCGAAATTATGTCTACTTTATAATTTGGTCGACAACGAGCAAACTTTGAACCATCAGTTATCAGCGGTCCTGTTAAAAGTAAACGGTAAGTAAATCTCACATCATTTTATATTTTTTATGTGCTAGTGTTGTATAGTTTTTTCTAGACCAATTACGGTGATGAGACAACGTCTGTCTATAATAATTTGTTTCCATGGTTACTTATATCGTAATAATTATATAATGAAAATATTTTCAAATATTTGTTAACTGTTGATTCATAAACATTAGTGACCTAGAAATTTACAACGGTCAAAGTTTATGATCTTCTCTGTTTTTGGGTTTTCCTTAATATAAAAAAACTTTGACTACAGATTTTTTTTTAAAAAAACCGTACATGCTCTAGATCTATCTTCAGTCTAATATTCAGACCTTCAGTCCTAAAACTTAGAAACAAAGGAAAACATTTCTACCCCCTTTTTAAAAATAAAAGTTTTATGATATAAGGTATAATAATATTATCTTTTAATAATACCACGTATAAAAGATAAAGATAGCGACATAATCAGAATAAACAAAAATATTTAAAAAAAAAACTATGCAGTCACAATCAACAGATTTAGTTTTATAAAAATGATTGTGTTTGTTTAAAATGTATAATAATGTAATTTTTCAAATGGTTTTTTAAATATTTTTTCTATTTTTGTGACTGGACTCACGTTTACCCTGCGTTACTACTCTATACAAGTGTTAGATTGCTGCTACTCTGGGTCTCCTGGACCCAATTTTTCAAATTTACCTCAAATTCCCAAATATACTTCTAACTATAATATCTACAACTGCTTCCTGAACTTCCACGTTGTACTCGTCAAAATTAAAAGTATGTAAAACACATTTTAATGCAAAATTGTTTTTATCCTGCACTGAACCTGACACGTTGTTAATCATAACATTTGCATGGACATCATTACGAGTAATAATTGTATTTTGCGCCATATTTGATAAATATTACCATCGAACGCGCCGTCACAACTAATTGAGTACACTTCCGATTTCATGTGTACACCTGATTCAATTATGTCTTTATCGACAGTAGGCAGATATGGGCAGCTAATCTATATATATTCTTATTCTATATACCTTAAAGTATTATTGTATGTGTATAACAGCGTGAAGCTCAGTGAATAGATATAACAAAAATGTAATCTTATCAACCTACCTGTTATGTTCTTGTACTGTGTTTAAATCAAGGTTTATAAATACAGGCGTATACAACAAAAATAGATTCCAATTTTATTTATATAATGACTATAATACATATATAGTACATACGTGAGAAAATTAGAACAATTTAAAACTTATGATTTGTGTTACATATTAAAGATATATTATAAAAAAAATCGTGAATTAGCAACCAAATTATTTTCGATTCTTCCAACTTCAACAACTCGTAAGTAAAATTTCAAATCAATATTTTGAATTCTAATTTTAATTTTCAGAGAACTTAAGTAGTATTGTAACAACCTAAAAAAAAATTACATTTTTCCATTTTGATTTTTTTGATTTTTGGCCACCTTCTTTGATTTTAGATCACTGTGCACTGTCTTGGCCACCACACCATGTTTAATTATTAGTTCAATAACTATTGAGCCACTTTTTTGGTAGTTAATTATTTTTTTAGGACAATTACATCATACTCAATCGTGATTTAAATGATTTTTTTCATCTAGAATGCATTTTACCCGGTGCATATTACAATTAGTGTAAAAACTCTTATTATAAAATCAAAAGATAACAACATTTTGCAGACAATATGTTATCGAATTAAAAAAAAAATAATGGGAAAAAAGTTAAAATTATTTTGAAAAAGTAAAAAAAAGGTGATTTAAATCTTTAAATATTAGGTTTATAAAAAAAAGCTATGACATTGTTTCCAAAATCTTGTCATCCTCTCATTTTCGTTATAGGTATTTTTGTTTTAAATCGACAAGCAGCGATGGAACGCAATATGTGTAGGTATGTTTTAACGCTGGCAAATAAGATGTAATCGACGCGTCATAATGGGTACAATTTAAAATTATTAAACTTAAATGTTGTCTACTGTTGTACTAAAACATAAATAAAAAAATTCTCAAAAAGAAACATCACAAATTTGCAAATATTTTAAGTGTAAACTCTAGTATAGGGAAAGAATAACCCGGTATATACTATAGTAAAGAGGAGCGAAAACTTTGTTTATTAAATAGCAAAATATATGCAACAAATGACAAAAAAAAAATTTTGTAGCCATTTTAAATATACCGTCTAGTTTTAAAAAGAAAAAATATTAAGTTTTTCTAGTTATACAACTTTAATTTTTTAAACGGATTTAAGTTTTGTTTCATGTAGCTTACTATTTTCTCTGTTCGAGCTAAAATGCCGATTTTTGATGAAAAGTTATTAATAAGTAAAAACCTTAATGCTTTAATGACATTTTAAAAACAAAAATAAAAAATAGAAAATTTGCCGGTTTTTGTTCCATTTAATTTTAAGGTATTTAAAATAAAAGTCTTACTTGAAGTCGTGACTGATGTCGTATTCTTTTCTGTCTGGTATAACCATCGGGTGATATCGGATAGCTAACTGATGGCAGAAAATTTTAACCACTCTTGTTAAAATTCCAACATTTACTACAATGCCCTAATCGGAAAATTCGAATATAAGTACCGCCTTTGGGGTAGAGTAAGCGCGTAGAGCTATTTATATCTGCGCGCATTATTCTACCGCACTACACCTCCCATCGTACCCTTTAACGTTTAGTAGCTTAAAAAGTAATTATCCAAATCTAGTTATCGACCAGTCAAAATTTTCATCAAACTAATCTTAGTAAAATGGCTATCTTGAACTAAAAAAAAAAATAAAAACATTATTTAAAAAAGTAAAATAGTTAAGTGCAATAAAAAACGTGTTGCTTGTAGCGCAATTGAGTATAAATTGATAAATTGATAAAAAAATAATATTTTTTTCGTAACGTACTTATATTTGCAACAATTTTTTTAATGCTTTTAATCTGAAAATTCTATTTGTTATCATTAAATGTTTTAATATAATAAAAACATATTTAAAAAACCAGTGCAGTGGGGTCGGGGCATAGTGGGGACGGGGAGGTCACAGGTTTACAGGAATTTTTAAATTTGAAAGTGATAAAATCACTTCCGAAAAACTCCTTTGATGCAAATCGGTAGTTAGATTTTCAAGCCAGTACAGTCCAAACCAAGCACAGTATAAACCAGCAAAGTTAGAAAGTATTAAATTGAGTGCATCTACTGTTTTTTTTGCAAAAACATAGTTGACCAAATAACACATATACTTGTTTGTCTTGTTATTTTACTATATGTCAATAAAAATAATAATACTCGGAACGACAGCGGATTGACACTCCAGATCAATGTTAAATCAATAACTGATTGTCGAATTACCGAATACCGACTACGTACAAATGTCATCAACTCCGACCTCTCTCTCATACACCATGGCCGGCTCGGTCCGATAAGGGGTTTTTCGTTCCCACCTGTACCGTGTACATGAGACGATGAACAGTTGATAACGCGACCAGGCTAATCGCTATAAACGTTTTCAAATAAATGTTCACTTAAAAATTACAAAATAAAAAACCGATTATCAATAAACAATATTATTTTAGTTTTGATTTTTGCAAAAAAAACTCTAATATTTTTGTATTAAACTTTTATCGATTATCACTTTACAAATGTCATAATACCTACATACCTGAAAAAAAAATTGAATTTGTGTAAAATAAAAGTCAAAAGTGGTACTTGAGTACAAAACTTAGTAGTATCATTCTACATAGGTCAACATAAAATTGTTTTAATTATTTGATACATTTTTTTTTAAGATTTTAGGTCTTTTTGTTAAAATATACGCAATCTGCGAAAACACAGTTTTCAGGCAATTAAAAAAAAACTGTAGTGCCGAATTTTTTTTCCGTTTTATTAGTAATGAATACATATGAGTTCTAACTACTGGCAAATTTTCAACCCAAAGGTTTTAAAATTACGGCTAAAAACCCCGAAAAACAAAAAAACTTGTACCCCCCCTAGGGAGGTGGGAAATGGGTATAGTTTAAATTTGATACAACTGACGTATGCGGGCATACCAAATAATTATTTCTTATACATTTCAACTCGATCCGACTCTTTTTCTCGAAATCATAGCCAGTAAAAGTTCTAACTTAAAAACTCGTACGTTTTTTTTTTGTTTTTTCAAATTTCGTACCCCCCCCCCCCCCCCAAAGTACAAACTAGATAAAATTTGTGATTTATAGAGTTGCTATTCGAAGGAATTGGTCAAGTATTAAAAAAGTTACAGTGTATACAGCGAAAAAAAAAGCCCACATCAGAGTAAAACCAATACCTTCTCGCTTTGCATCGAAGTTAAAAATTAAAAGTTACAATAATATTTATGGAAGACTATAGATAGGTTATTTTTATACAAAGTAGAAGACTTTAATAAGTTCTACGTTTTAATAAGGAAATTAATTATTTTATTTTTTTTTTAAATCTTTTGTTGCATCAAATTTATTTTTTGCTTTACTAAAATCAAAACCTAGTTTTACGCCATAAGAAATAATCATTGGAAAAAAAACAATTATATATTTAATGTTGATTAATATAATGTATTACACCAAATCTAACTTAATTTATTATTAAATTACAAACGTATGTGTTTAATACAAATTCACAACGTTTTATGAGCGTATTACTTAATATTTTTATTAAATTTCGACCATGTTGATTAATTTACCGGTTAATTTATATGAGCTTCATGGTATCATTTTTAATTTAAATAATTTTGTCTATGAGTAAAAGCCATTTTAGTTAATATAATAGTACATTTTTTGTCCATCGCACAGGCTGAACCAGTAATCCGATAAGTAATCTGAAAACAGATTTGAATTTGTCATGAAGTTTACTTGAGATCGGTCAGCGTACTTTTTTGATATCTTATTCCTACTACGCATAAAACACGTTTGAACATTTTATAAAATTTTAAATTTTAAAATCAAATTTGGAAAGGGTTAAAACTAAAAATTGAAAAAAGTGCTCTGACCGATCTCAAGTAAACTTCATGACAAGTGAATTAGTAAATTCATATCTGTTTTTTGATAGCTTATCGGATCAATGGTTCACCCTGTGCGTTGGACAAAAAATGATGTGTTTTGGCTGAAAAAAACGGTCGGTATCCAGGGGCCTTAAGCTGCGTGACGTTTTGGAGTTGCAGTAGGAGGAGAGGGATGTGGGTAACTTTCGGAGGGTAATGCATAGCAGCAATGCATCCCGCCTGTTGCCCAGCGTTATTGATTTATTGCGGAGAAACGCACCCTACCGGTTTGACTTCCATTTATGGCCTTGCAACTCTGGTACGGTACAACTAGAAAATATGTATTTACAATGATGTGTTTTTATTATTTTTTTTTTTTTTGTGTCTACCGGTCTTCTAAGCCACTTAACCGATTTTTTTTGTGTCTACCGGTCTTCTAAGCCACTTAACCGATTTTTTTCGTATAGCAACTCTAAAGATTAGTAGTCGTAGCTGTTTGATAAATTTAAGAAATGTATCCCTTTCCCTTTAAAATGTAGAAAAAAAAATTGTTCGACCTAAAATTCGTATTCACCATATTATTAAAATGTATTTTTAAGTAAAAAATTGTAATTAGGTACAATGCTTTTAACAATATTTTGTATTTTTGTCTGTAAACACTGGACTTACCTTACTTACTCAATACTACTAATACTAATTACTACTACTACTCACTTACGTGCTATACTTTCTTACTATGCTGGTTTATACTTGGTTTGGAGTTTGGACTGTTCTGGTTTGTACAAATTACCTATCCACAGATTCGCATCGAAGCGTTTATTTGAAAGTTATCTTATAACTTTTAATTATAATAATTCCTATATAGACATATGACCTCTCCATCCTTATCATAGATAACAAAACTTTTTTTTTATAGATAAATCTAATTTTATTATAAGCACTATAAAGTACGAACCAGTATTAACTAGTAAAAATTATCTACATGCAATAATTCTTAAAATCCATGTTTGATAATTTTTTTTTTTAAAACAACTGTGTAGTGAAATGTGAATAATGTAGGCAATGGTTTAAACATATACAGTTAAGTGTTACGTATATTATACTAAGTCTATGTTTCTCTTTATATTACTAAGCCTATACAAAAGAAAAGCGACCAATTTTATGCGGTATTTCCTCTTCATAGTTATTATCCACCCGTTTATAAACTATGGCGGGGTACCTCTGTTGACAGCGAGAATCTCGCAAATCGATCGTCATTCATGTGCACCGCTTATATCACGTTGAATCCGTTATCCGTCTTTATTTATAAGTTATGACCCTTTGTAAAATTTTCAAGGGGATTGATAATAACGACTTTCTATTTTATTATTAATTACGAACTCTATACAATGTAATTTATTTCGCCAAGTTATTTCCTGATAGTGTTCTACGGCAATTATCTTTTAATTTTTTACCCCATTAAATAAAAAAAACAAAACAACCTTTACCACAAAATTACACATTTTGCATAACATAATGCCTTTTTCTATAATAACCTCATGCCGTAAAAGCTTTTACTTTGACAAATGTTGTTATCCAACGATAAAGAAATTATACTTTATGAAAGGTTGCTAATTTTTCAATATTATGCAAATTGAATTTTCATTCTTACTCCGTCGAGTGTATTTATGAACCTTAATTGAAGTCGAAAGTGTTAAGTTCATTTTATAATATACCCATTTTGGTTTTTAAGAGGACGAGTCGCTAAGATGGTTAGCGTCAGTGTACACTGTTTGCCGGGCGAGAAACCGTCTGATAAAAAAAGGCCACCCTTCTCTTATTCCCCGTCTCTGGCGACAGACTGACGCGGCGACCCTTCCCGGATAGCGATTTTTTTTAGAAAGGTGTAAAGGTGTGTACACTTAGGCAAACTTTTAGCAATTTCTAAATTTGATTGCGGACGAAGCTAAATCGCATTATGCCTACTTTTTTTTTACAGCCTACCAACCGATTTTATTAAATTGAACTGAACGATGAAATACCACTTGATTTCTATTTGGCATTGAATATATAAGATAATTATATACTCTTTATCCGGTATATTACGATAAATCTTTAAAAAAAATTGTGTGGTCAATTCTGCGTTGAGTATACTATAAGTTTTTACATTCAGGGGGGTTAAAATGTTATGAGTTTATACGTAATTAGTTTAATTAATAGATGGTGTGTGCAAAGTATTCCGCATTGATACATTTTCCTAAAAACGTTTAATATCTTATAAAATAATGTAATTTAATGTGGAATTTAATTCAAAATAGTCTCTCAGCTCTGCATCGAAACTAAAATGTGATATTTGTGGTTGACACCGGCTAACACATTTTCATGTTAACAAAAATTGTTAAAATTAATTAATGTGGCAGATAAATTATCTGTTATATTTTGAAACTATCCTATTTTTTTGTATACTTCAAATAACAATTTTATTACCCATAAGGATTTGACCTTTCTGATATATATCTTCTGAAAATTATTATTTAAAAATAAATCCTTTTCAGAATCAACATTTGTTCTTCAGCGGTGTATAAGACTTTACTCTAATGATCATAATAGGGTATACCCTACAATTGTCAAAGTTAATCTCATACTATAATAATAGATGAAGTCCTAGTGTTCTATTTCTCACTTTGTTTAACGCACATAGTATTATATTGTTTAACAAATCTTTTGGACTTTATTTTAAAAAACAATGTATTTTGTTTCCGTAAAACTCTTGGAATGTTCATCAAACCCGGTTTTGACTTAATTAAAAATGATAATATTATATAAGCTAAGCACTTAGTTAAAAAATCGATACACATTTTATTTGTATTCACATCATCAATGTGACTTAGAAAATAATAAATATTATGTTATTATTTAACAAACAGCTAAGCAACTATGGTTATTATAGTTAAAAAAAAAAGTTAAGTATTTCAAAAACCCTAAACTACAAAAAATAATTAACTTTATTGTTTACGCGTATTTTAGTAGCAATGCTATCATTGTCAGGGCTTACAACAGATTTGGTCTGAACTTTTAAATATTTGGTTATTTTAATTCTTATCCATCATGTTATAAGAGGTTAGTGAAGTGTGGTGAAACCACCATTATATTTATATACCATTCGGTTCAGAAGAATGAATAAAATTTAAAGACAATTTGACGACAGTCAGTTTTGGTTCAAACAATGTTTATTTTGGACTGTGATTGGTTTAGAATATGCAGATTTACACTGTTCTAATTTTTTGAATAGATTTTTATTTTAAGTTATTATTAAAACGTTTAGTTAAAACAGCGATAGATATTTTGTTTATACGCGAAGCTATTAAACGTCCAAAGATGATATTTACAAATTATAATGTAAAAGTTCGAATTTATCATATTTTAACAAGTTTAATGACAAAAACCTTATAACTGTAAATAATACGTTATTATTTTTTTGTTTTTGCAGGAACCTCATTTACAGCCGTCAATTCCTGGGGGTCCTGCTGAAATACAACATTTATTATTATTGGATTAAGACAGTTGTGGTTATAGTTAGTATAAACGAAATTACTGATAATTTTAAAATAATAATTGTTTTACCTTACCTTAGGAAACTTGAATAATGGCAACCGATTCTTACAATTTTCACTGACTGGCAACATATCTTCTGTTTTAAATTTAATAATCGTTCGTGGTAAGTATAGCCATAAATAATGATGATTAAAACAATTATTAATTTTTGTATTTTTTTAACGAACATAATTTACAGCGACCAATTTTTGTGACATTTGCTGAGTGGCTACAAGTCAACTTTTTTAATTAGAATAGTCGTGTTTGGTGAGTATATACATAATAATTGGTTATTGTAAAATTTTAACTTTTTTTTTCTTCCCTCAGGAAGTATTTATTTATAGCAACCAATCTTATATCTGCTCATTTCAACTATTGTAGTTAGCAAATAGAGTATTTGCTGTCAATTCATAATCCGGAATAATTAGGAAATTACAAGTATTTCAAAGAGTTCAATATTCTTTATGATTAAGGTTATAATATATCAACCTAACAAGATGTGGATTAAGTGGAAATTATAATTTGTTTATATACTTGTAATAAAATATTTGTTCATACATTTCAATACTTTTGAATATATTCTCCTAAATATGTTAAAAAAAAAAATTAGAAAAGGCAGAGTAAAAAAGGAGGAGAGTAACTACTCCAAAATTAATTTACTCAAAATTTGTTTGTTGCGCCTTGGTTCCAAAAGAAAAGTCTATTTAATTAAATTGTGTTTTTCATGGTCTCTTCGGTTTATTTTAAAATCTATTCTAGGAGAGTTATTAATTTAAGGGAATGAAAATCCCTTTTACTGTTTTCTGCGTTTCTGTTTAACGTGCTTTTAATTAATCTAAATTTTAGTTCTTGTCACTAATATTCCGTCTCTTTTTAGATTATACCGCACTATCAACACTAAAAAATCGTTCCACTGATGCAACGGCAATGACAACGGCCACGACGGACAGAAGGTCTAATTACAAAATGTAATTGCAACCGACTTTTATAATATATAATTTTATTTTTATTTTAGAGTGGGTATAGAATTCAAGATGGTTATACTTTGAGTAGAGCTTTTTTTACTCTCCCAATTTATTTTCAATAAAGATATTTTTAGACCTTTTTTTGACCATGGAAATAAAAATGTACTAGCATCTTTATCTTTATGCTCACTGCTGAATTCATTTGTACTATTCTACCACGAGCTCCAAAACATGTTTTTTTAATTTTGGACACTTTCATGTAATTATTATATATAGAATATTATATTATATTTAAAAGAACTTGATTGATATTGACCAAGACAGCATTTAGATTATCATAAAAGTAATTCCATCTCGTTACGTTATGTTTTTATAACAAAACCCAAACAACTTTTGATAATGCCAACTACGAAGAAAGAATTTGGCTCAGTAAAAATATCTTTAAATTATATCTTTAAAAAGTTGTTCGACTTTGCTTCTTTTCCTGAGAACTATAGCTTCAAAATCTTTAGGTAGTAATCATAATATATAAAATTTTAACTACAAAATGTTTAAGATCTGTGACATACGGTATTTATTGATATAATATTTTAATATATACCTTTGTACAGTTTATTGTGATTCTAACTTCGCAAATGTTAGAATTTTTTTCGAGGTAATAAAAGTATATAAATGAATTTGGGACTATTTAAAAAAAATTTAGTTGAGGTACACATAATGTTTAAATATTGTGTGTTCTAAAATTGTATAAAATAACATAACAAATGATTTTATTGGTCATCTATACTCAAACTTTAAAAAAAAAAAATGTTTAGCCAGCTATATTCAATTGATTAAGATTCAGTCTACATTTTAGAGCTGAAGACATAAAACCAAATCAAAAGAGTAAGAATAAAACCCTCACTGGATGAAAGGCTTAATAATATTGTCTCTGTATATTGGTAATAGTATAAAATATACTATAGAAAAAGACACCCAAATTCAAAAATAATTGGTTGATTTTTAAAAAAGTTTTATCCTGACGTAAAGTTAAAATGGAAAAAGTGTATATTTTTAAAATATTGTTTATGCTCTTGATAGCAAGGAACAAATTGTTTCATGTTTGACATTAGAAAGTTCAAATAAGGTACTACTTCTGGTCTTATTAAGGAGTTACAGAATCTTAATTTAAAGGTTTAACTATAATGTCTAATTATTAGTTCAGTAATTAGGACTTTTTTTCTGACTATCACAGCATCTTTGACAGATATTTAAAAAAAAGTTGCATCAAAACATAGCTATGCACATTCTCTAATATTGACTAAATAATAATCGTAGAAAACATTTTTATCATATTTTAAATAATGAGATCTTTATTTATAGGTTCTCTCATCAGTTTTTTTTTTTTTATTAAACCAACACTCTCAATTTATATTTGAATACTGCCTTTTTTAAACTTTTTTAAGTGCTTGTTTAAGGTAAAATTAATGTTTTCTAAAAAAAACGACTGAAGAACCTAGTTAATGTTCTTCCATTTTAAACAAGGGAATTTTAATAAGAAATTCTTTTTACTCCCATCGCAAATTAGTTTTTTTGATTGCTACTTTTGAAACATAAATAGTAAGGCATACATTTCATCCTAATACTAAGACTAAGAATCTTAATACTTATTGTTTTATAACTATTTTTTTGTTTTGTATTTAAAAAAATATCACACATTTTTGTAAACAATTAAAGAATAACATAAAAATAAGTTACAGTGGTTACAGACAAAAAAATCATTATAAAGTATGGTTTAATGTTATAAATTATATTAATAACTAACTAACTTAGAAAATGATTAAAGGTTATACATTATAATGCGAAATAAATTGGATACTCAACGTTTCTGGGCTCATAGAAGTTATTTAAGTACACACTTATGTTGGTCTGTTATTAAATAATACTATCTATAATATAATCGTTTTACTTTTGGTGTGTACATGCATATAATACATATACATATAGTATATTTAATCTATGGTACATGTAAATATGCACTCCACAATGCAATATTTTAATTTGGTTTGTTGTTTGTAGGACACTGGATTAAAAGTGGACGCCTTGCAAAGAGCTAGTGGCCGTCTTTGTTAAATCAACCGATTTATGGAGCGCTTTCCATGCAGCTTATAACAATTAAAAAACTGGGAAAGCTACCTATCCCTAAGAAAAGATGCTTGGAATTGGGAATACCACTCAAAAAATTCTTCGATGCGAATTTTAGATGGTAATATTATTAAATATCAATATAAATTACAATATAGACATTAGGTATATGTGTTTATGGTGATAGGTTGTATGTATTTTCGGAAGACATCAATTTTCTCGAAAAATAATTAAAATTGTACGATTACTTAGCCGTCTACAGTTATAATAAAATAAAAATTGTTTGATGTTTGATAGAGTCCCACCAACCTAATCTAAAAAACAAAACTATAAAATTGACTCGAAAAAAAACGAAATTTGGAATATTATGGCAGAATTGGAACAATGAATGTTTTGGGAATGAAAAAAGTGAAATAAGATAGTTAAAGTTTCCAAGTAAATAAACACACCCCTGGACCTCATATCCTCGGAATTGGGCTTATTGAATTATCGGGTGAATGAAAAACTAAACGTTTTAGAATCTGACCTTTGAGTAATTAAGCAGAGGATAACTAAAAACAACTTAAAAAAATAACAATTTTGTTTACAAAATTTCAATAATGAAAGTGGCACTATTTGCCAAATCACCCTTATACTAATATATAAGCAGTTAGTGATACGTAGTTATAATATTATCTAATAGACTGGGCCAAAAAAAATGGTGCAATCGGTACAGTAGTAAACAAAGAAAACGATGCAGTCGGTACGGTACATTGTACATTCAGTACCGATGGACCATGCGGTAGTGTGGGGTGGCGGCTGCCGAGATAAAGCTCAAACAAGGGTCGTATGTGTAATTGTTTTATTTAACTAGACCAATAGTAAAAAAAAAACATTTTTTTGAAAAAACATTATTTTTCAACCTAGAAAAAACTATTAAGCAAACTTATGGTTAAATATATAGTAAAGATATAAAATCTACTTGAACGCTAAACCATAAAAAGTATACACTTCTTGCGTACACGTGTTACGACAACGATGTTGTCATCTTCAGCGCTAACAACAGACTGAGACCGATTACATGCGAACATCTCCCTCTATACATATATACAAGGTCATCATACCGGGTGTGATGACCCGATTAGTCAATAAGCATAAATGGCCAAGGGAAGTTAGAACAGCCAGTACGCTCAGTAGGAGGGATAATGAAAAAATTATTAGATCAGGTATGGTTTATTTTCCAGGTATTTCAAAGGGGTTAACAAACATTTTTAAAAATTACGGTGTAACTCTAGTCGCATCGAAAAGTACTTATTTAAAATCTTTGTTAGGTAGTACCAAAGATAAAATAGGGGAAGAAGAAAAATCCGGGATTTATAAAATACAATGTGAAGAGTGTGCTAAATGTTATGTAGGTCAAACAAAAAGAAATATTGGGGTTAGGTTGAAAGAACACATAAGGAACATCATAAACCAAGAAGTACACAAATCTCCTGTTGCGGAACATTTATTGGACACTAATCACATAGTATCAAATCAGTAAAATTACTAAAAAATGTATATAACTCTAAAGAACTTAATATTAGGGAAGCAATAGAAATGTTCGCCCGTAATCGGTCTCAGTCTGTTGTTAGCGCTGAAGACGACAACATCGTTGTCGTACCACGTGTACGCAAGAAGTGTATAATTTTTATGGTTTAGGGTTCAAGTAGATTTTATATCTTAACTATTATTTTTCAAACTAATTATGATCATTTTTAATGAAAAAATGTCAGATATTTTAAACGTTTTTTTTTATTTAAGAGTGTACTGTGTAGTACTTAAGTAAATTTACCCATTTTAAAAAGCAAGGCGCGAATCATTCAGGCCACGTATCAATCAATAACGTAGCACAATAAAAACAGCAACGCCAGAGCGTCTGAGGCGTCTAGTTCGTTTGCCGTCATCGGCGACGGCGGGGTTGAGTGCGTTTAGTCTCTCCGTCTTCGGCGTCGGTGTTTTTGGTGGATAGCTTCGGATAGACAATGTATGGCTAATTGTAAATCGAACCGGGCGGACTTAACGTGTCATCGGCGCGGCGGCTGCAATAGTGAATTTTTTTTTATCATCAGCACAAAAGTGTACATTTTTTATTAGGAATTATTTCATTAATTATTTTACTATGAGTGATATTACACTGGTGACGGGTTGCAACGGATATTTACATGGAGTTAAACTCGATTAACTGGAGTTAAAATAAATTCTGTTGCATAAACCATGTTTTAAATGTTATCTGTTGTTAAAAATATACTTTATCACGAGTTAAATTAAAGGGTAATTTATCGCTGTGTACGTATAGTTAAATTTTGTTTGCAATGTTTTGCGTTTAAATGGTGATAATGGAAATGTGCGTTCAGCGGAAATCAGTGTATCATTGATTAGTCCCAGTATGATTATACCATTAACTCCTACTGTTGATACCATTTATTCGTTAACCAGTATACTGGTAATAACCTAAATATAAAACAACAAGTTTAACAAAAGTTAGTTTATTACGGTGGTAAATAATTTACCAATAGATAACAACAAGTTTGGTGCAACCCGGTATGAGTCCTGCAAAAAAAAACAACATGACATCACACTATTAAGTGATTCAAGCCAAAGGTTAGTTTAATATTTATCATGTGAAATAGTATTTTATTAATAAAATAATAATATTATTGTTAGTTTTATAATTTAATTTTTGGACACAAAATCCCTGTTACACCATAACAACATTTTCTGCCCAAAAATATAATATTTAATAGTAAATTTTATGTTTTTTGTAAAAAAAAATGCAAAAAAATTCCGTGTGACGTACAGATTTAAAGTACTGTTCGCGGCCGGACGCGCCATACGCAATATTAGAGTATTTTTGTGTAAGATAGATGTTCGTAAGATACAGAATACAGAATATATATCAAAGTCCTTTATCTAAAAAACTAATAATAATAGTTGTTTATTATTACTATTATATTATTAATTATATTAATGTACATAGAGAAAAATGCTAAATTATTATTGTTTAGTTATCAAGTAAATAACAAATTTTTATTTAACTATTTCCACTTGGCTTATTTTTTTAATTTTGAACATAGTTGGAAAAATAACATAAAATATAAAACAATTAAAAGTAATTGTATGTTATATTTCTAGTTGTTTTAGAAATGTTTAAACGATTTTCGCTTATTTTGCCAAAAGTGTTTATTATTAATTTTGAAAACTTTGATTTAATTTTGAAAGTGAATAATGAAATTTTTTTTGAAAATCAGTTTTTCTACGCTCTAGACTAGTTTATTTCACATCAAAATCAGACTTAAAATAAGACAGAAAAAAAAATATATATATATATAACAACTATAAACAAAAACATAACACCCGGATTATAAAAAAAAAAATGTTTGATACTCTATTAACACTTTGGAAAAACAAAAACTAGCAAAGCATATACTTGCTATCTTTATATGTGGGAAATACATTTCTAGAAAGTTGTTGTGAACTTCGATAGGGAATTCGATTAAAACTTAATCGAGTTTTTGCACACATCTTGTTCATAGTGAAAATTAATATACTGAAAATATTGGCTAAACATATTCCTGTGATATGTATGCAAACACAATCGTCCCTTTCCCGACTATCAATCAATAAATCAGTCGTCCAAAACAAAAAAAACAAGTAGTTATATTATTATAAACTACTCTTTTGTGATTCTGAGAAATAATTATTTACAATTTTTCATAACCCGGGTTTTTTTTGATGATATATATAATTTTTTTTTTCAAATCTGATTTTGGTGTGAAATAATCTAGAGCGTAGAAAACTAATTTTTCAAAAAAACTTTATTATTCACTTAAAACATTAAGAGGACGCCACACCTGCCATTTTTAAAAAGAAAAGTATAAGTAGTTTTTTGAAAAATCTTAATTTAGAGTTTAAAATACAATGCATACTTATTAATACAGTAATGAGGATACTTTGTTGATTGCCATTTTTTTTGCCAGACTATCACAGTCATTTCTATAGGACAAATTACAATTTTTTCCCTTCAAAACTTCTTTGCGCAAATTAATTTTTCTCAGGCTTCATATATAGTTAAGGAAAGAAATTCATACATGTTATTTATGACGAAATTATCTGTGTTCCAACATCCGTATTTTTTCGATATACCTAATACGACCAACGCTATATCATTTTTAAAAAAGTCAAAAAGACCTTTCTTAATTAATTAATTATTGGTTAACTGGTTAAAATATTTTTAAAAAGGCGATGGTAGAACACAGACAATGCTGTTTTCTATATTATGTAAAAATGTGGTTTCTTAGTTTTTATTATAGCCTTTGTAAAATTAATCCGCGCAAGGCGGGTTTTTTGAAGAAAATAAGCGGTGTGTGACGTCCTCTTAAATCAAATACATCACTTTTTGGCCTTGATATTATTATAAAGGGTCATGCAAAAAACGACCAATGTATTTACATGCAATTTAATTTAAATGTTTAGATGAAATGTACATAAGATACGGTGTTGTCAATTTTTTAATATGTCAAGAGTAGTCACCGCGTATTCGACGAGATTACGGCCAGTATGTCTCGCATAATTATATATTATTTGTTTTTATTAAAGTCCTTTTTGTGTAATATCTGAGCGCCTTCGCGTGAGTATGGTTACTGCTCTCGTTCCATACTCTGTCACACGCAAAGGTCAATGCTTAATAATTTTCGTCCCTTAGAATTTGACATGCCGATGGAAAATGTTTACTGCGACGGTCTTTGGTCAATTACAGCGTACAACTTCACTCTCGTAGTATACCGTGTCATGTCCATCCACCCACTATTTTGTTTCCACTAAATAATTAAATCGCTTTCGACGGTTGCAATATACCGTTTAACCGTCTAAGATCAAAGTGCGTGTAGCATTTCGGAGATCAAATTATTCTATACACTGAAGTTTTTCGGAGGTACGCAGCGGCAATTATAGCATTCCGTAGAATCCCGGAGTTGTTAGTTTTCACCCCCCTGCGTGTCTGGCCTGTACCCTGTCATCAGCCCACACGGCCAACCCGGATATTGCAGGAAATGCTGCCGTAAGAGCTTTTCGTAGAATCCCGAGGTTGTGGTATTCACCCCCCTGCGTGTCTGGTCTGTACTATAACTACAAACAAAATTGTTTTATAATGTCAAAAACATTTTTCACGTATAATGAATAATATTGGAAATAATGTTCAATTTTAATAATTAAGTTACTTTTACAGCATTTTCATTGGTATTTGTGTACTGAAGGTACACTACAAAACTATATTATACAGAACACATATATTATACAACATGTGTACAATTTTTGTTTTCTTGCTATACCGAATAATTGATAACATATAATACATAGAAAGGATTTGTCGAATAACTTATAAGACTACCTATTTCGTGTGTTTTTAGTTCAACTGATAGTGATGAGCTACTGTATAATTTTTTTATTAGAAAATAAGAAAACACAAAACAAACTATGGCATATTTTTCGCCGAATCTGCATCTAGCCTCAGAATATTACTCTAGTAGGGTTAGTTATTTTTTAAACAAACTCAAAAATAGTTTTAAGAAGCTCTGTTACTAAGCGTGTTACTTACGTTTGACTAATTTGATAAAATAGTGCTTTTTTGTTGTATCTATTTTGCTTGTTGAACAGAACTATGTACTTACAGAATTAATGTAAAATATTAAGTTCCCTTAAGTGTATACAAAAAAGTAATTTAGGAAGTTTTGGTTTTATCAATTGCTTACAACTTTGGAGATGATTTTTCAAAACAAACAAACGTACTAGAGCAATTCTGAGGCCAGACACTTTTTTATAAAGTCCACTTAATATTTTGAGTTTTGTTTATAAAGAACGTAAAATATTGTTGTAACGTTTTTGAGTATATTATATTGATACGCCTCGTTTCGGAAATTAAAACATTAAGCTAATATTACAAAGTGACCACACATTTACGTTAATTAGGATAAAAATAAGTGAATCGTCTGTTTGGTTAGCTGTTGTCCCGTCCAGTGATTCCCAAGTGACCTTATGTGTGTATGTATGTACATATTATGTATTGTGCGCGAATATTGTTATGCTACTATCATATTTTTCTTATTATTAATATCAGCCTAAGCCCATTTCTATTGCTTGCCTCGTGTATACTTTCACTTCCTATCATTGGAATAAAATATGTTACCCTTCCGCACTTGGCATTTAGGTCACCAACCACCAATTTGATTACATTCCCTGGCAGATTTTCATAAGTTTGTGTCAGGTCCTCGTAGAAAAGTCCTTGACGTTTTTAATTATTTTTTTTATAGCTGAAGCGTATAGAAATACAATGTTTAAGTTATTAAACATAGTTATACCTACGCAAGTGCAACTGACATTTTTATTGTCACCGGGTGGTCTTTTTAATCAGACTTGTGCCCATTTACAATGAGGGTTTATTCATCGCATAGATTGATTGGTACCCGATAGGTCTGGCCGCCAAGTGAACACGGCACGCTAAACTTCGACGCCGAAAATAGCTGGAAAAATATTCGTAAGCAAACAATGTTTACCAAACTTGTTGAATTAAATTTTAGTTTGTAAAATAATTCACCAAACACTTGTGTAAAATGTAGATGATAGAACACAGATAATAGAACAACAAGTTTGTTAGTTAGAAATTACATAAAGTGTTTGTTACGATATTTATAAATATTCAATGTGAAATATTCCTTGTGCAAAGAACGGCACACATCTAAGTGATGGTAAAAAATACTCATAAACCTGATGGAGCATGTCGACCGTAATCAAATTGATGGCTTCTAAAAAGCACACATCAATATACGCGTAAATCAATATGCGTACATTATAATGTATTTTGTTCGTTGATTTATATTTTGGATACCTTTTATAGCGATTTCAATGGTTTTAGTACTGTTGTGAAAACACCTACAGTGTAGTTGAAAATGTATTTTGTGGTTTTGTTTCATTATTCCTGGGCCTACTCTATTTTGATTTCTGGTTATTTGTTGAGATCATTGAAGATAATAATATTTTAATTTGTGTGAGTTGTGACGTGTTGTGTAAATTGTGTATCGTATTTAAAGTTATAGACCCATGGTGGTTAAAAGGAGTTTCTTCACATGATGCATTTATTAGTTCAATTCCAATTTCTGTGACGTATATTTTTCTTCTTGTATAAATAGGTATAATGTTTTTTTTGGTTTTTAAAAGGATGTTGGCGAGTTAGGGAAATAGCACAAATAATACATTAGTGATTGTTTCATTCTTCTTAACCACAATGGACTTGTATGGAAACTTACAATTGATAATTTTGTTCCATGATTCCAAACAGTTTCATTATATTTACACATATTCGGAATCAAGCCGATACATCGGACCCCCTTCATACATGTTGAAATATGATAACTGTACTTTATATATCTTTGTACAGTTCTTTCATATCTAATAAAAAACAATATACTAGAAAACCTTTAACTCGTATGGTGAATTCTGATTAATTTAATAAAGTACTCAAACCGGAAAACCAATTTCACACTACACCAAGCGACGCGATTATATGAATGTACAATGTAATTAGTAGTATAGATATTAATGATTTTAATGTAATTGCGTTGTGGACATTATTAAAAACAAATTATTCTTGTGTATAATCTGAATGTTAATACAGCTTGGAATTATACAATAATAATTGTTTATCATTTTTCCCCGTTTTAGTTTATATTCAGTACAATGTATAACTGAGCGTTTATAAAGGTTTACGGAGCCATGTATGCTCTCTTTTTTATAAAATTAAAAATGTACATTAACTAGTTATATGGCCAATGTTTTAAAGAAACAAATGCATTTCGAAATTCTTATATGTCTAGACAATCGGTATAATATTTAGATAAATCATATACCTATTATATTTTTATATCAAACATGGTTAAGCCTTGCAGCATAGATTGTAAATATTCTTTAATAAAAAAAATTATATATATATATAAAGATTAGGGCAAAATAAGTATTTGTAATTGTACATGAATCAGGTAAAAATAATGAAAATGTTATTTGTTAAACAACAGATTAAACAGTATTATAAAGTTAAATGAAGGATATGTATATTTTATGTTATTTATATAAAATAATTTACCTGTGACTTTTTTTACTTAAACTTAACGTATAATTTACCAATATTATAAACGATTTTAATAACCAATACACTAATAAGCTAATCATACCTTTTATTTTATTCGTTTATTTACCTACTACGATAGTTTTTAAACACTAAAGGTACAGAACGTTTTATGAAGTCTTGATTGTTGACATATTCCTAATGAAATTACTATTTTAAGTAAAGTGAACCTTACAATTCTCATCTCAAGTAATTGTATGGGGACACTTTAAACGGATATGATAATAAAGTCATCGGAAGACATTTTTTTATTTAGTACAGGTGTTCCCTGGCTTTTGTGGTTCACCCCGGAGGGATTGCCTACGGACTGACTAGTAGACGGGTCCTGTAATAAATATATACATATATGTTTTTTTTTTTTAATTTAATAATTAATCAAAATACTTTATACTTTAATAAAAAAAAGATTTAAAAATATCTAAATGACTTAATACCAAATTCGATTTAAATGTATATTTATTACTCGTATGATGTATACTAACATGCACAGTCATTTAAATATTTTCAGTTTTTTATAACAAGTTTCACAGGCCATTTTGAGAATTCTTCCCACCTAATTGTGTTTCTAAACAAGCACAAGAAGACAGTAGGCCGTCGGTATTTAGAATTTAGATAGATTTATCAAAATAAAAAGTAAAATTATTGGCAATTTCCTGTGTATATAATAATAAAATGTTTAAATTGTTCGTAGTGATAGATATTTCCGTATAATTTATAATAAAATAATAATAAGCAAAATATTGATTTTATTGAATAAAAAAGTATAGTGTTACACTGTAATTAAGTATAAATATAAATTCTATAATTTGTATTTATACAGCGTGTCCCACAAAGATACGACAAAATAAATCGTTTTTGTTCTAGTTAATATTTTTAATATATTATATTAATTTATACTCATTTGCGCTAAAAGCACCACGTTTTTTATTGCACTTAACTATTTTACTTTTTTAAATTATAAAAATATTTTTTTTCAATACAAGCATTTTATTAAGAATAATTTTTAAAAAATAATTGGTGAAAAAAATTAGTATATTTATGTATCCATTAAAAAGTTATATGAATTTGAAAATTATGAAAATTTGATTTCACATTTAATGCGGCGGCCATATAACCATGTTATTAAATAACAATTACTCATGTTCACATTTTTCCAATTTTTTTTCTTTTACTGATTATAATGATACCTATAACATACAATATTATTGATATAAGTCGAAGACCAAAACTGAAGTTGGTCGGTCTTGTCGGAGCCGCCAGTGGAGCCGTCCACTTTGTCGTTGCGGCTGGCCGAATCTCGGGTCATTGTGGTCGTTTTGGTGCGCTTGAACGATGCGCCCTTGTGTCGCTTGGAGTACCTGGTGTCCACCTGGAGCTTGTGTCAGTTGTTCTGAGTCAGCGCCACCTAAGCCCATCGTCTCAGTCGGCGCCTGGGGGCCACGTAGGTCCGCAAGTAGGTGATACTCATCACCACCAGCGGAATGTAGAACGACCCCACGGACGAGCAGCCACACCAACGTCACTGTTCAGAAAACACAACGTGACGAGCCAGCCAACTAGTCGGCAACGTCGTCTGCAACCTGTGGCTGCCGTGCGACGTACTGTACTGCACCGAGTCTATACTGAACCTATGCACCACCGGTACCGTGCCATCGCCCAGCCGATAGCGTACGCTCAGGAGTGCACCGTGTCCCGAGCGCTCTGGACAGTGGCGTTGGTGTGGGTGCTCAGTGTAACCATTAGCTTGCCACCGCTGATCGGCTGAAATGAGTGGCTGAATGCGTTCAACAAATGCACTCTTTGTAAGGTGACCGAAAATTCCGGTTACTTGGTGTACTCGTCCGAGGGCTCGTTTTACATACTAGTGATGGTGAAGAGAATCACCTTACTTACGGATATACGTGGCAACCAAGCGTCGGCTGAGACGATGGGCCCGGGTGGCGCTGCCTCAGGACAGCCGACACCAGGTCCAGGTGGGAACTGGGTCGTCCAAGCAACACAAGGGTGTGTCGACCAAGTACACGAAAACTATTACAATGACTGGAAATTCGGCCAGCAGCAGCGACATAGTGGACGGCTCCACTGACGACTCCGGCAAGACTGACCAACAAACCTCGTCGGGCGGCTGCAAGCAAGTCAAAGAACTGCTCGAGAACAAATAGTGCAAATCGCTATCAAAGGAACGGAAAGCGGCCAAAACGTTGGCATTATCATGAGCTTGTTCGTCGTCTGTTGGCTGCTGTTCTTCTGACCTATCTAACATATCTGACCTATTTTGACCTATCTGTAATAAAGGTTTTTTTTTGTCATATACTACCTTGTCTTAATTTAATATTTTAATGCTGTAAAATCTTTATTTATAACCTTTAAAGTTTATACAAGTTTAAAAAAGCTTTTGAGTATTACTCAAGTAATTCAAAATAAATAACTAGATTAAAACATTGTTTAAAGAGTTTTTTTTAAAACGGAATAACTCTCAAGTTGTAACCTTACATAGTATGTTTAGGGCATTTTACATTTGTATTAATTTGTTCTTATCATATTATTATTATGTTGTACAAGGTGATCCACTTATCGTGAACCACTCAATAATACTACACTAATAACTACTCAATAAAAAATTTTTAAAATTTTTAATTTTATACAATGTGATCTCAATTTTTCAAATTTGTTTTTGTTTTTGCCCCCCTCCCAACATAGTTCTTTGATAGCAACTTTTGAAACTTAAATTATAACGTATATATTTTATTAACTTTTTAAATTGAGAATAATACGTTAAAAATTTTGACTGGTTGATAACTAGTTTCGGATAAATATTTTTGAAGTTATTGAAGTTTCAAATTAAGCTTATGAGGAAAGGTGGAGTGTAGTATTATTTTTATCTGTGCTCATTTCCCAACCGCACTTCCCCTCCCATTCTAATTTTAAAACTCTTATTACTTCAACAATAGTTTTCGAAACTGGTTATCCACCAGTCAACATATTTAGTACATTATTCTCAATTTAAAAAGATAATAAAATATATACGTTACCATTTAAGTTTCAAAAGTTGCTATCAAAAAAGCTAAGTTTGAAGATGAGTAAATACAAAAAAAATTGTAAAAAATTGAGATCACGTTGTATAAAAACAATATAAAAAAAAAGGTTAATTTCTTATTAAAACCTATAAGATATTGAGTGGTTCACGCTAAGTGTATCCCTTGTATTTAGTTGAAATTTAAAGGCCTTTTAAAATGATTTTTTATTTATTTTCATCATACTGTTTTAATTATTTTGCATACAAATATGTACAGGGTGGGGCAGTAAAACGGCCGATTTTCCAATGTATTTAAATGGGAACCCCGTTTCACTGCCTCACCCTTTACAATTTAAAGATCTATGAAAAGGTTTTTTAGTTGCATTTTGTTTTGTACATTGTCAATCTAGTAAAATATAAGTATAATGGAGCTTTGAAAGAATATAATATAGGAAGTATAAACATTTAGTGTGAGATTGCTCTAATGGAAGTATATAAAACATAAAGATTAATTTTATTGAGAATAAGCGATTATAATTTAAACTATAGAGTACAAATGGTTCCAATTAAATTTAACAAGACATTGTATATGTGTTATTTGGTCCACTATGTTTTTGCAAAAAAAAAACCAGTACAGTGGGGTCGGGGCATATTGGAGACGGGGAGGACACAGGTTTACAGGCATTTTTAAATCTGAAAGTGATAAAATCACTTTCGAAAAACGCTTCGATGCAAATCGGTAGTTATTATTTTCAAGCCAGTACAGTCCAAACCATGCACAGTATAGGTTAGAAAGTATTAAATTGAAAAATCGGTGACTTAAGTCGTTTTTGAAATGACCTATTCAATTTAATACTTTCTAACTTATACTGAGCATGGTTTGGACTGTACTGACTCGATAATACTAACTACCGATTTGCATCGAAGCGTTTTTTCGAAAGTGATTTTATCACTTTCAGATTTAAAAATTCCCTATGCCCCGACCCCACTGTTCTGGCTTTTTTTAAAATATAGAATTATGAAAAACTCTTTGTTTGTATAAATTATGTAAGTTTAATGATGAAATAGTTAGGGTTTTATTTATTTAAAACTTAAGTAATTATCGTCCAAAAAAATTGACCATGTCAATTAGCCTATTTTTAAATGGATTTTGGAGATTTCATTTCAATTTTATGACATATACACTATGTATCCAATGATAGAATATCAACATTTTGCACATGTTATTATTATTTGTGTTGAGATAAAAATGTAATACTTGTTAAAAAAAAAATTTGTCAGGTGATGCTATATTCCATACATTTATTGTAAAAACACCACGCAACTTAATGACTAATTATGATACCGAAATGGAATTTTCACTGAACAATTGTAATTGAAGTGTTCTTTCTTTTCTATAATATCCTTAAACAATTTTTTTTCGACATTTTAATTAGCCAAAAATTGAAAGACACATAAAAAACGTTATAAATTTCATTAAATTTTTATGCTGACCCAAGTTTAAAATTAAAAAAAAAAAAATGTTGAACCGAACTTTTTATATCCGTCCTTTAATAAAGTTTTAAAGCAGCATGTAATGGAACGATTGCGGTTCGTATGATAAGAATTTATTATTATTATGAATGTTGGCGGCGAAATTTGAATGTCACGCCAGCCAGGTATCATCCGACAATCTCTACCGCCTGTTTCCCTCCGCTACAGTCAGGTCGATCAACGGACACCCGTCGCCAGCACATGACATGGCCAAATCATGTAATGACCGTACCGCCCTTACAATACTTTGTAACTTTTTATTATACGCAGGTACGTATATTACAAATTAAATATATTTTATTTTATTAAATTTGTACCTATTAAAATGTAAATCAAAATTTAATTTATATAATAATCCATCTACCGTTTGCAGTATTTCATTTAGTTCATGATGTTGGTGCTTATAGCTACGTTCATGTTAACTCAACTATCGCATTTCACCAAAGCCACCATTCTCATAATCATCGCTCTCATGCATTGCGTTATCAACATGACCACCGTAAGCAGCGCCATCGACTGCGAGGACTTCATCATTAGCAAACCGTACAAGTAATACTTAGATACATGTCTAACTGTTGAGTACAACTTATTTATATGATAGCCGTCTAAAAGTTTACGCTTACTTACAGCATTGATTGAATTTTTAGATATTATAGTTTTTTTAGTGTAAGTACTTAACTTAAATAAAAACGAAAAATATAAAGCAATAAAGTGATACGGTAATAACTATCCATGCGCGAAAATCACTTCAAAACAAAACTAATAACACTAAAACAATTAATGAGGCTAAGTGTCACATAATAATAATAGCATCTGTCCGAAGTTTTAATATAACCTATTACAAACCTGCTACTATACTATATTTAGGTTCGACCGTTATTTCTTGAACTTAACAAATAGGTAGCGCGCTATGATTTTAAATGAAAAAAAATAAACAGTATAGCACTCTACACTACTTTAAACTTAACGTTTAAAACGCAAACTCAACTACCTAATGATTAATTGCGATGTCCTGTTATAACCGTAATATATTCAACATTACTGGGTATCCCATGTAGGCCAATATATTGGAAACCGTAATAGTTGTTTAAAAGTTTTTGTAAACGTATGATAGTTGCTACAAGGTCGGGTTTTTAAACATACTAAACGAGTTACTGTTATATTTTTACCAGCGTTTTGTTTTTTTGTCAGGATTTTATCGTTTTTGCTGATCTCCGTCACCGTGGCACTCGTTTACTTGGCTATAGGAACGTAAGTATCACCTATATACGTTTCAAATATTTGGAAAATTCCTACAGCCGGTATCAACCGCAATGTGTTATGGGTTCAGATGGATAAATTGTCGAGGTCATCCAAAATCCGAAGACGTAACGAAGCTTTAGTGTACAACATCCTACCGCCAAACGTAGTCGACCACTTTCTGGAAAGCTACAAACTTCAACATGAAGAACTATATAGCCAAAATTTTGCTGAAGTCGGAATATAGTACATAGTTGATTATTTTCCTCGTCGAGTAAAGCTGATTTAATACTTTCCCTTTTGAAATTGAAGTCATCAAGTACAATAAAATAATTGTTTTATCTTTTAGACTATTATTCCGGAGAGACGGTGAACAACCAGGGACTGGAATGTTTAAGATTCCTTAAAATATCTGATTTTTACGTGGTATGCTTAAACGGTATTGCCATATTCAACGGCCAACGCTCGTCTAAATTACATAAGACTAATGAACGTTACAGCTTTTTGAGCAACCACGGTACCACGACATCATTAAAATCAAAACTATTGGTTCATCTTAAATGGCGGCTAGCTGGTTAAATTCGGCAAGAAAGGTTGAGGTAATAACTCCCTGGTTACGCTTATATTTTGTTTGACACTTACTTATCGTTAACGAACTTAGGCCGAAGATTCAATCGAAATAAGATGGGCACATCTAGCGTTTCTCGTCGACTTCGCTGTTGATCTGAAAAAATCATTGCAATGATTTAACGAGCAAAGTTTCAACCACTTTGTATTACAAATGGGTAAATATTTAGTGTACTCGTACAATAATAATATTATATTAATAATACAAGTCTGTTCAGGGAATATAGATTACGCAATAATTATTTACTATACATAATCATCGTTTATGATAAGAGACGAAAAATAATTTCTTAAATATTAAAAAAAAATGTTTATCACTACTGAAGGTAATATAATAAAATATGCTCTATTGTAAAATCGTTTAAAATTAGCTTGTTATATTAATTGCAACTTTATTTTTTCCTCAATAACGTAACACCTTATGTCCCCAGGTATCAACCACGAGTTTTTTTAATTTAAAGTAGTACTGGGGATTTAATTACAATATTGAAAAACCTGGGACAGCTGCTCCTGTGGTAGTTTTTATCAAAACCTAGTCTGTCTACACAATCGATGAGTTTTTTTTATTATATTATATTTCTTCCTGGTTTATAATATGTTTTCTTACTTAATCATAGTGTATGTTATACACATTTTTTTTAACATCAGAGTACAATATTATTTATCTTATTTTCATTTTCTAGCTTCACTTCCTGGTATGTGGGCAAGAACCATAAAAATTGGCAGCCAAAACATTTAACATGACTAGTTAGAAACTTGGTCAGGCGTATCGTCCAGATTATCTCATAAAGAATTTGCAAGTTGATCATCAAATTGCAATTTTCACATGTCCCACAACATAGCAAGTATGTTTTAATTTATAACAATTTTGTAACTGAGTTATCTAAACTTATAATCGTAGAGCCGAGGCTGTCGCAGGTCTGTAAGAATGAGTGAACAAAATTGCTTTTAAGAAAACACTCCGATGATAACTTATAGAATATGCTGTAATAACTGTAAAGTAAATTGCAAAGTGATCTGTTTTTTGACGTTTAAGACCAAAGAGCCAGACAAAATGTCGAGTATTTAGGATGGTCGGATTTCAATTCCGTAAAGTTATACAAGTTCTTTAGGAACTTTACTAGGTTAATATGTAGAAAACAGATTTTTGATTTTTGAATGTAGACAAATTATGCTGGAATATTGAAAAATGTATTTATTTAATTACAAGAAACTAAAATGACTTTTACTCATAGAAACAATTATTTAAACTTAAAATGATACCTTGAAGCTTATACGAATTAACCGGTAAATTAAATAAAATCATCGAAATTTATTGAAATCTCTTTTTTTTCTGAAATATTGCCTATACAAAACCCCTTAAAAACAGACCGCACGTAATCTCCCTAAAAAAACGTCGCAGTGGACAGTTTTTTTCATTTTTATTTAATTGTAAATATTAGGTTACTAAAATAATTTGACAACATACTTTAATATACGAGTATTATACCAGTATTCTTTACACCTTTGTAAGAAATAATACATAAAGTTATTAGGTATAGTTGTTTGTGAAAATCCCTCACATATCTGCATCTAAGTTTAAACAAATTTACTAGGTATTGTAAAATCAATACCATTTTTTGTTTCTTTTTCAAGCTACAACTAATATGTATTAAAAATAAAAAATAAAAAATCACTAAGTTTAACAATAATACAAATAAGAATAATAAATAATAAAGTATAATAATAGGTAACAATAAATTTGATCGATTTTTAAAATGGATTGTTTTTGTTAAATGGGATCTTATTCGATTTTTAGGCTGCCTCAATTAATGTGTATAATAATGGACCCGGATTCTAAAATAGCTTTGACATACTAAATGAGTTAGTTGCAGTAAACGGTTTTTAATGGGTCTTGATTTAAATTGTGGTTATTCAGTAATGTTTAAATTACTTTGGGTATTGTTAAAAGTTCATTTTTATAAATTTTAAAAACTATTTCAATTTTACATAAATATATAATATCTACTGATGGATTTATTAAACCATCACGGGTTTTCATATTCATTAGCGACTCTGGTTCACAATGACTTCGAACTAAAGCTGCAGTGCATTTATAACAAAAATAATATTTTTTCTTAGCTTTCGAGAAATGTAGCTGTTAACTGCTTGTTGTAAAACATTAAACTGATTATTGTCGCATATATTTAGGTCGTCGTTTTGCAGTGGCCGCTTCCATTTGAGTCCACGTGTTGCGCAATCCAACTGGCGCCAGACTGTACCACGAGTTGGCCGCATCTACTACCGCCGCCCGACTGTGCTGTACCACAGGTTGTTGCATCTGTTACTGCCGCTTGATTGTGCTGTTCCACGGAATGCCCTCTCTGCTACTGCCGCCCGACTGTTGAGTGACTACAAATTACACTCGATAACACATCAATACCCAACAAAAAATCAGTTAAGATCCTTGGTATTTATTTTCGATCGCCGACTTACATGGGCAACTCACATCCACCACCTAAAAACCTCAACCAACCACTCACTTAATATTCTAAAAATGTTATCACACACATCTTGGGGAGGTAGTTCCAAAACACTTATTAAGATTCACTAATCAATTCTCCAATCCAAACTAAATTATGGATCAATTTTATACTAATCAGCACCACAATCCTTTTTAAAAACAGTCAACAGTATCAACAACATTGGGTTAAGACTAGCGATTGGTGCCTTTCGTAGCAGCCCAATTTACAGCATCTATAACATTGCAGGTGAACCTATACCCGAGATCAAATGAAATGACCTATATCTTAAATATCTGGCTAGAGCATATAGATCAAACAACAATTCTCTTATGTTGGAAAATACTGAACTGCATGATGAACTAATAGAAAATGACATCGACCTGTCACAAATAATCCTTAGAGAACAAATGTCACATTCTCCGTGGACTGCACCGTAAAAGATAAATACAGAACTTAACTCCCTTCCAAAGTTACAAACCTCACCAGAAATATACAGAAGACACTTTCTAAGCATACGAGAAAGCTATAAAGACTATCAAGAAGTGTACACGGACGCTTCTAAGACACAAGACGGAGTAGGAGTTTCAATAATATTTAAAAACAAAAATATAGTATATAAACTACCAAATACATGCTCCATATTCACGGCTGAGGCAATAGCTATCCTAGAGGCAATCAAAACAATCATAGACCAAGAACATCCTAATCATATAATATTCAGTGACTCTCTGAGTACCCTAAATAGCATAAAAAACCAATTTAAACCCGGAGATATTGCTATTAAAATACAAAACAAACTAAATGAAGCTTTATCCAAAAATAAACAAACTATTCTCATGTGGTTACCCGGACATTCGGGCATTGAAGGAAACGAGATAGCTGATCAACAGGCCAGAATTGCCGCTACCAATTCCGAAATAACGACACTTCCAGTGCCAGTAGTGACCTCCTATGATGACTTTAAAAGGCATATTCAAGTCATAACCTATAATAAATGGCACAATTTATGCCTTCAACAAACCACCAAACTAAATACCATTAAAAGAAATATCGACAGATGGGTAAACCATTCTTTAAAACGTAAAGAAGAATCAATATTAACCCGTTTGAGAATTGGACACACCCGACTCACCCACGGTCATTTAATGGCAAAATATGAAGCTCCCTCATGTGAAGTCTGCGGAGTTAAACTCACTGTTAAACATATCATAACTGAATGTCTTAAATCTGAGCAGGATCGACAAAACATAGGATTAGATGCAACCCTCTGTACCGCATTGGGACCAGACACCACAGACAACATCAAGCTGATTAACTTTTTAAAATCAACAGACCTCTACAACTCAATATAAACAAAAACATGTACTTAAGAAATTAAAAATATTATCTCTCCTTACTGTTATCACTAGTAGTAGCATTAATTTTGTAAATACATGTACAAAATATTGTAAATAATTAAATTGTAACTGATGGCCATAAATGCCGGGTTTTATTTTAAGATGAATAAAAAAAAAAATATTAACCCTGCATTGGTCGCGCGGTTTAATATCACATGAGTAGTCGCGCGTCTACATATGTAGAACAATTACAATTTTGCTAATTAAAATTTATTATTGCAACATAATTTAATGATTTGACCACATTATTTAATTCTCATATATATTGTGTATTCTGTATCTTAGTTGTACAATATTAATTAATTTAATACATATAAAAGAAACTGTAACAATTTAAAGTAGAATAAACAAAACAATATTATTAATATATATATATCTACAATAGTAGAACATTCAACTTTATCGCTCAATATACAGGATTACACTAAAAAATAAAGTCCGAAATCATAACAGATATGAACTATACAATGTCGCTTAAAGGTATTATAATTATCATTGTGATGAGGAAATCCTAAAACCATTTAAAATAAAATGTATTATCGGCGTACTACATAGTAGAACGCGCAACTGATGCAGGGTTAAGCTTTTCATCCGGTGAGGGTTTTATTCTTACTATTTTGGTTTGGTTTTATGTTTTATGTTTCAACTTAGTCTGAGTATCTCAGAACTTTTGGACATAACTCCTGTATATTTAGAAACAAGTTTCTAGTGAAAATATCTCTAAAAATATTTTCAAAATATAACTATTTTTTTTAGTTTTATAATTTTGCAGTTAGTTTGTAAATTTCTTGCTTTAGTGTTAACTTACACTCGCTCAACTATTAATAATTATTGAACTTAAATGATATTTAATTGGAAAAATAAAATTAATAATTAATATTATTATATTATAAATAGGTATTATTAATATACAGGGTGTAATGACATTCAGGATGCTTCATGAGTACAATAAATGGTGTTCATTTTTTAAAAATTTTAAAACTATTTAAAGTAGAACTATTATCTCGTTAAAAAATTGTTTAACGAAAAAAATAATTTCAGATTTGAAATCAGGAGTAAAAATCTTGTTGAATTGATATGTAACATGATTTTTTGGTATCCAGCCAAACAATATTGTATGTTTATTTCATAAAAAATAAAAAATAATTTTTTTCTCGAAAAATTCGTATAATAACAAATTAACAAGTATCGAATTATTTAAATAAAATAAATTAAACATTTAAATAATTAAGGGGATTGCATGCGGTCAGTTTTTAAGAGTTTGGTATAGGCAATATTTAAGGAAAAAGTGGTTTTAATACATTTTGATCATGCCAATCAATTTACCGGTTAATTTGAATAAGCTTCATGGTATTATTTTTAATATAAATTATTTTGTCTGAGAGTAAAAACCATTTTAGGTAATACAACATACATTTTTTCTTCCATCGCACAGGCTGAACCAGCGAACCGATAAGTATCCTGAAAACAGATTTGAATTTGTCATGAAGTTTACTTATGAACGGTCAGGGTACTTTTTTGATATCTTATTCTTACTATGTATAAAACACAAATTTCAAATTTTAAAATCAAATTTGGAAAGGGTTGAAATTAAAAATTGAAAAAAGTACCCTGACCGATCATAAGTAAACTTCATGGGAAATTTAAATCTGCTTTTAGATTGCTTATCGGATCACTGGTTCGGTCTGTGCAATGGAATACAAATGATGTGTTTTGACTGAAAAAACCGACCGCATGCAATACCCTTAATATAAAATTTAATTAAATCGTTTTGCCAAAAAAAAAAGAACACGTAGTAAGTACTTGTAAATCGTAACTGTTACTAAATAAAGCTAATTCAATTTTTTTTGGGCCAAATATTTTATTTTTATAACCTTATTATAATCTTCAATGGTAACGTTCGTATTAAGTTAACACTTAACTAACTGGTTTCTATTAGCACTTTTTCCATATTAATTTAACTAAGGTGACTAGGATGCAAATGTAAGTACAACGAGATCAAACCCAATTTCACCGAAGGTGTCGTTTAATAAAAACGACCCACCCTACTTGGAACACTCGTATCGTTCCAATGATGACAAAACGACTAGGGACGGAGACGACAGCTGTTGCCACAAAAGCAGCAGCGGCGACGACAACGACAAAGGTGCCAGCGGTAACTCGGGCAAAGACGAGGGACACGTAGGACCAGTAAGAGCAACAATTGGTTCGATAAATTGGGAAATTCGCTTTGATGTAGTGTGATTTGTTTTAACTGATGCCAATACGATCAAATAGCGTAACTAAACTAGTACCGAACAAGTACGGGGAAAATGCGGGCTTTGTATTACCCGTGGCACGTGGCACCCCCCCCCCCCCCCGTCACCAATCCCTAGAAATGCGTCCAACGCTGATATGTGATCTCTGTCAAGGTAAGCAGTCACGAGGCAACTTAGGAAATTCGAATGCGTTCAAAATGAATATGATATTAATTAAATAGCGTTTTAATTGAATAACCTCTCAAAACGATGTAATATTGTATGGCTTTAGCGGTTCAATTAAATTAAATGATCTTATGTAATATATAATCAACAGGCACCGCGCGGTTTTACTGTACACATTTCTTGAGTGCACAAAATGCGAATACTCCAAAATCACATATACTATAATATTATATAATATGTCCTTACAATACCGGGCGTTTCACAACGATTCGACAAATGAAATAACTTTTTGTTCTAGTGAATATTCTTGTTCAATTAATATAATTATGTATAATTATGCCGCCTACGACCATGTGCAAAAAAGTTTTTTTTATGCTAGCTTGAAATTATCTGGGCAATAATTATTCAATTGCAATTGGACCTCTTGCGACTTGCATTGATAACTTTTGTGGTCCTAAAAAGGTATTTCGTATACTATCCCGGTATACTACGAACAGAAGTTAAAATAATTGGTTTATATTTCATATAAATAACCTATCGAACGCTACAAGAAAGTTCTTTTAAAGATATTACATATTATTATATTAGTAACCTTTAAAATGTTTAATTTTATTACAACTAAATAATCGTACTGCATCATAATTATTATCAATCATTACTTATTATACATTGTAATTGTTGAAAAGGCGTTATACATACAAATTTTCTACCGTTAAACATACTTACGCAGAATACGTTTTACTCACTCCGTGATGATTTTCATTTTTAGAGTAAAAATACCTAAAAAAAAAAACGATATGTGACAGCTAAATATTTAAAATGACATTTTTCTACTTTTTTAAAATAACAATAACTATTTTTACATTATAATTTTCAAAATCAGATATGACAATATTATCTCCGAAATATTTTTACCTTTCGATTCCATAATAGATGTTTTTGCTGTAAAATCAATAAGGACCGAGTAAAACGCATTTTGGGTAACTATGTTTAGTTGGAAATTTTGTTTTAAATCGCAGTCAAGGACGCTGTAATAGTCCGAAAATAAATTAACTACCAAGAAAGAGTCCTAGTTACTTAACTAATAATTGTACATCACAGTTCAACCTTTAAATTAAGGTTTTGCAAAAATACCCAACTCCTTAAAAGTTTTATAATTTGATATTCGTTCTTCTGACAGATACTTTAGACATTTATTACTGATTATTGTTTTGAAAAATATATTAACGGCTTCCGTCAAAGGCCGGCAAATTATATAATTAGCTAATGAGTATGGGGTTTAGAGCTATACTTTTATGAGCTCTATCCATTTGTAGTGTGGTTTCCTGTCCACGATATTGTACAAAATCAAAAACAATATATTCTGTGCACCTTCGCCAAGTTAGTGGGGCAAAAAATAAGTTTTAAACCTATAAGTTCGTGTAGAAAAAAACACTTAAAAATTCCCTTAGTATTTCCCAACCGAGTCTATAATATATTAGTGTAGGTCATGTAAAAAGTTTAAAAGACACGTTAGAGTACACTTGTGTGAGTTGTCCTTCGAAAGAAATTACCGAGCGATACACTTTATAAACTTTTTTACTATGAATTTTTAACAGACTACAACTGATAGTAATTATAGAAGACACCGTGCACGTAAAGTGTATAGGCAATTTTGCTAGAAACAATGTCATTTCAAAGAGAATGTATTAAATGTATTCTCTTTAGGTGTGTCTATTTCAGGGCTTTACTATGAGAGTATTTTTAAATTATTTAAGTACGTGTTGTTGGGTTTGTATATATATATATATATATATATAACATACTCGCCTTGTAGTATATATCATGATCGATATTAAGGAAATAGGACTAAGTCACTAGGATTGCCGCATTGTAAAAACTCAACGAGGCGAAGTAAAACGAGCGTTCCGCACTTGTCAGTTGTCAGTTGAACATCACATTTAATATAAAAAAAAAAAACGGTACGTATCAATTATTAGTTGTAATCGTAATGTATTTATTTGCAATAATTTATGTAGAGATTATTGCTCGGTCGTTTGATATTTGTACTGGGAAAGATTCATAAATCAAAAGTGTTAGCTGTTTATTTATTTTATTTTTATTGTTTCAATTTTCAAGAATAATATGCGATTAGGTGTAATTACATATTATTACGATTATAATAAAATAGTTATTTTTATAAGCCCGCAAACCTTCTAAATATTAATGATTATTATTTAAACATTCATGTAACAAAATTCTAATTTCTCTCTTTCACTATAATGGATTTTATAGTGCATGTATTTAATAAGTTTAGCATTAGTGTAATATACATTTTACTGAAATAAAACCATGCTCTTTATAAATCAAATATTTCTTTTTACTATTGAAAAACAAATAATAACACTAATATGTAAAATTGATTTCAGTAATTTTGTACAAAAATTAAATATAATGGGTTCGGTTTAGCATTATTCTTCACTAAATTATACAATAATGTTGCAATGTTTTTATTTCAGGCACAAAAAAAACATGATTGATTTGTTGAATGATAAAAACAAAGCAACAATTGACAATGGATTCTTAAGACGGTTTTCTTCAGTTGTATGGTTAATTAAACAATGGCCAAAAATAAATTTCATACTAGTCACATACTCAGTCATAATACTTTTGTTCAGTATTGTTGGTCTCTTATACAAATATAAAAATAATCATAATATCGACAATTACAGGTTAAGTCAAATAGTAACGATTTATATTTTAGGTTTTGTATGTATACAAAAATATGTTACAGTAATCAGAAAGGCTAATAACATTTTCAACTTGTTAGATACCACATGTACTGTTTTTTTGTTGCCTCAGCAAGATCGATTGGATAATGAAACTATAATAAGATTCAAGAAACTAATTGCAACGTTTTTTTATAATTTGATTCTGATTTGTTTCACTGTATTTTTATGGATAGTTTTCCCAATTATTTACAATTTTAAAATGTCAAACAAAGATTCGGATAGTTCAACCACCATAAATGTCGTTAATTTTTATTATCCGATTTCCGACCAATCCTACAACAGCTATTTTTATTTTATTTATTTTATTGAAGCCTCGTTAGTCGTCTTGTTGACATTCTACAATTTTATTTTTGATATATTTGTATTCTCACTCTGTTTGGCAATAACTGTCCATTACACAATTATAATATCAGACTTGATGAAATTTGGACACGGCGGTAACGAAACAAGTAAGTGATGAAATTTATAAATATTAATAATAATACATACGGTAATGAATTATCTTAGTAAACTTTGTTAGTAAACTCTTTTGGTAAACAGCAACGTGTTTTTAGAGAGTTTAAGATTTCAGCAGCACAAAAATAGATTTGTTACAAAAAAAAATTGTTATAAACATACTTATTTATTTCACTTATTCGTCAAGTTATTGCTGATTTTATGACCGAATCATTCGATTGAATTTCAAGCAAACTTTACTCTATTAGCCGACAATAATTAAAAAATACCGTATCGCTACAAATGATCATAATGAAATCAAAAACAGAAATATCACTTTAATAACATTTTAAAATGATTTAAAAATACAGTTTTTTCCTGTAGTGTCCTCTAGACCAAATTTAAAAAACGTCTATTAACAAACAACTTAACTATAATTTGTATTCTATTGTCGCTTTAAATTTAATTTACCTTTTATGTCATATTATAGTTGAAGGTGACGAAATGTTTGAGGAATTGAAAACAATAATTTCATATAGCCAAAAAGTGCATTTGTAAGCTTAATTTTACTATCTACCTCTTGTCTAAAAATAATTTTAATACATATTTAAAATATATTCTAGTCTATATGTATTTTGTTTCCTATGTTTTTAGGCATATGAGAGAATTCTGTTCCATAGTTCGTTTCAGTGCGTTACTACATGTTGGTTGTTATTCTGGCTCACTTATAACAATTTCTTACAACATTGCATTGGTATTTTATCATTTTATTGTAAATTTATTTCACGCTTTTACCTATAATATCCATGTTGGTCTGTTTCACTTTGGTTTAGCTTTTAAATATAAGTCCCGACCCGTAGTTACTAACCACAACGAAACATGTTTTAAATGTCAATTAATAACAATAAATAGATACAATTCCTTAATGTTCATAAATAATATTGACCTGATCAATCATGATAATTTCATTCCACTGAATGTTTGATGGGAAAAGACAAGTTCCTATTTTCGAAACTAGTTTTATGTGCAATTTTCATTAGAAAATTGTTTATTAAAATTCATTTTAAAGGTTAATATTTGTCAGAGATTTTTTTTGGAATAATTTAACTTTTAAGAAAATAACTCTTTAAAATTGTTATTAATAAAAATGTGTACTTTGTCCTGTTAGATCTATTGGTTTTTATGAAAAATAGATTGTTAAGTTATAAGTTCTTGGGAAAAACTCTAAATCGTTAGGCGTAGTTTGGTCGTATGAGAGTGAGCTGTTTAATTTTAAACAAATTTAATTTCTAACAAATTTTCTTTTTTCTTCAGCTATTTTTAACTTACCCTAGTAATTGCATTGGCCTGTTGCAATTCATTGCGTCATACATCTGCATCGCTGTACAGTTATTTAATTACCTATACTTTCCGGACCTTATGAACGAGGCGGTAATACATGTTAAATAAGATAAAGGTGTCTATTATGAATACAAATATTTCTATGATTTTAGAGAGATGGTTTAAACTTTGGATTATACAGTTGTAACTGGACGGCAATGGACATTCGATTTAGAAAATTATTGCTGTTAGCGATGGCGATGAACAATGCAAATCAGTTGAAAATTAGAGCTACACCTACAAAAGTAATCGATTTGAAATTGTTTTTGAGTGTAAGTTTTACGAGAATGTTGTATTATTTACTAAGCATACTTAGGTGAAGTTTTTCCAAATTTATATTTAAAAAAATTAAAACATTACCAATCCCGTTAATTGGCGAATAAACTTAGTGATTGCACAAGACATTATAAATATATATTATTATAAGTATGTTCTCTGATAATTTGTTTTATGTAGATGCATACATAAAGATTTTTGTGAATGATCAATTGAATTTATAATAAAATATGTTTTCCAGGTTTTACAAACATCATATTCAATAGCAAATATTATGATGAAGTTATCGAATACCGATGATAATTAACAATTAAAAATCGATGATCGGCTGATAGAAACAAATCACTATTTATAATCTAGGTGTTAAGAAATCACTTAATTTTAGTTATAAAATAAAAATCACGTTACAAAATTTATAATTCGGTTAATAAATTTAAGGAAACATGATTGAAACATTATAGTTGTAACATTATATGAATATGTGTGTTTTCTGTATGGCATTATAACCAATAAAATATAATAAAACGCATAATTAGCTATGGCCCGTATTTGAAACAATTTTCAGTATTTTTCTGGTGTTTTATATCTCAGCTTTTTTTATTTTAGAAAAATGCATACATAATTTTTTAAATATTTTCTAGGTACTATATTAAAGATAAAACAAAGATTGTGTAGAATATTTGATTTATGCGTCTACCGTGATTTCTCTGAATTTCGTTCAATTACTATTGAACTACAGAACATTCATTACAATCCACGGCAATGTCAAACGAATTTTTTATTTAAATTAATTTTGATATTGTTAAAAGGGCAACATTTTCTAGAAACAAACGACGATACAATCATTTAATTTTAAACAAACCATTATACTTCATTAATAATAAACACAGATTTCCTTACTGTAAAATAATTTTACTTACATTATATTTGTAAAAAAATTAAATACAAAATTTAATTTTGAAAGCCTTTGAATTGGCTTTCTTAGTTATCAGTTTCAAATAATAATACTGCTATATTTGTATGACGTTATTGCAAATGTCAGGCGCTACAGATATTGGAAGGAACCAAACATTATCTGTAATTTAGGTGTTTAGAAATCACTTAATTTTAGTTAAAAATTAAAAATCACGTTACAAAAATTATAAATCAATTTAAATATTAAGGAATTTAAAATATTGAAACATTGTAATTCGATTACAGACGAATCACGTCTGTAACATACTTGATTTATTGTCCTTAACTTATTAAAGGTTGAAATTTCTAAAATCTGGACGTCAAACAGTAGTTCAAAATACTTTTTCATTAACCTTAAAATCGGCCTGCCGGCTTTTTAGTTTTAAACAAACGTTTTGTTTCTCTTTAATGACAATTAATTGTAAGGCCATATATTAATGTACAATACTTCGGTAAATATTTCTCGACACATTCAGATGGAAAGCGGTTTCGAACTACACATATTTTGTGATGCCTCCAATAAGGACTACGGAGCTTGCGCTTGCATACGCTCCACCACAGTGGTTAATTTGTGTGCAAAATCAAGAATCGCGCCTATTTAGGCAACTACAATCCCTCGCCTCGAGCTATGCACAGCAGCCTTAGCAACCCAGCTATTCAAAAAAATCTCGACTGCATTAAACGACCCAATTCAGAGGTGCACGTTTTGGACAGACTCATCAATTGTCCTAGCTTGGCTAAAAAACGTTAATGAGACTCGATGGAAGGTTTACGTCGCAAACCGTGTACAAAAAATACACGAAGTGACAGAGAGATATAAATGGCGACATATCCGTTCCGAACACAATCCAGCTGACCTACTCTCTAGGGGTACGACTCCAAGCGTCATTGCCAAAACATGTCTATGGTGGAGTGGTTCAACTTGTTTAATCGATCCACCAGAAACATAGCCAGACACAACAGCATCCATACCAACGGTGATTCCAGAACAACGGAAGGCAAAGATGACAACAGCTCTGGGTGTGTCAATTTCCGTCGCGAATAATAGCTTGATAAACAAGTGCTCGACTTTTGTTAAGGCGCAAAGGGTGATCGCCTTCTGCCTACGCTTCATTACAAGGAAGAACCTTAGATACAAAGGGCCACTCAGGGCGCCTGAGTTAGAAGTTGCGACAGTAAAACTAATAAAATTGCACAAGGTCAGGCCTTTCATCACGAGCTAATTGAATTGAAGGCAGGTAGAGAAATCACAAGTAAAAAGAGTAAGATAAAACAACTCGTACCCTTCATAGATGGAGATGGTATACTACGAGTAACTGGACGGTTACAAAAATCCAGTTTAAGTCATAGTGCACGTCATCCAGTAATACTAAATGCGAACTGTTCCATAATTCGGCTACTCATTGACCATGAACACAAAAGATTACTACATACTGGTGCCCAACACTTAACGGCATCTTTACACGAGAGATATTGGATCCTGATCTTGCGCAGAACTGTTCGAAGGGTTATATTCAATTGTATTCGATGCCACAGATGGAAAAAAAAACGCAGAACAGTTAATGGGTTCGCTGCCAAGTGTTCGACTTCACCCATCAGCAGCCTTTAATATTTCCGGCGTAGACTATGCCGGGCCCTTTACCTTACGATTCGGGTCAACTCGAAGCAAAATTACAACAAAGGCATGGATCGCATTATTTATATGTCTAACGACCAAGGCAATACACATCGAGTTGGTATCCGACCTGACAAGTAATGCCTTCCTAGCGGCCTTCAGACGGTTTACTGCCAGACGAGAATTGCCCCTTTAAATTTACTCTGACAATGGCACAACATTTGTTGGAGCTAGTAAGCAGATCTCGGCAATTATCTCATCTGACAAATTTATCGAGGAGGTAACTACAGAAACTGCCAACTCAGGCATTGAGTGGCACTTCTTACTTACCCATGCCCCACACTTTGGGGGAATATGGAAAGCCGGTGTGAAAAGCGTAAAATACCATATAAAACGGGTCCTGGGCGAGACACGTTGCTCATACGAAGAACTATTAACAGTCCTAAACCAAATAGAAGTCGTGCTTAATTCAAGACCACTTTATGCAGAGTTCGGCGACCCAGAGTCTTTAAGTGCGCTAACACCCGCGCATTTTTTGATCGGGAGGCCAATCACAGCACTTCCAAACGAAAACGACTCGCATACTAAATCATACCGCACTCGATGGGCCATACAATCTATGTTTCAAGAGTTTTGGAGCAGATGGATCAGGGAATATGTTGTCATGCTACAGACCCGTCCAAAGTGGACCAATAGCCAACCTAACATAACAGAAGGAACAATAGTGTTGGACCACATTAACAACCTGAACCCTGGACAATGGCCATTAGGACGAGTTCTGAAAATTCACCCGGGCAACGATAACTTTGTTAGCGTAGTTACGATACGAACCACTAAGGACTTTTTAAGGCCTATAACAAAATTATCTGTGTTGTCAATCGACCATTGTGACACGTCACAGGTCAGCAAATAACTCGATACCCTTGCCAGGTACCGATCATCACATAACCGAACCAACGATTTCGTAGTCAATGGTAAAACCAGCATAAGCCACATGTTTTTTTTTTCTTTTCCTCACACAGAGATGTAAATATACTTATTACACATAATTAGTTAGTTGAACAGTCGCATACACATTTATGTTGATTGTTAATGTTACGTATCAGCAGTTTATATAAATACATATGGTGGGAATTGTCTACCATACGCGAGTGCTACACCGGCACAACTTGTCATTCGTGTAATTTGGGTTTCATAATAAACATCAGCGAATATTATTATTTATATTAATCTAATTGTGTTTTACTTTCATGCTAAGGTATACCAGTTAATTTTGTTGTTTGTTTGTTTGTATAGTCACTTTAATATGTCATAAATATCGTTGCCAATATAAAGTATTGTTTCAAAGCTCCTGGTTGATATACATTGTTTAGGCGAGGAAACTATAATATTATATGCATATAATAGGAATATTGTACGTATTCATTGTAATCTGTATAGTATTAGAAATAGGTACATATAAGTATAGACTATGATAAGGAAGAAACATTAGTGAAAATCAATCATCACTCATCAATTCTATCAAATGTCTTTAAAAAAAAAAATTCCCAATTTCTAACATTATAATTTATAGCTGTAAAAATATAATATTTTATTTGTAGGGTTGACGTTTTTTAGTAGTTTACATACTAAGACTGAACAAAAGTAAAAAGAATAAAGATGATTATTCAAATACTTGTACCATTCCTAGGATTTTAGAAATATTTCTATTATCTCGAAGATAACGAAATACATTCTCAATAAATCTTGACCTCCCACTTAGTGTAAAACTAAAACTATACAAATTTAAAGAAATGCAAAAAAGTAATTAACGTTTTCTCAGCTAAGTGCCCGAGTTGTTTGAACTAATGGTAATATTTTATTTCAGTTATAAAAATTTATATTTTATCCAAATGTAATACAAATACTTCCACCTCACAAAATTTAAATTTAACTGTTTCTAGTATTCTAATTAGTTAATGAACCGTAATATGTTTACCGGAGTGCGAAATAAAAAGAAAGGTTGTTTCTAATACGTTTATCTAATTATGTGTAAATATTATTTCTATTTTATTCTCTTGTAACCTATTTTTTTTATTATGTGGAAGAAGGTTATAAAGTTTATAATACATGCTAAATTTTTTTCCAGAGAAAATTAGTGTCATCCTTGTTGAAGTATCTTGTACGTCGGGGTTAGCAATTATTATAGTTATCAAACAGCTGGTATTTGCTAAAAAAATAAGAAATACATTGTTAATTGTCAATTAGTGTCACTTTTCAGGTGTTTATGTGCGCAATTCCGACTGGATTAATATTTGTGTAAGTCATAAATACTTGCACAAACCTTAAAAACTATCACAACTCATCGTTTTCTTTTTAAATATGTTATAACAAACGACATTATCTTGTATCTGAGACTGACATTGGATACCTCTATTATTGACTTTCCTTGCTGTGTTATATCACAAAATAGAATCTGTATTTATATTAGTATGTTGCACAAGTGTTGAGTAAACTACAGTATACAATAATTATACATGTTATACTTGGAATATTTACAAATATTTTCGGATGTAACTGTTCCCAGGCGAGTGGTAGGTAATTTTGTGCGCAAACTAGGACCACCCAATATGTTATATGTACCTAAACATTATAAATACATAAAACGTTCTAATAAGAATATTGTGTGTTAAAGTAGCGACTTACCGTCAGGATTAATACGGCTATTAGAATAATAGCACCTACATAATAAATCATCAGTTAGTCAAGTTACACACAACATCATAAAACACGCGTTATATTGTCTATACATTATTATGTTTTACGAGTGTTTTTGTTTTGTTTTAAGAAACCTAACCTGTTATTTTACAAGTTTTATATTGCTCATGTTTCTCAAGCGCCGCGCTCGTTCAAGACCACAGGAACAGGTGTGGATTTAGAAATTACATATAAAGACACAGGTAAATAATTAGAGTACGGCAGTAAAAACCTGTATTAAAAGTTAAAATATAATTAGTAGTTGGTAAAAAAAGAGATGAGGGGGGGGGGGAATTAAGTATAAAGTGTAGATTTGTGAATTTAAGCTTTGATGCGAAACTAACAGCTATCAAACGTATTCGTTTTATTCAGCAAATGGAATCTGTACTATTATAACTTATTGGTAAGCGATGAAAAACTCCTTCTATTCGTCGACATAAAAAAATATCTCCAATTAAATAGTTTTTCTCAGTAAAAGTTTTGATGTGTCATTTGTGAGCCATATAGACCGTATCACAATTATATTTACCAATTAAATCAACCAAACCTTCGACCTTCTTTTTTCTAATGAAACTTAAATTTTATTCAGTGTAAAAAAAAATTTCAACTTAATGAGTTCATAATATCTTATCATTAAACTAAGCTATATGGTCAACAAATGCTCTTCGATAAAATATAACGTCTCTCTTATTTTATATACTTGAAATATTAATAGGTAAATTAAATTATTTTATTTTAAGCGACGACAGTAAATCTCTAGTTCTCTAGTAAATATCTCTAGAATAAATCAAGATGATTCAATGTCACTTTTTGGTTTTGAGTTAGACATTTCGAAATGTATTATTTAAATTGAAACACTTTTTTTATTCGTAAATAAATGACTCTCTCAAGACAAAAGTTGAAAAATTATGATTGGTCTTTATGTTTTACAGTTCATCCCATTATACTTGGTCAAGGTACTCGCACTCAACACAAAGTGCAATTTTCCATTCAAAATATTTTACGGAGAAGAAAACATAATATACCTACTTTTGAAACTGGCTAAATATATGTAATATATAATTAAACTGTTTAATGTTTAAAATGTTGTATTAAAAGTATAAATAAAACTTTTATTACAATATATTTTTCAACTTTTATAAAAAAAATAATTGTTGAGATGTACCACCCTCGTCTTAGCTAGTTCAGGACATTTTGATAGGAGGGACCAAATTTGTATATGACTTAGGGCCCCAATTAGTGTCTATAGTTAACTTCTTATTTTTCTATTAATTATAAGTCGCTGTTATAATTTTCCCCAATATTTGTTTATCATAATGTTCAATAAAGATTCTGTTAAGTACGTCGGAATGCAAAATGCACGGGATCGCTTACAAGCAACAAACTGTTTTAATATCTTTTATGTTAAAAATTAAAAAAATAATTTTGTGTTGAAAATCGAATAATAGTATTGTTTAATACAATAGATAATAATATTACTAATAATAATAATAATACATAATATCCTAATAAAAGGTGTACCAGGTACCTACTTTGTGCGTAAGTTTTTTTTTCAAAATCTTTTTATATTAGAAAAATGTAATTATATTCTGAAAATGATCAACAAATAGGTAACAATTAATGGCCTAATAAAAAAAGGTTATTTACCTAGTTACCAAACATATTTTTTAACCGTTCTGAACAGTGTAATTTCTCGGCATGCATTTCGTCCCCACGATAATAAGACGAATTACACTTAGTAATATAAGTACAGACATTGTACGATAACATTAATATTTAAAGGTTTTAGATAACGCAACCGCGAGTCGGCAGACATATTGTATAGGTAGGTTTATAATTTGTTTTGACTCTGTAGTCAAATGTGTAATGTTAGAGTATTAAAATACCGCGCGTGCTTGGCTCTTAAGTTAATTTGACGGCACTGAGAAATAATTCTATCGGTACTCAAACATGCCCGCTCGAGTATAATAATAAAAATTCTATATTATTAGCCGATGTTAATCGTTTATAAACGATGGCCAATAACGCACGCACAAACACAATATTATATGCATGTGCGACGACGACGGTCGACCTAGATTATATATAGTAGAAAACAACAACAGTAGTATTATTATTATTATTATTATTGCACAAGAAGACTTTTCGCGTAAACGGGAAAAATCAAACGGCTCGCGGGGCTTAAAAAAAAATATTACACGAAAATTTATATATATATATATATATATAAAACAAAAAAAACCAATTTTATACCAAAGTTCAAAATATTGTGTTACCTCGCGGCTGCGGCCTGTGTCGCGTTCCGATTAAAAAAAAAAAAATCTACTTGTATATTATGAAAACTGGGTCACGGGGTTATACGACATACATATCGTGTGCATTATTATAGGGTTATGGCAAATGACAAATAAAAAACCACGACGACCTTGAGAGTGTATCACGACGAAAGTGAAAGGTTTTTATTATTACGTTTTATATATTTACCGCGCACTCGTACCTGCCTATTACATTATTATTATATACAAGGCCTCGCGAGGAAAATACTCGATGAGAATAACGAGTGAAAAAATAAAGCATAGTACTTTTGACTTAAAAAACCGATTAAAAAAGCGAAAACTGGAACTAGTAATTTTCGTTTGAACGTGCGCCTTAGGAAGTGATAACAAAATGGCGTCGCCAATAATTATTGGATACCGCGGTAACCTAACTGTGGTCAGCTACTATTTTGTGTGTACAGATCAATTGTTATTAGTTTCCAGCCGTAATAACCGTTTTACCATCCAATCTAGGTCCGAGTGTCCTTCCAGCATTATTATAATAGAATACATCACTGGCGATGATCTAACTGAACAAACACCGTTACAAATATTTTGCCCGTATTTATCAATCGAATTAACATTAAAAGCAAGTATTGGCTTGAGGCCACACAAATATGCACATCGCTGTGTGAAAAAAAGTAAGTAATAATAACAGTATAATTATTGTATTAGAATTATAAATTGCAAATCAAACGCCAACAGACATTGGAAATAAGTTCAGAAAAAATTCAAATAAACCGTTAACGCTAGACACATAGGTCCAGAGCATCAAATCATTTTATCGGGTAACGTAAAGTCTAAAACAAAATTGCCCTTGGTAACATTAGATGGACAAAAAATAAATTATTGACTATCGTTTAAAAAATAATTAGTTCCTTTTGGAGCAAACAATTTATCGTAAGTAAAGGTCATAGAAATTAGTCAAGAAAATACTGATTTAACAAGGATTGAGAAGTGGACGTTTTTTAAATATCATACTTTTGAATAATAAATATAAATTACTAATAGTAATTACTACAAGTCAATTTTTATGATACTATCCCTTAAATAAGTTGTTGTGGTTTCTGAATATTGATCAAGACCATTTCACAGAAGCACCCAATTTGCAACTAGGATTTGTATAAATAATATTATTGAAGAGTAAAAAAAAAAAGAATGTTTCTGATAAATGAAATCATAAATAGTCATATGTAATAAAATTAATCGTAAATTTATATTTACATCAAAAATAGATAATACAAACACAAACACTTAATAACATGGTATTTATTATTATATTATATGCAATAATAATTAATCATTAACTTACTATATATGTATATATATATATTTATAAATATATATATATTACGTTATTTATAATATATATGTATATTTGTATATAATTATAATATATATAAATATATACATATATTATATGGTACAAACGCAACAAATTTATTGAGGTAACAGGATTTTTTTTTTTTATCTTAAAATTACATATTTTAATTGTTTTTGAAAAAAAAATTAAGAAACATATCAATGATTTTTGTTTCTTTTCTTTTTTTTTGTTAATATTAACTGAAAATATGTATATGTGTAAATATATATATAAATATATGTATATAATTTTAATTTTAATTTTAACACTAATATATAAATATATATATATATATATAGATAGATAGATACTCTAAACTAAGGAATAAAAATACAAATACAAAGCCTATGCACTAAGCAGGTTAACGTCGGAAAAGGCTGATAACTAATGGTGTCAAATTTAATAATAGTAATAATTAATAATAAAAAAATATAATAGTTATAATAATAATAATAATAATTATGTATATGGAGAACAAAAGAACCAACAGATATTTTAAAACGATAATATAAACTTAAACATTTTAATCATTAAAAAAAAAAAAAAAAAACACATTTCGTCATTTTACTTTTTAAATAGAAGTTTAAGAAACGTCTCTTACATCCAAAAAAATATTATTTTTTTTAACGCTTTACACATTATATTTTATAGTAATATATTTTATTTAAAAATATTCAATCACAATGTTTGATCACGAATTCATACGAAAACCCTGGACGCTTTATGCTTTAATTATGATTAAACATTTTTTTTTAATACGTCAAACTACCAAATTTCTAAGAAATACAATAAGAGTTTAACATCATGTCGTGTAAAAACATCATGCTATACACTTTGGTTGTGATTAAAACATATCGCCAATTTTTTTTTTTTATGTCTATGAATTCCTCATCCCTCATTAATCGGCAAACGTTGCCGCACGTTAGCCTCAAAGCACGAATGGTGAAAAGGAAGACAGAGGCCTATATAATATACCGTGTAACGTGCAGCTACCAAACTAACCGTATTTCATATAGATATATGTATGTATATAGAACAAAAAAAATACTATTATATTCACAGGGATGTCAGAATCTTACAAATGTGCGTACCTTCAAACACGAAACGAACAATAACTATAGTAAGAGAAGAAATTAAACAATGAGCAAGTACATAGTTTAGTATTACTTAAAAAAAAAATATATATATATATATATATATTTATATGTAAACGGTAACTCATAGTTTCGTACAATCATTCTTGTTTATATCAATTTATAAATTTTAAAATTATGGTTTTTTTTTTTCAAAATAAATATTCCTCAAAGCTTAACATTATGAACCACAAAGGTATATAATAATAATTAATACAATAATATATGCACTAAATTCTATGTATACACGCATAAATAAATAAATCTCTAAGCCTAATCAACTATTAAACTTATGTTACAATATAGTATATAAATATATAATATACCTATAGAGGAAATAATATTAAGGCGAACGCTAAAATTTGTCCATCACCTTCTACCAGGAGAAAAATAAATAAATATAACATTTTTTTTTTTGTTTTTTTTTTTATAAGTATTTTGTTTGCTGTTAAAAATTTAGAGTAGACGGAATGTTCCTTTTTTTAAATTTAATTTTGTATTACACAATATCCAAAATACGAACGCCGAAAACAATCGAAACGAATTCAGTTATGCCCAATTATCCCTGAGAAAAAAACCAATAATATTAACATAATATAATAATAATAGGGTTATGTGGTTGATACAAATCAATATTCTTTTTAGAAAAATATTTGTACTCTTATTATAGAGGCAATGGTTGTTGTTCTATACATTGAATAGTTCCTATTAAAAAAATACTTTTCGTCCCTATACAAAAGTTATACTTACAAGAGAAAAATATCGTTTAAAACAATTGTGCAAATATCGTAAATGATATATATAAATATATATATAGCGTTCTTTAATGTCGAATTACTAAAAAAAAAAAAATAATAATATAAAATTACTTCAGAACACATCAAATACTGGAACAGCGATTATATTATCACACTTTTTTGGTCTCTTTGCTTGAATTGCTTCCAGACTTTTCAGTATCGTTCTCAAAATACCCAAATAAAAAAAAAAAAGTTAAACATTTAATCTGAGTAACGGATAACGAGTAATACATTAACAATGGACATAAAATATATATTTATTTTTATACATTTTGTTTAAAAACTGAAACAGCGTGTAGGAACTGAAACGACTTTTAAATTAAAAAAAAAATGTAGTTGCGAAGTTGTTTTAATAATTTTTTTTTTTTTTGTTAAACCTTGAGCATTTCTCTGTTTACTGGCCTTTTGAGATTTGGTAACCAAACGTTAAACATCTAATTCTAAACGTTAAAACTATTATTATATACACACATCTAATAGTATATATAGAGTATTTATACATTTACGAACATATTTAAAAATATTAATATTATTATTATTATTAAATTTACTGTGCACATATGCACTAATAAAAAAAAAAAGTATTAGACATCGGAAGGATTATTTTGCAATAATTTTTAAAAACAAAAAAAATAAATAATATTAAAATTAATAATAAATAATATTTATGTGGTGTGTACTTGTGTATGTGTGTGTCTGTGAGTGTGAGTGTGTCGATTTGTGTTTCAATTGTGTGTACGTGGTGTCTGTGAGAGTAGTTTTGACCAACATCGCGTACGTTTATTTAATGACGCTGTCGACGAGATCAGTTGGTAACTCTGTATAACTCAAAATTGTGTATTGTAGTTGTCATGGTAACGTGACCGCCACAGGAGCTGGCAGCAACACGTGTAGTGGTTGTTTTTGGTCTCTGGGATAAAAATTGTCGGCCATTCCTGAAAGACAAATCGTAACGTAAGACCAACGTGTAACAACATTTATGGTAAGCGTGTAAATAATAGTAAAATAAAAAAAATCGGTCTAATCCAAATCTAATGTAAATGAATTGTAAATGCGTTTGTGGTGATCCCTCAACGCCAGATGCGTTACGAATAACGTTGCCGGTATGATGCTAATCTGAATTATTAAGCCGTTGCGCGCGATACAGCTCTACGTCGATGCACAGACATCGGTCGGCTAACAAAATACACTACAGTGTGAAATATTATATATATACTCAAATAATACATGGCACACACACACACACAATGACATTGTGGCGTTGCTGTGGTTTTTTATGGCGTTAAAAAAAAAAAAAAAATACCTAGACACATTAATATTTAATAAATTTAATTTTTTTTCACATTATATTTCATTCGTATTACAACGATTGTGGCCTAATTAAACGTGTGTTTATGATATCTGTTGAAAATTGCGAGGCGGTTGGTGTGTGTAATAACATACATCATACATACATACATACACACACACACGCGGTGTACTTAATGATGCGAAATGTCGAGACCGGTTTGCCTTGACACCGGCCCGAGTTCGCATAGATAGATGAAATAAAAATAAATAAATAAAAAAGTAATAATAAAATAGTATACTTATAATAATAATAATATATCGGTTGTACTTAAAAATAATATACGCGTGCGCTAAAACCAGTTGCGCGCGGTCGACGAGTAAAACGGGTTAGACTTGTTAAACTTGCGGCAAAATGCATCGCGGACCGAATTTTTTTTGGGGGTTTTTTTTTTCCAGTAAAAATTCAAAATCGATTAATACAAAAAAAAAAAAAATGTACCCAGTTACTATTATTTAAATTTTCGTTCACTCACGTATCGGACGTGTAGTACACACGCGAAACGTTTGTTGTCCCTTCCGTCCATTTTTTTTGTCGATGATGTTGTTGTTGTTGTTTTCAATAATGATGTTTTGTTGCGATGTCGTTATTGACAATCATAATTTTTGTTGTTTATTATTATTTTTTTTTTTTGGGGGGGGAGGGCTGTCGGTATGGTGACGTTTTTACTGTGGTGTTTTTCGGATTTGTATGTTATTTTCGCTTGGCGTGCAGCATCTCCATGAGCAACGTCTGCGTGGGAGCGCCGCCGCTACAGTGTTTCATGTAAAGGCTTTCTTCGCCCCTGGTGGCTATGTGATGGATGTCGGGCAGCACGGACAACAGTTTGGAGAACTTGTCCTGCGAAAATCACACAACGAATCAAATCAAGTTTCGGATATTGGCCGGGGAAAAGATTGTGCAAAAACCACTTGTATAACAACGAGTCTAGTTACCTGGACTTGAGAATTTGCTGTGATGCAATAGTCCAACAGGGCCTTCAACACTTGTTCGTGACCTTCTTGGACGTGTTTACTGTTCCCGATCCCTTTGACGTCTAAACGATAGGAGGAAAAACAAAACACACTGCGGGTTAGCGACAAGTCATTGGGGGAGGGTTTTTTAATTTTATTTCCTATAATTACCGGGGTTCAAGAGCAGCAGGAACTTTAGGCAAATGTAATCGCCGACGTCGAACTTGAGCTCCTGTAGCCGGTCGATGACCCGGGCGAAACAGTCGGCCATCGTGGTCACTCCCAGCAGACCCAGGGCGAGCAGGTCGAACTTTTGACCGTTGTGCAACATGATCTCGTTGGCCAGGTTGTTGTGCATGTGCTGGTGGATGTGGTCCAGCACCAGCATGTCGGACCACGAGTGCTGCAACAGTTTCATTTGATCGTCCACCTGAGAGCAAAAAAGAAGAAAAACCCGAAATATTAATATCAAGTAAGTATATGTTGGCAAGTACACCCGAAAAAGATTGCCTTGGCCCGGCTAATCGCTACAGGGTGAGATGATGGCCGCTGTCGTTAGTCATAGGTAATAATAATAACAAAACCTCACACACACACACCGCATAGTTGCGTAACGGCAAAGCGATTGTAATAATGTTTCCAATATTATAGCTATACACACACACGCCTATAACCTCCTAGGTATACAGTATACAGCGTGCACACACAACGACGTTCTCACCGCATCACGGACTTCCATTTACGCATAACGAATTGTCGAGACCTTGAAAAGTGAAAGAAGAGTCTCCGACACATTTGTCGCAACACAATGAAAATCCGTAACGCGTTTGGGGCCCGTCGTAAGAATAACGATAATAATATAACGATGATAATATTTTTTTTTTTTTTTTATTAAATTTTTATCATTATTCTCCTTTGAGCAAGTCCTATTTATATAAAACGGGGAGAAACAACAGACGGGAATTCTCGAGACGGACGGGGACCGGATGGGTTTTTCTTCGCTTGTAATCGGATCGAGTTTTCCGCTTTCACCGCCGGCACCACCGGAGGAATCTACCGCTTAACACGTGTCCTTGGAGTGTTCCAAGGCCAATGTCGATTTCACTCGGACGGAAAATCCACAGCCGGAAAATCCGAGACCGACGCCAGAAAACCGTCAGGCGTCTCGTTCCCCTCCTCTCTGCTCTGCTCACCTCCTCAACAATACCGTGTCGACTCGGCGACAACGCTATAATCGCTGGCGGCGGCTGCTACCTTCCACGATTTAGGTATAAAATACTACTAAATCCCCAATTCAGTGTTTTTTTTTTATCTCGAAAAATATACTTTTGGTATTTTCCTGCGCTTCTTCTTCTGTTTTTTTTACAACAGAACATTGGAAACGTTCCAAGAGACTTGCACCGAGACGACGGCCAGTGGGCGGCGGTCATATCGTCAAGACGGTAGTCGCGTGTGTGCAACCCTTTATAAGGAATTATAAAGTCTGGGCGGATCGACAAACGCTTTATTTTGTTAGATCACAACCGAAAGAGGGAAGGCGAAATACCGCGTTGAAACGAAGACAGGATGATTTAGGTAAAAACTAAGCAGCCGAAACGACCACTCGAACGTCTTTCACTCAACCCTTGGGGGGGCTTATTAAACGGTAAAAGTTTTTTTTCATTTCATCCGCCTAATTTCGAGACCGGGACCGGCCAACTGAGTGATTTCCTTCGTTGTCTTTGCGCCTCATCCGTCCAACCAAACCACATTTCGCTTGCATAGCGAGTACTCAAACACATGACTCCTACATCAGCTTGTTGCTTTGTCGTTTTCCGAAGTATACACCCGGAGGGGGGGGGCTCTTCCCGAATTTCAGTCGTTATACGAGCAAGACCGACGAATTGTTTATTGGGATTTCAGGCCGACGACACGTACAAATAGAATAACAGTCATTCGTGTGCGGAATCGAAGGAGTCAGTGTCCAACAATGTTTATGTTTGCCAGAAGTTTTTTTTTTTATACACTTCCGCGTTAGGCGATCGGTATAATTTTTTTTTTTTTTTGTATACGTTTGCCGAGAATATTTATTTTCAAGGTGACAAAAATTGGCATCAAGCGGTTCATAGACACACAAACACACACAAGTGAATCACAGTGTTTATTATTTTGATAACGTCTCGGGTTTTGTGACCGGTGATCGCTCCTGGTCAACACCGGCATGCAATAAACCCGTTTGCGGAAAATCCTTGTACTTAGGCTCGACGATTAATCTATTTAAGCCGTCCGCTCTATAGGTCGGAAGCTAAACGCGAAATCGTCGAACGGGGCCAATTATTATTATTGTAGAAATACGGGTACCGCACACCTTCTCTCATCCTTCTTACATTTGTACCAGTTTATTAGAGGTAACAACATTTTAACCCGAATCGCAGAACAGTCAAATGAACTATGTCGGTTTAACTAGTTTCCCTCACCTCCAATTTTTAAAAATTTTAAACGGATAAGAACTTCTGACGAGACCAAAAAGATTACACAAGTGACATTTCCCCCCAAAACTGGTTCATCAAAAGTGTTTATCGATTATATTACATTTATACGAAGCGATTAAAAACGTTTTCGAGTATTTCAAATATTTCCAAACGGTTTGCAGCGATTCTACCTAGCTAGTGCGAGGCGTTTTATCTTTTAAAAACCGATTTAATGGTTTTTAAAAATGGCCAAGAACCCCGTTTGAAATTATTACAAAACCGTTTTAATCGCTTAATACAATAAACGTAGTAATGAGACCGCATTTTTTGATTTCTTTTTATGTAAAATGTTTACATGAATTATACTTATACCCATTTGATCGTCATCATAATTGTTTGGCCAAAAGTAAATATTTAAAAAATTCAGACTCGGGTTTTTTATCACTTTACAAATAGTCTGTCTATCGTTCCAAACAAAGTCTAACTAGGTCTGTGATGAAATTAACGTACATTAACAATATTATTGTCGTTAAAATCTATATAAAGTGGGGCGGCGGCGGCCCGTTTAACTACGGCAGTATTCGTTTTTCGTCAATCGACACTTGGCAACGTTCTACGATTATATGTATATTTATATTTTATTATTATTACAATATTATATAGGTTATCGGGCCAAAGCTCGGACGCGACGGGTACTACTACACATAAAATAGTACCGAGGGGCGCAGCAGCACGCAAGCACGCGAAGCCCTTTCAGGCGACACATAAACAAATAAAAAAAAAAAAATTTTTGCAGCGAAAAAAAAAACCCGACCTTTTTGTCAAGTGCGCCGCGTCGTCGACACGGTTGCCGTATTAAAAAAAAAATATATGTGTAAATTAAAAAAAAAAAACATTTCAAAAAACTAAAATTGGAAATCTATGGCGGTGGGCGGCGGCAACCGTCGCCACCACCGCCGCCTACGACGATGATGACGTTATACACAAAGACCCGGGCTACTAAAAAGCAATCCCCCCATCGATCGCCGGCCCGACCATGACCTACCGTAACCGAATTAACCTAGTTGCAGACCACCAGTCCACCCTCGCATCCACCCCTTACACACACAACAAGCACGGGCCCGGCACCGCCTTACCCGGGGTGTGTAATATGTATTTTCCGACTCCCCAAAGACACACACACACACACACACACACACTATACGACCACCGCCCGGTATATAAAAATATAATCAAACGAAATTGGGACACGGGTGTTCACCACCACCGAACCGCCGGCGCTAAGGGTAGTAATTTCGAGACGGCCGACAAATAGAAGGAATAGAAGCGGTTTTCGCGGAAAAAAAAGCGTGCCTCGACCGTCGTCCACAAACGTGTATTGTACGATAATAATAATAAATAGTAATTCCGCACAACAAGATACAACGACCTTATTGTTTTGGAAAAGAAAAATGTGTTTAAAAACGTACGTCGGTGTTTGGTAAACACAAACATTCGTGCGCCTTCGGTACAACAAACACACGCATAACGTAAAAAAAAGAAGAAAAGAAGACACGAGTCCGACCGGTGTTATGAATTTCATAGGTCGTCTCTTACCGACACGGCAGGACGGTCAAAAAACAAAAAAACCAAATAAAAAAATTAATATATACTTATGATAATTAGCGACAACTTTTCGCACTAGGCACAAAGCGCTTAGCTCTGTCGAATGCTAATGTGCTGATCGCCCTTTGTTGTCACACACACATACATACATACCGGTATCGCATCGACGCCAACAACAAACGCACAGTATCCGGTCCATATATATATATATATTTTTTTTTTTATTATAATATACTTACACACTACGTTGGAACACTACCGCCGCGCCGCTCCTTCTCTCGTCGTCGTCGTCGACGATAAAAATTATTATTTACCATGTGAATACAACATTCGACCCCGGTTTAAACAGAAAACAACAAAAAAAAAAAATATGTGAAAACCGAAAGTACACAAAAACGTTTTTTCGGTTTCACCGCTCCGCCCAAGCTCACAGGCGCAGTCTTATTATGTAACGCGGTTAAGGCCAGTCTGAAAATAAAAAAAAACTGTCACCACTCCTCTTCGCCGACAGTATATGGTCTGTTGCTATCCATCTCTGCGCCACCGGTAGACACACTTAAAACGGCCAAAGATTATAGAAATTATTTTTCGAATGGGGGCTAAGCCTCCCCAAAGCCACGCCTATCTTTTCTATTATATCCACCTCAAAACGGCCGATGCAAGTTAGGTACGTCTCTCTCTCTCTCTCTATCTAGTTGGCGGGGCGTTATCGAGTTGACCCAAAAACAAAAGTTAACGACCGGCGGAAAACGAACGTAGTTTTTCAAAGAAACAATAACTATAAAGGAACCATATTATAATTATAGGCACGTAAGGCGGCCCAACGGCGTTAACGAATAATAATAATTATAACCCGAACAGTAAATATATAAATAAATAATACATATTTTGTACGGGTCGAAGAAACGGCAACGCCGTCAACGAACAGGCGGCGGATGTGGGGCGCGAGGGGGTTACCGGCGTACACCGTCTGCCGTCCCCCCAAACCGGGCCCCCCGCACGACTACGGGCCCGCTGCGGAGCGGCCGGTACCGGCGTCATCGCGGCCGGCTTCACTTCGTGCCCCCGCGACTTCTCCTCGCTCACAACCACTGACACTGTACGGTAACGCGGCGCCGCCCCGACCGGGGTGACGACGACGGAAAAGCAATTTTTTTCCAGTTTCTCAAAAACATCCCCTCCGACATACGATAGGGTATATTGTACTAAGTTAACGGAGAGAAAACGGCGTTCGAGTGGCGCGTATTGTTTATTTTATAATTAAAAAATAATAATATAAATAAAATGTAAGTAAAACACGCAATAGGCGACGGCGCTCATTGTTCTCCGCTCACAATCGGTTTCAGTCGTTGAGTTTCTGAACGGACGGCGGCGGCGGCGCTAAAGCGTTGCGCAAAAACTATAAAAGCGATGGCGGCCAGCCTCGCGTATTCAATGCACAGTAATATAGCTCTGTGTAATAACAACGATATAGATATATACATGTACTAGCGGTTGTGTGTGTGTGTGTACGACGCGAACTTGGCCTCATTTCTTGTCGCCCCCCTCCGCTGCTCGCGATCAGCCACCGCGTGCATTCTACGCGGGACAGGCGGCCCGCGCCGCCGCAAAAATGGACCTCGGCCGCAGCCAACGCTCGTGATTCGAATGTACATAATTATGTCGCGATAAGTGATAATAATCAAGTTGGTGTTTTTCTCTCTTACCTTCAGATCTTTGAAGAACACAGAATTTCTTGCCCAGTCCACTTGGGAGAAGAGATTTTGATCGAGCACCTTGCACATGAGTTCGAACAGGTCCACTTCGCACTGGTTGTACGTTTGGCTCTGCAACAAGCTGAACAGCGAGTTCTGCCATTCCCGGTCGTCCAAGCCCTGTACGAAGTCCCGGATGATGGGCGACATGCCTTTCGGCCCACCGGCGGGTCCGACGGTAGAGGTTGCTCCGGGTGGCGTGGCGGCCGACGAACTGCCGCCGTTGTCCATGACGTGGTGCGGCGGCTGTTGTTGTTGTTGTTGTTGTTGCTGTTGCTGCTGCTGTTGTTGCTGTTGTTGTTGTTGTTGATGGGTAGTGGCGGCCAGCAGATAATTTTTGGGCGAAGTCGGCGGCGACCACGCCATCTTGTTTACGGATATCATCGACCCGGCGGATCCGACGCCCGGTTGCTGTTGCTGTGGCTGCTGTGTCTGTTGTTGGTGGTGCTGTTGATGTTGCGGCGGTTGTCCGCTGTTGGGCGCGCCCATGTTTGTCACCGAGTTGTTGTTGTTGTTGTTACTGCTGTTGTTGTTGTTGTTGTTATTGTTGTTGCCGTTGGCCGAAGCAACGATCTGCAGCGTCATCTGCGAATGTTGGTTGACCGCGCACGTGGTGCCGGCGGCCGCGGCTGCCGCTAGAGATCCTAGACCGGCCTGTCCCAGCGCCACAGCTATGGGACTGGGCGACGAGTCAGGCGACGACGTTAGAGAAGACACCTGCGAAACAAAACGCGGGTTAAAAACAATATTACACCGGTGTCGAGTCGGGTGAAGAAAATCACATACCTGGGGTATTTGGATTTCTTGTTTGATGTGCAGGCTGGACCCCGAGGACGTGATGGCCGAGCCCGAGTATTGGCCTAGCGTCACGGCGTCCCCGGCCGCCAACATGGCGAATTGGTGGTGGCTGTTGCCCGCGGCCGAAGTGACGACGCCGCCGCGCAACGTCTGCACGGCCATCTGTCGCTGTCGCATCATTTGCAACTTTCTCGCCCTGTCCCGTTTGTACATGGGCCCGAATTTGTTTCTGCCTCCTCGCATCCTGTCCGCCCGGACGGCTGTAAATAAAAAACAAAAAAAACTTAGTTTTTCATACTTCGGTCAAACAATAAATTAAAAATTAAGTTTATTTAAAAAAAGAAAAACAATGCAGACCGAGAGAGCGAAGCCAGAACTTCACAAAATGATGAGCACAACCTGACCCCGTTTGAAAATATAATATTCGCCTAACCCCCCTGGAACTTTGCAGCATACGTGAGCGGACTTCTTAACGTTTGCACTCATAAGAACATGTACACTACGATAATAATTAACGATTACAATATTATGCTCGATGCACAACACAAGCAAGTCAGTTGTACATCACGTTTTGTAGTACAACTATTGTATTGTGTGTAGTAGACTTTTACACACAGTTCGAGAAGCGTGAGCGCGCATTAATCCAAACCCGTCTCGATGTGCGTACAAATAATAATGATCAATATCGTTTTGACAATTGCCAAAAACGGCAACAAAAACCGTTTGTGTTGTAGTTTGCTTTAGTAAAGTGTTTGGCGTACACGCACAGTTGTGTGCACTGGACGTTTTGCGGTCGCGGCAAACAGGAAAACGCGTTTTCGGGAACAGAACACATACGACGACGACGGTGAATAAATTTCAAAAATAAACGAAAAAATCCCAACTCAAACGCACACCCGACGGAGTAGGTTAAGTAAACTGACAATTATTATTACACATACTATGACCCGAGCGTACGAACCTTTTCTTTTTTTTTTTATTACATTTTTTGTTTTTTAACCGGCGTACCTCAATCAGCGGGGCGATTATTACCGTGTGTACCCGGCGATCAAATAATATTACAATTATTGCGCTTTTGTGCGAGAGACTATAATATTATTTATTTTCCCGTCAACAATGGTTCTCACCGCATAGGTCCGAACACTGTGTTGTATGTGTATAATATACAGTACACAACAATAAAACGTGCATCTTCTCCCTTCTTCTCCGCCACCTCCTCTCGTCATCATCACGATTATTATTATTGAAGTTATTACCAAACGGATTCGAACAGCGAGCGGCGTGTAACAACCTATAACCTATAACACACCACTATCGTTGCACAGTGTGATCGTTCTCCAAGCGCACCTGGCCAAGTACAAGTTAGGATAATAATAATATCGAATTGGCATTTTTCTTTTGCCGCGAAACTGACCCGATATCATTGTCGAAGTTTCCACGTGGAAACGGATTTGTGCGAAAACTGTTAATACGGCTGCTATAGAACAACAAGCCGGGACGTAGTAAACAGACACGAGCAAACCGGTCGGCTCTCCAAAAGAATGACGCACGAGTACGTCAAAAAAAAAAATCAAAATAAATAAAAACGATTTTCAAACGGTTCGGCAAACATATTATTATGCGCGACGGCAGCAGCCAAGTTATCGGCATAGGGGGGAAACACGGGTAATGTTTTGACAATCATTTACATAAACGCACGTGATAATTAAATCGACCGTGTGATCCCATTTCGAATGCGACGACCACGATTAAAGGCATATTATTACAATACCGCAGTACAGAAATCCACCGGAGTGATACTCAGACACCCTATACTATATAGTGTCTACGGTGATAAACACAAGCAAACCACCCGAACACACGCATCACTGCTGCCAGTTGTTGTCCAGAGATCCAGAGATGACGTTAGATTTTAATAGTGAAAATTTACTTTTGTGCGCACAAATTATTATAATATAAAACAATTGGCGGGGCGGAACGCGTGACACATTCGGTTGCATCGTACAACAACAACAACAACATGATAATAGTAATAATGTCAACAAAAAAAAAAAAAAAAACCTCTAGATGTTCTCTATGACGTCAAATATCTTTGGAAAAGCCAAAAACATGTATTTGTCCACGTCACGAACAATAGTAATTATACTTAGGCGAGCAGAAGAAAAGGAAAAAAAAAAATAACCGATTCATTCGAGGAAAGCTGCGTTTGAGCTAGTTGTTATAAGACAATGCTGTTTACTGACTTTAGCACGCGGATAATGCTTATATAAAAAGATTTGTAAAAAAAAAAAAAAACAAAAGCATTGTTTTAAATCTTCTTTTTTACCACACACATATTTTCCCAAATAAAACTTCTTCTTTTCGTGTACACGTTTATAATATGTAAAATTAAGAAATACTAACTCATTTCTAAAACATTATTTATTAATTATCTAATATGTTTTACACGTATTCGCGTCACGTGTGCCAAGTCCTAACGCAACCGTTACGTCGTACGCCCGAACACCGTGGATCACACCGCGTTGAGACGGCGGTGATGTGCCAAAGAGGTGAGTCGCGGTTCGTCACAATTTTTCGTTTTTTTTTTTTTTTAACGATAGCGCGCGCGGACGACGCAAATCCCGTGCGTCGGATAAACCGCGGCGCGGTGATGGTGGTGGTGGTGGCCGCGGCGGCGGTGAGTGGCCTTGAGAGAACGCAATAGCCGATACGCCGCTTACGCAATTAAAGGCGGCGGCGGCCGTACCGTGTACTAAACACACCGTACACACATTACACATTAAGCGGCGGCGTCGGCTGGCGGTAAGCGATTGTTGTGCGCGTTGCGACGTTGCCGGCGGTCACGGTGCCCGGAGACTTGAACGCCGCACAGAGAGAGAAACAACATCAATTATTGTGTACGATATTCGGTAGGTACGCCTCGAAATGGGTTGAAATCATATTATTACAATTACAATTATTATTATTATTGCTACGTACAGCTGTTAATAACCACATAAGGGGAGGAAGAAGATGGTAGGAGACCAATGAGGGGCGGGCGGGGGCGGTCAAGCGGTTGAAAACGCTGACAAGTCGACGGCGGCGGCGGCGGCGGCGACGGTATAAATATAAAATATACAATTATCTATCTCGTCGTACCACGAAGAGCCGTTTTCGATTCCGACGACGGTTGCACAATAATAATAATAATAATAATAATTAATATTATGATTCGAGAAGGTGGCGGCGGCGGCGGCGGCGTTGTACATATAATTTATATACACGGTCAAGGCCGTTCGCCTTGGCCCAGTCGGCGGCAAAGAAAAGTGAACCGAGATTGGCGGCGGCGAAAGAACCGCGAAGAAAGTGCGTGCAGGCAGAGTTGTTCTGCTTTTACTTTCTTCGGGTTTGATCTACTCTCGTGTGGTGATGAAGGTCGCCGGATTCGCGTAATACAATCATATAATAGCAACAACAACAACAACAACAACGGCGACGACAATAGTATAACATAATGAAATGGCGCATTTCTCCGGCGGCGGCAGATCACCATGATGCGCACTTTGCAGGCGTGTATTAGCACCTTGTCGTATCGCAACAAAATATGTATTGTGCATTTGGCGTTTCCATTTCGTTATAAAAACAAGCGCGTAAGGTTGGGTAAGGTTAGTAAAAAAAAAAATCAACAAAACATTGATCCGAGAAGAAGAAGCTGGATTTTCAAAATTTACCAGTCGCGTTTCTCCATCGTACGCCATACACACAAACAGCACACATGCACCACACCAGGAAGAGATGCCCCCGAAGAGTTGAAGGCCTTCTTGGACGACAATGTGCGAGAGCCCGATCGGCCTGAGGAGGAGGAGGAGGTAAACAACGCACACATACACACACTAGGAAGTGTCGTTGTCGCCGAGTTCACCTTGATCAAGCCCAACCACACGCGGCGGCAACGCCGATGTAAACAACAACCCGGAATGGACACAATACACGCTAACAGGTGAAATATGCGTGCAACGGGCAACGGCTACGATAAACATTCTTCCTCCTCCAAGTCGCCGCCGTGCTTTACACACGCTGGAGTGTAACAAACTTGCTCGGGGCAGGTCTTTTACCAATATCGGAAAACACAAAACAATAACAACAATAATATTACATTGCCTTTTCCATTCGTACAATAATATTATTGTTGTTACCCATTATCGATCACACTATTATGTTAAACATATTTCAATGGCGCGCGCACAACACCCGGCTATTGTTGTACTGTGTGTGTGCGCGCGCTGTACCTACGGTCTCATACGGCCACGGCGCGTTGGCCTCACGGGGTAACCCCAAGGGGGCAGCACACGAGCACGTCTATCGGATAACTTTCTAAAAACTAATCCATATAATATTATGACATTTTTTATTATTATTATTATTATGCCCGACCCGGTCCCCTTACAATGTGGTGAGTAATTTTTGAAGGAAAAAAAATATATATATATTATTGTCGAGACCGCCGGCCTTATTATACGGCCCGTGATTAGGTATTATTATTATTATTATTATCTTATTGTTATTGAATAATTAAGTAACTAATAACGCGCGCCTTGGGTCTGGCGGCAGTGTACGCTTGTTGCAGCAACAGCGGATGGATCGAGCAACAGTACACACATCCCTACCTCTGAATTTTATAGAAAACAAAAAGTTGTGGTTTCCAGGGAATTCTATGTTGTCTCAACAAGTCTTGAATGTCTTTTGGGAACCGAACCCCGACGACCGAGTAACGGGAAGTCGGGTTAATTCGCTATACTTTATAATAATATGTTGCTTATTGTTGTTATTTTATTGGGACACATGAGAACGGACGTGCTCTCAAACGAAATCTATATCTATTTTCTTTTTCGGTCACGTATTGTTTTGAATTTAAATAATAATAATAATAATAGTATATTATTATTATTGTCTAGTTACTTGGACCTGAACGGTTGTATATATAGGCACTATACATAGATATAATATTATAATATCCCTCAAAGCGTTACTAATATATTTTAACCATTGTTTTTTTTTTTTTTTTTTTAATTGAAATATTTATTTGTTTGAAAACATTTCTGTTAAAACTGTTGCGGTTTCCAAAGCCGAAGACGACACCGCCGCAACCGAATCGCTTATTGATCGATAGGAAATATTATTCTCAGTGGGATTTCGGCCGACATATATTAAATGATCGCACTCCTACGCTCTGTGTTCGGTTGTCGATTGTCAATTATCTCTCATTGCGGAGTCGACGACGTCTCACAACACTTGACAGACGTGTTAGGATAGGTGTAAAAATGATATTATATTCGGCCAAACATGATGAAAACCGCGTATTGCCGCCGCCGGTTGTCGTGGCCTAACAAAAAAAAAAAAACCCAACCGAGCTTGATGATTCGCGCGCGCGCGTCCGACCTTGAACACTCTACACCGTGGCGATTGTCCAAGGTCGAAAAAATCAAATAAATATACCAGCGCCGACCAATCGCAGTTCGCGTTGTCGTTCGTCGCGGCGCGATTGTTTTTCCCGAGAAACATATTATAACAAACGCGGACACGATTTTCACCGTTTGTCACCGCCCAAAGTCAACACACAACTTACACACCACACATCTGGCGCGCGCGCGTTGTATCATCGCATTATGTATTCTCTTCTGTCGACGGAATATTATTGTGAAACTGGTTATTTTTTTTTCTTTCGGGCACGTGACCACGCCGAGACAAGATGATGATGGAGACACGGTCGGTCGTCGGCGGCCGAGGTGTATAATATAAATAACGCGGTGGTGAGGTCGAGAGTTTGGAGAAAGTGAACCTGCGGCCGGCTCTCGGCATAAGCGCGTGCGCGTGCGCACAGAGGAGGAGGAGGAGGAGGAGAAGAAGAAGAAGACTACAACAATGCGAGCCGCACGCGATATACATACATAATACACGCGGGCCAGCGTGTGTATGTGTACGCGACTGACGAGGAGGAGAGGTCGGGAGGGGGGGGGTGTGGAAGAGGAGTTGGACGTATTGTATATGGGACGACGAGCGTTGAGGCAACCGCTCTCGGTGGCGGCGGCAGCGGTCCGTTGCGTAACGCTCGCTTCGGGCACGTCTACAGACATTGACAGTGGCCCATTTTTATCGTAAGCCGAGTTAGTAGAGGTGGTGGCACTATACTCGGAACGTGACGTGAAAAAAACCAGTGTCTAAGACTGGTCGACCGGACCCGACAACCGGATTACGGTTACATGGTTGTGGTAATAATTATGAATATATTGTTTTCAACGGCGGCGGCGGCGCAACAGCTGTAATCATCAGAGTATGTTGCCGATCAAAATGTATTAAATATAAACCAAAAAACACGGGCTTAATCGGCTTAACCCCCCCCCCCTCCCCTCTCCGGTAAATCATTGGGTTCTTTTCTCTAATATACCAAAAGTCACCCACGTTTTGACTTGCGAACGGTTCAAAAATGGATTTTGAAATCGATTCTGGTCTCGCGCCAACGATGATTTTTTTTTTTTTACGATGCCGTACCGCCGCCCACATGATCCACACCGAGAAGCAGACGTCCCGCCGGTGAAAGCCGGACACGTGATGTGCACACGGGCAATAATAATAATAATAATAATGAGCCGGCTGGATGTGTATTTCAACCGCACCCCGGGTAGACCGACGCTTTCGACAAACCTAAGTCATCGAGGAGGGGGGGGGCGAGGAGGAGCAGGAGACGGAAGAGGAGGCGCGCGCGTCTGGACATTGTCATTCGCGCAACGTCGTTTTGTTGTAATTATATATACATATATAATTTCTCGGTATAGAACAAAACCATAAAATAACCAAAAAAAAATGAACTACCTGACCCAAGAGAAAACGGGCCCAGTACCTCCCTCTTTACCTAACCGCATAATATTGGAAAGTAGTACGGTTCTTTTTGGCGGGCAGGTGATACACATAATTTTGCATATTATATTATTTACATATGACTGAGCTCCCCAGCCGGAGGGAGAAAACGTGCAGTCCAATTTCGTTACACCCGACAGCCATAAGAAGCGTTTGTCACACACGTTCTGCGTCAAACTTACATTATTAAGCAGGTAAACGAATAAAAAAAATGTTAGAAAATATGAGCGCACATGCGCTCTTGGCGATAATTTGGGTTTTTTTTTTTAATTAATCTATACATGGTACCGGGAATGCTCCTCTCAAATCCCCGTTGACAGTACCAGTCAATAGAGAATAGTTAATAAACACCAAACTACTAGAGGGAAAGAGAGGAGTTTTGCTGGCAATTACGAATACTTTGCCACACTCGGATACATATGAAGTGGGCCGTGGGCGCCACCCGGCGAAGGGGAGGTGGAGGCACCGGTCGAATCCGCGCGGATTATAAATTATGATGTAAAACGTCTCACTGCGAATCGGCGGGTGTTGCAAGAGGAGAAAGATAGAAAAAAAAAAGGAAAACTGACGGAAAATATCGATTCGATTCGGACTCGGGGCGACGGCGTTGGCGTTTTGAAATACTCTGCGGCAAGTTTTACGGATGGCGAACCAGCAGACATTTATTTTCACGTCGTCCCCTTCCCCGTGTCGCCCCGACGACAAATCGAAAATAATAACACCAACACAAATACCCAATATCCTTATTAACGCGCGGCGACGGCAGCGGTCCATGTCGAGAAACGCGCACCGACTCTGAAACGACAACCGGAGTTGCCGCAAACCAGAGGGTTGTCTATAAAAAAAAGCTCGACCCAAAAAAAAAAAAAGGGGGTCAGTTATCGTTTATTATGTTTGACGCGCGGACAAATGGGTTACAAACTAACTAGACTAGGTTTTTGGCGCCAAACACACTCGCCCACGATCATCTGCAATAAGCAGCCACACGTGTCTTTCGGCACGTTTGTATTCCGATTTTCTGATACACCCTATATCGACTAAACCGCGGGCTCGAAGTCTACACAAGGTGACACAGAGATACGCCACAGCCCAACACCACCTTAACGCCCACGGGGTGCCCTCTTCCTTTATCACACCTGGCGATGATACAATATTCTATATAATTATTATTATTAATATTATGTGTGTATAATTTATACACAATATTGTGCTTACAACACACGACGTGGCGTTAGTCAATAAAGTTTATTATTAATATAAATGAAAAAAAATATATATATACATCGAAAAGAATATATCATTATCACCATCGACTGCACATATCAATACTACTGGCTACCGATTACTACCGAAACCGTCTGTTACCCGCCAAACCAACACCGCGGTATGTGCGGTAACGTTGAATGCAGTAGGACGAGACGGTTCGGTGATGAAAATACCCATCCATAAGGTATCCGTCTACTCGAAGTGGAAGATAACAGGTCCCCCCGCTGGTGTATACTTCACACCGCGGTGTGCATTGTGTACGGTCCGAGCCGTCTCTTCTATTGTACTTAACGATAAGAATACGATTATTGTAACCGGCGATCGGCAGGCGAGGAGTTTACTACTATGTTTATATATAATAAGCAAAACAATGCATTACAATAATGGACCGAGCTTTTTAACGGATTAATCAACCGTTGAGATTAATTTTTTGTCTTCCGCGCGGACGTTTTTGGCAGGACCTGTTGCGCGACACGATTATTGTACAATGAAAATAATAATGATGAACTGAAAAAAAAAACCGACTGGTTTCAAAACCTGTGCAAATACCCGAAACAAACGAAGCCGAGCTGAATCTTTACATTATTTCTATTGGATTTTTTTTGCAGCTTTGAAAAATCAAAAACTCGACGAGATTAAAAGTATCGGTGAAAAACCTAGAAAAATCACACTATCTTCGGCGTAAACCGACAATGTGTGTACCGATACTATACTACTATATGATATACTGTAACACCAGCCTCGGTAATAGTAGCTGTGGTACAGACTCTATATATATATTGTAATAATATATTACACACTGGCACTAAAAAAAAAAAAAAAAAAACAGTATGCACACACACACACAGATAGAACATTGTGGCGGTGGCGGTGCTGCAATTGGGCCAACGCGGTGCGGGGGGTGAACGTTGGGCGGAGATTGTGTGACCTACTCGCCGGGACCCTAATTAAAGGAGCTAGTTGCGAAACGCCTAGGCCGCATGTGTATATGTATGTTGGCGATCGCAACGCTGTACACTGTACTTGTGTGTACCATAACCACCGCGTGTGTGTGTGTGTATATATAACAATAATACCGTACTAATAACGCACGGCGACGTCTGTAATAAATACCAAATATTATGGTAATCTAAATTCAAAATTCAAGAAAAAAAAAAAAGCTAGTGCGCCGGAGAAAAATTTCCCGTTTTTTTTTTTTTTTAAACCGCAAACACGTGCGGAGACATTACAAAATGCAAACGAAACCGGCCCAAACGCCCAGGACGAGACGACGACTGTTATTATAAATCGGCCCGCTCGTTATTGTGTAAGACACACACCGTCGTCGCCGTGTGTATTATACCATTTGTATGCCCGTGGCGTTAGAATCGCACGCGTTTTCATTTGGGCGGCACACAATAGAAAGAGTCTGTTTTCGTTTTCGGTTTTGCAGTGTACAAAAAAAAAAAAAAAAATATATTATTACTATTATCATCACACACCGGGTTCTCGCTTTCGGCTGCCCGCGAGGCAGCAAGTATAAAATCTAGGTAGCCCAACCTATCCCCCCCTCCCCACACACACACACACACACACACACGTTTTATAATATTATTATTTTATAATATAAAATAGCGACGGATTATTAATGGTTCGTTAACGAGTCGCCGGGTTTGCACAACTGCCGCCACCGCCCCTCTTGTGGACGGGTGAACACGTTTCCGACAGAAAAAAAAAAAACGATTGTTTTAACAAAAAAAAAAAAAATTGTAAATATTAATATCCGAGACTAAACGCAACACAGAAACAGAAAAAAAAAAATCCGGTCTATTCTATATATTATGCCAACGCAAAATTCTTCTGGAATTCTGACGAATGCAACATATCGACTGGATGGGATCTACATAACACGTACAGATCTATCTGTATTTGGTTATGAGACCGACCCAAAGCCTTCAAAAAAAAAAAAATATATATATATATGGTAAACGCAGAATGAAGTTCCGCGCCAAATTTTATTGATATTTTGCATTCGACCGACTTATTCTAACCCAACCCGACTCCGTTTCACATTACTTGACCTAATAACTTAACCCTTCGTCTAACCTGATCCGCCCTATCCTACAGCAAACTTTAAATTCGTACACGCTATAATAGGGATGGCCGAAATTTTGATTGATTCGACTAAACCGTGTTAAATCTACGTAGGTGACTCGACTAAATGCTGCTAGTGCGACATGTATTTGCCCTTGGAAAACTATTGCTGCCCGACAATTATTATTGTACACTATACAAACGGCGAGCGAACGAAAAATATGCAGATTTTCTGGTTAATTATTTATTACGATAGTTGGCGTACAATCGGCGGTTAACATCTGTCGCCCTACATAGGCAACAATTTTTGATATAGGTATTATACGATATTATTACATTGTAATAACAGAAACGATAATGATAATAATAATGTTGAAATATGCATTGAAAAAGATGCGGCAACAGGATTTCCGAACGCCGCAATAGTTGGCTGTGTCACACACGGAACGCCGGCAGCCGGTTTCAATGGAGAGGGTAAATCATAAAACGGAAGTAAGTGTAAACAATTTTTGTTTTTCGTATTTTATATTGAAAATAAAAAAATGAGTAGTATTGTGTCGGAGAGGCAGAAAAAGATCAAATGATCCAGATTGCGGGCGGTTCACATTATGGATTATTATCACTATTATTCCACAGCAATATATTTTCATATTGTTATAAAATACACTTCGTCGTCCGATGATATCGTTGTACACAAATAACAACGCTGGCGATGCTTCGCAGATTAATAAGCTACAGCATTGACATAACGACTATATGTACATATATATATATATATATATTATATATATATATATATAGATAGGTATAAATAATTATTTAATGTACAAAAAAAATATAGCAATGCCTACAGCAACAACTATTCTAGAGGTCGTAGCGGATTAATATTTAGGTTAATTCCAGTCACCACATTTCTATGTGATAACTATAATAATGATTTCCTTTAACCGGCGGGACCAGAGGGAATTTTTGTACTTTTTAAAGGAACTTTGATTTTAGAAAAAAAAAATACAGATTTTATAATTTGTTCTAAGCCAGCTTATGTTATTTAACCAAAAATATGGGGTTTAACCTAACCTCTCTTATAACTTTGTCCGACTCACAAACCCGACCTGACTCGCACCCTAATCGTGTCATTTCACGCTCAAAGGTTAAGTCCGTTTCCGAAAGCTAGCCAAGTACCCAAAGCGAATATTGATCGAGGTTTTGGTTGAGAAACCATAATAAATATACAGTTAATTTATTTCAAGTGTATAAGGCATTTTTAACAAAGTGGTGGTATGGTTAAAGGACGGTATAATTTGTTTTATTAAATAATTTTAGCTTTGACGCTGAGCAGAGGGATGTTGGATTTACAACAATATGTATTTGTAGTCAGTAACGATAATGTTTTTCTACTGAACCGATTTTTTTTAATTAGTTTTTTAATTTAAAATAAATGTACGTTTGTATATATTAAACGGCGGTGGATTAAATGCCATTTTTTAAGAGAAGCGGAGAGCAAAAGCCAACTCGTACAACTAAAAAAAATGTATTTTTTAAATATCGTAAAAATGTTATTAAAATATTTTCTACTCTTTATGGGGGCAAACAGTGTGTTTTAAAAAAGTTCTCACGATCGATTTGAAAATATATTGATTTCATACTTTGATGTCAGGCGAGGTACCACCTACTATAAACGAGCAATTTGGAAAGTAAGGCAAGAGGAAGTCATCGTATATTCTATAATAAATTCAGAGTTGGTAAAAACTTTTCTTTTGGTACACATAAACCCAACCCACAATAAGCCTACATTTTTTAAAGGAATAACAAACATTTAGTTGATTTTTGGTGTGCATAGTCCAATAAAACCCATAATTTATGTTCAATCGCCGGTTTGTTTTCTAGTCAAAAGGATATTGTAAAATATTTCTAAAACGTTTCGTTGTGTATGGTATAGGTAGTAAAACGGAATACGGGCGACGAAGAGCGGCCGCTATGAATGGGTTTTACATTAAACAAAACGACGAGGTATCATAAATATAATATTATTATAATGATAAATATAATGTATCGCATTATATGGTGTTACCGAGTATTATGTGTATTTTTCTATTATGTATTCGATAGAGTTCTACTATGGGCCGGCGGTGGTGGGACGAATCGCCTTGTAATAAAAAATAATAATATAGAGAATATAATATAGCGGCTGTGCACAGAAATCATACTATGATGTCATGGAAGAATGATGGAAAGCCGGCGAAGAGGATAGGGGGAGGGGGAGACACTGAGGAAATCTTGACGATCTTGACACGGATTCGGTCGGTGGAACAGAAATACCGTGTTTTTTTTATTATACATTATTATTTTTTTTTTTTATCGTTATTATTATATCTCTCTGCGTGTATCTATATTCCCGCAATATTATTGTTGCTTATTACCGTCGACCGGTGCATTACAAAACAGTACAGGTTTTTGTATTTGTCGAATATTCGTTTTAAAAAAAAAAAAAAAAACCTGCGAATTTGTACACTGTCGAAAAAGAAGAGAGAGCTAAATTTGTTTTACACAGACCGACGGTTTTTGGCTTTGTCAGATAGGAGTGGTACATACTATTTTTTTTTTTTATATAATGTATGTGCGTTGAGCTTTCGTCACCGATTTATTCCTACCACATTATATATGTATTGACTACTTTTGGGACATAATTTGTCAAGCCAAAAATGTTTTTCCCCACCGAAAAACAATTTCAATATGCCGAAGCACGGACTTCTCTCCGAACGACGGCGACAACGACCGAATTTCAAACCCAAATAATGCCAGTTATCGTATACGTGACGTTCGTTCGGTCCTGATCCGCCAAACGATTTTCATGTGGGAAAAATAAAATGAGAGAAGAAAGCGGTCGTCCAAAAGAAATTTCGGACAGTATATCATATTACCCGTGTATAACAATAAGGTCAAAGAGTTAAGGTGTTTTTTTTTCGGTGGCGTTGTAACGGACGCCCACAACAATATTATCATTATTATTATTATTATTATTATTGTTATATTATTATGGCGGGTCGTTACCTGACGTCGTGCATACAAGTCATTAATCGATACGCCACCACCACCGCCGCCATAAAAATAACACAATATTATAAAAAAAATATATATTATAACTAACGCAGACACACACACACACATACGGTGTTATCCTTATATTATTATATCCTATGGTACCGATAAAAAAAAAAAAATATATATATACATAAATGTATTATGTATTTTAAATGATTGACTCGTACGTCATGATAATATTGTGTTTTTTTAACTGCCAAATTGCGCGGGGGGTGGGGGATATAGCATCCGAGCTATTGTAAACTAGTTATGGCAGTTTAAAACCGGTCGTGTTTGACTTAGCCAGTGACTTATGGACCTAGCCTGACCACAGTGAATAATAATCTAGACAGACTTCCATTGGGGTAAATTTTCAAGTTCCAAAAAAAAAAAAAAAAAGAGATGTTCACTACCAACAGCGTTTATCTTATGGTTTTTGGGACGTAACCTGACCGAACCTAACGTAGCCTCACCAATAATAAGCCCGGTTAGGTTAGGTCCCAAAAGCAATCAGATAAAATACAAACACTGTTAGATGTTGAACAGATAGTACCTGAAGTTGTAATATTTTAACGGCCAAATTAGCGGTTTTATTTTGGTTTCACTCACAAAGTTTAGCACATCCCGCATCATCATAGTTATGACCAGGGTTCCATCAACACGTTGACGTTATATAAAACAAATGGTGCACTTAAAAGCCTATAGATTAAGACTATAAAAAAATAAACATGAATTCTGGTCGCGCCCGCATTTCCGACCAGCAAAGGGGTCGTAGCGACCGTTAGTGTTAAATTATTTAAGTTAGTAGGTGGTAGCCGAAATGACATTTAAAATGGTTCATTTTTAAAAAAAAATTATAGGAATTTTGTTATTAATAATTATTTATTTAGTTGCCACACTTAAAGTATGTATGAAAGGGATCGGAGTATAGAAATTACCTACAACTGTCGAGTTTCAAACTAAACTCCATACTTACATACATTATAAATTTATATTAAAGGATAAAAAAAAATTGTAATACTTCAAAAAAAACATTTACAATAGGTCGATACAGATATGGAAAAAACACCCGGTTTGGTCATTGCGCAGGACCGAATTTTTCGATAAAACATTATTGAACCGTGGCGCGACCCGTGTAGGGGAAGTATCAACAAGCAAGCTTTATATACTAGCCGGGCTTTGACAATCGAATATGGTATAAGGAAATTCTTTTAACTTTTTTTTTACTACATTGTCGAATAGTAATTAATATAAAGCGGACGGTAGACAAGTTGTTGAGGCGGTTAACGGTTACGGTGTAATACGGTTTTTGAAACCAGCCCCTCCGGTCGATAGCGGGTTTTCGACTTTTGGTAAGTCTGGTCGGATAGTTTTCCCTCTAATATCGTCGGGTGGACCTATTTCGGATATCGGAAAATACCACGTCAAGACTGTTGGAAGTATATTGAAATAGATTAAGTTTATCGAGCACAGAGATTTTGAGAAGGGCGAATCAAGTATTCAAGTCCTGCTCAAGCCACAACATGGTAGATTATTCTCGTAGGGTTCTACGCTTTTTTAAGTCGGCTCGACAGCTATTTTTTTTAAATAATTTTAAGCTCGCTCTCAAAAATTATAACATAAGTTGCTTAGTGTAAGGAAAATAATTTTGTTAAATAAATAAATAGCACTGACCTTCGAGTTTCATGCCGACTTCGAGGCATTTCTGGAACCGACAGAACGGACATCGTTTCCGCTGTGTCTTGTCTATGTGACAGGACCTTTCGGCGACGCACGTGTAAACCTTTTTGTTTTGCACGGTTCGCTTGAAGAATCCTTTGCACGACTCGCAGGTGAGCAAGCCGTAATGGTAACCGGACACCTTGTCGCCGCACACGGGGCAAAGTTCCTCGATGCCCTCTTTGGTGTCGGGCATATCGGAACCGGCGGCTGCGGACGCCGTCGGGTTGATGGCGGCCGCGGACACAGAAGCGCCGCCGCCGGCCGCACTGCCGCCGACCGTCATGTACTGTTGGAGTCCGTCCATGGAACCGGACACGCCGCCGTTGCCACCTGCAGAACCGAACAAATATGCTGTGTTATCCAGCTGATAGCAGCCCTGGTTGGCGCCGCCGCCCATCATCGAGTAAGCGCTGGACGTGGGCGTCTGGTGCTGGGGCGGCATGTACTGGTGCTGGTAAAGGGGTGGCGACGACGCGGGCGGCTGGTACAGCGAGTCCTCGCCGTCGTCGCCGGACGCCTGTGGCGGGCTGAGGCCGAAGTGTGATAGGTAACTGGCCGAGTGATCCATGCCGGCTGCTAACATATGACGTACGTACGGGGCCGCCCGTAGGGCCCCACTAGATGCGTTCACCGTGTGTCACGAGTACGACGGGTAGACCATTACCGATGGTCTCGGGGGGGTCGATGTCGCGGTTAATTTATTAAATTTAAATTAACTAATTTTTGAAAATCGCAAAAAAATATATATATCAGTCGGTCGCCCGGAACGCGGACGGTACTATATACTTATTATTATTACTACTGCAGTGTTGTACACCGGCACGCGGCGAGACGACAGCACGCGCACGCGGGGGCTAGCTGTCGGCTTTCGTCATGTCCTAGGCTATTACACTGGTTAGCGGCGAGACCCGTTTGCACAATAACCCGGCCGGCCCGATTTCGTCACTGAGACTGAATCGGGCGACTACGACGACGAAACGCAATCGCTCTGCGGCTCGCCGCACACACGCACCGGACCGGTGGGGGACGCACGCCGACACACTATGTACTCAGATATTATGGGCGCGCGCGGCGGCCGACCGAATGAAAACACTGCCGGTAGGTAAAACGCGAGTCCACAATTTTCTGGTTTTCGAATAAAATTAAAAAAAAAAAAAAATTACAATTTTAATTTACTCTCCGGTGCACGCACGAATTCAAGTTGTAAGTGTATGATTAATAACACGTTGTTATTAAAATAAAATGTAAAAAAATATATATATATATATATATATAAATTACGGTAATAGCGAAATAAATATAATTTTTTTTTCTTAAATTTTATTAATACACGAAAATCGTAAGTTATTTTCGCGGACACGAGAGACCGGCCGAGCGCGTTCTCGTCGAACACATGTACGAAACTTCGGCGCAGAGTCAAGTTAGCCGTGGCCGTAAGATCGGATACCACACACACAGACACACTGACACGGACGGCACACCGAAACGGCTGAAACAAGTGAAAGTGACGGAGCCGGACTCGGGGTGGGGGCAAAACGCGTAATGGCTGTGCGGCGACGGCGACTGTGGAAGAGGCGGGTATAGCGGTCGACTGCGGCGCGGAGGTGGAGAAGGAGGCGGCGGCGGCGGCGGCGTCCGCCGGGTAAGGCGGGCGAGTAGAGGGGATCTCAATGACCTACTTTCAATTCTGTGTGTGTTGTGTCCACAATGAGACCAACACACACTAGCGCCCGTTGTGTATATTATGTATATATATATATACATAATATTATGTATGTACTCGCGCCTCCGAGAGGGGTAAAGCGAAGATACGAGAACGCGTCTCCCCTCAAGGTTGTCTCTAAATATATATGTTTAATTGACTATAATGTAATATTATTATATATATAAACACATAATATATATATTATTATTATTATTAATTAATACAGGACAAAATAAACAGGTTTTAAATAATAAAACTCATAAGTAATTAACGAAATGAGCGATTACCGTAATAGTAGTTTTTTTTATTTGGCAGATATTCGCGTCGTTTTGTGTAGTACATCATCGTTTTACGATATACCGGTCGGAGAGTAAAGAAAAAAAAAATTGCAATACTGTTTATGTCTTTATAATTAGCTAATACACGTTTAGGCTTTAAAAACGTTGTTTCGAGAGAAAAAAAAATGTTAATCTTTTTTTCTTTTTTAACGTGTATTCGTAAGCGAATAAGAAGGTTTTCATAGATCTGTAAGTACGAGTCGAGTTGCCAATGAACACCGTCAGTCGGTCATTTCCCAAAAGGGCAAAACAGGCGTTTCTTTAGTAAAGTTGGTATTGTTATTATTATCTATGAACTGTAATACTAATACTATGACCTAACGGTCATTTCCACATCGACGGTATAGTGCGCAGATTTTTTAATTTTGAACGATACTTGAAAATTCGCCATGAAAATCATAATATTATAAAACTTTTGTCCCCCGGCGGCACTTCATCAATATATAGTCATCAATATAGTCTGTAAGGGGTAGTTTTTTTTTCATTTTTTTTTTTATATCGTCAGTGACACGCTCGTGTTATGGAATCGACGACCAAGTATGATATTTTCCATACTCAGGTAGTACTTAAGACATATGTCATGCGACCAGCACCAGGGCCACCCTTTAACCATGTTGTAGAGAAACTCCTGAACTGATAATATACTGGTTTGTTTCGTGTTCGCGGTTACATCAGAATTTTTAGAAAACCGACCGTTATATTATTACCTACCAGTGGATTTGGTAGAAATTACAGGCGTTCGTGGCCGCTAATGATCCACTAAACTCGTTTTAGTTGTCCAGCAATAACACAACGTTTGTTGGACAATTATTATTTATAAAAGTATGCAAACGATTATGATGGAAATCTATTGTTTTTTTTTTTTATACTTTCGATAGTGTATAGACAAGTGGTCGCGTCCCATAAGCGTAAACTGGATAAAAAGAACATCAGACAAGGACTACCCCATATGACAATATTGGAAAATTTTAACAAAATGATTGTAAAAAGCTATTTGTTTTTAGCCGAAAATCATTATTTTTGTTGTAAACGTAACTGGTAAAATAATAATAACAAAAACGTTTTGTTATAAACAAGCCACTTAAATGTGACGTACACTAGTCGTTTTGGAAACTTGTACTAAACATTTAGTTGGCCCAACTCAGTATTTAGTTATTCCAACTAGGCATTTATTGTGTCCCTACATTAACCATCATTTTAGTTGGCCCAACTCAGTATTTTGTACGTGTATATTTTTTTTTTATACAAACGATAATCTTCTCTCTATGATCTTGATGAAACCCCGATTGTTGTGCGGCCATTTCCGTACTTAGACGCGCATTTTGAAGGCGTTATTTTAATTTTACTGTCAACATCCCACTGACCCAGTTCCCAAGGGAGAAAAAATAAACCATAATCAAATCTCTTCATCCCCGTCGCCCGAAGAACACACCCGGACAAACCACACAAACCCGGTCTCCCGATTGTTTTTCATCAACCGACCCCGCTTTTTTACATAATATTATTATTGTTATTGTGCTATTCATAAAGGGAATTCCTTTTTTTTATTTCACCCCTCTTCATTCATCCCAAACGCCCACACACTCTCACGGCAGCAACAGCAACCGGTCACCTGATAGCACCATCTAACTACTATACATAATATAATATAATATTATGCTGACGGCGCACAACACATGATGATGTCTGACAACAGGTGCAAGAGGGTTATTCAAAATGCGAGAAATCAGCCTATTCATAAAACGATGGTTCACTACGAGGGAGGGTTCGTGGAGCTTAATATAGTGTTTTTTTTTTCAAAAAGTAATAATTAAAACATAATGTTATAAGTCAACGCGACCTAATTCCCACAGTGCCGTGGGTGCAAACGATTTTTTCAAGTCGCTATGATAAAATAGTATTATTAGTACTGAACAGTAAATGTCTCAGTATTCCCATTAAAAATATAAAAGGCTGCCAAACATGATAGAACGTCCACGCTTAATTTAACAAAATCTTAATCAATAATAATAAATGATTAAAATATTAATAGTTTTAGAATAAAACATTGTTAATTAAACACAAGAATAAAAAATTATGAAAATAATTTATCGGTTGCTTATTATAGAGTATCGATTGAAAACTGTTTGAATTATTTAATAATATAATTTAGTATTAAAAAAAAAAATGTAGTAGATTTTAAATAATATAATTTAGATTCTATTTGCCGTTTGCACCAATTATATTTAAAATTAAAGGGTAGTTTAACAATGCCCATAAACTTTAGGTTGAACTACATTTACAACCTCAACTGTAAAGTATAGTTGGTGCAAGCGGTCATAAATCACAGCGATATATTATTTGAATTCATCAAAATTCCAACGTTGTTAATTTTATTAATTTTCAATGCAAAACGACCATTTTTCATTTGTAAAAACGTTCAAGCCTAAAGAGTTTTGGAAATTTACTTGCTAATATTAATTAATAGATACTGCTTGTTTTATAATAAATAGAAATGTTAATTTTTACCGTGCAGGATACACTGTAGTTAAAAATCGATAAGTTCATGTCATGATAAATTGATTGATTTAATTTGGCAATTAACGACATTTGTACTCGTTTTATATTATATTTTTGATGATTTAAGATATCTACTGCAAATCATGATTAAAAAAAAAAATCAGATAGCACCACGGACGGTCCTATTCGCGTTAACCATGTGCGCTTGATCTAAAAATATAAATACAAACACACACATATTTTTAAGCAGCCTTACTATATTCGCACGCGCGCACACACACACACATCATAAATAAAAACACATACATTTATATAAATCAACACTTTGTGTCGGCCGACGACGGGTCGTCGGTGGCGTTTAATAAAAAAAAAAAATGTATTATTTGCAAAATTTGTTTTATTTATTCTCCGCATAACGTGTGCGTAGGTTGTTGAACAAGCGCCGCCGTGCCTAGATCATTTCAGCTTCGGAGTAGATTTAATTCGGTACGGATTATGGCATACGCCGTCCTACTGACCTAGATAACCGAGCTTGCTCTAATTTTCTTATCAGTCGTCAGAGGAAAAACAAACACATACACATTTATGTGTACACATGTACACACACTTTATGTATAATACACATACGTACAACACAATATATTATACCCAATGTTTGCCCAAAGCGCGATCGATGATAATAATATCGGTTGTAATAATGTTAATAATAACAATAATAGATAAAAACAAATAACGTGTGTGTGTGCGGTTAATCGAATTTGTAGACAAGACGAGCACGAGAGAGTGGTGAGGATAAATTGGCAAAAACACATTGCACAGTGCACACACTCGTATGCATACGTTATAAGCACACATATTCATAAATTATATATATATATATATAATAACGACACACACACTAGGCCCCGAAGCGATAAAAATGTAATTTTTTTTTTTTTATAGTCCTACGCAAGTTTTACAGTGACACACAAGTGCACGTGCGATCGTTTTCTTTGAGCGCAATGCAAATAAATGTACTCTTCAAATAATTGTTCTGTAATCAATCGGGGTTATTAAGTTAATTAAGCGCAAAAAAGTGCAACCGGTGCAGACGGTCGTATTAAAATTCAATTAAATGTAATCAAAAGATAAAATATTTCAAGAAGACTATTAAAAGCAAAAAAAAAAACACATGTTCAGACAGCTATTGCGTACGAGCGAGGTTACCGTGTGACGGCGAACGAAAGCGAAGAAAAACAAGTTAGACTAACCCAAAAAAGGTTGCTACACACCAAGACATTTTTCAAAATCTTTACGCCGTCGCCACCCAGTTGATAAGTAAAAATAATTCCGGCTAACCCATATCACGAGTAAAACGTGTCAACGGTAAAAGGGGTTTTTATAAAGAAAAATAGGCGATTGAAATTTTGTGTATCTCAACTGTAAATGACTGTGGTTGTTTGATTTCGTTGTTTTTTTAAAAAATATTTTACACGTTCTACTAGTAGTACACGCCATCTACCGTATAGAGATTTCGCGTTTTGAACAACGCAAGAGTTTGTTTATGAACTTCAAAAAGTTATAATCAAACCGTGTAATACTTCCAAAATTGATATAACATATCCGATGCAAAAACGGACATCAAATCCGATGCATTAAACATAGTGCGATGTTATTCTCAAACATTTTTAGAACTTAACTTAGTGTAGTAACGGTCGTTACTACACTCTTAAATAACTATTTTTTTTTTTTTTTGTCACCAATTCAATTTTGGACTTACAACACACGAGCCGCCTATTTCACACTTACCGCTCCAGTAAAATAAACGCCGTAAAATGTATGAACTAGGTGACCGATTGTAAAAAAAAAAAAAAAAAAAATATGCAAACTCTCCCGACTGATGTCAAGTGTATACAGTTATTATTATTTTTTTGTATATTATATTATATATATGTACCGAAAGCCGCAAGCATTAAAAACGCACGGTACGGCCAACCATCGATTGTTATCGAGTCTTTTTACTATTATTGTTGTTGGTGTTATTATTTTTATTTTATGAGCTCTAGCACGCAGATAGGTCCATAGTTCACGTGAAACGCTTTGGAATGGCTATTATGTATCTAGGTTAGACAAACGGCAATCGCATATGCACGCACCGACGGTAAACGCGTTGAGAAGTTGCAAAAAATAAAAACGGGAGGGTTGTGCAAATTTCCAAGTATCGTTCGAAACGAACTAAACAAACTGCCAAAGGATTCTCGCCGAATGAACACGGGATTACACGTCCAATGTCTATATTATGTGTTAACGAAAAACCGCCAAATGGCATAATCGATAGAAACCTAATAACATAATACTACCACATAATATATAAATATATATATATATATAATACATAGTCGCGCTTAAGGTCATTCAATAACGTTTTACACACACACACACACAGTGTGTTATCACCAAAAGAGACACTAATATACAGCGAAAGAGAGACTGTGGGTATAATATATATATATTCACTACACGCGTCTTGGACTAGCAATAATAGTATTATATATATGCATTCTAGTTTTCTAAATCGTGTAATATGGTATTCATATCGCACACATATATGTAATATATATATATATATACAGAGAGAGAAGAGACATGGCGTGGGATTTGACCTTAAAAACTTTACATTTTTATTGTACGCCGAATAGAATAAAAATAACAAAAAAAACCAACCGAATCATGCGCAGCTTTGTCTCGCCGAATATTTCCTCCGAGAAGGTTGTTTTTTTGAAAACGTTTTCTCTAAAAAAAATGTTGACAAATTTAAAAAAAAAAAAACGACCTCTACTTGGAAGACTTGGCGGGATGGGGGGATAGGTGGTGGATCAGGGCGAGACAGGCGGGAAGGGAGGCTGTGAGCTCGTTCGGACCCGCAGAGATATCTAGCGGCGGGCCGGGGATTTGCCAACGGAACAATAGTACAACACTTAGCGTAAGTACAGTTTGTATGTATATATACCTGGTCGCAACGTTAACGCAGTTGTGCTGGGCACGGGAACGGAACGGCCAACGCGATGCGCCTGCGCGCGCGCGCGCTCACGCCGCCAAGCCGCGATCCGACCTACTTACGTAATCGCAACACTTGCACTTGAGCCAGTTACGTCTCCGTGACGGCGGCAAGTTGTGTCAGTGGCGACCTCCACCTCCCCCACCACCGCTAGAGCCAATAGTGCGTGTACATATATACAATACACCGGCACTATTACTAAAAATAATATAATAATATGGTAGATAATATTAATATCACACATACACATACACACACACACACACTCACATAACATAATAATATACCTCTCTTGTATATTATGTACGTGTAATTAAGTGCGCGACGTTGGCGATTTCAATATGAAACTCACGTGTATGTATGTATGTATGATACGGTAAACGTACGTACACCATTGTACACATTTTAACGTTAAATGTGATAACGTATGTAAAATAAATAAGACAGTGCCGTTTCTGGCGAAATCCAAGCCGGGGCGGGGGGGGGGGGGCATAAGCTGATGATAAATTAATATTGCCATCTCAATTTTGCAAAAATCGTTTAGTTTTTGTGACGAACACCACCACGGTTGTCTGTTTAAAATAAATTTAAAAAAAAAAAAACGGGAAAGCGGGAGACAAAGCCAAGCGTGGTAGGGGAAGTAACAGGTGTTCAAGAATAAAAACCCCTTCGGAGCAAATCTTTAGACGCTAACACACCTGTCAAATTTTGCCATTTATTAACAAGTCAGAACAATTTGTGTTTTGTCAAGTTTCCATTAGGCAAATATTGTCAACATCTTAAATTAAAAATTAAAATATAACACACTAGTATTAATACAGTAATGTGGAGTCGTTGGTTTTTTATTAGACTATAGTGTAGCGTTGTTTCTAAATGGTTTCATTATTTTTCTTCATTATTATTTATTAGTGTCGACTGTTAACTGTCTAATTTTGCTTGTAGTGTTCGTAACATTTTCTTTAAATCTTAACATTCTGGCTGCGCTTACGAAAACAATATATCGTCCGTAATAATGTAATTAAATTAAAAACGAGGAAAATGCAAATCTTAAACAATTAATAAAATTGTTAACTTGTTAGAGATATCAACAAAAACCGAAAGATAACACATAAGACGGTTAACAACAATCACAGTAGAACAATTGAATGGCGTTACGCAGAAAGCAACTAACCAACAAAAAAAAATCGAGATTTTAATTTCAACTTGTTCAACTAGTGTGGAATAGCGTATACCACAGTAGTTAAACTACAATCGCAATTTTTTTTTTTGCGGGTTGGTTTTTTTCTGCATAATGCTATTCAATTAAAAAATAGCTAGTTCACGTCTAAAATACATGGATCGCTATATCATAAGGGGTAAAAACTAGGCAATATTTTCCAAACTTGATCTAGGAGTCATTTTAAGCACACCAGTTTTTAACGGTTATTAATGACAAAAATGCTAACCTTTGTAAAAGTCATTTTCTAGCGGATCGGTCTAATGAATAGATTTTGATTTTTTAAGCAGTTTTTAAACTTCACGCACGGTCAGGTGGATTAATTGGGAATAAATTAAGGTAAATGCAATTTTTCAAATCAAATAATTAACCATTACCTATTAATTTGAATTGTACGACGCGTAAATAGTACGCAATTAAAATAAAATATTCGTTTGCAATTACAAACTGACTGAATCGAATGGCGTTTTTAAATAAATTTACATAAACAGATTTATTGTAATTAATTCCAAGAAAAAAAGTAAAGTGAACATTTTAAATTCAACGACATTTTATTATTTGATTGGAGAAAGAGAGGAGACGAAATTAATACAATTGAATAATCTGATTATTCAAAGCTTGGGAATAAATAATCTTAGTAATGGCGATGTAAGGTGGTAATTATGATAATGACACTCACACTCATATCTGTTAACTATATATTGCGATCTGAAAAATGTATTTTGATGATGGGCGAAAACAAAGGACTGTAATAATTATTAAACAAAACAGATTATAGAGCCATCGCTTTAACGGCGTCTATTGCACCCCTTTTTTTATTACAGAGGCGGTATCGTGAACTAAATAAATAGAGAACAATATGTAAAAGCAATTTTTTTTTCAACATAAATGATCGAAAATTGTAAGGTTTGACTGAAAGCTATTAATCATATGATGATAAATGTGTTACAAGGCTAAATAAAGCATAAAATGTGTTGATTGTTGCTATAAAACAAATTGCATTTACGTTTGCCCTATATTTTGACCGAAATTTCCCTATTTAACTTTAACTTGATTAGTTCATTCATTTGTAGTACTAGGACACATTTTTTTTTTTAATAAATATATATAATAGCTAATGATAGCTCTTGCTATTTAGCTGAATTTTCAATGGTTTAAGCGATTAATAATAAAAACAAAATACACAACTCCAACAAGATTATTATAAATAAGACGTACCGCGGTGATCTGACATGATTGCACAAAATTAGTATCAGATTTTCGCGGAACACCCTGTACACACCGTTTTTAATGGGCCATACTTGTATGCATGTTTAATCGTGCGCCAATTTTTACAGTTGATGATCAGATGTGTTAAATGTTTAATGTTTATGCACAATAATTGTTAGTAATGAGATATTTACGCAGTGCAATAGTGTGTGCACACTTACCATTTAAAATCTACAATGGATCCAAAAATGAAAAAATAAGAATTTCGTTTAGGTCAATTGGAGATTTTGTACAAAAATTTCAATTGTTTTTAAATAAAACTGTATAATTAAAAGTAATGTTATAAAATGTCAACTAATCAATTAGGGTTTGGATGTTTTTAATTTGTCAAAAACATTTATACATAGTTCAAGGTTTATCTTGTATTGTACTGTGCAAATATGTCATTAATAATAATTTTAAACAATTATTGCGCATTAACATTTAAACATTCAACACATCTGATCAACTGTACCAATTGGCACACGGTTAAACATGCATAAAATTATGATCCTTAAAAAATGGCGCTTAAATAATACAAATTTGATGTTCTGAGCACGGGTACGCGTATAACGCGCATAAAGAATACAAAAATGGACACACATATACACACATACTTGATATTAGTTAAACGTGTACACAACTCTCGATCGTATGGTTATCTAACTGCTTGCAACGTAGTATTGCTGACTATGTAGTTTTACATTTTTAGCATAGGTATACTATAATTATTCATTACAAAGTTGTGTCCGAAACGATGATAGAAATTGTACAGCCCAGGTAATATATCGAACCATCCGACATATTTTTGACTTAAATTGATTCGGACAAAATCAATGATTCTCAAGACATCATCAAATCGTTAAACTGAAATCGAATACCATGTTGGTGTGACATTTTGGATATTAATGACCTTTGTAGTAGGTATAAGAGTTCTATTAAAACCATTGACATAATAATTCGCCTATTTTAAAATGTAGAAGAGGTTTAACCTTTCATTTTGCACAAATGTACTATTACTAACAAATATGCCTGGTCATATATAGTTTATCACCCGAAACACAAATTTTCTTACAGAAATCTCTTCTTTTTTTTTTTGAATGCCAACGAAATCGAACATAAAGCTTTACACTTTTTTTTTCTGATAAATTACGATCCTAATGTATTTTTAACATTTTTTTAGGTCATGCAACTACACACACCTCAGTGAATAAGTTTTCATTCAACGCTGAGAAAAATAATAGAACCGCCAACGATTCAAAGACCTTGAGCTGGACCCCCTCTCCGGCGTTTGATATATTTTACAAGAGCCGTACAACGCACAGAAAATCGTCACGGATTACGGTTCACGATAATTATCGGCCGGATTGTCTTGTAGGTTTTTTTTTTTTTAATTTGAATTTTTTTACTGTCGGACGTAAAAACAACAACGGCGAAGAAAACAGAAACACGGGCGTCGCATGGTACGATTAGATTTTTGCTAATAAAACGGTTAATTCAGAAAAGATAAAAACGAAAGAATACAAAAAAAAATAAAATAAAAACGAAAGCTATTTTCACTTTTACACTTATGACACAATGCAAACCCGTTGGGGGTGTGACACCGGTGGCTGTTGTTGCTGCGGCGACCTTGCCAAAATCCTAAATTCCCATTGTTAGCGCCGTCGGTGTTAGTTTTTTTTTCTTTCACGGACGTCGGCAAACAAATTGGCCGTAAAATTTATGTTTACACGAGGAACAACACCGCACCTCCCCCGCAGCGCTTTTGGAAAATAACGGACGCGACCCTAACCAACACATTACACAGGTCCGCAATAAAAATTGTCGAATACAAAACGGGATAATAATATTGTCAGATATACCTTTACACGCAGGGCAAAACGTTTATTTTTGTATGTTTTTTTTTTTTATTGTTTTTTTTTTATCGGTCCACGGAGACCCGCATAAACACACACACACACATACGCGAGTGGATAGTTTTGGGTCCAGCAGCGGTTGTAGTACAGTCTCGATTGACAAAATAATATCATAGCATACAAGCCCGTGGTCGGTCTTCTTTTGTTAGTCGGTCAAGGTCTTCGGAAGAGGGTGAAATCCTATTTTCACGATTATCAACGCCTCCCGAAGCCCGACGACAACGGAACACAGCGTGTTAGAAGTGTTTTTATTATTGTTATTATTATATTATTACATATTATTATATTGTCATCCGTTTTTACGAGTTGTTTGTTTTCTTGTCCATCTCGTATACAGTCAATATTGAGGGGGGGAAAATATATCAACGAGTCTAACAACGGCAACGACAAATAGATGGTAATACTGTGTAAAATATAACCGTCTGAGCTAGGTGAGGTCACTTGTCATACTGAAAATCGCCCTAGACTAGGCATTAAGATATCACATCATTAAATATTATATAATCGAACTTGACCATAGAAACCGACTAACGTCAGTCATATCATATCATATTTTATTAAAACAAACCTTTTTTTTTTTAAGACCTTACAAGAGAAACCGCCGACATTTAGAAATATAATTCTGTATCTCGGGCTTGAAAGTTACAATGTCAATTTTTGACAAAAATTTGTTTGATGTAAATCAAATCACAATTTGTACAAACTGTAGTAATATTATAACGATAACACTCCACGGAAAATGTTTTTAGAATTTATATTTTAGTGAAAAAGATGAACATTGTGCCTTATTGATATTACAAATGTTAAATTTAATTTTCCATTGTGGTTCTTTTTAGATCCCAAGTACAGAAAAAAAATTTAGAAGTCTAGTAGCGTGTACTGCATTCAACGCCTTATACTTAGAAAGATCAAAATTAAAAGTAAAAATTCACAATATTTATGATGTCACAAATCACATTTACATTAATTATAAAATTATAACATTAATTAATTTTATTAGCATTTTTTTTTAGTAAAACGTATAAAAGTTGTGTAATTAATACGAATTATTAAACATAATAACACATATATTTGTGGCTACATTATATTATATTTTAAAAATAGGGTCAAGGTGATGTACCTGTAATCGAATGGGGCGAATGTTTCTACATGCTAATTTTTTTTTTATAGACAACTACTACCAACTCGTAAATAATTTAGAATTAATTATCTTTTAATTGTTAATTATTTTTTAAGTTGACGGCAACTTTATAAGAGAAATGATTTCAACGCTGTTTTATTACTTATACGTCATGAAAAAAAATTATATTTACATATTCACACTATTATTTTGTAATTACTCCATCTGACCCTATACTCGTAATAAAACGTACATAATACGTTGATTAGTTAACGCAGGACGCAATTGATTTATCGTTGTTTGTATTACAATACTAATTTTGATGAATAAAGTACTCGGTGTGTGCGTGTATACATACAGTATAATAATACCTATCAGATAATAGTATTGTAATAATAATATAATGTTGAAACACCGTAGGGTCCATTATTCAAGTCTCTTTCAACCGCGAACCGACGGGCCGGCCTAGTTTTACCAACATTGTTTTTAAATACACGAGATTTTACGACCAAAAAAAAAAAATATATATATATATATATTAAATACTCTAATATGGTTAGTGAAAAAAAACCATTTCAACAATTTCGTAATTATTATTTTTCATAAGAAAAACACCAGTCCGAATTTGTGTGAGAAAATAAACATGTACATACGGTTGGCAATCAGAATTCATATTATTTTAAATCTGCCATAAGACGTGTATAATAACGACCGCACGATCTATGCGTGTGTGTAAATTATATAAAAAAAATAAATAATCATAACAATGAGCGGTTTTTACTTTTTTTCTCTTTAAACGGCGACCAAATGTTATTTAGATTTCAAACAGATTTCCAGCGGCCGACGATAGAGTTTGCATTGCGGTAGAGGGGAACCGGTTCATCACAGCTCTGTGGACCGTGTCGTTAAAGCTGTCCTTGACACGGTTCCGTTGGATAGATTTTAAAAATAAAAAATAAAATTAAAAAAATACAAGCCCTCTCTCTTATACCACACACACACACACCAAGCGCCGCCTAAACAGTGGTACCAGTTGATTTTTCATCACACACACACACACACACACAATACACAAGAACCATATTATGGACTGCAACAGCGTAGAATAATATTTATAAATAATATATACATATATATTATTTATATATATATAAGTATTATGTATAAACGATGGGACTTCTCGGACGCCTTCTTCTGTTGTTACCAAACTCCAGTTCAGACATTATAATTTATACGAACCAAGTACCGCAATATACATTCAAACCACGCGAATATATGTATATACAAATATATATATATATTTTATTCATGCTTTTTGGAAGCCAGACCGCATAGCGCGTATAGCTAGTACTATACACAGATAGCTGCACTTACTACCGTCGGCTGGCGGCGGTGACAAAATGAGAATAATTTCAAATTATCTCGGTCTATCGAATTAAGACGTATTGCGAAACATCATGATTAAACGCAATCATTAGAATAATTCACAACTAGTCGTTGGTTGCATTATAAATAGGTACACACACACACACACAAACATCATTACCTTTATGAAACCGTGTACGGTTGCATTTGCCTAACACTCCCCACCACGATTGAATTGTTAATAATAATGATATACGTGATGTAAAAAGTATGAATTAGGGTTTTTATTTTTAGAATTTTTAAAACGGAGCTGAGCAAAAATAATCCACGATTAAATTTTATAAGAACTGTAATTATAGTTGTTGATTGTAAACCGATAAAATTAAAACCAAAGAATATGACGTAGGTAATTAAAACAATCAATGAAAATTGTCGCTGAACTAAATTAGTACTAACTACATTTAATGCTTTTCAATATTATGCACACGGAAATCTACACTATTAATTAATTTCACTAAATAATAATTTGTATAAACTTTAAATAATTCTTTCGATCATAATTTTTTTCATGCCCAATACTTCATGCCCTATGTGAGCGATTATAAACAATAACATACATATTTTTTAACACCACGATTCCAATACATTTCCCTAACATTTGTAACTAAAACGAATAGTTAGGTATAAGTTCAAATATATCATATGCACTCCGGTTAAGTTGGACGGGCCTTAGCCACAGTACAAACGAAAATCGGGATGGACATTTTCAAATTCCAATACACGTGTAATTCGCACGGATAAAACGCACATTGAAAATGTGAAGAAAGAAAAGTCGTGTAATCGAATTTAGAAAGTCTCGTACAAAATGTGGGTATTGCATTTTCGTGCGTAATAGCGTGTCGAAGTGTTTTTGTTTTCAAAAATTAATCATCTAATTGCTACCTCGGGGGGATATTTGGTTGGACGGGATTACCGAGCCAATAATACTCGTGGTGTACGTGGTAAAACGTATACAATGTTATGAAATGTCACGTTTAAAGCGATAAAAACACAATAACAAAAAAAAACACCCCGTGTGTAATAATAATAATAATTGTATTACTATATACTGTACGCGGTCAAAAAGTTTGGTCGAAATGCAAGTCGTTTCGGGCCGTCCAAGGTGAGAGAGGAGATAAAGCGCCGAGATCCGGTTATTTCCAAAGTGTAAACAATTTCTCATGATAATAATTAAGAAACCGTTCGAATTTCGTAAAAATGTATACTTCGCGTCCAAAACTCGTTCTAGTGGCGCAATACGGCCAATGATAATAGCAGTAGTAGAAGTAGTAATAATGGACCCGATAATTCATACGTGACAGCCGAACCATAATATTCGTATTCATACATATACGGACGGCGTTTTGTATAGGCACAGCGATTTGCATGGTGATTCGCGAGGCGAACGCGCGCACTACCGTTGCCCCTGGAAAACGCCATGCCATATCGTTAGTTATACAAGTGCCGAGATGGCCTCAAAGAGAGCCGACAGAGACCGTTAGTAAAGCGTGGAGTCAAACCCGGCATAGCGGGGAAACGAACGGGACGTGCCTACAGAGTCGGACTTAACTTGAGAAAAAGCCTATTGTCCTGGGAATAATTGGGAGAGGCCGAAAAGTTTTGAATTCTGACGACCACCGACCATAGACTGAGATCAGTGGGGGGAGGACTTCAGATTCTAAACACCTTAAAACTTAATATTAGTGCTACATTTATTTTTATTGAAAAACATTAATTTTAAGTTTTAAGGTTTTTAGTTTCCCAAACCGCCGCCTCCCCTCTGATCACCGCCAATTCCACCGACTATAATAATTGCACGTTACCGTAATCCTTATCACAAACTGCAATATAATGGTTGGTCCACAATAGTTAATGCCTAAATTAATTTTTTCTATATTTACAAATCAAAAATTCGTTAGAAACTAATACGATTTTATTACTCTCGAGTCTCTTCGCGAGATTCTCGACGATTAAACAAGTATCTGAAATGGTCTACACTGTTCTGTTCTACAGTAGTAGACTCTGGCCAATTACCACGGTTACCGCTTAAAAGTAATAAAAAAGAAGTCAATGTAAATCGTCCGCCGATATGGACTGGGGCTATGAGTTCTATCGATTTCAAACAGCACCAAGACTGCCGTCACCAGGAGAATCTGAATACTGTCGGGTTAATGTCACACATAACAAATAATAATAATAATAGTAATACCGAATAATACTCTGTACAAACGAGGACCACTAAAGTCTTCTAAAAGTGAAAGTGTACGTGGAGTTTAGGACCATCAGCGGCGTCATGGCAAACGATGTGTGCTTGCTCTCCGGCCGGGACTGTTATTAATGTTTACCACCTATTAGAGATAAGGTAAAATGTACATTACAAGGCGCTGCCGCCTCCGTGTGCGCGACTAGAAAGAAAATTTTCTTTCCGACGATCGTTTTTCGAAGGCATTAACCTTTACCGGCACACGTGTGAAAGTTTATACACCCAAAACCAGTGGTTTAGGCTTGCGGGTACACTGAACCCTCTGCACGAGACGAGGACTGCATATATCTAATGTTCCAGTAAGAATTTACTCGTAGCAATATCTCCTCACATAAATAAATCTAATCCGAATTGTTTGCAATAAATGAAAATGAACTTAAAAAAGCTATATTTGTTGAAAAATAAAAAAAATAATTAAGATATACCAAACTTCGCCCACGCTTACAAGTGTTTTAGTTGAAGCGGCAGAACCAAATCGTAGAAACTTAAAATGTATATTAATAAAACTATTTTCCGTCTTTATTGGTTTTATGATTTTTAAAATAACTACATTTTAAGAACAAATTACCGGCATGTGCAATTGATTTTCAATCATTAGTCCAGTAAATAAACTAGCACATTAGTAAATAAAACCCAATAAAAACTATGGTTAAATATTTGGTCATATTAATTTCGGAGTGACATCGACAAGTCATCAAATTGTTTGAAATATTATAGGTTGATGTGCACCCATGTAAGGGTTAGGAAGGAAATATACCCACCGTATATCTACATAAACTCTTTCGATCTTTTCTAGTCTTGTTAAACGCCGGTCCTTTAAACAATAAGAATTAAGATAGCCAATTTGTAAGTCTTAGGTTATTTAAAGTGGATAGAGCTCTACTGTTTGACAGACGGTTACACAATACATAAACCGATATGTTAGGTCTTTGTATCCTACACATATTTATATTGACTTCTTCTCATTTTACTTTGGTTTTTGACTGTTCATAGTTTATATCTTATCTATAAGGCACCACACCACCATTTCAGTTAGGTCCGTCAGAATTCCCTTGGGCGATTTTTTTTATTTAATAATAGTAGGGGGTCAGAGGCGTACTTGACAAATACGACACTTAGTGGTCACACAGTTTTGTGGCGATGCAACGCTTCTAGCGATTGAGCGTTCATTATGTACACTTATATATTTTTTTTCGGCTCGGGGTAAAATTCCCAGTTTTCAAAAATGTATTAAAAAACCGTTTGGCGTGCGCCGCGCGCATTATGACTAATATAAATATTATTATATTCGACCGACAGGTGCAGCAGTGCGGTAGTCTTCTACAAGCAGAATACATTATACACAACGGCTGTTTGTACGCACAGTTGTCCGGGTTTATAGGCAGCAAATATATTATATACATGCAGGTGTATACCCGGCACACTAATTATCCGTGTTATTTAATTTGTTATAAATATTTTTCTTTTTTTGGGAACCACTTCTACCCGTCGAATTCCTCGACCGCGGAGCAATCTTCTTCTTTTCCTATCCGACGCGGCTAGTCCAAGATTATTACCCGTGACCGAAAAAATTGAACACGTACTTTTTTCACCCTCCCCACCTCGCCTCGGTTGGGTCCCTTTTATCGGCCGACATCATCAGTGCCTTCATTGTTATAGCGTTTTTCACCGAAGAGTCACTCAGACGGAGGCGGCGTTGCCATCGAGCCGCGCTTTCTTTCTTTCTTTCATTCTCCCCCTCTATCTCTCTCTCTTTGTCTCTCACATGCACACACACACTCTTACTAGGGTCAACCAACCCCGGGGATTCTCCACTATAATATACATATATATATATATATACCTACTATGGCCATACCAAACAGCGGCCGGATAATTATTATCCGTGTGTATCCACCATTCGTCCGGCCGTTATAATATTATGGTCGACTTGCCACTGGGAATAGTAATGACTCTGCGGTTGTGTTGTGAGTACGACGGCGGGCACGGTTTAATGACACTGTATGCAGCAGCAGCAGCATTGCGTTGGCCGCGTGAAGAAACGGGAACAAGTGAAACGCATGCAGCAACAACAACAACAACAGTAATAATAAAATAGTTTCTGAAGAACGGTAACAAAAATTGAAACTAGCCACGAAAATACTAAACAGGAAAAAAATACCTAGATAATATAATCCATCACAAAGAGAAAAAAAGTTTGAAAAACATCAGGCGAAACACCGCGCGTGTACATGAAAACGAGTATAAGTTTTTTTTTTTTTAATTTGTCATTAACAAATGCAGCTCATACAATAAAGAAATTATACGGTGTGGAAAAATTGATTGAAAATTATATAATACTCGAGATCAAAGTTGAGAATAATCGAATATTTTTTTACATCTATGTAAATTATTGATAAAAAAAAATATCCGATTTATTTAAGTAACCATTCATTCGATTATTTATAACAATTCTATTTTGGTTATTACTTATTAATTATTTATTTTTAATTATTCGTTATTTTTTATTTGCTTGAAAAATTTTAATAATGTATAATTTTTGTGTGGGTAATAGATAGATAGATAGATATAAAAGTTGTCCAAGATAAAGTCAAATGTTTAAAATTATTAATTTTATTTAAATTAACCGTACCTACTATGACGGCAAAAACTCTTGAGGAGTAGTGGAAGCCAGATAAAGAAGAAAAGAATAAATTAATCGTATTATTTAAAATTAAAAAAAATCTCATTTTTTCATTGAGTCCATATTCTATCCATAAATAACATTAAATATATCAATCACCTTTTATCTGTAGTGTTAAGCATAAAGTTATTCGACAAATACAAAACAATAATCTACTCGTGAATAAATACTTTATTTCCTTGGTTTTATAATATAATTAGGTTAAAACTAATAAGATCAATAGATTTTAGATTACATAGTTGTTAATTATAAATTGTCAATTGGTTCACAGAAGAGGTAGTTTTTTTCTAAAAAGACAATAATAACTGTCGCATGTGAATGTCCCTTGGCATTTTAAAGCAAATACGTTTACTACTCAATAAATATAAAACATAAAATATATGTAATTATATATTATTTTTTTTTTTTTTTTTTGAGAAGCATGTATACCAAGAAATTGGTTTGATAAATAACACAAAAAGCCAAAATTAATAATAAAACTTCGGAAAAATCTAATACTTAAACTATGAAAATATAAAAATACATTAGTACACGCTATTAATCTAAAGCTATTAAAATATTTGTTTTTAAAATGTTATATAATCACATTGGTTGAGATCAAAGAATGATAGAGGGGGTATATAATATGAACGTTTCCCTGGGATTTTTGTTTAGTAGATTGGAATTTTTGTAAAAAATATTTTTCGAAGTAAAGGCGGCTATGAAAGGTTAACCTTCTATATTAATTCAATAATTTTATTTCGTCTAAATAAAATCTCAAGAGCCACATTTAAATTATAACATCCACGTGCACCGGCACCGGGATACAACAAATGTAATTTTTTTTCAGTATTTACTCTACAGCTGTATATTACCTACACTGTATATTATATATTATTTGTGTAGAGAAATTCAAAGAAAGAAACAAAGTGTGGCAACATTAATGGGAACTTAAAAAGTAGTTATGAGTATTGTGTAATAGTTCTGCTGGGAAAACAATATCCCATAAAGAATCTTCTTATGGCAATCACGCCTTCGGAGTATAGTAACATAATAAGTCATTAGAAAAACGTACCCAAACGATTTCTGAAGTAAATACATTTAAAAATATTTCTACGATTTGTCTAGAACCCATTGCATATTAATTACTTAGAATACTTTTTTTTGTATTATTCTACATACATAACAATTATTTATTTAATATTGGCTTTATCAGTAAAAAAAAATAAATAAATAACTTATCACTAAACCGAACATTTTTTACCATTAATATTTTTTTTGTTTCATACTCGAGCTACATTAAAAGTGCCAAATTAAACCGTTTAAGCCCAGATTGGTGGAAATAACGGATGTTAAACGTAAGAGAGAGATACTCGAGCCACACTAGTAGTATAACTTTTTAAATAGCAAGCTACAATTTTAAAAATGGAGTCTTCGTATTTTAATTAACAAATTGGTACAAATATTTTAATACTCAAAGTAAAATTTAAAAAAAAGTCGAAAGAGTGGCCCCTTTGATAAAATAACAATAATATTATAGCCCCTATAGCTGTGACCTAATTATGAACATAATAAACGGTTTAAGCGTTACTTAACGATTCATTATAAACAAAATTATATATTGGTTTTATCTTTGCTTTCAACGCACAAAAAGTTTAATGAGTTCTGAGTACTTTATAAACTTGATAGGAAATAAAAAAATATTAAAAAAATACAGTTTAATGAAAAACCTTAAAATTTCACAAGAAAATAATGTTGAATTTAATCTTAATTATTTTTTGGGGGCTAAGATTAGCCCTAAAAATTGGATTAATTGTTGAGAGCCATTTATAATAAAACGAATTTCACCTTTTGGGAGAACAAAACACATTAAGTGTAATTGATAAAAAAACAAGTTTAAACTCGGTCACTTTGGCCTAAAGCAGCTTCTCGCGTGACTATTTAATTACGTTAGTGGTCGAACTACCTGGACTACTTGAATTATTAAGTAACTTAGTCGAACTAGCTAATATTGTTTTTTTAACAATAGCTACGGACATAAATATTAAATTTAACATAACGTGGATCATAGCAAACAATCGATCATACAACGCTGGTTCTTTTATTCAAACTGGACTAACTTATAAAATCGAATTTTGTTATCGTCATAAGCGACAACATTTAAGAACAGCGTGTATAGTCTTTAGTCGTCCATTACAACCGATAAAAAAGCGTTCATTTTTTACCATCATTTGGGTTTCCGTAAAACTTACTATAATTTTCTTCGCATCCAATCGATTAATTGGAAAAAAATACATATAACAACTGAGGAGCGCACAAAAATCAATAATCCTGACAAGTATACGAATGTGACTAGATTGAATCTTTTATTGATATTGCAACAAATGCGTATGCGCTTTGTTTACCTATGTGTAACATGACTTAAAAAAAAAAAAGTCTAAAAATGCAATTAATTACTAACGTCTCAAAACCTATTGTTATCGACTGTAACGTCTTTAAAAGTAAATACCACACAAGGTGTCAGTGACGATTCGTTATACAACAGCTAGTCCACAGAGCAGTGGTTTCCAAACGTCAAAAAAATATATATATATATATTTAAAACGTGGCCGAAAACCTAATACAATAAGTGTTCGTAGGATTCAGACGAAAAGTCAATGGGAAAATCGAAAAAGTGAATGGGGTCGTTCGCTATGACACACGAGCCTACAAATAAAGTGTTAAAATAGCGTTTTCACAAGTATTGACCCGACACAGATGTTTTGACGTCACGTGCGTCATTCTAAACCAAATATCGATACGCCGAGATATACATTGATTGTGTGTTATTTAGGCGAAGTCTTATTATGATAATATAGGTTTACTAATAGACAATAATAAGCATAAATCAAGGAAATTTGTTTGAGTGCATAGTAAATACAACGACTGAAAATAACTCAATACATTACACGATTTATAATACTGAACACGTCGCCAAATGTGATGCACAAAACATTAATTCAAACTTTAATATTATAATAATAATAATAATAATATTATAATATAAAATAATAAATTTAAATAAATTCTTCAGTAAAAAATTGAATGATACAAAATTTATAATTTAACTAAACGGTCTAGCTACTTACCGCCGAGTTTACCGCTGGTTACCACCCCGTGACTTTGTAAGCCATAAAAACTTAACCTGCCTCTCTTCTACCGGCTACGGTTAGTACAATAATAATGTCACTTTCTATTTTCAGAGTCTGGTAACCAGACACACAGGCTGGTAAATATAGTAAGCAGCCATTGAGATATTTAAGCGCTTTACATACATATAATACAAAATCTATTCCGTTGTGTAATAAATTAGTAGGAACGCATCCTGAATATTAAAACTCATGTTCGACTAAGTTATCGTTAAGACTTCAGTAGCGACATCGGCAAATTAATTTTAATTTAAAAAAAAAAAAAACAATGAATTTAATGGTTCATACTAATTTAAGTAAACGAAGCCCGGTTGCGTGTAAAAACAACCACTGAGCTTTATAATAAATTAGTCAACGGTTATATGCAGCCTTGTCTCAATACCTCAATCTTACGATTCCTAACAACAGACTATACAGTAAATTCAGTACACTCACAATCAGTCTATTCAGTGGTTAGTGTGAAAGTGGGTTAAGTAGACACAAAAAGCTAGTGAGGTTAGGAAGGTCTTAAGTCATTGGTAGTTTGTGCAGCCGAAAAAGATAAAATCACACTAAAAAAAACTCTAAATGAGACCGGAAACTGGTGTCTAAAAAAAACATAAAAAAGTTTTAAAAATCAATAAATAAAGGTACGACAACTTCTTTATAACTTGACTGCTTAAAAAAGATTCTGATCTTGATGTACCAAATTACTGATATTATATTACTGATACTATAAAATAAAAAAAATTATCAACTTCCGCATCTTAGTTATATCTTAATAGGTATAATACCTAAAACAAAATTTGGAGGTATTTAAATATTTGTTTATAGAGTATTTACCCTAATAATAGAGCTGATAGAATATTCCAAGATTTTTACGTTCCCCTATGACAGTGTTAGAAAGGGATTTTTTTTTATTTAGAAATACGCACTAGATTTAAAAACGAATCGAAAGGGTTTGTCCGATATAGTGTAACACATCTAAATATATTATACGCGATATTTTACACCTGACGCTATGGCAACGCGATAGACAAACAAGGCAAACGGTCTACTTAAAATTATTATACTATGACCCCGGACCGCGGTCATCGTGCGTGCCTATTGTGTAATGGTGGTGCGGTCGTACCACAGGACCCGTTTAGTATAATATACACGTTGTGAGGATACTACTTGTCAACGTGAAGTGACTAAAAAAAAATTTACAATCCAATCCAAACCCCTATATTGTTATTAAGCACGAGCGTTTCAAGTGTTGACAAAACATGTTATATAACAACAGCTATGGTCGGTCCGTGCAAAAGGGATGCCGCCTCCGCCTAAACGACTGTAAACGGCTATTGTCACTACGGTTGTTCACCGTGAAAGAACGGGGTGCGCGAAGATTTAGTGGTTTATTGAGGCGGCGTCCTTGGCCACTCGGATCGCTTTCTAATATTTAACCGTCTAGCCGCCTTTTCTTTCATTGAAATTTCGATTTTATTCTCCTTCAACGCGAGTGCAGCGTGAGGCTGAAAGAAAAGAGCCCGTCAACGATCACTTTAATAAACCAGTAAATTACACGCCGAATTTACGGGGTGTTCGGACAACAAGGGACTTTTTTCGACCCCGCTCGTTGTGGTTGACCCAAAGACCTATATACACATATAAACCTCGTCTATATATAAACCGTACAAATGATGTGTTTGTTGTCGTTCGATACACAGTCGACTTGACCGTATATGCCGTTGCGCAAGGTAACCGTGGAGCACGTGCTAAACACATTTGTAAGTCATTGTTATTTGTGCGGCCGTTTTGTTATTCTTACATCAGAATACATAACATTTTTTTTTATTGTTGTACCCAACGGTGAATAATAAAAAATATATAAATGCATAATAAAATATACGATTTAAAGAAATCGCCTTATAAGCGCGTTTGAAGATGACGCCACACACCCTTTACGAGGGCGTTAGGTATGGACAGTTTTTCGCTGAAACTTAATACTAGCCTCACGGTGCCGTTGTTTTAGTTTTTAAATAGGGATACAGAAAAATCGAATCAGGTCGTTTTTTCTTTACTTTATACACCGCCTCATGGTGTCGGTTTTTGTTGATATTCATAGATATAGCTTAATTTTTATCAATTGGTTAAAAAATCCACTTTTTTCTTTTCAATTACTTTAATACAAACTTATTTAATTACACAAACAAAAAAAAAAGACCGTAGACTTTGAATAACATTGTGTTTTAGCTTTTAAGCGTCATCAAAGATTGCACAGCGACTACAGTCAAAATATGATAGTTCACAGTTGACCAATAATAATAAAGATAAATAGTGAAAAACTTTTAAAATAGATGTATGATAGTCTGATAAAAAAATTACTTCTCATAAGACATAACTTCCTCATTATTGTACTGAACAAGTACACTAGAGCTATATTTAAATCTTAATAAAAAGGGGTATGACGTCCGCTTAAAATGATGCCTTTTTTCAACTGTTATGTGTTGATTATGCTATATTATATCAATTGATTCCAGACCAAAAAAATTACAGGAAACAATAGGAACGTCAATACCGATGCATAATATTAATTGGCTTCCATCTCTAGGTAGTTGTCAAAATTATATACTAGCTGCCTCCGAAATACTATCCGACTTGCTTCCGGTGACCTTTAGGTTTTATGACATATCATATGACGTAACAACTTTATGTCAAAGAGTACTAGTTATCTCCAGCGTTAGGTAATAAATATTTTGTATCCGAATTGCCTCCCGAGAGTATCTGATTTTTACAAAATTTATATTAATGATTTTTTTTTTTTTATAATAGTAGTATTTACAAAATTTTACACTTAAATAATTTTTAACGTTTGGCGGCAGTCGTCATAATCTGTGGTTATCTGTGAGAATTCCCAAACTGACATGAGATTTTCTTAAGCGCGCACTTTTATGGAAAATAGTTTCTTGGCTTATTGAAAACAAAAGACCGTAAACTGTGCTCCTGAGATTTCCTCTGCAATTTGAAAATTTCTGCCGATATTCGAATTGAAAATAAAATTTGTTTCAATTGTTATTATCGTATGTTACATATTTTAGTGTACGCTATTGGACGGACGTAAACGGTTTTTATGGCTCGGCCGGTACCTACGACGTGTTCGGCTTTGTGTGCAGTTAGTTTTGGCGTACTTACGCGTATTTTTGGGGCTGTCTGAAAATAGGTTGGACTATCTGACGGGCCGGGGTGACCGTGACACTAATAATATTTTCGCGAGATAAAAATCGGCAAAACGCGGGGGAGGGGCGCGAAGCAGAGGGCCCTTGCCGTCCTTGCCTGAGCACATCGTGGCGAATTGCTCAGAAGTAGGTCACTAGTAACAATGTTAGCGGCCCCGCGATGGCCTTGAGCTATTAACAACTATTATATTATGCGCCCGATCGTCCGCTCCGCCGTCTGTGATTGCCGATTAAAATAATAGTAATAATAATAACAATAATAATTTAAATTTAAAAAAAAAAATCCGCAATCGATTAAAAATACCACTGAGCGAAAAACGGTCCGAGAAATACGCATAACGTTTTATAGAACAGACGAGTGTAGGTAATATTTTATTGTATTGTTACATCACGAGATAATAAGATAGTATTAATCACTATCGGCCTCAGCACTCAAGTAGACGCCACGTCATGTACAACTCCTGTGTATGCAAATTAAAATCGCACCAAAAAAATGTATACTTAATTTAACGCCACTCACCTTCGATGAAATTGGGTTCGTCATCGCTCAAATGACTTAAGTCCATGCATTTAGAGTCTGAAATTAAAAAAAAAAAAATGCTTTAATAATAAATCGACGTCAGTCGGTTTAGACGTGTTGTTGTGCACGTTTCATTGTTTCAAACACACTTATTAAATTAATGTACAACCGCCACAACTCAAAACACATTTAGACTTGACGATATTTTATTTAACTATACATTTTTAAAATCGACATTAAGTTATACGGAGACTATGGTTGAGTCCAACGTTTTTTTGAGTTATGCGAGTCTTATATTTTATTAAAGCAAAAATATGTTGTATTATTACCGTCAATAAATGTTTGATCGTCTTCGTTTAAATTACTCAGGTCCATGCACTTTTGATCTGAAATAAACAATTATTTTTTTTTAATTACAGGGCCAATTTGAGATTAAATATGGATTCACAGAGTATTAACAGAAAACCACGTTTAAATTGTAAATCCGCGACTATACACTAACATAATATTATTGTAATTAAATCCAAACATGTATGTTCCGTGAAGCACGCTATCGTGTGTCAATAATAAATATTTAAAATAACATAAATACGTCGGTCTGTTATGAAAATATAATTAACAGAAGAAAACAGTTTCAAAATCTACAAGCTCGAGGATCAAATAAAAATTGTACATACGACATTATACTTAATATTAATAATTTGTTCGAACAGAACCATATTTTTGTGCATTTTTTTTAACCGAAGTGTCGTTTTGTATATACTATTTTATGCGTAATATTACCGTCGGGTATAGATTGTAAAGTATCCTACATCGATCTATACAGTGTACATACACAACGTTGTTTCGTATACTCACCATAAATAAAAATACAAATAATAATTTTATATGACAAATATTCGTGCAACGGCTGAGTTCATAAACACATGTTTGCTCAGCTCACAGCTAGATTAGTCACAAGTAATATATATTTTTTTTCAATGTAAAGTAATGCAAATGCACCTTAAAAATTGGGATTAACGACCAAAAATGTGCACTTCACGCGTAATATGTATTTTTGGTTTTAATTAAGTAATTTTTTTTTTTTTTACTTTCTTTATAAATCCTATGTTTATAACGAATATTCTATACAAGGCGACGATTTTTAATTCGCAATGTAAATATTATATACTATATTATAATATAATAATAATTAAACATAAATTGCATCACCGTCGTGACCTTGACAAATGATAGACACGGGTGGGCGATACTGAAGGATGTTAACTTGACCGCGACATAAATACCCAACACGAATACAAGTTATTAAATAATAGTTTATAATACCGCTATGTTTGAATTCAAGCTAACTGCACAGGTCGGATCGACTACCGTTATTTAATATTTTATTAAGGAAAATAAAATATTTAATTTGCCCACGTTGCAATGTAAGCAACTAACCTAACCTAACATTTTGCTTGCATAACACATAATATTATACAATATAATTTTATTATCTCGTTGCCGCATCCATTAATTAAAGACCGATAGAAATTTAACACTTTAAATTCGAATACTAAACCTACATACATTTTGTACCTAACAGTGAACAACCAAACAAACAATCAGTGCTTTACTATCAAGAGTCAAACTTACTAATTGTGCAGTTAAAGAAAAAAAAACAAGTTAATATTAAAAACAAAACTTTAACATCGAGACAGAAATATCTAAAATTTTCCTATTTTTTTAAGGGGTAGACCACTTAAGTATTTATAATTCATTGCTCGTAATATAAAATGTTATGATATCTATACATAAATAAATTAATAACCCTTAAAATTAGCCACAATGTTATAACAGTTGTTGGTTAAATCCAAGTACGTCTTATCATTAGCTTTTTTTTGAGAATGGACCGAAAAAATTATATTGATATTGTTATATAAAAACACAAACTATGTAATAACCGTCATCCGTGTATGATATCAAAATGAGACCAATTTACCTACCACGTTAAAATTATGTTTCTGAAGCAAATGTTTGAATTGAATCCAAGAGCTGCGTTAAAAATTGGCAATTTTTTATGTTCTAATTACATTATTAAATAAATGTTTAATATATAAATAGATGGTGTCTAATAGCAGGGAGATGAATAAAATGTCAAAGGTCAAACATTTAGGTCAAAAATGCACGCAAAAGCGAAATAACACTATCGAATATATTAATAACAACGAACGAGTGTCGAAACGAATTCCTTTATCAATGTTATCTAATAAGTTTACACTTTACTGCAGACGGTTAGATAAACGTTCACAGGATAAGGTGTTTGAAAGTGATCAAAACACCGTATTCTTCTTTAATTTTTGTTTTAACCCGTTCATCAAACGTTTCTACTACGGAGGTCTGGACTGTTAAATTAATATTTTTCGTTTTGGTATCATACTAGTAACAGGTCTGCTGTTAAAGCAACTGTTATATTTCATTATTAATGATGTCTATATGGTGTTCACTGTTCATCTACATTCTCTTCCTTTACAATATAATATATATTAGGTACATATAATAATAAATTACCTTCGTTCGGTTGGTTACGCACGGTGGCCAGTTAACCGCATACACGGTATCCTAATAAGACCAAGCCTGGCATCCGAAGCATCCGAGAAACCACACGTGAGAGGTTTACAAATAGGATTTTTTGTGTTTAATTTAAAAATTAAATTAACAATAATAAAATTCAGCAGTTAGCACAATTGTATCCAAGGGGACTAAAATGTTATAAACTTAAAAGTAATAAATCACTTTCAAGAAAACGCAACGTAGGATGCAATTTAAAACATAAATATATATATATATATATACTTCGAACATGGTTCAAAACTCTAAATTCTAATACTAAAAATAATATGGATCTCACAGATTCTAATGTCAAAACTTGCTATTTATTAATTTGTAACTAATAATGTATATCGATTTTTTTTTTTTAATTCAAAGAATTTCAAAAATGTCCTATTATTTTCTCAATGCTAAAATAACAACCATTGATAAGAAATTAATGATGCTAGAACAAATTTGTCCAAACCAATCGAATAAAATGTTCTTTTTAATTATTTAAAAAAAGAAAACTATTTTCAATGAACGTAAAAATATCTACTTGACGTGAGGAACCACTGAAAATGTGATATACAATAGACACAAAGTAATGGCCAATGTGGCTAATAAAAATTGGGAAGTAGTATAAAGTCTCCTAAGAGATATTCATAAAAAAAACACTATCACAATGAAAACATTTTTTTAGAAATGAAAAAATCAACCCTTTCTTTTTTTTGCCTTTGTCGTAAACTAGTCCAAATGCGTGATGGCTAAGCATATTTCAACCCCCTTCCTCCTTGTTAGTGATCTAGAGGGTAACATATAGATATATATAAAATTATAAAGATTGCATACCACTGACATATTTAAGGTAAAATCTTGGACAGTAGTTATCCGTATTGAATTAAGCACTTCATATTATGTTGTATTAATTATATCAGATGAACGGTATATAATATCAAGTATATATTAGTATCGAGGAAATATATCATTAAGTATAGGACGATATATTGAATGAAAATTCCAAATACACAGAACTCGCCGGATGTTGGATATATTATTTAGAACTTACCAAATTCGTTTAACGCCATTCCATTTTTTTTTTTTTTTTGGAGGGGAGACTGTACCATCCAAGGGCGACGACGAGACATTGTGGTTCAAAAAATAATAATAATGGGTTACATAATAAAAATTTTTTTTTTTAAAACGGGACAATATGAATGATACGATTGCAATGGAGTGGTAGACGAGGCGTGCGTGACCTTGGCGGAGTCTGCAACTTTGGGGAAGTTTGGAGAAAGACATCCTATATAGACCTATACAGTAATTTAAAAAAAAAAAACAAATCTATTATATGTGTTTTTTTTTGTTTGAGCGTCGATTATATAGTATCAGTTAAATAACAAAATTAATAACGGTATAATACATAAGCGTCCTTAACGCAAGGTCGAACCAAAAACGGCGGCGACGGGGGACATCATCTTCGGTTAGTCATTAGAACAGATCGTACCGCATCTGAACGTAAACAATCTAGTACAAAATAGTTAATGGCAAAAATAATTTCAACGTGTATAAATATATATAATAATGTACCGAGAGATGTATGAGAGAGACAGAGTGATCAGACTTGTTATTATTATTGGCGTAGCTACATAAAGAATACCGGTCACATAGGTGTCGATTAAATTCGTTCAAAAGTGGGTCATAGGTAAATCAAAGGTGTGGGAAAGATGGCGGCTATGCTACACACTATATACCTAATCACGAAAAAATGACTTCACACCACGATTGTACTTCCCGAGGTCGTTTTACTACACGAGATAACACTAATGCATGATGCAAATGCGCGCGCACGCACACAGAATTGGACATACGTGTTGAACATGTTAAAACCAATTCGAAAGAGAGCAACGGTTGTCTATATTCTGTCAACACACTCAGGCCGATAGGGTACGATAAAACGAAAAAGTTTATACACTGTAAAAAAAAACCTAACGAAATGGCCAATCAAGGCATATAGAAATTCTTGATTTTGAATTTGTCAATACCCAACATTTTACAAATATTTAGTACAAAACATTTGACCAGTGACGCTTAAATTGTTATTTTCACATAATTCTGGATAATATATACTTATAATATTGTGTACATACATATTTTTTAATTGATATACAACATAAAAAAATGAATTATCATATTATTTACTTTTTTTTTAATGTATTTATTACAAAAATAAAACCACGACAGCAATCTAATCCGATAAATGATAATTCGCCGAAAAATTGAAAATCTAGTAATCGTATTAACTTTAGTGTAAATAAAATTCCTAACAATTTGATAGATTGCCCTTAAAGTCGTATAAAGGAATGATCACAACCCAATAACATTTATAACAGAACATTTTGAATATATTAAAATTACATTTTTTCAGAATTACGTGTATAATAGAACCTGTACCCTAAAGGTGTACACTCAGACACAACACATCAAACGATCTTTGTGAACGAATGTTCGTAAATAATAAATATTGACTCAATCAAAACGGTCTCGTTACTCGTTGACAATTGTTATTTGGTACTAGATAAAAGTAATATATTATAGTCTTGTTACTATATTTTGAATTTAATATAACGATTTTTTTCTTTAGTCTTGTCTGTGTAATTTCTTATATGTAAAATATGTTTTTGCAATATTTTATACGTACTATATAATATATAAAAATCCCGTCATATTATATGAGTCATATATATTTTTCCTCGATTATTTAATTTCTAAGTTAGATTTCATTAAATAAATTCTATACTAATTCTATAATATTAGAGGTTCGTTTAAATATACATTTGGTCAGACTATTACAACTGTTATATCTTCATTTACATTACGGATTGTAAAATGTGATATGCAGTGTTTAATGTTATGCGATCAGACGTCCCCATTTTCGAGCAGGTGTACCGCTAAATATGGTGATCAAATCTGAACAGTAAAGTTTGATGTGAAGGAATGGTAATTTGAGCATCTATGAATATGCTACATAATATTCATAAATATATTGATAGCAAAAAAACTGCAGGCGGTTTTTGATATTTTTTTTCTTTGTACCAAACTTTAACCTAATGTATAATTATTTAGTAGATCAATATAAAACGTTTGGTCCCTAAGCTAAATAATTTCTTCTTTTTTGACAAAGTATACGTGAACATGCGTATATTTGTTCTCGATTATCGAATTTCTATAATATCAGAGAAGTATATATTATATAGGTGTCGTTTATATTATCATTCTATTACCTACATCGAGTGAACTTTTGAAATAAACACGGCAATAAAAACGCGTTAGCAAAATAATAATAATCAAAACGCATCGGCCAGACTTGTGCATATTACGATTCAGATATATGTTATAACTGCTAAATCCGTCACTGTGGCGTGTACAAACACTGTACACACAACGCGATAACATAATAGTAATGATAATTACATTTGTAAGCACGACGTATTATGATTTTTTTTTTTGTCTATTATAAAAATTAAATTTTTTTTTAAAAAAACACTGGCGTGAGTATTATAATAATAAGACATATGTATAATATATGAATATATATATATATATACATGTGTACAACGGTTCGACGGCAAGCGGGCCAATGTCAGCCAGACAATAAGTGTGTCAGTAGGTCATCGCGAATCTTAACAAGATCACCGCCGCCATCGCCACCACACATTATACGTTATTACGCGATACAAATATATTTTCACTTTCGTTTAAAATACTTCGCATGCACAACCGCACACAACACACACTTACGCATTCAAAAAAGGATAATACGCCGCCGCGAGCCGTCTATTGAGTCATATGGACTGGCCATTGTTTTACTTTTTTTTTTCTACACACCGGAACACAATGAAAATTCGATCCGTCCTAACTCGTGTCAAAAATATCGTAGAAAACAACATGCAATAGCTGCAAATTATATAACATAATAATAGGTATATGATATGAAAAAAAAAAAGTTTTCTAAAAACTTACAATAACTAACACATAAACCACAAGTGTTTTTTTTAGCGGGGTCTAGGTTTTTAAAATCTATGAAATTTTACAATAGTTTCAGATAATTAAATTCAAAGCTGGTTACATTTCTATACATATAATTATATTTAACCATAATAATATAGCAACGTGGTCATTTATACACTGTTGAGGCGAAATCAAAAAGTGTTTAATACGGAGTTTATTCGAGAATTGGTAATGATCATATCGAATATTTGTCAGTAAAACATCTTTCTGTTTGTTTTCAAGCTTTTTTTTTGTCTATTTTATTAAATCTGAAGAAACATAATATTTTACTGAAATTTTATTAAAAAAAAATTGCTTTTTTACTTGATTTCATGAAGTGTATTGTTAATCTCCCAACAACCCAAACCTACATTCGCCAGTAGGCTGCGGAGAGTTTTTCTAAAATAATAAATCCTTTCAGTTGTTTTTAAATTTCACAAAACGAGCCGGGGCGGCGTACTTTTCGGTGTCAAGAACGAGGAGCCTTTCGCCCTCCTCCGGGGGTTCCAAGGGCGCGTGAAAGTTGCATTGACCTAGAGGGAATACCGTCGGGCTGCAAATGTAGCAAATCCCCTCCACCTCCCACAGGAAATTATCAGTTTGCACTTCTTCTCCGTTCAGCACATGCACGGTGCTCTCCCGTTATACGTACTTGCCCTTTACAATATTTTTAGAATCGTGTCAATGTCTCGACCGACTGACTGTTCTTAACGTAAAACGCTCCGAGTTTTATTATAACCGACACGACACACGTTAAAATAAAATAGGTACCATACTACAGCAATCATCCGAAGTTCGTGTACTAGAACCTTAACCTAAACCGTGACTCATTTAACCGCCACCTAAATTTCAATAATGTCTCATCTCGTAATAATATGCACAATAAAATATTGCCGCGCAACCGATCAGAAGGCAAGAAGCACGACTTTATTGAAAATATTTTTTTAATTTAAATGTTTAAAATGTGTGTTTTGCAATTAACTAAATAGCCGATTTACAATGAAAAATAGCAAAATAATTACAATTTGTCGTCAAAAAAGACATTTATTGAAATGCTCTTGAAAATTGTTAGCAGTTCAATAATGTCTAGCAAAACTAGCAATATACTTTTATTTTTTTTTATTTGCTAATTATGAATATCGACGGTTGTTTTATGTAATACAGAAAGGTTAAAGAGTCACCGTTTGATCATCAGCATGATTAATGTCATTGAACACTAAATTCCCATACACAATAATAAATCCTATCAATATTAATTTTACATCGAATTTACTGCGTTTACAATCAGTCATTATTCGGGAGTTAATTCATTTTGAGGGATCAAATGACTACTGTTTATGCCACGACTATAAAAACTCTGCTTGAGTATTCAATTAATTCAACAATAATTATACATTTATCGGGTTAATTAAATGATGTGTGTTACTACGTTTACAAGATATAGTATAGTTTACGCGAATTTAGCTTAATCTGAATCAGTAAACAGCTGGCGTTAACAGCGTATCAACACTAAAAATTTGAGGCAATTAACTTCAATCTAATTCGTATTACTTAATTCACATTTTAAGACTAACTTCGAAATTAAAAAAAAATATTTCTACAGATTATACTGTTATAACTAAATAAGGTACATTAATATTTAAAAAAAAGTAATTAATTAATCAAGTCATAATAATAATAATGAATTTATACAATATTTGTTTAATTTGTACATTGTAAATGTTAGCATATACAAAGTAGCATGGAAATTGGTTCCGTAAATGTGTGTTCAGTTTTAAACGTGCATGTAAACAAATAATAAGATATTATTATAACACTAAATAAATTTGACCATTTTTTTTTGGACCAACCCCTAAAATATATACCTTATATTAGTGGGATTTTTGACACTATATTCAAATCTGACCACAGATTTTCTCTAGCACACCTACCTAGTTAATTTTTACAAAACATTTTAAGTTTTAACTCGACACCGTATAGCGATACTTTCTGTACATTTAAAAAATTGTCTAAAATGTACTTCAAACAATGTTTTTTATTCTATTTGTTTTCTTGAAATCATAAACTGGTTTCAGAATTAATACAAAAGGCGATTAACTAGACCTGCTAGGAAAAATTCGTGCCAGATTCGGATTCAGTGAAAAAAATATATGGATTTATTTTGTATTATTATAATTATTTTCAAAATTGTATTGTACAGTGTTGTACTAACTATTGACTAAAAAACGAACACGCGTAATTATTGTATATAGATTTTATTTTTAACTAAATAATGACAACGAATACAGCGTATTCTTCACTACAAATCTGTATTGAAAATTCCATACACCCTTAGTTATGATTTTACATTGTACAACCAAATACTTTAATAAAGGCCCGTTTACACAATGATAGAAAACGTGGTGGTTGCTGTCACAATAGTAGCTATTACGATAGTGATGGTAAAACTCTCAACGTGTAATTAGCTACGATGGTCCTATAGGTCCCTATAGCACTATCATGATAGATACTATCGCAAGAGTACTATCATCGTGTAAACGGGCCTTAAGTGTAAAGGATATAAGGGGTGTTGGGCGATTCTTTTTGTTTACTAGTACGGTAGTAAGTGAATGTGCTACAGTACAATTGTAATATTCTAAGTAAGTCTACTAGCTAAATACGCTAAATTTCAGATAGAAAATTCTACAACATACCTGTGAGAACACCGTGTTGTGACATGGATGGAGTTAAGTAACGCTGGAAGAGTAACGGCAAAGCCTTCGCTGCTAATGACCCGGTTAAGGGATGGAAACACAAGGACGAATATAGGTCACTTTTTGGATGTGCCGCCGTAGGCCGCGCTAGGGATGATAGTCCCAGGACAGGGAAACGAGTCCTGGAGAATAACGGGAGTGCGATTGCGCGGCAGCACAACGATGGGCGGTATAGTTTGACCTCGCCATCCGGGAAATGGGTCAAATCGAGTCCTTTGGATTTTTCATTTTGTCCCACCGCCATATCGAACTCAACAAACCAACAACAAAAGAAGTCTAATAACCCTATACATAAATACACCCCACCCCCCACGGACTGTTTCCTATAAGGAAATGTGAACTACTACCCGGTAAAAAACTTACACTTCATTTTCGCATTTATGTTAAATAACATTATCGATAACAGATTATCTAATAGGCAAACTATATGATGAAAATTTTACGGTTTAGGAATTCAAATGACTCTTTTACATGGAATTTTTTTTTTTCGGTGGGCACTTGGCATTATAACTGATTCGATATTCAACGATAGATCAACTTTTACTATGTTATTCTGCTTTTAAAACCAATGCGTTTAGACATATAAATGGTTTATAAAAAGCATGTGTACGTATATATCATGAATTGAATAGTTTGAGAAATGGCGCTTGTGACTTTTACATCAAGTACTAATTATAATGTCCTAACAAATCCAAAAACACCATGATCCTATTTTTTTTATACGTTTTTCAAATAAAACCTACAGTTTATTTCTTTAAAGTTAAATTGCTACTAGTAAACAAATTATAAAAAAAAGCTGGCAACTATTAAGTAAACTTTATTAAATTAGACATCAATCAAAAACGTCAATTGAAATTACCATTTTAAATACTTACGTTGAGCATAAGCCAATAAAAATCTGGGACTGGGCCGTTCAATTAATTGCTAGCATTTTGTTTAAATTTAGTATTTAAATACTTGTCCGTCCAAATACGTAACCTATTGCATATAATGAAAGTTTTAAATGATCGTCAGCCGAAAGAAAAATTGACCTGTAATTTGTTAAATAATGTTATTACTTACTCGCCTACTACAAAAAAAAAACAACTCAACATTTGAAAAATTCACAATGCCCATTGTGCTACTTTTTATGAAACTGGTATAATTCACTACCTATTCGAAGGTCGAACGACAGATGAAATATGTAATGTACTTTAAATAGGAGACAACCAAATATGTATATTTGAAAATATAATATTATTTGTATTATACTTAGATATACCATTACATAAGTCAAAGCTATTTATAATAAAATATTACTAGAATAGAAACTCTTAAAAAACAATTTGAGAAAGACCTATATTTTAGTTTTATTGTACTTGCTTATAAGTTATTCGTTTTCGCCAAGCATGTTTTGTTTTAAATTAACTCTAAACAATTATTCAAAATTTACTTTTTTTTGAAAAAAAAAGTCTTTTTAAAAATATCTTTAACCACAAACAAATATCGCTTATTAAGAGATCGATTTTATTAAAATATTAGTGTTTAACCTAACAATATAATGTAAATTCCATTATTTAGGTCATAAAATAGTATTTATAATAAAATGATTTTATATCAGTTTATTTGCTAGCGAGAAACTATTTTCTTTTTCAATCCTCTTAGGTTCTTTGCTACCAGAGCTCTTTATTATATATAGATCAATTTTAATATTTATTCAATATCTATATGCATAACTCATATATCTTAAGTCTTTAATAACATAATTTTGAATCACCTATATTAATAATTAGTGGTTTTATTCGTAAATTTAAAAATAAGGTTTGATGACCGTATGTACCTACTGTAAAAAAATGTTGACGAATTCATCGTCTCGTATATAAACAAAGAAATGATTATACCTACCAAACGTTCTATGTCAACGAACTTGTATATTTTGTTTGAGTTTGCGATTTTCAAATGGTTATACAACACATACACACACATCAGTATAAAAATTGTTAATAGGTTGTTATTATTATTATTTAATTTTTTTTTTTTTGACTTCCTCGTTTAAATTACTTTAGTCGCGTGCAATGAACTATAATATCACGTAGCTTAACATATTTTTTTTTTAAAAATTGAATAATATAAAACAATATAATTTATTCCAATTATAGTTTATGGTTTTTCATTGTCAGGTGTAACATTAACATTGTTTCTATAATATTATAGTGATAGATGTTTTCACGTCAAAATTACTCAGTATTGTATAGGGAATGATTAACTCATATGCTTAATCTGTGTGTGTAGTGTGTATATATATTAGTACAACAACAAAACGTACTCGGCGAATTTGTCTTCAAAATAAAGTTTCCGTATACAATCATTTAATAATAAATAATAAAAATATGGATAATAATAAGAAATATACAAAGAATAATTGATGATCAATACCACAATACGGAAATAAGCGTACTATATTAGAAAACAATGCTTATAAGGCGCTTCGACAAAGAACAACATTATTGAAATATATGAAGTTTCCAATAACAACAGAAAATATGCATTCGATATTAAACAAATAGTATAGCAAATTTTAATATTTGAGTGAACATTTAATGCATATTATACTAATTATATTAATATATTATTTTATATCGCTAGTATATTGAGTGCGCGTTCCTGAAAATGGTAAAGTTATGCAATCAGTTAACACTGGCGCAAAAATTAAAAAATATAATAAAAAAATATTTAGCCGATTTGAAATTATAATTTATTTATTTATAATGATGTAAACCTATACACGGATATTATAGTTTTTAATTAATAGCAAACTGATAATATTTAACGACCAATACAAATTAAATAATATAGCTGAAAACTGAGAAATAATAATAAAACAAATTGGCAATAACTCACTTCTATAATAGCTGTCTGGTAATATAATAGTCGACTATTAATAAATTATTACCATTTTTCTATGACTAAATAAATAATTGACTAGAGTTATGGTTTTAAATCGGTATTCTGCAAAAAATATTGCCTATACTGTACCCCTTATTCAGTAGGATGTGTTGCGTTTCACGAGAATGTGGACCTACAGCTTTAAGGGGTTTTGCATAGGCAATTTTTGTAAAAAAAAATCAAACGTATACAAATAAATTTAAAAATTGTGTTGCTCTACTAAAAAGTTTCAACGTCTTTTAATTTTTACAAATCTATACTAAAATTATAATTACATAGAATAACATTTTGCCGGACTTCCAAAAGTTATACATAATTACAAATGATTTTTAATTTCATCTTTTAACAAAATTGACATAAAAATTAAAAAAATATGTTTTAAGTAATTTTAACTAAAAAAAAATGTATAAACACCAACGCAACATTTACATAGAAATTTATACCTTTTTTTAATTAAGGAAAATGATTTAATTACTTTTAAACAACTAATAGTTATCGGTTGACCAGATCACACAACATAGCTTTTTTAACCCACTTCATTTTACTCCATTTTATGTCAGATATTCTGCACAAAATTAAGGGTACTAAAAGAAAAATAATTGACCAAAACATTATGAATTCTTGAAAAAATCATAAAAATAGGTCTACAACGTCCTTTTATAAAATAAATATATATTTAACGGTTTTTCTACCAGCGTTAAGTAATAAAAATGCAAGAATATATAAGTAGAAACCCAGTAAATTAGTTTACTAAAAATATATTATGTATTTAGACAAAAACACATTGTTGTAAAACAAATACCTTCTGTTCCGCATTGAAGTTAAAATTGTCTAGGAGATACAGTGGATATACATTTTTCCTGAATGACAATTACCACAGGTTTTCCCTAATTAGTATGACTTAATACTATAACGTCTAATTAGTAAGTCATATTATGGTTAGTTTGTATTCTAGACTAGAGTTAAATGTGTAGTCCGAGGGCTTACACGCCTTAATGATCACGAATAAAACTAAAATAATTATCGTTGTACAACGAATAATTTAAATTAAATGACGTCCTACGTAAATGGACATAGGAGTTGTAAAAAAATGAAACTAAAACTAGTATCACTCGCTATGTATAAAAAAGAAAACAATCAAAATTACCATAAAAACAGGGTGTGGCATATACGTACCCGTGTTGCTTGTGTGAATTTGACGTGTACGTATCAAACAGTTAAATACTTTTATAATTCTATATGCGAGGTAGTAGAATATATTAATTATTAGGTAAAAATAGTGAAATTTTAATATCATTAGATATCATACTAAATTTTTTTAATAGTTTCATCTAAACGTATTTGCGTTTCAAAATTGATCAGTGATACCCAAAATAATAAGCACAGTTGATGCAAACGGCTATTAATCTAAAATACTACTTAAAAACGCAAATTATTTTAACTGTCTTGTAAAAAAAAAAATATTTTAATTTGATTAATAAATTGAATTTGGACCGTTGCAAACTGAAGAGAGTATAAAACCAAAAATCAGATGAATGCAAATCATTGTTAAATGCAGTTGAAATTATGATTTTCAAGGCACAATTTTGGGTGGCTATGTTTTATACACTACTTTTGGTAGCAAGCTCAGTCACCTGTTTCTTTTCAAAGCTAATAATGATTTTTTATAAATTGTCTATTGTAATTTCCCCAAGTCGGTTCTTTTTTTTATATAAGTATCCTCATAAGCCATAACGCTCATCTTATTTTGTTAAAAAAAAAAAAATTGCACATAATTATTATCCTTAGTATGCGCTACAACTACGAGTCTTTTAAACATCGTTTTGGCTTGGTCAATTGAATTCCGGATGTGTCCATTAATAATTCATCCTCTTTGATCTAGGACTAGTAGGGGAAATCGTAGTCACGTGCAAATGCTATGCTATGGGTCAACGATTACAACGTTGAATTTGTTTCGCTAACCGAACACAATACATTAAGGATACTGACATTATTGTTGTCAATACAATTTTTACCTGAACAAATGGCTGAGGAGTGTTACTTCCGAAGACCTGTGGGAGGAGGCACGCTACACCCCCCTCCCCCTCACCAAAACTCTCCTCTTAGCTTTACGAATTTATTTTGTATTGTAAAAAAGGCTGTCACAAATCAACAGTGTAATTGATTCCACTATAAATATACACAAATAAGTATCATGTTCATCAAACAGACGTATAAATAAAATTTGAGATTAAAAAAAAAAAAAAAATGTTTAATAGACTTTTTAAAGACAATATAATTTAAAATTGTTATCGAGCGCGTTCAAACGTATCTGATGACAAAAAAGTAAGAACATTAGTTTTTCTTAGAATGACGAAATCAAATAATAAATTTACTACAAATTACACTTTATTGTTAGAATATACTTGTGCGGTTTGTGATTTATGAATTAAAATCATATCAAATAATTGGTACTTGATCCGTGATCATTACTTTAAAATACTCGTTTATACTTTTTATGTAAAACGTTAAGCTGCAATTGTGGAATAAAAAATGGTATTTGTTACCATAGCTAATACTAAGTAACCATCCTTATATTATTATTATTCCTATATATTATTAGCTGAATTCCTCGTGTTCTCTACCCTTATTTGGTAGCTTCTTCGTTAGATTTCCGCTTATAATCACAAAACTATATTCGATGTTAAAACTGAAACTATGCTTTTAATTTAGTAGTAATAATAATAAGGCATTTTAATAAAAGTACGGATAGCATTTAAAGATGACGATGAACGCCAATGTTTAATCTCGTATAATTTACATACAAATATTAATTCAATGTGCTTGAAGCTGTTTTCTATTTGCTCGGATTTCAGGCTGTATAATATTTGGCTTACTTTTAACGCCCGTGTTTCAAATTTATACAAAATTAAATTTAACATAAACGTTATGTCACTTATTCAACAATAAAATGTCTCCGTTTTCCTTAAAATAAAAACAAGTTTCAAATAAAATTGCTGTCTTACACCTCATAATCATCAAATCAAACCTTGCAAATCAACGTAAACGTCCAATCAATTAGAATATAAATATATTTATATATATTTTTTTTAATTAATTGTTAGAAGTAATCAATTTGGGATTTAAAATTCGAAAAAATGTATATATATATATATATATATATATATATATATGTAAAATAATAGGAACACTAATTTCGATTGCTATGATTTTAATTTTGTTCCCGTATATTTTTGGTAAAGTTTAAATGAACAACAAATTTAAGTATTACTGCTGTTTTTTAAGTGGTGATCTACTTTAAATAGGTTGCCATGGTATAAATGGATTTTTGCACGCTATGTTATGCCAAAAGCTCTTGTCTGCGTAATTTTTATGTGTATAAACATTTAACATTGGCCAAATATTCGATACCGTTATTTTATCATAAAATATTATATGAAACACACTAGCTTAACCTACAAACGTTAGAATGATATTTTGTAAATGTTATACGAGTTATTTAAATTAAGCGTAAAAAACGTGCATACTGAAGCAATTATTTGCCAATTTTTGTTAATCCCACGAAAATACTTCTATTTAATTGTAATAAACAGAATTGTTTGTATTTTTTCATTATTTTTTGTTAAAAAAGTGGGTTTTTTCTTTTACCTTTTTTACAATAAAAACTATGAAACTACACAAGATCGGATTAAATACGATAAATAGAATTACACTTTGTAAAGACCTCGAAGTACAAAAAAAAAAAAGTTTTTAATATTAAAACAAAATTGCACATCGATAAAAACATGTTTACTTCCTGCTTTTCAGTTTATACATATGGTTTATAAGTTTTATGTTTTCTTTTTGTTCCAACAACGCAAAATCGCCTAATAATACCTTCTAGTAATAGAATTAATTAAATTGAATTATAATATTACACTAAGTTTTACGTAACACAATAAGTAACATTTAAAATATGAAAGAAATAAGTAGGGGGAGGGCTGCTGGGGGGATGATGATTTGTCATGTTTTTATAAGTATTCTATTATTGTAATATTATTTTTAAGACAATCAAATGTACGTGTTTAATTAATTGTAAGTGGGTCTTGTACGCAATTTATATTATGCATTCTTAATGGCTAAAACTTGTTTTCAATAAATATTTTACAAATATTTTTTTTTTCTAAACCGTTTAAAATGTTTTGTAAAAATTGTAACAACGCCTTATCGACTCCCACGTACATCATCAAGCGTATGAGCATTTATTAGTAAAAAAAAAAAAAGGTTTAAGCAGAACCAAAAAGTCAAATTGATAAGTTAAATAATTATACGTAATGTACAACACAACAAACAAGTGTAATCAGATACGTCATCATCGCTTACTATTAAAACTATATTCCCCTCCCACCATAGAAAAGGGGCCACCTATAAGGAGTATATTAAACAGTCAATTGTATTGGACAATTTTACTAGAATACAAAACGTGTTGGCAGCCATATACAACGCCAAGTACCGAATAAAATATTTTCGCAAAACAACCTTATAAATAAAATATTTTTTAAGTTAATTATTTTACAAAAAAAAAAGTAAAATTCTTAATCTTGACTTTTATTAAGAAGTTCAACGCAAAAAAACACCATTATGAGCTTACAGAATATAAAACACACAAATAAGACTATGTAATAATAACATTAACACAAAAACAAAAACAATTTATGGCGAAATCCCAATAAATCTTATACTTAGTTGCCAATTTGAAAACGAGAATGGAGACGGAAAAGACTAAATCATTTGGAGCTTTATACGATGTAGACCCGCAACCAAATAAATCTGTCGGATAAATTCAAATTTACATAATATTATTTATTTATTTATTATTATTTTCTTTTTTGGACTTCCACGATGGTACAAGAAATCCAATACCGTTCTTATGCTAACTCGTGGTTACAAACAAAGAGTCCGTTGATGCGCAATCAAAATTTTAAAACTAGTAAAAAAAAAAAATCCAAAAAGACAAAGGTGATTTTGAACTAAACAAAATCAGAAATTTTATCCGAGACCGAGAGAAGCGTTATGTAATATTAAAAATTATTTCATGTTAGACGTAAAGTTAAAATGCCAGCAACAAAAATAGATATTTCTAAAAGTAGTTTTTCGTAGTTTTTAAATGTTTTAAAGGTATAAAATGTAAATATAAAAACTTAATCAAGTGTTCTATTACACAAAAACTTTTTATAGGATGTTATAAAAAATTTTAAAGTCGTTAAATCTGATGCAAATTGAATGAAAAATGTATTGCTAAACTTGTATTTTGGTTGTTACCGCCAGTTTCGTGTTACTTTTGATATCAATTACGATAGTTCAATACATTTTGCTACAGAACCAGCTATTTTAAATTACAAAATATATTCTCTCAAACTAATATGTATTTGAAAAAATATACTTTACTATAAAATATTCATGAATTACAAATTTGTATAATTCATATTTATTCAAGAACCGTAGGAAAAAATAGACTAAAAAACAACTGACTTTTATTTAGATCCGTGAAAAAAAAAAAGAAACAAACTGATTTTTTGCTGAATTTAATACTTGTTTATCGTAGGTAGAGAGGCTCAATCTCTAATATCCAACAAAACTAATCTGCAGGTTGCACTCATTTTTCTGTCTTTTTATTTTAAAAATCTTGAGAGGGGTCAACACACAATGTGGACTTTACCCTCTCCCCGGTCCATAAAATCGTCACAGCAATGACCAGACACTTAGTGTACAGTATATTCTGTGTATAATCAAAATTCAAACAAGCCGTTCTGTGAGGCTTTTAAACGAAAAAGACGAGCAACAAAATGATCTTAATTAACCTAATATTATAATGAAATGTTCTATTTATTTCCGTAGCATTTCGTCTAAAACTTCTACGTTAAGAAAAGAGGTCTACTTAACAAATGCATTATATGCGGGGGGCGGTAAAACACAATGATCAGTCCCAGTAAATTCGCCACAATGACTATTTTTGTATTTGTTTAACATTACACCACTATTGCACTTGCCTCGTTAAGTTGCAGTCCCCTTTCCGCCTCACCCTTACCAAAATAGAACATCTCTCGGACAATATTAATGATGCCCAATGAGTATACCGACTTTTGAGAGATTTCACTGCATTCATATGATGTTCATATATCGAAATTATGTCTGTGAATATACCAACAATCAACGCGTTGGGATGGGGAGGGGCGACCGTTTTAAATTGATCTTTTTCTTGTATTTTGTTTTCAATTTAAATAATGTCAGGTATTACGGAAAATACAAAGAATACACAAATGGTTTGTCACTGTGCTGTAATTTATTCGTCTACTATACTCCTGTGTACGATGGTACGAGAATCAAAACCAGTTTCTCTTTTCAGTTTTTACTTAATGCACAACGACGGGCAGAGAGAGGGGGCAACCCAAGTCGTCGTCATAGGGTACGGACATTCGGGTTGTGTCTCCTTGTGACTAATAAAACGAGTAGGTACGTTTTCATATTTTTAATAGCTCACGCAACAAAACAGTGCAGCCAAATGCATATTATTATTATTATTAGTAATATTTCAACAATAAATTGCATTCAGTTTTGCTGCGACGACCGGGCACAATACAACGTATTATAATAATATACTATAATATTATTTTATAACAACCGAGTTTGTAATACACACTAATCCTGAACAGGTATCCGAAGCAACCTCTTTGTTGTTCTTGAGCGAGCACGTTTGCCGATAACCAACGGAATAAAGCGAAATTACACGGTTTCGACGACGAAAAAAAAAACATAACGATATAATATTAAATAAACACCCCCCCCCCCCCCACACACACACACACCAGACGTTATCTCTACCGTCACGATAAACCTTTGCCTATAGTGTAAGATTATAATACAAACGGGTACATTTGTCTGCAAATTACACAGACGAAAAAGTTTATTTTTAATTCTGCCTCCCTTTCGATTTCGGCGAGTGATGCATTTTACCCGAGAGCACCTGTTTATTATTTTTTTTTTATTGTCATTGACCGTCGTCATAGTATATTATTATTTTATCCCGCAGCGGTTGTGGACCCGAAATAGCTTAAATAGCCGTATCCATACATACACACAGAGTCAAGGCTTCGCGCGGCACATGAACTTGACCAAAGGTCACGCAGCCGCCACCGACAACAGGTGCGTGTATTAACATCTCTATTGTCGATTGCCAATCAAAAAACCAACAACCCCGTTCGAAACACACGACACTTGGATGGGTATTTCGAAAAAAGGGTCTCAGCCCTTAGATGAGGATTTAACGAGCCGTCCGACGAGGCATTCGGTCGTGGGTGTCCCCCCCGGTGAAGTCGGGTTGCGAAAAACGGCCGTACCGCAGCTGCTGCTGGTAAAAAGTCAACGGCGACGGTGTTATTGTATCGATTGATAACACACACACACACACACGACACGGAGAGAAAGTGACCGACAAGCGGTGTCGGTGATAATAACTATAATATACATTATTACAGCCCTGGCCGTGATCCTACGAAAACACGTCCCGGTCTTCCGGGCACCCCGACCTATCCACCAGCATTGTTTTCGTACACTGCCCCCGTGGGGGGGGGGGGGCAGGGATTTTGTGTTTACATAAAGCATATTGTTTTCGTTTTTACCTGCAGAATCGTCCGAAAACGGCGCTGCCATTTGTTCCAGGTCCACGTCGTCGTCGTCCCGTCGGACCGACGGACCCGCGGCCGCCGCCGACGTTTCGCCGTTGCCGTCGCCTTCCATTTTAAACGCTATCACCACTACCCGTTCGGTCTGTTGTTGTTGTTGTGGCTGTTGTGGCTGTGGCGGTTGCTGCTGCTGCTGCTGCTGTTGGTCATCGTTACCGCCGTTTTCATCGCCGGCCATGATGGCCGCCGTGTACTCGGTCAATTGTGCCGTCATTTTTCCACGGCATTTCCCGAAATCCGCAACGACGACGACGACGATGTAGGTCGGTAGGCCATCACTTGCACTTGTTATTATTTTTTTTCACGGCAACGCGCGCACGTCGTCGTCGGACAATCACGTAAACACGCGCACACGCGCACGCACACGGCACGCAGGACGGGCAACCGTACGGGCGACGTCGAAAATGTCCACAGCCGCGATGTCGCGCGTGTGTCAACTTGCTGTCACGACGGATCTCGATGGGTTTCTTTTCAAAAAGAAAAAATATTTTAGCTCTTTTCCGGGCGGCAGTTCGTCGTTTCCCGGACCATACGGGCGATAACACGACGGCGCCAAGGATATTGTTTTGGACGCGCGAGGGGGGAAGACGGACAACAAAAAAAAAAGTGAAAACGAATATAATTTGGGGAAAAAAAAAACACGCACACGCGCGCGCACACAACACACAATAAAAACATCGTAGGTCCGTCGTAGCTCGCGTGTGCTACAGTGTGACCGCGTGCGCGGTATCGTGCGAAAAGTAGGTCACCCGGTATTTTTTTTTTATATTTTAAAATCTGTTTCGCACCGCCGGTACGAGGACTTGCCAGTCGTTTCAGACTTTTTACACGGTAGCCAGAACCCGCGAACGGCAAAACACATTCGCAAAGGGCGAAAACAACGACGCGGTCGTCGCCTTTTCCCGCCCGAACGACGACACCTGTCGCGTGCGACAACAAGTCGGTTGGCGACACTGTGACGACAAAACGTCACCTGATAAATCGTTATCACGTCCTGAACGGTTGGTTCTCGGAAAGTGTATGTGTATCAAAGAAAGACCCAAAACCTGCACACCCGACCCGATGTTATGTTATTATCACACATCGCAAGATATTGGCTTCTTGAAAAATATTGTACGATTTTCGGTCATGATCTACCACTGTAGTCGAATAATCCGTTAAAATCCGTACAACTCGTTATGGCGGTCACCACTACATTGCAGGTAACGGAATCTGTCTTCAACCACTTTGTCCTTGTACTGATTTTCTTCTATTCTTGATGATTAAGCGAATTTCGTTGGACATTTACGTATGTCGAACGAGATGGTTTTGATACAGTGTTGCAAATAATCGGAGGTACAGTTTTTGTCTTAGCGCGATGGAGGCGTTTAGAAGTAGAGGTAGCCAAATCAATAGCTGGGTTGGTGTTATCGTTTATCAAAAAAGACATAGAGATGTATGAGTTGAATAAATAAACATTTGACGTTTGTAGAGAGAAAATTTGGATGGCCGACCCAATTTGTGTGCGATAAGTTCAAGAAAAGAGTAGATCAATCTTGTTGACCGCTGAACATCAAGTAATTGTAACGTGTGACAGTTTGGTTGTGTTAGAATAGAAACACACTGTTTTGCGAGAGTTATAAATTAAGGTAGATGATTAAAAAAATATGATATTTAAATTTTGTAGTTTGAGGAAAAGGCGTGTGATCAAGAGTTCCTCCTCGTTGGTTCTGTATATAAAAAAAAAATATATTAGTTAATTCAATTTTAAAAAAGTATATCTTTTGTCAACCTTTGCCATTTCTATTTTGTCAACATTAAAGGTACGAGTTGAAAATGGAGCTATGAAGATGAAGGTTTACTTCTTGTTTCGTAAAATCAGTAGTTGACCTTGAATTTTAGTAGTAAAAAGTACCTAATGATGGAATTGTTTAAAAAATTGTAATATTGAAGTAACAATGAGTATCATTTAATTTAAACATTTTAGTTGTTAAAATTTAAAGCAAAATCTTACTAAAAAGTAAAAACTGCTATTATGTGTTAACGTTTTTGTACTTGATGCTGGCAGTACTAGCCAACAGTGTGGTCTTTTTGGACTTATTAAGGCTTGTCCTCCTTAGCGATCCGCTAAATTACGCTATTAGGGTGAACCAATTTTGTATATGTTGCAGCAATATATTGCTATGATAAGATCGGTGTTAAATTCGCTTGCGTAGATAAACATTTAGATAATCATTATGCGTTAATAGTTATTCTTGTTTTGTTTTTTAGAAAGCCATAGATTTGGTAACTAAGGCGACCGAAGAGGACCGTAACAAAAATTACGAAGAGGCTTTAAAATTATACGAAAGCGGAATAGAGTATTTTTTACACACTTTAAAATGTAAAAATTAAAAATTACACACATGTATACTGGCCTCCTAAACAAAAATGCCGTAACTCGAAAAAAAAATTTTTTTTTTTAAAAACGATTAAATCAAGTAACAAACTATTTTACTTTGTTTAATCATCGGGTTTTTACAAAAAAAAAATGTGTTTTCCAATTACGGCATTTTTGCTTAGGAGATCAGTATAGTATCCATTAACCTAACCGACTTATTTTATTAATGTTTTAATAATCAGACGAAACCCAAGGAGACAAAGCTAAAGATAGCATACGCAGTCGTTGTACACAATACTTGGAAAGAGCGGAGAAATTAAAAGAATATTTAAAGAACGGAAAGAACAAAAAGAAACCCGTAAAAGCTGGAGAATCAAATTCTAAGTAACTAACAAACACATATTCAAAATGGTTTAACATTAAGACTTAATTTGATTATTTTTTTTAAAGAAACGATGACAAGAAAGAGGATAGCGATGAAGACGGCGATGATCCTGAAAAGAAGAAGCTGCAAAACAAATTAGAAGGCGCTATTGTTGTCGAAAAACCGTGTGTCAAATGGTCAGACATTGCCGGTTTAGAAGGAGCAAAAGAAGCTCTTAAGGAAGCTGTTATCCTTCCTATTAAATTCCCCCACCTTTTCACAGGCAAAAGAATTCCCTGGAAAGGAATACTATTGTTTGGGGTGAGTAGTTTTTGTTTAAACTTAGTAAAACCATCATGTCGGGCTTAAAAAAAAAATACTTTTCGTTAATTGTGTAGCCACCGGGAACTGGTAAATCGTATTTGGCCAAAGCAGTAGCGACTGAAGCCAATAATTCTACATTCTTCTCTGTCTCGTCATCAGATCTCGTATCAAAATGGTTGGGCGAGTCTGAAAAACTTGTCAGAAATCTTTTCGAGTTAGCGAGGCAACACAAGCCCAGCATTATTTTCATTGATGAAGTAGATTCCCTTTGTTCCTCACGCTCGGACAACGAATCTGAATCAGCTCGGCGCATCAAGACCGAATTTCTGGTCCAAATGCAAGGTACGTTTTTTTTTGTATTAACCCTTAAGCAGGTGTGTAGAGTCTGAATGTAGTCCAGTCACATTTTGTCATACTGTGATTTAGGTAAGAAATGTTGTATGCCAGTCACACGCCTGCTTATGGGTTAACTGTAAATAGATCATTTTTTACTCTACGAGAGATAAGAGCTACTATCCTGGAGAAGTGGATATGGTGCGGTGGTTTTCCGTTGCCTTTCGCGCCAGTCCAGGTGGCCATTTCTCTCTCTAGACGGTTGCCCGCCTAGCTAGAGAAACGGACAGCGACCGAGATAGATAGTGTGTAGAAACACTGCTGCCGTAACCCTCTCAGCCACAACATCGATAATATCGGATATCATTGTTCTATTTCAGGGGTCGGTACTGACAATGAGGGTATTCTCGTTTTGGGTGCCACAAACATTCCTTGGGTCCTTGACGCGGCCATACGCAGACGTTTCGAAAAGCGTATTTATATTCCCTTGCCGGAAGAACATGCTAGATTGGAGATGCTGAAACAAAATCTAGGAAACACTTATCACACGTTAACTGAAAAGGATCTAAAAGAGTTAGCAGCAAAAACCGAAGGGTATTTGCAGTCATCATATACATAAACAGTCGTATTCATATTTGTAATCGGCTAATCGTCGTCGTGTTTTTTTAGATATTCGGGAGCAGACATTAGTATAGTTGTGAGGGATGCTCTAATGCAACCTGTACGTAAAGTGCAAACGGCCACACATTTCAAAAAAGTTACTGGCCCTAGTCGAGCGGATCCTAATGTAATCGTCAATGACTTGTTAACGCCGTGTTCTCCAGGATCTCCCGGCGCTATCGAAATGTCGTTCATGGACGTTCCTAGTGACAAACTTCTTGAACCAGCGGTGTCCACGGTATGTCGTTAAATCTGGTTAAAATTGTACAAAATTATAACTAACGAGATGTTTGTTTCCAGAGTGATATGTCAAGATCACTAGCGACGTCTAAGCCAACTGTGAACGACGATGACATGAAAAAGCTAGACAAATTCACTTTAGATTTCGGCCAAGAAGGATAATTATTGTTTTTTTTTTTTTCAAATAACTATAAATTACATATTTTTGTCAGGTCAGTTAATTTTGTTTTTCAACAAAATTTTAATTAAATAATTTATACTCTCTGAAACGTCATTTGCGCTCGGATCGAGTAAAACTAAAAATAATCAAACGACAGCCAATAAACAGTTTGTAATTGTTTTAATGGAGAATGTTTAACTGTCATTATTTAATTTGTATGTTTTATTCTCTAGGTAAATTCCCAGAGTTATAAGGAATTAAAGTGAAGTTTACGTAAAAAAATGTGAAGCCCGAATGAACAGCCTATTTGTAATTTAAAAGGTAATATTATCAAAATAGTATCCATGTGTTTAATATAATTATATATATATATAAAAAAACTTTTTACATGAAATTGTTTATAATTATATAAAAATTAAAAAATATTTTTTAAACGCATATTATTATTCTTATACAGCTTAGATATTAGTATTAATAAATAATCGTACATTGTATTATTTACTATTTAATATTGTTTGATATTTATAAGAATCTTGATTTATTTTGCTAAAATGTTGCTGATAAACCATAATATTAATTTTATCTTACTCTATAAAGCCGATATAATAGCACATGTTAGAAAAATTCAAATTTATTTTTATAATATAATATATCCTATTATTAATAACTATAGTTATTATTTTAATATTAATGAAAAAGTTGTCTCAACATAAATATTTTATGAAAATTAAATTTAAAAGCACCATACATATATATATAAAAAAAAGAGTAAATCGTTACAAATCAACAAATATTTTTAATTTTGATATATACCAGTAAATTATACTTGTAACTTAGACTTCAAATATCTTAAAATAATGTCCTATGAAAATGCAGATAATTGTTGTCTTATGCTTAGTTTTAAAAATGTATTGTACTTGCAAGTTTTTGAAAACCACTTAAATTTTGTAAAAAAAAAAATCGTTCAAATGAAAATTAACAAACCCAAAATTTGTTACAGCTCTGAATTTTTACAATTCAATATTTCTGGTATGTTTTTATCAAATTTAAACAATGTTTTTTTTTTTTTTGAAAAAAAAATTCTGATAATGCACAATAGAATAATTTTTTTACAAATTATGAAAAATACTTTGACAGTGTTTTAATTAAAAGAACGATTATTTAATTTGTTCAAAATGAATTGTTGCTAAGTGTGTCACATACGAGTGTGTATGTACTCGTACATACAAGGCTAGTTGAGCGACAGCCATGGCTTAAACAAAAACTTGTTAACAATTAACAATCTTGTTCAGCCATTAGCAGTAATAACATGGACACTACCGTCACCAAGACCGATGGTTCCAAAAAATGTCGTTTATATATATATACTTTACTAGACAGTCACGATGTTTTTATCCTGAATTTTTCGTTACAGTTTAAATCTTATTTTTTGGCAAATAAAACTTTACAAAATATTAAACACAAACATTTTTCCTTATGGTTTTTTTTATTAAAGGAACTATTATTCAACCACACGATGGTATTTTTTAGTATACAATAATTTAACTTAAGTATCTTATGCCAAAATTTGATTAACTACATCGATATAAAGACAGATAACTTTTGCAATCGCAATACTTAATATATTTCAATAATTCGAAAAACATAAATATATATATATTTATATTGATAATAAAACACCCGTATTCGATTGCATGAAAAGTTTATATTTTTCAGACTAGTTTATGATTAAAATTAAATGACTAATTTGTATTTAGAAAAAAAATATACTCATTCATAGGCTCCTCGTAAAAATCAGTTGTGTATACTTACATATTATAAGGTCTTAACGATACTTGTGAACTGAAAACAGGTATTGTCGATTTCGTCTAATGTTTAATGACGACATTATAAAACTAATATCGATCATTAAAAGAGCGCAAAAAAAATTAGAACGATACATAAAGATTCAATTGTTATTTACATGGTATTGATGAGTATTTTTTTTTTTTTTTGTAATTGACAAAATCAGTTTATAAAAAGTGCTGTCCTACGGTTGAGGATGCCTTAAATAATCTATATTAAAATAGACAATGGTAATTGTTATGTCATCTCTAAACGACCTAACAATATTTTTTGGCAAATTCAGGAGTTGCGATAGTTTCGCGTGCTCCACTCCATATTCAGTACCTCCTAACGCGTTACGTATGAGATGCGTGCAAGCATTTGCATCGGCTGGTTTTTTTTTTAAACTTTCCTTTCGTTGCAAAAGCAAATTGTTAATGTCGTTTAATTTCATATTCGTTCTTGGTAACTTCAAGGGGGTCAAGGTAACTTTTCCACTCATGTGTTCACCGACCAATCGAACGACCTATGTTTGAAACAAAAACAGATTGTAAAGGTTTTATGGTAAAAATTTTAATAAATTGGCAACTACGATGAGAGTTACTTGTAACGGTGTCATAAAATCCCAAAGGCCGTCCGTCGCTATAACTAGAAATCTGTCTCTTGGTTGTAAATTGTGATAAGCTACTTGAGGTTTTGCTGTAAGATAAGGCGGCGTATAGTAGAATGGCGGAATTGCATTTTCTCCAAATTTAGGAACAATATGTTCGGTCAACATTTCTCTTGACCACTTGTATCTGAGAAAAATGTAACAAAAATTCTTCAGTTAATACTTTCATAAAAATAGATAAAGTTAAGTTAATTTTAACTTTGCTTGTTGTTTTTATGATTTTTTATAACCCAAAAACGGATTAAAATGCACAAAAAATACTTAACATGTTTTATGAAAAATATAAAATGGCCAAAAAAGAAAAATATGTTTAATAGATGTACATTTTAATTTTCCCTAATAAAATAGATTAAATATAAATGCAAAATAATTAAGTAGGCAAGAAATGCATGAAAAAAATTATTAATTTAAATACGTGCTTTAAAATGCATTTTGGTTTCAAATTCATGACAAGTTATAACTACTCCATTTTTAAGTATCACGATTAACACAATTCATTCTTGTGTGTAAAACTATTGAATTATTAAATAAGAACACGAAAAAAAAAAAATATATATATATATATACATTTATATATAAACATTTAAATACAGCTTTTTTTTTTTAATAAATTTAAAATGAAAACCTTAGATCTCCAAAAGCTCTTAAAGGTGCAAGTTGGGCGAGAAGCCGTTCATTTTTTATCACTGTATCCTTTTCGTTGGATGGATGTTCCGAGAGTATCCTGTTAAGTTCATTTAAGTTATCAGTGTTATGTTCCTCGACCAATACCTAATTTTAAAGACAATTAATTTTTATTATTACATAATTGTCGATTACAAAATTAAATTTCTGTTCAACATTTACTTTGGCTACCCATGTATCGTCGTCTGTGTGCACACCGATAACAGCTAAACAGTCTCCAGCCGATGCAATATGTAAATGTGGACCATCGATATGAGCGACACATGCAACTGCTCCAGACAACCCTACGTTTAATGTTAGATTGTTAATGTTCTCACTGTCCGTTTTTAATGTTGTCTCGGTCAATATGTCAGCGTCTAGTTGCAGAAAAGCTTTTTCCAAAGCATCTGCCATTTTAAACTGGTGTTCTTGCCGCTCGTTGATTAGCTTCAGCACGTACGCCTTAAGACTTTTAGTGTATACATTTTTAAGTTCGGCAACCAAGTCGTACGTTTCGTTTTGCATTTCAACCAATTGGTTACCAGATTCCATGTATTCGATAAGCAATGGCTTTGGTAAAAGACTAACACATATATATTCATACAGCCGTTTTGCTATCACGTGTGAACAACTCGGACCACCATGGCCGTCAAACACGCCAAATAACATTCCTAATTATTAAAAATAATAAATATATGAGCTAAATGATCACATATGGTAGTACCTTACTTAATATTTAAAATACTAAAAGAATTGAAGTGATGTTGACGTAAGTCATAATACAAATCAACAATGGATGGTGCAATTAACCTACATCGACATAATCTTATTGCCAGATAGACAAGACAAAATAGCATAATTGATGAACCAAAATAATAATAATATAAACAAGCAATTAGGATCTGAATGTTCAAGAACTTAGTGAAAACATAAAAATGTTACTAAAAATGATTATACTGCACAATTCGTCATTTTTTATTTAATTTAAAATTAAAAAATAAATTAAGTTCAGAAATTATTTAAATAAAAGTGAAATGATTGATTTTATTCAAAACTTAGTTACTAATGAAATATATTGTAACAACTAACATAATAATACCATATTAACTAACATCGAATAATGATTCAAATAATATATTATAAAATGAAAATTTTAAAAAAATTTCCCAGTTTGTAAAAGGAAATTGTAAGAATAAAACACTCTAGAAACTACAAAATTCAATCTTTGCGCATAAATGAAGATCAAACGTCTATTATACAAAAAAGTTAAAAAGCTCTAAACCGTATGATAATGAGAGTTATCGTCGGAGAATATATTGTGTGATGAAAGAATAAATAACTAATTCACGTAAATCTTAATACATTTAAAACATACCAACCCGATGTCAGTAAACATTTTGCTTCGGCACGAGTATCTTCGATTGGGACGTTAGACCCCAACTGATTTGTTTCATACGCTTTTATAGAACCATAACTTGGTTCAAATTCGTAAGTAAGCTCTTTAGAGCTGAGAATGGCGGTTACCTATTGATGAAATATTTAGCATTAGCAAACAGATTAAATCTAAAAATAGGCAACGTACCTCTTGTGGAGTTATTTTCTTGGCTACAGTAGACGTATGAATACACTTTGAATATATTGACGGTTTATACAAATGTTTAAAACCATACGAGCATAAGTTTAAACAATACAAATTAAACGACATACTGAATGTAATATTTTTGAAATTTAAAAAAAAATTATTAGTATTTTGATAACAATATTGTATCGGTAGAAATGGTAACCGATACTGTATGTATATCACGTTAACATAACCACGGTTTATTACTCTCACTCAAATAATATGACCGCGTCCGGTTTGATTGCTTCGCTTTGCTGATAAGCATTGGTATAAACTATAAAATTGATAACTGAAGCGGCGATCGCGTCGGCGTCAGACGTGAAGTATTATTATTTATTAGTTAGTATTTATGTTTTATTCTGACGAAAGCAATTAATGTATAATAAAATCGGCTCCTGGTAAGGTTAACAAACAGTAATTCTTATTTATAACTTAAATATATATAATTACTGGTATTTAGAAAAATACCTCTTTTCTTATTAATAACTAAAATTATGGTTCACGTTTCCAAGGGAACATTGATTACATGGTGAGTATAATATTTATTGTACATTATAAACTTTGCGTTCACTTAATGTTTATTCCAAATAATCTAGATCCGAAGGTATTCCGAATTGTTTGTCCATAGTACTGTCCTCGATAAAAAACTTTTTACGGCACCAAGATTTTACAGAATAAATATTATCCGTCCAACGATTACCTGCCTCTTTGGCGACCTTAGATATACATCATAAAGAACCCAATTGATTACTAAATAGTTTCTAATTATTATTTTGTGATAACTTACGCCAATGTTATTTTTCATTCTTTCAATTTCAGCAGGATCGGAATCTTTGAACTTTTTTATTTCTAATTCTAAGCTTAACTTTTCGTCTTGAAGAGCTTTCAACTTGTCCAATAAAACTTTTCTAGAATCTGAATCTTCTTTTCCAACCTTTTCTTTATTTATTATTTCCAAATTTCTATTTAATTTCTTTTGGTATTCTTCCAATTTTACTTTAGCATTGTTTAGTGTAGTCATTTTGGCAGATTTTGCCTTGCTACAGAAAAAAAAAAAAAAATGTATTATTAATTATGTGTATAAGAATGATGTTAAAAGGATGTTGTAACGATGGCTTTTGCCTGACATATTATTAGCAATAATAATAATATGAATGGCTGGTTGCTATCGTTACTTCCAAACCAAACCTATGAAGTCTAACATAGAGGAAAGAGAGTGATATGTCTCGCACCGGTGACAGCATTCGCATCCACCCACATACTAATTAGTTACATCTTGCCATCTACGCGCTACTATCTTGTTTAATAATTACCTAATTATTCGGCACCTTTTTATATTTTTTGTGCGTGTCACTCCGCCTGCTTTATCTCCGGATTATCACTGACCAGGTAACAGGTGTAAAACCTTTATAAATATATTTATACATATCTTTTTTTTAGTCATTTTAATAATTTAATCGATAACTTAATTCTTACTCGGCGTTCAGCCTTTTTAATAAATAATATTGTACGTTGCAATTTGAGAGTTTTATTCACTTAAAGGTACGACTGGCTCTTTTGCTCTTCGGGCTGTTGTATAAATTTATAAAGAGTCTCTAGGGATATTTTAGGGTAGATACGAGGTAGCTTCCTGTGCCGGTTAGGTCCCTTAATTTAGCTCTAGAAGGCTGACATTTGTGGGTGTGATCCACTTACCACACTGCACCATAACAACGTTATACACTCAATTTTCCAGCATTAAAACATATCAACTCAGAATGCATTTTGCTCGCTTCGTGATGACTATAGAACAAAAATACTTATTACAAAACAAAAGATGACAATATTTTGCAGACAGTCATATCTTTTTTTAAAAAACCTAATATTTAACATTTAAATCACATTTTTCTACTTTTTAAAATTAGCTATAACTTTTTCAAGTTATTTTTTTCAAAATCGGATATCATGTTGTCTCCAAAATGTTGTTATCATTCTGTTTCGTCATAGGTGTTTTTACTCTAAAACCACTATGGACCGAGTAAAACACATTCTGCGTAGCTATACTAAGATGAAAAAGAGTGTAAAATCACCGTCAAGGATATTGTGATAGTCCTAAAAATAAATTAACTACAAGTAAAAAGTCCTGATTACTGAACTAATATAATAACACATCATAGTTCAACCTTTAAATTATTGTTTTGCAAAAAATTGTCTATGTCTAACTCCTTAATAAATAGGGGGTACCACATCCTATTAAGAATAAAACGGTTAAAATTCAAATCATATAATTAATTCAATTTTGAAATGATGTTCAAGAAAAAATAATGTAAATTATATATTCATCAGTTCAGACATAATTTATTTGAGTAAATCATTTGTGTATGTAGTTTGAGTTTGATAAATTAATTTGTTATATTGTTTGTTAGGTTTGTGCGCATAATTCATTTTGAATAGTTTGATTAGGTGAAAAATAGTTCAATTTAGTTCTAAATTTTTTATTCAGATTGTCATAAAAGTATATGGGTTCAATTTTACCTTGGAAAAGCCCAGAAATAAACTGAACTGCCTATTTTGTCTGTGTCGACCAGGCCGTCATCGACTAAATTTTGAACTACTTCTTTTACAGACTGCAATACTATTTGCTTCTCTTTAGGAGCAATTTTTTCCAAATCCTAAACAAAGATATACATTAAACAAAATCGAAAATAATTTTGAAAACATTTAGCAGTTAATATATTCTACTTTAAGTTGAAAAAAATCTTTTTTCTCATGAAATAACTGCAGCATCCTTGTTCGTTTCTCCTCTGCGCTTACTGTTTTTCTCTTAGACATTGTTATATAAATGTCAAAACTGAAACAAATAATTAATTAAACTTATTTTTACCAATTTGGTTTTCAGTGACCAGTCTATGAAACAATTTTTGTTGCAATTGGACCAAACTAACGCTCTTGGAAAAAAATTTATATTACAAGAATTGGACGAAGAGCATTTATTTGTATCATCTGATGTATTAGAAACGTTGGAAGATCGCGTCGATGAACTCATGGATCAATTAACTTTTACACAAAACTAAATTCAATTCTTAGTTTTACACTATTTTTACAATATTATATAAAATGACTACGAAGATTAGTGTAGGGAGGGAATCGGGGAGAATAAAAGATGCAGACAAAAAAAAAGTTCTCGATGTGGCAGCCAGAAACCGACGAGCTCGCAAAGCACTGGAGAGCTTGGAAATGGATAACTATCAACAGGATCCACATGCTGACATTGTTCTGAATAAAAAAGCCCCAAAATTTTTAGATACCATTGAATCAAAAGGAAGACGCAAAAAGGAAAAAAGTGCAGAGTATTATAAACAAAAGTAATTATTAAGTTTAAACAAATAATTGTGTATACTTAAATAGAATATATTTGGCATCTAAGCAAAGCTATGAAGTACATAGTATTTTTTTGTACAATAAATACCACCACTACAATCTAAAACTATTCTTCTTAATAAATAGTTTAATATTTTGATTAACAATCGGGGCCCAAAACAAATGATTTAGAAAATATCCTAGAAATATCAAACATTTAATTTTATGTGAAAAAAAAATAACTAAAATCGCCTTTCTAAAGTAATTTTTATAAAATATAAATACTAATCGTATGTTATTAAAATATAATTTTGTTAATTACACTGAGTCCACAAAAACCGCAGTACTTATAAAGATTTTTGATTTATATGTAAATAAAAGCTATTGTTATTATTATTGTCAGTTCATAGAGTTTATACATTTTTTTTAGATTCCGAAGAACATTTACGCAATTGGTGGAAGACGATCAATTTAACAATCCAGATCCACCAAATTATGTTTCTATCGAAGCACCGCCTTCCTATTTACCCCGTCGGATATTTTGTGCTGTATGTGGATTTCCTAGTTCATATACCTGTACTACTTGCGGTGCAAAATATTGCTCTTTATCATGTTTAGGTACACACCAGTCTACACGTTGTCTTAAATGGACTGCCTAATATTATAAAAAAATTTAACATTTCTTCTATATTTTCACATTTTTACATTTTACATCATACTCAAGTCAAATAAACTGTATTATAAAACTAAATCTTATTGTGCAAAATAAAAAATTGCAATATTAATATAATTTACGTGTAACATTTTCAATAAAATACAAAACGAATTGAGGTCTATTGATTGTTTATTTAATGCCAATCTTAGTTTTATAAATCATAATAAATATTGATATAACTTCTTTCTGATATTATACATTGACAATTAAATAATTTAAGTGTTACAAGAAACAAATTGTATCATAAATGTAATTCAGGGGCGTATTTAGATATTTTGGGGAGGGGGCTGAGGCACTAACTCCTAATAAAATCTTGACAATATTAAACATCTACAATTCACATCATATAGGCCCATAGGCAGACTAAAAAAATTTCAAGGGGGGCTAGAGCCTCCTCAGTCACCTCCTAAAAATACGCCCTTGGTATAATTGTATTTTCCTTTATTAAACATTATTTAACATTGAAAGAGATAAGTACAAGAAAACGTTTAGTAAAAAAATTGTTTTAACAATATACTGATTATTTAATAAAGAAATAATTATTAAAATAATCATTCATTACGATAAGATTATAAATTATTGATGTTATTTAAATAATCTTGTGCTATTTTTATTTTAATGGTTGTAAGAAAAATACTATTGAGAAGACTAAAAATACAATAAATGACAAACGAGTGCTAAAATCCAAGCGCTTATTATGTTTAAGTATGGCATCGACAAATCAGGACACCAAATATGTTATTTACATAATATACAAATAAAACGTTTGTCAGAATTAGTAGTTATCAGCAAAACTATTGTTTTAGCCTAGCAAGGGAAAAATGTCTAATATTAATATGTATTACGATTCATTGGCAGACTTTATATTTTTTTTAATATAAATACTATAAAAAAATAAAACATAATATTTATTGGATTTTTTGTTTTTTACACTTTATTTTGCTTTACACGAGATGATGTCTTAACAATAACAGAACTCAACTAAAAATACATCACTTAAGTTTAAATTAAGCTTGTTGCACAGTTTGTACTAACATTTTAATGCTTTTAAATATCACATTTTCATTCATCTTATTAGTAATATCGTTAGTAGGATTTTTGATACTAGGTTCAGGTTTCTCTGGAACGACTTTGTTGTCCCCAGTGGATGGTTCTTTAGGTTTGGCTGATTCAGTATATGATTTAGAGTTTACTTTAGAGATTAGATCATCAACAAGATAATTGAGTCGCCTGATTTCTGCATTATGTTGTTCTGACATTAAATTTAAGTCCCGTAGAGTGTTATTTAGTTCTTCTAGATCTTGAAGGCGCACTTCTTCTTTCGCTTGTTCTTTACGATATTGTCTGCTATACTCTAATAGCAATAAAGCAGCAGCTACAAAGAATATGATGCCTTCGCCTAACAAATTAGATCCTAATTCAATGGCTTGTGATTCACTTAACGGAGTAACTTTTCCGGCCATTCCCAAGTTCATCACATACAACTTCATCTTAACTTCACACCAATTATAAAACTGAGCAGGCGGCATACAAACATATGTTCGAAAAACGGGCGATTGTTTAGCCCGTTCTTTAACAAAATTAGCAATGGGCTTACTGACTTGACGCAATAGTAATGCACCAAGTTTTGCAGCAGGAAATGCACCTAGTGCCACCATGTTTCAATAAAAACACTATGATATTAGTAATTATTTTTATTATCATTTAAAAACATGCCATTGAAAAACTTTTTAAAAGGTTATTAAAATATTCACAATATTATTTGACAATTCAATATTTAAAAAAAAAACATATTATCTTATAGATAAAGAAACTGTTATCTTCCATCAAGAATATGATGTTCGAAACATTAAGTAAAACCGTTAGAAACAAAACTCCATGGAAACGATGTTAGGAGCATGATATTACTTCTCGTAGTCTACAAGTTCTTATTTATTTATTATATACTTTTCTTTATGCACAAATTGTAGATGTTATTTTAATAAAAAATAAAAAAGAGCAAGACATATCATATAACTAACAAGGTACGTTCTTAGCTTATCAGCCGCAAAGTTTTGCTGATGGTCACTGGATGAAACGACAAAATTTGTTTTCTTCTCCAAGAAAAATTATTCACTTATCACGGTAATAACCAACCGGCTACCGATATTTTATGATAACAAAAACAGCTGTGACAACCAGCGCGAACTAGGACCAAAACTCGTATTTTTGTAATAAGCTAAGAACATACCTTGTTAGTTATATTATGGTTAAGAGCATAATAATCTATTTAGTAGCCAATATTTAAATTTCAATATTATATAGGGCACAGGCTATGGCAAGTGGCTAATGACAATTACAATATTTGGAAATTGGACATTATTACAATTGAATATATATACATGTTTGGTATGCTTCCAATTAATATGATTTAAGATTTTTATTTTAATAATAATTCAAAAAGTTCTTTATAGTTGTTCAAACAATAAATCATTTTATAAAGATCAATAATGCATTTCAAATATTGCCACATTCTTAAATTTCATAAACCAGTAATTTGTTTTACAAAATTTAATTAATCTTTATATTAGCACACATAGTTTCAAATATAATGAATATTATTAAATTATCAAACATTTTATTATTTTAAATGGTATAGTTTTTTACTTGACATTAAAAAAATCAAATAGCAATCAATAACGTATAAAACTTTTTCACTGGAACATATATCTAATCAAAATACTTTTAGGGCACTTAGTTTTAATTTACTGATATTATAAAAAAAAAAATCAAATCGGACAATCTATTACATACATTTAACATTTGACAAATAGGACTATTTATAACAACATTTTTTGACTGAAGTTCTCCAAAAAAAAATTATAATATGATGCCGAGTGTTCACACATTATTATCATTGCTGTTGTCAATATAATGAAATTTGTTTCGCTAAAATCTTTATTCCATTAAAAATAATTCGGCGGTGCAATTTTGAAAGCGTGTAGAATATTAATATTATTGGTAATGACTAATGATGCGACTATTTTGTATCAACTAGTGGTTGACTTACTGACTATAGTTTTTTTTTTTTAGCCAAAATAAATAAAATCGAGTTGTTTTCATTACTTTAGAATTTGAAACCAAAATTCAGTCGATAAATTGTAAATAATTTGAATAAAAACAGAAAGAAGAATAATGCGTAACTGCAATCAACAGCTATAAGATGAATAAAGACTACAACGAGGATAATATAAGATATATTTAAACAAATATGAAATAAAATAATAAATATACATGCAACAAAAACCTATTAAAGTAATACAATTAAATTTATATTATGGATAAGTAAAATAATAAATAACTCTAAAAACATGTATCTTATGTGTGTGTGTCAATATTGAAACAAATGAATCATACTACAGGTAAGATGGTTGATAATGAGAACAAAATAAATGTAAAATATAGAAGAAAGGTCATAATATAAAATGGCGGAGTTATGCTAAAAGGCATGAAGAAAACGTGGACCATATTACAAAAACAGCTATAAAATTTTTAATTAAAAAATAAATAAAATTCTTTTAACATAATTATTTGTTTATATAATATATCTATTAAATCATAAAATAATACACACCGAATCAGCCAAATCAAAATACTGATGTCTTATTATTTAAGAACACAACAATATAATTATGTATAATACTTAATAATATGAACACTAGAATATTCTGTATTTATAGTAACTGGTAATTATTAATGAAACTTGAAGTTCTTACTTGAATAATTTCAAAGTTGTATTCACCGCCAAATAATTTGTATTCAAGTTTTACTATTCGCTTGGCAAACTATTACAAACAAATAGGTATTATAGAAATTTGGAATTAAAGAATCATAATAAAATAAGAACGATGTTAACATTTCCCGCCAAAATGTATGTTAATCAGTTATGATAACATTACCGAATAATCTTAACACTTTCTGTGATAACACCTATCACACAGGCGCCGGTGTGAATCCTTCATGTACATAATATTTGAATTTGTGTTTGCTTACAGACATTACATCGAAGTACCAAATATGGTTCTAATAAGGTGGACCGTAATATTTTTAAGTATTTTTTGAATCGATAAAATGATAGTACAAATTTCCCATAAAGTATAGAACATCTATCGAATAACCAAAATATACTTATAAATTATAATTTATATGTCATTGATAATTGGTTATAACAACTATTGAATATGGCTTATCGAATAATACAATAATATAATAATATAATGTTATGAAGTCAGGAAAAATATGAAATGGAATGTGATAACATTATAACAGATGACGTCATGAAAACTAGAAGTCTAGTCTTGACCGTATGTAATCAATTTGATAACGCTGTAAAAAAGTTACGAGGAATCCACTTAAACTGGTAAAAAAAAACGATATTTGACTCGATATGAATGTTTAACGAACGGTAAGAATTATTGTTTTCTTCATTTTTATAAAAAAAATTAAATAATTTCAATATTAACATTTTTTTTCTGTTATAGCATATAATATATAACTTACCTATAGATAATAAAAATATAATTAATTGAAAATAAGTAATAATCTTTAAACCTTGGAATGATTACGCATAATGGCTTGTTTGGGATTTTGTTATAATTTATTTTATAATAATATGCTTAGATAAGACTTTACAACGGTAATGGGCGATCATACATTTCTCTCGTTTTAGTGGTTGTTTATATCATATATATGTATATGTTTTCTATTTCTATAGTTAATCTGTAGTTTAACAAGAGGTAAGAGTTAAGCTACAAATTACAAAGACTGTTTAAGCGTTGATGATTTTTATCAGTAACGTCTTATCACTAATAATATATATAATAATAATTGTAGTGTTGATGTATAGTGAAGTCAAAATGTACAAACTACAAACGTCACCTAACGTCTAAAGATAGTAATTTTCGTTTATTTTACTGAACTAGTTCACTAATCACTCGTTCTTCGTTTACCCTCACTAACTAGTTTAGTGAACAACATACAAACAGAGCTACTACAATTAAATTTGTGTACTTGCCACCTCCGTGCAATGTAAATGGCTTTTAAGTAAATTAAGAAAAATCGGAGAAACTTATAAGACTGTTAACATCTAAGACGTTATCTAAATCATAATGTATTCTAGAACGGAGAACCTTATAAAACATTTTTTTTTTTTATAAACTTGGGGATGTGATTCTTGTAAAGATTAAAAGAATCCACTTTATGTACCTATATTAAAGAAAGTATATTTAATTGTACGTATTATTTTATTTATTTATCTAATTCATTTTTTTCACGGAATAAAAAGGCAAATCGTTCAACGAACAATACTACTTATTTTTATTGAACTAGTTCGTATTGTTGTCCAAAGAGATTAATTCGAAAGGCCTAGTTCGTTCGTGTCGACACATATTTTCTATAGTAATGCCCAATGCTCAACAAGTAAATATAGTAATAATACAATATGTAACTGACCTGATAGTACGATACTATGCGATGATATTATGCTAGCGTATTCATAAATTAGCGACCACAAATTACTTTATATTTTTATATTACAGTCAAGTACATTACTATAAATCCTTTACGAAAATTACGAACACAATACCCAATAAAAAAAAAATTACTTAAATAATGTAAATGATATAACTAAATACTTATAACTCAATATAAAATTGTATTTATCTGAGTAACCAACAAAAAACAACACTTTTTGAAGACTACGTAGTCATCGCCCACTTGGTGTGTCCTGGGTAACGATAACAGACTGGGCTTAACTAGAGTTGTACCGAATTAATAAGTGATTTTGATTATAAATTAAGATATTAAATATTTTGGGACCCAACTCGTATACTCGATAAAATACGTCGGGACCAAATTCAAGGTTATCCTGTTGTTAAACTTTATTTAGCAAATGAACTTGGTGTATACTCGATATTTACACATACTGTGAGTGGGTTTAAGTTCACCAATCGACAATGTAAGATGGTCGTGAACTTTGATCAAAAAAATATTAAGGAACTCTAATAATTTTAAGTTTGAAAGAAGAAACTTGAGCAATTTTAGAGGTTTATGTTAAGCTCCCCTCACCATTCGTACTATTCTGATTATGGATTTAAACTAAATTAATTATAATTTCGAAAATAAGTACACATTTTAACTACACTATCGCTTAAGCTTAAAAAAAATTCATGAATTTTTGGTTAAAAAATTATATAAAATAATTACACAGAACAAAATACACAAATTGGTAAACACAACAATTTATGTCTAGATTATTTTTTTGTAATTTAGTGTACTAACATTATGTAAGTGCTCATTGTCAGTCTAACCTAAGGTATAACTTAATGTTAATACTTTATAACAATAAAAAAACATTTTTTTTTATTTTTTTAAACTATAACAAAGAAAATATTGTAATAAATTCAATTAAATATAAAACTAAAATTGTATTATTAAACTACTGAACGGATAAGATAATTAAGGTGATTAATTTCTGCATCATGTTGTTCAGATCTTAAGCTTAAGTCACGTAGATTATTATTTAGTGCTATTAGTTTTTGAAGACTAACTTCTTCTTTTGTTTGTTCATTGCGTGCTTGTCTTCTGTACTCGATTAGCAATGAAGTGGCGGCTACAAAGAATACAATGCCTTCGCCTAACGAATTAGATCCTAATTCAATGGCTCTTGTCTCGCTCAGCTGAGAGATTTTTCCGACCATTCCCATGTCCATCGCATACAACTTCATCCTGATCTCGCACCAATTGTAAAACTGAGCAGGTGGCATACAAATGTATGTTCGAAAACCCGGCGAGTATTTGGCCCGTTTTTTAACGAATCTAGCGATTGGTTTACTGATTTGACACAAAAGTATTCCACCGAGTTTCACTATGGGAAATAAACCTAGTACCATTATGTTATAATAAAAACACTATTTAATTACTAATTATGTTTATTTATATAATCATTTAAAAACATGTCATTGAAAAACTTTTAAAAGGTTATTAAAATAATCACAATACTGTTTCACTCATTGGTATGTAGGTATTCAGTATCTACATAATAGGCAATAGTCTATTCCTTTTTTTTTTTTTTTAGTAACAATAATAATAAATCGTAATAAAGTAATCATTATACGGATATTATAACTACTACAAACCTAATGTATTTAATCAGTATCGATACATGTAAAACTTAAAAACATGTATAATATAATATTATTGTATTGTACTCTTATCTTATCTATTGGCACTTTGCTCAGAGTTTTTTTGATGCTCGTGAACCCATCTCTCGCTACCTTTTTATTTTTCATAAGTAGGTACTGACGTTACGTGAATACATCTCATTAGTTACTACTATTCACATGTTTATTTATGTTTAGGACAAAATATTATGCTTATAGAAATAGGTTAAAATTTAAAATTTTCGCAGTAATCTCAACAGGATCTGACACCAAAAAAAAAATTAAACTATTGTTTTGTAAAAATGCTGAGCAGAATCAAAGCACTGGAACGTTATGACGTGTTCCGCCACTGTTTGTGTTTTTCACAATTTTCCAATGCTCCGAGTGGAACGGTTTTCAACTCTAACGTCGATGTTAACTCGAAGGAGTATCAGGTTAGTACTTAATCGTATATTGGTCAAGTAATGTTAAATATATACCGTTATTGTACATCCTGGTGATATTAGGGTAACATTGAACACTCTAAGACACATGTGGTTGGAACAAATTATTAATGATGAAACTCTTATATGCGTTATGTTAAAACAACACTTGGTTATGTGGTGATTAGGAAAACAAAACGGCAATGGAAATATTGGTGCACGACTTAAAGAAAACGGTCAACGCGGTGGTTTGTGGAGGTGACGCCAAAGACAAGTCGAGGCACACGTCCAAAGGAAAAATGATGGTCCGCGATCGCATAGACTACCTTTTGGATTCGGGTTCGCCTTTTTTGGAATTGTCCCAATTAGCGGGATATAATCTGTACGACGAGCATTTGCCATGTGGTGGTCTGGTCTCTGGAATTGGACGTATATCCGGGTAGGTTAAGTTAATATGTTATCTTAATAGCCGGATAGCGAAAATAAAGGCAAACATAATGCGTGTCGTAATAATAGTAATTATTAGTATAATAGAATTATTCCGTACTCAATAGCCAAATCATGACAAGTACAAAAAACAAATAAATAAATCGTTTTCAGATTTTTATATAACCACTAGGCCTATTTCTCGTCTCACTTCTAATCCTCCACTTCTTTCTATTAGATACTTCTACCTTCCAATCTAAATCTACGGCTCCCAAATCCTTTTTTACCTCGCTTCCTACCTCATTCGAAGTCTTTCAAGAAATATATTTCTAAGGAGTTTTAAATGTTTTTTCGTTGATACGTTCGTCTGATTTCTAGACCGATGATGTGTATTAAAAATAGATCCAGAAGAGAGAGAGAGACTGCATTATGTAATTATGTCACTGGTGAACTTAATAAGCTTTTTTTGTTCTGACAATAAATTTGCCTTAACGCGTTTCTATGTCAACAGCAAGGAATGCATGATAATCGCCAACGATGCAACGGTCAAAGGCGGAACATATTTTCCCATCACAGTAAAAAAACATCTGAGAGCACAAGAAATAGCCAGCGAGAACCACTTACCGTGCGTGTACTTGGTAGATTCCGGGGGCGGTTATTTGAAAAAACAGTCTGAAATCTTCCCCGACAGAGAGGATTTTGGAAGGATATTTTACAACGAAGCTATTATGTCTTCAAAAAATATCACTCAGGTCAGACGCACGAAGAGTACATGAGATACTTTTCTTATATATACTTAAAGCATGCAATATTTTTTAACATATTGATGGCATACGACATAGGTGTAAATAACTGTATAATTCATATTTTTATTAATAGCACAATATTTCCACGGGATTTTTCTGTGTAGACACCGTGCATGTATTTAAATAAAAAAGACACAAACAAGTGTAACGTTTGATTAAAATTATTAAAACGTATCATTAAAACATTAAACAATTTATTTGGCGGGGAAATGTGCCCATTATGTACCAATAAACGGGTAGCAGATCATGTCCTGCCCTAGTACTACTTAACTTGGACCATTCGACATTGGTGTGATGTAATTATATTGAATTCCCGAAAGATACTTAGGAACTAAATTCGATACTTCCGAGTTCTTTACCGATGGTTCCTGTGGTGAATCCCCGCTGTTGCAACTCTGTGCAGAATGCTATTATAGGGTCCTGTTAATTTTTTTCTTTTAATACACCATGAACCCTGTGTCCTGTTGGGATGTCATGGATGTAAATAATTTATATCGACATTACAGATCGCTGTAGTAATGGGTAGCTGCACTGCAGGAGCTGCTTATTTGCCAGCCATGGCAGACGAGAGTGTGATAGTAAAGAAGACCGGAACGATATTTCTAGCCGGTCCACCTCTGGTAAAAGCAGCAACCGGTGAAGTTGTGAGTGCAGAAGAACTGGGTGGTGCCAAACTCCATTGCTCGTAAGAATATGTAGTTCTATATTGTTTAATGATACAATTTTGCAATTAACACCTTCAAATATTTGTCGCGTTATTGTATTGAAATCAGTATTTAGCGTCATTATATTTGGAGAGAGTAGTTTATATCCTAAAACACATTGACCAGTACATCGATTATTTGGGTTTAATGGCTTTATTTTTTATCATCCGTTAAATTTCCATCAAAGAGTTTCCGGAGTTGCTGACCATTACGCCAACGACGATTACCATGCTTTGCACATCACCAAAAATATCATTGCGAACTTAAACAGCAATAACAAGGCGGAAACCGGAATAAACGATTTAAATTTACCAGAACCTCCAGTTTACCCGGACGAAGAACTTTATGGAATCGTGGGCGGGAATTTAAAGAAAAACTATGACGTCAGAGAGGTTATAATAGTTGTGATTCATTGATGAGTTATGCGTACGATTTTTTTAACTTAGACCAACGCTTTACTCAAATAACTGTTTAGGTCATTGCGAGAATTGTGGACGGCTCAGTGTTTTCAGAATTCAAAAAGTCCTATGGTGAAACTCTGGTAACCGGGTTTGCCAATATCTGTGGTTATCCCGTTGGCATTATTGGCAACAACGGTGTATTGTTTTCCGAATCCGCACTTAAGGTAACTATGGATGTTTATTTTTAACCTGGAGTTTATGAAACCCAAAAGGGTATAAGTGAATTTTATGAATTTTCACAGGCGAGCGAAATTAATGTATTTTATCACAACATTTTTTTATGTGTTCTTGTGGATTATTTTCATTAGTTTAATTGCAAATCTCCATCAAAAATGAATGAACAAACACAGATAGAACTAGGTTTCTTAACAAAGTATATAATAAATATATTTTTTAAAAATACTCTCGCTTGAACCTATTTGGATCAATAAACTGCAGGAGTCATTCTGCGTGAAACCGACCCAACAATTTTTACCTATGTTTTCTTAAACTTTGCCTATTTATTATAACACTAAAAATATAGTTGCCCAATTTTTGGTCTCTAAGTATACATAATTTATTATTTGACATAATTGACGAATTAAGTAAAACTATCTTCTCATTTTCAGTGATTGAGGTATAGGTAAAATTGTTTTTAATAGAAAACTTAAGATAATATTGTTAATTGGTGTACAATATAAGACAGTTAATTTTGTTTTCTTCTTTAATTAAACTCATAAAACTTTTTCCTACCTCATAAAATTGCATAAGCAGTCACTTCATTTTGAGACTATTAATACCTAGTTTATTATTATAAATAATATACTATTTTACCAATTAATGAAAAAACAAAATAATTTTTATTTTAAAATAAATATTTTCATTTGTTTATGCCTAAAGTATTTTCGCCCCAACATTTTGATGATTTTATTTTAGAAATTTACGGTGATAAGAAAAATATGAATTTATAGCTTTAATAAAATTGATAAATTAAAAGAGACGAAAAAAAATTATATTGATTTCAATTTTCAAAAGCAATAGTATACTATAGATAATATAAAATTTAATTTTGTATTTTTAGGGCGCACATTTCATTGAACTTTGTTGTCAACGAAAAATCCCACTTCTATTTTTGCAAAACATTACCGGTACGTTTCACCTTTGTATATCTATATTCTATCATTATGCAGCGTTTCTTATTTTGTGATCTAATTATGATACTTTTAAAACCTTCTAGTCAGTAGTTTTTGTATTTTTAAACAGGATTTATGGTGGGCAAAGACGCCGAGGCTGGCGGTATCGCGAAAAATGGCGCTAAAATGGTTACCGCTGTATCTTGCGCTGCAGTTCCTAAAATTACTGTGATCATTGGCGGTTCTTATGGAGCCGGAAATTATGGAATGTGCGGTCGTGCATACGGGTAGATAATATATAAAATAATATACATTTGTTTTATTACAGCAGTAGTTATACTGAAACACAACGAAGTAGTAACAGATAGAAACAATAATTATATACACGGTTATCTATCTAACGAGACAGATAAGTAGCAGAGCTGGGCAAAAATTAAAAAAAAAAAAATCTATAAATAATAAATATTTTTTTTTATTCGCCAATACAATAATTATTTGTAACCAAATAAAAAAAAATAATTCGTTTATTTATTATTTTTAGATGCAAAATTATCTTGATAAATTTTAAATAAATGTCTATTGTCATAAATAAATACAATTATTTTTTTGTTTATTTTTCACACTTTTTTTATCCAATAAATAATAAGTTAAAAAAAAACAATTTGGAAATGCATAATAAATAAATTGTGTTATGAATAAGAATTAATAAATAATTTCGTCGTCAACAATCAAATAATAAATGATTATGAAAAGATAATTTTTTAATTATCACTTCATCTAGATTAAAAATAATTCTATTAATGCTTTACTCTGATTATTAGTAGTCGGTGAAATATTTTTAATCGTTGAAACTTCGTTAGGTAATTTAAGTTTTTAAATGCGTAATATTTAAATTTTGTATTGCATCCGCTATTAGACAAAATTATCATAGCGTGTGTAAATTTTACGTGATTTCAGACCAAGATTTCTGTATATGTGGCCTAATTCCCGAATAAGTATAATGGGAGGCGAACAAGCAGCCGGTGTATTATCTCAAATTCAAAACGATAAAAGAGAACGAGAAGGAAAACAGGTAAGAATCGTACAGATTTATCTTATACTTTTGATTAATATATTATAAAATCACTGAGTAAATTTAAGATGTTAGATAAGATACACAGGGTTTATCAAAAAGAATGGCGGGGTTTCAAACGGCTGTAGGTTGTGAAGCAGTGGCGCAACCAAGAGGTGGGGAGGGTCCTCGGGTCCAAACTCCCCCCTCGAGTATTTCTAAAGTGGAAAATTGGGTAAGGTCATTTTAGTTATTGTCTAATTATATTTTACAGTAAACAATATTTATTCATTTTGGCAATATAATAATTTTGTTTTGGCCTGCTTTGCGGCAGATAACAAATCGTTATCACATATTGTCATTTTCTCATATTACACGTGGACCTTATACCTAAAAACCGTACTTTGGACCCCCCCCCCCCCCCCAAGGGATATTAATGGTTGCGCTACTGTTGTGAAGTATTGGACCTACAGCGCTCTGGTAGGGCTTGAATGAAAGAGGGAGTTGTAAAGATTCGAATGATTGTATCGAATAATTGTATATTATTGAGAGTTGAGGAAATTTGTAATCAACTAAAAATCTGATGATTAAAAAAACCCATTCATGATTAATGCTTTGAAAAAAAACTGGTGGCCAATGATTATATAGTTGGTAACTAATTTAAATTGTAATATTGTTAAACGATTAAATATTTGATTACTTATTTGGTTAAAACTTAAGTCTCAAAAAGTGTTTTAACTAATAGTTACATTCATGAACTATAATATTCAAATAAAATTAATATCTTGTACAAATTATTGATAATTACAACGTGCAGTATTTTTATTGCAACACTAAAAGGTTCAATTTTTATTGGAAAATATGTTGTTTAAAATATAAGTAATTATGTATATAATAAATAATATGTAGGTCTAAGCTTATTCAAATAATCAATCTCTAAAATTTCACATGCTCTATGTACTTCCTCATGTATGTTTTTTTATCTAATTTACATGGGACTTTAATTTTTAATTAAAACATTTTACATTAAAAATCTCAAATTGAAAAAAGATTCTCAAAGCTAACATATGACTTCAAATTCAAAATCTCTCTTTTGACATTTCATAATAAAATTGTTATCAAGTTACAGCCCATTAAAGGCATAACTAACGGGCAGTAAAGCCATCGTTACAACTTGATAACTTGTTAAAACAAATTTTTATCGCGAAATATTAAAAGAAAAATGTTGAAGTGTCATATTTTAGTTTTAAATAATTTTTTTTTTCAAATTCAAAAAATTTCTATTAGTTTTTAAGTTTTTTAATGGAAAAAAATATGTTTAGTGTTCATCAAATCAAAAAAAAAAAACAATTTAAATTTTGGAGGTTTCGTATTTGAACAGGCTGCTATGAGTGCTATTAGTGCTACGGTAGGCCGTGGGGATAACAAAATAAAAATGAAAACAAAACAGTAATAAACATTTTGTGGAAAAACAAATAAAATGTTTTAGTTATCAATTGAAGAAGAGAATGCAATAAAAGATCCGGTGATCAAACAATTCGAAAACGAAGGAAACCCTTATTATTCCAGCGCCAGGTAGGTGCCAGCGATTCGATGTGGATGCTTGATTCCATATTATTATGTGGCATTTTCTTTGTTATGTTTTAGATGTTGGGACGATGGCATTATAGATCCTGCTCAGACCAGACAGATTTTGGCTTTGAGCTTGTCGGCCATCCGCAATTCGCCAACGCAAGAAACCAAATACGGAATTTTTAGGATGTAGTGCCGATTTTAAATTGAACAAGAACTATTATGTACGATACTGCTAATCCCAGATACTAAAAAACAAACACTTAATCTTATGATAATTTTTTTTTCTAAAGCCAACGGTAATTAAAAAAATATATATGTATATATATCACTCACGTTCATTATACAAGCTCGGTCGAGAATGAAATATCCCGCCAACGTGATTTCAGGTTGATTACTTTGTATAGTTTTGAGCAATGTAAAAATCTAACAATACAAATTGTATTTTCATAATAATAATAATAATAATAGTATTGATTTAAATTGTCGTAATTTTAAGTACAGACGCCAACTGTATAATAGGAATCTATCAAATGTTTTCCAGCCGTTCGTTTACTTATCCCATATCGGGTGTATTAATTATTCCTCCGACCCCCTCCATAGGTCTTGAAACCATACAAACTAGGTTTTTTTAATAATAAAAATTGTTTTACCAATTTACAATTTCTGATTGTGGAAAACAACTAGGCACTTGTCGTGTAATGTAAAAATAAGTAATTCATCGCCACGTCTGTATCATGTCAAATTACAAAGTTTTCAAAATCTAAATAAAAATAAATACATTTTGTACGGAAAATGTATATTATTTTTATAAATAAAAATGTAAAGAATTCAAAACTGTGAAAAAATAAAACACACAATTGTTGTTCACAAAAAGATTAGTTTTAAAACCGAACTTTAAAGCTTGAAACAGTTATAGAACTTTTTCAAAGACTACCGTTTTATGGTAAATTGAATGTAGGTGCAAGTTTCAATTATAAAAGCTATAGAAATTCAAAAACAGTTAGCAATCAAATAACAGTTAAAACAAAAGTTAATAAAAATACAAGTTTTATATTATAAGAGTTGAAAGTGTAACTTTACTTTTTTTTAACTAAAGGTTAACTGTTAAAAATACTAATCTGCTTAAAACACTAAAAATAGTATGCCTACGTAAAAAAAAATGTATATTTGAATTTTAGAAAAAACATAAAAACGACAACTTTAACCTTCTTGTTTTATTAATAACACTCAATTGTTATGAATGTACGGATATGTTTCGTGAACCTACTTGCTCTTGCGTTTCTATTGTAAACTTGGCGCAGGCTAAACAATGTATCGATTCAACGGTCTTGACTCCCACCTGCGTGGTGTTGGGTTAGGTTAAAAAACTGTAAAACCGTAACTATACAAACACAATAACATACATGCGGCCTGTACCTGAGTGGTGACCGAATAAGCAGCTTGGCAGAGAGCTACTAAATTCAATATGGACCACACGGCCGTGGGGATGTACACGTAGTCGGCGGAATTCCGCTGTTCGTCTATGCACAACACAATAATGCCATACAGGGATTGGACAATGACTATGGACAGTATGAAGAAGTTGAACTCGTGCAGTCCGTTGCCTATCCAAGTGATCTGGCCGGTCATGCTGGACAAATGTTGCCACAATTCGGTAAAACGCATTAGCCGTGTCCCAGCGGCCAAGCTGCAGTTCTCCTGGTCCGACATCATGACCTCGGTAATACAAACATAATCTATAGCAGTTGCTTTTACAAATGCGTACCGTTAAAGTTTATACTGAACATTAAACAATGAGCGTTTCAAAACGTCCTTTGTACAGTGGTGGGCATTGTTGAATTAGAAAATTAAAAGCAGTGGTTGAAAAATTGCAAAACCTCCTAACTTCTAAACTCCTTCAGGTTTATAAAAAAAAAAAAAATGTCTGCAACAATCGGACGCCGCTGCCGAGTAACGTTTTTTAAAAACTATTTATTATGGGGTTCGGTTACAAAGAGTGTTGAAAGTGTTACAAACATTTTACGCAAAATCTAATTTTTCATTATTTAACTATACATAAAGTAAAGTTTAGTACATTAGGTCAACAGGATTGTTCATAAATGATAATCGGGTAATTTTTTTCTTAAATATCATATTTTAACAGTTTTACAAATAGTCAAACATAAAGTTAATTGATTGGAAAGTAGCACCCCGTAGAAAAACTTATCATTATTCACATTAGGACTGTGAGTGAGTGTTTTTCCAACCAAATGGTATTCGTAGGTGGGTGACATACAGGGGAAATTTGTTTTGTCAAATTTATTTCATGGAACAAGAAATTTGTTTCCTTAGTTAAAAACGCGCTTTATTTAAATAGAGCAACACATACTGGTGATTTCGAAACGTTATCTCAAATTTATTTTACAAACAAGTTTCATGAAATAAAATATGTTTTGTTATTATTTCATCATTTTACAATAAACTGCGCAGCTTACAACGAATTAAAGCTATGTATAATTATGTATAATTTCAAAATAATGTATTGCATTATTTTGTATTTTAATACAATATAATATATACTCTATTAATTTAAAATGAAAATGTTACCTATTAGAATTAATTGTTTAATATCGTAATATTGTTATTAAATACAATATATACCTATGTTATTAGAAGAGGTCCCTATTAAGTTAATTAGACTAGTAAGATCATGTATACAGAACTCAAAATACAAAATTAAGTTCAATGGCCATAAATCAAAAGAATTCGATGTTAAAACGGGATTTAGACAGGAAGACGCGCTAGCTCCTATGCTTTTTAACTTTGTATTGGAATCGGTGGTTAGAGGACTGTCTGATACTGACGTAGGGATTCGACTACAAAATGAAAAGATTAATTTAATAGCATATAGGATATAGTGTTAATTGGCAAGACAGAGAAGGATATTTTAAGGAGGGGCCGGGCAAAGCTGAGTACGGCCCTGATTTATTATTACTATATCATGTATTGTTATTATTTAGTATCATATCAAATTTTTAGAAAAAACATGAATTTTTTATTTAACTTGTTTCTTCGATTTATCTACCACATGGCACATAACAATAATGTCATCGTCAGACGGTATATTTATTACTAAAATGAGCTGTATGTGCTATTAAGTAGGTAGGCCAAAATATTTATGAAACAAATTCGTACTGTGTGTATTGACTATGAAATATGTTTCATGTGATTAATTCGATTAAACAAATTTCTTGGTTGAGTCGCTAAAATAAAGCCAAGTACCGTTTACGCTACATTTTACTGACTTTGAATCGGTTAAAAAAATGTACCTATATTTTTAAATGTTTACCAGAAACCGTTCGATGAGACGCTCTGAAGCTTTGGTCAAAAGATGACAGTCGACCATCCACAGTATGGTACTGAAGTTTGTGTAGAAGTATAACAGCAGATAAAAGAATACGTAGGACGGATACTTCTGTGAAGTCAACGCCACGTTTGCGGCCACTTCAAGTACAGTCACGGCAAGTCCGATCAACGTCAAAACCGTAATGGTCGTTGTAGAACTTAACGTTAACTCCGTTCCGGTGTATTTCTCGAACTGCGACTGAAAAACCGCCGTCAAGTAAACATCTTTTGAAATTTTAGTAATACTTACCTATACCTAATAGTATAACTGCAGTTTTTTTAGTATGCCAAAATGATAAAATGTTTCAAAAGTTATATGTAAAAAAAAAATGAAATTCTGCTTTTATACGGTTCGATAAATAGTCGTTTGGTTTGAGTATGCTCAAAGAACTGCAGTTAACCTAATACCTAACCCGCCAACAGCTATTTTTAATTAAAATATGCCATTGGGAGATATAACCGCCCATCACTTCTGTCGAGTGCCTGTTATTATCTAAAAACTGACAATTCATATTATTACAATGTATAATGATGAAGCCCTTTAACTTGAAATATCATAAACTAAATGTTTTGATCAAAACTAAATCATGTATTTCAAATATAATTATTAAATTTGTATTTTTGATATACTAAAATTTAGTTAGGTTCTTACTTATTTACTGAAATATTTTACAAATAACTTAACTTTAAAAAAAAAAATTAAATTTATTAATTTTTATCGTTTTTACAACAAAATAACATATTTTGTATACATTTTAATTTTTTTTAAACTAATAACTACATTTTCAGCTAGGCAAATTCTGATTTCTCTCTGGATTTCACCAACGTATTTTGAAAAAAAATGTTTAATAACTAATAAGTCTATTTTGTTTTGCACATGTTATGTGGTGTTCTACTGTTGTAAGTAGATATAACTCAAAAACTAAACTAGACCAGACAAATCTGAAAAACAGCGTATTTAGCATGAAAAAATATATTTGTTTAAAAAGATTCCTCGGACCGTTAACTGAATGTAAGATGCTAGTATAAGAAATAATTTATGGTAAACAAAATGAAATGGTTTATTTTCAATAAGATGAATATTTAGATATTTTTTTAATTTACTTTGAAAAAATAAAATACATCATATATTTCAAGTAGATACATTATGTATTTTTAAATATTTTAATTGTTGCTAATATTACCTATTACGAATTCGATTTGCATAAAATTATTATTTACTAGTATTATCTAATAAAACAAGTATATAATATACATATTGTAATATAAGTACTATACTACAACGCCTATCATATATTACATAGGAACTACTAAAATAATAAGAGAGGAGGGCAGGTTAAATTTTAAATTGGGAATGGGGCTTGTACACCTACCAAGCCTGATATGCTCTGATCGTAAATGTACCTGATATTCTCGCCATTGTTCAGCGTACATGCCTCGGTTTCTGCTGGATTTGTATGCCCCAAAAGGATTATACAACACAATGGCAATGCACAGAACAGTTATCAGAGCATAATTAATGTTGTCGATGTTCAGACTGCTCGTGTAAGGTTCCAGTATTTTTTTGCGGCAAATCAAATCGTAAAGAGCGCACACCGACAAAATGTACACCAACAGCGTGTAAACTCGTCCAACGATCAGTTGACGGCCAGAAGTAGACGAGGAGACTTCAGCTAACCAGGAAAAAAAATAATACAAAAATGTATATTTTATGATAATAATTATAAAATACATTTTCAAAAAAAAATCCCATTCGACCGTACTCGGCAGACGCGTACGAATACAAACTATTCTGAGTACATAATTCAACTTGATGGTTTGTTCCAAATAACCGCTGTTAGACATTTTTGAATTTCACTGCGCGTTTGTATTTCGTAATAAACGCAATAAAGTTATTCTGTTATATTTTTCATAATTTCCGTTTTGAAAAATTAAACAGTTTTTTTACATACGTTTTAAAGTAAAAAAATACTGCGACTAAACCTCATACACTAATATGTATCGTGAAACGTAGTGTAGTTATATTATATAGGTAATTTAATATATTGTTTCGCGCGGTTAATGGAAATCAATGTATTATAATTGCGTGCCGGATTAAACGATTTGGATAGACCGTGTTATTATAGATTTGAAGATAATACTAATAAATAATTTGTTTTATGCAATTAAATAATATAGTATTATAATTGGTGTTAAACATTACATGGAATAATTGTCAGCAGGTATTCCAATTAAAATGTTTCAAAATATGTACATATGTTTGAAATAGGTCTACACCCATGCCTGTTTGTCTATATTTTAATTGTATTAAAACCCCAACTATAATAATTGGTATACTACATACAAAAACAGTTTTGTAGTACATTTTTTGTTTTACCTAAAAGAAATTCAAATGATATTATACATTTCATGACGATCAAATTAATTTAATTTGTATTATATAGATCTTATAACTCATTAAACACAACTGGGCTGTATAGTGCTTTACCAGCTTTGTCTATCACATTAATTTTACGTTGTAGAATTTTGATTGTTTTTTAATTTAAAAAAGGTATTAAAGTAGACACATGAAGGAATATATTAAATTATAATAATATTCTAAAATAAACAAAACACAAATATCATTCACGCTAATATGAAATGTTAAATGTATAGCATACACAATTTCCTAATAAAACACACGTACATGTTAATCATTATGTAACATTTTTTTTTTTTGTTTCATTATATTTTATAACACAATATGCTAACAGTTTATAATTAAAAGCTTTCATACTTCACCCGAATTGTTAAAAAAACAGATAAAACATTTAAAACAAACATAAACAATATCTAACCACAATGACATAAAGTATGAATGTGTTTTTAATATATTCATAAGAAGTTCTTTAATAAAAAAAATGTGTAAATATGAAATTTTACTGCAAAAATAACTTTCATAAGAGGTTTTTATTTCAATAATTCATATACCTATTTTTAAGTTATCTTCCGTCAAATTATCTATCTGTAATGTAAATTGATAATTTAATATCAATAATATAGTATTGTTTTTATGTACCAAACATAACAAAAATCTGGTTAGCAAAAAAAACATTTTTTTTTTTGCAGTAAAAAGCCGTTGAGTGCAGTTTTGTGTGGTACCTATCTTAGTAAATATACTGTACCACTGCTTTCCTCCTCATGTGTTGTCTCAACACAGATTTCTTCTCAAACTCCATCTGGCAAATATGAACCAAATCTAAGAACTTGTAGGCATGCGTAGCGACTAGCGAGACGTTGTCACTTTCAAAAAATAATACTAACGACCAACAAAATACAATGTTGCAATTATATTTTATAAATATAGTGTTTGTTGAAATAAAAGATAAAAAACATTTTATATTATACAAATAATATTACTAAATGATAACACACATAAAACAATGAATAATAACAATATTAAAACAAGTTTAATATAAATAATACATGTAAAAAATTCCCTAAAAAAATCAGCAATGAAAAATAAACTCCGTGCAACAATTTCTTTTTATGTTGACATACTATTATCTAATACTAGTTTGCAATATCGATCACAAATCACATTTGAGGGGCTCAGATGCCAAACCGATTAACTCCACTTTTTTCAAATTTCGAATAATAGCATGGGTGGATTAAAAAAGTGTATAATTTTCAGCGGCCAAGATAAATAACTCCATAGTTGAATCTTTCACCACTAGAGTGTGCTAAGAAAATTGGCAATTGTACTTACATACTTTTTTTCAAATAACTATAACTGCCTGTCCTGGAAAATTTCATTTTATGGAGTTAATTGGTATAGCATCTGAGCGCCTCAATTATTAGTCTTCGTCACTCTGCTCGTGTTTTTATCGTGTTAACACATGTAACATTTATAGGTTTATATTCAACATTAATATCACGAGGTGGATAAAAAATATTTGATTAAAATAAAACAATATTAATTAAAATTTTAGCAGTAGCATTTGTTATATTAAATTACAGGTAGCTCATTTAACACTTTAAATTTATAAACTAATTAATCAAATATTTCTCGATTAATATACATTTTTTTTCTGAGATTTTCATGATGGCTTTTACCCAGGGTTTGGTGTTTTGTAAAATGTTATACAATTACTTAAGAAACACTTTTTACCTTTTTAGGGGTTTTCACCAGCGTGCACGCGTCCGTGTACTGTAAGGGTGCATTTTCTGGCAAATGACTTTGAGCATACAATACATGTATAAGGCTTTTCGCCAGTGTGCACGCGCTTATGTTTTGTAAGAGTAGACTTATCAGAAAATGATTGTGAGCATACCAAACATTTATAAGGCTTTTCGCCAGTGTGCACGCGTTTGTGTAGTGTAAAAGAGGATATACTAGAAAATGACTTAAGACACACGTTACATTTGTAGGGCTTTTCGCCAGTGTGAACACGTTCATGTATCGCGAGGTGGGATTTTATAGAAAATGTCTTTAGACACACTTCACATTTAAAAGGCTTTTCGCCAGTGTGCACGCGCTTATGGTTTGTAAGAGCAGACTTAACAGAAAATGATTGTGAGCATACCAAACATTTATAAGGCTTTTCGCCAGTATGCACGCGTTTGTGTCGTGTGAGATAGGATATTCTAGAAAATGACTTGAGACATATGCTACATTTGTAGGGCTTTTCATCAGTGTGCACGCGTTTGTGTTTTGTGAGGGCGGATGCCATAGCAAAGGACTTAAGGCACAGAACACACTTAAAGGGTTTTTCCCCAGTGTGCATCCGTATGTGCCTTATAAGGTTGCTTTTTTGAGAAAATGACTTTAGACACACGTTACATTTATAAGGGTTCTCTCCTGTGTGTAAGCGTTCGTGTTTTGTGAGGTTGGATTTGAAAGAAAATGACTTTTGGCACACGTTACAGTTATAAGGCTTATTCCCAGTGTGCAAGTGTTCATGTGTTGTGAGGTTGGATTTTACAGAAAATGACTTAAGACACACGTTACATTTGTAGGGCTTATCCCCTGTGTGCACGCGTTCGTGTAGTGCGAGGTTGGATTTTATAGAAAATGTCTTTAGACACACATCGCATTCAAAGGGCTTTTCACCGGTGTGCACGCGTTCGTGTATTCTGAGTGAGGGTTTTTCAGAAAATGACAATGGGCATACAGAACATTTATAAGGCCTTTCGCCAGTGTGCACGCGTTTGTGTTTTCTGAAGGCAGACGGATCGGAAAATGATTTTAAGCATATGGTACATTTATGAGGTTTTTCGCCAGTATGCACGCGATTGTGTGTTGCTAAATTGCCTTTCGAAGAAAACGACTTTGAGCACAAATCACATTTATAAGGCTTTTCACCAGTGTGCACGTGTCCGTGTAGTGTGAGCGAGCCTATTTGAGAAAACGACTTCAGGCACACGTTACATTTATAAGGCTTTTCGCCAGTGTGTACGCGTGTGTGTATTGTTAATTTATTTTTTCCAGAAAATGACCGTAGGCAGACAACACATTTATAAGGTTTTTCTCCGATGTGTACGATGCGATTGTGTGTTGCGAGATAGTTTTTTTGAGAAAATGACTTTAGACACACGTTACATTTATAAAGCTTCTCTCCTGTGTGCACACGTTTGTGTATTGTAAGTTTGCCTTTTTGAGAAAATGACTTCAGACACACGTTACATTTATAAAGCTTCTCTCCAGTGTGCACACGTTTGTGTATTATAAAGGCGGAATTAGAAAGAAAATACTTAAAACACACTTCACATTTATAGGATCGGTTAGTTTTTGTGTATCCTTTAGACAATTTATTGCGATGTATGGTGTTGAGTTTTTGGGGAGAGTATTTGTTCGTTTTGTGGGATTTTATTAAATGTAAAGTTATTTGCTTTTTAGTGTTAAACGAATTTTCACATAAATTACATTGGAAAAACCGCCGTTTTGTTATATCTTCATTGTTATACTTCGTTGCCGTTGGTTTATTGTTATCTGTCTCAATCATTGATTCGAAATAACAGCCATCTGGTATTTTATTTGCTTCATTTCTCGTACGATTGTCACTACAAAAAACATTGTCAAACAATAAGTTATAATTTTTATTTTATTTGTAAATGAATTGATTGAACAAAAAGTCCAGCATCATAAACTTAAGTCGTCCAGTTGAATGGATTTTGGTATAAAATTCATATAAATATTTTTATGTAAACATTTTTCCAGAAAACTCTTTAACTCAAGCAATCTTAACACTTAAACTGGTAAATTATAAAATAGAACTTAGCCTTACATAAAAGTATTTTCGATGATTTGTTTTGCATTTTTAGTGCACACATTTTTTTTTAAATATCGTCGGCATCGTTCTAATCTCTTAGCGCTTAATTCTTTTATATTTATATAAAGTAATAGATATTTAAATCTAAACCAATTGGGTAAGAATAAAATAGTGATAATACATCACTAATCTAATTTAATAAAAATATATTGCTTTTATGATTATTTTTTTTTCATATAATTTTTATACTTGATATGTATTTTAATAATGTTCACTAAATGTGTATGTAATTAATTATTAATATCTCATGGAAAATAACCAAACTGTTGCACTTCTGTTTACTGAGATGAATATACTCCGGACACTTGACGATGCTACAAGGAGTAAACCTTTTTAAAATGACTGGAGTATATACTTAAGTATAAATCAAATTAATAATATAAAAAAACCAATTTTTTTTTTCCTATTTTGCTAAATGTGAGTTTTGCCTTATATATATGATAAAATATTATAAATTTCTCAAAGCACATATTATGGAAAAGTAAACACTTTAATAGTATTATTTTATTTTTATTAAGACCATTGAAATTGTTTGGCTAGTGTGCACCAAACTGTATTATGGTCCGGGCTCTATCGTTCAGGTCTGGGAGTGCTTGGAACCAGACTGGTTAGGTTAAGTTAATAAAATAACTACATACTAATGGTGTTGTAGCGGTTGTAATGTTTGGTGTAGGAATATATTTCTTAACCTATTTAAACAAATTAACATACACCTAGTCATTCACTATGGAATGTCCACGGATACCTTAATAATGTTATTTTTTTTTTTTTGACAAAATATACTTCTAATATTTTTTATATAAATCACATTACTTATATGTATCTCCGTCAATATTTATTTGAGGTTTGTTGTGAGGGTTTGGACAACTCTTGTATGATTTTTTATTGCTATACGGTTCAGTTTTTTTCACTAAGGCTCCGGAAAATTCTTCTATCATATCCTCATTTTCTTCTTCTATTTTGATTACGGTTTCGCAGTTATAATCATCCATTTTAATTCTAGCTAGTTTTTCACTTCTTTAACTGTAGAACACAAAGCATATTGTCAAACAATGAAACACAGGTGAAAACAGTAGTTAAAGTAAAAAAAACCTAGAGGTTTCACCAACGAATCGCACCATAGAAGTAGGTTTACGCTCATCCCGTATTAGAGGCAATGATTAAAATTTTAGAAAATGTAATAAGTTATTGCCAGTAAAAAATACTCTTTAAATAAAATACTAGTGAGGCTTACTAACACAAATAAATAATAATAAATTAGCTGTAATTACTTTTTTACTGCACCAGAAAACAAACATTTGTTTCTATTTGGCTCTAAATATTAAATTAAAAATATTCTTTAATTTTTGGGTTACAGATTATATTTTTAACCAGTGACGTGCGGTATGACATACTACTACTCGTCCAATTGTGGCTATACCTTAAGCTTTTAGGTATAACCAAACAAATTTCTATACCTACTGAAGATTCAACAACATAATAATATAGGTACTAACTTGTCTCACTAGAAAGTCCTACAATATTATTATCCCGTAATAGAAGGACAATGATTAAAATTGTATTCTATAGTTTCAAGAAGAACTGTAAAACAATTTAAACCAGGGGTCGGCAAAAGGCGGCCTGTGGTCCGAATCCGTACTGCGGAGGAGAAATTAATGGACCGCCAAAAATATTTTACTGTTGTCGTATACAGTAAACTTTAACTCTTAAAAATGAGACACTAAAGGTAACGTTAATAAATAAATACGCAAGTCGAGATTATACTATAAAAATAAAGTATAAAAAACAAAACAACAGTCGATACAATATGTTCTCCACCTAGTTAATGCTAAGCGGAGAGACCTCCCCCGGGCCAAGCCCAAGAGAGTCCGTCTCTGACATCACAATTTGTACGGCTTTAAATAATAGAAATAAATATAATTTTCGCTGTATAAACATTTTAACTGTTTGCCATTTGGCCTAGATACATTGCTTAGTTTCATAATTGTATTATAATAATAATAATAATACTATTTTCCCTCGCTCCTACGTTGTTTTGAAAAAATATGTCCTCATATTTTAAAGTCATTATACAATAATAAATATTTCTGTTTTAAAAAAAAAAAAACATATAATCAAGTTCAATATAGAGGCTATTTAGGATAATGATTAAAGGTAGATAGGAGGATTTATATTTGGTCTTATCTTGTATGTCACTAAAATGTAGCAGTTGTATCATTTTTATAATTTGAAGTACATATATAATTATTATATATGAATATATAATATTTATTAAAGCAGTTTTTTGTATTCATTTGTAATCATTTCTTTTGTTTTTAAATTATATCCTTTTTTTTTTTTTCATTAAATCGACCAAGACGAATTCTTTTTTTTCTCTTAGGAATAATGGGAAAGTTATGTCATTGATGAATAGGAAGTGTGTGGATTCATTAATACTGTGTTATTATACAAAAATAAATACAACTTAAGTATTTTCTGGAATTTTTTTTTTCAAATTATGCGGATCTTAGAAACTAATTGCCGACCCCGGATTTTAAACAGTACAATAATTATACATCATTAACACTATTTGTAAATAGAACACACAATGAACAAAAAAATGATAATTCAACCAAGACTGTGTTTCACTTTTACCTAACCTAACCTAACCTTCACTACTATTTTTTTCACAATAAATTATTAATCACATGACCGTTGAAAGCGCTTCTTACTCTATGAGTGTTTGAGTCTTAAACGAATACTTCTAAATGATATTAACCGATTGTGAAAGCCATACTATACCCGTAAACTATAGATTTCTAATTATTATATTAAAAACATAAATAAAACGTTGTTATAAACGATAACGTTAATAAGTACTTACATCTATGCTGGGAACGCTTGCCGAATCTCTGATCCCTAGATCCAAAACGACAGATATTAAATCACAAACTAAATTTAATTCATTTTTTCATACGTAGAAACGCAACAATATAACTTTCTAATTTTCTAATCCGGTTTACTTTGAACGTGACATCAGATGAACAAAAGTCAAAACGACCGTGTTTACTGTGTGTGTAACCGACTGATAACAGATAACGTCGGGGACTGCTAAAGCCTCCTGGTGGTAGAAACTGGAACTGTACGATAGTAAATATTCAAACGAGCGGGCTTAGTACATTCATATTATTATTGCAATATTTTGCAGTACTGGCTCACATCATCAGGGCGTTAATAGGATGGCGTTTGAATTTTAATTATTTTATTACTGAAAAATGTATTTTTTTCCCCCTGATAAATCCATTGTTATAACCTGGTTACTGGTACCAGGCTATTAAGTAATTTATTTGTTGTTCAGAAGTCGAAATCAATGCGAGGAAGATGGTTTTTGAAATAAGTAAAGACTTTTAATAATGTCGGTTTAATTTATTAACACTTTGTAAAACGTGAAATTGACAAACTGTCACAAGAACAGTACATAGGTTGAGTACCCTAATTCGTCTGGCTTAGCCCTGATTATTACTCCTATTTATATGGATATGATAATTTGTGTAATGTGTTATTGTGCGAATTGTGAATTATCTAAGCGGAACGGACACTAAGTAGTTTTTATATATGAAATATATATATTTGCAATTTATCTAATCATTGTGTTAGATAATAATTATAATGGTGTGTTTTTGTGCCGATTATGAATCACGCTTCCGTCTTTGTATAATAATTATGCCAATTATAATAAGTGTGCAATTATATTATATTTATCAGAGTAACATCATTATAATGTGTGCAAAAGTATGTTTACGTGTAGTGTTGTGTGTTTGTGTGAAGGGCAGTGAAGGACGCTGTGCATAACACCATTGATAATAAATAGTAGAGAGAGCCTAGACCGTAGACCTATAAAGAAATGGACCGATAGCGGAGAAACAGGTCCGAGGGTCGATATCGTTAAAAAGAGATAGAGAGATTTGACAGGTATGCCATGGAAGAAAAATTGTTTTTAAATTAAAAGTTAAAGCGTGGACCCTATGCAACCAAGTCACTCGATAAGTTATTAAATTGTACACGTTATATTCGAGAGTTAGGCCCATTTTTGTGTTATTCACTTAAGTATGTGGATAGAAAAAATTAGAAATAATAGTATTACAGCCCTTCTCTCACCTCGTCGAGAACACTTGACTAAATTTTAGATTTTAGTTGAAATTTTTTAGCTAAAATAAACAGGAAAAATAATGTAAAGTACATTTAAGTTAATTGGGTATAGTTTTTTCCCTGTTGGATATAGTTTTAAATTTTTGGTTACCTGACCGTTCCCAATAATAACAATATAATATTATAATATGTTTTTTAGCTTTGGTGCGGAGCTGAGAAGGTATTGTTTTTACAATGATGCGTTTTTATTTAATTTTAATTTTTGTGCTGGATCCACGATATCTCTTAAACCGCTGAGCCTATTTCTTCTTATAGCAACTCTTTAGATCAGAAATCATACCTGGAAGGTACTCTAAAAGGACAAAAATTAAAAAAAGGCACCCCTTCCCCATCAAAATCGAGAAAAACACCCAAAAAATGTACAAATTTTTCAACTTAAAACTACGATCCTCTATAACTTTTTTTAAAATAGTCGAAAAAGTTCCAAATTTATATGAATTGTTCTTCAAACATAGCACTATCGATAAACATTAACAAAACAAAAAATATCATAAACCTTTTACCCTAGAAATGATAGAATTGTTTTCTTTATTTTAATTTTTCAAGCAAAGTTTTAAAAGATTTAGGTCTGAAAAGTAGATCTAAAATAGAACTATAACATATACGATTTTCTCAAAAATATGTATTCAATTTTTTTTTTTATAAAGGAAAAACATAAAAAATAGGGTAAATTTACACTTTGGCCGTAGTCAGTTTTTAGGTTGCTATGTGTGAGGTTATGAAAATATGTTCATTATATTGTTAATTACGGTATATGGGTAACTATGACAGTACATTTTTACAGACAGACGATTAACCCTTATCCACCCTGCACAAGACTAAATATTAAATTTTAAGTACATCATTGCTGGTCCCACGATATCTTCTATACCGTTTTAACTGGTTTGAACATACTATCCACAGATTCAGATCAAAGCGTTTATTTACAAGTGATTTTATCACTTTCAGTTATAATGAAATCTGTAGACCTGTGACCCCTCCGTCCCCACTATGCCCTGATCACACTGTACTAGCTTTTTTTATAATCGAGAATTATAAATTTATATTATCAGATAAAACGAGCAAAGGTAAATGGTATGGACAATAATTGGGGGTGGAAAAAAATATCATATAATTACACGCCTTACTTTTCTATTGACCTTAAGGGGAACGGAACGGGCTATTTATTAAGGGTCAAGGACAGGCAATATTTGAAAAAAATATTATAAAAGTATTGTTTCAATTTTTTCGGTATTTTAATTAAAACCCACTTCATACTTGAGTAATTAATTTAAAAATAAAACAAACGTGTGAATTTCCGGCTGACGGAATTATAATATTATCATAAGAAAAATCTACTTTATTTTTATGAAATAGAAATTTAATTATCATAGTTATTATATTAGTATATACTATAGTCTATATAGTGATTATTATTCTAATATAGCTTCACACTATTCAATAAATAAATTTCCACAAAGTACCTAATATGCGAAGGTACTCATTATACACCTTAACTTCTCTTGGTAAACACTTTAATATTTTTTAGTGAAAAGCAGAATAACATCATCGTTCAATAGTTTTACTGAGAAAATCGTGCACAGACGAGGTAAGCGAATTTGTGTTATACTATGTATATATAATACATTACAACATTAACTTTATTGTACATTCAACATAGGTATTATATACTACATTATATTATTATTTAAACTGCAAGTATGGCGAAAGAAGGGGTGTCCAGTAACACTACTTCAACTAGATTTAATTACATAATTATAATTGTTTTGAATTCCTTAAATTTTTTTTAGTCATTGAGAAGATCGCGTGACCAATTTCGTTTTAATCGACGAGGAGGACGACGTTGTCCTGTCATTGTATTATATTTGTTTTCAAGTTTACTTATTGTAACTAATATTACAGATTGTAAATATATTTTTAATAAAAAAAAAAAAAAAAGTATGGCGAAAGGATATTGTGATCCTTGTTTTATTATATGTTACCGAGATTACGGGGATAAACTATAAAATATATGTAATGTATTATGCATTTACTTTGTGTCCAAATCATAATATTCTATACTGGCGATTAATAATACTTCATTTTTAACTTAACACACTAAACTTGTGTAAGTATATTTTTTATTGTATTTTCAGTTATATGGCGGTTTTTTTTTTAAAATTATATAATTAAAATTACTAATATTAGGTTTACATAATGCTGTATTCGCGGTTAAAATAATACTATTTTAGTATTAAAACGACCATTTTTCATTTACGAATCATATTCTGATAGGTTTATATTAGTAGTAGGTAAAAAATTGTATTATTCCAAAATATATTTTCCAAGAAGTTTTACGCTGCATAAAGTATACACAGAAAAAAATACAAGTTGGAATAACTAAATAAATAGTTGAGCAGACTAAATTTATAGTTGAGGGGGCCGCAGCATGGTTTTTACAAAAAAATATTTAGTAATATAGATATCAAAAAAATAAAAACGCCACCCCATTGATAAAGATTTTCACTATACATTGTGAGAATTTAGTAAATTTACCCCATAAGGGGGTCGGAGCAGAACTAGTTTTCATGCATTTTAGACCAATAAGCGGTGCTAAATTAGACATACTTCCCAATGTTGGATTTTCATTTTTAAAGTATGTTTGGATTTGTTGACAAATTGTCTAGGTTTTTTAGGAAGCCGATTTTCAATTTTCTCTTTCGAAGACCTCCAAAATTATTTTTTACTATTTTTTTTAATTTAGTGATAATTCTCGAATTACATTTGAATTTATTTTAGGCAAATCAAATTTTAAATCGAAAATAGGCCATTATTTACCGAATTAATCACAATGTATAGAGAAAATCTTTATCAATGGGTTGGTGTTTTTACTTTTTGATATCTATACTTAATGTTTTTTTGTAAGAACCATGCTACAGCTCCCGTAAGGCCTCTGGATACCGACCATTTTTAAGGAGTTTTGTATAGGCAATATTTAAGAAAAAAGTGGTTTTTATAAATTCCGACCATATCAATTAATTTACCGGTTAATTTGTATACCTTCAAGGTAAACTTTTTTGATATCTTATTCTTACTAAGTATAAAACACGTTTGAACATTACATAACTTTCCAATTATTAAAATCAAATTTAGAAATGGTTTAAATTATAAATTGAACAAAATTCTCCGACCGATCTCAAGTAAACTTCATTCCGAATTCAAATCTGTTAAAAGAAGTCTTATCGCTTCAATACAATGATCGGACCTATTGAAGTTAAACGGGTGGCTTTTGACGGAGAAATTGGCCGGTACCCAATAGCCTTTAAAGTAACTATACATTTTGTTGTTTAGTCGATCCAACTAAAACGAAATGAATTGTGTCTCTATATTAACCATAATAGTTTAGTTGGACCAACTATGTATTTTATCCCAGTGTAAGTTTTCAAATTACAAAATTTATTCAACAAAATAGAAGATGAGCATAAGCACGAGCGAAATTTTACGATGTGAAACATACATAGGTATACGGGTGTGAAATAGGTAGTGATGACCTTCGGTAGGCGTCAAAACTCGTCGGGCGGCGTCGGGCGGTGTCGGCCGCTGCAGATAATAGCGGAAATAGAGATAATAGAATAGAGAAAAAAACTAGATATACTATATTAGAGATCAAATACTAGAGAAATGCTATTTATAACATAATATCTATGTTTCAGATCAATCGTGTGTCCCATGACATACATTTTTTTGGTTTGATAGACGTTTGAACTATCTTTAATAACAATTTAAAAAAAAAATGTTTTCTTTAATCTAATTAATATTATTTTTAACAAATGTTGTCTCAACTTTTTTTGTTATCTCTAGAGTTTCAGTAGATCTATAATATTAGGTATATACATTTTTTTTTTTTGTTAACCCAGAAGGAAAATGATCATTAATATCGAACAAGGAGCTATACAAGGTCAATATTATAAGACCCGTCCGTCAAATAAACCGTTTGTCAGTTTTCTAGGAATACCCTTTGCTAAGCCGCCCGTCGGTGAACTACGATTTAAGGTAATTAACAGAATGACGCTTGTAATTTGTAAAACTACAACTTTTAAACTGTAGCCTGTGGCCAGGTGTCAAGATGAACTGGACGAGTTATACCCAGATGAAACATATTTACCAAGAATTTTGTATTAATAATTAATATAACTGTTTATTGCAGCCACCTGTCAAACACCCTGGATGGACCGGAGTTTACAAAGCTTTTTCGAAAAAAAAAAAGTGCGTACAACTCGATCCGGTTTCAATGGAAAAAGTTTTTGGAAGCGAAGATTGTTTATACTTGAACATATTTGTGCCACAAGTACGTGAATACACATTCGATATTTATATATTATAGTAAAACGAGAACCGTGTTATCGAATGAATAAATAATTTTAATACTGTTTTTTTCTTCTTTTTTTATAGGAAATCAACGAAAAGAAACCTGTAATGATCTTTGTGCACGGAGGCGTATTTAACTTCGATTCAGGATCGTCAAACTTATATTCTCCGGACTATTTAATCGAAGAAAATGTAATCTTGGTCACGTTTAACTATCGCCTTAATGTTCTAGGTAAAAGACTAAGAGAACTTTTAAACTTTTTATACATGCATATTTAATTAAACTAGTTTTGTATGTTTGATTTTACAAATTGAGTCATGATGCTATTTTATTTTTTTCATTGTTATCTATTACGACCACAAAAGGATTTCTAAATCTGGATATTGACGATTGCCCTGGAAACATGGGTTTAAAGGATCAACTATTGGCGTTTAAGTGGGTAAAAGAAAACATAGCGGCGTTTGGAGGCGACGCTAATAACATAACAGTTTTTGGCATTAGCGCTGGATCAGTGTCGATCCATTGTCATATACTTTCTCCGTTATCGAAAGGTAAATGTTGTTTTTATGCTTCACGGCTGCTAAACTATCATTGTATTTATTCGGAATCGGGTTGATTTGTCAGGTGTGTTCCAAAGAGCTATTATGCAAAGTGGATGTGCTTTTAATCCTTGGACAATAAATTTGAAACACAAAAACGCTGCTCTCAAATTAGCGGCGGATTTGGGTTGTCCGTCAGATGACCCTCACGAAATAGTACAGTATTTAAGAAGAGTTCCTTTAAACGACTTAGTAAATGCTACTAAGGTTGAATCTATAAGTAAAGTACGTATTTACGTAGAATTATTCTTATAGTAAAATTAGGATCCCACTTTACCAGACACCCATTTTTTTTGCCATCTTGTTGAAAAACAGCAGTTCGTTTCCAATTCGTTATCAATAAATTACCATGATCATAGTGTTATACAAATTCAATTGTAGGCTGTCGCCAAAAAACTAAACGACCACGAAGGGCAGAGTAATAATTATTTTACATAATATACGCTCAATCGGTAGTTTGTTAAAAAAAACAAGGAAATATTAGCCACAAAAAAATATCTTTTTAAAATGAACCCTGTGACAAATATATAAACATATAACTATTTAAAACGACTCATTACGCTGGCAGGCTCCGGGACTGTTTGTTAGGATACCCATAGATAATAATAATGAATAATACGAGTAGTTCAGATTGAGTGAAAGCATTATCTTAATGGGAAAAATAGAACAAAAATGTCATAGCGCTTTATTTCTGACCAATGAGAGTGCGTAGCGACACCGTTGTTCGACCAATGGGATCATTCGACGCCGCCACAGCCCCGACCAATCAACGGCGTGCCTGCATTAACGCGAAACTATATAAGGCGGTCGACCGAGCCCAGAAGCCAGTCTCTTGTAGAAAAGCATTTTTTGAACAGATTATTGATATATGTCAAAATGTGATAAAGTTTATTATTTACATTTTGAAGTTTCCTACTATATCCATTCATTTACAATGCATCTCAATGTTTGGGAATTGTTTTAAGGAGTAAAAATGAGTGAAAACCTTACAGGTACTTCACTATAGATGGTAGAAAGAAAGGCGCCACTAGCGGATGGTTAATATAAAAATATAATTTTTTTAGTGGGTTGTTTATAGTTTTTATTGGCCGTTTGATAATGTAAAATTATTATTTTTTTTTAAGGAACAAAGAGAAATTTTAGTTTACCAATTTGTTCCGACCATTGAAAGCGATCAAGTTAGTGAGAGATTGATATCAGCCCATCCTGAGGAGCTGTCGAAAACAGCCACATCGATTCCTTTAATATCCGGACTCACCGATCTAGAAGGAATGGTATTCTTTGGAGGTACATTATTTTTTAAAATTAATTTTGTATGAAATACCGTAAGGCTCCAGTAATTAATGGCGGGTTATTTGCATAATTGATCTAAAGACTAGGCAAGTTTATATCACTAGTTCGTGATTTAAGTAAAACTGATACATTAATATATATTTTTTGTTAGCAGCATATATTTAAATTGTCGAGTTATGAATTTATGAAATACAGTTTTTTTTTATGTTTTCAGATCATAGAATTGGAAAATTAATACCTCCTTTACGTAATGTCGAAGAATTTATTGAATTTTTCAAAGGCGATGTCAAATCCGATGAAGTCAAAAAAAGAATCCGATCGTTTTACTTTAATGGTCACGATTTAAAAACTGACATTGAGAATCTAGAGAGTATTTGCAAGGTAATAACATTATATTAAAGTTACCATAAACAATTTATGCTTGCAATTCCAAAACCTGCTAATAATATGATTGAACACAATACTATTAAACATAAAAAACACACAGTATAAGTATAAATAATAGTATATACAACGTACGTTACAGTTATAACAGCAGCCATAATAGAGTGATGCCTAACACTTTAATACTATGGCTTATATATGGTATAATCTAGGTTACAAATGAAATTGGTCCTTGTACCAAACAACTTTCAAATATTACATAATAATTTCTATAATGTTCGCATATACTACTATATAAGGTCATACTATATTTACTACTTATAACATACTTATATTCCATGACCCAAATACACAATATTAATTATATTCAATACCTGCTTCCAAATTTATCCAGAATTTACTGCTGTTAATAAATGCAATATAAAACAATTTTTTGAAAAATTCAGACAAAAAAAATTATCGAACTATTTTGATTGATATATATATTTATTTGTCTGTACTTTAAATCTCAGAAATTAAACCTACCAGATTCACCTAAAATCATAATGATTTAAATTTTTTTTTTTTAATATTAAAATCTTCTTAAAATATTTAAATACGTGCCGAAAATTTTATTATTTAATATCATTTCATAAGCAAACGTTAAAATCATATTCATCTAGTGTTTTAATTTTTTTTTTTTAGATAACAGGCGATGTGTTTTTCACCAGAGATTTCCACAAAGGATTCGTCCACTTACTGGAAAAAGGCAATACGCCAGCTTATAACTATGAATTTAAATTTGACGGAGAAATTAATCTGATAAAACGATTTTTTTCTTCTAAAAAACCAAATTTACGCAAGTTGAAAGGTACGCCATATCAGTTGTAATTTTTGTTTTTAACATATTTAACTTATTTGTCGATTAATTAAAAAAATGTTAAATTAACTTTGTCAAACGTTTCTAGACAACTGTTTATTTTTCTAGTTTGCTGTGTTAGATTTTTTGTTAACTGAATAAATGAGTACTTTTTAAAAATGATTTGAGAAAAAACGATCAATGAGTAATTTTAATGAATACTTTATATCGACAGGAGCGTGTCACGCTGATGAAACGAGTTATTTATTCCTTGCTAATTCGTTTGAATTCACGCCTAAACCAAATTCCAGAGAATTAAGAATGTGCAGGACAATATGTAAACTATGGACCAATTTTGCAAAAACAGGGTTCGTTTATAGGTGTTTTTTAATAAAACAAAATAAAATGTTAAAACAAAAACAATTTTACTTTTAGAAACCCGAATTCGTCAGATCTTAAATTCAAATGGGACTGTACAAGCTTGGAAAATCCTAAACATCTATCGATTGACGGCGACGATACTCATATGGTCGAAGGCGAAGTGAACGGAGCCAGAGTAAAATTTTGGAAAGACATAGCCGAATTAGTAAAATTAAATGAAAAGCTGTGATGTGTTTCAATGGCGGCTCGTAGGTAAAACATTTGGTGGTGCATATTTATAAAACATATTATAATTTAACTTTATAGTAGTCAATTACATTAAAATAAAAAATTAATTAAAAATATGTCTGTATTTTGAATTGCGACATAATAATAATTTTCACACATTTTTTTTTTGCATTTACACAAAGTATTATAATGTTTACTGCAGTGTTCTGTTACTATTTTATAATAATAATATTACATGTACATGGAAATTATCTTTTTGTAATGCATTCAGCATTGTTCATTTAAAATATACTTCATAAGGAAATACCGTTAACAATTTGTCACGACATAGTTATACCGTATATTTTATTATTTAAATTTCTAATCTGTTTGGGAAAAAAAGATTATCATATTTTTGGACCTATTATCTTTTAGGTTTGCTATTATATTTACATTCGAAATATTTGTCGAAAATGTATGTTTGTATAAGTAGTTGTGGACATACTAGGATTAGGTACTGAAGAATTATAAAACAAATACCGATCTCAAACTTCATTATAAATAAGTAATGGTACTTTAATTTTTGTTCAAACGAAAAGATACTTTTACAGTGATTATTAGTTTTCATATTTTGTATACTCGTATTTTACAATATCTATTACAGAATTATTATTATTCAACGAACGGAGGCTTCTGATACAGTTATTCTGTTCCTCCTGAGCAGATTCTGTATCTAAGTACGTTTTTACTGTAGACCTGTTAATCATATACAGCTATCATATATCGCATTATACAATTTTTCAAGTCAAAATCATCACATTTTAGTTTTTAATACACAATGTATTACTAATATTATGGAAATAGTTTATCTCGAATTATTTTACAGCCTATTATTTAAATGGTTTACTGTTTATTCAAATATTATAATTTTTAAAAAAAATAAAATTTAGATATTTAGATCCAAATTTCAAATTTACCTCATTAGTATCATCTTTTTTTGTGCACTTTATAAATTCATATATTCCCATATTACCACCTAAAAATGTTATAAAATTAAAAATATACCAAAGCATAACATAACAAAACAAAACATACGCTGTAACGAATTGAGTCGTTTCAATTATTATTATTATTGCGTTTTTATGAACAATATTTGGCCTTTAAGGAAATTACACATCGAAAGTCACCTAGCAACAACAATTTTATTTGCCAGTTTGTTTAGTTTTTAAACAAAATAATATCGAAATAAAATTCATAGGGAATGTTGTATCATGAACATTTTTATATTAATTTCAATTCGTCTATCCGTTATACAATGGTTTTAATTTGTAGGAAACAAGATGAAAGCGTTTTATCTTTTTACAACTTGTTCTTACTATCTATAAGTTTGTTTATAGACGAATTCTTCAAAATTTTCCTTTAGAAATAATATATGTATAAAACAACATAACAGTGATTATTAGTTTTAACATTTCTTATTTTATACATTTTACAATATCTATTACAGAATTATTATTATTCAACGAACTCCACATGCTATCAGTGATCACGGAGGCTTCCGATTTAGTTATTCTATGTTTCTTCCGAAGTGATTCTGTATCTAAGTACGCTTTTACTGTAAACCTGCTAACTTTACGACGGGTCACAAGTACCGCATTATACAATTTTTGAAGTCGCTAAAAACATAAAGGGCACAGGTAAAAAACGATAGTAGTCACATTATGAAAATTTGATAGTATAGCAAAAAAAAAGTTCGTGAATTCGTCTCCCTTTTACATAAGAACAAAAAAAAAACACATTAAATGGTATTTTAATAAAAAATGTATTTATTTAAACAATCTGTTGACATAAATAAACAAAAAATTTAATGGAATAAATTGAAGAAAAAAAATGTTCATAATGGCCTTCATTACATTTTTATTTTTGTTACACAGTAAATAATAATAATACTATAGGAATAACGTGAGTCGAATAATTACAAGGATATTATTCACTAGGTTTGTAGATTAATTAATTTGTTTTTAACGAATCATACAATCAAAATTACCTCCTCAGAAATTGCAAATTGTCCATTAACTGTGTAAACATACAGAAATACGTATTAAAACTTAATAAAGTATGCAAGGACAATATGTCATTTTATTCAACGAATGAAACAGTCAATGTTTTGTAGCTATTTAAAAATTTCTTATCATTTTTGTAGCCTTTTGTTACAGCGATATACATGAAGCATTTACAGTGTGATAAACTTAATGAATTAATACCAATGCATTTAGTTTGGTCAACCTCTTCATTATTGTTGTCGAGTTGCTAAAATTATTCAATTTTTGTTTTGAATACACAATGTGAATACTACTTTTATTAAAATAATTTATCTCGAATTATTACAATATCTTTTTTTGAATAAGTTTATTGTGTATTTAATTGTTATATATATTTTTTTAAATTATAGTTATTATAATTAGATACAAAAAATTACCTCGCTAGTAGGTCCCATCGGAGGTTCTTCTTTAAATTCGTCCAGGTCCATAGGTTCAACGTCAACTATAAAATTTACCAAACTTTACTATGCTGAATTGAGTGGTTGCTTTTGAACCTCATAATTGGTAGAAAAAATGATGGTAAGTAAAAAATGTTTACTTCTTTATGTCCTATTAAGAAGCATTCGTAAAGTAAAGCAAATAATTTGGTATTGCTTTTATAAAATGTTTACCAGTAGTATAATATCTGTTGTTTTTTCAAATCGATAAATCCGTATTTAGTTAACTTACATATTTTTTAGTTTAATATGAAAACATGTTATCGTTTAAACACTACAACTGCAAACTTTTTTTCTGCTTTTACACACGTTATACGCGGAATTTCAATATTTTTAATATATTCCAATTCTTGACGAGTCTATTGCTTTTTGTTTTTTTCAAACCGATAAACTCGTACTTAGGTAACCTACATATTTTCTTAGTTTAATATGAAAACATGTTATTACCTGAACAATACACGTACACAATATTTTTCTGCATATGTCCTACAATTTGATAATGGATTAAGGATTTCAATTATTAATGACCCTTTTTGAATAATTATAAATTTAATTATAAATTAAAACTATTATTTTTACATATTGTATAGTATTAATGTTATTATATTTAAATGAAAAGTTGCAAAATATTTTTCAGCATGTTCTACAACTTTAAATCGATAAGAGGCCTCTGTGTCTCTGAATTTCCAATCTCAATTCATCCCCCAAAACGAGTATTATTCATAAGCCAAATATTAATTATGTTAATAGACTTTAATTTCTGAAGAGTCTTATTAACTTATTAAAAATAGAAATTTATACATTTGAAATCCAAAAAATATATATACGACAGGATTATTGGGTTAACTGTAAGCAAACGTGGCAAATGTAGATTAATTTATTAAATAAAAATAATAATGCATTTATTTATATTTCATTGTAAAAAACAGCAACTGTTACCTACTATCGTATTCTGCCCTTTAAAATTTTCATATTGTACATATCAATATTATAGTTAGATAATGATTTAAGTATTTAACTATTATACACATTGATGTAGAGAATATTATCAAAATATGTAGCTATAAAACAACATTATTATTTAATTATTAAATTAATTAGTGATAGCCATTGTTAGTGTAAAGCTTTAGTTTTTCTAAAATTCTACTTAAAAACTTTTGTAGGTTTTTTATTTTTGATATAATAATTTAGCTATGGACAGAGTAGTCTCATAAATAAACAACAACCAAATTATTATTTCAAAAGAACTGTAATTTTGTGTTTTGGTTGACAAGACATTTTATTTGTTTTTAGTCGGCAATTGTACACGTTACGAAGCTAAAATTTACATTATTTTTTATAACTACAAAATACGTTGATTAAAACGAACGATTGTATGGTATTCTGATAACTTAACCGAGTTTGAGAATTGAGCTTGTAAAGTTATAAATTAAGATCATGTTAACTATGCTGTTTGGGATGATATTAAAAATTCATATTTATGTAGGTAACCTACATATTTTCTTAGTTTAATACATAAAACATGTTATTATTTGAACAATACGACTGCAAACTGTTTTTCTGCTTTTACAAAAGTTATACGCCGAATTTGAATATTTTTAATAGATTTTTGTTCCTGACGAGTCTCATATAATTGGAAATAAATGCATGTTTCAGATTTGTGACTGAAAATTAAATGATATTTAAGTGTGGCCACAATATTGTTTTTTTTACAAACAACATATATTTAAAATAAGAAAAGTGAATAACAAAAGTACTCGGTACAAATTATAATGAATACACTTTAAATCAAACGGTAAAATGGCCGTAAAATGTTTTTGTTTACATTGTAATTTGTAAATGACCCTTCTGCTTGAAATCAATTCCGACGACTTCTTGTCAAGTCAGTTGTTCCAAAAATTGATAAGAGATGTGCAACATGTGATAACAGCGGCGGTCAGCTGGAGGTAGAACGCTGTAAAGGTAAATATTGAAGTGCGAGGGGTGGGTTTGAAAAACGGGGTTACTTATTAATAATATTTACACTTTGATTGATTAATACTGAGTTAGTTTGTACAGTACTGAGTACAGTTCAGTTAAATTAACCCCAGAAGACACCTCACGTATAATCCATGTACCTTAATTGTGTTTGTAGATGTATGGTGTACTTTCCAAAATCTTAACTTGTGATAAACGTTATCTCAATACATTACAAAACGGGCAAATTATTTGAACAATATAAAAATTTAAACAAGTGAAACATCAACAATTTTTGGAATAACTGTCCCCAGTCGTATTTTTTCAGTGTTAATTAATCGAAAAGTCAGCTGAATTTTCTGAAGATAAATAGGAAAAAGCATATAAATTGTATATATTATTTTACTATCTCTTTAAAGAACACCACACTTCTGTGTATGGTAAAAGTTAAAACTAAGTTATTGTTTTGGATTACGAATAATTTTAATTAATTATTAAATATAAATTAGTTTAATCAAATTGGATGTTACTAGTTTAAATTTTGGTGCACAAAACTAAATCATGGTTTTTTTTTATAATACATTTTTATTGTTTATTAAAAATGATTACATTCTTTGCCTGACTAAATTTAGGTGAAAAAATTTGGACATCTTTTGCATTCAACCATCTAGGTCGTCGTCACACAAGTGGTGGCACAGCAAAAATATGAAACACCTCTTGTCGCAGACAATCGTATCGGCTTTCATCCTCTGGTAGACCTGAAACGGGTAAAAATAAAAATTTGTTTTCACCGAGCACAAATTGAAACTATAAAAATTAAAAGGTATCAATAACCTTATCTTGGTCTTGGTTAGTTCAATTTTACTATTTTTCCAAAATAATAATAAACATTTCTTTTATTAAAATAAAATAGTTTTATGTGAAAGTATTACATATTATATTATTTATTTTATACATAACATGTATACCGCCTATGTAAGTAATTGTTTTTGTGTAAGAAGTGCTGATGTTTACATTTAACAAATTATTGTAATTTGTTTACATTTTAAATAAGAGATCACATACATTTATAACTCCTGTGTTTTGTTTTCATTTAATTAACATCTTAAGTATTTAATTGTTTAAATTAACAATTGAGTTTATTTCTATTGCATATATAAACTAATTGCTATAATTACTATTATTATTTTATTGTACTTACTAACTTGAGTGATAGTTCCCAGGAGAAACTTGGAATGATTATAGAACAGAGACACAGCCACGTCAAATCATCACAATATCCAGGTGCGTTACCTATCGGTAGTAAAAATAAGATTCAAAGAGCAGTTTAAAGAGCAAAATATAATAATCCTATTTAACCTAGAATATATTACAATTTGTGTAACTTATCTACATGGGACCCACTCGTACATTCAAAATACATTTTTTGTTACTTTATCAACCAGGGCTTGATATTTTTAAATATTTATTGTGTGGATAACCCACACACTAAATAGTAACAACAACTATAAGTACTATAATATAAATTTCCTAAGGTTGATGTTTTGTATTGTAGTAAGTATGAAATAAAAAAAAGTAAATGACAAAAAACTAATTTTTTTTAAATCTTACCAGTAAAAATTGTGACACTGTTTTAAAATAATCCGTTGCTAGTATGATATTGTGTAACTAACTTCAATTTTTTCACTCCATCTGTAAAAAAAGAAAAAAGAAGTTTTTAACTTAGTCTAAATTATTTGTATAATAATTCACAACACTAATTTTTAGTGGTGAAAAGTATTAATGCTTTAATAGCTCAATCATAATAACTCGTCATAGCGTATCAACTTATATTTTCTTCGTTTTAACTCATAAAACTACTACTAAAAAAAAAAAAACTGAAAACCAATTGAGTTAATAGTTTTCTTTATTAAACAAATCTTAAAATATAATTATTAAACTTAATAATTTCTTTCTTTTTATTGGTTACTTAGAGCTTCAAATGGTTGCTTCCATCGAGGCATTTCATACGTCATTAAACTGTCGATTTTGATCATTAGTTTAGAACATTTTGCACGCATACTATTAAGTTGGTGTTTATATTCCTCCTTTTCTACTAACTGATTTTCATCCAGCCATTCCCTCATCGAGTCACATATTTGTTTTGCTATGTGCGTTTCAGCCACGTTGAGTTTGTTTTCAAACTTTTCCAATGCTTGTTGTACATCATAAATGTAATCTTCCAATCGAAGCCGGGCATCAAATCTGATCTTTTCTTTTTCATCATCTTTTTTGTACTGCTCAGCTTGACTGATCATACGATCAATTTCTTCTTTAGACAGTCTACCTTTTTCATTTTTAATTACTATACTTTTGGTAAAACCGTCTTTATGATTTGCGGCAGATACACTTAGAATACCATTGGCATCTATTTCGAATGTCACATCCATTTTAGGTACACCTCTGGGAGCTAGCTCAGTTTCGGTTAAGACAAAACTTCCTAATAGATTGTTATCTTTGGTTAGTGTTCTTTCTCCTTCAAATACTTTTATAGACATTGCCTCTTGGTCATCATAACTTGTGCTGTACCCTTTTCTTGTCTTTTTACAAGGAATAGGTGTGTTTCTCCGTATTATGGTGGACATTAAACCTCCATATGTGTGCATACCTAATGACAGTGGTGTAACATCAATAAGTGTTAAATTTTTAAATATGTAACTTGGGTCTCTGCTAAGAGCAGCAGCTTGAATTGCAGCACCGTAAGCAACTGCTTCGTCTGGATTGATGGACATTGTAAGATCTTTACCTTCGAAAAAAGTTTGTAGCTATGTCTGAATTTTGGTTATTCTTGTACTGCCACCGACCAACAATACATGATCAATGTCTGTTTTTTTCATTTGAGCATCAGTCAGCGCTTTTTCTACATGCTCCACAGCTAATTTGATAATAAATCGGAAGCCTCCGTGATCACTGATAGCATGTGGGGTTCGTTGAATAATAATAATTCTGTAACAGATATTGTAAAATGTATAAAATGTGAAATGTTAAAACTAATAATCACTGTTATGTTCATTTACATATATTATTTCTAAAGGAAAATTTTGCAGAATTCGGCTATAAAAAAAATTATAGATAGTAAGAACAAGTTGTAAAAAAATAAAACGCTTTCATCTTGTTTCCTACAAATTAAAATCATTGTATAACGGATAGACGAATTGAAATTAATATAAAAATGTTCATGATACAACATTCCCAATGAATTTTATTTCGATATTATTTTATTTAAAAACTAAACAAGCGGGCAAATAAAATTGTTGTTGCTAGGTGACTTTCGATGTGTAATTCCCTTAAAGGCCAAATATTATTCATAAAAACGCAATAATAATAATAATTGAAACGACTCAATTCGTTACAGCATAACATATTAGTTTGGTAAATTTTGATGCGAATACTTTTCTTACATTTTTAAATGTTTCTATGCCATTTGATGTATTTATAAAATGTTCAAATAAAGATCCTACTAATAAGGTATATTTGAATTTTTTACATGCTTTTCTTCAACTCGCTAACACATATGTAGGGGTATTTTTCAAATCTTGCAAAATTAATTTAACCCACTTCCCGATGTCGTAGAGGGCTGAAACTTGGCACAGACACTCATCTTGGATGACAATACAATATCCTGTATTGGGACTCGGGCTACACAGGGTCATATGTGGGGGTCATTTCACTAAAATTTCATGTTTTTTTTTCAAATCTTCCCAAATGAATTTAGTAATCTACTCACCAATTATTAAGTACCTTTAATAGAACTAAAAAGTAAAAATTAAAATAAAATAATTAAAAAAAAACTTTTTTAAAAACATGCTTTTTTAAAAACATGCTTTTTTAAAAACTATTCAATAAATGTACTAAAAAGTAAACAAATAATTTTACTACAAGAATAATTAACCAATCAATTGTAGCACATTGAATTTAAAATGTTGAATTACTTAGAAAACAACCGAAAATTAACAGCAACTATAAATAATGTTAAAAATATAATTTTTGACTAAAAACAAAAGCGTGGGCCCTACTCAACAAAGTCCAAATTCATTGAGTTAGGTATTATGAAATATATGTGTCACATACTAATATTAAACCAAATTTAAATTACAAAAAAAATTCACTATAAAACATTATCTACTAAGTGTGTGATGTTTAACATTATTTAAAAATATAGTCAATCTTCGATTGTTTTCAAAGTAATTAAATATTTTAAATTAAATGTGCTACAACTAATTGGTAAATTGTTCTTGTAGTAAAATAATTTTTTAATTTTGAGTTTACTTTTTTACTATTTTTTATTTCTTTATAATTATATGAATTATATTTTTAAAAATATTATAATAATTGAATAAAATGTAATCCTATTGTATAATATGTTGTAATAATTCAAGATAAATTATTTTCATAAAAGTAGTATTCACATTGTGTATTTAAAAACAAAAATTTACTGATTTTAGAAACTCGACAACATTAATGAAGAGGTTGACCAAACAAATTGTATGGGTATGAATTTATTAAGTTTTACACTGCAAACGCTTCATGTATTTTTCTGTAACAAATGGCATTAAAAATAATAAAAATCATTTAAGTTTTAAATTAAACATTAAGTGTTTCACTCGCTGAATAAAATATCACAATGAGCTTTATATATTTTATTAAATTTTTAAACGTGTTACTTTATATTCACACAGGAAATGGACAATTAAGATATTCTGAGGAGGTAATTTTGGTTTTAATTTTTTTTTTATCTGATTATAGGATTCATAAAAAAAATATTGAATATTCTACAAACCTAGTGAATAATTTACTAGTATTAATTCGACTCACATTATTCCTATAATATAAGTATTATTGTGTATTAAAAATAAAAATGTAATCATTTAAGAGACTTGAAAAATTGTATAATGCGGTATTTGATAAAATGCAAGTAGTTAACTAGTTAAGATGACAGTAGATATGTACTTAAGTTCGGAATCAGCTCGAATGGAACATGGAATAACTAGATTGGAAGTCTCCGAAATATTAGGTGCCATGTTGGGTTCGTTGAATAATAATAATTCTGTAATAGATATTGTAAAGTATATAAAATGTGAAATGTAATTTCCTTAACGGCCAAATTTTGTTCAGAAAACGCAATAATAATAATAATTGCAACGACTGAAATTCGTTACAGCACAACATAGTTTGGTAAATTTTGATGTGAATACTTGAATAAAATGTTTAGGTGGTAATATGCCATTTGATGAATTTATGAGCAGCTTAAAAAAAGAACTTACAAATGAGGTAAATTTTAATTTTTTCTATCTAATTATGCTAATTATATTTAAAAAAAAATTAAAATAATTGAATTCACAGAAAACCTATGGATTAATATGTTATGATAATACGAGATAAATAATTTCCATAATGTTAGTATAACCACCAATGTGTCCTAAAAACAAAAATTAATTATTTTAGCAACTCGAAAACATTTATAATGGGGTACGTTATAATAAAAAAAAAAGGGTAAGTTTGTTATTCGCCATAAAGTTACCAAGGATAAAGTTAAAGAGTACTTATATGTGGAACACGCCCAATATGGACTAACTCCAAAGGACGTCGAAAAGATAACTAAACTCTTAAAGAGTACGTATAAAACAGTGTAACAATAATACACACAAACAAATTTTATTTAAGCCAAAACTGCAAGGTGACACGCACACACAACTGCACGGTGTTCACAAAAACAATCTTGTTTTTCAATAACATTTTCCTTTTTACTAACTAAGTTCCTTCATTACTAAAGATAAACAAAATATTTATTTTGCAACATACTTCCAAGTATATAAAATATTAATTATTACATTTCTGAGAAAAACTTACAATATTATACAAATGTCATCTATAAAGATACTTAGGAAAAACAAGATATAAACATGCAAAACGCTTTTATCTTATTTCTCTACAAACTATGTTGCAACCAGTCAAATCGTTACAGCATAATATAGATAAAAATTGTAAATTTTATTATAAATACTTTTGTAATGATTTCTAGTTAATCATATGGCAAAAGACGAATTTAAAGCGTTGATGGCTGGTCGAAAAGCTGTATGATGTAGACGCCACAACATTAGCTAGTAGTGTGGATTTAAAATAGTTTAGCCTCCAGGCAAGTAATTTGTTCACCCTTTCTCCAGTACAATATGTTTCGTGTAATGTAACATATTCTTTTTCTTATTAGCATTTGTTTTTATGTGATAAAAAAAATGAAAATAGTATATATTATAGGCTTGTCTGGGTTAATTATTAGTATTCCAAATAGTAAATATAAAAATCAAAAGCCATTACAAGTGGAATTACAAGTATCCGTATTTCGATAATATGTATCTAAACCTTCTGGTAGTTTAGGGCTTTTGACACCTTTTATTGGTTTGTTAACGTTTGTCGATAGTACATTGTCTAAAGAATATATACCATACAAATTTAATAGTGATTTTAAAAAAAGTGATACCGTGCCGTAATTTAACATTAAGAGATGTAAACAATTTGTTGGTGTTTTTTTTTTAATTTCTAAGAGGAAGAGATGAACTTTCAACATTTATGACCGATTTTCAAGTGCATTTATAAAATACAAAGTATTTACCCCCTTACCTTAAAATTCGAAAAAACATTGCATATTTCTCAACATAAAATAATTACGTGGTTATTTAAAAAGGTCAAATAATTAACAAATTTATACGGAATATTTTTTAAGGTATACATTGACAAATCAAACAAATATCAAAAACAAATTTACCCATAAAGAGTAATCATGTGTTTTTTTTCTAAAATTGTAATTGAGGTCTAAAAATTTAACTGCCGACTTCCCTGACCGAAGGAAATTACGTTTAATATAATTTAACTTATTGTTTTATTATCGCATTGTAAATTTAATTTTATACCAATATTTCAGAGCTTCAAGATTACTTCAACATCCTAAAGTCGTTCACTTTATTCGAAAAACCAAATAATTTAGCTAATTTTAAAATGTTATGTATGTAAATAACATAACATAATTAACGGGTGTGTGAGATTTTTTTTTTTTATCAATTAATCTACTGATTGTGTGATTTGTAAATGTTTATTCGAACATTAAAACTTCATAAAAATGTTAAATAACTAGTATTGTGTTGATTAAAACAGTTTACTTTACCCCTACCCCATTTTACCCGTTATTTGTAGTAAAGAGTAAAATTGAACATGTTCAATTAAAATAAACGGGTAAAAAACCTGTCTTATTAGTAATAGTATAAAAACTCAATTTCAATTTTCAGTTTATCGTTTGTGGTGAATTTAAATTAGGAAATTTCTTAGACAGGCTACTCATAGTTCCAAAGTCTTAATACGGAAGCAGAAAAATATTTTGCAGTTGTATTGTTCAAATTATAACATGTTTTCATATTAAACTAAGAAAATATGTAGGTTACCTTAATATGAATTTATCGGTTTGCAAAAAAACAAAAAAAAAAAACAAAAAGCAACAGATATTATATTACTAGTTAACATTTTATAAAAGCAATACCAAATTATCTGCTTTACTACACGAACTCTTCCCGATAGGATACTCACGAATTAAAATGTTTTTACTTAACACCAAAAATGTATTTTAGACCATGTAAACTATGTATATTATTTAATAATATTGTCCTTGGAACGAATTTTAAATATCGGCCCAAAATGGCATAACATGTTCTCGATTAACTTTTTTTTACAAGCTCAAACTCGGTTTAACTATCTAAAATACCGTAACATTATTCGTTTAATCAAAGTTTCTTGTTGTTATAAAAAAATAATGTGCATAAGTCTTGTTTAAATAATATTAACAAATAAACATGTTTTCACTTAACACAACAAAACAATTTCAAACCATGTATATTTTATAATAACATTGTTCCTAAATCGGACTTTTAATATCGTCCCAAATGGCATAACATGGTCTTAATTAATATGTTTTCAAGCTAAAACTCGGTTAAGCTATTACAATACCATAACATTATTCGTTTTAATCAACGTTATTTGGAGTCATATAAAATATGAGGCTTACAATAATCTAATAAATAACATTTTGTTAAAAGACTGTTGTGTAAACTTGTAATAGGTAATTTTTTTTTATTTATCAAACGGCAAAACCACAACTGTTTTTCTGTCTCATAGGCTTTAGCCACGGTTATTGTTTTTAAAACTCGATTTGAATTTTCAACCAATTGACCAAACAAAATGCATATGCGTTTATTAAGTTTTACACTGTTCACTCTTCATGTATTTCGCTGTAACAACAGGCATTAAAAAATAATAAGAATCATTTAAATTTTAAACAGCCACAATACATTGCGAGCATTCACTCGTTATGTAAAATATCATATTAACAATGAGCTTAACATATTTTATTAAGTATTTAAACAGTTTTCTTTATTTTTATACAGCACTAGCAGACTTCGAGTCTCCTAGTGAGGTAATGCTAAATAAAAATAAATTAATAAACTAAAAACTTAGAGAATAACATACTAGTTTTAATTCGACTCACATTATTCCTATAACAATAGTATTAAAGTATATTTAAAATAAAAATGTAATAATCTTAGCGACTTGCAAAAATGCATAATTCGGTAAATGATTCCGGGAAACAAATTTCCATGACTCCAATACAAAACCACTTAATGAAAGAATCAATTCGGCTGGAATTGGGTATAAGTAAATCTGAATTGGGTACAACCATGTCGGAAGCCTATAAGAAAATTGATTTCATGTCGGGTACGTTTCATAATAATAATTTTGTAATAGATTTTGTATAGTATAGAGCATGTGGAATGTGAAAACTATTAATCACTTTTATGTTGTACATGAATTATTTCTGAGGAATACTTATAGTGTGATGCAGAAATCGTCTGTAAATATAGTAAGGAAGAACAAGCTGTAAAAATATAAAACGCTATTTATCATGCTAGGTACAAAAAATTAAGCGTTTCGCTCGTTAGATAAAATATCATAATGAGCTTTACCTACATATTTTATTAAGTATTCATACATCTTTCTTTATTTTCTTACAGCAAATGCAGAGTTTGAGTTTACTGATGAGGTAATTCTGATTATGATTTAAAAAAAAAAAAATTAATATCCTACAAACCTAAATAATATACTAATTTCATTCTGTAATAGAAGAAAAGCACGGGGAAGCGGCGGTGAATGGATATTTTAAATAAGTATGAAAACGGCTCTTAATCGGGGTGTGCATGTGTGTATGTTTACTACAAGGGCTCACTTCCTGCCTCTAGACTTACTATTACACAGTGTTATAATATTGTATACAGTACATACCTTGTCGTGGAGTCACTCGAAGCTCTATGACCTTGTCGATATTCCTTGAGTATGTGATCTTGATATGTCGAAATGAACGTTGTTTTAACACGAATGTTTTCATTCATAAAATATATTTCAGACACTGGTGTTTTAACGTTATCTTACGACCATCTATCTCTCGTTAAAGTGTAATTCAGTACACGGTCTACCAATGGTTTTATAATAATCAATGCGCTTGTCAGAAATAACAACGTCTACTGAGTTATTATAAGCCGACTACATTCCTTGCTGACCAAAAATAGTCACATGGGTGTAATAGGATTGTTCGACCGCTAGAATTAATGACCTTTAACGACACTTTTAAGAGGTATAGGTATAGGTATATGTATGAACGAAAGAACAACAGTGTTTTTATTGCTTAATAATGACACGTGTGTGATAAGAAACTCGTACGGTTTTAAGTAATTGAATTGTAATGAATATAGTATTTTTATAAATCGCTACGGACTTGGCGTATGTATGTGTAAGGATAATAAGGAAGGATTATGTTATTGGTGGCCGCGGCGGACTGATAACAGCTACCCGACTTTGGCGTCCACACAATAAGGAAAGGAAAGATATTGGTGGCCGCGGCGGACTGATAACAGCTACCCGACTTTGGCGTCCACACAATAAGGAAAGAAAGGATATTGGTGGCCGCGGCGGACTGATAACAGCTACCCGACTTTGGCGTCCACACAATAAGGAAAGAAAGGACATTGGTGGCCGCGGCGGACTGATAACAGCTACCCGACTTTGGCGTCCACACAATAAGGAGAGGAAGGTTGTAAAAGAGATGTGAGAGAGCAACTGCGCTTCGCTGCGCTGTGGGCTGGGTTAAATAGTGCGTTTCTGTGTTGGTTAAGTTCGTCTCGGATAAGTTCGTGTCGAGTCGTGTGTTTAACTCCTTCTTTAATGAACCTATTGTTATGTAAATGTTACGCCTAAAATGAATATGTACGCTATCTATTAGAGTATTTTAAGTTTATTGAAATTATTCAAAGAGGTTCTATATCACACTACGCGCGTTGTATATTGAATAATAATAACATGATAGTTATATAAAAATGTCACATATAGTATAAATTTGAATATATAATATGTTATTACAAAATGATAGTTTAATAAATATAGTTAAAAGTTAAACATATGCTTTATGTTACTACAAAGTGCGGGCTAATTTTTTTATGTTACGCCCTCGTAACATGATAAGGTGTGTAATAATGGATAAAATAATAATAGTAATTATGATAATAATAATGGTTAGTTATCTTAAACTATGAGAATATAATGAAATGTGATACATGTTGTTTCCCCTTTTTTTTTAATTTTATTATGAATATATTATATTTTTTGTCTAAAAAATTTAGGTGTGTGTATTATTGTGATAATGTGTGATCATGTGTTTTTGCTTTGTTCTTTTTCTTGTGATTTCGTGGTCTTTTATAACCCATACGTTTGAGTCTACGCTTGTTCTTTATGGCTTTATAGTTTATTAACTCAGTGGACTCACCTGATACTGAGTTGGGTGATAATGTTGTGTTTTTAGAAGTTTGAGATGATTGATTATTGCTCCCATCCATGCCATGTCGTAAAAGTATTGGTAGTATTGTTTGAAGTCGTAATTCCTTCTCATGTCGAATACGAATAAGAGACATATGTTTCTGATTGAAATTGAATGGTGTTTCCATAGTGATATGTTTGGTCATTTCGAGAACAAAAGCTCCGCAGTCATACCCGTTTTCTTGATAGGGAGAATCACCTTGAACGATTGTCCAATTAATTGGATCAATGTTCATAAGATCTGTGTATTGTTTCAACATGGTTGCAATGGTATTGGTTACTTGCGGAAAATATGTGTGTAAGCTATCATACTGTGTTATAGTATGTGATGGGATGTGTACTGTGTTTAGAATCCAATGGCAACCGCTCACAATTGTTGGTAAAAACAAATATTGTTTAGAAAATATGTTGTGTTCGATTAAATTTTTCTTGACGTTTTCAAAGCCATGTGTGAGGAGTTGATTAATGAAATCCGTATTAAATGCATAAACGTTTGACTTGGAATAATTCACGAGAAGTCTCATGTAGTCGTCAATAATGAAGTTTGAATACCAAGCATTTCTTTTAGAAAATGTCGACATGACAGTAAGATTGGTTGAACTACTGAAGTTAAACACGTGAACCGTTGTGAAGGTCGAACGAATTACTGTTTGTAATAGGATTTCAGGATTGTATTGTTGGGGTGACAATAGTATGGTCATCCCTTCTATTACCAGGCTGTATTGAGGATTTGACAATCCGGTTTGGTTTGCGTGTCCTTCGTGATTCGTTTCCGTATAGATGTGGGTGGTCCGATGATTGGTTGCCGATGACCGTATGTGATGGAATGGGTCCTGTTGTTGTACACATTGATAGATTGTAGATAAAGAAGGATCGATTATGTGTGAGCATAGGTGTGTATGTTTGTTTACAAATTAGTGTTGTGTTTTTTATACAATAAATGGTTTTGGTGAAAATGAGGCATGTATCGATTTTATATATGTAATGATTCATTATATATATATGTTTAAGTTGTATATAATGTGATAATGACTTAAGTGCTAGGTTATATTGAAATACAAATGTTTTAGACACATAATAACAATTATGACATGATTACATTTGATAATAATATTATTTAATAATTGGGAATATATGAGATTGTATAAAATAAAAAGGTTTTTTTTTTTATACTTATATATTTTATGTTTTTTTTTTACATAAATCAATGATTATAATATATAATTTAGAGAATATTTTGAGTTAAGTGATATTTATTAAGATCTAATGTTTAAATGCTAAATACATGATTTATGATAGTATTAATTATGTAATTTTTTTGTTTTTTTATATAAGTTATATATATTTTTGTTTTAAAATTGTGTTAGTGAATTATATGATGTTTAGTAGTAAGCCTTATTCTATATTAGTATATATTATTGTATATGTGATATATATATAGTATAAAAGCGTTGATTATTGCATATTTATTGATGCATTTGTTATATAAAATTATGAACAAAGTGGTCATAGTGGTGTAGACATATTAACTATGGAATAAATGTCATCACATTGTGTGATTAAAATAGAAATGTATGTGTTAATTTAACTAATGTATTTTTTGTTTCTTGAAAATATAGTTTTTGTAAAAAAGGTTTTGAAATATTTTAGAAAACTTTAAATTTGTTTTTTTTTTTTTATTACTTAGATTAGATCTAATATAACTAAGGATGATTTCATTGAGTAGATATACTCGTGTATGCTTAATGATAATATGTATAAAAGAATTTTTGTTGTGTATATGTTTTTATTATGTTATTCTAGATTTAAGAAAAGTTGATTAAATTTGTATTTTGTGTCATTAAAGTTATATGATAATTATAAGAAAATTGTATAGTGTAATTTATTCTTGGCTTAAGTGGATTTTATTGTGATGGGCAATTTTATTGAAATGATTTAGTTTTGTTTAATATAAGTGGTAATTTATCTTAATAAAGTATTTATATTCTTGTTAATTTGTGTTATCTATCTCCCTTTTAGATGATTTATGTATGAAAATTGTGTTTTAATTTTGCTGTAACGCATTTGACTCAATGCATAACATTAAAAGTAGTTTTATAATCTATTGTGAATATATTAATTATATGTGTAATGTATGAGTTGTATGAAAAATATCATACTTTTATACCAAATTAGAATTTTTTATATATTTTTCCCAGTATGTATGTTTTGTCTGATCTTAGCGTTATGCAATTGGTCCTACTTGGCATCATTTATGTACTTTTTGGCCTGGTGTATTTTTATTATTTTTGTAATAGAGTATTTATCAGCATCTTGTTTATATGTTTAGACTTTATAAATGATATCTATATTATTGATATCTCGTTTATGTATGTTTATATTTGTATTGTAAATAAATGATCAATAGCATTTCTTGTATCATTATTCAATATTTTTTATTGTTTATTTGGCTTTCTTATTATGTATGTAGCCTATATTAACATTCTTTATGAAAATAGCCTGTGTTTTTTTAAAAAAAAAATTTTTTTTATTATATATTTGGTATTTGGTCTGTATTATTTATGTAATATTTATTAGCATATTTTATGTATATATTTTTTAATATTATCATTATTAATATCACTTATTATACCAGGATTATTAATATTATTCTTATGTAAATTAACTTTGCGATATAATGCTTATATTAATTATTGGTAGTATATTTAATGTTGTAATTAGTATTGATGCTATATCCCGACATTTTGTCGGTAATAATATTGTGTGTGATGTTATTTTTCTATGTTTGAAACCTTAAATTAAGAAAATCTTATGGGTCGCAATTTTATTAGCATTATTAGGTTATAAGGACATTTCCCGTTTGCATTTGCCTTTAGGTATCTCGGTTTGTAATTATAAAAGTGTTTTAATACTGGTATTAAAGTAATGATAGTTTTTGATTTGGTATTTTATGATAAATTTCAGTTTTATATTTATGGTTCATTAAGTATACTAGTATGATCTTTTATTTCGGCCTGAAGCCTCGCTTGAGCGTATTAAAGTGATATTTAAAAAAAAAATTAGGTGTGAATTGTAGTTGATTTCGTGTAATACAGTAATATTGTGTATAAGGATTGTTTGCAAAAATTCGATAATTGTTTATGGGATATGTGGAAATATTGTGAATGATAGGAAATTATACTATTCGTTATTTTACGCATTATTTTTTGTGAAATAATTGTAATGGATTTGTTTACTGCATTATTAAAATTATAAAAGGGTGATACTTTTATACTAAATTTGATTTTGTTATATTATTGTTTTTATAATATTTGTTATAAAGATTCATAATGTTATAAGATTTGCTTGGCGAATATTATTATTATGTTGTTTAATGAAAACCTATTCTTGTTAAGTTCATTGCTATATTTATATAATTTTATCGGTTTCAATATTATATATTTGGCTTATATAAAAGCGTTATTTATTTATTAATGCTCTATTTATTAGCATTAATATTATTTTTATTATTATATGTTAGGCCTATGTGTATTGCCCTTTATATATATATATTTTTTTAGCATGTATTATCATATGAGTGGCCTTTATTTTATAGGTGTTATGTATATTATTGTTATTATTATAAAAATGAACTATGTTAGAACAATATTATTTTTGTATTCAAAATTTATGTTGGTATGATGCAGTGGTTATAATGTTAAAGTTATCTACATCTATAATAAGATAGTATATAGATCTATAGTACGATATTCACCAAGATATGTAAAAAATAAAATCGAAATTAAGTATTTGTGTGTTAAAAGAGTTACATTTCCTCAGTGTATTGACAAAGCTGAAATTATTAAGTGTTTATGTTTGTGAAAATTTGGATATGTTACAAAAAAACATTTTGTAGGTTTATATATTTATTAAATATTTAAGTTTGTAAGCAAATTAGGCATTTTTGAGAGTTTTGTAATGAAAAATTTAACGATATTTTTAAGAGTTTTATGTCTGGTGTACAAAGAGAAGTTTTGTCACCCCTGTTAAGTGTTCTACAGAAAAATCGGTCGGGGCTCAATTACCCGTGTATTGCCGTGTTAATCTCGCCTAGATCATTTAATGACCTGGTTGGCGTCTCTGGTATTCAAGGGTGCCTTCTAATTGACTTGAGTTGTTTCGTTCATAAGTACTATATGTATGTTTAGATTCCATTTAAAACGTTTTATCGGATGTTAGTTATATATTAGTGTAGTATGTATACTCTAATAGTTGTAATATTTTCAAAAATGGTTTTTGAACTGTAGAATGAAAAATAAAACTTCTAGTTATATCAGTTAACAGAATTGTATGACAATATTTGATTATTTTTTTAACTTTAATGTCAGTATTTTTAAGAGTTCGTATGTTTATTTAATATATAATTTACTTAATGTTTTATATTTATATTTCTTGTAATTTTACCAAGTTTTTGTAGTTGTGAAAAAATTGGGCAGCGGTTTTTTTCGGGCGAAGCCAAAAATTTTGTGATTTGTGGAATAAAAGCTTTTTACGTTGGGCGCCATTTTGTAATAGAAGAAAAGCACGGGGAAGCGGCGGTGAATGGATATTTTAAATAAGTATGAAAACGGCTCTTAATCGGGGTGTGCATGTGTGTATGTTTACTACAAGGGCTCACTTCCTGCCTCTAGACTTACTATTACACAGTGTTATAATATTGTATACAGTACATACCTTGTCGTGGAGTCACTCGAAGCTCTATGACCTTGTCGATATTCCTTGAGTATGTGATCTTGATATGTCGAAATGAACGTTGTTTTAACACGAATGTTTTCATTCATAAAATATATTTCAGACACTGGTGTTTTAACGTTATCTTACGACCATCTATCTCTCGTTAAAGTGTAATTCAGTACACGGTCTACCAATGGTTTTATAATAATCAATGCGCTTGTCAGAAATAACAACGTCTACTGAGTTATTATAAGCCGACTACATTCCTTGCTGACCAAAAATAGTCACATGGGTGTAATAGGATTGTTCGACCGCTAGAATTAATGACCTTTAACGACACTTTTAAGAGGTATAGGTATAGGTATATGTATGAACGAAAGAACAACAGTGTTTTTATTGCTTAATAATGACACGTGTGTGATAAGAAACTCGTACGGTTTTAAGTAATTGAATTGTAATGAATATAGTATTTTTATAAATCGCTACGGACTTGGCGTATGTATGTGTAAGGATAATAAGGAAGGATTATGTTATTGGTGGCCGCGGCGGACTGATAACAGCTACCCGACTTTGGCGTCCACACAATAAGGAAAGGAAAGATATTGGTGGCCGCGGCGGACTGATAACAGCTACCCGACTTTGGCGTCCACACAATAAGGAAAGAAAGGATATTGGTGGCCGCGGCGGACTGATAACAGCTACCCGACTTTGGCGTCCACACAATAAGGAAAGAAAGGACATTGGTGGCCGCGGCGGACTGATAACAGCTACCCGACTTTGGCGTCCACACAATAAGGAGAGGAAGGTTGTAAAAGAGATGTGAGAGAGCAACTGCGCTTCGCTGCGCTGTGGGCTGGGTTAAATAGTGCGTTTCTGTGTTGGTTAAGTTCGTCTCGGATAAGTTCGTGTCGAGTCGTGTGTTTAACTCCTTCTTTAATGAACCTATTGTTATGTAAATGTTACGCCTAAAATGAATATGTACGCTATCTATTAGAGTATTTTAAGTTTATTGAAATTATTCAAAGAGGTTCTATATCACACTACGCGCGTTGTATATTGAATAATAATAACATGATAGTTATATAAAAATGTCACATATAGTATAAATTTGAATATATAATATGTTATTACAAAATGATAGTTTAATAAATATAGTTAAAAGTTAAACATATGCTTTATGTTACTACAATTCGATTTACATTACTCCTAAAACATTAGTATTATTGTGTATTAAAAATAAAAATATAATGATTTTAGCGACTTGCCAAATTGTATAATGCGGTATCTGATATCTGGCGTAAAGTTAACAGTTCTACAGTAAAAATGTACTTAGATACTAAAGAAGCTTAAAATGAACATGGAATAACTCCATCGGAAGCCTCCATAATAGTTCATTCAATGTGGGGTTCGTTGAATAATAATAATTCTGTAATAGATATTGTAATTTTTGTATCTAAATATCTAAATTTTATTTTTTTTTAAAATTATAATATTTGAATAAACAGTAAACCATTAAAAAAATAGGTTGTAATAATTCGAGATAAACTATTTCCATAATATTAGTAACACATTGTGTATTAAAAACTAAAATGTGATGATTTTGACTTGAAAAATTGTATAATGCGGTATCTGATAGCTGTGGCAATGTTAACAGGTCTACAGTAAAAACGTTCTTAGATACAGAATCTGCTCAGGAGGAACAGAATAACTGTATCAGAAGCCTCCGTTCGTTGAATAATAATAATTCTGTAATAGATATTGTAAAATACGAGTATACAAAATATGAAAACTAATAATCACTGTAAAAGTATCTTTTCGTTTGAACAAAAATTAAAGTACCATTACTTATTTATAATGAAGTTTGAGATCGGTATTTGTTTTATAATTCTTCAGTACCTAATCCTAGTATGTCCACAACTACTTATACAAACATACATACATTTTCGACAAATATTTCGAATGTAAATATAATAGCAAACCTAAAATAGGTCCAAAAATATGATAATCTTTTTTTCCCAAACAGATTAGAAATTTAAATAATAAAATATACGGTATAACTATGTCGTGACAAATTGTTAACGGTATTTCCTTAAGACTATAATATACATGAAGTATATTTTAAATGAACAATGCTGAATGCATTACAAAAAGATAATTTCCATGTACATGTAATATTATTATTATAAAATAGTAACAGAACACTGCAGTAAACATTATAATATAATACTTTGTGTAAATGAAAAAAAAAATGTGTGAAAATTATTATTATGTCGCGATTCAAAATACAGATATATTTTTAATTAATTTTTTATTTTAATGTAATTGACTACTATAAAGTTAAATTATAATATGTTTTATAAATATGTACCACCAAATGTTTTACCTACGAGCCGCCATTGAAATACATTAACACATCACAGCTTTTGATTTAATTTTACTAATTCGGCTATGTCTTTCCAAAATTTTACTCTGGCTCCGTTCACTTCGCCTTCGACCATATGAGTATCGTCGCCGTCAATCGATAGATGTTTAGGATTTTCCAAGCTTGTACAGTCCCATTTGAATTTAAGATCTGACGAATTCGGATTTCTAAAAGTAAAATTGTTTTTGTTTTAACAGTTTATTTTGTTTTATTAAAAAACACCTATAAACGAACCCTGTTTTTGCAAAATTAGTCCATAGTTTACATATTGTCCTGCACATTCTTAATTCTCTGGAATTTGGTTTAGGCGTGAATGCAAACGAATTAGCAAGGAATAAATAACTCAATTCATCACCGTGACACGCTCCTGACGATATAAAGTATTCATTAAAATTACTCATTGATCGTTTTTTCTCAAATCATTTTTAAAAAGTACTCATTATTTCAGTTAATAAAAAATCTAACACAACAAACTAGAAAAACAAATAATTGTCTAGAAACGTTTGACAAAGTTAATTTAACATTTTTTTAATTAATCGACAAATAAGTTAAATATGTTAAAAACAAAAATTTCAACTGATATAGCGTACCTTTCAACTTTCGTAAATTTGGTTTTTTAGAAAAAAAAATTTCTTTTAACAGATTAATTTCTCCGTCAAATTTAAATTCATAGTTATAAACTGGCGTATTGCCTTTTTCCAGTAAGTGGACGAATCCTTTGTGGAAATCTCTGGTGAAAAACACATCGCCTGTTATCTAAAAAAAAAAAATTAAAACACTAGATGAATATGATTTTAACGTTTGCTTATGAAATGATATTAAATAATAAAATTTTCGGCACGTATTTAAATATTTTAATATGTATTTTAATATTTAAAAAAAAAATTTAGATCATTATGATTTTAGGTGAATCTGGTAGGTTTTATTTCTACTGAGATTTAAAGTACAGACAAATAAATATATATATCAATCAAAATAGTTCGATAATTTTTTTTGTCTGAATTTTTCAAAAAATTGTTTTATATTGCATTTATTAACAGCAGTAAATTCTGGATAAATTTGGAAGCAGGTATTGAATATAATTAATATTGTGTATTTGGATCATGGAATATAAGTATGTTATAATTAATAAATATAGTATGACCTAATATAGTAGTATATGCGAACATTATAGAAATTATTATGTAATATTTGAAAGTTGTTTGGTACAAGGACCAATTTCATTTGTAACCTAGATTATACCATATATAAGCCGTAGTATTAAGGTGTTGGGTATCACTCTATTACGGCTGCTGTTATAACTGTAACGTACGTTGTATATACTATTATTTGTACTTATACTGTGTGTTTTTTATGTTTAATAGTATTGTGTTCAATCATATTATTGTTGTGTTTTTATTTCTACTTAAATACTAACTTCCACCAAGTTATACAAGCGTATAATCCAATAGCAGGTTTTGGAATTGCAACCATAAATTGTTTATGGCAACTTCAATGTAATGTTATTACCTTGCAAATACTTTCTAGATTCTCAATGTCAGTTTTTAAATCGTGACCATTAAAGTAAAACGATCGGATTCTTTTTTTGACTTCATCGGATTTGACATCGCCTTTGAAAAATTCAATAAATTCTTCGACATTACGTAAAGGTATTAATTTTCCAATTCTATGATCTGAAAACATAAAAAAAAACTGTATTTTATAATTTCATGACTCGACAATTTAAATATATGCTGCTAACAAAAAATATATATTAATGTATCAGTTATACTTAAATCACGAACTAGTGATATAAACTTGCCTAGTCTTTAGATCAATTATGCAAATAACCCGCCATTAATTATTGGAGCCCTACGGTATTTCATACAAAATTAATTTAAAAAAATAATTTACCTCCAAAGAATACCATTCCTTCTAGATCGGTGAGTCCGGATATTAAAGGAATCGATGTGGCTGTTTTCGACAGCTCCTGAGGATGGGCTGGTATCAATCTCTCACTAACTTGATCGCTTTCAATGGTCGGAATAAATTGGAAAACTAAAAATTCTCTTTGATCCTTAAAAAAAAAAAAAATTATTTTACATTATCAAACGGCCAATAAAAACTATAAACAACCCACTAAAAAAATTATATTTTTATATTAACCATCTGCTAGTGGCGCCTTTCTTTCTACCATCTATAGTGAAGTACCTGTAAGGTTCTCACTCATTTTTACTCCTTAAAAAAATTCCCAAACATTGAGATGTAAATGAATGGATATAGTAGGAAACTTCAAAATGTAAATAATAAACTTTATCGCATTTTGACATACATCAATAATCTGTCCAAAAAATGCTTTTCTACAAGAGACTGGCTGCTGGGCTCGGTCGACCGCCTTATATAGCTTCGCGTTAATGCAGGCACGCCGTTGATTGGTTGGGGCTGTGGCGGCGTCGAATAATCCCATTGGTCGAACAACGGTGTCGCTACGCACTCTCATTGGTCAGAAATAAAGCGCTATGACATTTTTGTTCTATTTTTCCCATTAAGAAAATGCTTTCTCTCAATCTGAACTACTCGTATTATTCATTATTATTATCTATGGGTATCCTAACAAACAGTCCCGGAGCCTGCCAGCGTAATGAGTCGTTTTATATAGTTATATGTTTATATATTTGTCACAGGGTTCATTTTAAAAAGATATTTTTTTGTGGCTAATATTTCCTTGTTTTTTTTAACAAACTACCGATTGGGCGTATATTATGTAAAATAATTATTACTCTGCCCTTCGTGGTCGTTTAGTTTTTTGGCGACAGCCTACATTTGAATTTGTATAACACTATCATCATGGTAATTTATTGATAACGAATTGGAAACGAACTGCTGTTTTTCAACAAGATGGCAAAAAAAATGGGTGTCTGGTAAAGTGGGAACCTAATTTTACTATAAGAATAATTCTACGTAAATACGTACTTTACTTATAGATTCAACTTTAGTAGCTTTTACTAAGTCGTTTAAAGGAACTCTTCTTAAATACTGTACTATTTCGTGAGGTTCGTCTGACGGACAACCCAAATCCGCCGCTAATTTGAGAGCAGCGTTTTTGTGTTTCAAATTTATTGTCCAAGGATTAAAAGCACATCCACTTTGCATAATAGCTCTTTGGAACACACCTGACAAATCAACCCGATTCCGAATAAATACAATGATAGTTTAGCAGCCGTGAAGCATAAAAACAACATTTACCTTTCGATAACGGAGAAAGTATATGACAATGGATCGACACTGATCCAGCGCTAATGCCAAAAACTGTTATGTTATTAGCGTCGCCTCCAAACGCCGCTATGTTTTCTTTTACCCACTTAAACGCCAATAGTTGATCCTTTAAACCCATGTTTCCAGGGCAATCGTCAATATCCAGATTTAGAAATCCTTTTGTGGTCGTAATAGATAACAATGAAAAAAATAAAATAGCATCATGACTCAATTTGTAAAATCAAACATACAAAACTAGTTTAATTAAATATGTATGTATAAAAAGTTTAAGAGTTCTCTTAGTCTTTTACCTAGAACATTAAGGCGATAGTTAAACGTGACCAAGATTACATTTTCTTCGATTAAATAGTCCGGAGAATATAAGTTTGACGATCCTGAATCTAAGTTAAATACGCCTCCGTGCACAAAGATCATTACAGGTTTCTTTTCGTTGATTTCCTATAAAAAAAGAAGAAAAAAACAGTATTAAAGTTATTCATTCATTCGATAACACGGTTCTCGTTTTACTGTAATATATAAATATCGAATGTGTATTCACGTACTTGTGGCACAAATATGTTCAAGTATAAACAATCTTCGCTTCCAAAAACTTTTTCCATTGAAGCCGGATCGAGTTGTACGCACTTTTCTTTTTTCGAAAAAGCTTTGTAAACTCCGGTCCATCCAGGGTGTTTGACAGGTGGCTGCAATAAACAGTTATATTAATTATTAATACAAAATTCTTGGTAAATATGTTTCATCTGGGTATAACTCGTCCAGTTCATCTTGACACCTGGTCACAGGCTACAGTTTAAAAGTTGTAGTTTTACAAATTACAAGCGACATACTGTTAATTACCTTAAATCGTAGTTCACCGACGGGCGGCTTAGCATAGGGTATTCCTAGAAAACTGACAAACGGTTTATTTGACGGACGGGTCTTATAATATTGACCTTGTATAGCTCCTTGTTCGATATTAATGATCATTTTCCTTCTGGGTTAACAAAAAAAAAAAATGTATATACCTAATATTATAGATCTACTGAAACTCTAGAGATAACAAAAAAAGTTGAGACAACATTTGTTAAAAATAATATTAATTAGATTAAAGAAAACATTTTTTTTTTAAATTGTTATTAAAGATAGTTCAAACGTCTATCAAACCAAAAAAATTTGTGTCATGGGACACACGATTGATGTGAAACATAGATATTATGTTATAAATAGCATTTCTCTAGTATTTGATCTCTAATATAGTATCTCTAGTTTTTTTATCTATTCCATTATCTCTATTTCCGCTATTATCTGCAGCGGCCGACGCCGCCCGACGAGTCTCGACGCCTACCGAAGGTCATCACTACCTATTTCACACCCGTATACCTACGTATGTTTCACATCGTAAAATTTCGCTCGTGCTTATGCTCATCTTCTATTTTGTTGAATAAATTTTGTAATTTGAAAACTTACACTGGGATAAAATACATAGTTGGTCCAACTAAACTATTATGGTTAATATAGAGACACAATTCATTTCGTTTTAGTTGGATCGACTAAACAACAAAATGTATAGTTACTTTAAAGGCTATTGGGTACCGGCCAATTTCTCCGTCAAAAGCCACCCGTTTAACTTCAATAGGTCCGATCATTGTATTGAAGCGATAAGACTTCTTTTAACAGATTTGAATTCGGAATGAAGTTTACTTGAGATCGGTCGGAGAATTTTGTTCAATTTATAATTTAAACCATTTCTAAATTTGATTTTAATAATTGGAAAGTTATATAATGTTCAAACGTGTTTTATACTTAGTAAGAATAAGATATCAAAAAAGTTTACCTTGAAGGTATACAAATTAACCGGTAAATTAATTGATATGGTCGGAATTTATAAAAACCACTTTTTTCTTAAATATTGCCTATACAAAACTCCTTAAAAATGGTCGGTATCCAGAGGCCTTACGGGAGCTGTAGCATGGTTCTTACAAAAAAACATTAAGTATAGATATCAAAAAAGTAAAAACACCAACCCATTGATAAAGATTTTCTCTATACATTGTGATTAATTCGGTAAATAATGGCCTATTTTCGATTTAAAATTTGATTTGCCTAAAATAAATTCAAATGTAATTCGAGAATTATCACTAAATTAAAAAAAATAGTAAAAAATAATTTTGGAGGTCTTCGAAAGAGAAAATTGAAAATCGGCTTCCTAAAAAACCTAGACAATTTGTCAACAAATCCAAACATACTTTAAAAATGAAAATCCAACATTGGGAAGTATGTCTAATTTAGCACCGCTTATTGGTCTAAAATGCATGAAAACTAGTTCTGCTCCGACCCCCTTATGGGGTAAATTTACTAAATTCTCACAATGTATAGTGAAAATCTTTATCAATGGGGTGGCGTTTTTATTTTTTTGATATCTATATTACTAAATATTTTTTTGTAAAAACCATGCTGCGGCCCCCTCAACTATAAATTTAGTCTGCTCAACTATTTATTTAGTTATTCCAACTTGTATTTTTTTCTGTGTATACTTTATGCAGCGTAAAACTTCTTGGAAAATATATTTTGGAATAATACAATTTTTTACCTACTACTAATATAAACCTATCAGAATATGATTTGTAAATGAAAAATGGTCGTTTTAATACTAAAATAGTATTATTTAAACCGCGAATACAGCATTATGTAAACCTAATATTAGTAATTTTAATTATATAATTTTTTTAAAAAAAACCGCCATATAACTGAAAATACAATAAAAAATATACTTACACAAGTTTAGTGTGTTAAGTTAAAAATGAAGTATTATTAATCGCCAGTATAGAATATTATGATTTGGACACAAAGTAAATGTATAATACATTACATATATTTTATAGTTTATCCCCGTAATCTCGGTAACATATAATAAAACAAGGATCACAATATCCTTTCGCCATACTTTTTTTTTTTTTTTTATTAAAAATATATTTACAATCTGTAATATTAGTTACAATAAGTAAATTTGAAAACAAATATAATACAATGACAGGACAACGTCGTCCTCCTCGTCGATTAAAACGAAATTGGTCACGCGACCTTCTCGCGTAAAAAATCAAAAAAATTTTAAGGAATTCAAAACAATTATAATTATGTAATTCAATCTAGTTGAAGTAGTGTTACTGGACACCCCTTCTTTCGCCATACTTACAGTTTAAATAATAATATAATGTAGCATATAATACCTATGTTGAATGTACAATAAAGTTAATGTTGTAATGTATTATATATACATAGTATAACACAAATTCGCTTACCTCGTCTGTGCACGATTTTCTCAGTAAAACTATTGAACGATGATGTTATTCTGATTTTCACTAAAAAATATTAAAGTGTTTACCAAGAGAAGTTTAGGTGTATAATGAGTACCTTCGCATTTTAGGTACTTAGTGTGAAGCTATATTAGAATAATAATCACTATATAGACTATAGTATATACTAATATAATAACTATGATAATTAAATTTCTATTTCATAAAAATAAAGTAGATTTTCCTTATGATAATATTATAATTCCGTAATAAAAAATAAAAAAATAATTCCGTCAGCCGGAAATTCACACGATTGTTTTATTTTTAAATTAATTACTCAAGTATGAAGTGGGTTTTAATTAAAATACCGAAAAAATTGAAACAATACTTTCAAATTCAATAGAAATGTATAAGTAGGTAGTGCGAATAACTTAGGGAATTTCAAGCTAATTTATAATATAATTGTTTCACATATTATTTTCACATATTGTATAACTTAGGGAATTTCAAGCTAATTTATAATATAATTGTTTCACATATTATTGGGACATCGAGTTTGTGAATGACGGGAGGCCTAATATGAGGGTCATTTCTTTAAAATTACATGTTTTCTTAAAAAACAGTGCCTTAACTTTTTAAATAAAATTTCAACAATAAATTTAACTGTTCACATTCATTAAGTAGGTACCTTTAAATAAGACTAAAAAGTAAAAACATTAAAAAAAAAACCAAATAATTATTTTTTTTAAATAAGCGTTTCTAAAAAAATACTTAAAAAAAAACAAAAATTGTATTGATTTGGAAATTATTTTCCTTTAAAATTGTTAGCAATTCCTCTAATTCCCAATCACCTTTTTTAATATAATTTTTTAACTACTATCATTTCAGCATTTAACTCTTTTTCGTTGATTTTCAGCAATGATTTATAGTGATTAATAAACATGGAAGATCTTTTGGTATCGAGTTTTTAAAAACTGCCAAGGGAATAAGCTAAAGCTAATATTTCCGATGAAAAACGTGATTTAAGATCTCTTATAATATTATCCAACACTTGGTTATACTTGCAAATAATTTTTCCAATATTCTTCCAAATCTGAATAATTTTAGGGTTCATCACGAATACCCGTTGCCCCAACCGTAGACCCCAGAACATAATCTTTACAATGCACATTTTGGGTAGGTTTTCTTTTTTTTCTTTAAGTAGTTAAAGGAACTTCTAAACTAACACCAAAGTTTTCAAAAAATATTGTGAGGTATAGTGTATTAAAATGATCTTTGTTTTCTCGTTTATCTTGTAAAGTTTTTATGACAGCATTTATGGCATCCATAGAATTCCCTAGTGAGGCATTTCTACTCTGCAATGATTTGCTTAATATATTTATAATCACAAAGGTGTTATCTAAAATAAATACATTTATAAAAAGGCGATATTTTAATAAATTATTAAGAATTCCTTCAGCTTCAATCGCATTCTTGTCATTATCGACATCAACTTTATTCGGTAAAACATTAATTATTGCACCAAAATGCTATTTGACCATGACAATATTTTCATATCGACATGCTCATCTTGTGTCACTAATTTGCCTAATTTCACGAGGTGTAATATTCATCATTTTTCGAGCTTCTAAAAAATTATGATGGGACGAGCCTCTAATATGCTAAAAAAAAATATATTAGAATAATAATACATAATTAAAAAATTCAGTTTAAGGGGAACTGTTAATTTATATTTCACACTTGCAGACTACTTTTATTATAGTTTGAGTATGTTATATATACCAACAAATATTGACTCCCCCTAGGCAATGCACCAATACCAACACTGTAGAAGTGTTTATAATTATATATTTTATAATTTTTTCTAACTGTAAATCTAATCAATTTTTTAATAGCTCAATCAAAAATTGGCCTTTCAACGCCCATAGAGAAACAGTAAACTGCACATTAAAAGGAAAATTCCGTCTTATTAATACGCTATAAAATGACATTATGAGTTATTTTTTTTATCAAACTTCCGTCAATACTGAAACAATAATTTAAAAAGTTATATCACTAGAAAAAAAATATATTTGTACACGCCTTAAAATTAGTTGGCATGTTTAATTTTTTTCAAATATTGCCTGTCCTTGACCCTTAATAAATAGCCCGTTCCGTTCCCCTTAAGGTCAATGGAAAAGTAAGGCGTGTAATTATATGATATTTTTTTCCACCCCCAATTATTGTCCATACCATTTACCTTTGCTCGTTTTATCTGATAATATAAATTTATAATTCTCGATTATAAAAAAAGCCAGTACAGTGGGATCAGGGCATAGTGGGGACGGAGGGGTCACAGGTCTACAGATTTCATTATAACTGAAAGTGATAAAATCACTTGTAAATAAACGCTTCGATCTGAATCTGTGGATAGTATGTTCAATCCAGTTAAAACGGTATAGAAGATATCGTGGGACCAGCAATGATGTACTTAAAATTTAATATTTAGTCTTGTGCAGGGTGGATAAGGGTTAATCGTCTGTCTGTAAAAATGTACTGTCATAGTTACCCATGTACCGTAATTAACAATATAATGAACATATTTTCATAACCTCACACATAGCAACCTAAAAACTGACTACGGCCAAAGTGTAAATTTACCCTATTTTTTATGTTTTTCCTTTATAAAAAAAAAAATTGAATACATATTTTTGAGAAAATCGTATATGTTATAGTTCTATTTTAGATCTACTTTCGGTCTAATTTTCAGACCTAAATCTTTCAAAACTTTGCTTGAAAAATTCTATCCTTTCTAGGGGAAAGGGTTTATGATATTTTTTTGTTTTGTTAATGTTTATCGATAGTGCTATGTTTAAAGAACAATTCATATAAATTTGGAACTTTTTCGACTATTTTAAAAAAAGTTATAGAGGATCGTAGTTTTAAGTTGAAAAATTTGTACATTTTTTGGGTATTTTTCTCGATTTTGATGGGGAAGGGGTAACTTTTTTTAATTTTTGGCCTTTTAAAATGAGTTTGCAAAGACAACGATCGTTTGGCTCTATCTGCCACCAACCGAAGAAGCCTTAGAGCTCTTGGACTATCCATAACATCTATTTTGTACTTTCGTTGAAACTCACTAACAAAATAAGATACTAATCTATTGTCAAAATCTTCACCTCCTAGATGAGTATCGCCAGCAATAGCTTTTACTCTATAGACATCATTTTTTTCTTTCTGTAGAATTGATACATCAAACGTACCACCGCCCATGTCAAATACCAATATGTTTTGTTCATTCTCCAGCTTATTGTCCATACCATAAGCCAGTGCAGCAGCTGTAGGCTCGGCTAATACTTTGAGAACATTAAGGCCTGCAATTGTACCTGCGTCTTTAGTTGCTTGCTTTTGCGAGTCGTTGAAATACGCTGGAACCGTGATTACTGCGTCTGTGACTTCCTCGCCCAAGTATAATTCAGCGGACTTTTTTAATTTCGCCAAAACCATCGAGCTGATTTCCTCGGGGGTCAATTTGATTTTTTTGCCCATGAACTTGACTTGAATTTTTGGTTTTCCACAATCGTCGACTATTTTGAACGGCCAGTGTTTCATGTCCTCTTGTATCTTCTCGTCGTAGAACCTCCGGCCTATTATTCTCTTGGCGTCGAAAACAGTGTTTTTATAATTTATACCAGCTTGATTTCTCGCCTCTTCGCCAACCAACCGTTCGGTTTCTGTAAACGATACATAACTTGGTGTGGTCCTGTTACTGTACTCGTTGGTGATGTTCTCTACCTTACCATTCCGCCATACACCCACACAGGAGTAGGTCGTTCCCAAATCGATGCCGATCGCCGTTTTACCGACCATAATATTTGCTCGAAGTTCACTTCAACGTAAACTATACAAATTTGTTTTAAAAAAAAAAGCCAACTACTTTACAACTAAATTAAATGAAAACGGGCTTTGTGCGGGCTGTTTACATGGTTGAGTAATCGGAATAACATCACCACAATAACAATATAAGTGAAGGCTGATATTATAATTTTATTATTGTTATATCTGAATAATTTTTGTTTACTTTTGAATTCCAACGATACCCCTATAAATAGATAGACCCCGTTCCTCGATTTACCCGCCAAAGGTTGCTGTGTCAAAACATTGAAGTCAGTGGTTCTCAGCAGGGACAAATCTGGTAGACACAGCTGGGATTGGATAAATGAAAAGATGGCGGCGTCGATCCAAAAATCATTGTTTACATTAAGTGTCCGCTCTGATTTAATCCACTCTGTGGTGGACACCATATTGTAATTTGGCGTATATTAATATAGATTAAAAGCAGAAGAGACACTCTCAATGTAAACAAAAAAGTGACGACCATTTTTTGTAAAGACCTATTCAGTATTATGTGTTACATCTATACAAAACTATAATAATAATAATAATAATAATAATATATAGATATAACATTATAGCCTTAAGAAGATGGCAGCCGCGTTTTTGTGTGATAAGTAGAGCTCGGATGTTAATGACCATAATTAATGTATCAAACTATTAGAGTATACATCTCAAAATATTAAAATAGGTATGCAATTACTTGACATTATATAAATAACATTTTACATAGGTTAATTATTTAAAAAGGTATTATATATATCAGGATAACATTGAATAGGTAACAATTATTTTGGTGATGTCTTCAAATTTAAAAGAACAATGACGATTATTTTTAGAAATTTTGGATAATGTTTTACAACCAGAATTTTCGTTTAATACGTTTCTCGTATTGTGTATAATTTTCTTTAACTCATACCCGTGAACATGATTTAAGATAATAATAAAATGGAACATTTTTAATAATTATACTTACAAATGTGCTACTAAGTTTAGAAATAATCATTATAGGCAAATTTATGCAAAATAAGTTTGCTGATTTGAAATCTAGTCTTTGTGAATCGAGTTTATTTCGTATAATTCTGATTTCACTAAAAAAATATGCAAAATCATAAACATCCGAACTTTAGTGATAAGTATCTTTCCCGGGTTAATTTTTATCAGTGTCCAGGCGACTTTATTTGAATAATTTTTTTATTCGAACCTATTAAATAATATTTTTATATTTTATGTGATTATTCCGAATACATTTTTTTTGTCTGTTCCCTAGATAGTAATAATTTAACTTCAATAACGTTTTTTTTTTATCTGTATCTTACTTTAAAACGGCCGAAATGATTTACTTGATCAGCAAAGTCTATCATCGATCAATATAAATTGTGCCTAGTTTGCGCTTTGGGGAGGGGGGTGTAGAATTTGAAAAAGTTCACTCCTTCATACTTAAAAAAATGGGATCTCTAATTATCCCTCCCCCTCCAAAAAAATAATAATTGCAAATGTTTCATCTTTCAATTATTCAAAACTACTAAAACTCAGTTTAGCTAACTGACAATAATATTAAAGTAAATTTAAATTAACTTTACTAATGAAGCAGTTATCCAAAATATTTGCACGTGATGTATACTACTAAGACCTAGACGGTATCATAATGAGCAGTTAAACTCTTTTACGTTATTAATTATTATTATTATTATGGTTCCATAATTAGTGTGACCAGACGTCCCGATTTTGGCGGGACAGTACCGATATTCAAGCAGGTGTCCCGCTAAATATGGTGATCAAATCGGGACAGTAAAATGTACCGACTTTTAATCGACGTCCCGCTTTTGTCCCGATTTCAAACAATAGTTATTTTTTTCTTATTTTCACTTATGGTGTGTATATTTTGTGTTCCATCAGATCACATCAGTTTATTTTGTACAGTTTCTATAATCTATACTGTGATATCACTTCTTATCATAGAGACCTAGACATTGGTTTTTATCACGTTATGATCTGGACTCTCAATCGGCTATAGGTAACCACGGTTTTAGAAATGAAACCCAAGTGGTTACAACCATAGACCTATAAAAATTTCTTTATATATCTATGGTTACAACTGATAAAAAATCTCCTTTATTGCTCAAATCTATTGCATCAAATGATAAATACTAAGTATTAATAATTTTTTTATCTGTATTAAATATTTTATAAATTTGTATTTAGTATATTTAAGTTTGGTTTTTATCCTACTTTGATTATAATTACAAGTTTATTTGTTATAATATTTAATACTTGTTTTTTAAAGTTACATTTTGTTTTTATAATTTTTTTGTTAAGTATATAATATACTTAATTTTATTAAGGTATTAATAAAATAAATATTTTATGTTCAATGAAAAATTGATTTAAATTTTGATTTTTATCCTATTTTGATTATGATTTTTTTTTTGCACTGTCTAATTTTAGCATGAAGAAATAAAGGTGTACCCAAAACCAATTATTAAGCGAGATTAAATCCTACGAGTACTATTTTATGAGGAGGGATACCCCACTTCCTCTAGTTCCTTTTGAATACTTGTCCCGCTTTTATAGAATTTTGAACAAAATAACATTTTCCAACATATTGGATCATTAAATTTTTTTTAATCAACAAATTATTTACCTATATTTGAGTATTTGATAAAAACATTATCCTCCTTAATAAATATTTAGTAATAGTTCATAACAATATTGTATATATAAGTCACAGAGTAAACTTTTTTGTAAGTTTTCATATCGCTTTTTAAATTCGAAATATTCAAAATATATATATATATATATATATATATTAATTTCCTAATACAATTTAAACTGTAGGTACTACTAAAACAAACTACTGTTCAAACATCGAAAAATATTCAATTTTTTCCTATAAAATGTTTGGCTTAAAGACCGTTGTGTAAACAAGTATAACAGCGATTTTTTTTGTCAAACGGCAAACCAACTACCGTTTGTTTTATGATTGGCAGCCACCATTATTATTCGTATATTAACAACGTAACACTGAAATCGCTACGACGGAATCCATTAAAAATAATACGAATCATTAAAGTCTTAAATTCCTGCAAAACATCAAGTGTAAAAAAAAATAAAACTATGTATTTTAAATATGCTAATATATTTGTATACTTGTTTGTTTATTTTCAAATAGCAAACACATTTACTGATGAGGTGGGTGATTAAATGATCTCATAGCTTAATGTATGATTCATTAAATGAAAAAATATATAACTATAACCTTTTTATATATATAGTGAATAATTCGGGACACATTATTTCTGCAATAATATTGTTTACATTGTGTATTAATTATAAAAATATAATGATTTTAGCAACTGGAAAAAATGTATTATGGAGTCAAAATCTTTAGTGTCAAAGAAGATTGTCCTTTTTGTTGCTTTGGGTGTTTTGGAAGAGTTACCAAGTTAGATACAAGAGGCTACTTACTGGAACACTTATCTGAATATAATCTAACTCGGGATTGCATTAAAGCGATAACAGAGGGCATGCCATACGGTACACAATAATAATTTAGTAATACATATTATAAAATATATTTATATACGTGAAATGTGAATAGCTAATAATCACTTTGCTGTTTTTCATAAATTATTATGGTTAGGTAGTATGTTTGTTACAACATTTCTGGGCAATACTTACACTGCAACGTATGTGAAGATAGTTAGGCAGAAAGTATATAGAAATATAAAACTCGTTTATTTTCGTTTGCCTACGAAATTATGTCATAAAACAATATTCATTTTGTGGCATTCCCCATGACTTTTTTAGACACGATTTTAGATTATTTAAAAACTAAATGAGCGGGCAGAAAAACATTATGTTTTTAAATAGCTTTTTAGAATACCCTTGTTATGGTCAAATGTTGTACATAAAAACCCGATAATAATAACTGCAACCAGTCAACTCGTTAAAATATAATATAGTTGGATACATTTTGATGTGAATACTTTTTTAATGATTTCTAGTCCATCAAAATATGAAGAAAAAGGCTTTTAAAGATCATATGAAACAAAAATATAACGAGTATTATGGGATTGCTAATGTGGTACCGTCCACAGGTGAGGAGTAATGTGGACGCTACAATACCAGCCGGTGTCGAATTTCTACATTTTCCACCTCTAGGCAAGTAATATTTTTCACTCTTTTAGCAATCAATTTTTCGTTTCTTTATAAAATAATATTTTTAATATTTCAACTTTCAATTTTTTGTAATGTGATAAATAAAAATAAATGTTGTTACATATTTTTTGGCTTTTCTAAATGAATTATTAGTTATCCGAAATATAATATCTAAACACAAAAATAAAAATCCAGTACAAAGTGATAGGCAGAATGGTGACGGAGCATATTGCACTCTACAACTTTTTTACTGTTTATCTACCGTTCTAGATCTATTGAAATAATTCCGATTTGGTGTATGGATGAAATTCGTTTGGTTTTTGTTTAGTTTAACATTACTAAACTTGTGACTGAGGTCTGACTGAAACATGTCTTTTTTTATTTAAATTTTCTTCCTTGGCGACCTATTGGTTGACTAATCTACGATTTCACACGTCATGAAGTACCAGCACTGGCTGGCCCCTTCTATCGAGCCTACTGTCTCAATATATTATTATATATCTGCTTACCTTAAATATCATCTTTTGTGCTTATTGTAATTAAATATATTACAGATTGTACAATTTCCAAAAAAAAAAAAAAAATTCTTCCTAATCAACTCTAAACGTATCGAAGTACAAAAAATACAATTGCACATTACTATGCGCAATTACTGATCATGCTATCGTGTTTAACCACTCGATGTTTCATAGGGTTTAATACAAAATTTGTTTTTGCTTAATAAAATTTTAGTCTTTTTATACAATTTGAGATCAGTTTTTCAATTTTTTTTTGGTTTTTACCTCCCTTCAAAACTAATTATTTATTATTATTATTTTGCCTATAACAAAAAAAAAAAAGCTAACACCTCCTCCACATTTAGCTCTAAAATATCTTTCCATATTATTAGATCTCTCTTATCCGGTATTTCTTGTTCTGAGTTAAAATAGTGCAGTTCCTGTAGGTGTCAGTTAACTCTGGGATCACTAAAAACGACTCGATTACATTGCCAGCTCATCTTTATCTTTCCCACGTCCACGTGGACTTCTCATCCCCTGTTAGAACATTCTTAAGCTTTACAGAAAAGTGTCACGTGGAATAGTTATTGCAATGGCTTAAAATAACTTAATCTGGTTTTATAAACATATTTAAAAACATTTCCTTTAATTCCTCAACCTAGTGCACCTTACACGTGGTGCCTACTATATGTGATTTTTCTATCCTCTTTTTCATTGTCCTCTCTCTTTTAACATTCTTAACCCCTGTTCTGTTCCCATCATACTATTCTAATAGCTTTTCAATTCAAGTACATGTGCATAATTCAGGTAAGTACACGCCACAGCAATTTAGATCATGAAAATAATATAACTTAAAACTATAAAACGTTGTTTTTGTAAAATATGACTGTTCATATAACGTCAAAACTTTTTGGGTTGTGTGTAACCAACTGGTGTTTTTCATATTTAGTTTGCAATGCTATAGTCATTGTGAAAAATACTGTTTAATAAAATAACGTGTAAAAAATAATACCTACCTATACATGGCCGGCTTCTGTACAACAAGGGAATTTTAGCTAAAATTAAAAATGCTAGTTGTATAGGTACTTATAATTATGTGTTAAACGCCAAGTGCAATGTAGTTACAATAATATGCCTTGTGGGGTCAAATAACAAATAAAATAATTCTAAACTTTTCAACGATGGTAAATTACGAATGTACAAAATAGGCATTCGCTATAACTTATGTAAATGTACAGTACTACCGTGCCAGAAAGTAGTTCTGAAAATATAAAAAAAACAAAAGAAATAAGTTAAAAAAAAAAAAGATTTGTTTTATACTAGTACAAAAAATATGACTATTCGTTTGTAGAGTAACATTGTGCAAAAAAAGAACTCCAAAAACAGATATATATATATATATATATATATATATATATATATATATATATATATATATATATATATATATATATATATATATATAGATACAAAATAGTCGCGTCGCATCATTTTGAAAACAATATGTCACCAACTAAAATAAAATGATCGATATTGGAACTCGAATAATTATTATCAGCTCAGTCGATCAAACCTTGTCGTATCTAGCCTTATTAAAAAAATATATTTTCAAGTACATTATTGACAGTGACCGCCAAACCAATTTCTTCTTCTAGCAACCCTATATATCAGAAACCACACCTAAAAGGGTACTTAATTTTGAACTGCATGCATTGACGTTTGAACAACGGGTAACTGTTTGAACAAATATACGAAGACATAACATCAATCCATGTTTTTTCTTATTTCAATAAATCATTTTAAATAAAATAACAATAGTAATAATAATAATAAAAGCACAAGATTAAATATGTTATTAGTAATGTTATTATTATGTACCTAACGACTTGTTGGAACAACTTAAATCGTAGAGAGTGTACAGATATTAATCAAAATTAGTATCACATTATGACATTATTGGTAGCTTTAAAATGAGAATTGATTTTATTTTAGTTATAAAGTAGAACATAGTATGTTTTCTGTGTTCCAGCGGTGCGAGGTGTTTCCTTACACTACTTATACTAAGTATTATATTAATAGAAAATAAAAAACAATATATTTGGTGGTCTATACTTGACAATACATTTTCAAAATAAGATACTGCGTTTAGTTACTATCGAAATCTTTATTTATTAATGTTTCTACTACAAACTAAGGAAAGTATATAATATATTTTTACTATTAAAACACACATTACGGTACAACAAAAATCTACAGAAATAAATCAAACAAAATTATTCAAGTAATATACTTATATTAATCTAATATTCTCTACGCTAAATATTAATAATATATAATATTATTTTAAATTATTATTATCAACGTGAATATGTGAGCATCTTAAAACCAATTCTAGCCGGAATCAATTAAAACAATAATATATTAATTATAATGTTAATTATAAACTATAATATACTTGCAATAATAATAATAAACAACCAAGTTGTTAATATTTAAATTAGACCTGAAATTCACTGAGACACGCCTCAGTAGTAAATTTGTATCATTTATAATAATTAAATTGTAGATTATAATAAAACATTTTTTTAATGACAATCGTTATTTAAATATAATTCTACAAATAGTATATTTTAGCGTAACTAATAAAAAAAAAGCGCGATACTTTTCCATCTAAATGGAAAACCGAATTAAAAACATTATAGCTTTAATTAATTTTCTGTTTCACCATTTCTCTAATTTTCATTTGCCGAAAAATAATCGGTGCTATAATCAGACTGAAAGTAGAAATAAAAACACAAAATTATTACACTCAATCATTATGCCAAGTGAAATAAAAAAATAGTATATTTCGTCCTAATTGATACAGTCGTTGTTTAAAGTCAACCTATTGAAATATGATACCACACAATATAGACTGTAGCATAGGCAGTTTTGTAATGCGAGGCTTGCTAATCGAGCCTGTTAGGACCATCAATACCTTAATAAATTCATATTTATAAAGTTAAAATAGTACTTAGGTTTATCTATAAAAGACAACCGGTTAAAGGCACTTGATTGGGCGAAAAATTGAAAAAATTCACCCTTACTCCTTCAAAGTCGAGAAAGAGACCCACAAAGTTTACATATTTTTCAACCTAAAATTACAATGCTTGATAAATTTTTTGAAAATATTCGAATGAACTTCAAGTTTGTATGGAATATTATTTTGAACGTGGTACTACTGGCAAACATTGACAAGCCAAATAAATATTATACGCTCTTTCCCCTAGAAGGGATAGACATTTTTTCTTTAGTTCACTTTTTAAAGCAAAGTTTTATGTCTGAAAATTGGACCTAGAATGGAACTATAACATATCAATTTACTATATTAACATTTATCAATTCTGCAGTCCAACTTTTTTTAAATAAAAATACCCCCTCCCTCCCCCCCCCCAAAAAAAGGAGTAAATTACAATGCATATTATATGGGTTAAGATGTGAAAATTAGTCTGAAGAAATGTCTGAAATATTTAAAAACTCACCCTTGCTGACATGTACCCAGAACTAAAACTTGGATGTTTGCTACTGTCCTCTCTCTAAAGGCAATACATTACATTAAGAATTATAAAAAAAAAATCATTTACCATAAAACTATAGATGACCAAATTATAAAATGCCTATAAACATAACAGTATTTCAATACTGTTATGTTTATAGGCATTTAAAAATTTGTTTTTAAATTAACAACCTAATTATTAAGTGTAATAGTGAATTCATTTTACCTGAAATCCAGGCTGAGTATTATAATTGTACGGCTATAAAAACATTATTTCATATAATTATAATTTTTGTATACTTCTTTTTAAAATCTTTGGTTTAAAAAAAAAAATACAAATACATGGTTCATATATATGTTTGAATTGTAAAATAATATTTTTGCTGATAATGATTAAATGTATGTACTTATTACCTATTAATAAAATATGCACCTAAGTATGACAAAAAATATATGCGAATTTCAAATAGGGTATACAAAGGCAAGTCGGGTATGATATTTAAACTACTAGGTAACTACTGGTTTAACTCATTATCGTCGGGCCAAGACAAGAATGTAACATGTATGTTACAACTGTAACATGTTGGGCTATCCATGTTTTATAAATTAGTAACATTTTGCATTTACAACTATTAATAATTATTATTAAGAAGCTTACTTTAAGAACGTCATTATTTTTAAATGGCCAGCCCCTTATTTCCTTATCTTGTATTTTCTTAAGCAAAAAAAAAACTATATTAGTAGGTCATTTTAAGTGTTAATTCAGGTACATTTGTTTTTTTTTTTTGTTTCGAATGATAACCTGTATTTTTTTAATAAAAGTGTTTTTATTTCTAATGAAGTACTATTTTTTAAATAAATTAAAAATGTGATAGTGAGACAAATTTTAGTATGCATTATGACTTCAACAATGTTATACGTTTAGTATTTTTTTTTTAGCAAAAAGTTAAAAATAAAACTCCATAAAATAAAACAATTTTCTAGTTAGATGAATAATAAAACTTTTCTAATGTACTTTCATACTTACTTACTTCTCTTAAAAAACATGACACAATTTTAATATTCAAATTTAAGTGTAATTTCAAAGGATAATTTTAGAAGACAACTTTTAAAATTTAATTAGCAACTTATAAATTTAAATTATTCACCTATTAATGATGTAATAACAATTATTTATTATAAATTATCAAAGATAATAGTATGATTTTGGTCCAACCCTGACCTTTAAAGTAATTATTATAAAAGTTTTAAATCGACCAGTAATAATTGTCATTACATTATTTTAATTTTAATAAGTTAATAAAATATGTAAGTTTCTATTAGACTTCAAAAAGTTACGCCATTTTTTTGAAATTTATTATTTTTGGACTAGGACACTGAAAACAATATAATTTAATATAACAAAAGTTATCTCATAGAAATAAATATTGTTAAGAGGACGCCACACACTACTAGTGTGAACATTTGGTTAATCTACTGTCAATGCTGGCCTCATATACATGCACAGCGCAAAGCCGTTTTTAATAGAGAAAAAATGTAATTTATCCTATAGAAATGACTGTGGTAATCTGTCAAAAAAAAATGACAACCAATTAAGAATCCTCATTAGGTATTCTATTAAAATTGTCTATACTTTACTTTTTAGAAGTTGGTGGTGTAACGTCCTCTTACAGTAGGTATAATTGTTAAAAAAATATATATATATATATTAATTACTATAATTAAACAAAAAATTATCAATAATATTACATTATATTACCCTCTGTTCCACAAATGTACTATGTTGTAAAGGCCAGCCAAAAGACTTCAAAGGATCGCTCTAAGACAAAACACTTACGTAAACTCAAAGCATATATTTTATTTTTTTAGTTTGTGTTTTATTAGAATGGAAACCTTAATTGTTTCATAAAATTAAAGCCAAAGGGTATCCCATCACTAAGGCTGGCAACAACGTTGCCACAGATTACTTTTTCAATAACCACCATGTTGATATTATACGGTTTGTTTGACTTTTCTTAAATATTGAAAATTAACAACAGCCCAAAGCACAGAAACGAGAAATTCAAAAATATTTTCAGATTTAAAATCGGGTAAATGGTGAACTTAAGATTGGTGGAAAAGCCTAGGGTCTATTTACGCCCAGTTTTATCACAGTCGTGAGGCACCCTTAAGCGATTTTGAGACATTTCGTACAGGCGGGGTGGTTTTATTTATATAATTTGCATAAATAACTAATACAATATTAGTATAGGAAAAAAAATTAAATCCATTTAAAAGGTTTATAAAATTATTACTTGATTAGGATCTGTAGAGCACGTTTCTGATGTAATAGACATTAGGATAATAATCACACAAATCAGTTTTTTTGTATCCATTGTAGTAATAAAATTAAATTAAATAACCTTCGTAAAATACTTTTGAATTAAACGTGTGTACTTTTTACAGCTAAATTTTTCAGTTTTTATAGAAGAAAAATCTACTGATGTTTGTGTTTGTTAAGACTCGTTTGATCAAATAAGTGCAATCAATACACAAGTGTAGCGCCTTCTTATAAGGAAACGATAGTTTAAATACGGATTAAACAAACGTAAAGTTGTTTTGACCAAGGTTTATGTTATTATATAAAAACATGACATCAGTGTACCCCATGAGTCTATATTGTATTCGCAGGCAATCTCATTTTTTTTATGTTTCCTACTCGGTATTTTAAACTGTATAACTATTTGCTTGACTATACACTGTGCAATTTAACCGCGCATAAACAGTAAACAGGAAATATTATTCGAACAATAATTCAAATATTATACTAAATACATTTGTATCTAAAGTGTTTCCTACTTCCAAAATAACGATGAAGTCACAATCAATCGAAAATTGGCACAAATCAAAACTTACATTATAGTTTTCCTAATTTTTTTACTGATGCAAACTGGTAAGCAGACTAAATAATAGATCCGTATTTTACTATATACCGACCTATCGCACAATATATAGTTTAAGAGAGATAGGGTTTATGAACACCCTATATTTAATAGAAAAGAAAGTATTTGTTATTTTTTTCAGATGGTTGTGTAAATAGGTAACAGATACATTTTTCGGTTTTGTCAAACGACCAAAAACTACTGTTTTTTTAAGATTCGTGAACATAGCTACGATTATTTATATTAGTCAGTATGGATTTTCGACGTATGACCCAAAAAACACATTCACGGAAGTTTTACACTGAAATCGCAAGTAGCCATTAAAAAGAAAGACAGAAAGAATCATTTTAGTTTCATACACTGAAAAACATTATTCAAGCGTGATCCCGTTGAAAAAAATATCATAATGAACTTTAAATATTTTATATACTTTTTATACATGTTTCATTATTTTAATACAGCAAATTCATTTACTGATATGGTAATTTTGAATCTATACTACCTAATATTATAATTAATTAATAAAAAAAAAAATGTTTTTCCATAATCCTAGTGAAATATATAATAGTAATAATTGGAGACACATTAGTTTTATAATTGTAGTATTCACATTTTGTATTAAAAATAAAAATGTAATGATTTTAGCAACTCAGTAAAATGTATACATCAATAATTGGAGAATGTAACGAGACTATATCATCAGATGGCGAGGAAATATATTTAGGCGTTTCCTATGAAACTGGAAAACACTACTTTAGTGACGTAGCAAACTGCACAAAACATGGAATATCAAAAGGGGAAGCCAGCCAGATAATTGATCGGATGTGGCGTACGTAGAATAATAATAATTCAGTTATAAATATTGTAAAATATACAGGGTGATCCACATATCGTGAATCGTGAACTACTCAATATCTCATAGGGTTTAATAAGAAATTCAATTTTTTTTTAAATATTTTTTTCACACTATGTGATCTCAATTGTTCACAATTTCTTTTTGTTTTTACCTCCCTCCCAACTTAGTTTTTTCGATAGCAACTTTTGCAACTTAAAATATATAATATGTGAAATGTGAAAACTAATGATCATTTTAATAAGGAATCTCGGCCACTGGCGGTTGGTTTCTTTAGAACGGACAATTGTCTGGGGGAAAAAACGGTCTTCGCACCTTTCTCTGTGACCAATTTATGGTTATAAAGAACAAGTTACTAAAATATAAAACCCTTATATCTTGTTTTTACAAATTATGTTACAAACAAAATTTATAACGGTTTTACAAATTGCAACTAATATTGAAATATCCATTCTACGACATTACCAAAGTATTTTTTTTTGTAGTTTTTTAAATAACAAAACAAGTGGACAAATACAATTATTGTTTTTAGGTGAATTTTGTTATGTAATAACTTAAATCGCTTAATATTATTCATAATAATATTTGCAACCACTCAATTCGTTACAGAATAATACGTGTAATACAGTTTGGTAAATTTTAATGTGAATATTTTACAATGATTTCTAGCTGAACCTATGTCGAGAGAGCAATTTAAAAAATCAATTGAATTTAAACTTACTTATAAGGTAATTCTGAATGTTTGCTATCTAATTATATGGCACACTAAAAAAAAAAATTAAAAAATGAAATACTCAATAAACTTGGTGAATAATATAATAGTTATAAATCGAGATACATTATTTTTATTTAATGGTATTTATATTGTGTATAAAAATTAAAAATGTATTTAATAAAATGATTTTAGCAACTAGAAAATATTTATGATGAGGTACTTGGTACTGAGAAAATAAACAGATACGTTATTTTCATTGTTACAAGCCATTATGTTACCAAGAATAGAGTTAAAGCCTATTTACTGAGCCAACAACACCAATACGGACTAAATGAAAAGGAAGTCAAAGAGATAATTAAACCCTTAAAGAGTATGTTGAATAATAATAATTCAGTAATATATATTGTAACCTATAGAGCATGTGTTTTTTTAATATTTTTGAGGTGTACTTATAATATTTTACATATTTACTGTAAAATTAGTTAGAAAAATAAGTTGCAAAATGTTTAAACGCTTTTATTTATTTATTCTACGAAATATGTTAAATGATAATTTTATAACACGATTTTAGATTATTTAAAAATGAAATAAGCGGAAAACCCAATTTTTTTTTTAAATACCCTTTATGGCCAAATATTGTTCATAAAACGCAATTATTAGAATTGCAACCCGTCAATTTGGTAGGGCATAGTATAGTTTAATATATTTTAATGTGAATACTTTTGTAATGATTTCTAGATAATCATATGTCCTGGAAGGAATTTAGAACATTAATTATTGTTGGAAAATAATGTATACGCTACCAGCCGGTGGTGCATTTGTTTAATTGCAGCCCCTAAGCAAGTAATTTTTTCACCCTTATATCATTACATTTTTCGTTTCTTTATAACATATAGTTTTTTTGTTATTTTTTTTTTTTATTGTGATATAGAAAAATATGTTTTTTTATATATTTTAGAGTCGTGTAAGTTAATTATTAGTTTTCTAAATAGTAAAAATAAAAATAAAATGCCAGTACAGTGGGGCATCACGGAGAAGGAGCACATTAAGGGGAGGGGGAGTAACTGCTTTTAGATAATATGTGTCCAACCCTTCTGTTGAGAAAGGCCATATTATTTGTTTGTATACGTTTGTCGATAGTACATAAAGGTATACATTGACAAATCAAATAAATATCAAAAACCAATTTGCCATAAACAGTATTCATGTTTTTTTTAAACTTTTCTAAATGTGTGACTGAGTTCTGAAAATTTGACTGCTGACTTACCTGACCGAAAGAAATTACGTTTAATATAATTTAACATATTGTAAAATTATCGCATTGTAAATTAAAGTTTATTTTAATGTTTCAGAGCTAGAAGATTACTTCAATATCCTTGGGTCATTCAATTTATTCAAAAAATCAAACTAATTTATGATTTATATTGTCTATTAAAAAAAAAAATCATTGTGGTATGCTATTAGCTTATTTTTTTAATTGTATGTATTAATAACTATTAATGGGTGTGTGGGTTTTTTTTGTTTTCATCGATTACTCTACTTTTTGTGTGATTTATAAATGTTATAATCAAACAATAAAACTTTATAAAAATGTTAAATAACTAGTATTTTGTTAATTAAAAAAGTTTACTCTTACCCTTACCTATCTACAAGTAAAGGGTAAAATTGAAAAAGGATCTTGAATTCAAAATAATTGGTAATAAAACTTGTCTGTTTATTAATAGTGTAGAAATTCAAAATGAACTTTCAGTTTATATGAATTTTAAGCTTGCAAGACAAAGTGATAGTGGGTTGGAAACTTCTGGTTTTTTTCTTTCATTTTTATACGCAATGGGTATAGGTCTATATCTAAATCGGTGGTAATTTTTTTTATAATGAAAACATCTTAAATGTGACTTAAACACTATTAACATTATAGTTATTACACAATATTACTTTTGATTTGATCGTTATCAAGCAATGACATTTCTAACATTATTGTACTAACGATACAAAACGTATCGTTGGCTTTTGTACAATTTAGAAAACTTGTTATTTACAAAGTATAATTAAATATGTTATATGAATGTGTAGCTAAAATATTACTACTTAATCTACATGAGAATTTAATTTATTTTTGTATAATTATAATAAGCTAAACTTAAAGGGATATTAAGATAATGATAATAATGTTAAGAATTTTAGTACAATCAATTTTGTTATTGACTAGGACGTAGATCCAAAAAAGTGTCAGCACATCGCTGGGGATGTGCATGCCATATGGCTTTTAATATTACTCGTACCTCTGAAGAAACTAATAAATAAACACATTATAAAAACTTACGTTATAGTTTTCCTAATTTTTTTACTGATGCAAACTGATGAGGAGACTAAATAATAGATCCGTATTTTACTATACACCGACCCATCGCACAATGTATAAGTTTAAGAGATATAGGGTTTATGAACACCCTATATTATGATGGGACATAGAGTATTCGGTTTTTTTTTCAGACGGTTGTGTAAATAGGTAACAAATACATTTTTCGGTTTTGTCAAACGGCCAAAAACTACTGTTTTTTTTAAGATTCATGAACATACCCACGATTTTTTTTATTAGTCAGTATAGATTTTCGACATATGACCCAAAAAAACACATACACGAAAGTTTTACACTAAAATCGCAATAACAGTACCCATTAAAAAGAAAGACAGAAAGAATCATTTTAGTTTCATACAGCTGCAAAACAATATTTAAGCGCTATCCCCGTTGAACAAAATATCATAATGAACTATAAATATTTTATATACTTTTTATACATGTTTCATTATTTTAACACAGCAAATGCATTTACTGATATGGTAATTTTGAATCTATGCTATCTAATATCATAATTAATTAATAAAAAAAAAAATGCTTTTCCATAATCCTAGTGAAATATATAATAGTAATAATTGGAGACACATTAGTTTTATAATTGTAGTATTCACATTTTGTATTAAAAATAAAAATGTAATGATTTTAGCAACTCAGTAAAATGTATACATCAATTGGAGAATGTAGCGTGACTATATCATCAGATGGCGAGGAAATATATTTAGGCGTTTCCTATGAAACTGGAAAACACTACTTTAGTGACGTAGCAAACTGCACAAAACATGGAATATCAAAAGGGGAAGCCAGCCAGATAATTGATCGGATGTGGCGTACGTAGAATAATAATAATTCAGGTTTAAATATTGTAAAATATATAGGGTGAGCCACATATCGTGATTCGTGAACCACTCAATATCTCATAGGGTTTAATAAGAAATTCAATTTTTTTTTAAATATTTTTTTCACACTATGTGATCTCAATTGTTCACAATTTCTTTTTGTTTTTACCTCCTTCCCAACTTAGTTTTTCCGATAGCAACTTTTGCAACTTAAAATATATAATATGTGAAATGTGAAAACTAATGATCATTTTAATAAGGAATCTCGGCCACTGGCGGTTGGTTTTTTTAGAACGGTCAATTGTCTGGGGGAAAAACGGTCTTCGCACCTTTCTCTGTGACCAAATTATGGTTATAAAGAACAAATTACTAAAATATAAAACCCTTATATCTTGTTTTTACAAATTATGTTACAAACAAAATTTATAACGGTTTTACAAATTGCAACTAATATTGAAATATCCATTCTACGACATTACCAAAGTATTTTTTTTTGTAGTTTTTTAAATAACAAAACAAGTGGACAAATACAATTATTGTTTTTAGGTGAATTTTGTTATGTAATAACTTAAATCGCCTAATATTATTCATAATAATATTTGCAACCACTCAATTCGTTACAGAATAATACGTGTAATACAGTTTGGTAAATTTTAATGTGAATATTTTACAATGATTTCTAGCTGAACCTATGTCGAGAGAGCAATTTAAAAAATCAATTGAATTTAAACTTACTTATAAGGTAATTCTGAATGTTTGCTATCTAATTATATGACACACTAAAAAAAAAAATTAAAAAATGAAATACTCAATAAACTTGGTGAATAATATAATAGTTATAAATCGAGATACATTATTTTTATTTAATGGTATTTATATTGTGTATTAAAATTAAAAATGTAATTAATAAAATGATTTTAGCAACTAGAAAATATTTATGATGAGGTACTTGGTATTGAGAAAATAAACAGATACGCTTTTTTCACTGTCAAAAGCCATTATGTTACCAAGAATAGAGTTAAAGCCTATTTACTGAGCCAACAACACCAATACGGACTAAATGAAAAGGAAGTCAAAGAGATAATTAAACCCTTAAAGAGTATGTTGAATAATAATAATTCAGTAATATATATTGTAACCTATAGAGCATGTGTTTTTTTAATATTTTTGAGGTGTACTTAAAATATTTTACATATTTACTGTAAAATTAGTTAGAAAAATAAGTTGCAAAATGTTTTAAACGCTTTTATTTATTTATTCTACGAAATATGTTAAATGATAATTTTATAACACGATTTTAGATTATTTAAAAATGAAATAAGCGGAAAAACCATTTTTTTTTTAAATACCCTTTATGGCCAAATATTGTTCATAAAACGCAATTATTAGAATTGCAACCCGTCAATTTGGTAGGGCATAGTATAGTTTGATATATTTTAATGTGAATACTTTTGTAATGATTTCTAGATAATCATATGTCCTGGGAGGAATTTAGAACATTAATTATTGTTGGAAAATAATGTATACGCTACCAGCCGGTGGTGCATTTGTTTAATTGCAGCCCCTAAGCAAGTAATTTTATCACCCTTATATCATTACATTTTTCGTTTCTTTATAACATATAGTTTTTTTGTTATTTTTTTTTTTATTGTGATATAGAAAAATATGTTTTTTTATATATTTTAGAGTCGTGTAAGTTAATTATTAGTTTTCTAAATAGTAAAAATAAAAATAAAATGCCAGTACAGTGGGGCATCACGGAGAAGGAGCACATTAAGGGGAGGGGGAGTAACTGCTTTTAGATAATATGTGTCTAACCCTTCTGTTGAGAAAGGCCATATTATTTGTTTGTATACGTTTGTCGATAGTACATAAAGGTATACGTTGACAAATCAAATAAATATCAAAAACCAATTTGCCATAAACAGTATTCATGTTTTTCTTTAACTTTTATAAATGTGTGACTGAGTTCTGAAAATTTGACTGCTGACTTACCTGGCCGAAAGAGATTACGTTTAATATAATTTAACATATTGTAAAGTTATCGCATTGTAAATTAAGTTTTATATTAATGTTTCAGAGCTAGAAGATTACTTCAATATCCTTGGGTCATTTTGTTTATTCAAAAAATCAAACTAATTTATGATTTTTATTGTCTATTAAAAAAAGAAATTCATTGTGGTATGCTATTAGCTTATTTTTTCAATTGTATGTATTAATAACTATTAATGGGTGTGTGGGTTTTTTTTGTTTTCATCGATTACTCTACTGTTTGTGTGATTTGTAAATGTTATATTCTTCAAACATTAAAACTTCATAAAAATGTTAAATAACTAGTATTGTGTTGATTAAAAAGTTTACTCTTACCCTTACCTATCTACAAGTAAAGGGTAAAATTGAAAAACGATCTTGAATTCAAAATAATTGGTAATAAAACCTGTCTTATTAGTAATAGTGTAGAAATTCAATATGAACTTTCAGTTTATATGAATTTAAAGCTTCCAAGACAAAGTGATAGGGGGTTTGAAACTTCTGGTTTTTTTCTTTCATTTTTATACGCAATGGGTATAGGTCTATATCTAAATCGGTGGTCATTTTTTTTTATAATGAAAACATCTATAATGTGACTTAACCACTATTAAAATTATAATTATTACACAATATTACTTTTGATTTGATTGTTATTAAACAATAACAATACTACTTTCATAAATAAAAAGTATATGTGATGCTAACAGTCATTTGTTTACATTACCTAACAATCAAGAACATATCGTTGGCTTTTGTACGGAATAGAAAATGAACTAAACTAGAATTTAATATGTTTTAAATAAAGAAAAACAAGATATAAAGAAGTCTCCCTGGGAGTTCTAATAAATAATAATTAATATAATAATAATACATTTGTACATTAATATTATGTTTAAATTCTTAAAAATAAATTTTAGGTTATATTTATTTAAAACAGCTTGGTCGAACAACGTTATATTTTCTTAAACGTATTTCTTTAATTCAAATATGTATTATCAGGTGAATGGGTAAAAATGTAATGTATTATTAAGTATTAATTATAAATGTTTAATTTAGGACCATTTAATAGAATAATATTGTATTGTAATGGTTCAAATAAAGGAGAGGTAAGGGGGCTCATCGTAGGGTAAATGGGGAAAGATTATGGAAACTGAAGGAGCTATCCTACACACCCCTAACCTCTTCAAAATTAAACCATTACGCTAAATATTATTGTGATATGCGTGAAAACGTTATTGTGTACGTATCTCGTTTGTAGTGAAGCAACAATGTTGAAGCAGCAGCTTGTAGATTAAATTCATTTATTACTTAGATTTAATAATGAAATACACTTGCGTCTAATTTAAATCAGTCACTAAGCGTATGATAATGATTTGCTTAAATGAAGTTGCTGTTTTGTTTATACTTTTTATACCCTTTTAACTCTGGACGTTTCGCCTCAAACTGCTAAAACAATAAGTGGGGAACGACTCAAAGTTCGTTCAGAAGTTCGGTAAGATCAGGCCGTGATTATTAAGAAGCAACCGACCTTGAGGGTCGATATTTAACCTCACTCAACACGCACTACTCTGATTGACTTTCCTTAGCTGAACACTGATTAATTTACTGTTTAACTACCTAAATTGTCCTATTGCTGGCGAGAACATCCAAGTTCCAAGTGAATATTTTAATTCAATGAAATTGGATCCCTCGAGCTGCTTTACGCTTCTCAAGAGAATTAAATGAACCAGGCCAGTCTCTTGGACTATGTTGAGATAGTTAAATTAATAGATGAACTATTAAATAGAATAATAAATGAACACAATGTTTTGTTTGTGCATAAGACTTTGAAAATACGCTGGATCAGACCATAAACGATTAAGTGGAAATCATCTGACCGCACTCGCCATGCCTTATCAATTAAATAATTGGTAAGTTGCAGACGAGCGTGGCCAGACAACTTGGGCCACTGGAATCACGATGACTACTGAGGCTACTAGCTCTACTGGATCAGCTGGGCGTACGGCAAACCTGTTGCTTGTCTTATATAGGGGTGGATGTGCGTCATCAGCGGGGGAAAGATATAGAAATGTCCCCTCGTATGAAATCATCCATGCGTAAAGTCTGAGTCATCGTATCTTATGTGTAATTTTTATTTAACATATCCGTTTATACTTTTTATATAAATATTATACTAAAAATAATTGATAGTTGTGTGCGATATTAGTATTTGTGCATACAATTGATTATAGAATATATAACTTATATTGTATAAAATGACATTATTTGTGTGCAAGTATGTGATTTAGTGCACACAATATAATCATTACAGTATCTTAATGTACAAAATACTTATTCGCTGTAATTATTGGAACTTCAAAATTCTACGTCCTTGCGAAAAATTGGTTCAAACATTTGGGCAGGAATTAGGATTTAATAAAAGACAAAACAAAAAAACGTTTAAAAAAAACACTTGCTTTCGATAAACAACAAACCATAAAATTTCATTACGGATTGTTTGTAAATTTGAGTGTACGCACTATACAATATTTAATCATAAATAATACAATATAGCAATGAAGGTACCTGTAAATATTATGTTATATAATACTGTTAAAATTGGACAATGCGACCATAAGAATGATTTTTATGTGCTACCGGTTTTGGAAAACCGATGCAATGTGATGATTATTAAGAGGAAATGTAGTATCCTTACAAAGTCATGACAAATGAACAAATGGATGAAAAATGAAAATTCAAACGCTTACAAATTTTTAAAATGTATGTCTGCAAATTTATGTAATTAAAAACATATGTTGCCTTAAAAAAAAACTAAAAACCCCCCATTTTGATTTATAAGGATTGGTAATCTTCTTCTTCTTCACGTTCCACTTCTATCGAAGGTTGGAAATCATCATGGCTGTATGTTTTTTGTCCTTGGCTGCACTGAATAGTTCCTTAGTGTTGTATTGAAACCACTATTTTAGATGTTTCAGCCAGCTCGTTCTAGGTCTTCCCCTGCTCCTCTCCCCTCAAATCTTTCCTTGTATTATGAGCTGCAAGAGCTGATATTTTACACCCCTAAGCATATGTTCAAAATATTGCAACTTCCTAGATTTTATAAACTTCATCACCTCTGGTTCTTTGCCTATTCTTCTTAAAACTTCTGCGTTTGTAAATTTGTCAACCTACCTTTCCTACGGAAACACCACATCTCAAATGCTTGAATTTTTTGAACATTTGCTTTCTTTAGAGTCCAAGCTTCCATTCCGTACAACAAGGTGGAAAACACGTAGCACTTCAACATCCTAGTTTTTAAATCCAATGGTAGATCTCTGTTTGAAAAACTTTTCCTTAGATTAAAGAACTTTGATCTAGCAATTTTAACTCGACATCGGATCTCTCTTGAGTTATCCCAGTTACTGTGAATCCATGTCTCAAGATACTTGTATGAAGACACTCTTTCTATTATGGTATTGTTTAATATTAATTTAAATTCATTATTGCGAGTGTCTGTGTGGTCTTTGGTTATTAACTTGAATTTAGTTTTCTTAACATTCATCTCAAGTCCATATTTGTTACATGCAATGTAGAGAAGAAATGTATTGTATGATCAGAGAAGCTAAGCAGTACTTAAAAGAAGATGAATAAATAAATCTTAGAATTGCTACCCGGCATTGATTAACTTGAAGAGTTAATCAGAAAATTTTAAATTTTAAAAACATTTAAAATTTAACAGAAGTAACATGTACAGACTTAATAGTATACATACAAAATGTTCTACGGTAATTAAAAAAATGGACAGCATACTATAATTTAACTATAATGCTACTATACCTGGATGCAAGCAAACCTTAGAATCTCTAATTATGGTAAGATTATTATTATTTTTTTGAAATCTATAATTATTTAGTTTTCATCCATTCTCTATATTCATTGTTAAGTTTTATACCTAAAATTGTATAATAATGTCTTAATTGTCTCATTATAATTTACCACAATCACTGTTTTCTCAGTAAGAGAGAACATTTATTATAATATGCTTTAGTAACTATTACGGTTCTTCATTTCAAAGTTTAATTCATTAAGTTCTATTTGGTTTATTTGTACATTTAGTTAATTTCATCTTCTAGGCTTTATTTTCTGTTTATTTAACTATTATAGGTTCATTTAAAATATCTCTAATTTAAGTAAAATATTACAAAACACAACCTAGTATTTCAATGAATTAGTATATATATAAAAATACTAGAATACTGTATAAATCCTTATGATAAACATTATATAAATATTCATATATCATAGTAGCATTGAATTATTATCTTTAGTCGTCACTGAACTTCGGTCTGACAAGCATTAGATTCGTATAAACTAAAAATTAAATTTACCAATAAAATATACATAGTATCATTTCTAGTGTGTGGAATATTCTAGAAATAATTTGATTCGTACAAGTGAAACCCGTGTAGCCACGCAGATTATATATCTTTTGGACCAAATAAGATTTTTAGATTCTGTTTTACTAATCAAACTGTTTGGTTATTTATAAATATTTTTAATTTATATAAAATATTACAAACACAGTTTAACAATTCCGTGGTTTAGAGTAGGAGTCAAAACTACTGTTTCAATAAAAATAATTAAAAAAAAAAAAACAGAATAGCTGTTATACAGTTAGCTCCTATATCCTGAAGGAACTGATTTTTTCAGCTATTTATACATTTCTCACCTTCTTCATGGAATTTATTTATGTAAATGTTCTTCTGTTATTATTAAAACCTAAGCCACGTCAGTTGAGGTTAATTATATTTTTATCAGCAGAAAACGAGTTGTTTAACATTTTTATGAAGTTTTAATGTTTGAATATAACACTTACAAATTAAACAAATAATACAGTAATCCGTTAAAACAAAAATAACCCTCACACCCATTAGAATTTAAAGAATAAACACAAAAAATCCATGCTAACAGCATAGTACCTTGATTTTTTTTTTTATATAAACTTAAATTAAATACTTTAAATAGTTTGAATTTTTAATTATAGTGAATGAGGATAGGATTTTGGTGTAATCTTGTAGCCCTGAAATAATAATAAAAGATTGATTACAAATAAATATACAATGCGTAAGTAAACAGCATAATATGTAAAATTATATAAAACATTTTCAGAACTAAAAGTGATAAAATTACTAAAAATAAAAAACACTTTGGAAGACTGTAATTTGCATACGATTGTATATTTTGTACTATGATACGTTTAGAATTGATTAGGTAGATAATCTAAATAAAAGAAGACATGTTTCAGTCAGACCTCGTTTATAAATTTAGAAATGGTTTTCGATATTTGTTTCATTGGGCAATGTATATCTACTTATCGGTAAATATTTTTCTGCCTATGTACTACAACTTTTGATCTATGAGAGGCCTAGGTCTCTCGGAATTTCCAATCTCAATTCATCCCAAACATGTTTCATCCATATACCGAATTAGAATTATTTCAATAGATCTAGAACAACAGATATACAGTAAGAGTTGTATAGTGTTCTTTGAAATTTTGTTTGTATTTAATGCGTCCAATAAAGTGTTTATTAAATATACAACAGCTGTACCGCAAAATGTTTTAGTCGAGGACGTATATTGTTTTTTCAATAACGGGTTTATGGCGTTATGGCTTTTTTTTAAATTAGTTCCAAATTTGAATGGTATATTTTTTTAGATAATGTACTATTGATAAACATTGACAAACTAGTAAAATATCAAAAACCCTTCCTACCAGAAAAGGTGAAAATATAATCTTTGTTCTGAAGTTAGATATAAAGTGGCATTATCATTTTCGGTACAAATAATTCCTAAAGAAGTGTGACCTCCCCTGCTCCAATATGCTCCGTCACCATTCCGCCCTATCACACTGTACTGGCTTTTCATTTTTGTATTTACTATATTTTGTATAACTAATAATTAATTTAGATAACCCTAAAATATATGACAATTTGAATTTATATTTATCAAATTTAAAAAAATCACTATATTATAAAGAAGCGAAAATTGTAATAGTAAAAGGGTGAAAAAAATTACTTGCTTAAAAGCGGCAAATCCGCCACCAGGTAGTGTTGTAGCGTCCACATTACATAACACCTTTTATTAATTCTCTAAATTCTTCTATTGGAATATTATCTTTATCTAAAAATCATTATAAAAGTATTCATATTAAATTTTACCGAACTTTATTATGTTGTAACGAGTTGACTGGTTGCAATTATTATTAACGCGTTTTTATGTACAATATTTAGCCATAAGGGAAATAATCAAAAGCCATCTAGGTAATCCTCAGAAATGTTATGACGAAAACCCACTACCTACCAATAATAATTTACGCAAAACATCAAAGTAATTACTGATTATTAGTTATTCTCATTTCACATATATATTTTTTAATATCATTAAATGAATTATTATTGTTAATCGTACCCGTCGGGAAGTGTTCTGTTATTTTTAGCATTATTTCATAAGTTGTTATTCCGTATTCTAATAAGTTGTCTGACAAGTAGAGTCTTGTAAATTTCTTGTCAACTTTTCCACTTCTAAACCAATTGGCGTTAGAACTTTTGGCACCAGCATAAATGTCGTCTAATTGCTAAAATAATTACATTTTTTTTTAATACACAATATGGTCACTATTATTGTGGAAAGAACGTGTCTCAAATTATCACCATTATATTATTCACTATGTTTATAAAGTATTTAATTGTTTACTTTAATGTATCATATGTTTAGTTATTAAAGAAATCATAATTACCGCTTCAGTAAGTTTTATTTTTTTTAGTATTTCTTTAAATTCCTCTTTTGTTAAAGCAATATCTAGAAACCATTACAAAGGTATTCATATTACAATATACTAAACTAAATTATGCTGTAACGAATTAACAAGTTGCATATTTTATTATTATTGCGTTTTTATAACATACACAATTTGGACATAACGGGTTGTTATTAAAAGTCATCTAAAAACAATAACTTTGTTACCGCTTTTTTAATTTTAAATAATCTAAAATCGTGTCTAAAAAAACATCAAGGAGAATTTCGTAAAATGAATACTTCAATATTAATCACAATTTATAGGTCTAAAGAAAACAAGAGCGGTTTTTAGTTTTTATACCTTGCACAATATTTTAATGCACTTCAGTAATGTTGTAAAAAATGCATACTACCTACCGAAAATATATATTCACATAATAATATATATTTTACAATATGTAATACTAAATTATTATTATTCAACGTACTCTTTAAGGGTTTATTTATCTCTTCGACTTCCTTTTCATTTAGTCCATATTGGCGTGGTTGCAATTTGTTAATTATAAACTCGATTTTCTCTGCAGATAGATTATGTTTCGGTATCGTGGTTTCCTTTCTTAAGTAGTTTTTTACGGAATGCCTGGTAACATATCCTTTCTCATCGTCTCGTAATTTATCATTAAGTTTTACAAGTTGCTAAAATCATTACATTTGTATTTTTAATAAACACTGTTATGAACCCCTGAATATTATAATATGTTTTTTTCATATGTGTGTAAATAATTATACAAGTTAAGAGCATCAGATAATTGGTGTTGACCACGACCGAGTCGAATGGAATTCGCTGACTTAGGGATTTAGCCTTAGTCAGAAACACTCAACCGTGTCCCACCACAAACGGTGAGTTAGTCGTTTTGCTGCAGAGCATCAGTCATGTCTTATGAAGTAGCTAAGTTTTTCAGAGCATCTATGTATGTTTCAGAGTATCTTTAAAGTTATTTGTAAATTGTGTACATAACCATTTTGTTTTTAATTGTTTATTGTGTTAACTCATAATACAGAGTTAGTTGAGTGACAGCAGAGCATCCGTCTTGTCTTGTTAATTAATGTGTTAAATAATGTCTTGTTAGTTAATGTGTTTTCAGAGTATCTAAGAAGTTATTTGTAAATTGTATACATTAACTATTCTTTTTGTTTAAAATTGTTTATTTGTGTTGTTCTATAACACAAATCAGAAAATCCGTCGAAAGTTTGCGTTAAAATTACTGACTTAAACCTAAATCTCTTCCTCAAACCGTGGCTCACGTTACAACACTGTGAATACTACTATTTTAGAAATAATGTGTCTCGAATTATAAACTACTAGGTATATTCACTATAGTATCGAACTATTACTATTATATTATTCATATTTAGTTATCAAAACATTCATACCTACCGTATCAGTAAGTTTTATTTTTTTTAGTGATTCTTTAAAGTCCTTTTTTGACATAGGAACATCTAGAAATCATTACAAAAGTATTCATATTACAATTTACCATACTAAATTATGCTGTAACAAATTAGCAGGTTGCATTTATTATTATTGCGTTTTTATGACGTACACAATTTGGCCATAACGGTTGTTATTAGAAGTATATAACTTGTTTTTCCTAACTTACTTTAGGACTTATGCATAATATTATAACTACTCCTTAGAAAGTTGAAAAAAACAAACTACTTATCGATAACCATTTTTGTAAAAAGGTTAAGTGATTACTAGTCACATTTCACATATACATTTTACATTATTAATACCTACTTAATTATTATTATTTAACATACTCGGCAATTTTTCAATATTAAACTCGATTTCTTGTTCAGGTAATTCATCTTTCAATCGCATAGTTTTCTCCAATAAGTAAAATTTTACTAGATCCTGAGCCACATCGTCTTCATGTACCGAATTAAAAATTTGGGTAAAATGCTAAAATCGTTAATTTTTTTTTTAATACACAATTTAAATACCATTATTACAGAAATAATGTGAAAATAAGTAATATTATCTATGTACGACACGGATTTATTTGCAAATAAATATATAATTATTATTAGATATAAAAAAAAGTCATAATTACCGCATCAGTAAGTTGTATTGTTTTTAGGTTCTGTATTGTCATAGGAACATCTAGAAATCATTACAATAGTATTTGTATTACAGTTTACCAAACTAAATTATGCTGTAACCACATAACAGGTTGCATTTATTGTTATTGCGTTTTTATGTACAATATATGGCCATAACGGGTATAATTAAAAGTCATCTAAAGACAATACTTTTATTGGCCCGTTATTATGTATGTGCATAACTTAGTCATCCCAACTATTTTTGCAGGCGACTTTTGCATAATATTATAGGTACTCATCAGAAATGTTGTAAAAAACACACTACCTACCGACGATAATTTATGTAGAAGGCAAAGTCACATTTCACATACCTATACATTTTACAATATGTACAATACTAAATTATTATTATTCAACGTACACTGCAATTTTTCAATTATAAACTTGATTTCCTGTTCAGGTAGTCCATCCTTCAATCCCACGATTTTCTCAATTAAGTAACACTTTATTGAATGTTCAGCAACATCTTCATATACCGCATCATAAATTTCGTCCAATTTCTAAAATTATTAAATTGTTTTTTTTTAATACTAAATGCGAATACTATTATTACAGAAATAATGTGTTTTAAATTATAATTATTCAATAAGATTATTAAATAAACTTTATAATATATAAATGTGTTTAATAAAATATATAGTTGGATAGAATAAATTCAAAATTACCTCATCAGTAATTTCTTCATATTTTACTTTACAAAAACATAGAAACATGTATGAAAAAATACAAACAAATTTAATATTCATTATGATATTTTTTTAATGCGTAAGTTAATTGAATAGTGGTATACAGGAATTTAAAGCTTAAATGTTTCCTATTTTTTTTTACGGCTGCTGTCTTAGCGATTTCAGTGTGAAACCTAATAAATAATATGTATTTTGTTTGTTCAATATAGGTTAAATATTCACATTGAATTTAAAAATAAATAATCGTATCTATGGTCTACGAATCACAAAAAACCAGTAGTTGTTTAGTCGTTTGACAAGCCCAAAAAATGTACCTATTACCTGTTTACACAACCGTCTTATAACAATATGTTATTTTTTAGCTTTTTGTAAACCGAACGCTTTATAGAAAAAGGTTTTTTTTTATCAAATCGCTTTCGTATAATATTATTATATTGGACGTTTTATTATTTATATTAGGGTTTTTTCATATGGTTACACCGGCGCGCGTACTTATCTAAGTTTGATGAATGTTTGATTTTCATTCTTCTGTAGTTAGAAAAAATGTTACTGAACTCTAATTTCAAAACCAACAAATCTAGGTTTAAATATAATATTATCATTAAACAGTAGTTTGATATTTTGCTGGTGATACCATACAAAAGAAACAACAAAAACAAATATTCGCCTACAAAACATGAACGAACAATTTAATTACCTATTTAGTTCAGATTTTCACGGCTGTTAACAATATTTACAGCTTTAATAATAAATAATCGTGGCTCGGCATACGAATCATAAAAAACAGTAGTTGTTTTGCAGTTTGAGTAACAAAAAAACGCATTACTTGTTTACACAACCGTCTTACAATGTAATGTTAATGTACAATGCCGTAACTACCATGTTGGAGGCCCAAATTGGGGTTAATGTTTAGGTAGAGTTTAATATGTTAATGGATTATTGCTTTTTTGGGTCCCTAAGTGCAACAAAAACTTACGTCCTTATTAATATTTACCAAAGTAAATCTGATTTATAATTTTCAGGAATTTTACGCTTTCCAACAGCTAGCTATTCTAATATAACTAACTTCGCTCATAATCAATTTTTATTTAGTTTTGAAATGATTTAACTACTGTTAAATGATTCTAATATTGATTAATTTTTTTGTATACATCAAATTTGAATACATGTTACCGATATACATTAAATCTTAGCCACGTCAGCTTAGGTTAATTTATATTTTAATCAGCAGAAAACGAACGGTTTGACATTTTTATAAAGTTGTATTGTTTGAGTATAACAAAAACCTAACCCACCATCATTTGAATTTAAATGAACGTTTTTGAAGAAAAAAAAGTTAAAATACAATTTTTTGTTTAAGGTTAATTTAAATTCAGTTTTAGATAAGCTTATACAAAATGTTTACATAATACGTAGGACTAAATTTAAAAGAAAGATAAAATAATTATGATTTTTTTTCTATGGAATGACGTACACGATTAAGTGTGGCTTAAGTCTCTAATGTAAACACTTTTTTTACGAGTGATTTATATAGAAATAAATGTTCACAACTTAGTCTAAATACCACGTCAGAGTAATGTAAACTAGAAATCGTATTAATAGAAATAAACCAGCTATGTAAATAAATTAATATTTGCACTCATTAGCTAGTCGCAAGAGATCAGCTTACAGTAATTCGTATGAAAAGCCAATCAAATTGATTTCTGTCCTCAAAGTACGACCATTTCAATCATTCAAGTAAGTCTTACTCTCAAACTTCAAAGACCGTAAGTCCACATTTTGTGCATTTTTTATTAACGTTTTTCCGAAATCACAGTATTATTTTAGTTTATAGTTTTCATAAATAATTTATATTAGTTCTTTCATAGTAAGTACTACAAATTTTTTAATGACAATTCAAAATAAACAATGTTTATTGAATCAGCTATACAAATGTAGCGAAATAAGTGTTTCCCGAATAGCTATAAACTTATCATTTTAATATGTCCCATAACCACTATATCCCGGCGGCGCCATGTTGGTTTCTTTAAGTTGTATCATTAAGAAATAAACCGTTTGGACTACACTAAAAATAGAGCAAAAAATATAATATTTTTATCTCTTCTATAGAAATATATTTCATTATATTTAGGTAGAATTATGTTTAAAAAGCACAGCTAACACCAAGTACAGTCTGAACCAGCATATTGTAAGCCAGCAAATTCCAATCTATATACAGTATAAATCAGTACAGAAGAAGTTAGCAAATTTGGGTCAAAGCTAATATTAAATCTGATTGTGGTTTTATCGCAAACGCTTTGATGATAATCTAGAAATAGTAAGAATCCAGCACAGTTTAACGCAACATAGTCCAAACCAAGTACAGTCTAAACCAGCATAGGAAGAAATACCCTTAATGTGGTCAAGTATCCACAGAATCGCATTGAAGCATTTATTAAATTTTACTCAGTTAGTTATAATGTAACTAAATCTGTATTTATTTATACTGTACTTGATTTAGATTGTGCTGACTAATACTGTATTGGTTATTACTATGCTTGGTTTTAATGTACAAGGTTTCAATAGTCTAATTTTTTACTTCACTATTTTCCTTAACTAGTTTCTTTTTTTACTGTGTCGGTTTCTTAATATACACAGATACACATCGAAACGTTGGATCGGATTAAATTACTTATGATTTATTAATTATCTTCACTCTTCTGATATTCTACTCGTGTCACGTGCACATGTATATTAAACTTATGGAAAAATGTAATTTAACATTTTAATGACTTTAGAAATAAAAAATATCCCAGGCAAACAATAAGTGCGTGTCTTTTCGGATTTGCTCAAAGTACTATCGTTTAGTACGTAATCGATTCAATTTGGACATTTTCGTTTTTGTTATAGACTAAGGAGGTCATATTCGTTTTGGCAAGTAAAAAATTCGATACCCAAACGATTAAACATGGAAAAAATTGTCGTCATTAAGGTATTAATTGCGTTAGCCGTTACATGCATTAAAAACAAGACGAGTTGTGACGGCGCACTTACTGAAAAACAATCGATTCATATTAACTATATTAGCAGACCGGAACATTGGCAAGACATGTGGTTCGATGAGGTCAAAATCCAAACGGAATGGATAGATAAACGTATTATATCTAATCCAGATTCCAGTTTCAGCACAATAGATAAGTTGAAAGTTATTCCCTATATGATGGTATGCGGTTACGGACAAAAATTGAATGATTATCTCAGATTAACGATTCATACGGTCCAAGAGTGTAAAAGTTTCCCACAAAAGTTTGTAGCTGACGATTGTTGGACCAAACTGAACAGTAGTCTCCAAACACTTGCCACAACTATATTAAGTTTGTTGCGCGTATTTGAGTTGCACAATTTCGACAGTAGTATAACTCTAAGTAAACTTTACGGGCATCTTTGGGCCGCTCACCTTTTTATCATAGCCCAAGGTTTTAACTGGGATGTCATGTATGTTGCTGAATACTTGGAGACCATTTTAAAAACTGACTGCAAACCAGAACACCGTGTATTCAACATAGAGATATTAACGGCTGAATATAAAAATCGAAACACTATAATGAACCGCTACGAATTTTATGTTAACACTCTGAATTCTTACATTGCATATATAGGCGAGCACTTGCGTAAGCTTGGTTTTCAATACAACGCAAGGGAAGACGTAGTTACCTTTTTTACTCCTAATACATAAGACAGTAAATTCAGTTATAAGACCGCACAGAATAGATACATTTTCACAAATTATTTTTTTTCATACAAAAATGGTAAACTGTATAAAAGTTGCTATGAAATATATTAAATATGCGACGTTTGTGTGTTATAACTTATTAGGTAAATTCGTTGCATTACATTTTTTTTCAATAGGTAAAATGTATTGTAATTATTATTTTTAGATTTGTTGGATTTTAATATATTTAAATTCATTGAAATAAATATTATTCGATTTATTAAAAACTGTGTTAATATAAACTTTATTATTTTTGACTTTGTAATTTCTTATGGAGTTTAATTAATTTAAGATTAGCCACAAGTGAAGACCTTATGAAATTAATTAGCTTGTTAATATTTTTAGTAAAAAATGTTGTTAAAAAATTCCATCTAAGGGTTTCAAAGTGACGACATTTATATATTTAGACATTTTACAAATCTAATTTTACAATTTATACGACATGAAATAAGATTTTTTTAAAAATGTAATAATAAGTTCAATCTATCTGCTTATACATAAAATCTCAACATCACGTGACCGTCAATCTTTGATTCTTCCAAATAAATCCATTCGGCTACATAATTGCTCTTGGAAAATAGGCACATACATATACGGCGAAGGGCGTCGATATAGGCTGATAAAGGTGATTTATATTATCGTTACACTAGTCGAAAACGATTTTTCGTTTCGCTTATTAATAATTTAGTCGTTCGTTTTCAAATAATTTGTTTGTCATGAAGACAACGACGCGACGTACCAAGCAATCTTGCACTCGCAGTATGATATTATTAAAGGGATATCCATTTAATAATACAGTGTACAGTAACAACATAGTGTACAGTCTATGTTATATAAAAATGTCTTATCACTTGATAAGAACGGCAAGCATTATCATAATAATCTAACCTAACTGAAAGTGAATGCATACTGTGACATGGTTTGCGGTCGTCGGCCATTATTACCTGTACAAAAACTGTACTACTGTAGATTTAGTCTGAAACCGCTCCTTATCATAGGTAATGTATGATGTGTTATATAATGACAGTCGTCGTTTATTGCTTGTACAAAAATCCTCAAGGAAAAGTTGGGAACAGTATATCTTTCAAGTTTCGTATACGCTAGCACTGTAATGTTTCATAATAGCGTCTCCATAAAATAATAAAATTATTATTTTTTCAAACCAATTTGTAATGACAATTTAGGTAATTAATTAAATGTTATGGTACATTCTTGGCTTTAAAATAATAGGTCGCTTAATATATTATACTTTGTTCAAAACAAAAAAAGATTATTTGTTTTGAATATAGCTATAAATACTTCTCAATAGTGCACTAATTTGAACTTTAAATAGCTATAACTTTTAAACAGCTACATAGGTACACCATTCCAGACATTTGGCCGACTGACCTCTCTAGAGATTTCTTTCTGATTTAAACCATAGATTACCGTAAAGTAAGCAACACCAGACACTTGGTTTTTTAACCGTCGGGTACAGTACTTGGAATCTGTAACCTACCGGCCGAACCGATGGGGGTCTGAATGCTTGCTCCGAGCTAGGGCGTATTATATTCTTTCTAGTCACTTTACTTGTCAATCTTAGCGTTCTCATCTCTGCTACACTCAATAACTGTTCAGTTTTCTTGTCTACTGCCCAACATTTTGATCCATTGAAAATCCAACACGATTCCCTCCGTTTTACTCCTACTAAATCTTAGTCCTTTTCCCTTTAAGCGCTTCTCTTCACTCCTAAAATCTCTCGTCCACTTCTGCCGGACTTTCCCGAATGACACTATGGCATCCGCAAACGTCATACACCATGGAAAACTCCCCCCTATAAATCTTTGGTAACCCCTTTCATTACTGATATTCCTTGAATTTCCTTGAACAACCTTGCCAGAATTCCTCCTCCTCCAGAAAACTTTTATCACATCCTACTTCTCGAGCGTATGCACTTACTACATTCAACACTCCCTAAAATTATTTTTACTATTATTGCTGTATCAATTTTTCACATCACTCCTACCACGTTTGCTTTCATCTCCACATTTATACAAATCCACGACTTCCTTTGCTTTCTTTCCTTTTCACCTAGTTTTCTGCACACAAAAAATATTCACTTAACTTTATAACTTTATTTACAAACTTACATCCAGTTCTTTTTTGGTCTACTGCTTGCACTAAATCCTCTCTGCTACAATTGAACGCCAAATATCTCCAGTTAAATTATTAGAGCATTGTTCGACTGAGTCATTCCAAATAAAAAAATGTTCAAAGCAAATTTTTACCTTATCTGTTTAAGCAATGTTGTAGTGAGTTTAAAATTAAAGTTAAATTTTAGAGTATAAAGAGTTAGAGATTTCTCAGTGAGATGCAGTATTATTTATTTTGTTACTACTACAATTAGTATAAATGACCATATTTATCGCACACAGAATTATTATCATCATGCATCAAAACACCAAAGCTACAGATTTCATCACAATAGTTTTTATATTTGCTCTGACGCAACACCGCTTACTTCTTACTGAAGAGGTATATATTGCAATAGATTGGAAAAAATTTACCAAAAATATATGAAAATGCATCTAAGCGTTTATTTAAATGCAATTTAATCGCTTTGATTATTCCGTGGAGTTACAAACGGTTTTCAGCCATTCACCTTTAAAGTCGAACATGGTTTTACATATTTTTTAAATCAATACTATTCTACCATAGTATGACTTTTTACAAAATATTCAAACTACTTTCACTGTGAGCATCCCCACTATGCCCCGACTGAACTTAACTATTTTCTTTCTTTCTAGTTTGTACATATTAAACAGCAACTGTGTCACGTGCACCAGTATATTGAACTTATGGCAATACACAATTTGACAAAAAATTTTCCGAGGCAAACAATAAGTGGGCGTGTTTACGCCTTTGCTCGGAGTTCTGTCGTATAGTACTTGGCGGCAATATATTTAATTTAAACATTTTCATTTTTGTTAGAGACAAGGCAGACCATATTCATTTTTTCAACTAAAAAATCGGATGCTTAAACGATTAAGCATGGAAAAAATTTCGATTAGTAAGTTTTTAATTGCGTTATCATTATATAATATTAACGGTAGACTCGCGAGGAATGAACTAAATCATGCCAAAAATATTATTAGACCATGTCATTGGGAAGAGATATGGTGCAATAAGGTTAGACTATCCGGTTAGCACTGCATAAGCAAACGTAGATTAACTAATAGAGTTCACAAGTATGGGACATTAGAAAAGTTGAAAACTATACCTTCTATGATGGGATGTGGTTACGGACAAAAATTGAACGACTTTCTCAGACTAACGGTTCATACGATCAATGAGTGTGACAGATTCCAACAAAGTTTGTCAAAGATGATTGTTGGAGTAAACTGAGAGCTAGTGTCGCAAATTGTGCGTCGGTTATATCTAACTTGTTACTTATATTTAGGCTACTTCTTGCTTTTGACGAAAAGGTCGTTCCAAGTCCATTTTACGAACCTATTGCGAGGATTCGACTATTTCTCAAAAGGGATCGGCTTAATTGGCCAATTACGTCCTTAGCAGATTCCTTATAAACCATTTAAATCACTGACTGTCAACCTGAACACAGTGTCGTCGATAAAGAAATATTAGCGGCTGAATGTAGAAATTTAAATACTATAATTAACCTCTACGATTTTTATGTGAATAAACTGAATTCTTACACCGCATTTATAACCGAGCACTTGCACCGCATTGGATTTCAATACAACGCGAGCACGGAAGAAACTAGCCATACTAGTCCTAACGCAAGTGACTAATAACAGTCAATTCAGTAATACAAGCAGGCTGATTAGATGTCGTTTTAGTTAATTTTTTTTCAATTGAAAAATTTTAACCAGATAAAATACATTTATATGTCACATATGTGTTATTACTTTTAAAGTAGAATTCAGTACATTACCTATTTTTAAATAGGTAAAATTCTTTGTAATAATTATTTTTAGACTTGTTGGTTTTAATGTATTTAAATTTATTGTAATTATTCAATTTATTAAAAATCAAAAATTGTGTTAATATAAACTGTATTATTTTTTACTTTGTAATTTCTTATGGAGTATAACAGTTTTAAGATTAGTCACATTTGAAAACCTTATTAAAAAATAAAACTTATTAATTCTTGAAAATAGAAGTTTTGAAAAAATATTCCATCGAAGGGTTTTGTTACGTATCAGCAGTTTATATAGTTTATATGGTGGTGATTGTCCACCATACGCGAGTGCTACACCGGCACAACTCGTCACTCGTGTAATTTGCGTTTCATAATAAAAATCAGCGAATATTATTATTTATATTAATCTAATTGCGTTTTACTTTCATACTAAGGTATAAGAGGTTTCAAAGTGATGACATCCATATACTTTTGGACAATTTCTTGTTTCTCATTTAATAATTTATACGACGTAAAAATAGATATTTAAAAAAAAAAAAAAATCAATCTACCTTTATATATAATGTTAACGTCAAGACAATTTTTCGGGCTAGATAATTGCTTTTGGAAAAAAGGCACATAGGTACAGTGAACGGCATCGAGGCACACTGATCACGGCGTTGTTTGTTATCGCCATTGTAGTAGGATACGATTGTGTAACGAATAACGATATGTGTTTACACCAGTAAGTATACATTACTTTTTCGTCTTGCGTTGACCATAACTCAATATACTCCAATAGTATTAAAGCTTCGAGTTATCCGATTCAGGATTTTGTGTCCTGGACGACAACCGTTTACGATAAATAATACGACAGCATAGTGTTGGTATTTATAATTTATGCGCTATGACGAACCACTGAACTCAATATACTATGGAACGCGTATTCAGACTGAGAAATATCCCCAACTGGGAGACAGACATTTTGTGTACCAGTTTCATAGAAAGTAAAAATGTTACGTCACTTTTGAATGTAACGTATTAACATGTTAGGTTAATTGACGAAACCATCGTCATATCATGGACTATTTTTCATAGTCGGTGGCCATATATATTTGATAAATTATGGAAAAAACAATAATATCATTTTTCACAAAATGGCAGCCTCCTATTAGTAGATACTTAGTTTATATGCCTGTTGACAATATTATGCTATTATATCTATTTATATAAATTGCATATCATAGGTATTGTAAATGAAATATTTAAATTTAAGGCAATTTGACATTTTATGTTCCAGCGTCTGTTGTTTCAAATGGCAACAATTATATGGAGTAGCAAAACACTTGGTACAATCTTATTTCATTATTATAATTAAAATAAATGGAAGAACGTTTACGCGATGGCGTGTTAACAAAATTATTCCACGAAGACGGTTTTTCTAGGTTAAATATACATTTCAGTTTGGCTTTTTGAATCTGTGTCATCAATTATTCTTTTAGGTTAGTTATTATAAAAAGTTTAATATATACATTTTTTTTATATTAAATGAAATGGGTAAATTGTTAATGTTTGTTAAATGTTCATTACTCTTCCATCATGTTGACGTTTGTTAGTAATGAATATAGTATAACGTCCGTTGGAAACGGTGTCCATGGTATGTGCAAGTTAGAGTACTAATTATTATTCACACTCAAAAGTCGTTATAATATACAACATATATACTCATTATTTTAACTTTTTACAATGTGTAAACTCAAAATTTAACTGTACTGTATAATAATCAAATATCTCTATGTATTACCTATATCGTTTGCATACCAACAAAAAAATATAAATAATTTTATTTGAAATTCATGTTATTTTAGTTAATTCCTAGTCCTTTTTCTTGTAAGCGATTCTCTTCACTCTTTATATCTCTCATCCAATTCCCAAACTTTCCCGAATGACACTATGTCATACGCAAACATCATTAGTATATTAAAACATGTTATATTAAGTATATTAAAACATCCATTTTTAATTTTGGATGTAACTTCTTACTGCAGTGGTATTTATTGTAGTAGATTGACAAAAATTTCCAAAAAATGAATGAAAACACATCGAAGCGTTTATTCGAATGCAATTTAATCGCATTCATTTACCCCCGTAAAGGTACAAATGGTCTTCAGCCCTTCCCCATTGAAGTGTAATATGATTTTACATATTTTTCTAGTTAAAACTATTATGCCATATGTCTTTTTCTAATATAGTTAAACTACTTCCAATGTGGCTCCATCCCCACTTTACCCCAATTGCACTGTGCTGTTATTATTATAGTTATATCTACTTTGTACATATTAAACAGCACCTGTGTCACGTGCACTTTTTAAAGTGCCAGTATATTAAACTAATGGGAATATACAATTTGACAGTATTTGTCCCAAGCAAACAATAAGTGTCTTTTGACTTTTGTACGAAGTACTGTCATCCAGTACGTGGCACCAATTGAGTTTATTTAGACATTTATTTTGTTAAATAAAAAAAAAATCAGTGCTTAAACGACTAAGCATGAAAAATAATCTCATTATTAAAGTTCTAATTGCGTTATGCGTTGTATGCACAAAAAACGACACGAGGTGTGTCGGTAGACTTACGAGGGTACAATTAAGTTATATTAACTATATTACTAGACCAGAACATTGGGAAGAACTGTGGTTCGATAAGGTCAAAATTTCGGGCTCGCACTGGATATGCAAACGTCGGTTATCTAATACAGGTCACAAATACGGGGCGTTAGGTAAGTTGAAAACCATACCTTCTATGATGGGATGCGGTTACGGACCAAAATTGATTGACTTTCTCAGACTAATGGTTCATACGATCGATGAGTGTAACGGGATTACACCAAAATTTGTCGCTGATGATTGTCGGAGTAAGCTAGAAACTAGTATCGCAACAGGTGCATCCGTAATGTCATACTTGTTGGGCGTATTCGAGATACTCCATTCTTTTGACGAAAAGGTCGTTCCAAGTCCATTTTACGAACCTATGGCAAGGATTCGACTATTTCTCAAAACGGATCGGTTTAACTGGCCAATTATGTCCTTTGCACATTCCTTGGAGATCCTTTTAATCACTGACTGCCGACCTGCAAACAGTGTCGTAAATATAGACGTACTAGCGGCAGAATGTAGAAATTTAAATACCATAATTAACCTCTACGATTTTTATGTGAATAAACTGAATTCTTACACCGGATTTATAACCGAGCACTTGCACCGCCTTGGATTTCAATACAACGCGAGCACGGAAGAAACTAGCTACACTAATCCTACTGCAATTGACTAATAACAGTAAATTCTGTAATACAAGCAGGCTGATTAGACGTCGTTTCAATTTTTTTTTGTATATAAAAATTGTAGCCCGTTCAAAATTTGTTATAAAATACATATAAATATGTCACGTTTATGTTTTACAGCTTATAAGGTATTATTTGTTACATTACATTTTTTTCATTGGGTAAAATTCTTTGTAATTATTATTTTTAGATTTACAGGTTTCGATGTATTTCATAAATGTAATAAAAACTGTGTTTATATATTATCTATTATTTTTTAGTTGGCAGTTTCTTATGGAAAATAGTTAATTTAAGATTAGTCACGCTTGAAAACCTAATTTAATTAGTTAATTTGTTAATATACTTTTATATAATAGTTTTTAACAAATATTTCATTTAGAGGTTTCACAGTTATGACATTTATGTGTTTAGGAAATTTTCTTGTTATTTTTGACATTTTTATATCTTTGCTATGGAACACAACCGGAAAAATCGACACTTACACCAGTTATCATAACGAAAAATAACAGCTGATTTATCTGATAAGAGAGATAAGAGATAAGGGAAGGAGATAGGAGATTGGAGATGAGGGATATGGTTGTGGTTGGGAATGGGAATGGGGGTGGGGGCATATATTTTGTATTCACAACGTTTAAAATAGAAATGAATAATAAATTCAATAATTTAAGGTGCCAAATTCTCTCTGAATTGTTTTGGGCCAGATATTATGAAAACACTATAATATTAGCCAGAAACTTGGTATGTTTACTAGCCACCTTAGATACATAAAAATGTATCCTGTGGTGTTGCGGACTCGTAAGCAAGCTGTTAAAATATAATATGTAATACCTATGTGAAAACGTTTAATAGAGCCTTGCAAACATTCTTTTTTTCACAATTTTTTCGACGTGAAAATAGATATTTAAAAAATGTATAAATCCTCACTTTTTGTATACTTTTTTTTGTTAGTTTTGAAATCTATATTTTATATACTAGATGCGCCAGTTAGATGCTGCGCCACTGCTGGCTGTCAGTCACTTCGAATAAAAAGAGTCAGTATTAGGGTCGAGGCATAGTGGTGACGGGGGATCACAGGTTTACAGGAATTATTACAACTTAAAGTGATCAAAGCATCAAATCGTTTATTTGAATGTGATTTATTCCGATTTAGCGGTTCAATTCTCACTTGATCTGGTTTGTGTGAGATGGGGCACACGACTTCGAGGGGAATGTTCAAAGCAAGTCGGTCAATTAGACTTTTAGTTAGGGGCAGACACTTATATTTTCTTTCCTCTCTTAATTGTCTTGGCAGTGGCGAGAAACAATTTTGCTAAAATTGTTTCCAAAATGTTTTAAATTATTTTCTATTAAATTTTAAAATTGTGTTTTTTAATTCTGTTTAATATAAATTAAACATAATGAATAATTGGAACTGCTCTCTCATGATTTACAAACAACTTCTTTGCCCTCTCCTACTATATGCAGCGCCAGTGTGGGGATATGCTGCGAAATCTCATATTGATATATAAGATATTGCGCATTATTTCTATCGCTCTATGTTTGTAAGAAATACAGCCTTACATTTAGATTTCCGATTATCTACATAATTACATTACTATATTATCAATCTACTTCAAAGAACAGCTCAAGAGGTCCAATGGAGAGCAACCTTTAATGTGCTCAACCAGCTTGCGGTTCAATGTCTAAAAAGAGGTCACCCCTCAGACAATTGTATTATAGTATTAAAAAAAAAATGTTTTCTTATATAACAATATAAATCTAACTAAAATACATATAACCCGTATAAACCCGTATTTTACAAGTATTGTATGTATACTAGGTTCGCTCAACAAAAAAAGATTGAATATATTTTTTTTTAAATCACAATTTTAGAATATAATCTGAAAAAAGATTCATAATAATAATTTATTATTATAAATAATTAATCACTATTAATTGAGTAATATGTTATTAATATTTTCCCAACTGAACCAACTGATTTTCCGTTTTCCAAGATAACCGGTTTCAACGCAAAGTTCACATAAAATCGTTACTTTTTTCTTTAAATAGACTATAGAACACAATAGTTGCATAATGTAAAAAAATACGATATGGAACACCCAAGGTTTTCATTAAACAAAATAAAAAAATAATAAAAAAGACATAAAAAATGACACCTGTTTTGGTAGATGATGTTTTATCCTCAAGCTCTGACGATACAGACTTAAATTCTGATGAATCTGAATACGTATTAAGGCTATTCCATAAAATAAAATAAAATATAAAACGAACTATGGCTTATAAATTAAAATATATTAACATAACATATTAATTACAACTTTTAACATCGTTACTAACATCGTTAGTTAACATCGTTAAAATAATGAAAACAATTTTAATTATTATCTAGCCTACGTTTCCTTATACTACTTAATTTACTTATATTATTAATTTAAATTAGGAGTAGTATAAGTAGTTACTTTTGTGTTCACGTTCTATTGAAAACCAAGGTGCTGCAAATGCTCTCTTATAATTCCAGTGTATGAATTCAGAGTGTTAACATAAAAATCGTAGAAGTTAATTATGGTATAAAATTTCTATATTTAGCCGATAATACCTTTTTATCGACGACATCGGGTTCACGTAGACAGTCAGAGTTAAAAAGGATCTCCAAGTAATCAGCATGACATGTGTTAGGCCAGCTAAGCCCTAGCGTTTCGAGAAATATTTGAATTGTCAGCATATATGCTCAAATATTGGACTTGGAATGACCCTTTCGTCGAAAGCATGGAGTAGCCTGAATACGCCCAACAAGTTTGACAAAACGGACGCACCTGTTGCGACACTACTTCACAGCTTACTCCAACAATCATCAGTGACAAGTTTTGTTGGAATTCTGTTACACTCATTGATCGTTAATCTGAGAAAGTCGTTCAATTTTTGTCCGTAACCGCATCACATCATGTAATGTATAGTTTTCAACTTTTCTAATGTCCCATACTTGTGAGCTTTATTAGTTAATCTAAGTTTGCTTATCCAGTGCATACCGGATAGTCTGACCTTATTGCACCATATCTCTTCCCAATGACATGGTCTAATAATGTAAATAACATGATTTCTTTCAACCAAAGTAAGTCCGCTGTTACACCTTGTATCATTTTTCATGCATATAACGGCTAATGTAAGTAAACACTTAATAATGAAATTTTTGTCCATGCTAAATTGATTGAGCACACAATTTTTTACTTGTCAAAACAATTCAGACTTGCCTAGTCTATAAAAAAACCAGAAATGTATAAGTTAAATATAGTTGTGCCACGTAGTAGACGATAATACTCCGCTTAAAACGAACACACTCACTCATTTGTTAGTAAAAAAAAAAATAATAACTATAATTTATTAAAATATCAAAATTTTAACTAAGTACACAAAGTTAAATATACACACAATTAAAAAAGTGCACGAGAAACCGTTGCTGTTAAATACTTACATTATGATATTAAAAAAATCAGCACAATAGGGACGGAGCATAATATAGTAGGGGAGATTGTAGTTCTTTCAGGAAATTGTTAAAATTAAAAATGATGAAATCATTTTCAAATGAACGCTTCGATGCCATTTTATAAATGTTTGAAATAAAAATGTCGACAAAAGGATTGTAATGACAATAATGGGCTTAAGATTTTTCATACACCTGTTGACTGTTGATACTCGCACACCGCAAACTACAATTTTACAACGGAGAAAGTATAATTTAATTTACTTTTTTAAATGAATATTTAGATTTTTGTCTAGAAAATAACTATTTTAACTGTCTGTAATAGAAGCAAAGGGATTTAATGGAATAAAAAGGCCTTTGATAATTACAATATGTCATAAAAGTTTTAGGTACAATGTTATTAAAGTATTTTGAGAACACAGCTTCTATCGTCGTTCCATTTCTAGTTTTACAGTTGCTTTTTGATCGTTATTTATATGTAACTGTTATTCATCTGTCGCGAAATTCACATTAAAATCCTACGCTAATATAAATGGAAGTTTGTGTAAATTTCCTTGCGAAATCCTTGAACCTTTGTAACTGTACAGGAGTAATCGCCGATGTAAAAATGTATTGCTATTTTTGATTTAGTTCTACTTAAGTGACTATGAAATATTATTAAACTAAACATATTTAGAATATTTTTTAAATAAAGTGGTTCACACATTCCTAGTATAACAATATATAAAAAGGATCAAACAATTATTTAAAATTAAATTAATAATTAGAAATATATTGAATAATAATGTATTTTTTTTTAAAATTATTTTATATTGTATTATAATTATTGAAATATAATGTAAATAAACAAATTGTAGTAATTCTGAGATATACGACTTTATTCTGCATCTTAAACATACTGTTTTTTTTCGCAGGGCTCTGCGTAATGTTACTCATGTTAAAATAACTAATAAAATAATATATAAATAAAAACTACTCTCATGATGCGCTGCTGGTATAATAATCACTATAACAGCCGCTACGCCGATAATAAGTTATATCCACACGCCTGCCACGCCGGTCAAATTTACCTTAGATTACATTACCATTAGAGCGCCGCCGACGGCTGACGGAAGAGATGCAGACGTCACCGACGCCACTCGACAAGTCACGAGGCTGGCCAAATATCGCGAAGCCACGTCACGATACAATGTCCATTGCTTCAAATCAAAAATGTTAAAGTTTAAATGACTTTTTAGTAGTTCAAATTGTCCCAAGCCAACAATAAGTGCGTGACTTTTTAGAACCGTCTTTTTCGTACTGTCGTCTAGTACGTGGCACAATCGTGTAAGTATTGACATGTCCGTTGCTGTAACAGACTAAGCAGGTCATATTCGTTTTGTCGAGTAAATAATAATCAGATGCTTAAAAAGAATAGCATGGGAAATAAAGTCACTATTAAGTTTTTAATTATTGTGTTAGCCATTGTATGCATAAAAAACGATACGGGGTGTAACGGCAGACTCACTGATGCCGAAAGAAATCATGTTATTTACATTACTAGACCGGAACATTGGGAAGAGATGTGGTTCGAAAGGGTCAGAACTTCCAATCCACGCTGGACAGCAAAAAGTAGACTGTCTACAGCTGATACCAGATTCAGGCCATTAGATAAGTTGAAAACTATACCTTACATGATGGGATGCGGTTACGGAGAAAAATTTAATAATTTTCTCAGGTTACTGGTTAATACAATCGATGAGTGTAACAGGATTTCACCGAGATTTGTCGCTGATGATTGTTGGAGTAAGCTGAGAGCTAGTGTCGCAACAGGTGCGATAGTTATATCTAAATTGTCCGGCGTATTAAGAATACTCCAATCTTTCGACAGAAGTGTCGTTCCAAGTCCATTTCACCGAATTATGGCGAGTATTCAACTATGTCTCCAGATGCAAGGGCTTCACTGGCCTATCATGTCCGCTGCACATTCCTTGGAGACCCTTTTAATCACTGACTGTCAACCTGCACACAGTGTCGTTAATATAGAGGTATTATTGGCTGAATATAGAAATTCAAGCACCATAATTAACCTCTACGATTTTTATATAAACACTCTGAATTCTTACACTAGATATATAAGCGAGCACTTGCACCGCCTTGGTTTTCAATACAATGCGAGCACGGATGAAACTATTTTTATTACTCCTAACCTAAATGAATAACATTTATACATTCAGTAATATGGAAACGCAGACTAGACAACGTACATTTTTTTCCTTTAAAAATGTTAACCAGTCTAAAATTGTTTATAATATATTACATTAAATTTGTTACGTTTGTGTATTATAACTTTTTTTTTAATAGGTAAAAATGCATTGATGTAATTGTTTTAAGATTTATTGCTTTCAATGTATTTAATTAATGTAATAAAAAAAAAAATATGTAATATAAACTGTATAATTATTGACTTGGTAATGTTTTATAAAGTATAATTAATTTAATTTAAGATTAGTCACACTTGCAAACCTAATTAAGTTAATTCACTTATTACTACCTTAAATTATAAGTAAAAAAAAAATTAAGTTCATATTAAATATAATAGATACTCTAGTTAGAGGCTGCGCCGTCGGGTTTCAGGTGGCTGACAGCCATTCCGAATAAAAACATTTAAAATACAAATTTCTGCTGTTTTAAGAATATTGTAGTTAGTTAAAGTTTAAAGCCTTCATTCTAGATCCTCAATGAGGTGCAATATTCTTTACAAAAAATAAAGAAGTTTTGAGTTAATTTATTTTAAAATGAAACAACAGTTAAAATTTATTAGTTTATACTTTTCTTCATTTTCTGTTTGGTTTCTACCTTAAAACTAATTAGTAAAAAAATATACAATATGGTTGTAGATATAATGCGTAGAACTAAATTTTAATAAAATATAAATAAGTATGATTTTTTTTATAGAATGACAATTAAGTGTGGTTAAGTTTCTATAGTAAACAATAATTCTACGAGTGATTTATAAAAAAATAACTGTTCACAATTTAGTCATAATACCACGTCAGAAAATGTAAAAATGAAATCTTATTAACAGAAATAAACCAGCTGTGTAAATAAATTAATGTAGGCGCCCATTAGCTTGTTGCAAGAAAGTCACCTTAAAAAAATTAGTATAAAGAGCTAAACAAATTGATTTCTGTCTTACAAGTACGACCATTGCCATACTCTCAAACATCACAGTCCGTAAGTCCACATTTTGTGCATTTTTTTTAACTAGCCTACGATTTATTTAAGCCATGCAGCCAATTTTAATAAACATAAAATGTTTTCTTAAACCATTTTTTGCTATAGAAATATATTTTATTACATTTCTCTATACTTAGATAGTACTATGTTTAAAAGCACAGTTTAAACCAAGTACAGTCTGAACTAGTATAGTGTAGGCAATCAAATTCCAATCCACTTACAGTATAAATCAGTACAGAAGAAGCTAGCAAAGTTGGGTCAAACTTCGTATAAAATCTGAATGTAAATGCATCATAAACTCTTTGACGATAGACTAGAAATTTTAAGAATCCAGCACAGTTTTTTAACCCAGCGTTGTCAAACCAATTACAGTCTAAACCAGCATAGTAAGGAATAACCTAAGTGTGGTGAAGTATCCACAAATTCGGATCGAAGCGATATCTTGAATGTGATTTTGACATAGATATGTCTTACCGCTGGGTGTCATCTTAAAAATTTGTCCGAAACGTGACGTGTCAAACTTATCGGTGGCGAGGGTGAGGAAGGAGGCGATGGTGGTGGTTTGCATGCGTTTTGTGCAAGTGCATTTTACTTTTGTCGCGACGTGCATATAGATATAATATATATTATCTTTTATACATTTCTTCTGTCCGTGTGTAAGCATTAAAACTCCCCCTAAACGGCTGGACAGATATTTATGAAATTTTGCGCGCGCGATTAAGTTTATTCGAGATAGAACATGTTTTTAATTTGCAATTAATCAATATAAATTTGTATGATTATCAATAGTATCAATAGTTATCAATAGGTCTACGTTATTATTTTTCATACCACAAGCTTGTGTAATGATATTTAGATATAATACATATTATATAATATTATTTTTAGATAATATATTGTGGATAAAGTGTGCTGAATGAAAATTACCTCGCATTAATTAATTTATTTTAACCGTTTTTTAATTATTTTACATCAGTTTATGTTTTCACCTGTGCTAGTTTTTAGCTGATCTAACTGTCTACTTTTTTTTAGCTAGTTTAAAAAAACAAATTCAATATACATAACATAATAGTTGGCTAATAACATAACCTAACAGTACTCAATAAGAATAATGTATCCGTTTAGCTATATTATATACGATTAACTGTTAATATGAAATACTAAATAACAAAAAAAAATTACACGACGAAGTGTTGAAACACACATCATTTAATAAGCCTATTTTTAATAACATTCTCGACAAGTCGCGAACGCGAGATTTACGCTATAATACATGTAGCGCTTCGTCGGTGGTTCGATTCCGTTTACAGGTGTTCTCTATTAAGGGGGAGGGGAAGGCTCCCAGACTACCTATTATAATATTCTCCGTCTCGACTTTGCCCCCCACTATACTGTGCTGTTAAATTTTCTAATTATATCAAGTTTGAACACGTTTAATAGTAACTGTGTAGCAGTACATTAAACCTAAGGCAGTGTAAAATTTGACGTTTTCATGACTTATAGAAATAAAAACTGTCCCAGGCAAACAATAAGTGCGTGCCTATTGGCTTTTGCACGGAGTACCGTTGTCTGAGTACCTGGCGCAAATAGATTTAATTTAAACATTTTCGATTTTGTTGTAGACTAGAGAGGTCATATTCGTTTTGGCAAGTAAAAAATTCGATACCCAAACGATTAAACATGGACAAAATTGTCGTCTTTAAGTTATTAATTGTGTTGGCCGTTACATGCATAAAAAACAATACGAGGTGTGAATGCACTCTTACTGAAAAACAAACGATTCATATCAACTATATTAGCAGACCGGAACATTGGCAAGACATGTGGTTCGATGAGGTCAAAATCCAAACGCAATGGATAGATAAACGTATTATATCTAATCCAGATTCCAGTTTCAGCACAATAGATAAGTTGAAAGTTATTCCCTATATGATGGTATGTAGTTATGGACAAAAATTGAATGACTATCTGAGATTAACGATTCATACGGTCCAAGAGTGTACAAGTTTCCAACAAAAGTTTGTCACTGATGATTGTTTTACGAAACTAAACAGTAGTCTCCAAACATTTGCCTCAACTATATTAATTTTGTTGCGCGTATTTGAGCTGCATCATTCGTTCGACAGTAGTATAACTCTAAGTGCACTTTACGATCAACTATGGGTGGCTCACCTTTTTACTATACATCAAGGTTTTAACTGGGAAATCATGACTGTTGCTGAACACTTGGAGACCATTTTAAAAACTGACTGCAAACCAAAATACCGTGTATTCAACATAGAGGTATTAGCGACTGAATATAAGAATCGAAACACTATAATGAACCGCTACGAATTTTATGTAAACACTCTGAATTCTTACAATAAATATATAGGCGAACACTTGCGTAAGCTTGGTTTTCAATACAATGCAAGTAGAGACGTAATTAACTTTATCACTCATGATATGTAAGTCAGTAAACTTAGTAATAAGAGCACCCAAATTAAATAAATTTTCACGTTTTTTTTTCATATAAAAATGATAAACTGATTAAAAATTATTATAAAATACATTAAGTATGCTACGTTTGTGTGTTATAACTTGTTAGGTATAGTTCAGTACATTACATTTTTTTTTTCAATAGTTAAAAGTCTGTTGTAATAATTATTTTTAGATTTACTGGTTTCAATGTATTTAATAAATGTGATAAATATAAAAAAAATTGTTAATTTAAATTGCAATTTTGTTTACTTAATAATTTCTCATAAAGTATAAGTAAATTTAGATTAGTCACACTCGAAAATCTAATTAAATGAATTATCTTATTAATACTTTAAACTAAAAGTTTTGAAAACATATTCCATATAAGGGGTTTACAGTGATGAAATTGATATATTTAAAAAATATTCTTTTTCTTATTTCACAATTTCAACGACGTGAAAATAGATGTAATATACCTCACTTTATTATCTTTCTTTTATTATCTCTAAAGTTATATTTAATATAACTACTAGCTGTGGTAATTAGAGGCTGCGCCGTCAGGCTTCGGGCGGCAGAAAATTTAATATATATTTTTACTTAGCTGTTTTAGAAATATTGTAGTGGGTTATAATTTAAAGCCTTCACACTAAGTTTTCAGTAAGGTGCAATATTCTTTACAAAAACTATAAAAAGGTATAATGATCTAGAAAACAATATAAAAATTGATAAGGAAATATTATAATATAACAAACAATAATAATTATAAATATTACCACTGGATTACAAACTCGGGGTTACTGAAATAAGTGTAATCTTATTTTTAAAATTTTAAACCTAAACATAATTTTAAGCTTGAACAGATATACTATCAAAAGAAAAATAATTGGTTTATAATTTCACAAAAAAAAAGACGTAAGACAATTTGGTCTTAAAAAATACCGTTCAGAAGCCTGGCAGTTGTTTTTAATATTTGCACAGTCATTTAAGTAAATAAAAACGTCACTATAACATGTGTTGTTATTCTTATCGAATTGATGTACATTTTGGCAACTATAATACAAAACTATAATTCGCAAACTATAATTTAAAAAAAACACGTATTGTTAACATTTTGTAAAGAACAAACTATAATATGTAAGAAAATTATAATTTTTTTTTTAAATATTATAACATAACATAAAAAAAATAAATACAGTGGTGTCGGGGCATAGTGAGGACGGTGCATAGTGGGGTCGGGCACAGGTTTACAGGAATTATTGCAAATCAGTTATTTAAAATCACTTTCAAATATACGCTTCAATGCGAATCAGTAGTCAGTACTTGCGAACCAGTAAAATCTAAACTTTAATCACTTGTATTAATAATACCTCCTTTAGACCTATGGTCTCTCCGTCGCCACTTTGCTTTGATACCATTATATGTCTCGACCCCACATTGTACTGGCTTGCTCGGATAAAATCGCTTTCAAATAAATGCGTTGATGCTAATTTGTAAACACTGTACCTCACTTTAGTAATTCCTTACTGTGCTGGTTTATACTGTACGTTGTTTGTACTTTACTGGTTTGAAAATACTGACTACGGTTCGCATCGAAGCGTTCATTTGAAAATGATTTGATCACTTTCAGTTGTAATAATTCCACTAAACCTGTGACTTCCATATCCCCAATATACCCCGATTGCACTGTACTAGTTTTTTTTAAATGCATGCCAGTGTCAGTAATCTCTATGCAGGGTTTTAACGTGCAATTTCATTTCTTTCTTCACTTACCTGTATGCCATAATTTTAATGAGACGTTGTACAACACATTCAATACTTGTACAGGAATATTTTATTCTTTCCTCTAAATTCTTTGATTCGTGTCATTTCCATGTTTTTAAATACATCACCAATTATTATACGTATTAACTACACTGGATACGTCTATACATACAGTTTTAAGTTTTAATACAAATAGCAAGTCACTTACCATGCTTAACAGAACCTCGGGAATAATTTCCAATACTTCTTAAATTATAGCTTTTTTATAATAAATATTAGTCGAACATAAAAAAACACAAACCTATCAAATCACCAATAAACAATATTGTTGCAAAGTTGACATTTTTTGTAAAAAAAATCAAATATTTTTGGATTACACGTTTATCAGCTATCACTTTTTGATTATCATAATAATTTTATTTACATATTATTTGATATTTAAAACTATTATAGTATGACTATATCATCAACTCATGTGATCATTTCTCATGAAATGGCTGTCAAATATTAGTTACTTAGATAATTAAATCCGCAAAAATAGGAGTTCTGATGTCAACAGAACATAGTAATAATAATTTATTCGTTTCTCACATCTAGTATACCGTAAATGAAGTTAAAAAAAGTGAAGAGTATCTACACTTTATGCAGATACATCAATACACGGATATGTCCTGATAATTACATGGTTATTTCCGATCTATAATCTTCATGTGATATATAATAATGATAGTATAGTCTTAATTATCTGTTCTGGCCAAACGTTTTTTAGTAGTTTTATAATATCTGGCCTTAATCGATTTACTGTCAACATTTATCAATATTCAACATTTCTCATAAATTAATTTCCTTGATTTGCCAGTAAGCAAGTGCCTACCTAACAAATTCATTGGACTATCCTTATATATATCTGTAATGTATACAACCACTAGATCGCGCCACATGAACACATTTTCCTCGGTAACGTTCAGCGTGAAGCACACTCGCACACAGAGGTTTTTGTCCACCAGCCAATAGATATATACATGTCAAAAAAAAAAAATTAAATTAAAACCTAAAACTGGTACTCAATTACTCAAAACAAAATTAGGATCACTCTCAACAGATGTTCATAAAAATGTCATGATTCGATGATATATTTTTTAGGATTAAACGTGATTATGTTAAAATATACAAAATCTGGGAAAAACACAGTTTCCGGCAATTAAGGAATTAAGGCAATTATAAAAACAATAGTCCCGATTGTTTTCTTCGTTTAAAATGTTATGGAATCATATGAGTTCTGACTCCTGACAAATTTTCAACTAAAAGGTTCTAAAATGACGGCCCAAATACCCCCAAAAAAAACTTGAACCTCCTTGGGGGCTATTAAGCGGGTATTTTTTAAATTTGTGGCTATTGGCGTATGGGGGCATACCAAATAAATATTCCTCGTAAAATTCAACTCGATCCGAGCCTTTTTCTCGAAATTATAGCCAGTAAAAGTAAAAACTTGTATGTTTTTTTTAAAATTTTAGTTGTAAAGAAGTAAGCTTTTTCAACTTTTACCCACCCGAAGTATCAACTAGATAACATTTTTGATTTATAGAGTTGCTTCTCTAAAGAATTGGTCCAGTAATAAAAAAGCCCACATTATTGTAAACCCAATAGCATTGTTGCTCCGCATCAAATCTAAAAGCATTTGATCATTATATAAAATACAAGCTGTCCGGACCCAGCGTTGCCCGTGATTTAGTTTGCAGGGCTGAGTAATATAATTTCCATAATAAACCAAGACAGCTGAACGATGGGTAAACCCAATGGTCAGTTCTCGTACCAATCTTGTTCAATATCTAACAAGTGACCTACCAAAAAAAAAAAAAAAATCGCAGAATTTTATTTACGTTGATGACATTACACTAGCTGTGCAACACTAGAAATTTGAAACCACTGAGAAAGTATTTACAAAAACCTAGGTATAATCTCAGCGTGTCTGCATAGATGGCAACTCAAGCCCGACGTAGATAAAACTGTGGTTACAACCTTCCATTTAAAAAATCGTCTGGCCAATTACCAACCAAAGATCGTGTACTATGTTGGTACTCTCGAGTATGATTAGACTTATAAGTACCTAGGAATGACGCTCACGTACAAAAGAAATAGAAAATACTGCAGCTAAGGTTAAAACTAGAAACAATATAATACAATAATTAGCCGGCAGCTACTTTCCACATTAAGAATGTTTGCACTGGCCCTAGTGTACTCAGCCGGAGTGTACGCCTGCCCAGCTGTACATTTTACACTTATCTATTCGTGTTATCTAATTTAAAATGTTAAATGTTACTTATTTTATTTACTTGCTTGTACTGTGTACTTGATTTTGATTGGCTGCCCGTTACGCTGACATATTTGTTTTTATCGTCCAATATTTTATTAAAAAAGGGTACATGTGCAATAACCTTTGATATTATAATAAAAACCATTTAAATTATTTTATTCATCTAAAGTTTTAATAATTATTATTAAACACATCAAATTGTTACTAAGTAATACATAATTTAATTTTGCTATTTAATATAGAGTAAAAATAAAGTTTAATTACAATAATATAAAGTAATAAATGTGTAAAATGTGTTACTGTAGGCAAAAAAGTGACGAATTGTCGAAATTTGACATTTAGAGCAACATCACTGTAAATCCTACTAGGTGGAAAAACATTTTTTAACCACTATTTTTAAAAAATAATAATCTAACAGAATATCTCGAAAAACATGGGGGCTCTTATTTGAATTTCAAAAGTTGATAGCGCGCATGCTCAAATTTCGTATGGCCAAAATTAGGATTCATGCTTAAAATATACGAAAAGATTCAACTAATATCATTCAAAAGTCAAAATTTAAAAAAATCCATAGCGGCTTTGAAAATCAAAGGCTTCCAAACACAACTGCTTTCTGCTCTGTCCGAACTTATGTCCCAATCGCACTGTGCTGTTTTTTCCATATAATATCTAGTTTGCACATGTTAAACAGCCACTGTGTAACGTGCACGTTTTAAAGTGCAATTAGGTATTTTGAACTTAAGGCAAAATATAAATTTGACGTTTTAATTTCTTTTAGTAACTAAAATTGTTCCGAGCAAACAATAAGTACGTGTCTTTTGAGTACTGTCGTCTAGTACGTGGCACAAATCGAGTTAACTTAGGCATTATCGTTACTGTTATAGTCTAAGAAGGTCGTATTTGTTATTTAAAATTAAAAAAATTCGGTGCTTAAACAATTTGGCATGGAAAAAAATGTCATTATTAAGTTTTTAATGGCTTTAGCCGTTATATGCATAAAACACGATACCAGTTGTAACGGCAGACTCTATGGGCTTCCACTATTTCATGTCCACTATATTAGTAGACCAGAACATTGGGAAGAAATGTGGTTCGGTATGGTCAAATTTTCCGATTCACACTGGATAGGAAAAGGCAGATTTTCTACAGAAGGCCGATTCAGTCCAATAGATAAGTTGAAAACTATACCTTTCATGATGGGATGCGGTTACGGACAAAAATTAAATGATTTTCTTAGATTAATGGTTCATACGATGAATGAATGTGACAGGATTAAAACAAAATTTGTCACTGATGATTGTTGGAGTAAGCTGGAAACTAGTGTCGCAACAGGTGTGTCGGTTTTGTCAAACTTGTTGGGCGTATTTGGGGTACTCCAATCTTTTGACGAAGATGTCGTTCCAAGTCCATTTTACGAACCTATCGCGAGGATTCAACAACATCTCAAAAAGAATCGGTTTAACTGGCCAATCATGTTCTTTGCACATTCCTTGGAGATCCTTTTAATCACTGACTGTCGACCTGCACACAGTGTCGTCGATAAAGAATTATTAGCGGCTGAATATGAAAATTTAAATACCCTAATTAACCTCTACGATTTGTATGTGAATAAACTGAATTCTTACACCGGTTATATAAGCGAGCACTTGCACCGCCTTGGTTTTCATTACAACGCGAGCACGGATGACACTATCTTTATTACTCCTAACGTAAGTGACTAATATCAATAAATTCAGTAATACGAACACGCTGATTAGATATCGTTTAAAACATTTTTTTTTACATATAAAAATAGTAACTAGTTTACCAATATTTTTAAAAAAAATACATTAAATATGGCAAGTTTATGTTTTACAACTTATAAGGTTTAATTCGCTACATTATATGTTTTTTTTTTAATAGGGAAAAATCGATTGTAATAATTATATTAAGATTTATTGCTTTCAGTGTTTTTAATAAAATTAATAAAAATAAAAAATGTGTTTGTATAAACTGTATTTTTATTGGCTTTGTAATATCTTACGAATTTTAATTAATTTAAGATTAGTCACACATACTCACAAAATCGAGTTGAAATTTACAAGGAATAGTTACCTACTTGGTATGCCCCACACGTCAATAGTCTTAAACTTAAATTATACCTATTTCCTATCCACCTAGGGGGGGGTACAAGTTTTTTTGGGGTTTTCAGCCGTACTTTTAGGACTTTTATGTTGGAAATGTGTCAGGAGATATAACTTTTATGTATCCTTAGCATATTAAACGAATAAAAAATTCGGGACTACAGGTTTTCTTCAATTACAAATTTTGTATATTTTTACATAAACATCTTAAATCGTAAAAAAATGTTATCAAATCATTACAACATTTGTATGCACATCTGAGAATGATACTATTAAGATACTCAAGTATCAGTTGTATGTTTGAATTTCAATTTTTTTTTAAGTTTAATATTGGTATATTAGGTGTGAGAAACGAAATAATTAGTGTTATTTTGTTCTGTTAGCATCGTCGTATACCGAAACGCCATGTTATCTGTTCCGAAAAAAAATCAGTTGATACAATGGATGATATATATTATTTCAAATATTATTTTTTAATCTCGTCTCCAAAAACGCTTGTTTTTATTCTGGTTGTAACTTTTATTACAGTGTAAAACAATTATGGCTTAGTTTAATGATTGCATTATCAATTTTTATTAATCGATAAAAACCAATTTGTCAACACTACATAATTAACTGAATATGGATTTTATTGAGTCACACTTGATATAAAGTCGATTTGAGCAGAACTCCCATTTTTGAGGATTGAATGAATTTAAATTAAGTACCTAACAATTGGCAGACATTTCGTGAAAAATGATAACATGAGATGATGATACTATACTAGTTCTATGTAACTTTATGGTACTGCTTCAATACTATTATTAAAAAAACACAATTAAAAATTTATATCTAACAGGCAACAGCCGACCACTAGTGGCTATAAACGTTAGTAACATGTTTATTTTATTTACATATACTACTTATTAGGTATTAGTATAATTTATTGTTTTCTCCAACACAGTACCAGTAGAAGATTTACTTTTTATTTCAATGTTGGAGACTCATTTTTTTCTTTATAACACATCAAAAAATAAATATACAACTTAAGGATGTATGTATAGGGTTTTTAGAAGCGTTTTGTTTTGTACATTGTCAATCTAGTAAAATAGAAGTAAAGTAGAACTATGAGAGAATATTAATCTATGAAGTATAAATAGTAAGTGTGAGATTGATCTAATGGAACTATATAATACATACATATTATTTTTATTGAGTATAAGCGATTATAATTTAAATTATAGAGTACAAACGATTGTAACATGAATCATCGATCATTCCAACAAAATTTAACAAGACATTGGTTATGTGTTAATTTAGCCACTATGTTTTTTCCAAAAAAAAATTCAGTACAATGGGGTTTAAGCATAGTGGGGATGGGGAGGTCACAGGTTTACAGAAATTATTACAACTGAAAGTGATAAAATAATTTTCAAATAAACACTGCAATTCGAACCGTAGTTAGAATTTTCAATCCAGTTAAGTCTAAATCAGGCATAGTGTAAATCAGCTAAGTAAGAAAGAATTAATGTGAGGTGCAGTGTTTACAAATTAGCATCAAAGCTCTTATTTAAAAGTGATTTTATCCGAGAGGACTAGTACAGTAGGATCGAGGCATAATGAATCAAAGCATGGAGGGGACGGAGAGATCACAGGTCTACATACAGAAATTATTATTAATAAAAGTGATAAAATCACTTTCAAATGATCTCATTTAGCTTTTATTTATATATTTAGGAACAGCCAGTCTTTAGCCATTCTTCATTAAAGTCGTATATAGTTTTAAACAGTTTTCAACCTAAAACTATTGTGCCATATGACTTTTTACAAAATAGTCAAACTACTTTCCACGTCATAAAGGATGTTTTTCATACATAATTTATTATATACTTGTATATATATTCTTAAAGGAGCTCCCCGAACACCTACTGTAATAATATGTTCCATACCAACAATTTAGTTAATTTAGAAATTTTATATGTTATATTTGTTATAGTGAAAAATCAATTGCTTAAACAATGGACAAAAATTGCATTTTTAAGTTTTTAATTGCGTTATCCGTTGTATGCATAAAACATAATACGAGGTGTAACGGTAGACTCAATGGGCTTACACTAATTCATGTCCACTACATTACTAGACCGGAACATTGGGAAGAGATGTGGTTCAATAAGGTCAGAACTGTTCCGGACGGTTCGAACTGGGCCATCAAATCCAAAATATGTAATTCAGGTGCCTGTTTTAGACCATTAGACGGATTGAGAGCTATACCTTCCATGATGGGATGCGGTTACGGACAACAATTGAATGACTTTCTTAGACTAATGGTTCATACGATGGATGAGTGTGACAAGATTCCAACAAAATTTGTCAAAGATGATTGTTGGAGCAAGCTGAGAGCTAGTGCCGCAAATTGTGCGTCGGTTATGTCAAAATTGTTCGGCGTATTAAGGCTACTCCAATCTTTCGACAGAAGTGTCGTTCCAAGTCCATTTCACGAAACTATGGCAAGGATTCAACAATATCTCCAAATGCAAGGGCTTCACTGGCCTATCATGTCCGCTGCACATTATTTGGAGATCCTTTTAACCATTGACTGTCAACCTGCACACAGTGTCGTTAATATAGAGGTATTATTGGCTGAATATAGAAATTCAAACACCATAATTAACCTCTACGATTTTTATGTGAATAAATTGAATTCTTACACTGGTTATATAAGCGAGCACTTGCACCGCCTTGGTTTTCAATACAATGCGATCTCGGATGAAACTATCTTTATTACTCCTCACCTAGTTTAATAACATTAATAATACATTCAGTAATATGGAAACGCAGACTAGATAACGTTAATTTTTTTTTCATATAAACATGTAACCAATTCAAAAATTGTTATAATATATTACATTACGTTTGTGTATTATAATTTTTTTTCAATAGATAAAAGTCAATTGCTATAATTATTTTATGATTTATTGCTTTCAATATATTTAATAAAAATAAAAATCGTGTTAATATAGACTGTATAATTATTGACTTGGTGATGTCTTATGAAGTATATAATTAATTTAATTTAAGACTAGTCTCACTTGCAAACCTAATTAAATTAATTAACTTATTAATAAATTTGAAAAAAGAATTCCATTTAAGGGTTTCACAGTGATGGCATTAATATATTTTGACATTGTCTTGTTCTTATTTCACGATTATACGACGTGAAAGTAGATTTTTCAAAAAGTCAACGGTTTTTTTTTATAAATAAACGTCAAATCGCTAAAGCTAAAATTTAAAATCGAGTGTTTTTGTTTAACTTATTAAATAATTTTAAATCCACTTCTTTTTTGTCTAATCCAGCTCATAAATGGGATTGGCTAGCCAAAACATTTACATAAAACCTTTATCTGTCAATATATTGTTAAGTTTTCTATATATAACTTTATTTACAAACGTCCGTCTAGTTTTTGTTCGGTCTACCTCTTGCATCAAATCCTCTCTGCTACTATTTAACGCCAACATTTCCAAGAAATGTTTTTCAGGTTTGACCCTATTTAAAGATGATGAAGTTAACATATTAAACTTTTTTCTCGACGGACCACCATACAATGTGTGATCGTTAGAAAAGCTAATCGAATAAATTATAGTAAAAAATTCAATGTGGGTACAAAAAAAACACAAATGTCAGTTTAATACCTTTTACAACTTTTAAAATTTTAATAGCCATACTATACATTTCCAATAATAAATCAATAACAACTGAGGTTTGTATACATCACTTTTTGTATCTTATTATGACTTTATTTATTGGCTTTAAATTTCTTTTGTTAAACATTTATTTTTATATAAGTATACGTTTGACTTTAAAACTAGTTTTATTCAACCATAAGTTTGCTTAACAGTTTTTTCTAGTTTTAATTAGAAAGTTAATTATTTTTCGATGAAATTTTTTAAAAAGCAGCTTAAAAAAAATGATCCCGTGATAGTAGATGAAATGTCTACAAAACTTAATTTTAATCACACATAAACATTTTTTCTATAATTTTTATTTTACAGTGTTAGCCTTGATGCGTAGCAGAGATGCTATTTTAAATATATATGCCCGATTGCACTGTGCTGTATTTTTCTAGATATATCTAGTTTGTACATATTAAACAGCAACTGTGTCACGTGAACTTCTTAAAGTGCCAGTATATTAATCTTATGGTAATAATATACTTGACGTTTTTATGACATTTAGTAATTAAATTGTCCCGGGCAAACAATAACTGCGTGTCGTCTCGCCTTTCTTTAAAGTACTCATCTAGTACGTGACACAAATGGAATTAATTTAGGCATTTTTGTTTTTGTTATAGACTAAGCAGGTCATAATCGTTTTATCAAGTAAATAATCTAGTGCTCAACGGTTTACCATGGAAAAAAATGTTAAGTTTTTAATTGCGTTAGCCATTATATGCATAAAAAACGATACTAGTTGTAACGGCAGACTCTCTGGGGCTGAACTAAATCATGTTAACTACCTTAGTAGACCAGAACATTGGCAAGATATGTGGTTGGACAAGGTCAGAACTTTTAGTTTAAACTGGATCGGAAAACGTAGATTATCTACAACTGATCCCAGATTCAGGCCATTAGATAGGTTGAGAACTATACCTTACTTGATGGGATGCGCATACGGACAAAAATTGAATGACTTTCTGAGATTAATGGCTCATACAATCGATGAGTGTAACAACATTTTAACAAAGTTTGTCGCTGATGATTGTTGGAGTAAGCTGAGATCTAGTATCGCAATAGCTGCGTCCGTCTTGTCAAAATTGTTTGGCGTATTAAGTGTACTCCAATCTTTCGACAGCAGTGTCGTTCCAAGTCGATTTCATGAATATATGACGAGGATTCAACTATGTCTCCAGATGCAAGGGCTTCACTGGCCTATCATGTCCGCTTCACATTATTTGGAGATCCTTTTAACCACTGACTGTCGACCTGCACACAGTGTTGTCAATATAGAAGTACTAATGGCTGAATATAGAAATTTAAACGCCATAATTAACCTCTACGATTTTTATGTGAATAAACTGAATTCTTATACTGGATATATAAGCGAGCACTTGGACCGCCTTGGTTTTCAATACAACGCGACGACAAACGAAACTACCTATATTACTCCTAATACCTAATTCAGTAAATTCAGTAACGAGAACACTATGATTAGATAACGTTTTACATATTATGTTTATGTCGAAATTGTAACCAGAATGTTTTATAGAGTACATTAAATATACCACGTTTATGCGTTATAACTTATACGGTAAAATTTGTTATATCACTTTTTTATTAATAGGTACATTTCATTATTATAATTATATTTAGATTTATTGTTTTCAATGTATTTAATAAATGTAATAAGTATAGAAAATGTGTTAATTTAAATTGTAGTTTTATTGACTTTGTAATTTCTTATGAAGTATAATAAAATTTAGATTATTAAGTTTTCATAGTGATGATATTTTATACAAGTATCTAATACATTTCTTTGTTCTTTTTTTACAATTTATGCGATGTGAAAAAAAATATTTCAAAAATTAGATAGGATGTTTAATATTTCGTTTTAAAAAAACGTCAAATCTCTAAAACCAAAATTTAAAACGGAATGTTAGTATTGGTTTTTCGGGTTTTCTAAATTTAAAGATAAATAAGTTAACATATGAAAGCTTTACGTCTTAACCACCAACCTCGTCATCCAAGTGTAATCGTCAGAGGTGCTTATCAAGTAAATAGTAACAATTAAAATTACACGTGGGACAATAAAAAAAGTCATTGTAGTGGAATTGTGTCATAGTGAGAACGGGAAGGTCACAGGTCTACAAACTCCAGGAATTATTATTATAACTGAAAGTGATAAAATCGCTCTTAAATAAACGCTACAATGCGAAATTATGGATAGTAGGTTCAAATCAGTATAGTTCAAACCAAGCACATTAAGATTAAACATAAGTTAGTATTAGTAGTAAGTTATCCAGGGAAAGCCCATGTTACAAGATGAAAATATAAAGATTTTTACATAATGTCAATATTATGTGCTTAAAAATAAATTTGTAGTACTATGGTGAACGTAGCAACCTGGAATCTGAGAATTGAGTGAATGAATAAATTGATTCGACTAACTATTTTTGAAGTTATTGAAATTTTAAGTTTAGGGCAGGAGGAAAGGTGGAGTGTAGTGTTATATTTATTTGCGTGAATTTCCCGACCACACTCCCCCTCCCATCCTAACTTTTAAACTGTTATAACTTTAAAAAAAATATCCCAAATCTGGTTATCGACCAGTCAAAATGTTTAGTACATTATTCTCAGCTTAAAAAGTATATGAAATGTATGCATTACCATTTTAAACGCAAAAGTTGCTTTTAAAAAAACTAAGGTGGGAGAGGAGTAAAAACAAATAGTTCTGAGAAGTTGAGATCACATAGTATAAAAACACTTTGGAAAACAAATTATTAATTAAAACCAGTGAGGTATTGATTGGTTCACGATAAGTCGAATATAAATTTCATATTTTCCGAGAAAATTAGAGTCTGACGTTAGTTGGATTTCCCTGTATATGTTTAAGAAAAGTAAGCGATAATATGTGTCACTGCACTGTACCAGTTACAGATAAGAATAATTCCTATAGACCGGTGACGTCCATATCACAATACGCCCTAACCGCGCTGTGCTGGATTTTATTGTGCCAAATGGTGTCTAATATCAAAATTTAATGTCGAATACAATTTTATGTATTAAATTTTTGTATAAAATTGTATAAAATTTCCTTAAAGACTTATGACCTCCCCAAACACCTGCTATAATATGCTTCGACCTCACAACGCCCCGATTGCACTGTGCTGTTTTTTTTCTAATTATATCTAGTTCGTACATAATAAATACCTAGCTACTTTGTCACGTGCCCTTTTTAAAGTACCAGTATATTAAACTTATAATATAAACAAATTTGACGTTTTAATGACATTTAGTAATTAAATTATCCAAGGCAAACAAAAAGTGCGTGTCTTTTTGCCTTTTTAGTACTCGTCTAGTACGTGGCACAAAAAGAATCAATTTTAAGCATTTTCCTTTTTGTTATAGACTAAGCAGGTCATATTCGGTTTATCAAGTAAATAATCTAGTGCTCAAACGGGTTAACATGGAAAAAAATGTCATTATTAAGTTTTTAATTGCGTTAGCCATTATATGCATAAAAAACGATACCAGGTGTAACGGTAGACTACACATGGCTGAAATAGATCATATCAACTATATTTGTCGACAACAGCATTGGGAAGAAATGTGGTTCGATAAGGTCAGAACCGGATTGCACTGGACAAAGAAACTTAGGTTTTATGATCCAAGTTCAAGTTTCAGGTCATTAGATAGGTTGAGAACTATACCTTACATGATGGGATGCAGTTACGGACAAAAATTCAATGACTTCCTCAGATTAATGGCTCATACAATCGATGAGTGTAGTAGGATTTCACCAAAATTTGTCGCTGATGTTTGTTGGAGTAAGCTGAGAGCTAGTGCCGCAATAGCTGCGTCCGTTTTGTCAAAATTGTTTGGCGTATTAAGGGTACTCCAATCTTTCGACAGGAGTGTCGTTCCAAGTCCATTTCATGAAACCATGGCAAGCTTTCAACCATGTCTCCAGATGCAACAGCTTAACTGGCCTATCATGCTCTATGCGGATTCGTTGGAGATCCTTTTAATCACTGACTGTCAACCTGCACACAGTGTGGTCAATATAGAGGTATTATTGGCTGAATATAGAAATTCAAATACCATAATTAACCTCTACGATTATTATATAAGCACTCTGAATTCTTACATTGGATATATAAGCGAGCACTTGGACCGCCTTGGTTTTCGATACAACGCGATGACAAACGAAACTACCTATATTACTCCTAATACCTAAGATAGTAAATTCAGTAACGAGAACATGATGATCAGATAACGTTTTACATAATCTGTTTACACCTATTAAATAACGTTTCAACATTTATTTTTATTTTTTAAATAGTAACCAGTTTAAAAATTGTCTTAAAATAAATTAAAAATGGCACGTTCATGTGTTTTAACTTATAGGCGTGATTCGTTACAGTCCACTTTTTTAGGTAAAATCCATTGTTATTGTTATTTTTAGATTTGTTGGTTTCAATTTATTGAATATATGTAATAAAATTAAAAATGTGTTTATAGGAACTGTATTTTTATTAACTTATGAAGTTTAATTAGATTATTTAATTTACAGGGTTTCATAGTGATGACATTTTATATGTATATTAAATACATTTTCCTGTTCTTATTTTACAATTTATACCACGTGAAAAAATATATTTCAAAAACTTAATAATATGTTCAATAATTCGGTTCTTTCGGGTTTTCTAAATTTAAAGATAAATAAGTTAACATATTAAAGCTTTATCACCAACCTCGTCATCCAAAGTGTAATCGTCAGAGGTGCTTATCAAGTAAATCGGTATAGTAACAATCAAAATTAAATGTGGACCAATAAAAAAAAGCCATAGCAGTGGAGTCGTGGCTTAGTGAGTACGGGGAGGTCACGGGTCTACAAACTACAGGAATTATTATTATAACAGAAAGGGATTCACTCTTAAATTAATAACCCTTAATTTAGGTTCTGACCACATCTGGCCACAGATATTTGAGACAATTTTATATGTAATATAAGGATTGGTCATGGAATATAATATTAAGTCGAAGGTCCAGACACCGTTTAAACAATTTTTTTTTATTGATATTTGGTATTCCTACGGTCAATGCGCGTTTATTCGAAAATTATTTTATCACTTTCGTTAATATTATAGTTCCTAAAACCTTCATTTCTTTATATTATTCTAATTTTTTTTTACACATGTAGTAGTCGTAAATAGTGCTGCTCACTTTATGGTTTACAGTCAGCGCTCCGTGTTAGCTTTTTAGACACGAGCACACATAGGTCATAATGTTCATGACAAATTTGATCAAACACAAGTTTCCCAATAACATTTATTTTTGGGTCACAAAAAAACCGCTTTAAGCTTATTGGCGGAATCAATTATTTTTCGTAGCAACTAAACGCCTTTTCGGTATGTACAGGGTGATACATTTAACGTAGGACACTCAATATCTTTTCAAATAATGATTAGTACAATTATTGAAATTTCATAGTTTTTTTTTTATTTAAAAAAAATATTGTTTATGTTATATCACAATGTTATGAAATTACTAAATATTTAACTTTTTTAAGATTATTCAAAGCTCTAACAAATTATGACCCTAAACGGTAACACAGGACAATTATGTTAACAAAACTCCGCCAAAATGCGTATACTCGGATAAACAATAATAAAATATTAGGTATAACTGTAAAAATAACATAACAAATAATATTTTTACATGTAACTAGAGTAAAAAAAAAAAAAAAATTTGATTAATTTCTTAAACGTCATGTATTGAAAGACTAGCAAATCACAATCCATGTTGTTAGTATTGATAAGAGATCGCTTTATTTCATAAATTGAGAATAAGCAGTTGAAAAAAAATTAGCTTAGGCCGTGATCTGGTCGCTATAACACACTAGAATCGGTCACTGAATGACTTCATTTTGTAAAATAAAAACGCAACGCAAATTTAAACGTGTACCAGCTTATACTTAAAGCAATCAAATAAATTCTATCAAAATATTAGAACAAAAAGATTTATTATTTAATCAAAACTACATTTGTATGTGACAAACTACACACATAAATATATCATATATTTAATAAAAGTTAATAGTTATTAAAACTGTCCTGGAAAATAATAATCAATGACGATGTATTCAACTTCTTTCCTAGTAAAGTTGTATTCTGCAAGTACAAAATAATATTATACATTTTTTAACAAACCAATCCGGTCAACTTAATAGCAACTGAGTTATTTGAAATTCGATACAATTGCAATTTATTTTTAATTAAAATTATTATGGCTGAAGAATAATAATGTAAATTAAAATTTTACATTGTAGTAAAGTTCAAAAAATAAAAAAAAATACTGTTCATATAATATCTAACATGTATTTTATTCATTTTGTACACCAACAATTGTTATGAATGGATGGAGTTAAAATGGATAGACGAATCCCGGTGTTGTGTACTGGATCTAATATTTTGATGTGGGATGTTATGTTTGATGATTTGGATGTTGAAAAAAGGGGGGCTCCGTAGTCAATTTTGGAAAGGATAAGAGTCTTATGAATTTTAAGTAGGGTACCAGTATTAGCTTCCCAGGAGGTGTGAGAGAGTGTTTTGATTATGTTGATTCTAGGGATACAAGATTTTTTGAGGTGTCGAATGTAAGGTAGCCATGAAGCTTTAGAGTCTATAATCGCTCCGAGAATTTTTACTTGGGTTTTGTTCGTGATAGAGTGGGAGCCAATGTTTACTGAAATGGTTTTTTTTTTCTTTCTTTGGTTGATTAGTATAAGACTTGTTTTTTTCGGAGCGAAACGGAAGCCGGACATTTTAGACCATGATATGAGTTCATTAGTTGAGTCTTGCAGAAGTTGTTGTATAGTGGTACTACTGGAGCTACGGCATGTGATAGTAAAGTCGTCTGCGTATAGCAAAGGAGAGTTAGGGTGGCGGACTCCTGCTGTTGAATATTTTGTCTGGTCCGAGAATTGTGTTTTTTTAGTAAAAAAATATTTGTAATTTACAGCAATACAAATAACAAACTTCATTACTACAATGGTTTTCAATGGTTTTGATCATTTTACTCTATACATTTATTGGTTATAATTATTATATTGTTTATTACCCGATTTATTCATTTTGTATGCTATTGCCGTTTTTGGTCTATCAAGATACTGAAATGGATAATTGGCAAACAAGTTCGTATCAATAATCAGTTTGTTTAATTCTTCAAAGTTTATTCCATTGGGTTTTTCATATTCTACAAATAGTGTTGCTAGCATCATCTATTGTTTTTAGAATAAAAACTAGACATTACAAAGTTTTCAAAAAGAGAAACAACAAATTTTCCATTATTTTAAGAATAAAGTAGTGTAGTGCGTTAAAAGAGATATGAGATAGAGTAAGAGGTAAGATATAGGAGTTATGAGATAGTGGTAAGAGATAGGAGATAACAGTACAATACTATAAATGGAATGGGGTTGGTGGGGGGGGGGGGTGGTTTGCTCTGGCACGTAATCGAAAAAAGCGTTACATAAAAAGCGTTACGCTGTTATCTGGTAAGAGATTAGAGATAAGAGATATGTTGTATTCACAACGATCAAATTATAACTGAAAAATAAATAATCATATCAATTACATATCAATTCAAGCTTCTTTTCATACGAGGAAAAACAATAATCTTTTTTTTTTTTAATTTTTGCCCTTCTGGAGCAAAATCTGCAAGATATCGTTCAAAAGATGTTATTTTTTATGTATAAAAAATCATAAGCCAAATAATTTACTATTGAAATTTTATCAATTTTACTGGTAGGAAGTATGTATATATTTTTTAATTTAAAAGAAAAAGACATATTGTTCAAGATCCAAAAAGATATTTAAATTTAAAAAAAAATGAAACTGAAAAATAACTTAAAAAATATTTATCAAGCGTAACATTAATTTTCGAAACAATAATTTACATTTTGTACAAATCTTCAAGAATCTTACAAAATTAATTTTAACCTAATTTATATAGAATAATAGCTGAAACATACAATATTTCAAGAGGCCTAGCACATACAACTTAATTAGTATTTCATCTTTAAAATGGTTTATTATTTACTTTTATTCCAGTATTTGCTAATGAACCATATTGTAGGGCTTTTTCTATGTACTTATTAATTTCGTTGAATGTGAATGTATACTCTGAATTAAAAAAAAAATCAAATGATTGCACATTTTTTAAATAATGAAACTAGGACAATTTTACCTAAAAGGTATTGAAAATAATAATGTGTAACATTATAAAAATAATAATGTGATACTAAATTGTACAGTTTTGTTAAAATTTATAAATTTGTTTAAAAAAATAATCATGTATCTTATATATATATTTTTTTTGTAGGAACTAAAAAGAATCCTCCTGTTTTCTAATTTTTTTAACTGGCATTTTGTTAAAAATATAAAAGAATTTACAGCTATACAAACGACAAACTTGATTATTAAAAGGTCTTGTCAATATTTTTTGAAAATGTTACTTAATAAATATATTTGATATTTGTCTATTGTTTATTACTTGATAATATATCTTTCAAAAAAGCAACACTATAAAGTATTTTGCATGTTTGGAGTCGCTTTTCTACTTCTTCAATACAGTCTCTACACCTTTCAAGGTTATGGTCACATCGCCATCTTCTGGCTTGTATATGCCATCCTGCTTTTCATATTCCATGACTACGCCACGTATAATTGCCTATTATTTTTAGTAGAAGAACTAGACGTTAAAATTTATATTATTGTTTACACATTAAAATCAAAACGCCAAACTACCAGAAATATATTATGCTTTGCGGTTTTTCCAGCCTACTAACGTTGAATTCATAGTAGTTAATGCATTTTTCCTTACTGTTATTATATTGTATTGTTCGCAAGTGTAAATAAATGTGTTCGTAAATAATAATAAAGTGTTTGTTTTACTTACACGTTCTTCGACAGTTATGCGGGCACCCTGACATTGCAAAAAGTATAATGCCACGCAGAAAAACAGTACGCTATTAATTTTCGGATTCATTACGAACTTTCAAATTATTAAACTTGGATTCAGAATATTCAGAACTATTAGTTTTGGAAGTAAAAACTATTTTGAAACTATTCGATAATAGTACTTATGGCGATTTTATAACTTGTAGTGCATCGTTTTGAATTACCGCAAGACTTCCTATAAGAAAATATACTTGAGGAATGAAAACGGTTTCAAGTTTGAACTATTAGGCTGTGCGATTTCACTGTAAACAAGAGTCGCTTACGAACGTTCTTGTTTGCGTTGTTTGTCATTTTTAACATAAGCACTCTCTTGCTGTTATTTTTCTAGAAGTACTTACTATACTCGCTTTAAAAACGATTTACTCGTGTGCAAATTATACATATACATACACTGTAAACGTTTATCGATAGTGTCCTATCTGAATAATATTTCATACAATTTGGCTTTTTAAAATTATAATTATTGAAAAATGTGTAATATTTTGGTTGATTTTCCTCGATTTGCAATGTGAATGGATAATCTTTTTTTGGCCCAAATGAGTTGTCCGATTTCTGATCTATTGACTTAATCCCTGAAAAAAACAGTTCAGTGGTTCAAAAAAATATAAGCTTAAACAAACATAAAAAATTAAATAAATGAAACAATACTATCTCAGCTCCACACATCGAAGCTGGACTTATATTTACATTTTTCTCAATCAAATCAAAGAGTCACTTTTAATTAGCTCAAACTTGTTTGAAAGAACTACTGGCTGTACTAAGTACGCATGTGAATCCGGTTAGGTTTAAGTAAAGCAAACTTTTTTCCTGGACCGATGGTATGCGATTAGTACTTCGGCAGGTCAGATGTTACAAAAGTCAATTCCTTCTACCCCAAAACCGGAAAACCCGAAAAGGTCCCCATTGATATGTGGTACGCTTTGATTACGGACAGCGACCTAAAGGCTGTAAAAATCGAAATTTCTCAATTTCTATTAATTATACGGATAAAAAGAAGGTATACAAAAATAAAGCTCATAAAATGTTGTAAAAAAAAAGATCATTTAAGCATTTTGACCTTGAAGCAATAATTTGCTGAAAATTCGACACGATTGTCTCTACTTTATCGAAAATCACAGTTTTATGCTATTCAACCTATGCTTAAATTTATAAAAGTAAAAATAAATAGGAGTTAAATAACAACATTATTAACATATAGTATAATAATAACAAGCTGTGTTATATGTATACTATATTTGAATATTATACGTATATTGGTATACAAGCCAATACCAATGTGATTAGCCAGCCAGGATATTTCATTTAGCCACTCCATTTAGGTTATGTTATCTCTAACACTAAATCTTTATATAATAATTATTAACATAAATAAACTTTACATTTCGCCTCTTTGTTAGGTAGTTTTTATCTTTGAAATAATTATACATTCTTTTTAAGAAATCGTTATGTTAGTAAAAAATCTTTATTAAGTTGGTTTCTCTAGAAAGTGTTCCCGGAAAAATTCATCATAAGTCCTTTCCTTTTTCTCCTAAAAGGGTGGGAATTATTTTCTTTATTTCCGCTTGATCAAACAGTTACCTGTTAGTCAGACACCAATGCAGTAAATAAGAAATATATTCAACACAATAACAACGTCTTAAGAATCGACCTAGTTATATTTTTCGATGTCTCCAAAGTTAAAACGATTTTTAAAACCTATTCTCTTTCTATCACGTATAATACGACGTCACGTGACGTTAGGATTTTATATATATATATGGTAGATTAGATAATAATATATTAAAGCCAAACTTGCCCAAACACTGCTGGAATGTCATTTACTTAGGAAGGAAGAGTTTGACTTGTAACATAACAATAATCCGTCGATTTTAACCACTAGGAATAACAAATGCATCGACGTGGTCTTTACACGATACGATGAAAACATTCATGTTCAAAATTACATTTTATATTGCAGCTATTGTAAGCCACTAGTTAGTATTTCGCATGGTACGTTTATAAATAACGTTGAAACTAATAACTTTTTAAATATAAATAGCAATTAAATGTTAATGCAAGTATATCAATCGCATCATTTTAAAATTGTTTTGCAATACGTTATATAAATATTATACACCACATCCCAGCCACCGAGCAATGTAAAAGTATTCTATACTTCAGAAAGAATAAATATATCGATATTTTTTTTAATGTTTTTTTTTTTAAACAGTTGGTTTATTCAACTACACATAATTTTTCAGTTTATTTGTTTCCAAAAAGTATAGGACATATTCATGATCCAATGTCTTTCCTATGAGGGGAAATTTTAGGAGCGACTACTTGACTGTGTACCTGTGCAGTAGTTAAAATACGCTCTGATAACTGTGGTTAAGTATGTTGTTATAAATACTTTGGTATAAAAAAAAATATATTATATTTGAATAACAAATCAGTTAAAACGGTCAAGAAATATATTATGATCAAACAAATATAATTTTAATCAATGAAACTAGTTTGCGGTGTGTGTATAAGATATATTGGTTTCAGACAAATAAAAACCTGTGCATAATGTAATGAAGTAAGAATTAAATAGAAGGACCAGTACAGTTAGTCCATAGAAATCGTTAAACAATAAAATTAAAAATGAATTAACTTTTTATGCAACCCTAACCTAACCCTCCACGATACCTTTATTTTTAAATTTACGGGTATCAAATGGAAATCCAAAGACATCGTAATTAGATACTATTAACTGTTTTACTTCTTCTGTAATATGATATTCCAGATTGCTGAAGTCAACGATTTCCTCTGAAACTGTGTTCCTCTCGATTCTACTAGAAAGAGAACAGTTTGGTCCGTAGAATTTGATTAAACGTTGTATGATATCGGTCATGCCGGTTTCGATATTTAGATTTTTTTTAATAATTTTGCTGTCACTTGATTTGTGTAAAAATTTAGTCAAAACATTTTTTTTCTTAAAAACTTTAAATTCGAAGTAATTTTTGAAGTCTTCTAATAAGTCGGAAACGTTTGTGTTGTATTTAATGTGTGGGGATAACCGATAGAAATGCGAAAGCGCATCTTGCATACGCGAGACCAACGGTATGCTCATCCTTAATATATTCACGACCTGTTCCCGGTCGATCGATGAATTGGTCAAATCCATGCTATATTGTTTCCATATGAGTACCACATAATCACACCACCTCTTTAACGTTAAAGCATATTTGCAGGTCAAAAAATGATGGGCTCGTTGAACTTTTTCGTCTACGTTAGCTTTGGTGACAATTTTCCCATCCACCTTAGCTAGGAATTGCTGCACGGTTTCCCAATGTTTCTGTGACATTATGATTTCTAAATCATTCAACGCCGGCCAGCCATCGTGTCCAAGAAGCTTGTTCATTCGTTTTACTCGTCGTACCAGGTCTGGATCATACATTAATGTAGTCATTTTTGACTCCATATTATATTTAAAACCGAAACGCCCGTCAAAAGATTCTAAAAACAATTGAATTATCCCCTTTATGTGATACCTGAGCCGATACACTACCATATCAGGTACGTCGGATCCGCTAATGCTTTGGACGTGCCATGCGTGTACGGACAACTTGTTTTGGAAAGCATTATCGTCATCGGGAATCGGCCAACAAAATCTGCTACAAAATTTACTCAATCGTTCTAAGTGTTCTGACATTTCTTTTTCGATAGATTCAGTCAGCTGTTTAGCTGCGGTGAAGATAATAGTTTCATCACATCCGGTAGTAATTGAGTCCCTGTCAAAAGGTATGTTTTCTAAATAATTTTTGTAACCCTCTAGGATTTGGAATACTCCCTTCTCGAAGGAAGCTCGCGAAGATAACTGGTGTAAGTACGAAAGCGAACCTTGCATAGGAATAACAAGTGAATCCGATTTTTTAAGCGTTTCCAGCAAATCTTCTAAACATACCAATAATTCAGATGGATTGTCCATTTTCATACATTCCGGCCCAATACCCCTCTCGTAATCACAGAATTCTTGCAATACCTTGGCGTACTTACAACTTAAAAACTGGTGTACTTGTCGAATTTTTTGGTCTACATTGTCGTTAGTGACAATCCGTCCGTCATCACTAGGTGCGAGTAAACTAGTTGTACCGATTCTTTCATTGTTTGCCAAGTCTATAATATGCACATTGTCTTCTTGGTGCCATTCAAGCCATCCGGTGTGAGTGAGTATATCGTTCAACACTTTAACGGGATACTTGGATTTTGCATTCAATAGAAACATTTGCATGAAAATAATGCAAAAAACGAGGAAGCCAGCGACTGGTCTTTTTTTGAACAAAACAAGATGAACAATTTTTTTTTGCATTATAAAACTTTAAAAGTCGATCAATGTACGTTTAACTACGTGTGGACGTATGAAATACTGTGTTTGCCACTAAACGATTTCGTGACAAATGCATACACGGTGAAGATGGTTTATTTACATATTATTTTTTTGGCATTGGCATGTGTTTTAATGGAAAATTTGTATAGTCTAAAATGTAGAATATGTTATATTATATGGGCTTTTTCAAAAACAAGACAGACGTACCAACAATTTTCGAATTAATGTAAAAATTAATTTTTCCTACGGGTATTGTAGAAACAAATGGAGAAGGAGGTTTAAGCTTATTTGACTTATCGGTGGTTTGTGCTGGTTTTTCTATTATAATATGTTCATTTTTCTTGGAGGTTTTTTGTTTTGGGGTTCATACTGTCTATAGGGTTTATTGTGTCTGTATAGCTAGAGTAAATAAGTGAAGATATGGTTTAAGAGACCGGAAGTTTTAACTTTGGGTATTGTGTATTATTGGATCTATGTATTTTTAACAGAAACGTTTGCATGGAAATAATAAAAAAACCGAAGAAACCAGCGACTTGCATTTTTTTTTTTTTGAATTTAGGATATAACAAAGTAAATTGATTTTACTTTCCAGTGTGAAACTTTAGAAGTCAATCAAGCAACTTTTATATTACGACTGAAAATCAAATGAAATATTATGTTCGCCTGAAAACGCTTTTGTGTCAAACGCACACACGGTAACGATGCGAGTTATGACTTATGGCCTATTTGCACTACTTTTATCTTTTTTAGCGTTGACGTATGTTTCGGCGAAAAACATCATAAAAATATGAAATTCGTCGCTCTCATTTGTAAAACCATTTAGGTTACGTCGAATGGTTTTATTTTCCATTATATTTTTCGCTTTTACGTATTTGTTAGTTTATTTACATATTGGCAAAAAACTGAAGAATTTGAGCTACGATAATGTGTGAATAACAATATTTCAATATGGCTACGAGGATTTTTTTTTTGTATTATAGTTGCAAAATCGTAAATATATTCGAAAAGAATAAAAACACATGTAATACTGATAGTGTATTTTATTTTGCAACGTGTTTTTTGTCACGAGTTAAAATAACTATTAGAATACTTTTCACTGTCTTTTAAATTTACAATGCCGCCATCTTTTTTTACATTATTTTTTTTCTCTTTTATTATTTTTATTACACAATCTATACAATTTTTATGTACAATAGGCGTAAATGGTAAAATAATCATAATATAATTTATAATTGATGGCTTGATAGGAGAAGACACCCAGTGGTGGTACTCCGGACATAACATTACAAAATTTTATATTAAAACTTACTTGGAGTGCGCATTTAATAGTATTTGAACAAACAAGCAAACTAGTTTGCTTACAACATTAAAAAAAAAAAATGTATGCTAAACTATAAACACTGTAAGAAGTAGAGGCTCTATGATCATCAAGTTGTTAGATCAGTCCAACCTTACTAAAGTTTAAATCTCTTTAAGGCAACTAAGCTTTTTTTGATATAGAACCCTAAAATATATAATTATTCATCATATTAAGCACAGTTTATATTTCATCAATTATATATTTGTACTTGGAGTTCAGTTTTATGGTTGATATTATCAAAACAGTTCACTATAAATTGATTATCTCCTCCTTGATTATAAACAATTCTACCCTTTTCATACCTAAGACGGGCTCTTACTATGTATGGTCACAAACTTACATGTAACTTAATGGGTTAGAATGTTGGGCTAATTTTGAATAGAACTTCATATAATGCGTTGTTTTTACAATGAGTTAGTTGATTAGTTAATTAATTAGTTGCTATAATTATAAAAAGTAACTCGGCGTAGAGAAATTCATTAGAATATTTAAATCATTTTTATTTTGCTTTGGCACAACCCCATAATATTGGACACTGTATGCCTCAGCATTGTTTTGATAGAAAGTATAATTTTTTTTTAATGGAAGATTAGATTTCGAAAAAGATAAGTAAAGAAAAAAGTTCTATCCCTTCAAGGGAAAAAAGTTTACGATATTTGTTCGGGTTGTCAACGATTATCGGTAATACTATGTCTTAAAAATATTCTGTACACATTAGGAAGTACATAATTGGACTACTTCTAAAAAGTTGTGAAGTGCCGTAATTTTAAGTTGAAAAAAAGACATATTTTGATGGTGTTTTTCTCCATTTTGAAGAGGAAGAGATGAACATTTAAAATATTTGGTCCAATAAAGTACCTTACGATATCTGATCTATAGACTTGCTACAAGAAGTAATCGGTTCAGTGGCTTAGAAGATATCTTGGGTATAGACACACAAAAATAAAAATAAAAAATAGAAACACATCATTGTAAAAAAAAAAACTTCTGAGCTAAGCATCGAAGCTAATATTATGTGGCTCTAAATATTTGTTTTTATTAACTTTTTCGTATTTTTTTTTTGTATACTACAATAAATACAATTTCACGTAGACAAGCCTTTAAATGACTATAATTTAATACATCAAATATCACTGCCTCAATTGAAAATTTAAATTCTATTTCCAAACCGAGTTGTCGATAACTCGAATAAAATCCTAATTAACCAAATAGTTTGTGTATGTTAAATTGTATGAGCTGAAAATTGTATGCGTAATTTAATTTATAGTAAATAAATAATTATTATTTTACTTTATTTTATTATAGATAAATTTAATTACTCTAATAAAAAACCCAGGGGTTGAAAATAATACTACAAGCTAAGATGTTTTTTTTTTTTTAGTTTTGATGCCAAGAAAAAGGGTGTTTCTAATTTATATGTTTTTATGACAGATTCGACGCTTTGCTAGTTTTATAGCGATTAATCAGATATACACTTAAAGTATAAACTACAAAATTGTCCTCTTTTGAAATGGATAGATTAAAAATACTCCTTGATGAATGTGTCTTTTCTTAAAAAAAATTTAACATACCCTAAGTTCAATTATTTTCAAAAAGAGCCGTGATCGGTAAATATATAATAATAATTACATTGAGTCATAGGCGTCTAAATTATTATACTACTGAACTTATACTCAAACGCAATAGTTTTTGATATTTGAAAATCTTAGTCTCATAATCTAGTTAGGAAAAATTGCAAAACCGTTTAATGAATTATTATTATAATAATAATAAAGATGTTGAAAAAGGTAGCCAAGTTGACTCTATTTATACGGATTTAAGAACAGCGTTCGGATATTGTGAATCATGATTTGTTAATCAATAAACGCTTAGTAGTATGTGAATAAGAAATCCATTAGTAACCTGGTTGATATTGTTTTTAAGTAACAGAACACAACAAGTTAAGATTGGCTCCTATGTTTCGCAAGCTATTCACAATACTTCTGGAGTGCTACAGGGTAATCATTTATCACCTATTCTATTTGTATTGTTTATAAATGATGTCCCAAATGTTTTCAAAAATTGTAAGTGTCTGTTATTTGCAGACGATTTGGAGATTTATTTAAGCATTAGCTCTGTAGATGATTTCGTAAAACACAAAAAGGACCATGATAGTCTTACATTTTTTGGTCAGTGTAATCGCAGACTTAAACATACAATTTAAATTTAATATCGTACAGGTTAGATTAAATGAAATTATCTTATCTGCGATAATATAGTCGGTTATCGTTTAAATTAATTTAATTAATTAGTTTTGGTTAAATGTCGGTTGTGTTGATACGTCAAATAGCTTCGTTTTTTTATTAATTGTTCAAAATTTAACTGAAAAGGTATTGTGTTGTAAGCCATATAATAATTCGAAGGTGGTTTATAATTGGGAAAAAAAACACAGCATAGCAATGTAAACCCTAAGTATTACGGTATAAATTCCGTTTAAAAATCTGGTGATTTTTTTTTTATATTTGTGTTGCACATACGTGCTTATATATTATTTGCGAGCACTATGGTGGTTTAATTTTCACGATTTTTAATTTAAGTTGTCATATATACAAATTGTATAAGTCTTTGGACACTTGTGTGCCCAATAAATAGCAAAGTCTGAAAATATTTCAATATGAATATTTATCAAATTTTTTGAAACCTTCGAATGCGCTAACAGGTATAAATTAACAGCAAATGAGATAACTGCAGTAGGAAAATATCTATGAAAATACAGAAACCTCCATCGACAGTCCAACCACTGGCTGTATATTTATCAGAGCTGTGTCAGCAATTTCCTCCTATTTAAAATTAATAATATAATATCATATTTAGAACGCAAAACTAATAGTTGAAAACCTTAATGCAAAAATCGAAGTACTTGAATTTGTTAAAACTATATTTTTAGAGATTGAAAAATATTATTATCTTCTTTACTACATTTACAGCAAACCTATAATCTTCATTGTGACTATAATGATAATATAATTAAGTTATAGCTAAAGTTAGTACAAGGCATTTGCGTTTACATAAAATTGCTTATGCTAAATGCTTACATTATTGATAATTTTTCTAATAGTGGCTTTTTTAAATCTCCAAGTCATAGAGATAAAGATCTCAAAATCCTGTTTGTGTTAAATTTCTGTACTATGGCACCTTCAGAGTCTATGCCATTTTCATATTTTTTAACTATGACTTCTATAATTTTCTATTGTTCTTAGAGGAAGATTTAAATATCAAAATGTATATTACAATTTACAAATAAAACTGAGTCTTCGTTAGCGAAATAAAAATGCAAAACTACCAAACCTACATGAGATACCATATATAAGAATTTTTCCAGCATAATAACACCAATTTCATAGTCGTTAAGCATTTTTGTGTAATAGAAAAAATGTATAGAAGAAGAAATATTTGTTATGGAAGTTCCTCTGTTCCGTGGCGAAAAATGGAAGAAATCGTTCTGGATTGAATTTTTTATTTATTTATTTCTATGTAATAAATCCGATTAAATGATATTAATATCCATTGTATGTTCCTCTCTTTCTGGCCTATCAATAAAAAACAATTATCAAATAAACTTAACAAACTGGAGTAAATATCGACGAATACGGTAATACATAATGAGTTTCTGCCGATAAATGTTTATAAAACTTGACGACATCAAAACTTCCCGAATCGATGGTAATAACCGAAACCCAATTTAGGATATTCTTTGCAGATGACCAAATAACCTTCTTTATATTTAAAGCATCAGACATATACTTCTTTATCCTGTAAAAAAATCAATGCAAGTAACCTGGAGCAAACACATGTTAGCACACCTCAAATAGAAAATACTAATTCTCTAATTCAAACATAAAAATACATAGATCCAATAATACACAATACCCAAAGTTAAAATTTCCGGTCTCTTAAACCATATCTTCACTTATTTACTCTAGCTATACAGACACAATAAACCCTATAGACAGTATGAACCCCAAAACAAAAAACCTCCAAGAAAAATGAACATATTATAATAGAAAAACCAGCACAAGCCACCGATAAGTCAAATAAGCTTAAACCTCCTTCTCCATTTGTTTCTACAATACCCGTAGGAAAAATTAATTTTTACATTAATTCGAAAATTGTTGGTACGTCTGTCTTGTTTCTGAAAAAGCCCATATAATATAACATATTCTACATTTTAGACTATACAAATTTTCCATTAAAACACATGCCAATGCCAAAAAAATAATATGTAAATAAACCATCTTCACCGTGTATGCATTTGTTACGAAATCGTTTAGTGGCAAACACAGTATTTCATACGTCCACACGTAGTTAAACGTACATTGATCGACTTTTAAAGTTTTATAATGCAAAAAAAAATTGTTCATCTTGTTTTGTTCAAAAAAAGACCAGTCGCTGGCTTCCTCGTTTTTTGCATTATTTTCATGCAAACGTTTCTGTTGAATGCAGATACCAAGTATCGCGTTAATGTGATGAACGATATGTTCACTCAAGTCGGATGGCTTGAATGGCACAAAGAAGACGTGTTTATAATATACCATTCGTTAAAAAAAACAATAATCGGCGCAAGACAGTTACTCGACCCTAGTACTAACGGACAGATAGTAACTGACAAAAATGTCGAACATAAAATTCTACAAGCACACCAGTTTTTAAACTGTAAGTTTGCAAATTTATTGAAGGAGTTGTGTGAATTCCAGAGGGGTATAGGCCCTGAATGTATGAGAATGAACGACCCGTCAAAATCTTTGGACTGTTTAGAAGATTCACTAGAACTGCTCAAGACAATGGATTTAATAATCATGCGTATGCAAGGTTCGCTTGCGTGCTTTTACCAGTTATCTCCACTGACGGCATTTGACACGAAAGTGTTCAAAATCCTAGAGAAATTAAAAAAATATTGCAAAAACGTAGCTTTTGACAAAACATCAATCACCGAAGGAGGAAACCAAACTATTATCCCTACCTTAGTTAATGAGACTGCGTCTGTGGAAAGAAAAATGTCGAAAATCTTAACACGGTTAACTGCGTTTTATAGCAGTTTTTGTCGGCCGATTCCCCACGAAGAAGAAATAGGCGCTATTTCCAGATTTGCGCAACGCATTCAAAACTGTCGCAAAGAAGAGAGTCCTGAATACATGGCGTATTGGATCAAGTGTCATATACAGAAGAAAATCGAACTGTTTATAAAATCATTTGATGGCAGGTTTGGTTTTAAATACGATATGAAGTCAAAAGAGACCAGTTTAATGTACGATCCAAAATTGTTGCGACGAGTAAAACAAATGAACGAGCTGTTTGCAAACGATGGATGGCCGGCGTTGAATAATTTAGGTATTTTAATGCCGCACAATCACTGCGAAACCATCCAGAACTTCCTTACAGTTAGGGCCGATGGAAAAGTTGTCAACAGAGTAAACATAGACGAAAAAGTTCTACAAGCCCACAATTTTTTGACCTGTAAATATGCTCTAACGTTGAAGAAATGTTGTGACTACGCGATACTCATATGGAATCATTATGATATGTATTTATCCGATTCGCCGGTCAACCATGAACAGTTCGTGAACACAATAATAATGATCGAACCGTTGGTCCGGTATATGCAAGCTGCGCTTTTCCATTTCTATCAGATATCCCCACACAACAAATACAACAAAACCATTTCCGACTTATTGCATAAGTTCAAAAAGTACTTCAAATCTAAAATATATGTGAAAAAAAATAAATTGCCAAAAATTGATGGACAAACAAGTAGCAGCAAAGCTTTAAAAGAAAATCTAGATGTCGAATCCGACATGATCGGTATGTTACAAAGTTTAGTTACATTCTACGAGCCAAATTGCCATCCTGTGGGTTTGATCCACGAGAAATCAATTGTAGAGAGGGGCATTCAAATCACGTCGAGCAGACTGAAATTCAACTTTAAACAGGAAATAGACAAGTTAATAGTATCTAATTATAAAGACTTTGGATTTGGTACATAGATGGATTTGATATATTTAGTATTTTAATATTTTTTGTTAATATTGTCAAAGTGTTATTAGATGAATTTAACAGTAAACACCCATTGTACCAACATTTTTATTACCAAAATGTTATAAATTTAAAAATTATACACGACATATTTTTGAAATCCTAAATACATGTATTACGTGTGTATTTTCATAATATATTGCAATTTATCTAAAAAAAAAAATAACTAGAAAGTACTTCGGAAATTGTACATGCTTAATTGTTTTCCTAAGTATTTGATCCACAAGACAGCATTTTTTAATATCGAGAAACAAAATCAAATAACGGTAGAATACCATATGTGTTTTGCTTATAAGTGATTAAGGTTAAACGATAATAGGTGTTAATTAAGTAAAAAAATTGTTTTATAAAAAAATCTTATCAGCCTTAGCTTTATTGAAATCAGCTGGGATGGGTTAATTATACTTAAAGTAATAAAATAAATTCTAACAAAATAAAAGAGAAAAATTATTTTTTATTCAAACAAAACTCCAATTGTATGTGACAAACTACATACATACATTTTTGATATATAATATATAAATGTATTTAATAAAAGTTAATAATTAAACCAAACTATTTAGAACATTTTTGATATTTATAATATATAAATATATTTAATAAAAGTTAATAATTAAATCAAACTATTTAGAAAAAAAACTATCAGCGACGATGAGTCCAGCTTCCTCCTTAGTAAACTTGTATTCTGAAAGTACGAAATATTATACATTTTTTAACAAACGAATCAGGTCACAGCAAAATATAAGTTATTTGATATAAGATGCGATACACAAAAAAAAGTATATTTCAAATTATTGTAAGTAAAGAATAATAATGTAAATTTCAGTATCACATATACTTAAATCAATATTTTGTCTGGTCCGAGAATTATGATTTTTTTTAGTTAAAAAAATAGTTATAATTTACAACAATACAAAAGGCAAACTTTATTACTACAATGTTTTTTCAATGGTTTTGATCATTTCACTCAATACATTTATTGATTATAATTATATTATTGTTTATTACCGTATTTTTCCATTTTGTACAGTACTGCGGTTTTCGGATCTTGAAGATACTTAAATTCGGCAATCGAATAATTATAAGCATTCCGTATTTGGCCAAGTAGTTGTTTCAATTCTTGAAAGTTTATGAATTTTGAATGATACAAACCGAATAGTGCATTTTCCGTACCCTAATTGTTTTAAGAATAGAAACTAATAATTAGAATGTTTTCAAAATGAGAAACAATTACAATGTCTGTTTTTTTTTTAAGAAGATACTGGTGTAGGATGTTAAATAAATCATTCGGTTTATAAGCAAAATAACAGTATAGTGTTTTTTAAATACATGCTAATAATTATTAAGACTATAAACTCGGATTCAGAATATTTAATTATTAGATTTAAGGTTAAAATTAATTAAAAACTATTCGATATTTGTACCTATGACGCAATTGACTGTGATTCAAATGTCAAATTCAAAAAAAAAATTAAGACAAAGCGTCTGTAGCTATGGTTTTTAAATTATTTCTGAATTACCGCAGTACTTTTTGTAAGGACGATTACTTCAAGATTGAAAACAGCTCCAAGTTTTAGAAAAAACATATTTTTTTTTTATATAATTGCAAATGTTATCAAGTTTATGTATACATAAGGTTGTTACGCGTTTATGTATTATTAGTTAAGTTGTTTTTCTTGTAAGATTAAAACACACGCTTAAAAAACAGCATTTTGTAATTTTTGTATAAACACAAATGTATCAAACAAAACAAGTATACTTATAAACATGTGTGTTTTTGAGAAAAACCCAAAAAACAAATCAGCAGTGCAGTTTAGCTGTAAAAATAAGATGTTTTCTTGACCCAATTAAGTTCCTTCCAGGTCCGATCTCTGATCTATGGCCATGCCACCTGAAAAATCAGTTCATTGGGTTAGAAGATAGCGTTGGCTTGAACACACATAAAAAAACACATATTGTAAAGACCAAATTTTTTTAGCTCCGGATCGAATCTAAAAAATACTATAATTTTCTCAACTAAATCAGAGAGAACATTTCAAATTGAAGTTAATAATTACATTACGTTTGACTAAACTAGTTAATCAATGCTAAAAAGATACTGTTGAGATGTTTACACTTTTATTTAAATTGAATTTGGTGAAAAGGCATCGGCCGGGATTTCGGTTGGTTTCTATTTATCACAGAGTTCCCTGTTATAATTCAAGGTCGGTTTTTAAGGTTTAACTAGGGTTTGAAGAATTATTATAGTAGAGACGATTTTCAGTACAGTAAAACCTTTTCGAAAAATAACGCAAAACAAAACTCACAGCTGATTGTTTTTTATGTGCCCGACGATGTTAAATAAACACCAAAGCATATTATCAACTATACAAAATTATGAAAGTGATAAAAATCACTTTCAAATAAACGCTTCTATGTGAATCTGTAATGATGGAAATACAATTATCGATAAAAGCATATTGTACCTATTGACATTAGTGTAACTAAAAAATGTATTTTACTGTATTGGGTCAATACGATTGGGTTGATCGTTTTTCAAGCAGCCTAGAAATTTACTACGGTCTAAGTGTAATTTTCCTTTTTTTTTTAGGTTTTCCTTTATAAAATATTTAATAGTAAAACGCCCAATTAAGTACCTATCGGGTACGGTTTTTGATCTATACGGTTACTACACGAACAAATAGGTTCGGTTGTTTAAATAACAATGTGGATCCAGACAAAAAAATAGAAAATTTCATAATATTAACCAACCACCATCTATATAATACAGTGTAATGACAGTACAATAATTGGGCAACGGTTTTTATATTTTATAAATAATTTATAGTATTGCGTTTAAATAAAATGAGTTTCAGTTAATTATTATAATGGTTATTATGCGTTATATTTTTCGATAAAACGTGGTTAAGATTTTTAATAGAAGTAAGTTGAAAGATTAGAATATAGCTTATATCACGAATTCCATAAAAATATTTTTTATTCGAATCATTTTTCTATAAAACGTTTTTTTTTACTTAGGTAGGTACTCCGGTTTACCACCTACTATGTTTTATATTTACTGTTGGTGTTAATACCTTTTATCGTTCAACTTTGGCCTGATCAAATATACGCAAAGCGTATAATATATTAAAGCCACATTGTAGGCTATGCAATTTATGTTTCCACATCGAAATAAGAAAAAAACACGTTTTGGTGTGATGTTTTGTATAGGTACTTGTTCAAACAGTTATCTGCTAAACGTTACATGCAAATGCACGCAATAAAAAAATTGTATACAGGATGATGATTTTATCGTGAGACGCTCAAAATCTCATCGGGTTCGACTAATAATTTAATTATAATTTTTTATTTGCGCGTATTACTTTACCACCCGTCTTATGCAACCGTATTTTGAGACGGGAAGACACAAAAACTAACTATAACTGTGTTTTAATTATCAGAAAACTTGAATTTTTGAAAATTCTGTATATTATCGAAAATTTTCGAGTATTTACTTTCTAAGTTTACCGCTTCATCTTTTCAACTATCTAAACTACTTATAAGAAAATTTTCCCAAACTAATATCAGTTATAGCCCAATTGGTGTTAGTAATTATGTTATTATCATTATTTTTTTTTGTATCAGAAACAATTTTAACGAACAGAACGGTTTTTTTTTTTTCTAACGCGTACTGAATTTTTTAATCGGAGGCCCAAATTTGGGTTTCCAGTTTTTAATGTATTAGGTTTTATATTTTACTTTGAATATTGTTGTTGTATAAAATGCTCTGGTATATTACAATAGACGGTATAGTGTGTAAACAGCTCACAGTTGGTGATATATTTTTTTTCGCGTCTTATTTACCTTAAATTCTTAACGTTAACGTATGATGCAACAACACACATAATAATACTGTACAATAGTCTATGTACGCAGAATTGTTGTACTATTAAAGGCGTTTGTATATTAAGAAACCTAGAAGCATTTTGTATATCTTGAATAAATGATTATTTCGACTGAGCATTTAGTTGTTTCAAATTTAAATTTATAAACTTGACTTAATATGTAGTGGGCCCAACAAAGTATTACATTAGGCTGGATAATATATAATTGTATATCTAATTGTCAAGGTGATCTCGACCGTTGTCTAGGTTCTCTGGATCAACAAGTGGTTTTTCGTTTTTGAAAAAGTCGCCCGCGACGATCCTTGGGCATTCTCCATTTTTTTTTAAATTATTATTAATTAATAACAATGTTAATTGCATATTTCGTACTTATGATTTATTTAGCGTTGTTGAAAAACAAAGTTTTTCAGCTCAGTCTGCAACCACGAAAGAGCATTTTCATGTCTTGTTGAAGTACCAAATAAATTTAGAGTAGTGGTGGAATTATAGATAAAATGATATAGTATATAAACAAGCAGTAACAAGCTAGTATTTTAAAACATCAAGTTTCTAGGTAATATTGTAGTGTTTAAAATCTGGCTTAAAACAATTCATAGAGAATTTTGGTCCTTAAACTATTTTTAATTTATCATTAGATTCTAATTTGAACGTTGAACGTACAACATATCTCTCACCCCCTATCATCCACCCCTATCTCACACCTCTATCTTTCACCCCTATCTCCCACCCCCAACCCCATCTCCGTGTGGTAATTTTTCGTTACGCTTTTTTGGTAACTCTTTTTTCGGTTATGTGCCAGAGCTAAGACATGAAAATGTCAAAAACTTGACATCCCCTTCCCATCCTTGATCACGACCTCATCCTTATCCACGACCTCATCCTCACCCCCATTCCCAACCTCGTCCTTATAACCAGCTCGAGTACCGTGATTACCATGGTTACAAACCAAGTGTTTATTTTGGGTTATCATGGTCACAAACATTTAATTTATTTACATTTTGTATTTAAAGTACAAAGTTCGTGTTTGAGGTCATCCTTAGGGGTGGAATTTTCGAAAAGTACTATGCCAGTTATCTTCGCGGGAGTGTACTCCACAACTTCTCAAAGATTCATGGCGACCGGATGAACGGTGTACTAATGCATAAAGGACAGACAAACAAACATACATTAATTTTTATATACGAATATAGAATGAACGTGACATAAATATTAGTTTTTTATAGTAATTTTGATACTGAAATACTATTTTTTTATTAACAGACAAAAACTAATTTTGTGTTTCCACAATTAAGAGGACGTCACACACCCGTTATTTTCTTAAAAAAACCCGCCTTGGGCGGATTAATTTTACAAAGGCTGTAATCAAACCTAAGAAACCAAATTTTTACATAATATAGACAACAACATTGTATGCGTTCTACAATTGCCCTTTTTTTAATATTTCAACCAGTTAATGAATAATTATTTAATTAAAAAAGGACTTTTATGAACTTTTTAAAAATGATATAGCGTTGTTTGTATTAGGTATATCAAAAAAATACGGATGATGGAACACAGATAATTTTGGTCATAAATAATATGTATGAATTTCTTTCCCTAACTATATATGAAGCCTGAGAAAAATTAACCCGCGCAAAGCGGTTTTGATGGCAAAAAAATTGTATTTTATCCTATAGAAATGACTATGATAGTCTGACAAAAAAAAATTGCAATCAACAAAGTGTCCTCAATACTGTATTAATAAGTATACATTATAGTTCAAACTCTAAATTAAGATTTTTCGAAAAATTGCCTATATATTACTCCTTAGAAATGGTCGGTTTGTCGTCCTCTTAAGGGGTGGCCATCAGATACAGCATAACAACCAAAGTTCTTGTGATGTTATAAAAAGAAAATAATTTACAATAATGTACATAAGAGCATAAAAGCTCATACAGCAACATACCGTACATAAGAGAGTTATCGATGTAATGGTGCTAGACTAGTGTATAATTTTACACGGCGTGATGTATAGGCATTTTAACAGAACCGGTGTTATGGGTACATTTTCCTAACAGCTTAGCGCCCCTTCGACGGTTAACGCCTAGAACATATTGTGCATTTGAGTCCCAGTAACGAGTTCGATACTACAATCAACACCGTGTAGCAGTTTAAGAATGTTTCTATTAATCAAAAAGGTAGACATTATTTGTGAACTAGTCACACACACCTAAATGTATTAATTTACAAAATTCGTCTGTATCCAACTGGTTTAATTTACTATTTGATATACTTGTCTTTTAACGTACTCCGAGTCAGTCTGCTCACCCATCGTCAACCGACTAACGCTCAACAAAGTCAATACTTATGATCACAGGCTAGTTAATCATTATTTATTCGTAAAAATGTAATTGTTTTAGCTCTTATTTTTGCCCCCCCCCTTTAATTTGGCCCCATACTATTAGTACTGGCCAGTGTTGAATGTTTTTAAGTCATTTGTTTTCTTTATGCTTTAATAGCGAAGTAGTATTTAAAGAACAACACTTTATTATATTTTTATTCAACTCAATTTTTTATGTCTTTTCCCATTTTTTTTTTTTACAGTATATATTTTATTTCTCAAACATTCATTACCACAATGAATTATTGGCAAAATAATATAAACATTGACCACACAATGCATGGTTGACTGTCTAGTAATATATATCTATGATTTTGCCCAACCTAGTTACTCCACATTTCAACCATAACCTGAAAAAATTGAAAAATTCTAGCTACGATATCGCTCGAGCGACAACATTTTAATATAGTTATAGTTGCAAAACCGTAAATTATTTAGAAAATAAAAAAAACATATTTTATAGTGATGTTCGTCGCGGAATAAAAATAACTTTTTGAACAGTTTTTACTATCTTTACAATTTTTTGTGCCGTCAGCTTTTGATATACAGGGTGTTCCAGCATGAAAGGTAAGTAAAAGGTGATTGGACATCTGGGGGACCTTCAAATAAGCCCCCCGTTTATATTTTTTCGATAAGTCAAAAATTGAAGGTTTCGACAGTTAAGTAAAAAAATAATGACCTAAAAAAACAAAAAATTATTCCATGTTATTCAGTGCAAAAAGCTAACCTTAAAAGAGGGGCCACATCATTTTCAGTCCCTTTCGGCCCCTAACTCAAAAAATGATAAGAGAAAAATGATTAGAGACCAGAAATAAATGATCAGTGATAAAAGATAAATGCTAATACGTAATTGATAAGAGATAAAAGAAAAGAAATAATTGGTAGGAGATAAATTATGAGAGATTAGAGGTGAATGATAAGAGATAGGAGCTAAATGATAAAAGTTTGGAGATAAATAATTAGAAACAAGAGATAAGAAAAAAATTATAAGATATTAGTGATAAGAGATAAATGGTTAGAGACTAGAGGTAAGAAAAAAATGATAAGAGAAGAGTTAGGGGCTGAAAATGATGCGACCTCTCTTTTTAAGGTGAGCTTTATGTACTGAATAACAGGGAATAATTTTTTTTTAAAGTCATTATTTTTTTACTTAACTGTCGAAATCTTCAATTTTTTAATTATCGCAAAAATAAAAACGGGGGGCTTATTTGGGGGTCCCCCAGATGTCCAATCACCTATTACTTACCTTTCATGCTGGAACACCCTGTATAGTATAATAAAACTATACATTATAACATGTTTCGTATCGTACAAATTTATTTTGAAAAAAACTAAATAAGTACTTCTCGATAAATTGCGTTGTAATGCGCATTTCATAGATAACGTATAAACTAGCAAACTAATTAGCTTACAACATCAAAATATATCACGCAATCGTATTCTATCCGTATATTGTGAGATTTTCCGGCGTGGCAACGTTGCACAAAAATAACGTACGGAATCGTTGTATGAAAAAGATATTGCCCATAAGCAGCGTACACAATCGTATTCCAGCCTATTATACAGAGTGATCTAACTGGTGTAAGACACTCTTATCTCGGAAAATATAAATATTTGTATTCCTATAATATTTTACTACATTTTTCAATATTTAAAATATTTTTATCTTCCACCCTTATACGTAGAGCAAGTATCGCCTTTGTATTTTGAATGGAAATGTATTTTTTTTATTTCATAAATTAGAGACAAAATTATTTAAACAGTTTTAGCATTTGGATTTTTAATTTTCATCAATCTGTTCGTTTCCTATGACTTTACATAAATTTGAATTTAAAGTTCAACATTAGTTGGGTTTTTTAAAACAGTAGCACTTCTATTTGCCATTAAATTAAATTATAATATTGTTCCCTGTCGATAATACTGTCACTGAAAATCAGACATAAGTAACATTCCCTAAAAAAATGTTTTTATATTACATGGACAGTCGATTCTTTATGTCCTTGCTCGGAAACAAAGGTCAAAGACACCTTACTCATCATTCACATATCTTATCAGTAGACTGTACGTTACCTAAGGGCATTTTTCGGTATGAATTATGATTATGTTATAACGATAACACCATCACATCATTATTATAATATTGTTTGATACAGAATTTGAATTTATACGTGGCACGCGCGGACTCTATCCGTTTGACACCCTCCACCGATGTTTGGGGGGTAGGGTCTGATGGGCTGTGTAATGACTTGTTGACTTTGGTTAGATCATTGAAAGTAGGGATTATATTATTTGGTTTACCAATGTGTTGGATTAGTCAATGTCGGAAGTTGCTAGCTGATTGTTATACAATTTCATAGGAGGAATTAGTTCATTATGCTTTAATATACTTTTTGTTTTCGCCAAAGGAAGCAGTTGGTTGTTTGGAGTTTAGTGATATTATGCTTTCACAGCGTTCTGTATTTATTTTGTACAATTTTTTTAAAAAATTATTTGATATGATGATTGATGTGTTTTTGTCATTAGTATGTCGAGTTGGTTGACATCTAGCTTTGGCTTTTCTTTTTTTTGGCTATGACATTCAAGTTTTATATTTCGTGGTGGGTGCTATGGATCGAGTTGTACTAAAAAGATATCTGTTATTTTGAGTGTCGTTTTTCAAAACACAAGGTTACTGGAGTACGTTATTTTACAATAATGATTTTTTTTTTTGTGTCTGCTCATACAGTGTCGTACAGTGTTTATGGAATCGGAAAATGTGTACGATTGGCCCTTTGATTGATAAAAACCACACAATTTTGTAAATTTTAATAATATAATATATTATTTTTTGTAAGGTATTCGGTCTTAATAAATAAATACTGTTTAGAAGCCTAGTAATTGTTTTAATATTTGTATAGTGTTTACGTGTTTCTTTATTATTTGTAAGTACTAAGTACGGCCATTATTTAAACAAAAAAAAATTTTAGTTGTTACTTAAAAATAAGTTGTAGATTGTGGATACTGTTGTATGTAAATTATACACACATATATTAAATATAATAATGAACCACAGTATGTGCATATGTACACCTTGGTTTTTCAGTACGATAAAGAAAATAACCATTAGGTGTTTTTGTAATATTGTTCGCTTATATACTAATAAATAATACATTTTGAAACAATACGAATTTTTATAACGCCCAAAACCTATTATTGGGTAGTAGAGTCGAAAAGCTTAGAGGTCGCTTGTTTTATAATACATTTCAAGAGATAGGTTGCTCAGTTACTACACCATTCTATTTTAAAAGCCGTACTTAAAAGTCTTTTGTTCGTAAAAGAAGTTCACTTTCTTCTGATTTTCATACTCGATCAGAAGTCTCCCAGAAAAGTGATCTCGCTGCCAGCGACACAAATGATAAAAAAACACACCAATAAATAGAGTAATAATAGAAATTAATATACTTGTCTCCAGAACTTTATTGCCATTACCTGCAGTTCTGATTCTGATGCGCGGTTGTACATCTTTTGTTTAGAGCAAATTTAATCTAATTAATTATAGTGTAAAAAAATTGTATAGATTGAAAATATTATTTTGAAATTATGCCTCATTCGAAAATAATACTGTACACACAAAAACACAGGTTGATTTTATTTAAGTAATCCACTCAATATCTCATAGGATTTAATCAGATATTGAATTTTTTTCTGTTGTGGTTTTATGCAATCTGATATCAAATTTGTAAAAAAATTTTAAGTTTTAACTATTACTTAAATAATTAAGTATAAATTTTATTATTACCTTTTTATATTCACTGAACATTTCAACTGGGAAATGGCCAGTTTTAGATAATTATTTTTTAAGTTGTTGAAGTAAGTTACTTAAACAATATAACAACCCAATAGTTCTAGGTCAATGCATACTAAAACAATTAAATAAACTCACGTAATTATTGAATTTGAATGACAAAATTATGTAATTGTGTTCTATAAAATAATTTGATTACATTCGGATTACATTTCATTGAAGTATTATATTATTATTGTATTAAGAATTGTCTTTTCTGTTAGTCTACATTTTCGGACTTCAGTGTTACATTTGGGCATGAAAATAGATTATAAATAAAACCTAAGTTTGGAATCACAGTATTTATAAAAGAGTTAATTTTTTCCTCAATATGCTTCTCCATATCCTTCTGCGAAATTTCGGGAACCACAGTATTTGTGAGTTTATCCGATACCAAGCAACACATCTGACTACATAATTTGATTAGTTCCCTTTCAACTTCTGACAAATCATTTAGGAATATATCCTTTTGTGTAAGTAATAATTGGTCGTCGAGGAACATGATCGTAGTACTATCTTGAACGAAAAAGTCGGAATCGTAAAAATTCATGCTTTCAATAGAATTCTTGAAGAAGTCTAGGAATTTCAATACATTGTTGTCGAACCCGGTCTGCGGTGATAACCGTTGAAAATACTGAAGGGAACCTTTCATGCGCATTATCACTGGGTTGCTCTTTTTGATTATTTGCATGAACGACCTAACAAAAACGAATTTGTCAGCCGAGCTTCCCGAATCGAAGAATCGTGTTATAGACTTGTTGTAAGTCAACAACTCTTTTGACAATTCAACGTAATAACAACTCATCAATTCGTAGGCGTGACGAATTGTATCGTCTATACTATCCTCGTTGACATCGGTGCCCAGCAGATGTTCAACACCATATTGCTGATGGTCCACCGTGATGCTTAAGTGACCCAAATGTTCTGACCAGGCAGAGTGGCTCAGTATCTCGTCCATTTGCCGAATTCGTCTTATCGAGTCGGGATTTTCGTTTAAAACTGTAGCGCCTGATTTTGGATTGAACGCGAAACCCAGCCGAGTGTAATCGGATATTAGGAAATCGTTTATCGCGTTACTAACCATAGTGTATATTTCGTTCATACCTGCAACGGGGTCGGTCTGTCTGCAATTGATCACTTCTATCGCTTCGACCGCCCAACTGTACGCGGAACTGCTGATGGTTTGTTCTTTTAAATGCAACTTCGGACCGCAGTAGTCTTCGAAAAAATCTATAGCGCGTTTTTCTAGATCGTCCAAAATTTTTATAGTATCGTACGCCGTATGTTTGAATACGTCTTCGCCGTTTTTAGGGTAGTCGGTCGTTCTGTATGCATCGCTGAATCCCGTCAGGATATCGTAAACGTCGTTTTTCAACGGAATACGGGGAACCATCGTTTTGAACCACATCAGGGCACTTTGCATGCGCGGCACCAAAATTTCGCCGTCGGATATCCGCCTGAACTTTGTCAGACAGTCCCGCTCTTGGCGAGAGAAACTATCCATCTTTTCGCATTGTTGGCCTAGGCTGTACACGTATGCCTTGTAAGTCAGAAACACCAGAGCGTACCGGCAACTCAGGAAATGGTGGGCTTGACGGATTTTTTCGTCTACGTTTTTGGCTGTTACCGTGTTACGGCCGTCGGCCCTGAGGAATTCTTCCACGTTGCGCAATACACCGCGGTCGACGATTTCCAGGGGTTCCAAATCCGGCCATCCCTGATAATTTAAAAGTTTGGACATCTTGTGTACGCGGTCTGCCGCGGTCGAATCGAATAGCATATTGTTGCACAACACAACAAACGCCAAACCGTTTATAAGGCGTCTAGCTAGCATTATTTTTTGAATTTCAATCACGTGCAACGAGACACACTTTGAACGAATAGGTTAGCTTAGAACCGAACGAGCCGTATAGTTAACTAGGTATGATAACTTGTGCATGTCGGGTTGTTAATACGACACCTGTATGGATATTATTGCGTATGTGGTGAATAAACTGCGCACGTAGACATTCAAAGAGAACACAACTTACTTTTTACCAAAACGACAATACGTATAAAATATCAGTAACCAAGTTATTTTGAATAAATATTTTTTCATATTTCAACGTTCTTTTTTGACTTCTACCATTGATTATAAATAATATAGTCATATAGATAGCACAACTGACATGTATTTTTTGTTGCGCGTAAACTGTGGCCGTTGTACAGCATTGTTGCAAAAATGAAAACTGTTGGTCACCCGACCTAACCTAACCTGTCTACTCATCGTGAACCACTTGCGTCGAAAAAAATGTCCCCAGAACTACACGAAGTATTGTCAGATGTTATAAAACTGTAAATGTTATTCGACACAAAGCACTTAATTCACGATTATTTGAGGCACTTTGTGAAGAAATGGGTTCCAGTGTACATACCTTCTTCTTCTCGCTGAGGTGAAATGGCTGTCGAGGAGTAAAATACTAAACCGACTGTTCGCCCTACGCGAAGAAGTTAAATTGTTCTTCCGGCAGCAAAATAGTTCGAAATTTCAAAAACTTTTATTCAATAATGAGTGGGTAGCTAAGCTTGCATATCTGCAGACATTTTTTTCACTGTTAAATTACCTAAACATATCCATGCAAGGACAGTTAAGGACGTGTTTACAATATGAGATAAAATCGATGCTTTTCAAAAAAATATATTACTGTGGCAAACGCGGTTGGCTGAATAAGATCTACAAATGTTTCCAAATGTTGATGATTATATGAGAGAGAAGGACGTCAACCAGCAGGTGGTAGCTGTTGTTCAAGTTTCAACAACGTATTTATGCGAAACAAACATTTTCATCTGTCACAGCTTTTAAAACTCGGTACCGGTCTCGTCTTGAAATAAGTAGAGCTCTCCGTTTGGCAGTAACTTCATTGGGACCAAAAATTCTCGTACTTATTCAAAACAAGCAGGAACAAATGTCACATTAAGACTAAAATTATATAATAATTAACTGTTCTGTACCTACTAAGTTTAAACTGTTTTGTGATAATTAAACTAACTTAAAACATTTTGTTATAAATAAAAAATTTCCTTTATTATTATTTTTAAATGTATTTTTTGTTTTTGTAATTTGGTATACTTGGACTTATCAGTGGAATGGTATTTATGAAAAATAAAACGGTTAGCTAAAAATCTATGAATAAGAGTTTCACAGTATATAAACACTGTAAAGTTTAAACTTTAAACTTTATTGTGTTTATAATGTTTATACCGCTTAAACTTTAAAGTTTAAAGTATAAGTGGTCCATAGAATTTAGCGTTATGGATTTAGTGGTCCGTTAGATCCAAAAGGTTGACGACCGCTGCTTTATACTGTTTTTAGTTATGGCGGTAGATAACCTCCTTCAATAATGTTAGAAACGATAGGACTTTATCACTTTAAGCCATACAAAAAACTAACTATTCGTCGTGGCCCTTGAAAATTTGAAGTTCAATACTCTTAATTAAGTCATAGTAATTGTTATACCACTTAAAGTAAATGTTATTAAAATGTTATACTATCTTTTTATATATATATATATATAATTTATAGGTATAGTGACATATAAGTAGATACATATAAGTATACTCGATAAATCTACGATCGGTTGGTATAATTTGGCAAACAATTTCATGAACAATTTATCAACCCAATTATTCTACGAAAATATAAATTAAAAAAAAAAAAAAATACACTCAAGTTATTGCTGAATTTAATGGTCAAAATATTTTATTCTGTTCGATAAAATAATTATATTACAATTAATTGAATTATTATATTATTACTGTAAATATTATTGTATTAAGAACCGACGTTTTTGTTTTAGTCTTTATTATTTCTTTAGTACAGCCATAGCTACGTTTGTTGACGGATCATATAAAAATCCTAAATTTGGGACCACTGTTTCTATAAACCACTGTATTTTTTTATCGATTTCCTTCTCGATATCCATTGTCGAATTTTCGAGAAACACATGATTTGTGTGCTCCGATACCAAGCAAGACGTCTGACTGTATATGTTTAGTTGACTTTCAATTTCTGACAATGTGTACAGGAAAGCTTCCATTTGTGGATTTATCTTTTCGTCTGTGTAAAAGAATTTTTCTGTATTATATTCACAATAACATTGTCTCTGATAGAAATACATTGTTTGAATAGAGTTGTTAAAGAAGTCTAACATTTTCGAAATACACTTGTCGGAGGTCTGAGGAGATAACCATTGGAAAATTGAAATGACGGCTTTCATGCATAATATAATCCGATCGTTGTTTTGGACTATTCACACAAATGATTTAACTAAGGCAATTTTCTCCTCAGGGTTTCCCGAATCATATAATTGCGCTATAGACATGTTGTGTAACATTATCTCTTTTAATTTTTCAACGAAATAACAGCTCATCAATTGGTAGATTTGACGACTTTTAATGTCTACATTTTTTTTTGTCGACTCTGGTGGCGAGTACATTTGTAACACTGTACTGCTGATCGTTCACTTTAATCCTCAAGTGACCCAAATATTTTGACCAGCCAGCAGAGTGTTCTAGCATCTCGTTTGTTTGCCAAACCCGTCTTATCGGGTTACGATTTTCGTTTAAAATGGTAGTGCCTGAATTTGTACTGAGCTCGAACCCCAGAAGAGTGTAATCCAATATAAGGAAATCGTTTATTGCGTTATTGACCATAGTGTATAACATGTTCATACCATCGACGGAATTGGTCCTTTTGATCGTGCGTTCTTTTATTATTTGAACGACCCAATTGCACGTTGGGTTGCCGAATTTTTTGTCTTCTAAATGCACCGCCGGACCACAGCGGTTATTGAAAAATTTGGTTGCGCCATCTCGTTGATCCGTTAATATTTTTATCGTCTCGTATACTGCGTTTGGATTAAATTCGAAAATGCCATCCTTGTTTTTAAGGTTTCTCATGGGTTTGTACGCTTCGTCGAACCTATTAAGAATGCCGACAAAGTGGTTATATAACGTGGTTATTGTAGCTGATATCGAATTGAAAAACGACAGGGCACTTAACATGCGCAACACCAAGATTTCCGGCTCGAATATTTGTCTGAACTTATCCAGACAATCCTGTCCGTCAGAAGACAAAGGCTCCATGCCGACGCACTGGGCGCCTAGACCGTGCAAATATGTATTATATGTCAGAAAAACAGTAACGTACTGACAACTCAGGAAATGGTGGGCTTGCCGGATTTTAACGTCTACGTTTGTGGATGTTACCGTACCGCGACCGTCGGCCCCAAGCAAATCTTTCACCGTGTACTGTGTATTGTTGTCGACGATTTGCAAGGGATGCAAATCGGCCCACGTCGGAAAACTCAAAAGTTTGGACATCTTATCCACGGGGTTTGCCGCGATCGAACCGGATAACATACTGTTGCACAGCACAAGAAACGTCAAACCGTTGAAAAAGCGTCGAGCTACCATTTTTATTTATTTTGCGAAAATTTAAATCACTTGCAAATAATGGACTTTGAACGAACCGACCAGAACCGAACGATCCAGATAGTTTACTAGGTATGACGTGTGTGATGAATACTTTTTGCACGTCAACATCAAAAGTCCACAGACCGACGGTATTTACAAAAAAGAAAACCGTACACGGTGTACAATGTCAACAGCCACATTTTCTGAGTAAATACTTTTCAACGTTTTTTTGCCAACAACATGTAGTAAATTTATTTTTTTGCCGTCCGACACCACAATGATTTACCTACAAAGCGATTTAAGAATATATATATATATTTTTTTTTAGGTATGTAAGACATACCTAAAAGACGGTATGTCAGACATACCTAGACATAGGTATGTTTTGGATATCGCATTTAATTAGAGCTTTCAACAGAATTCGTGTACGATTTAGGATCCGGCATTGTTTATATTATTTGGAGACACTGTTGCAATACAAATGGTCTTTATTAGAGTTATCAAATTAGGCTGCATATAATTTATCTGAGATATCAATAAAAATCGAATTACAGTAAAAAATCTTGTTAGCTATTTCCTACGAAAAAAGTTGTATCGATTTTTTTGTATTAAATAAAATTCTGAAGTTTTTCGACACAGCGTTCGATAATTAACCGATTTACCGATTATACTTAGCCACGTCCTTGAAATATTTAAAATCTAAAACCTGATGAGGTATTTAAAAAAAAAATAAATGGAATTTAAAAGAAATAGTTGCAAATGAAGAGGTATTAGACAGAATAATAGTTATCGCAAACTATTCAATCTACAAGTGATAAGGTGATAAGGTATTATTATAAATACAAAATATAATTTCGAAAGAAACATCAGATGAGGTAGACCAAGTGAAACGAAATAAATGACAAAAATCATGATGGACATGCAAATGCAAAGTATAATTGGCGTGTTAACTGTGATATTTAGTATAGATAATAGAAAGTTGTGCTTAGCTATAGTTTTTTTACATGTGGTAATATAATATAATACATATAAGTATATTATACTTACCTACCTTCTACCTAGTTTTCAACTCGTGAAAATCGTACCTTAAAAAAAAAAATCATTGAGGAGGGGAGGGGGTCAGATCGACCAGAAATACTTTCTTCAGAAATGTATTAGGAATGTTAAAAATGAGAGATTTTATGTTTTCTCTCTCATAAACGAACAAAATCTTATTTCATTTTAAAATATGTACGTTGAAGGGAACCTTTACGGATTTGTTCACGAAAAGTGTATAATAGGAAATTGTTTAGGCTTCGTGTGTCTTTCCCCCAACTACACTCCAATACCGGACCATTTTTTAATGCATTTTTACATAAAGTGTTAAAAATGAGCGATAGCTACTCTGTGCTAAAAACCAAGAACTCTGATATGCCTATCAGTGTAGGCTACCATCAATACTCTATATGTTTTCATTGTTAATAACTCTTATCTAAGCGGGAAAAAAACAATAATTAAAAATATAATTCAGCATACAGCTGAAGCGTTGTATACTTGTATGATGTTAGCAAAAATCATAATACTTTTTATACTTTTCAGATATAATATGCACTATGAAAAACGAATTTCTAGTACTATAAAATATCATAATAGTATTTAGAGGTATACAAAATTGTATTACTATATAGTTATATCCCCGTTATTACAACAACATCATTTAAACCGCTTTAACATCACAGTCATTAAAATTAATGTCTTATGAATAAACGTTTTAGTTTATTTTACAAAATAATATATTTTATACGACTTTAGGTACCATTGAAAATACTTTATTTATTCGACTTCAAAAGCAATTAGACACCTAACAATTGCCATTAAAGGTAAAATGAATTCAGACAAGAAAGTAAAATTAGTCTCAAGATAGGTCTAACTTTTGTGAAAAACAATCTGTAGTCAATTTTTTTTTAACCCAAAAAGTTACTCAACCACTATAAATGCAGGCTTTGAAGACTATTATGGGTTAGCAAATTTAAAATTTAATATACAACTAAGAGTAAGTAATTAGAGTATTATCACAAAATAAGTAAACCAATAAAAAGAAAACTATAAGTATAAACCAGCATACTTTAATCCCGGTACAGTTAGAAGTAAACAAAGGCGAGTCGAAGCAATAATTACAAAATCTGAGAAGGGATTTTATCACAGTCAAACGCTTTGATGCGAAATTGCGAATTTTTATTTTTGTAAATTTCAAGAGTTCAAAAAAAGTCAAATCTGTCAAATATCATTAAAAAAAATGACCTAAACCCGATTTGTGTACAATTTAATAATAATTATTTTTTTTATTTTGTTTTCATGTATTTCTTCGACACCCATTTGGTTATTATAATATAATATATTTGGATATGTGCAATCGCAAACGTTTGAAGTTTTAATAGATCTATTTAGTGTAAATGTACGTCGCGTCGTAGGTATGAGAACGCGTAGAAAAAGTATTATATGTGTAAAAAGACAGCATGCAAAAATTGCATAAAAGGTACATAGTTATAAGTATTATGCGCATTGGTTAAAAGTTTTTTTTTTAAATTAAATATAATATTTTGTTTTGTGAACACTCAAACGGTAAAGCAGTAGAAATTTTTTTTTTTTAACATCTGTGTGCACAAATTCCATAGTAGTATGGCCGATTCGAGAATACCGACAGCTATTGTGGTTTATTGTGACCTTCGATTTTTTTTTTTTAAGTTAAACTGCGAAAAAGAAAAACAACAATTGTAGGCAATGATTTTATACATAGCAAATTCTAAAAAAACAGCTATTTCGAATAAATAACTAAGATTCGTACAATATTTATATGAAATTGGATTGAAATATTTGTATGTAAAAATACCTATACAATAATGGGTTATTTAGCCAGATCGGTGGGCTTTGATCAAAATAATATCAAATACAGAGGAGGGGGACTTTTCTAACAGAAAAAAAAATGAAAAAGATTTGCATTAAGCGTCAAAATTAAGTGTTTCTTCTTCTATTTTTATTTTCAACAAACCAGTATAAATTGTAGCTCTTTAAGACACATAAATAAATTATCATTCAATCGGTCGAGTAGTTTTTGGGGTAATATATTCATTAGAAAAACCACCGAAAAAAATGGAAAACGGTCTCAGTGCCGTATGTATAACATTTATAATTTTACTATGATACTATAAATTACCTATTCATGTCTTATGAAACTTTAAAACTTATTATTTTTTTTTAGTTTCAAGACGGAGCTGATCGTCGTTTTATACTATAATAGATTTTCCAAAACTACTTGTACAATTAGTGCAAAAGTTTGAATACTGTGTGCGTCGTTTTAGATTTAATAATGTTAAGCAAAACGACATTAACTTAGTAATACTGTAGATATCATCGTTAGGTGTATTGTAGTGTTTGGCAAAATCGTTACCGAGATAATAAATTCGAATAACGAATAAAATATTAAAAGCCAGTAATGTGGGGTCGAGGCATAGAAGGGACGGGGGATCGCAGGTCTGCAGGAATTGTTATAACTGAAAGAGATAAAATCACTTTTAAATAAACCCTTCGATGCGAATTTGTGGATAGTAGGTCCAAAGTCCAAACACAATAAAAAAATGTATTACAGGGAAGGGTGCAGTAGTAGTAAGTCAGTAAGTAAGAGATGTCCAGTGTTCACAGATAAAAAAAACAAATATCGATAGAAGGTACATTGTACCTAATGGAAATTATGTACTTAAGAATTAATTTTTAGTAATACGATTTGGATACGATTAGGGTTGATCGTCTGTCAATAAAAATGTACTACAATGGTTGTCATGGATAATTTTTTTTTATATCGTAAATAAAAATTAAAAAAAAAAAACCAACTATAAAATTGTAATTGTTTTCCTAGGAAATGAGTGTGGTGCATTAAACGGATTTTTAGTATGTACACTGGTTTTTTTGTGCTGTTCAGGAACTAGATGGTTTCCAAGGCCTAGAATAAGTGATTATAATAATTTTGAAATGAAAAAATAATTTTTACGGTATTACATTATTTATTTAATTTTTTTTTTTAAATACACAAACACCAACTTAAAAATCGTTAAAATCATTAAACTAAAAGTTATTTGTAAAATTAAAGATGCATATAAGAATCTTAACACATACAGTTTAAAACTGTTTCCCATAATTAAAGCACACTCAAAATATATTCATATGTAAACCATTTAATGTAATTTTTACAATACAGCAAAAACACTTAAATTTGTGATCATTCCTTTGACTCTTCAGAATCTGGCGACATTATCGCCAAGAAGAACTCAGCAATGTCAAAATGTTTGTCGCCTGAAAAGTACAATAAATTTAGTTAAGAATTTTTATTTTGTTTTGTCGCTAGATCTACTTCAACATTTTGGCCACTATAATATCATTTATTGTGGAAAAATCAGCAATCTCCCGATACTTTATATTGTTGTAAAAATACTCCTTTCACGTCGCGTCGAAATCATAAAAATATCCATATAGAAAAAATGTATTTACCGTATCCCTGAAATATTAACCCTAAGAAGCTAACTTTTCCTCTTTTTTTTTATACAGTTTTTGTATTTGATATTTTTTTACCGTGGAAAATAAAAGAATGATTTACCATCGTTTTGTGTAGATATTATCATGACGGTTTCTCGAGATTTAATTTACTACTGCCAATATTGTAGTACCAAGTAAAACACAAGTAGAACCGCATAGAACGCAATAATATGATAGTTATTTAAAAATAACAAGCCGATTTCGTCAACTCTATAATTTGTAATATTACCATTGGTATCGTGTGCTCTAAGTAGAGAGTTGAAGTCGGTAGTTGAAGCCTGGTCCTTGGAATCAAGTGATAAAGTAATTTTCTCAAGTTCGGATTCATCGAGTTTACCGTTTTTGTCTTCGTCGGCCTCAGCGAATTGCGATACAATGTCCCTAACTGTACGGATAGGTATAGATAAATAGTCGGTCCCCACCTGAAATATCAACAAAGCAATTAATATAATAGGCACCTCTTCAGATGCACTTCAGGACATTGCCTCCCCGTCATTAATAATTTCAGTGTGACAACAATCAACATGGTTTGTATGAATAAAATATACTGTATGTGCTGTGATGCTATTGAGTTCACCGGATTTTTATAGTGAAATAAAAGAGCATAACATCTACGGACATTTTTCTGGTGGATCCGATTATTTTTTTTTATGTTTACATTTTTAAAGTTTAAGTTTTTTTCTTATTTTCTAAAAAAATATTACAATTTAATCGAATTCGTCGAAACGTTAGTTTTGATTCGCTCGAAACAGCTATATTAATGTAAAAAAAATATGTAATGTTTTTCAATAAAAATTACTGTGATACCTGACAACAATAAAACTATAACACACAATCCCCATTGCTGTACTAAATGATGTGTACACTATGGTGAGTTTACCAAAAGTGTCCTACACTAAATTCGTTTAATAGTTGAGTGTGCGCCATGTAAAAGCTTATAAAAAAGGCAAACATAATAAAAATGTTAATATTACCTTGTCCTTTTTGGTGTATTCTGCTGAAACAACCAGCAGCTCTTGTACCTCCAAAGCAACTGGACCTTTAATAAAAATATTGAATACATTTTATCAAGACATAAATAATTATAGAATAAGAGTTGCAAAAAGTTTTTAAATAAAAAAAAAATAGAATAAATCTTAGTTAAATTACAGTTATTTTGTAAACAACCGATAACAGATATCGAACGATACATCATTTAAACATTTATTCATTTTATTTTATAGATGGCAAATTTTCTCGATTAATTTAAAAATAAATAAATCGCATAATTTTAAGCATAATATCGAGAAAATATATTTTGAAGCAAACAACTATTGTTGATTAATTTGTTTATAAAAAAATAAAATATAATTAAGTAAAAGGTAATTTTTTACTTCTTGCTTCGTATAGATAAAAAGTTATTTTGCCAAACTTCATAAAACGATATTAATAACAAACGAGATAATATCAACAATAAATTCTTACGAATGGGAGTAAAAACCAAATGGCCTTTGTAGTCTTCTTTAAGTATAGATAACTTTAGGAAAAAGGCTGTTATTGCTTCAGGATTAATGTGATTGCCTATTTGGTTATCTTTTAACTTGACCAGTTCATCAACCTGTGTCTTGTCTAGAACTCCGTCCTAAGTAAAAGTATTAAAATCATGTGAGTAAATTATACGGAAGTATATTGTATTACATACAATATACATTTTTATTAGATGTGTTTAAGCGCCACGGCTGGCAAAATCATAGTATAGGTGTACTTCGTCAAGACTTTAACGAAACCATAAATACTTACTTTTGGTTTTACATTAAAATAGGCTCTCACCAACTCCGCGGCGTTAATTGTTTTGTAATCTAAAAATCATTAACCTTAGTAATATAACTGACTGCTTAGCTAACTCAATAATACCTGTGCTAAATTCGTGTGCTAAATCATTTTTGAACTTTTCTCCGAGACTTAAAGCGGTAATGAGATCTTCTAATTCATCGTGGTCAATTAGACCATCGTGTTTACCCTTTTTGTCAAATTCTCTGAACACTGTCACGATAATTTTTACTTCGTAGGATGATACATTATTTTCCTATGAAAAAAATGTGTATAGTCACAAGAAAATCAGATTAATTTGAAATTTGTCCATATGTTTTTTATTCGTTATTACCTTCCAGCAGTCAGTTTTCTTATCGTTATCGGCCAAAAATATCAAAAGATCTTGTGCTTTACGAGCGTCAGACACATCTATAGTAAAAAATAAAATAGAAAAAAAAATATTCTAAACAATTTTCAATCGAGCTATCAAAGACGAGCGCGGTAAATTGAAAAATCTTTAAATACCTACTGAAATGACGGATATTATATTATTGTACAGACAGCAAATTTGTTTCTAAGTGGGAGGTGGGGTAACATTTGATTACAACCGAAAAGTTTAAAAGACGTTTTATTACCTGTGTTGTATGTAAAACCTGACTTGTCTTTCATGCCAAGTTCTTCTATAACGTCCAAGATAGCTTCTCTGGAAACATGGTTTGTCAATGATTCGTGGTCTTTGAATAAAATAACAATCCTACCGACTTGCCGCTCATTAAGTCCGGCACTCTATAAAATATCATAGGTACAATAAAAATAATAATACATACTGTTAACTGAAGTAATGTTTTTTATTAAGTACTTTTACCTGTGTCACGGTCACGAAGTACAACATGCAAAGAATAACGGCGCTTTTGAAATGCATAATGGTTGTTTTTTTTTATCAAACACTTTGTTGAACCAGAAGTAAGTCTTCGATACCAAAGTCGGATGAACAATGAAATACGATTCGACTCGGGGTGTATTTTATGTGGTGCGATTGATAAAAACAACATAAGTTTAGAAATGGTCAATATTGGTAGATAGTGGTTTTTCGTTTCATTTTATTTACATAATGCACACTTAAAGAGTGGTTTTTGACCCAATTTTACAGTTGTAAACACCGTGTAACCCGGAAAAAACACTGCCTATTTACCTATGCGAAATAAAATAACAATATATATTTATTTGCTTTACATTCGCACAATAACAAAAACAATATAGCCATAATGAATGTTATTAAATCTTCATATAACACGTATTGTTATTCGTTTAAATAAAAAATAATAATTTGCATACGCTATACTTTGCGTTTACATATTTTATTCAAGGGACGAGAAAGTCTTTCTAAAATATGAACAGTCGCCAAACTTGTCTACACAACAAACAAGGTTTCTTAAGGCCTAAGCAGTGTGTACACTGCTCTGGGTAAATTTTCCGGGTCTCCGTCTTTAAATATCCGATAATAAATCTATTGACTGTATGTTCTAAGAAAATAGAACCGGGATGATTTTTGGTCATCACGCCTAACGGTTTTCCTTATTTTACATATTTTTTCCCCGCGTCTTCTTATAAACAGTTATTGTTTTAAAAGCAAAAGACAAATAAACAACACGACTCGTGTGTTTTGAATACGTTTCCGCATTAGAAAACAAACAACACATCTAACCGTGTTTTTCCTTATTTGAACTAATTATTTTTAAAGCACGAGACAAATGAATAACACAACTTTTGCATTATGATTACGTTTCCGCGTTAGAAGACGAGTAAAGTCTTATTTAGAAAATAATACATAATATTTCCAAAAAGTCTTAAATGAATATAAAAAAAAAAAGGCTGCACAGCATATTAGGATGGTGTCTAACAATAATTTTTGTCGTTGTTTGCCATTTATAAAATATAATTAACAAATTCATGGAAATATTTTGCAATTTATTAACGTTAATGACTTTTGATTCACTTTCACATCACAAATTCTATATTTAACCTATAAAAAATAGTCGATGCTTCAGTTTAAATATGGTTTTTGATACCAAAATATGCTTTACAAACATTTTTAAAACATCAGTAAAAATATTTTTGAAATAATGTATATGGTTAGAAATACTGAGTCATTTACAAATTCGATTGTATTAGGTTTGGGGGGGGGGGGTAATTATTAAATGTTAAACCAGCCTAATACAAAAAATACATTTTTAAGCACATTATTGATGATGATTTTGTATATTATGATTTAAGATCGAATTTTCTAAAATACGGTTTTACAAATATACATGATACAGTTATTTTATAAATTCTTAGAAACATTGAACAAAAAAATTAACTGTTTGATGGATCAATCCTTTTCATTTGGAGTTTTTGTTTGTAAAAGTTGAATTTCCAGTCAATGTAAAATATGATAAGCAACAATTGACAGTTTATGTGAAATGTTTAATTTACCACGCCCAATGTATAACAGGCATTAAATATTTAACTACTTTAAGTATTGTAAATACTTTAATCATTTTTATAAATAACGACAAATTGTTACATCTCATTAAAGCAGGGCTATTTTGTTTTTTTTTGTCAAAATTAATTTACTAAGTATTAAATTTTGGCAGATTCGTGTTGAATACTTTCCGGGTTACTATGATTACGGTATCTCGGCAATATTTGTTTGTTGTTTTTCGCTTATTTTGCTCGGTCTGTGGGATCAGCTGTTGGTTTCTAGGTCAATGATGTATTTTTAATCCGGCCGGCTACAATAGTGCGGGGCGCATGGGATTTTACCGGCTGCTTGTTCGTGAGGTATGTGGTGAGATAGTGAGGTGAGGTGGTGGTGTGGTTGTCAACCGGTAACCCAGAAAAACACTGCATATTTACTTGTGTGAAATAAAATAATGTATTTTTATTTTCCATACATTTGCACAAAAACAATATAGCAAACGATGAATGCTATTAAACCTTTATATAATATTATAATTCGTTTAAATAAAAAATAATAGTTTTCATGCACTGCAGGGTGATTCATTAAGGACAAGACACTCCTTTTCTCGGAATATATTAATATTTTGAAAATTTTTATCACCAATCCTTGTTGGCCAAAAAGGGAGATTTTTGGTTTTTTTAAATGGTACCATATGTTTTTAATTACATAAATTTGTAGAAAAAAATAAAAAATATTTTAGCGTTTGAATTTTGAACTTCCATTTATTTGTTCATTAAAATTAATTGGTACAAAATTAATTTATTTGGTAAGTGCGTTAGGGTTTAATAGGTAGGTAATTCAATACAATACGAATTCAACTAGCGATTTAAATTTATGTTGAATGCTTTTTTCCGAAAACATTTCATCATTTTAAAACCAATGTTATGCAAGAGTTATCAACGGCTTAATGGTTTTGAGAATATCAATTACTATGGAAATGCATTTTCAATTGGACTTAAGACCTTATAATTATATATCAAGGAGTAATTTATAAATATAAAGCATTAATTTCGAATAATTATTGATACCTGAATTTGTGTATGTGAGTTAATTATAGTCAATATATCTATTTAAATTATTTTTAAATTATGAGTAATTAATAATTATAGTATGCATTATTTATATTACTACATAGTACTTACAAGTAAACACTTCTTGATAATACCAATATGTTTTTAATTTTACTTAAAAATCTATGTAAGTGATTTGATTAAATTTATCTAAGGTAGTTCTAGGGTGCCTGCTTTCAGTTTTGTTATTTCTAATGACCTTACCAAAATTTTGTATCTCTAACATACATTACGGAAATTTGATCATAAAGTTTTAGCTATAAATGAAAACAGGTATTGGATATCATACAATTATTTTCTCTTTAAAACGTTGTATTGCTATTCATTTGTATTTAATGAATTCAGTAAATAAAATAAATAGTTTTTTAGAAATGTTGAAAAAAAAAATTAAAATCAGTAATATAAAAGCAACATTTAAATCCCATATAGATAAAACTTTATTTCATCATAAACCATTATGAATTAGTTTCATAATGGTAATTTATTAATTTCATTAAAGCTTTTGTCCAAAATTGTGGTGTACAAGTGTAATTGTTCAAAGATTCAAAAAATTATTTTAAAAAAAAACTAAAACTTTAATAAAAATATCAATACTTTTTGAGTAACGAAACAGTTACTACCTTCGAGTTAGATATAATACAATCAAAGAAACTAGATACTTCACACATATTTTCAATTGTTACCGCCAACAGTAACCGCTGTTTGTTGTCGAACATAATAAAGTATTATTTCTAATTGTTTTACCAGAAATAATGTATCAAGTTACCGAGTTAGAATATCTTTGTATGGCAATCGCCTCCATGGCCGAATTAAATTTGTCACTATACAATCTGTATTCTTTGGTGCCTGAAAATCACCACGTATTATAGCCAAAGAAAGAACTATTTGGGTTAATTGACGCGAGGTAAAATATTATTTTACTTTAGAATCATTAATGTCAATTAAAACATATTATAATATTTAGATTTAAGTGATAATATAAATTGTATCTCGATTACCATCATTCTCATTAACATGTTCTTTTCCAAATCTTTCGAAGACTGAATGACGTGCGTCTTTCTCATAAGGTTCAAAATAGTCTGTCAAGTCTTCCAAGACAATATATTGTACATCGTCTTTTATCTTGTCGAATAGTTCCTATAAATAATAGGTAATAAATTAGATTAGCGAACTAGTCAAGACACCCGAGTGGGAGTAACCTCAAGTCATGTAAATAGTGTAAATTAGATTAATTTATAATTAAACAAAAAACATTTTTAGAGTCAATCCATTTATAATCAACAAGCTGTCTGACCTCGTTTTTTACCCCAGAGCTCTAAGATGACCTTAACTGGTTGACTCAGTCTGGTCCTCCAGGTTGGAGATGAAGCGCAGGGCAACCCTGCCTTGTAAAAAACGGAATGTACAGGTACCAATAAATTTGCCTCGGATAAGTGAACATAATGGATAAAAGACAGGAAATTTGCAAAATGCTTTACACATTAAAATATGTAACATTCGCCCATTTCACAAGACAGGAGCTGCACAGGTTGTGGTAGGTACCCAAAACTGTGATGATTTAAATGCGAGTACTGAGAAAGAAGCCACTTTGAGACCAGTAATAGAGAACGACCGTTTACATAACAAAAGTAATGATAATAATTGGCTATGACTTATTGATTTAGCAAAGGAAGAAAGAAGACTTGCAGTGTTTGAGCGAAAAGTTCTAAGAAGAATTTATGGACCATGTATCGACTCTGACACTGAGGAATGGAGGACACGTCACAATGAGAAACTGAAGAACTTTTTCCGAAGACCAGTCATTTTTGAAAAAATTTCAAAAATAGTATTAATGTGAGCTGGTCATGGGCTGGTGGTGGAGGAAAGAGGGCTTATTAATTAAGCAAGGTGCGATTATTAAAATACCGTTAGGTAGGCCGCGCTTACGATGGGAAAACCGTGTCAAAAAAAAAAATGTTAAAGCAGTGAAACCGAGTAAACAATGAAGAGAAGTTGCAAAGGATATGATACCAAAACCCTCAAGAAGAACAATAAAGGAAATAATAGTTTTATTACTATAAGAAAATATTAGTATTAAAGAATAATATCAATAATTATGAATGTAGGTGTGACCAATGTGTGACAAAAAAAGTTCAAATTTCAAAGTTTATTAAATTATAAGCTCAAATTTTTTTTTTCTAATGAAAGCTGGCATTTTCTTTAAAACTTGTTATCGTAACAAAAACATAAATCGTGATATTTCTATGCAATTTTAAAAAAGAAATATGATTTGTTATTCATGCCATTTAATTAACACTAGTTTTACATGACCATTGTACATTTGAACCGGTCGAACGCATTGTTTTATCCAATCCAAATATCATTATTGGCTTTGTACAGACGATAAAAAAAAAATAAACAAAAATTTAAGAACCAGTCCTCATTGAGCGTTTTATGAATTTATTAAAAAAATACTCTGACATTAAATCAATAATGAAATTCATATGTACATTTATATCATCATCATCATAAAATTATAAATATAATTACCTCATTGGTGAGAGGTCTTTCTGTTACACAACAACTTGTTAATGTTATAAAAACAATGTTCACGAAATTCATATTTATTTTTCGAACTGTTAAATGATCGTTCGGGTAAAAAACTTTTAACTAAATGATATTGTGTTATATATAAGTAAATGTATTATGAAAAAAAGCTTTTATTCCGATTGTTTTGATTTGTAACAAAAAAAAAATGCAGTAAAGTTGAAATAATCAAAATTCCATATTGTCAAATTAAGCTGAATAATACGCGATTTTTGAATCGTTATTTTTTTTCTCCTACACGATATACAAATCGCATTGCAATAGCTGAGATTTGTTTGAATGTTTGTTTTTCGGTGACAGTCGATCATTTGTATCAGTTTCATTCGCTTCGTTGTTTATTTAATTTCCACCAAAACAAATGTACATTTTAAGTTTCCCACCCGTTATTTATAATCTTCCTCTTTTTAATATTCACTGTTGTTGTTTTCAGCTGTCTCCTTATTCTCTTCCAATTTTACCGTGTTTTTGTAATTTTATTTTTCTCTCATTGCCATTGATCACTTGAATTTTCTCTTCTTCCCTTCTCGGCAATTACAAAACTATATGTTTTCATTATTTTTTTTTGTTATAGCCTCACTATAGATCTACCTTTAGCTGTATTTGTACACTTTAAGTACCAAAACTACAATCGAATATGAGAAATAAAGGAATCCACCATTGTTCCACATTTGATAATCAATATTTTTTTGTCAATTACCATATTTTATTGATTTTTTTAAATCAAGAAAGTAAAAATAATAATTACTATTATTCCAAATTATTGCATTTCAACTGCGGTGTAATCAATTTTAAATGAAGTGTTTCTATTGTACTGAATTTATTGGATTAATAAAATAATACAATTTTGAAACTATTTTAAAACCATAAAATATAGTTTACGGTTAAAAATTATATATCAATAAGAATATGACATTACCTATTACTGAACATTGTAAATGTAAACTATTATTCCAAATATTTTAACATGTGATATTACCTATAACTAATATACTAAAACAAAATAGCAACTGAACTTGTAAATTTCAGTCATATTACTTATTTGCTTTACTTTCAATATTTAAAAAAAACAACGTTGACTTCATATTTAAAACCACTGTTCGAATAAATGGTCGAAAACAACTCGTTTCATTTCAAACGTACTGTTCCTAAGTATACTTTAAGTTTTGCAAAAATATTTGAGTTTTTCAAAATATTTTCAATTCATTATTTCAGTTGAAAAAAGGTAAAATTTGCAATTTTTTATATTGAAATAATTAATTAACTGAAAATAATTTTAAAATTGTGCCAAGGCCGATGAATTGAAAATATTTTGAAGAACTCAAATATTTTTGCAAAACTTAAATCGTTGTATTCTTAAGGACAGTACCTACGTTTGAAGTAGAAACATGTGTTTTTGCACAAAAATGTATCCTATAGGCGTTATAAAAGTTGAAAAAAAAATTATCAAAATAGATAGGTACTTCTTTCCTATGGTATATTAAAGCTAAGACAAATATCTATCTTCTTATTATTAGTGTGTAGCATTTTGTTGTTTTCCTATTCATAACAAGCTCTATAAATAGTTTCGTTTTTTTTCATATTAATTACCATACTAACTTGATTTGTTTAAATCAAGAAAGTAAAAATAATAATTACTATTATTATTTGAATAATAGATAAGTGCATACCATCATTTTTGAATTTCAACCGCAGCGTTTGATCTATTTAAAGTTATAAAAAAGTAAACCGTGTACAATTTGAAATGAAGTGTTTTTATTGTACTAATTTCAGTGGATTAATAAAATTATACAGTGAATTAATTTGGAAATGATTATATAACCATAAAATATAGCTTAATATTATATATTATTAGATAATAATATGACTTATTGTTGACTATTGTAGATTGTTAACTATTATTACAAATATTTAAACGCAAATGCCTTACTATTCATTTTTTGATAAAATAACGTTGATTGTATCTTTAAAATGATAATAAACTGGGGCTTTTTTATGTTCTTCTTTGTCAGAATCTTCATCTCCAGAATCATCACCGTCGGACTCATTTTCAAATGAGGTGGTGAACGATAATTTCCGGAACGTTGTATTCGCTAATAGGCTGAAAATAATGATTAAATGAAATAAAATATGCAACGTTAATAGATAATTACCTAAAGACAATACCATGATGATTAATATGTGCCTATACTAAGTATGATATTTTAAATTTGGTTATAAAGCTATAGGTAACTAATATAGCTAATATAGTTTGTTTTTATAATATTGTTTGATAGAGAAATAGTGTAAAAAACATGTAAAGATTTTCAGTTGCATACACATTTTTTAATTGTAATTTATGTTATAAAAGTATAAAAAATTGACTCTTGGCAATCACTAATATAATAGCACTATAATATCTTCAACGCGTTGACAGATATAAAATATTGATCAGTCACTCTGTTATTTGAAAATAATATTATATAGTATAATTAAGTTATCCTAGAATTTATACTATCGAATGCGATCTAAAGTTCACATTAAAAAAACATTTTTTTACCAAATATCTTTGTAGATGTGACGTTCTTTATAAGTGTTAAATTTAATTTTATAGAAATGTAAGATTTATTTTTGATTTTTAGCTCATAACATTTCTTTGGTATCGTTACAATTAACATATTAATATTTGTTTGGTTGTTGGTTTTTTTTTTACCTATTTTCTTCTTCTTCGTCTTGGTCACATAATTCCATAGCAACCATTGTATTTCCGTCTGTAAAATGAACTTGTCGTAATGCATACGGGGCGTCACGATGAATGTTTTCCGGCGTAAAGAACAAGAGCATATCGTACAATTTGTCCACGTCAGCATCCAAATTAGAATCTTCATTTTCATCCAAGTCCTTCGTGAATTTGACGAATTCTTCACCGAGTTCTTCTGCTAAAGATTCATATGCCTTACCGTATTTATTATGGTGAGCCACGCACGTTTTTGCCAACTTCTCTTCGGTAGTTGTAAACGCATTAACTAGAATATAGACAATCTCGTACATGTCCACGACGGAAGGCGCGATGGCCGTCCCAAGAGGATTCAAATACGAATTAAACGCGCTTACATTAATGCGGTAATCAATATCTACGGCCGCTACGTTTCGTATGAAATTTTGCCACGCAGGATCCGCTTGTAATATTTTGGTCTCCCCCGATTTGCCCATTCCCCTGAGTTCGATTTTGTTCTTTTCCGATTTTATATTGAAATTCAAACGGTGTTCGCCGTAGACGTTATCGCAGCACACGGCGTTACCGGACGTCGCTGTCGGGTTGTTTGTGTCGACTAAACGTTTCAAGTGAGTCATTAAGTCGTTGATAACTAACAATGTAAACAAGTTGGTTTTCGTCAATCCGGTACAGGCGATGGCGTCTTTGATCAATCCGCGTGCAACGTCCAAACGTACCTCGTCATTCCTATCTCCGTCTTCGTTGTACTTCTGCAACGTGGCGAGCACGTTGAATTGTGTTATGTCGCTGTCGTCTTCAATGCCGATGTAAGTGTACAGAGCTCGATGTTTGTCCACGTCCAATAAAATATTTCTATTTAAAATATAACCCCAACGGTTGCCGTCGGATGTTGTTTCCGTGTCGTTTAATATTTTTGTGATTTCTTCCGGTGTAAATTTATGCGCCGAGGGTATAATTACCGAGCTGTAGGTTTTGGACACGAAGATTAAAAATAAAAAAATTAAATACGTGTTCATTTTTCTACACGACAAAATATTACATATAATGTTCTACAAAACGACAAGACTTGTATTGCGATACATTGTTTTTTTTTTTTTTTTCTTCCACAAAATTTACAAATGTTTTTATTCTATTTGCCATTGGCAAACGCTTATGTTATCTGTCGACACGTGCATAATGTTGTTCTTGTGGTGTAATTAGTGTTGTTGTGGCCAACAAAGTACAAACCGATTAGCGTCCCGTTAACACGCGGCAAAGAGTACATCTGTTTTTTAGCTTCGATAGCTATACGCTATTGGCTTAACAATGACGTGAGCTTTTTATGCACCTACACTGTGACTTGTTTAATACTGGACCAATAATTCTTTCGAGTAGCAACTCTAAATTGTATTTATTTGGCACTGTGGGGGGTAAAAATTTGAAAATGTTCACTTCTTCGCAGTCAACATTTGGAAAAACTAAAAAAAAATCATATCAGTTTTAGTTTCACCTTTCCCTGGCTATAATTTCGAGAAAAAGGGTCACATCGAGTTGAAATTTATTAGAAATATTTACTCGGTATGCCCTTATACGTCAATAGTATACAATTTTAATTATACCCATTTCCAACCCCCCAGGGGGGATGCGAGAATTTTTGTGTTTTTTTTTTACCTATAATTTTAGTTGAAGATTTGTCAGGAATTAGAATTCATATGTATCATAATAAACTAAGAAAAAAAATTTGCACTAGTTTTTTTTTATTTGCCGGAAACTGTTTAAACTTTGTTAAAATCTTAAAAAAAAATTATCAAATCATGACAATATTTTTATGGATATCTTTTTAGAGTGATTCTAGTAAGTTTTGAGTGCTAAAGTATACATTTTATCTCCAATCATTAACCGACGATATTAAGTATAATACAATTAGTTACACAAGGTTACCTTATGCGCAGTTCAAGTAGGCAATCTAAACAATTATGTGTATTTCCATTGGATTTCTCAATCTATGTACATTAATAAACTTTTGATTTAAGTGTGTATTCAGTTTCAATTTCTAAATCTTAAATAATAGACATTATTATTATTATTTTTTTTTTAATTGGAGTTGTGTTTGGTTTTTTTTTTTTTTTTGAGAGAGGATGGGGCTGTTAGTTTTTGCGGACTCAGGCCTTATTGAATCTAATATTTTTCAACTGATCGATACAACACATTGGCGCTCAATATGCTTATATAATGACTAATTTTCTAATAAGGGACTAAAAGCGACTAGTTTCCAACCCTGTATTTGTTTTCAATTGACGCCTCATGTTTGTTTTAAAGGCAGTTTTTCATAGAATATTTTTTAAACACTAAAACAATATAATATACCGTTAACACACTAGGTTAGATTTTTTTTTATTATTATTGTAAGTGGGGTAGAAGCACACACACTGTCGACTGTTGTAAAGTATTAACAATAATCTTAGGCCGCTTAATAACTACTAGTTCCTCAACTACAAAACAAATTGCTGTCACACACACATTTTTATATTATACATGAAAAAATGCTATATAATATTGAGTAAAAAACAAAAACATTTAAACAGATGACAGATCAAATTATTATAACTGACATAATTACATTTAGGTATGATAAATTAAAAACATAAAAATGTACAACACAAAATATCGATAAACAAATCTGGTTTAGCTACAAGTGACATTTTCAATTTTTGTTTTTTTAGATACTATTTTCAAATTTGACTGGTAATACTAAGTTTATGAGTTGGAGCCTTAAAATATGTAACGAGCAGTCAAACAGAAAACACCATCGTGTTCAATGTAAAAAAAAATACACATTTTTAAAATCATCACGCAGAAGCTAAACTAGATGTATTATACATAAATTCTAAAATATCTATAAGCTGTAGTTAGATTCACAACAAATCAAAAATATTAAATTATAAACGGATTAAAAAAAAATACATTTTTTACATCTAGGCCAAGACATCAATTGCAAATTGTTAAATGTAGGTGCCCTGAGCTAACAAATGATGTTAGCCTATTAACACATTGGAGACTAAACTAATTTTATGACATTGCTACGTTCAAGACGGGTGCCATGTCTAACGCGGTTTGTTCGTCCTCAACGTTGTTGCCCGATAATAATATTGCCATCTCATATAGTGAATAATAAAGACCGCGTTAAACACGGCAGTCATCTCCAATGTATTAACTCAAGTATTGGAGTTTGTATACTTTAGGGTAGAAATTTTGAGAAAAATACTAAGCACACATCACACTGGTAGGGCTTATCAAATGAATGTGGCCGAAACCGTATTAACTACCAATGTGACGTGTGCTTAAAGTGTTTTCCTCAAAAACCATATCTGAATTTAGGTTGGCTTATTTTTTTTTTGATTTCGACGACTTTTCATTTATTTATTTTCAACTTTGTCCAACTTTTCTCGTATCAGCCAATACATACATTCTGTGCGTTTCATTCTGATATTTTCAACGAGGTCTAAACATTCCAATTTGTTTGATTTCTCGGTTGCTTTTCTTGGTAACACTAAAACAAATAATTGAATTATAAATGGATTAAAAAAAAAAATTATCTCTTTTTTTTCTACACCTATATAGGTGACCATGAAGCCAATAATTTCAAGTTGTTGACTGTACGTGTTCAACTGACCCGCCGTCTACTGAAGTTTGGTGTTTTACTGTAGGATTTTTGAGGAAAATACTAAGCACACATCACACTGGTAGGGCTTATCAAATGAGTGTGGTCGAAACCGTATTAACTACCAATGTAATTAGTGCTTAAAGTATTTTCCTCAAAAATCACGTCTGGATAGGTTGACTCATTGTTTGTTTTTTTATTTCAAGGACTTCCTACACACATTGTATATGAGGGCTGCAATTTGATTTCAACTTTGCCTAATTTTCCATTACCGACTGTTACTTTTTTTGTTCATTTCATCGTAGGATATTTGGTGAAATCTAAATGTTTAAACAATTTGTTTAATTATTCTATTGTACAGAAATAAGCAACGAGTTCTTTTTTGTCAAGTAGTTTTTTGGTCCTTATTTTTAATTTTAGATTGACCAATATTTTATATAATTACTAAGCACGGCACAAATATACAATTAAAAACCTAGAATATTCAAACTTTTATGATGATACAAATTTAGATTTTTGACATTGTATATCTTATAACTCCAACCCGTTCTTTTCTCATCTTTAAAAATATTATTTATTAAATAAGTTATACAAAAATCACCTGCTTGATTATTTTCTTTGATCGTTTCTCGAGGGCAATTTTGGATTGCCAAAATACAATTGTCAGTTTTTCAAAATGATGGAGCTTATTTTCTCTGCTTCTATTATTTATTTTATCATCTAACAGTTATACTAAAAAACCCGAAACATATTTTAAATATAAACGAGGTGCTTTAAAATTTCATACATTTTAAACTTACTATGATGAATAAAACTGTACGATTTGGTCTTTATTATTTTCGTTTTCTTGTTTTAAGGTCACACATTCTTGTGGTGTATTAGCCGCCTGATCTAAAATATTGAAAAATTATCCATCAGTATACTTATTGATAATATAATTATGATTTCAGTTCTACCAGGAATTATTATTATGAGTGTACCTAATCATTATTATTTAGAATCCCGATTCCAAATAAAATCAATTTTAACATACACTGTTAAAGTCCTTCAGATCTTATAATTTAAAAAAAAAAAACAATAAATTATAAATAAACCTAAACAGACTCCTAAACTTTCAGATTTAAAATAAAATGTATAATATAACAAATTATCATTATAAAAGTCCGCCTTGTTGTATATATATAAAATAACATGTCCTGACTGAAGCTATGAGTATGAAATTTGGTCAGTAGTTTTGTTTTATGATGTAGAGACCCACAGGATTTTTCAATATAAGAAGGTAAAAATGGAAAACGTGAATTCGAAACAACACAAACTCTCCGTTAGCTAGGATCAAATTTGAAAAAATTGGCATATTGCATAATTCCGGGCGAAGCAGGATAACACAGTTAGTTGTATATAAAATAAATTATGATAGGTTGTAAAAAAACATATATCTAAAAAATACTGTTGGTTTGTATTTTATTTTCACAAAAGTTTTGTAATATTAGAATTGAACTATGCATGAAGTGAACCATTAAAAAATAATATTGGAAAACATTTGACTATAAAAATAAACTGGCATTCATTGTGTGTGGCCTACAAATCAGTGGTAACCAACCGAATCATTTGTCATGACTTACATGTAACGATCACAAAAAAAAATAATAACATTGAAATGTTAATATTTATTCATGTATGTTTAGGACTTTAACCTGCTGTTAGTTGTGCTATGATCGCAATCACATTTAGTCACACTGTGACTCAGGTAAGAAATGTACTTTGAGTATGACCAAAAATCGCGCCGCTACGGAGGGTTAAAAATTAAAATATTAAATAACACTTTTATACATAAAATAAAAAAATTCTTTAAATTTATAATGTTTTGACTTAATTTTAAAGTTTTGGCATTTTCATAGACTGAAGGCTGCAAACCTAGGATAAGGTTTTTAGTTTAGCGAAGCGAAGCGACAGGGCCAAATGAGCGAGTGCTTAACACTCGGTGAACTGCCGACTCTATTCCTATATAATACAATTCAAATTTTTAACATATAAAAAACCAAACAAATAGGTTAAACTTTATATTACACCTAACTTTCATCAAACATGAGATTAAATATTGTGTCTAGTTCGCGTAGTAATAAAGCGAAAATATTACTATAGGTCACACATGCAATGAATGCCAAAAAAAAGTACTTATATTTTTAAGTAAATTTAATGATGCTGCATTTACAACTGCTTACATTCGTTAAAAATCACGCCACGCCACTGAACCAGTCGAGTTTTGCTTAAGCCCGTTATATAACCATTCAAATCGAAATGGACTAACGGGCAAAATATGTATTACAATATAACGCTTTGAAAAATAACGTACATAGAACAAATTAATTAAAATAATATTTTAAAATTCAAATTTAATAAACACGTGACACAATACAGAAACTAGCATGATAAATAAGGTGAAATAACTAATAAGTATTGAGTAAACAAAAAGCCGTACTATTATCATTCACAAGAGTTCCTTTGGCAATAAATGATAAAAGTCACCAGTGTTCCCAGAGCGTTTAAAAAAAAAAACTAGAGAAATTTACCGCTGGCCGGGCCCTTACACTGTGATTCTACCGCAGAATAGATTATACCATCATGATAAAAATTCTTTGATAACGGTTTTATTTTTACATAATTCGGTAAATGGATTGGAAATCGGAATTTTTAGTCATTGATAGTAGTCAAAGAAAATTCACCGTAAGTTATGCAAATGACTAATTAGCTACGATTTGAACGAAATACAGTAATTTGTTTGCTTCTTGTGTCACAAGTAATTTACTTCTAAAAGGGTAATAAATTGTCAAATACATAATATGAATTCATTAACCCGGGAAAGTTTTCGAATAAATGTTGCCAGAAAAAGACTAGGGTGAGTAAAATTTTCAATAATGACATTAATAGAACAATTTTCTTGTCATTCATGTGTGACATCCTCAGTATTTCATATTTCACTGTAGTCCGCACCAAGTTCTGACAAAAATCAAAACAATTTCTCAAATAAAAAAATACACTATTAAGTTTGGGAGTTTTAATTTTTACCATATAGTAAATGAGTTTAAACATACTTAATGAGTTTAAAACAATCACTATCATCAAGTTTAACGGGCCTTTAAGGCCCAACGCTGCCATCATGAGATGATGGTTTCTAGATGGATTCGCCGTCCGGGACGGGTCGTCAGTCCGTCGCCAGTCAAAAACAATAAAAAATATCAATTATTAACATCTCCTGTCAAATTTATTGATTTGCTAAGACATTTGAAATGCATCATCCTTATTGCTAGCATAACTTTTAAGTTATAAGACTTATAAGTAGAAGCCATGCTTAACTAAAAAAATATTTTATTTTTTACTAGTTTGTTAACTTTTTAAGTATTTTTTTTACTTTCACTTTGTATAATTAAAATATGTTTTGATTTTTACAGACAATTTTGCAATGCCAAATTACATAGCTTCATTTTCTTCAATTTTCAAATTGAAGTTTACAGCTAAATTTGAACTATACTAACTTGCAAATAAGAGTTAATTTTTAAATGGGATTTAGAACAGCAATTGAATAAATTCTCTGCAAAGTCAACCTCACAAGTTGTTGGTTTCGTATTGTTCAAGTATGCATTTATTAGTTTAACAAATTGTGAGAAGTCAACCAACTTTTGAATTTATTGAGATTAAATGAAAATGCAAGAAGAATATTGTGTATAGTTGGTACAAACAGTTATTATTATTTTTACATTGTGCACCCACAAGAAGCAAAAAAAAAAAAAATCCTCACAGTAAGAAACACCGGATGAATAATAAATTTATAGAAAGCGATTATTTTCAAGCGAGTCTTCTGTGACTGATGGGCGTTCATCAACAACTCTCCTAGTTTTATGGTAAATTTTTAGATTCTTATATGTTACATTTTGATCATTAGCCCAAAATCATAACTACACTAGTATTAGTACATTTTAATTTGTTATTCTAGATCATTTGAGAACTATACATCAAGGAAGGATATATTAGCTTGTAGCCATTCAAATCCTTCGCCGCAACAATTACATCTCTCTCAACGTCTTCTCTGTTTGCTGCTGCTTCCACGCGTTTATTGTGCCAACAATTTGCAAACCACTTACTCTATCCACTTGTTAATGTTTCAGGACTTTCCTGTTTATTATTGTTATAATATGTAGGCATATGTATGGAACTACTTTTTTAATGAGTTAGTGCATCAAATACCTTTTATAGCATTAATCATTCTCACGAGTTCCTGAGTTTTAGCTTTTAATCAACAAAACACCAATACTGTTGCGAACCGTGTTGTTTATAAATCACTAATAAGAACTTAAAATTTCGGCCGAAGTAAATGTGTATAATAATATTATAATTTTGTTTATTATATATTGACCAATATCTTGTCCATACATGTAAATTGTCGAACACCTATTTTGTGTCACCATAAACGATTACTGGTAAAACCGGGTTGTTTGGGATTTACAGTTAACATGGGTCATATTTAAAAAATTCTGAATTATGCCGTTTGGTAGCATTCATTTACCTTTTTTTGTAATTTTAATTTATTCAAAATTGAGTCCCAAGTTATTATCTCTTGAGAGTTAAACGTGACATTTTTTACTATTTAATATGGTTATCCCTGGTAGTACCTATCCAAATGTCTTTTTTTTATATATAAAAAAAAAAATGACTAAGTAATTATAATTCAATTTTGACAGTTAGCTTATTATAAATAAGATAATATGTATATTTCTGTGCAAATCACTAAAATTATTATACTTAGGTAAAAGGTTTTACGTTATAGTGTCATACTTAAAATAAAACTTATTTTGAACACGTTCAAAGCAACTGACCAAAATCGAGTAAACCCCAATGATGTTTAGTAACTGGTTTTTTTGTACTGTTCAGGAGTTAGACGGTTTGCAAGGCATAGGATTGATAATTAAAACGACTACCAAATAAATAACATCATTTTTACAATAAATAAATGAATTCAATCGTTTTATAAAGAGACAACAAAAAAAACTTAAAAATCATAATATAATCAATATGGTTTAATATCTTTGTACATTCATTTACAGCATTGACCCATCAACGACGATAAACCATTGTAATCTAATATATTGTCGTCGTTGATGGGTTAAACTAAATAGCTTTGAAAAGAAACACAATACATCAATAATTACTCAATATTGAAGCACCCTTAAAAAAGTTATTGTAGGTTTGTAAATTATTTATTATATTATTATTTAATTCAACAAAAATTCTTACGCATTATGGCCCGCTTCCAAGTATGTTGTAATTATGGCCATGAAGAACTCTGCAATGTTCAATCGGTTGTCATCTATAACGTACAATACGTTTGGTTAAGAGGTTAATTTTTTATGTCTCTAGATCCACATTAATATTTGAAGTTTTAACCGCTATCATGAAATATTAAGTATGCAACTATAAGACATTTTTTTCTTTATAAAATTGTAAAACCACTCCTTCCTAGTCGCGTTAAAATCATGAAAATGTCTAAAAAGAGAGAAAAATATGTATTTTCCTTGTTCTTAAAATGTAAACCTTAACAGCTAAGAATCTATCTTATCAATAATACCCTAAAACTTATGGGTACGTAAGAAATTAAGCTAATTTCGTTAACGTTGTGCTTTGCAGTATTACCATCGGTATCGAATTTCCATACTATTAAACTACCATCTTCGTTTGGGAAATGATGTTTTGAAAGTTTTTTGAATTCGACTGTACCAAGTAAACCGTTTTTGTTATCGTCGTGTGTATTGAACTGCCATATCAAAAATCTAACTACCGCAGTAGTCAATACACTGCCAGCCTTAGAAATTATTAAAGTAATTCATATTTTAATGCCTCATTAGATTATGTGTAGTGCATAAAAGTCGAATCGTAAATTAAAATTATTAGTATTACTTTTATGTCGACATCTTTATTGTATTCTGCAGACACAACCGATAGCTCTTGCAACTCAAAAGCAGAGGTTCCTATAAAATTAAAATATTATTTTCTATCAAACCATATTCATAGTCAGAGTTAGGAAACATTTTTAAACATAAAATATAATCGATTGAATTTAAATTGTTCCATAAATAAGAAAAGACAACGAACAAAAACATTATTTGTAATTCTTTAAATAAATTATGATTTGTCTAATAGATTAATAGATTTTGATTAATAGATGACAATTAATTAAAAGTAAAATACATAACAAATAGTTTTAAACAATCGCAGCACCAAGTGTGGATTAATTTTTTGTAATAAAAATGATAGATAGGTATAATATAATTTTTTTCTCTATGCTTCATGTAGATAAAAAGTTATTTACCAACTCTGCACAGCAAAATATTGATAGGAATCGACGAGATAATATCAATAATAATAATATTTCCTTACGAATTGATTTGAAATCCAATAGCTGGTCTTCGTGGTCGTTTTTAACTATAGACAACTTTTTGAAAAACTCCTTTATTTTATCAGAGTCAATGTGATCGCCATGTGTTCTGTGATTATTATGTAAATCAATGAGGTCCTGAATCCGATCCACGTCTAGACCTCTGCCCTGAGTACAAGTATTAAAATCGTGTATGTTTAATAAAAGTGTATCTACGGCTAGAGTTTGATTTAAAACCAATGATTATGCTATGATGCGCTATAATTTACAAATATTTTTCATAGACTTGTTAAAATTCCAGCCAAACGCATGTAGCAGTAGCTCTATGTGTAAGTTGTCTAGCCTTTAACCAAACAATATCCTTACTTCTGTTTTTTCTCTCATAAAGCCCAACAAGAACTCCGAAGCGTTGATTGCAACGTCACCTGGAATTGCATTTGAAATTATTAACCTTGGCGACAATATAATAAAAAAACGCTTCGTTAACTCAATTATACTTTTGTCAAATGCGGCTGCTAAACGGTTTTTGTCGGCATCGTCTAGATTAAAAACGTCAATGACTTGTCTTACTTCATTGAAGTCAAGTAGACCATCGTGTGTGCCATTTAGGTCGTATATGTTGAACGCACCCATATAAACTTTTACTTCGTAAGACGATAAAATTGATTCCTATGTTAAAAAAAATAATAAAAAATGCAGTATAATTTTAAACTTATCGATACTTGTTACCCTTATTAGGTACCTTCCACCAGTCATCAAAGCGCTTATCGTAATTGGCCAGAAATACCAAAAGATCTTGTACTTTTTGAGCATAGGTCATACCTATAGTTAAAAAAAAAATGTCAATTGAACCAACCAAGATTGGAGGGCATTAGGTAGAAAAATACTAGAAGACATAGGTATATATATTTTTTTTTATTTAAAAGGGGAGAGGATACCATTTGATTACTACCGAAAAGTTAAAAACCTGTTCAAAGATAGTTTATTACCGTTGTTGTAATTCAAATCCGAAAAATTATTCATGCCGAAATCGTCCACCAATTTTTCGATACCTTCATTGGGAATTTTGCTAATAGGTTTTCCGTGTCCTTTGAAAAAAATAACAATCTTTTGGACTTGATCCTTATTGAGTCCGACGCTCTACATAAAGTATCCCAAATAAAACAACAATAATACTCTTAATTACCGATAGTTGTTTTGTTGCAATTGTATAAATATTATTAATGTTTTATATTAACCTGTGTCACCGTCACGAAGTACAAGGCGCAAAAAATAACAGCACTTTTGAATTGCATGATGGTTTTTTTTTTCCAACACTTGTAGTTCAGTGAGAAATAGGTCTTAGTAACTAAAGTCAGATGAATAAATTTGATTCGATTCGGAGTGCCTTGTATGTATTTGGTGCGATAGGTAAAAACAACGTACCCAGACGTAAAAATGAAAATGTTGTTTTTTATTTTATTTTATTTGCACATAATATTTCAAACAGTTGTTTTCGACCAAACGGCAAAGTTGTGAACACAATGTAGGTATGTAAGTAATTTAATGTTTTCTGGAAAAATACTGAGTATTTACTTGCGTGAAACAAAATAATACCTAATATCTTATTATTTGCTATAGACCGCACAAAAAATGGTGGACGATGAATATTATCAAATAATATTATTCGTTTATATGAACAAGAAAATGTCCGTACACTCACGAAAGACATATGGGATCCTCAATCGCACCCTTCCCCAAAATTCGAGCACTGAACTTTAGAATTACTAGACTGATTTCTTTGATCATAATATCTATAAAAATCGATGAGAAGTAAACCTAGGAAGTATTTTACAGTGCAGTAAAGCCAGACAAAATTAGGAAAACTACTATCAAAATTTAATCTTTATACAGTGAAATTTAGCTAAATTTTACGGCAAACAAGGTCGGGTAATGTTCAAATCAAAAATTTAATTTTAAAATTTTGCAAAGGATCTTATAGCATTAGGTGAGTTTAATTTGACAATAATAATAGAATGTCAGAACATTTTCGTTTTGCTTAATCACTAAGGAATCATCTGATTCGTCTGATTTGAATCGATCGCGCACCTCCCGCTTAGGCCTCTTCACAATATTATCTAGTTACAACATTTTAATAAATACATAAAAAAACAGCATAGTCCAAACCAGCACAGTAATAAATTACCAAAATGGGGTCCAGTGTCCACAGATTTACTTCGAAGCGTTTTGTCGGACTTTGCTTGGTTTAGTTTTTGCTTTGCTCGGACTGAGCTGGTTTATAATTTGCTGGTCTGGACTATGATTAGTTCAGACTATGCTCAGTATCTATGATAGAATCTTGCCATTTCCAAATTCCCATCGAATCGTTTGATTGTGATAAAATCCCCTTTTTTGTTAATAATTGCTTTGACCCAACTTTGCTAACTTCTATTGGACTGATTTATACTGTATTTAGTTTAGACTCTACTGGTTAATACTATGCTTAATTTTGATGGCATTAACTTTATGGTAAAAAAAAAACAATCTTAAGAAAAGTAAATTTCTTTTTCTTTTAAAGATAATGACCCAAATTTCTTTTTGAAAAAAATTATGTTAAAATTCAAACACACCTCAAAAAGACTCATGGGCAGAAATCGTGGCTAATAGAGTTTGAAACGTGTTTCTAATTTGTAATTGTTTGTTTTTTTTATAATTAATAAAATGTTAAAATATTATTCTATTTAAAAATGAATAAAATTTATATATTTTTTATTTTAACCATCTAATTTTTCAAATAAATTCAGACTACGCTGTTTTTTTTAACACTAAATTTAATTTAAATAAAACTTAGCTTTAAAATTAACAGTTTTCATATTAGCACTTAATGTATTAATAATTAAATATTAAGTGTACAATTATTGTGTACTAAACTAAACTTAACACTAAATAAATACTAAAAAAACCATAACTGAATCTAGAAAATATTATTCCCTCACTTTTTCCCTATAGTAAACTATTAAACTGTTCTTGAGAAAACTTATTTTCTTCAAAGGCAAAACACACCAATACTTGGAAAAATGTCTCGCAAAAATTTAAATAAACCAAATGAAACCACGGAGAAAAAAAACATCTCGCAAATAAAAATTTAAATACACCCGGAAACCGTCTAGGCAACAGTTCAAAAACACACGCAAATAAAACTGTAGAACAATTTATCACAAAAAACCGAAAAATATGGGGAAAATTTCCCATTAAAAATCGCACAAAAACCTTGGAGAACATTATCTCTTGAAAATTGAAATCTACCCGCAACTCTAAGGGAATATTTCAAAAACACACAAAAAAAAACCTTTTTTTCCCTAAAATAAAAATATAATGTTTGTTAAAACAAAGTTAAAGTAAAAAAAACGATATCAAAAAAATTTAAAAGCTTTAATTTAAAATTTTTGATTCACTCACACATAGCAATCTAGAAATTAACTGTATTTAACTAGTGTGATCTTCCCCACTTTTATTTATTTTTTTTTTTTTGGGGGAGGGGATGATTTTGTTATACTTTTTTCTTTTATTGTTATTTTTTTCCACTATGCGTTTTTAATATTTTTTAACTAATTTAAGGTAACTAAAATATATCAATTAATGTTAAAAAAGAAACTTAAGACTGTTTTTAGGTATTTTACAATTTATTGTAATAAAAAAAAATACAATAGTTTATAATCTGAGTGAATAATTTAAGTGAATACGGTTTTTTGAAATCGTAAATAGCTTATCAAAAATAACTCAATTACATTGTCTAAAGTCTTTGTTTCCAAGCAGGTAGTTAAATAAACTATTTAAATACAATTATAATAAAACTTTTAAGTTATATGACTAATAGTCGAATTAATTCAAAATTTGTATGGATATTTTACCTTTAGACATACCTAGTACTAAAGAATTCCATTTAGGAGTATCTAGCAATTATTTTAATATTTATGTGTTTAAATTCATATTTAAGTACATACGTGTTCATTTATTATTTGTGAGCAAGGCAGTTTTTTTTTATTAAAAACGACATAGACCGCAAATAAAAGAGTTCTTAAACATCTGTTGCTTATCTATAGCAAATGACAAAGCTGAATAGTTACAAGCTTGAAACTGTTTTCATTCCTCAAGTTTATTTTCGTATAGTAAGTCCTGTGGTAACTCACAAAGACAAATTATTGTAATACAATATTTCCATTACACTATAAAATTATATCGCAAGTACTATTATCAAATATTTTAAAACAGTTTTTTACATCCGAAAATAATAATTTAATACACTGTATCGAAATTTATTATTTAAAATGTTTTCGAAGATCATCATACTGTTTTTTTGGGTGGTATTGTACTTTTTGCAATGTCAAGGTACTGGCCCTAATGAAGAAACACGTGTAAGCATAACGAGAACTTATTATTTATAATTAATAGAAAAATGCTAAGATTCGTGGTTAACTATGTACATAATGTAATACATTTATTAGAAAATGTATTTAATATTTAAACTTTCTTCATTTTCGCATCGAAGTGTTTATTTTAAATGATACTTGCACTTAAAACCCAATTATTGATTACAACAATTAAAATGGCTTTAACTACTATGAAATGTATGGTATTATGCTAACAAAAATTCGCAACCCATATAAAATGCCTAGTAATTAAGTATTTTTTATTTCATTAAAGAAGGATCAGTTTAATTTGCAAATCGTTGTATACAATCTAATGACTAATTCATATTCTTAAAACAATAGCAAATAATAGAAAACATAGTCCGTGACCATTACAAGCCAAATGGTCTAAGCTACAAAGAGTTAAGGCATGTAATTGACGAAGTAACACGGAAAACGGGCGCAAAGGGAAATATCCCCAGCCGTGATCGATTGGAAAAGAGATTAGAAGGTAATAAATATTAACATAATATTCAATAAATGTGTCGATAAAATGTACAAATCTATTGAAAAGACATTTCAACAATCAAATCTATCATTTGTATAATGTATAACTTGTAAACTAGATAAATAACTGACAAAATATGAGACCTTTTTTCGATGATGTACAAAAGAAATTCAGAATCAAAAAAAAAAAAAAAATACAAATCTCACTAAGAACGTACAGTTAAATATTACATCATTGTTCTTTCGTTATAATAATTAAAAATGAAAATATTATGCTAGTGTGAAACAGTATGACTCTCCACTCCCCTTTGCTGTTAAATTTGCCTAATGTTATTTTTAGCTTCGATGCTATTGGTTTTACAATGATGTGGGCTTTTTTTTGTCTGTTTACACTTTTTTAACGCTGGACCAATTCCTTCGAGTAGCAACTCTACAAATGACAAATTTCATCTAGTTGGTACTTGGGTGGGAGAAGGGGGAGTAAAAGTTGAAAAAGTTTATTTATCACGGTTGAAAAAAAAAACCATACTAGTTTTAAGTTAGAACTTTTACTGGCTATAATTTCAACAAAAAAAAGTCCCCACAAATCAATAGTCTGAAATTTAAATTACATCTATATCCCTCAGGGGGTTGCAAGTTGTTTTTTTGGGTTTTTTAGCCGTAGTTTTAGGACCTTTAAGTCGAAAATTTGTCAGGAGTTAGAACTCATGTGTATCCATAACATATTAAACGAAAAAAAAAAATCGGGACTACAGTTTTTCTTTAATTACTGTTAAACTGTGTTTTTCGCAGATTTTGTATATTTTGACATAAACACCTTAAATCTTAAAAAAAAATTATCTCAAGATGATTTTATCACTTTTATTAATAATAACTCCTGTAGACCTGTGACCTCTCCGTCCTCTCTATGCTTTGATTATATTATGCCTCGATCCTACTGTACTAGTCCTCTCGGATAAAATCACTTTCAACATAACGCTTTGATGCTTATTTGTAAATACAGCACCTCAATTTAATACTTTCCAACTTTGCTGGTTTATACTGTGCTTGATTTGGACTGTACTGGCATGGAAATACCAACTACCGATATGCATCAAAGCGTTTTTTCGAAAGTGATTTTTATCACTTTCAGTTGTAATAATTCCTGTAAAGCTGTGACCTCCCCATGTCCACTATGCCTCGACCCAACCCCCCCCCCCACTGTACTGGCTTTTTAAATATATATTTATTGTTTTGTTCTTTCAGTCGATACATATTCAAAAGCCGAAGTTGTAAGCATCGTCCGATATATTGTAGGTGACGATAGTATGACGGTAAATAAAAAAGTACAATACTAATTACAGCTTAAAGGTTAGTTGTTTTTAAGAGGGATTTTTAAATTTCAATTATTCTGTGTAAAAATGGTTTAATTTATTCTTGTAAGTATAACAAGTACTTAATATTTATGATTATTAAAAAATCTGAGATTTTTGCTGTTATGTGCAAAATGTATGAATTGAATGTATGTAATGAATTACTGTTTAGAAAAACATTTTTTTTTTTTGCTAAAAAATTTTTTAATTGTAAATTTGAATACACATTTTAACGTCTGTTCTTATTCTGATAACAACAGGAATTGGTAAGAGAATTATTCGAAAAAAATCAATATCCATCTAGGATAAACTTTGTACATTTAGGTTATATGGTTCAAAGTGTAAGAATGGCAAAGGGTATGGATACACCCACTGATAATACTGCCCAATTGAAAATGGATATAATAAACAATAGAAGTAATAAACAATAGAAAAATATTCAATAAATATGTTGAGAAAATATTCAAAAACTATTAAAAAGACATTTTAAAAACAAATTATTAATTGTACAACTATAAAATATGATATGATTTTTTTATAAAAATGAAATGTATTATGTAATTTTACATTATTATTTTGCAACTACAATAATCTTCTGCAAATAGATGACATTTTCTCAAAATATTTGCTGTTGAATTAGCCTGATTCGTTTGATTAAAAAATGTATAATACTTTCAGAACGCATGTTTCATACTATGGACGAATCTGATATCATTGACTTCATTATCAATAATTTAAATTTTTGATTATATTATTAACTGTTATCAAATGAATGCATGTATGTACTAAGTAATATGTCACATAAAAATGTAGTTTTGATTGATTAATAAATCATTTTGCTCTTACATTTACGTTAGTATTTATTTTATTACATGTAAAATATTAGCTTTTGTAAACCGTAAAAGCTATTATAAAACCTACAGTGCAAACTGTGTTGTTGATGTCCTGCATTATCTGTTAACAAAACCCCTCCAAAAAAAAGATAATTATTGGGTAATTTTTTATAGGAATAGAGTTCCAGGCAGCAGTCAGTATTAGAAATGTTAAACTGTTAGTTGGGTTTTCGATGTCATCACAAATTTTAAGTTAAATACTTAAAGTTAAATTTGTATCAATAATGTTGCTAAAAGTTTCCCAGTTTGTGTTTTTATTTGTTGAAGTTACCGGATTGGTGCGGATTGGAGGATTGGTATTTAAAGCAAGAAGGACCGGAGAGTGATCAGAACAAGGGTCGAATATATTTTTAATTGATTTTTTAATGTTACTTGGCATGTTAGAAACAAAAATGTCCAGGATATCAGGAAATTTCTTGTTTGATGTTGGCCAGTAAGTTGAGCAGTGAGGAGTAATTGAGTATTTTTAGGCATGGATTCTTGGTTTAAACACATGCCTTTAGAGTTATGGAGTGACAATCCCAGTTAGTATTTTTTGCATTTATAACTTTCCGTGAGAACACAGCTGAACGACTCGTATTGGACTATTAAATAAAAACCAGACTTCAAGTTATTATAATTTATCCGACAGCATCGAGCACGCTGAACTGAATTGTTAAGTTTCCAGGCACTGCGTATAAGCTTTTCAAGGAACCGCGTCTAGATCCAATTATTCTATTTATCCAACAGCATTAGTATACGCTCAATATAATTGTTGAGTACCAAAGGCTGCGTTTTTAAGCTCCCTTGGGTGACGTATTTAAATTAGCTCTTATCGGACTGTTTGAAATAAAAACGAGAAATATTATGTAGATAAAAAAAAAATAATTAAAGACAAATTTGTTTGTGTTGTCGAAACAAGTACATATACACTGAGATGAGTAAAAACAAAAAAAAAATTGTGAAAAATTGAGATCACATTGTATAAAAACAATATGAAAAAAAACATTCAGTTATTAAATAAACCCAGTGGGATATTGACTGGTTCATGATACAAGAATCACCCTGTATGGTTAAAGACTGGACGACTGTGGGTTTATTACAACAGGTTATTAAGGGGAGCGTTGACGCTTTCGTTCAGCGCTAATGAGTGGAGCTATGGTGTACGTCATTTTCTAGTTCTCTGATTGGTCTACTCAGTATATAAGTATTTTAATTTTATTTTACGTTATTTGTATGTAACATCTTATAGTCTAAGCAAGTATATCGTGTGCATACAATTATGAAATATCAATGAATCATATTACATTTATTAAATAAAATAATATAGAATGTTTACACAGTGGTAACAGCTTATAGTAGTTTAATTCTTCCCCCAATTGAAGAATTAAATTTTTCAAGTATTATTATTAACAAAGAGAATATTTGTAAATAACAAATGCTCTAGGCATGTCAGATTTTTTTTCATTAGTATTTTTCAAAAATCGTGTAAGCGATTTTTTTATTAATATATTCTAAAAATTATGGCAAATTATTTTAGTCTACGTGTACATGTATAAAGTTATAAAATAAAAAGCCACGTTGGCACATTTTGATATCAAGTGGTCAATACATATTTGTCATAATAAGAAAGGCAGATATACACAATATTATGTTAATTAATCCAGCTAATAAATGAGTATTTCGATGGAAGTACAATTTTAAATAACCCTTATTGCAACCTTATCCTCTTCGCCGTATGCGAAGCCCAAATTGTAGAACCAATTGTTTAAAATTTCATCAACGTAACAATCGATTTCGTTTACTATATATTCCACCATAGTCGTTTCCTGGGTTATAATCTGGTTTATCTTTTTGCACTTAAAATCTTCATACAAATTCGACCTAGTCCATTCTGCGTGTTTTGGAATATCGCAATGCTGGTAGGTATAGTTGTACACGTTTTCCCTGTATACATCCGACATAAATTTGCTTATGGATTTTATTTCCAGATCGATCACGTTCACGTCGATAGCGTGTGCGGACAATTTTGATGACGTTTCCGGTCCTACAGTTGAAGTATACTGGGTCAATCTCTCGGTGGCGATCATAACACTATGTTTAAATTTTGATTGTGGAACTAGCGAAAACATGAAGAACAACGCGTCTTTCATGCATTTAAACCTCGATGACACGCTGTGGAGTTTGATCAGAAGCAAACGAAAACAATCGTAATACTTTTGATGTGAGGGGTCGTCATATTTTTCTTTTCCGCATACCCATATAAAACGTTGAATGAGAGACTTGTACATATAAATTATCTCGCTGTACTTACACATGAGCAATCTCCAGATCTCCTTGTATCTTTCTAGTACGTTGGATTCGTCGACCGGATTCCGGTTCGATGATATGGCTTCGAGTATTACTGACGTGGCATCCGAGATATCATTGTCATGTTTTAATCGAATTTTAACATTGTGCATGCCATCCCGCCATCCCGAATGACGCACCAAAATGTTTAATATATTAGCTAGTTCCGATTTTTGTAATTGGTGTGTATCATCTGGCACAACGCTTGTAAAACAAAATAAAGCAACCCAAACTAGTATTGAAAACGACGTTTGCGAATGCATTGTCATAGCGACTAATTAACAAACACGGCAGCACGACACAGTGTTAACAATTCTAATGAAATGTTTAATAATTACATTTTTATTTAAGCACACACCATATTGTTCGCATCGGTCTTTTGATTTATACGCTACGTCTCGCTTATTTATTAATTTAAACGAATTTTTAGTTGACACGGTGACAGCGGCATGAATCCGTAAATTTATATGTTTTCAATATTTTTTATGTATTAATAAAGTGGGTTACAAGGTATAAACAATACTAAAGAGCAAATCCCCATGGGCTAAGTCACTATCTCGCTTCTGTAACCATTTAGTATTAATAGATACAACATACTAGTATTGTAACAACACAGAATTAAAATTACAATAAATGAATAATGTTTACAAAGTGGTAACACCTTATAATAGTTTGATTTTTCCCTCAATAGAATAATTTTAATACTAGAGTCTTAAATGACAATGAGAATATTTATAAACAACAAACGCTAGTGGTGTATCATATTTTTTTTTTTAATATGAGAGTCTTATACTTACTAATAATCTCACCGTACTTACACTTGACCAAAGTTCAGATTTCCTTGTATCTTTCTAGGACGCTGGATTCGTCGACTTCCTTGCTCTCAATTCTACCACTGAACTTTGGAATCACTAAACGGATTTCTTTGATCATAAAATTCGAAGAAAAGTTTACATACGAAGGTACTTTGTCAGTCAAAATAAGGAACACTACTATCAATTTTATCTTACATAAACTGTGCTGGATTCTTATTATTTCCTGATTTCCATCGAATCGTTTGATTTCAATAAAATCAGTAAAATCATAAATTATCCCAGCATAGTATAAAACCGAGCACAGTCCAAACCAGCACAGTAAGAAATTACCAAATTGGGGGCCAGTATTTACAAATTCGCATGGAAGCGTTTTGTTGATTGTAATTTTATTTCTACCTCTAAGTCACAGGTCTTATTATTTTGGTTTATAAACGAGCTACATGATTAAATACTGGTTCCCTGTTTCAAGAACCTTACATCATATGCCAAATTATATAGTTTAGACATCATTCATTATTTAGTTTACAACTAGTTTAGGTATATTTTCAGTTTTTCTAGACCTGGGATTATATTTTTGCATATAATATTATTATATATATATGATACCCAAAAAATAATAATTATTCTCTAACTATTGAACCATGCGATTTGCTGTAAGAAACAGATGTCTAAGAACGTTTTTTATTTGCGTTGTCTGGGATTCTTAATACACGCACTACTGTTATTTTTTTATGTACTTACCACATTTGAAACTGTTTACTCATGTGCAAAATATATGCATCAATTGTTAATGTTAATCGATAATGCACCATTTAAAAAATATTTCGTAGAATTTCACTTTACAATTGGCCAAACCAAAAAAACGTTCGAAATGACGTTGTTTTCTTTCACATATATTTTTTACGCCAATTTTTAAAAAAACATGTTTTCGAAACAAATTTTGCCTCTTAATTCAATGATTACACACAAATGGTTTATAATTACAAAAAAACATAGCATAAATTTGTAAATTTTAATACTATTAAATGTTTTTGTAAGATGTTCGGTTAAAATAAATTCCGTTTAGGAGTCTAGCAATTTATTATATAATACGTGTTGATTGTTCAACAGTGCACACGTGATCATTTGATATGTCTAAATATTAGGTACGGCCGTTTTTTTTTTAAATATTGTTTTCTCAAGTCGTTACATTTTAAAATGACGTTACCTACACATTGTGGGACACTTGTATACACAAAAAATTATGCATAGATTGTCGAAATCGAAAAAAACCAACAATTTTACATATATTTCAACATAACGTAAACATAAAATTACGGCATTCTATACGTTTTTAAAATTGTTCGAAATATAAATGGAATATTTTTAAGACGTAGTACTACCAATAATCCAAAATCATAAAAAAAACCTTCCCTAGATAAGGTGGATCCTTTTTCGTTATTCCAAATTTTTAGCTGAAGCTTTAAGGATTAAGTGTTGAAAATTAGACCGTAGGTAAATCTAGAGGAATCTATTCATAAGTTTCTTTATTTTCCAATGTAAGTACAGTACTAATTGTGTTTCGCGTCCTGCATTATCTGTTATCTTATATATCAATATATCTAATGAAATATCGGTTTAGTACAGAAAGTGAGAAATTTAAAAATAGGCGTTGTAAACAGAACCCGGAGAAATGAGGGAACCTTAGTACACTCGTTGTAGTCCATTGGTTAATTTATAGTTATAATAATACATTGTACACAATATATTCAAAATAAACTATATTTAACAGCTGAAACATACTGAAATAAAGTTTTATTTTGAAGCAAAATATGTAAATGCTTCAGTATGCGGGTCAAGTTTTTTTATGAAGCGATTTTATTCCACCTATACACAAGGAAACTGTATGTCTCTTGAACCTCTCTCTGGAAAAACTCTCCCCTCAACTATGTCCAATTTGACAAATCAAATATCACCTATAATTTTCAGTGGCCTAAATAAATAACTCCATAGCTGAATATTTCACCACTAGAATGCGCTAAGAAAATTGGCAATTGTACTTATATACATTGTTTCAAATAGCTTTCACTGCCCTAAAATTTCATTTTATGGAGTTAATCAGTTTGGCTTCTGAGCGCCTCATATAAAATTGTGGATTCATGCCGCTGCCAACGTGTCATTAAAAAGAGCGTTTAAATTATGAACAAGCGGGACGTTGCGTATAAATCAAGAGGTCGATATGAATATTACTGGCAAATAGACATGGCACGTGATTAAATAATAAAAATGTAATTATTACAATTACTCATCAATTTTTTTAACAGTGCTTCCTTCTGTTTATGTTTTTCATCGAACCGTGCTACCGTGTTTTGCGTTTGAGTCGCTATGAAAATCAATTCGCAAATGTTGATTTCAATACTAGCTTGGGTTAGTGCACTTTGTTTTAACCGCGTTGTGACGGTTTATATGACCAAATTACAAAAAACTGAACTCGCCAATAAATTAAACATGTTGGTGCGTCATTCAGGATGGAAGGATGGCATGCACAACGTTAAAATTCTAATAAATAATGGCACAGATATCTCGGATCCTATGTCCGTAATACTCGAAGCACTGTCGCCGAACCGCAATCCTTTCAACGAATATAACGTCCAGGAAAGATACAAGGAGATCTGGACTTTGCTCATGTGTAAGTACGGTGAGATTATTTATAAGTACAAGAATCTCATTCAACGTTATATATGGGTTTGCGAAATCGACAAAGGTGACGGCTCTTCTCATCGAAAGTATTACGATTGTTTTCGTTTGCTTCTGATCAAACTCCACAGCATGTCATCGAGGTTTAAATGCATGAGAGACGCGTTGTTCTTTATGTTTTCGCTAGTTCCACAACCGAAACCTAAGCATAGTATAATGATCGCCACCGAGAGATTGACCCAGTATACTTCAACCGTAGGACCGGAAACGTCATCGAAATTGTCCGCACACGCTATCGACGAGAACGTGATCGATTTGGAAGTAAAAGCTATAATCAAATACAACTTGAGGGTATATGACGAGAACGTGTATAGTTTTATTCATCGAAATTGCTGCTTTCCGAGACAGACAGAATGGGCGCATATATATTTTATTGATTTTGATAACAAGAAGTCCAACAAGTTGATACCGCAGGAAATGACTATTCTGGAATATATAGTAAACGAAATCGATTGTTTTGTTGATGAAATTTTAAACAATTGGTTCTACAATTTGGGCTTCGCATACGGCGTAGAAGAAAACGTTACCATAAGGGTTATTTAAAATTGTATTAGTATCGAAATACCGGTTTATTTTGTAGATTAATCAATATACAGTTGTGTATATTGGCCTCTTTGTTTCAAACAACTTGATATCAAAACGTATCAACGTGTCATTTAATTTTATAACCATATACATGTACGCGTATACTAAAATAATTTGCCATAATTTTTGGAATATATTAATAAAAAAAATCTGATATACCAATAGCATTTTTTATTAACAAATGTTCTCTTTGTTAATTAAGACTTAAAAATTTAAATTCTTCTATTGAGGTAAGAAACTCTGTTACCACTCTGTAAACATTATTTATTTTACTTCAAATTTGATTTTGCGTTCTAACAATAACTTATTAATTTATTACTAATAATTAATTAATTTATAGTTTATAAGTTTCTGTTGAATTGTTGTATAATGTTTACTTCACTGATGTACAAATATGCATGTATATGTATATATATATATATTAGACTATATTAGACTAGTGGTTAAATGAGGTTTTTGCAAATTTTAATGAGTACACCCCCCAAGAGGGCTCTAAATATAAATCCAATTTTTATTTTGTATCATTTTTGTGCTTACTGACCATGAAAACCCCCAATTAACGAGTTTTGAGCGTCCTAGAAAGATACAAGGAAATCTGAACTTTGGTCAAGTGTAAGTACGGTGAGATTATTAATAAGTATAAGACTCTCATATTAAAAAAAAAAATATGATACACCACTAGCGTTTGTTGTTTATAAATATTCTCATTGTCATTTAAGACTCTAGTATTAAAATTATTCTATTGAGGGAAAAATCAAACTATTATAAGGTGTTACCACTTTGTAAACATTATTCATTTATTTTTATTTTAATTCTGTGTTGTTACAATACTAGTATGTTCTATCTATTACTAAATGATTACAGAAGCGAGATAGTGACTTAGCCCACGGATATTTGCTCTTTAAAATTGTTCACACGTTGTAACTCACTTTACTAATACATCAAAAATATGAAAACCCTACAAATTTACGGATTCATGTCGATTCTGCTGTCACCGTGTCAACTAAAAATTCGTTTAAATTAATAAATAAGCGAGACGTAGCGTATAAATCAAGAGATCGAACAATATTGGCAAATTTTCTTGGTGTGTGCTTAAATAAAAATGTAATTATTTAACATTTCATTAAAATTTTTAATACTTTGTCGTGCTGTCGTGTTTTGTTTATTAGTCGCTATGATAATGCATTTGCAAACGTTGTTTTCAATACTAGTTTGGGTTACTTTACTTGGTTTTACAAGCGTTGTGCCGGATGATATATACCAATTACACAAATCGGAACTAGCTAATATATTAAACATGTTAGTGCGTCATTCGGGATGGCGGGATGGCATGCACAATGTTAAAATTCGATTAAAACATGACAATGATATCTCAGATGCCACGTCAGTAATACTCGAAGCCATATCATCGAACCGGAATCCGGTCGACGAATCCAACGTACTAGAAAGATACAAGGAGATCTGGATATTGCTCATGTGTAAGTACAGCGAGATTATTTATACATACAAGGCTCTCATTCAACGTTTTATATGTGTTTGTCAAATCGAAAAATATGACGACCCCTCACAACAAAAGTATTACGATTGTTTTCGTTTGCTTCTGATCAAACTCCACAGCGTGTCATCGAGATTTAAATGCATGAAAGACGCGTTGTTCTTTATGTTTTCGTTAGTTCCTCAACGAAAATTTAAGCATAGTGTAATGATCGCCACCGAAAGATTGACCCAGTATACTTCAACTGTAGGGCCGAAAACGTCATCAAAATTGTCCGCACAGGCTATCGACGTGAACGTGATCGATCTGGAAATAAAATCCATAACCAAATATATGTCGGATGTATATAGGGAAAACGTGTATAACTATACCTACCAGCATTGCGATATTCCAAAACTCACAGAATGGACTAGGTCGAATTTGTATGAAGATTTTATGTCCAAAAAGAGAAACCAGATTATAACCCAGGAAATGACTATTGTGGAATATATAGTAAACGAAATCGATTGTTACGTTGACGAAATTTTAAACAATTGGTTCTACAATTTGGGCTTCGCATACGGCGAAGAGGATAAGGTTGCAATAAGGGTTATTTAAAATTGTACTACCAACGAAATACTGATTTATTAGCTGGATTAATTAACATAATATTGTGTATATCTGCCTTTTTGATTAAGACAAATGTATATTGACAACTTGATATCAAAACATATCAACGTGTCATTTCATTTTATAACTATGTACATGTACACGTATACTAAAATAATTTGCCATAATTTTTGGAATATATTAATAAAAAAAATCTGATATACCAATAGCATTTTTTATTTACAAATGTTCTCTTTGTTAATTAAGACTTAAAAATTTAAATTCTTCTATTGAGGTAAGAAACCATAAGTTTTTACCACTCTGTAAACATTATTTATTTTACTTCTAATTTGGTTTTGTGTTCTAACAGAAACTTATTCGTTTATTACTAATAATTTATTTATTTATAGTTTATAAGTTTCTGTTGAATTGTTGTTTAATGTTTACTTCATTAATGTACAAATATGCATGTATATGTATATATTAGACTATATTAGACTGGTCGTTAAATGAGCTTTTTGCAAATTTTAATGAGTGCACCCCCCAAGAGGGCTCCAAATATAAATCCAATTTTTTTTTTGTATCATTTTTGTGCTTACTGGCCCTGAAAACCCCCAAGTAACGAGTTTTGAGGGATTACAAAAAAAAAAAATTTCAGGCGGCCATTTTGGTTCCGCCATTTTATTCAATTGTAACTTATATGGGTTTACTTTTATAAAAGCCAAAAAAATATACTTTTAGTGAAGTAGTACATTTTATTTTGTCGCTAGATGTTCTTCAACATATTTATTGTGATAAAAATCAGTTTGGGTCTAGAGTAACTAGTAAATAGTAACTAGTAGAAATCAACGTTTGCGTATGCATTATCACGGTAAAACGACGCGCGACAGTGTTAAAAATTGTAATAAGATGTTTAATAATTCATTTTTTTTATTTAAAAACACCTCAAGAGTATATGCCTGTATTGTTCGCATCGGTCTCTTGATTTATACGCTACGTCCCGTTTATTTATTAATTCAAACGCATTTTTAATTGACACGGTGACAGCGGAATCGACATGAAGCCGTAAATTTATATGTTTTCAATATTTTTTATGTAATAATAAAGTGGGTTACAAGGTATAAACAATACTAATGAGCAAATCTCCATGGGCTAAGTCACTATCTCGCTTCTGTAGCAATTGAGTAATAGAAACAACATTTTTTTTATAAAAAAGTTATATAATTTATAGTTGTACAATAAATGATAGACTCTATTATACATTTTTTTTTACTGTAGTCCACAATTCAGTGCTATAAAAATGCAAAAGCTAACCGTTTTTCTTTAGGCCCTTAAATAATAATTTAATTACCAAAAAATGAGCACTGCACACCTAAGAGGCATGGAATAAAAATCACTTCGAATAAACGAACAATTCATTTTATAGTGTCATATTCATGAAATGCAGTTAATGTAGAAATTACAAATATTAAATACAAAAAAACATTTAATCATTTGCACACAAAAGTTTCTTGTAAATGTATAATAAAATGGGAACTTAACATTTCCCCACTTTGCACCGGGTTTTTTTTCTTTTAAATGTATTATAAATTATATTTTTTTAAGCAGATAGTAAGATTAGTGTTTGGAAAGTCGTTGTTATGTTTGTTTTACAATCAATCTCTGTCTAGAGTTTACACTCTGTGAGTTTTTTATTGGTTGGTTATTATTATTGGAATCTAATATTTTTTGTGCCAAAGTGGCAAATTGATATTTATTTCACTTATTGAGCCAAAGGGGCTATTGTTTAATTTTGTATTATTTATTTATTGCAGTTTTTTTTATATATTTAATTTTTTATTGATTTATGATTTCTATACACTTTGTGATAACTGCACTCTAGTAAATTTGTTTATTTATTATTTGGTAGCTTAAGTTTATCACCTGTTACCTGTTTGCTCATAGTTTAAATTTGATTAGGTAAAATGTTTAATGTGTTTGTAGTAATGGATAATAACAGATAAGAATTTAGAGCCATACTATAGCAGGTATAGTTTAGACTACAGCTGAGTTATAAAAACAAACTTCGTGTATTATATTGTTATCAGTTGACAGTTTCATATCACTCAAATATTCTTATTGGAATTTCACCATAGATTTGGTCGGATAAAGAAATTATTCGAATAAATCATCAATTCTGGTCATACATTTATGCATGCAATATAAAATACACATAAAAACATCAATCTTTTCATTATTTGTATAATATCAATAGTTTTAAAATTAAATCAGTTGTTGTCCTTGTCCACAAGTGACATACGTAAATATGTATAATTATATGAAAATATAATTATTAAAAAACATTTTGCTATTATGAAATTGTTTACATTAAATTTACTGCACTTTAAGGAAGTAAAAAATAATCATACAACAATGTCGTAGATAGATGATTATATTTTGTTTTAAGTCACACAATTATAAACTCCTACAATTATTTTGCTGTCAACTCTTAGGCGACAATTTTGGTTATTTTTAAATAAATAAGTTTTATAAATATAATATATATATTTTTTAACTTAAACATTAACGTATACAGTTGAAAATATTAAAAAAAACCACAATATCAATTTCGAGTAATTACATTAAAAATATTGGGTTGCCTGCGTAACTCTTATGTTTGAATTTTTTATGGGGGGGTGGGCGCCCTTGCTAGTCCCTAATATATTGGTTTAATTAATAAGACCCGTGTATAATAGCAAATGTTATATTTTACTCACAAGTAGTTGCTTTTATAACTGCACTGGGTAGATGTAGTGTAATTCATTCGTTCAACCTTTAATAATAATATGGTTTGTAATGAAAAATTAAGTTAAACCTAACACTCGAAAACTTGGGAATTTTTGATAAAAAAAAAAGAACTAACACTGACTACATAATGCGATTAGTTTGATTTATCCGTCGAAAGATCACAAAAATACTAAAATAATTACTACTATTGAGATACGTAGTTATACTTTTTATATCTTGAAATTATTATATCTGATAATATAAGACTATGGCTTAATATAGCATGCCGACGTACTCGTTGTGCAAGTCTGCCATCAATTCTTGCATACTATCGTTGCTCCAGCACATAAACTTTTGCACTTCAGCCGCGTTAGCCGGCCGACAGTGTGGCACGGGGCCTTGGTTCATCAACGAAATTCTCAGTTCTTGCATTTTCTAAAATCAGAGACAAAAAAACATGACGTAATTTTCGAAAAACATTTTTACAAGATAGTCAGCTAAAGCTAGAAATTAAAAGCCACCCATGAGAACAGTTTTTATTTGGCTCTACTGTAAAAGGTACAAAAATCTGTTGTACCTTTTGGTTCTCACCACATCAAGTTTCGAAATCTTATTTTTCCTCTTTATCTTCGCCTTACCCTCCCAACAAAATGGGATCGGCCACCCTAGTCCTACATCTCGTTTAAACCCCCTAGCTATTCTCATATCACTCTCCATTCCATCAATCCGCCTTTTCTTCGGTCTTCCTCTCTTCTCCTCTACATTCATCTTCATAACAATTTTCACTATATCTGCTTTATTTCGTCTCATAACATGACCAAACCATCTCAACCTATTCTCTCACATTTTCCCCATAGTTGATGCAACTCTTTGACTCCCCCTTTATTTAGTAATTTTTTGTTCTATCCTCCCTAGTCACTCCGCTCATCTTCAAGTTTAGAAATAAGATAAAAAAATCTACTAAAACCCGTCATCGCCCTCTCGAAGCGTTAAGAGTTAATGCTATAAAAATTTTTTAAATAATTTTCATTCACCTTTCTGTTTTGGCTCGACGCTTTTGGATGGTCGACGCAACGTTCCGGATAATGTTGGCCAATAACGCAACCGATTTGTTCTTGGATTTCTTTGGGACACTTCCACGGTTCAAACAAATAACGGCTGGGTAATTCTCTCAGCTCGGGAACGTATTGCCTTGCGAACAAACATAACTCGATGTTTATTTATTGTAATAATGCGAACACCGTTTTTATCTTAATGTTATGTACCTTATGTACTCGCCCGACGGGTCCAATCGCATACCATTGTTGACAGGGCACACGGACATAGGACAGTCCAACAGCTGTTCAAACGTCGAACTGGAAACCCAAATCCAATTTCCAGAACAAACCGCCCAATCGCCGTCCAGTAAATACTTCAAAAAGTGTTTCAACCCTTCGGTCCAACTTATCCAGAGATCTCCTCGAGTCAGAAAACACGCCACCGCGTTCCTCATCGCGTGATGAATCCATCCTTCCTAAATTGAAATTTCATAAATTCCAAAGTATTATTCAACGCCATGTGCCGTGCGCCACTCGTTTCCGTTGGCCTGACACACTGTTTCCTTATTTATTCGTCTGGAGTTTTTACCACATGTCCAATATGGTATAGTTTTAAGAATAAAAAAAGACAAGTGGATGCATTTATATATTATATACCCGTAAAAAGACGACCGTCAAATAAATGTTTTATTAGTATGAAATATTATTTTTACTTTTTTGATTTTCAAAAAAATCAAGTAAGTATATGGTAATTGAAATGAATAAAAATTTGATGTTGAGAACATTAAGATGGTGTTGTGAATAGAAAAAAAAACAAAATGCTACACACTAATAATAATTGGAATTATTAATTGTCTGTAATATAAAAATTATATAACGCTTTTTCAATTTTCTCTTAAACTATAAGAGTTAGAAAGTTGATCCTAATATCGTTCTTTATTTGCCCTAATAAAATGTGCAAACGTTAGTAGGAGCTTGTGTGTGAAATGTTTTGAAATTACAACCCCACAGTTGTTTTTACATTCTGGGGCTTAATAATATTCTTCGGTGTCCAAGCCTTCCCGGCTTCTCCTCCCACCCATCTCCACGATTATTTTTTTATCCCAATTGCGCGACAGCCAGTTTTAACGGATTTTCGAGTGTTAAATTTAAAAATGTAATCAAGTGTTGCAAAATACCTGCTTCAACTGTCTCATCCCGGCGTCGATAAACGGATATCCAGTTTTACCGTTTTTCCAGCAATCCAAAAGCTTTCGGTTGTGACCCTGGTCCAAGTCATTCCACTTTATGGCTATACAAGCCGGATTTTCTTTTACCTTGTTGAAATTTTCGTTGTTCACTGACATCACGTAGAAGTAATCCCTCCAGAGCAGCTGGCTGGTGGCGCTGTATTGGGGCAGCAAGTTTGTTTCGTACGACTGCGTGAACAGCTTGGACAGGTCCCAATAGAATCTGCCGGTCGATAATAATATGACGGGTTCGTTTAATACGACTTTACCACCCCACGCCCGAGTTTCAAGTTTTTTTTTCAATGCTGAAAACGATGGTGCAAAATATCCCAAAGTTATAGCTACTAGAAATTTGCATATTTCAAGTACAAGCAGCTGTGACTTTAAAACTAAGCGTTTCCGCAATTTTTTTTTGCACAATCTTATTCAGTATTGAAAAACAAATTGATTGATAAAAAAAAAAGTGAAATTCGGGCATGGGGTGGTTGAGCCGTTTTGTTCCAAAAGACGGTTGACCGTTTCTTCTTTTTTTTTTGGACCTTACTTTCTGATCGAGACACATCCCAAGCGCAAAGCGGCGCTCATGCTGGACGGCGGTACCAACATTTCGGGAACAATTTGGTTCGGCAAGTAAAACCCCTGGATGAACGAATTGGCTTCGACTTCCAAACGGTTCTGCAGTTGCTCTAAAGCCTTAGTTTCACCGCCGTACCAACGGTTATGCGGATTAAGCACCTCCGGGATTTCCGGATGTATACTAAAGTACTCCGGCGTTAGATCTTTTAGTTCCTGCGGAAAAAAAGGAACATTGGCTCGTTTTAGTTGGCTTAAACCGCTTAACTCATTACAGAGTGTGATCATTTTATCGAGAACCACTCAATACCTCATAGGGTTAAATTAGAAATTCAATTTTTTTTTCCATAATATTTTTATACAACGTGGTTTCAACTTTTCAGAATTTCGTAAGTTCCCCCCCCCCTCCCGACTTAGTTTTTTTGATAGCAACTTTTGAAACATAAACGTTAACGTTTAATTTTGATTAACTTTTTAAATTGAGAATAATGTACTGAACATTTTGACTGGTCGCTAACCAGTTTTGGATAACTATTTTTAAAGTTTCAGTTTTAGGGCAGCAGGAAGGTGGAGTGTGTTTCTTATTAAATCTCATGGGATATTGAGTGGTTCACGATAAAATGATCACCTTGTATAAGGTACGCGCATTGCCTATATAGCTGTGTTATCACCACTGAAGTTGGCCAATTTGAATTTTGGAGATAACGTTTTAATATATTTTATATTTTATCGTGCAAAAGTAAAGTAGCGTTTTTATTTTCCATAAATTGTAGTGAACATGGCTATAGCCATATAGTCCTGACATACAAGGTGTCCCACAAAGATTCGACAAATGAAATAACTTTTGTTCTAGTGCATATTTTTAAGATTTTTTTTTTCAAGTTAATTTATACACATTTTCGCTATAATCGCCATTTTATTAAGAACAATTTGTTGAACATTTTTAATGGTCATCAACCACTTGTGGATTTAAAACAAATTCTTAAAAAAAGTTATTTTGTTTGTCAAATCTTTGTGCGACTCCCTGTTTATTTTTTAGGGCATTCCGTGACGTATTGAGTTCAGTTGCCTCGTACGAAATAACTGGTCGAATTTGGTTAAATTATTTTCTAAAAAAGCGAACCGACCAACCTTGTTGAATTCGTCTAGTATGTCCAACGGGAGTGGCTGGAAAATTACCGATGACCAATCGACGTCGGGCACGGGTAACGGGGGTTGACCGATTTTGCTAACAACAGTCTAGAAGATAAAAAAAAAAAAAAAAAAAAAAACATTAGCCGATTGCCAGTTTAATCGAAGAACTTTCAAAACTACTATGCGCCACACACTTGAAAACTTTCAAAAGTCAATGGTGGAGTGCCTCCGTTTCTTTCGATAATCAGCTTCGGGTCCCATAACGTGTGCGAAACCTTTTCGATCCATTCGATATTGTTCTCCTCGCAAAACGCTTTGACCGATTCGTCTCGACTCTTCCAAATGGGTTCGCAGTCCTAATAATAAATTATTATATTACGACCAGGCGGAACGGACGCGTGTAAAATAATAGGTGTTAATTGTTTTAATCGATTTGTTTACCTGTTCGAAAGCTATCCAGTCCAGACCGACCTGTTGTTGTATTTTTTTGAAAATCGCCAGGGCATTACCTTGCAAAACGTACAAACGTCCGCCGTGCGATTTTAAATTTTCATCTAAATCTCTCAGACTTTCCAGTAAGAAACGCATGCGGTTGTATCCGGTTAGCTCGGGATCTAGTAATTGGAAAAAAATATAAAAAAAATACCAAGAACCCAATCAATTTTTTTTCAAAATGGATTTTAATAATTTTTTTTACTAAAAAGTGACTTACAGTTTTGTGATAAATCACAAAACTGTAACACAAAAGTAACACAACATAAATGTTGTGTACTTGTAATAATAATAATAATAATTTTTATGCAATATTAATTATAAAGGGTTACCGAAAAATAATAAAAGTACCAAAGATATGGTTTTAAAGTTCAGTGGGATTTTACCTGAAAAAACAGCCAGGGGTATTTAAAACATAGAGTAAGTTTAGCTCGGTTTTTTTTTGTCAACCCTATAAAACGATATAGATATTACTTTCTTGAGTAACTGGAATATATATAACATCTCATAACAAATGTCCGAATTAAAATTAGGCCTTGTGTATTCAATGTTTAAAGTTGAGCTTGGATAATCAGCTTTAAATTAACTTATAACTTTGCTGTTCTTTCTACTACTTCACCTTTGTTACTCTAAATTTGTCATCTAAGATCTCCTTTACTATAAAATATAATTAATCTCTTTATATCAGTCTTATCGTATGACCTCAATTATAATAAATAGTCAAATTTGCAACTTTTTATTATATTGTTAAACAGGTAAGAGAAATTCCTGAGAACGAAAATGGGTCAAAATCAACTAACCGGCTTTGCAAACTTTGCGAAGCATCCATCTTATAATATATCATCAACAAGATGATGTTATAGATAAATTTGCAATGATCAATAAAAGAAAAATTGGTTTTAAATTATAACATAATTATTAGTGTTTGGTTTTGTATTATTTTTCATACTAGTACCTATAATAATATATTATCCAAATGAAGGGTGCTCCATACAGACCATTTTTTCAGTCAAAACACATCATTTTCATTTCATTGTACAGGCCTAACCAGTGATTCGATAAGCAATCTAAAAACAGATTTGAATTTGTCATGAAGTTTACTTAGGATCGGTCGAGGTACTTTTTTCAATTTTTAATTTTAACCCTTTCTAAATTTTATTTTAAAATGTTGAAATTTTATAAAATGTTCAAACGTGTTTTATACATAGTAGGAATAAGATATCAAAAAAGTACGTCGACCGATCTCAAGTAAATTTTATGACGAATTCAAATCTGTTTTCATATTACTTATCGGATCACTGTTTGAACCTGTGCGATGGAGCGAAAAATGTACGTTATTTTGACTAAAATGGCTTTTACTCACACACAAAATGATTTAAAATAAAAATAATACCTTGAAGCTTATACAAATTAACCGGTAAATTTATTGACATGATCGAAATTGATTTAAGCCAATTTTTTCTTAAATATTGCCTATACAAAACTCCTTAAAAATGGTCTGTATGGAGCCCCCTTAATGCAGATATTCAGTATATTGGAAGATATTATTTTTATTATAATACAAAGAAAAAACAATACTGAACGAGAAATCTTTAAAATTCGAAAATTCTCTATTCGATAGATTTTTTTTTATTCATTTTTGACTTTTTACTATATTGTTTTTCAGCAACAATTTTTAATTTTGATAAATATCTAAAAATTGTGTAAATTGTACAACACTTAGGAAGTTCAATACAATTAAAATATACATACAATGCTTGGGGACAAAGAAAATAATAACTGGGTTACAATTTTTCTTGATCTTAAATAGTTTAGTGGACTTTATCAACTTGTATGATAAATAAAAAACATAATAGTACAAGTTTAAGTGCAATTAATAACGGGTACAAGATGTTAAAATAAGAAATCGCAAATAAAAAAAAAGGTGTCAAAACTGTTCCCAAATGTTTACCAACTCGAATTACTTGATTTTTAAATTGTTTTAATTTCAACGTACATTCACTATGTTACTATATAAAGTTAAACGCCAAATCAAATGGTGATTATTTGTTGTCACTTAACGTTCAAGTACATTCGGTTGACTCTTGATGTTAACGTCTGTGTCTAATATACGTTTTTAATATTATGAAGTTTCACCTTCGTTTATGATGTCGAATATGAAAACAATGATGAGCTTTCTGCTCCTTTTTGCCGCTTCTGCCAAAGCCGGGTTATCGTGTAGCCGCAACCCATGCCTATACCAGTGCACGCCGACCGACATGTTTAAACACGTGTTATTGGTACTCGGCAAGACGTTAACTGAAATATACGCCAACAACGGTCAATTTCCACGACGTGCTTAGCATGACATCTTAGTGTGCTCCAGGAATAACTACCTACATTTGGGGTCTACACTGATCGTCGGAGACACGATCAAAATATTATTATGCACGGTGTAAAATATAACGGCTTAATAAGTAGTTGGGCTGACATTGTGTAAGCAACAGTCCCCAGTTATCGTGTCCCCGTGTATTAAAATATAATGATGTACAAGTTTTCCCGGTGCACACTATTTGATGTGGGGATGCGACGAAAAACAAAATACTTACCCGGATACGTGGATTATGGACAAGCACAAACGGGTATGCTCGTGGAACTACCGGCGACAAGAACACGGTTTCCACTAATGAGATTGCACGGCCGCCGGTAAGGCATTTAAATAGAAAAAAACGGCAGACCGACCGGGTGGAAGTTCCAGAGCAATGGTGCGGAGGCGGAGGAGAGAATATTGGATAAGGACACGCGGTAAACAATGTGTCGCGCGTCCCGAGGGATGAGAGTGGGAGACCGTTGGATCACGTGTAGTTATTGTATTATGATTATGTAATTAATTATTGAGTTTGCCCGTTCGAACAATTTACACACTCACTCAAGTGTGGGACGAGTGAATTACCTACAGCATCACTAAGGCGTGGGGTGCAAAATTTTCGGTTGAACTTTACATAATACCATCATATATTATGTAATGTACCTACTATGATGGCGTTTAGTCGAAAATTCATCAAAGCCCGGACAATAAAGGATTCCTCCCTCCTTCACCAAAGGTAGACCCCAATACGGACCGGCGGTGTAATTAATTGAATTTCGAAGCCTTGGAGGAAGTTATATGCTCAGTTTATTAAGATGTTCGGTATAGGTGTTAATTTTAAAAAGCTTAGAACGAGTAAAACGCATTATGCGCGGTAGACACGTATATAACGCTTTAAAACCAGAGATCTGAAAGGTATTGAAAGCAGTCTGTTTTTTGACGTTTTAGACCGAATAGTCTGACAAACTGTCGCCTAATTGGAATAGACCAATCTTAATTATGTAAAGAGACATATGAGCTCATTGACTACTTTGCCAGGTCCCGGACAATGATAAAAATTAACACGGGAAAGATACTTATCGCACAAAAACGTGGCGGTCATGTTCTAAGTAATGTTCATAATAAATTATATTTATGCATTATTATTTTCAGTTGTGTACAGTAATGATTTATTATGATTATAGCAGGTTAAAAACATGGCCGCCACGTTTTTGTTTACATTGAAACTGTCCATTGTGATTTCGTTTATTTTGTAACTTTACTAAGTTATGTCGGAAACGGATATTTGCATTTTTTTATGTAAGAAAAACTTATATATTTGAAATGTTTAAACAATAACTTCTGTCATTCTGGAAACATTTATTTTTATAACATTTATTTAACTGTTCTTAAAGGAACAATTCCATATTATTATTATCTGTTCCAAAGATGACTTTTAAAAATGGAATCTGTTGAAAAAGTTCTAGGACTTTTTCGGACGCCGGTAAAAACTAAAATAAAATAGTGCTTTTGGTTTTATTCAGTTTTTTAAGGGTTTTGTCTGGTCATGCGGACTAGAGCCTTGCCAAATTATGTCCCATAAAAGTAAATATACTTGTCGATTAAAAACGTCATTGGAATAATGAATAGTAAATGGGGCCCTAAAATTTGAATAAATTGCATACATATAATTGTTGAAGGTGTAGACGCCTAGAATTTGTGTGTGCGCCACAATATCCATAAATCCTAGATCACACGAAAACGAGCAGCTTTAGTATAGGAATTTGTTGAAGCACAAACAAACAAAAATAGGTAAGTACATTGTTGTGCTCGTTGATTTACAATTTATTCGAAACGGCCCAGCCTTGAAATTAGTATCATCAAAATAACATAATGGTATTTACCGATATTCGATCAAGTATAAAAATAAACTAGTATTATCTGTATGGACGTTGTTCGATTAATTAAATTCACGCTGGAAAACTGAAAATGATATTCCAAAACGGATCAATTAAGTATACATAAAATCTCAATGTCAAATAATATGCATCTATTATTATTATTGTTGTTGTTATGCTTTTATGAAGTTACAATGTTCAACGCCATTGACCACAATGTGTTTTTTTTTTATTTATTTACGTTTTGCGCTCATCTCAAAACATTAATACTGGTTACTTGTACCAAGTCAAAGTACAAATGATCAAGCGATCAGAATGTGTTTCGGCCTGTCTTCGAGATGCGTATATAATGCACTCCCGATGATAGATCATTTATGTTTAGACATTATGAAAATGTTATAATATTAAACAACATGATTATATAAAACAAAAACTTAAACTTTGATAATTTATCATAATTTCATTAAAATAAATAATACACAAATATTTGTACATATATTATATACCTACTGTGAATCAGAAATTTTGGTGAATAGGAAAAAAAAAACACAATAATAGTGAGAATTTGATTTTTAATATAATATTGATAACTTTGTTTATGCAGGTAATAATATTTATTATACACGACACGAACTTTATATATTATTATTATTATTACATTTACATATTATAAGTCATGAAACAAATTCAACAATAAACAACAACCTATTGGTCTGGGTAATCTTAGCAATGTTACTATTAAAATGACTGAATAAAAAGTGAGTGAAAGTAATATTTTTGTTAAAATTTAGATCTTATCATAATATTATGAATCCGGATTAATACCGCCATACATTCATTGAAACATTAAATTAAAAATAGTCTTAGAAGAATACATTATAGAATGAAATTTATTTCTCATTATTAAAACACACTCAAAATAATGATTGAAAGATCTTTTAATATATCAGTTTGTGTTTTTTTGTGAATTTATAAGTAATCGGTAGCAAACCATGAAGTACTCTGCAATATTTATATATTTATCATCTAAAAAGTAAAACATTTTTTACTTAAGAATTCTTTGTCTGGACCAGTTCAAACATTTTTACTACCAATGTGTAATATTTAGTTCATGAAAACATCAGCAAAGTATTTAAACTTTATCTGAAGATAAATTATGTTTTTATAACAAGATACAAACCAATGTCGTTAATTTATTGGGTTTTCTCGAAATTCACTTTTCTAATATTTCAGCTATGGTAAACTGTATTGGCCCGAGACCACCCCAGCCCTACTCTATACTCTATAATCGTCCTGTGATAGTTATTAAAAGATAAAAACTAAACTAATATTGTTAACACTATTGTAATTTGCAATAATATTACCATCGTAATCGAAATCCGCAATAACAGTGTTATGATTTCTTATACATCCTGTAAATTCGGCTTCCCCGAGTAAACCACTTTTGTCGTAGTCAAGTTTAGAGAAATCAGATATAATAAATCTAACTGCATACATGTTCCATATAAACTTAGCCTGAGGAATCGTCAAAGTAAATAATATTACAGTACCTCGTTATATTATGCGTGGTGCATAAAAGCATATAAAAGCCAATCGTAATAAAATTATGATTATTACATTTATGTTGAGCTCATTGTCGTATTCTGCAGTAACAACCATCAGCTCTTGCAACTCCAAAGCAGCAAATCCTATAATCAAAATATATAATATTATATGTATAAAATTCTATAAAACTATTACTACTTTTTTTCATAACTATATTTATATATAGAATAAAAATTGAGAAATATTTAAATAAAATTAACAGAATCCTCGAAAACTTTTAGACAAAAATGTCATAAAAATCAATTAAATGAAAACGAGCGAAAATATTAATTGTAACTATAAGTAATACCAATTAAACACTCTTACGGATGGACGGAAAAACCAAAAGTTTTTCCTGGTCTTTTGTAACTATAGAAAACTTTTTGAATAACTTAGTTATTTCTTCAGGTTCAATGTGGTTGTCGTTTGTTTTGTGATCTCTATATAAATCCATTAGGAAATGAACCTGATTCAAATCTAGACCCCTGTTCTAAGTACAAGTGTTATCATGTAAATAAAAAGTGTATGACTCGGTTTTTTTTTAATACTTAGAGCTATTATTTACAAATATTTATTTTTTTTAGTCTTGTTTAAATGTTTTACCAATCAAAAGCATAGCTATATGACGTGTATATTATCGAGCCTTAGACAAACTTATATACATACACGTGGTTTTATGTTCAAAATGCCTTGCAAGAACACCGAGGCGTTAAATACACCGCCACCTAATAATTAATTTAAAATGATCAAACTTGGCAATATATAAATAACATTTTCGTTTAATTAATAATACCTTGGCCAACTAAGGTCAAAACATTGTCTTCTAATTTTTCTTTGACGAACTCGTTTAGATTTAAAGAGCTAATGATCAAGCGAAGTCGTGCGTTGAGTGGTTTAACGTTATCGAATTGTTTATACAGGCCTACATACATTCTGACTTCAAAAGACGTTAAACTTGGTCCCTATGTAAATAAAAAAGTATAAAAATATATAAGCAAATTAATTCACAATTTATTAATATTTTTTTTTTTGTTATTACCAGTATCAAGTGGTTGATATGCTTGTCGTAATAGGCCAGAAATATCAAAAGTTCTTGTACTAATTGATCGTTGGATAGATCTATAGTTTAAAAAGATATTAATAAAATTGTAAACAATTTTTAATCAAACTATATCCATCAGATCGATAGATGGATACTAATTCTTACAAACAAATTTTTTGGCTTACATTCGGTAATTACCCAAAAGATTAATACCTAGTCAAAGATAGTGTATTACCTTCGTTGTATTTAAAACCTGAACAACTTGTCATGTCAAAATATTCCGCCAATTTCTCGATATCTTCCATGGTTACTTTTTTTATAGGTTTTTCGTCTTCTTTGAACAAATTAACAATATTTTTTTTGCAATTAATCGTCAATTCTTTTAAATAAGGAAATTTGCTTATAGGTTTTTTATTTTCTTTGAACATAGAATTAATCCTTCGGACATGACCGATATCGATTCCAATGCTCTACAAAGTATCATAAATTCAGTGACAATAATAATCTTGATTACCCACGGTTTTTTTTTTTTTAATAATTGTTTATATTATTATTAGTGTTTTATATTTACCTGTGTCACATTCACGAAGTACAGTGTGCAAAAGATAACAGCACTTTTGAAATGCATGATGGCGTTTTAACTAACACTTGTAGTTCATCGAGAAACTAGTCTTTGTTACTAACGTCAGAATACACATTCGATTAGATTCGGAGTGCCTTGTGTGTATGTGGTGCGAGTGGTAAAAACAACTTAAACGTACAAATGTAAAATGTTGTTTTTCGTTTTATTTTGTTTAGATGGAATATTCCAAACATTTGTTTTCGACCAAATGGCATAGTTGTGAACACAATATCATCTTATGTTTTTAGGAAAAATATGCATAATAACTTGCGTGAAATTAAATAATAATACAATGTTATTTGCTATAGACCGCAAAAAAACATAATCAAAATAATAAACGATGAATTTTATTAAATCCTAATTATTCGTTTATATATAAAAACAAATGTCCATGTATTATACTGTACGATTATATTATGTTAATGAACTAATTACTTGGGATGAGAAAATAATTCTAAAATACACATAGTCACTAGAGATATCCATACAACTATTATCGTAGCTCCTAACCGAATATAAAAATTAATATTTTTATTTTAAATCCCTTTTAAATATCAATTATCTGTGATCATGAATTACCAATGCTAACTTTAAATCAACAAGACATACTTGACTGAATAATTAAAAGAATTATAGTTGGCAGTCCTAGGTGCGAAAAACAAGCTCGTGGCCTTGGAGTAAGTTACGTAGATATCGCCTGAAAATGATTCTATGGTCAACACTTATTATTTGATATCTTCTTAACGTAAACTAATAAGCCTGTCTATGAAATCAAGTCACTATAAAGCGATACCTTTATTCTAAAAGAATATTCTTTAGACATAGTATTATCAATTATTCGTTGAACACGTAGGTAATTGGTTTATTTCAATATTAAAAACATTTTCCCCTAGAAGGCTTAGAATAATTCTACCCACATTGGTGTAGTTTTAGGGCTTAAGGTCTGAAAGATATACTGAAGTGATAACATAACATACACGGTTATTTGAATAACTTGTTGTCAAACTTATTTTTCATTTAAGAGAAATCATAAAATTTAGGAAGATAATTACACTTTGACGGTGATAAATCCTAGATTTGTACGTGAGAGTGATTCAACAGTCTGTATAGCTATCTGCAAAATAGTGTTATTATATTGTTAATATTAATAACAAATATAGCAAATTTTGGTTAATCTTTAACTATGAAAGTTTACATAAACTTTATCTTTTATTATATTAATTAGGTCAAAGTATAACCATTCACATCGTATGTATACTGCGTATACATACAGTGTACAAATACACAGTTAAACCAATATAATTTGTCAAAAGTTTATATAATTAATAAATACTTTATATTATTGCATATTATAAAAAATTAATTTCAACAAATTATATATTTTATTTTTTTTAAAAATGTACTTTAAAATTTTTCTAGAATTGAAATAAAATATATATTATTTTTACTGTCGGTGTTAACACCTTTTGTCTTTTAACCTTGGCCTAATCAAATATACGCAAAACACATGTGGTATTTTACCTTAACTTAAATTTTGCATCTCGATGTAACCAAAAAAAATAATAGCTGTAGAGTCTGTACTCTATACTATTTCTTTTTAAATTGTATAAAATTTAGAAGAAGAGGCAATGAATTGTCTCTTTCGGACCCCTGTAAATGTGAGCGTTTACTCAAAATACATTTTTAAGCACATTTTTATCTTGATAGCGCTTTTACTGATAATTATTGTGTATAGGTTCGCAACGAAGCGTTTTTTTGAAAGTGATTTTATCACTTTCAGTTATAATATGCTTATTTCTCACTATGCCGTTACCCAACAGTAGTATTTTATGTTATAATATTCATTTAAAACTTTTTGAAAATATTATATGGATTATGCTATCAACTTTTTTTTTACTAAATAATTGCATATTTTGTTTTCATACACGGAAACATAATAATATCACGACGTAAGTTGTGTTATTTGTTTTTTTAAAAATATTTATCGAAATATAGATAAAGCCTGTTTTGATGTCTTGATTTGTATTTACTTATTCAAATCGGTTGGAGATACATAAATGCGTGCACATACAAAATATACATCCAAAAACAAAATATTTTAACGCATCTGGACAACTAGTATAAAAAAAAATCAGCAAACGCAAAAGTTAGATAGTTTCAATATTTTTTTCTACAAAACATGCTCTAATACAAATACAAATGTTGGTACCCTGTTCCCTCTGAATATTTTTGATATTCGTATGAAACCTTTTTATAATATTATATGGTTTTATCATCGTTTTATTTTACCAAATAATTGTATATTTATTGTCTTACACGAAAATATAATATTCATAACACTATTAGTTGTGCCATTAAATTAACGTTGTGATTTAATTTGATATTATTTTTTAAAAATAAGGAAAAAATCTGTTGTCATAAGATGTTTTGTACTCTTGTTTAAACAGTTACATGTTAGTCGTATATTAATGCATGCAAAAAAAAAAAATTCTTTGAATCAACGTATGAATGTATGATAACAATATAATGACAAATGAACAGATGGATGAAAATTAAAAATTCAAACGCTGACATATTCTTAAATATTTTGCCTACAATTTTTCAAAATTAAAAACATGTGTTTCCTTTTTAAAAAACAAACCCCCCCCCCTTTTTGCATATAAGGTTTGATGATAAAAATTTTCAAAATATTGGAAAATATAGCACAATGTGTATTTCAACAAATTATTATAAAAGTAATTTATATTTTATTTTTTAAAAAATTGTGCTTTAGATTTTTTATAGAATGAAAATAAAAGATATTCCATTTTTACTGTTTGTGTTAACACCTTTTGTCTTTTAACCTTGGCCTAATCAAATATACGCAAAACACATGTGGTATTTAAGCTTAACTTGAATTTTGCATCTCGATGTAACCAAAAAAAAAAAATATCTGTAGAGTCTGTACTCTATATTATTTCTTTTTAAGTTGTATAAAATTTAAAAAAAATATTTCTGGCCACCCAGGGCAATGCATTGTTCCTTTCAGACCTCGATTAGATGTATTATTGCTCTTACTAAAAATATACTAAAAAGCACATTTTTGTCATGATAGCTTTTTATTGATAAACATTGTAAATAGGTTCGCAACGGAGCTTTTATTTAAAATTGATTTTATCACTTTCAGTTATATTTTAATATGCTCATTTCTCACAATTCCGCCCGACAGTAGTATTTTTTGTTATATATACTATTATATGGATTATATTGTGGATAATATTTTCCTAAATAATTGCATGTTTTGTTTTCTTACTCGATAACGTATTAACATTAAGTTGTAAGTTATGTATTTTTTTCAGTGCCTTTTTTGTGATAATGATAATAATACTGATTAAATTCACAACACATTGATATGATAAGAAATAATACAACAATTTCAATTGATATTATTTTTTCCGTTTATTTTACAAACACTTTATTTTATTGTTAAAGCAATAGACACATAAATGTAGGATAGAACATCTCAAATAGGAATCTATCATATTGAACCCAGTGAAGGACTTTTGTTTGTGGTAATACAAAGTATTATAGTATAAATATCGTTCAAAATTGCGGGTTATTAAATAACTTCTTTGTTTAATCACCTACACTGAATTACCGCACCATCTCCATATTTTCCCTACTGTCCGCCAGTCTTGTTGTTATTTTATTGTGCCACAATTACATTCAGCCATTGCCATTGCTCCTCGCGCTACTGTATTTACTTCCTAAAATACTTCAGTGGCATCGTCGAAGGCAGTGAGTGTTTTTACATTGCCCATTGTTTTTATTAACCGGTTAGGCTGCTGCTTGCGCTGCCCAAATAACCACCCTTGGAGGGACCGTCGGCCAGGTAGGGTTATAACTAAATTGAATTTGACATGAATGAAACAACCCAAATGACAAATTTTAGAAGAAGAAATATATGGATACACACGGAAAATCGACACCGACACCGACACCGCTTATCACATCGAAAAATAACAGCTGATTTATCTGATAAGATAAGAGAGATAAGAGATAGGAAAAGCGATAAGAGATAAGAGATATGGTTTTTCTTCGGAACACAACCGGAAAAATCGACGCCGACACCGCTTATCATAGCGAAAAAATAACAGCTGATTTATCTGATAAGAGAGATAAGGGTGGAAGCTAGGGATGGGAGATAAGAGATATGTTGTACGTTCAACATTCAAATTAGAACTAAATGATAAATTCAAAATAGTTTAGGGGCCCAAATTCTCTATGAATTGTTTTAAGCCAGATATAAACACTACAATATTAGCCAGAATCTTGATGTTTTAATATACTAGCTTGTTTCAGCTTCTTAATATACTGGGGGCATATATTATGTTGTATTCACAACGTTCAAAATAGAAATTAATAATAAATTCAATAATTTAAGGGGCCAAATTCTTTATGAATTGGTTTGGGCCAGATATTATGAAAACACTAAAATATTAGCCAGAAACTTGATATGTTTACTAGCCACCTTAGATACAGATAAAAATCTATCCCGTGGTGTTGCGGACTCGTACGCAGGCTGTTAAAATATAATATGTAATACCTTTCTTCTTCCATTACCAGCAGTTCTTCTTTTTTTTTTAACTTAAAACAATCAAGTAAAAAAAAATAATTGTTTTTAATTTTTAATTGCTACAAAAACAGCCAGCACGATACAATTAACCAGTAAAATGTATAAACATCACATTATCAATCAAACTGAACTTGAAATTGGCGACATTAGTATCTCATATTATCATTATGGATTAATACCGCCATACATTAATTTAAGCATTAAATAGGTAAATATGCATAAAAAACACAGTCTTAAAAGAATATATAATAGAATCAAATTTATTTCTCGTTATTAAGCGCATTCAATGAATATAAAAGTACTTTAATATATCAGTATGTCTCATCTTTTTTGGAATTTATAAATATTCGGAAGTAAACCATGAAGTACTCCGCTATGTTTATAAGTTGGTCACCTAAAAATTAAAAAATTTTTTAGTTAAGAAGATAAGTTTTGTCTTTTGACCCACTTGAACATTTTAACCACAGTAATATAATATTTTCTATATAAAAACATCAGCAGAGTATTTTGACTATATCTAATGATTTGTTATGTTTTTACAGTAAGACACAAATGAATGTCGTTAATTTATTGTGGTTTCTCGAAATTCACTTTTTTAATATTTCAGCTACGGTAAATTATATTGGCTCAAGACCGCCCAAGCCTTACTCTATACTCGTCCTATATTAGTTATTATAAGAGAAAAAATAAAACTAATTTTGTTAACACTATAATTTGCAATAATATTACCATCGTAATCGAATTCCGCAAGAACAATGTTATGATTTTCTATACATCCTGTAAATTCGTCTTCCTCAAGTAAACCATTTTTGTCGTAGTCGCGTTTAAAGAATTCCCTTATCAAATATCTAACTCTCTCGGAGGTCCATTTAACAGCCTAAGAAATCATCAAAGTAATTCTTATTGTAGTGTCTCATTAGATTATGTGTTGTGCATATAAGCATATATAAGACATTTGTAACAAAATTGTTAGTATTACGTTTACGTCGACCCCTTTTTTGCATTCTGCAGTGACAATCAATAGCTCTTGCAACTCCAAAGCAGCGGATCCTATAGTCAAAATATTTATTACAACGAGGAGAGATTATATAAAGGGTGAAATTATACTATATTGTTTTCATTAAACTATATTTGTAGAATGAAAGTTGGAAAACATTTAATTTAATGATAACAAAGCCAAACATTATTTGTAACTATAATAAATACTGATTAATTATTCTTACGGATCGATGGAAAAACCAAAAGTTTTTCCTGGTCTTCTGCAACTATAGAAAACTTTGTGAACCACTTAGTTATTTCGTCAGGTTCAATGTGATTGTCATCTGTTTTATGATCTTTATATAAATCCATTAGGTTCTGAACCTGATTCAAATCTAGAACTCTGCCCTAAGTACATGTGTTATCATGTAATTATTAAGTGTATTGCTGGAGTTTTGTTTTATGCTAGTGCGCTATTATTTCCAAATATATTTTTTTTTGGTTTGTTTAAATGTCATACCAGTCAAAAGAATATGACATGTATTTTATCAAGCTATTGACAAAACTGTATACATACTTGTGATTTTATGCTCAAAAAGGCTTCCAAGAACACCGAGGCGTTAATTACACCGCCAACTAACAATTAATTAAAAATGATAAAAATTGGCAAAATATAATAATTAACCCTTTCGTTTAATTAATAATACCTTCGCCTACTAAGATCAAAACATTGTTTAATAATCTGTTTTTGGCAACTATGTTTAGATTTAAAGAGCTAATGATCAAGCGAAGTCGATCGTCGAGTGGCTTAACGTTTTCGAATTGTTTAAACAGGCCCACATAAATTCTGACTTCGTAAGACGTTAAGCTTGGTGTCTATGTAAAGAAGAAAGTATACAAATAAAATAAGCAAATTAATTGGCAATTTATTAATATTTTTTTGTTTGTTATTACCAGCATCCAGTAGTCGGTACGCTTATCGTAGTTGGCCAGAAATACCAAAAGATCTTGTACTAATTCATCGTTGGATAGATCTATAGTTAAAAAAAAACGTTAAGGAAATATTGTAAACAATTTTCAATTGAGCATAGCCAGCAAGCGCGTAGTACTGATAAATGTTAAATACGAAAAAGACGGTCAAAAGCTTCAAACCTGTTCAAAGATAGTATATTACCTTGGTTGTACTTAAAATCTGAAAAATTCTCTATGCCAAAATTATTCGCCAATTTTTCGATATCTTCCATGGTAACTTTTTGTATAGGTTTTTCGTCTTCATCGAACAAATTATCAATCTTTTTGCCGCAATTATCCGCCAAACTTTTCATACTTTTTATAGTAACTTTGTTTATAAGGTTTTTGTCCTTTTCGAACAAATTAACAATATTATTGCCGAAAAATTCCGCAGAGTTTTTGATACCTTCCATTGTAACGTTGCTTATGGGGTGTCCGTCTTCTCCAATCAAATTAACAATCTCTTTGTCGTAATTATTCTCCAAGTTTTTCATAGTTTTTATAACAACATTGTTGATTAGAGTTTTATCTTTTTCGATCAAATTAACAATGTTATTGCCGAAATTTTCACCCGATTTTTTTATAGATTCCAATGTAACTTTGTTTATAGGATTTCCAACTTCTTCGAACGAAGTAACTATCTTTTTGCCGACATTATTGCCCAATTTTTTTATTCCCATCATAGAAAATTTGTTTATAGGTTTTCTGTCTCCTTTGAACAAATCAACAATCCTTTGAACATCATTCATGTTGAGTCCGACGCTCTATATAGTATCATAAATACAATAAAAAAAAATACTTTTAATTACCGATAGTTTTTTTTTGTATAATTTAAATTTTTTCAAATATTATTAGTCTTTTTTATTTACCTGTGTCACCGGCACGAAGTACAGCGCGTACAAGATAACAGCACTTTTGAAATACATGATGGTTTTTTTCCAACAATAGTGGTTGAGCCCGAAAAAAATCTTTGTTACTAAAGTCAAAATACACATTCGATTAGTTTCGGAGTGCTTTGTTTGTAAAATGGCGTGGTGATATTTTTTTTCTTATTATTTTATTGGCTTATAATATTTCTAAAAGTGGTTTTCGACCAAATGGCATAGTTGTGAATACAATGTTATCTAATTTTTTTAGGAAAAATATGCATAGTGACTTGCGTGAAATAAAATAATAATACATTATTATTTGTTATAGACCGCAAAAAAAAAAAAAAACATAAACAAAATAGTAAACGATGTATGTTATTAAATCTGGAAACAATACTGTTTTTTATTTATACAAAAAAAAAACATGTTCATACGGTACTATAATGTACTTATTTTTTACTTAATTGTGATGAGAAAATAATTCTAAAATGTATACAGGGTGATTCTATTATCATGAACCAGTCAATATCTTACTGGGTTTAATTAATATTTGATTTTTTTTTCCATATTGTTTTTATACAACTGATCTCAATTTTTTAAAAAAATTTTGTTTTTATCCCCCTCTCAACTTAGATTTGTTGATAGCAACTTTTGGAACTTAAATGGTTACGTATATATTTTATTAACTTTTTAAATTGAAAATAATGTACTAAACATTTTGACTGGCCGATAACCAATTTAGGATAATTATTTTTGAAGTTTCAAGTTTAGGATAGGAGGAAAGGTAGAGTGTAGTATTAGTATAATTTTTTCTTTTTAGGTTATATAAAATTTATAAAAAATATTTTCGGCCGCCCAAGGCAATGAATTTTCATGATAACTCTTTTTTTGATTATTATAATTGTTTGATTTTATCTCTTTTAGTTATAATGTGCTCATTTCTCACTATGCCTTGATCCGACAGTAGTATTTTCTTTTAAAAAGTTATTTAAAACCTTTTTAAAATATTATATTGATTATGTTGCTTCACTAGGTTTTAATGACAAATGTGCTTTTATACTTAGTCGACGTTTTAACGTTATGCGACCCACCCACCCATTTACTAAGGAGTAAAGATAGGCAATTTTCGTAAAATTGTAAATTAGAGCTCAAAATGATTAAACTAAAGTGTAAACTTATTAAAATAGTAATCAGGATTCCTTGTTGGTTATTATTATTATTATTATTTTTTTTTTTTTGTCAAACCGTCACGTCATTTTTATAAAAATAGTTACAATTGTTTGAATTGTTCCAAATAACTTTACAAACTGCATCAAAATGAAAATATCTTGAAATAGTTGTAAAATCGCCAAATTTTGACGATAAATAAAAGAAAACTTTCAGCGTTACAAGCCCTGAGGCTTATTTAGAAGTTTCTTACACTGATTAAGGATTATAGAAATGGAAACGAAAACAGGAAAATCATCGGGAGTTTACGGGTTGGTACTTGGAATATTAGAACTTTTTTTTTAATCAGGAGCATCGAAAATAATTATTGATGAAATAGCAAAATATAAATTACAAATTGACCAAATTTGACCAGTCAAAATCTTCAGAAAATAAATTCAATGAAACACATACGTTCCCATTTTATTTCTAATAATTGATAGCACTCTGGAAAATGCTTAAATATTTAGGTACCTACCTAACTATTTAGTAATTTTATAGTATTGTAAAATAAAACAAATAAAAGGATTTTCAAAAAGAAAAACTATGAAACTGCTATTACTTTTCGAGAAAATTATTGTTAAACTCATCACCCTGTAGAAATGGAAAATATTGGGAATCGTTTTTCATTTTATTTTGTTTGCATATTACATATTTGAAGAGTTGTATTCAAGCCAGTGGCAAAAAAATGTTAAGCATAGTGTTCACTAGTGTATTTTCGAAAATACTGCATACTTACTCATTCGGGTTTCTTGCAATCTGGAAATTTGTGTCTTTGATTTTCAACCACTCGAAGTAGGTATTGTTTTTGCTATACATTTCTGGTTCAGCAATTATTAAAAGTAGTCATGTTGACAACTCCTTCCTCTGCACGATGATTTGTTAAGATTGTACTTTAATATGACAAAGACTGTAAATATTATTAAAAAGTAGTAAGGAAACCTACTTTTAAATCAATTTATTACAATGTAATAATTTTCCTATATTACCTAGTTAATCACTACTTTTGTAAGCGTTACATGTGTACCAAACATACCAATTTTATTAATTTTTTCAATAATTTACTAATAATACATGTAACTTACCAAAGTAATCTTTCTACAACTATATGACGTATGCTAATTACTTACTTAGATTATTATTTGAAATACCAGATTGAGATCAGCCAAGTTGAATATTTTCATAGAGAACATAAATAGATTTCTAATAACTTACTTCAAGTTATTTGACGTAGTCATTATCATTTTCTTGATTGTTTTAGAAGGTGGTGTTTAATTTAGTTCAACATGTTTCGACCTTATCCGATAATATGATTTTATCATATGGCATATTTGGTCATGTAGTTATGAACAAGTTAAATCTTGTATCTTGAACAATTTTAGACAGTGTTGAAATGGTTTTGAAATAATAGAAAGTAATTTGAGTAATTATTCTGTTTGACAAAATATTTCTCAAACCAAAGTTCTGTAAAACAATTTACTTGTAAAAAATTTTACTCTTGATTTCGTTAAATGAAATAATGCCTATATTAAATATTTTTACTAATAGAGGCCTAGTTGTGATTCATAAGACTTGTATAGACTATACATTTATTTTCACTATGTGGACATTTCAAAAGTTTAAAATAAAATTTTAATATCGAAACTTATGGTGTTGAATTGTATGCATTAATTATACTGTAGTAAGTATAGAAAAATGTTAACCAATTAATTGGAATTGTGGATACACAAAATCCACAAACTAGAAAAAAAAAAGGTTTAGAAAGTGTATGTTTGTAATTCAACCTGCTCTATTATAATTTATTTTTATGTTGCTGAGAATAACTTAATATAAAAGTTAACTATTAACATTATAATTACCTAAATGTAGGATTACTTAAATCAATATTATTTAATTCCTAATACATTTTTGTACTCTTATGTAGAATATAATAAATTGGACCAGCCAAAGGCCTCGCAATTTTGCCACAGTGAAAGCATGTATTTTACTCCACCCAAATGACTTTTAATTTTAGAAAACAATTTTATAAGATTCAAAAGTTTCTTTGAAGCTTATAACAAATTTAAATGGTCGAAATTTATTAAATACTATTTTTTTCTCAAAAATACTGCTTATATAAAACTTTAGGTCTGTTAACAGCACACACAAGTAATAATTAATGGTTGGCTGTGTTTTAGCACAGTACCAATATTTGCAGCATAAAAAATTGATATTAGCGACATTGATATTTCCTATTATCAATATGGATATATATTTACATTATGGAAATATGTATAAAGTAACACAGTCTTGTAAGTAAACATAAAAATATCAAATTTATTTCTCATTATTTAAGCACACTCATAATATTATTAACAATGTATATCATATTTAATTGTTTCATCAATAAATAATCCGAAAATCATCATGAAATACTCTGCAATATTTATATGTTGGTCACCTAAAAGTAAAAACAAATGTCAGTAAATAAGTTAATATTTTAATGTCTCGAAGTTTTTGGAATTTATCTAAGGATCTATTATGTTTATATAACAAGATAGAAGCTAATCTCGGTTATCCAAATTCACTATTTTAATATATCAGCCATGGTACATTTTATTGTCCTGGGACCGCCCACAACCTACTCTATATTATATACTCGTACTATGGTAGTGTTTAGAAGAAAAAAAAATAAATCAATTTTGTTTACACTATAATTTGCAATTATATTACCATCGGAATCGAATTTTGCAATAAGAGCGCTAACAGTTGTTGTAATTCCTGTAAGCTCGGCTTCACCAAGTAAACCATTTTTGTTTTTGTCGTGTGTAGAGAACATCCACATAAAAGATCTCACTTCTGTGGTAGACAATACACTGGAAGTCTGAGAAATCATCAAAGTCATAGTGCCTCGTTAGATTATGTGTAGTGCATACAATTATATAAAATTCAATCGAAATTAAATGATTAGTATTACTTTTACGTCGACCTCATTGTCGTATTCTACAGTAACAATCAACAGCTCTTCCAACTCCAAAGCAGCAGATCCTATAATCAAAATACACATAAAAACTTTATAAATAAAACCATATACATTATTTATTATTTACGGATTCAAAATTATTGTTCATTAATTTAACATTAAATATTCGTAAATAAATATACAAACCGTATTTTATCTTAAATATTCAAAAAATAAAATATGATTAAGTAAAAGATAGTTATTACCTATTGATTTGTATAGATAAAAAGTAATTTTGCAAAGTCCGCATAGAATAATATTATTAATTTATTCTTACGGATGGATGGAAAGATCAATCGGTTTTTATGGTCTTCTGTAACTATAGAGAGCTTGTTGAATAACTTTGTTATTTCGACAGGTTTAATGTGATCATCGTCTGTTTTGTGATTTTTGTGTAAACTGATTAGTTTCTGAACTTGATTCACGTCTAGACCTTTGCCCTAAGTACAATTGTTATCATGTAAACAAAAAAAGTATGACTGGAGTTTTTTTTATGCTAATAGGCTATTATTTACAAATACTTTTATACAGACTTAGGTATACTAAAGTCTAAAGCAAAGCTATATGTCATGTATTTTATCTAGTATTTGACTAAACTATATACAGACTTGTGGTTTTATGTTCAAATAGCCTTCCAAGAACTTCGCGGCGTTAATTGCACCGCCACCTAATAATTAATTTAAAATTATCGAACTTGGCTATACATAGTTAACTTTCTTAGTTTGTTCAATAATACCTTCTCCTAATAGGACGTCTAAGACGGCCAATAAGCTGTATTTGACGGACTTGTGTAGATTTAAACAGGCAATGAGCAAGTGATGTCGACTAGCGTGAGGCACATAGATATTGAATTCATTAAACAGGCCCAATAAAATTCTGACTTCGTAAGACGTTAAGCTTGGTGTCTATGTAAAAACAATATGTATAGAAATAAAAAAAGAAAATTAATCCGTAATTTTTCAATATTTTGTTTTGTTATCACCTTCCTCCAGTCGTCGGCACCCTTATCGTAGCTGGCCAGATATACCAATAGATCTTGTACTTTTTGATTGTTGGACGCATCTGTAGTTAAGAAAATATTTAAAAATATTGTTAACTATTTCTCAATCGTGTTAGCCATTGAATGCGTTAGGCTGATAAAACATTAAATACCGAAAAGACGGATGTTATTTTATACCGACAACATTCGGTTATCACCAAAAAAACATAAAACCTTGTTCGAATAAAGTTTATTACCTTTGTTGTATTTAAAATAATATGAAACATTTTTCATTTCAAACTCGTTCGCCAATTTTACCATATCTCTCATTAGAATTTTGTTTGCAGATGGTCTCAACAGTTGAACAATCTTTTTGCCAAAATCATTCGCCAATTTGTTGCAACCTGCCTTGGGAATTTTGCTTAAGGGTTTTTCGTGTTCTTCGAAAAAAATAGAAACCTTTTGGACTTGATACTTATTGAGTCCGATGCTCTATGAGGTATCATGAGTACAATAACAGTAATACTATTAATTACCGACAGTTTTGTTGAAATTATTATTATTATTAATGTTTTATACTAACCCGTGTCACCGTCACCAAGTTAATCGCGAAAAGAATAATAGCAATTTTGAATTGCATAATGGTTTTTTTTAACGTTTAGTTTAACCTAACCTTAATAGAAGTAAGCTTCGTTGACAAAAGTCGGATGAACATTGAAATTCCATTCGATTATGTATATAGTTTATGTGACGCGATTGGTAAAAACCACATAATACATTCTTGTCATATATTAAATGAAAATTCTTGTATTTAAATGTTTGCCAACCTTGTTTCTACTGCATTCTATATTTCGATGAAAAGACCCTGTATAGGTATTTTGTCGACGTTAGGTGTACGTTATTATAACGCAAGCTCAATATGGGTATGTAAATAATGTTTACAGTCTTTTGAACGTGTACACGTTTTTTTTACATAAACGGTTACTGTATTTTCATTTATGTAAACAGTGAAAATGGAAAACGCACATCAAATCATACCAGTGGATTTCTAAAGTAAAAGAACTTGTGTTTTCGAGACAATGCCTAACCTAGCCGCATTTTAAATATGTAATGAACAATACTTTAAAAAAAAAATCATATTTTTAAATATTTTTTGCTTTTAAGCTCAGTGTAACTTTTGAAACACATGCGCTGACGTGCGACATCTTACAAAAACCTCACTTACTAACAATTAAAATAATTTATACAAGTATCATCGTGGGCTTAATCGATAACCCTCTCTATATATATATATATATATATATATACATATTTCAATGTTACAACTGAAACTTCTGTACAATTATTCAGTACATAAACTAGTAAAGGGAATAATTTGTGGGGAGAGATTATTATTTACATGACTAGACATTTTATCTTTGACATTATAATTAATAATTATGTGTAGCTTGTAAGTGTAATATCACTAGACAGACAATAGTTAGCTATAGGGAAATCGGGAAAACGAGAAATATTAAATTTGAGATCATTGAAATCTGAAATAAAACTATTAAGAGTAGACTTAATACAAAAAGAACATTTATCATAAAAATATACATGCTCATGCAAACCCCGTGGAGATTGTTGGACTATGGTTGATGTAAAATTTGTTCTGCTATTAGTTTTCAGTCGAAACTGTTTCCATGGACTCGGTTTCTTGGCATGGATTTGTATCAAAATGTATATGTATTCAGAAGAAACGAAATAATTACACAGTGTATACGGTTTGCAAGGACGCTAGACGCAAGGTATGTGAGAAATGGTTATCTGATATGAAACGCGAACGTACCTTATACTACAAGACAAAAGGTATAATGAACAAACAGCTGTTCGCAACAATTTTATGAAGCACTACGCCACCATAAGATACGGCATAAACCAATTAATAGTATAAACGACAATAATTCACTTGCCAAAATCAATGTAAAATTCTGCCTTGCAAACACACCATGCACTTAAATACATGCGAAGCGAATGATACTAAACGCAAAGAAATATAAATACTGTAGAGGCATCTATGGCATCTTTTATGATAAAATTTCCGTCGACAGCACCAACTAAGGTATCTACTAGTAGTAGTTCGTGATTGTAGCCACCGTTGTTATGAATGACGTTCAGCGAACAAAACAAAAAACCGTCACGCTGTTCGTTTATTTAATTTCCTCCAAGGACACAACAAAATATCTAGCAAAACGATATTTCAAAAATATATTACAATAATAAATATGGAATTACCAAGGGATATGATACAATTAGGTGTATAGAACAAATGTATTAAATGACAGACAATTTATTCAAAATTATTGTAACAGTGCTTGCACAGATGATTAAATGTAATTTATAATAATATTAACATATTGTATATTTGAAAAAATTTCCAAATATTTGCTGTATAATATTTTCTACGCTTTTTATCGGCCAATCGTGATGACAAACGTAAAATAATATGAATTCATATTAAATCTCTGATCGAAAACATAATAATAAGCAATAAAATAGTTTGGAATTAATTAATACTTAAATGAAAATCCTTAGAGAATGTAGCTATTGCACTTCATTGCCCTTCCAAAGTAATGTGCACAAAATATTTATCGACGTTCGTGTTTATGAAGTCCAGTTGAAGAATAAAAAAATCTTCTATAGTGTTAGTACTTGGGTCAATGTTGGTCACGTCAACATCTCCTATGTCTACGAACCCGTTCAAGTAAAGATACGTGTTCATAAATCTGACACACGAGTTTTCAACGATTGCTCTATCCGAATAATTAATATTGACTTTATTGTCTAATGACGTAATGACTTCTACTAGGTGTTTGATCGGGTCAAGGGATATGGAAAGTTGTTGGAATTTGCTGTGGATTTTATCCATAGTCGGCAGAAGGATCCTTAAACCCTCCCGGGGCGTCGGCGACAAGCCCGCAATATGACCGGCCAGCATACTTATTTTGATAAGGAGGAACACGCCCACGCTCTCCACGACGTTTATTATTCTCAACGATATTTCCTTGTATAGATGTCGAAGCGTCTTGTCGTTGCACAATTCGGACAAAGTCCTATCTCCAACCGGTATGATGTAGTCACGGAGCTCCGCAGTGCCTTGGTACAGCGTATACGAATTCCTGATTCTCACGACTTGACTTATGTCTGTCACGGTGTATATAGTTACATTGCGCATTTTTAACTCCTTAAACGGGTCGCACAGCTTGAGCAACTCCGCCACTTCGTGTTCTTTCAATTCATCAATTTTCACTGGTACTTCTAAACTATCCAACAGCTTTGGCGACGCGCACAGACAAAACAGTACAATAATCGTTTTGACGAATACACTCATCTTGGAAACCAACAAAATTGGCCGACGACCGATGAACAAACAGCGTTCGATTAAAACAAAAACCGAATAATCGCAAAATACAATTATAAATTTGTCTGGTCACAATAAGTATTTTTTATACCGTTACAATGTCGACACTGCGCTTGGGCAGTCGATGAGATTTTTATTTAAAACTTCGAAACACTATAAATTTAAGTTTGTCGAAACGAAAACATGTAAAACACATTTTCAATAGTAAATATTGATATTATTATAATCATTAAATGCTGGTTGTAACAAAAAAGAAAAAAAATTTGTAATACAAAAACCAAGCCGTTTTATGCAGCTCAGTGTCTGTGTTTACAGACAGCTGAAATATTTAAAACGCGTAATTCTTATAAATTTAACATAAAAATATGTCTTTGAGGTCGCTGATTCCGAATTGGGCATTCGTTTTTCAACTTTACCCTTTACATTTGGAAGAGGGGAGGCGAGGGGTCAATATATTGACTAAACAATGAAAAAAAAAAATACTTGTCCGGGTTCAAAATTAATTATATACAACCATACAAAAATGTTCATGTCATGTGGAAATATAAGAATTGAATTTTTTTATTTATTATAATTGATATATGATGGAAAAAATATAATTTGATAACAGCTAAAATATTGATTCCTCCAACATTCAGTCGAACCCTTTCTAAGAATAGATCTTTTGTTACTGTTGTCTCATTTAACTAATCTTAACAATTTTTTTCGGTATGTTTTTTTTTTTTTTATTGATCTAGTAATAACATACAACCCGGCATCTATGGCCATTAGTTTCAGATGTGGTGGAACAAAAGTCATTTACAATAGGTATACATTATGTTTGCGTATTCTAATAATTAAGAACAAAGGAAGAGAATGTGTAATTTTTAAATTAAGTTATATAAGTTAGTTGATTTTAGGAAGTCGATCATCTTGGCATTGTTCTCGGGTTCTGGTCCTAGTGAAGTGTCAAGTGTCGCGTCGATTCCAATCCTTTGTCTGTCTTGTTCGTACTTGAGGCATTCGGTTAATATGTGTTTCACGGTCAGTCTTACACCGCAAGCTACACATATAGGAGTTTCTTCCTTAGCCATTAGATAACCATGAGTTAGTCTCGTGTGTCCGATTCGCATGCGGTTTAGTATTGTTTCATCTTTCCTTTTTAGAAAGCTGTTAATCCATCGGTTAGTGGAACTTTTAATAGTGTTCAGTTTGGTAGTTTGTTGCTTCTATAACTGAAGCCATTTGTCGTTGGAGATCTCATTAATCTGGGTTTTTAAGTCATCGTATGTTAGCCCTGGTATTAATGTTACTTCCGCATTTTGGGTGGCAATTTTAGCCTGTTGGTCGGCTAACTCGTTACCTTTGATAACTGCATGTCCAGGAACCCACATGAGCGTGATTTGTTTGTTCATAGTTGAGGCTTCGTTTAGTTTGTTTTGAATTTTTGTTGCGATATCGCCGGGATGGAATTGGTTTTTGATGCTGTTGAGGGTACTTAGGGAGTCACTAAAAATAATATGTTTTGAGTGCTCTTCATGTATTATTCTTTTTATTGCCTCGAGTATCGCAATTGCTTCAGCCGAGAATATGGAACATGTGCTTGGAAGTTTGAATAATAGATTTCTGTTTTGGAATATTATTGAAAAGCCAACTTCGTCTTGAAATTTAGAAGCATCGGTGTATACTTTTTGGTAGTCTTCATATTGTTCTAGTTTACTGAGAAAATGACTTCTGTATACTGGGGGAGGAGTTTGAGGTTTTAGGAGGGAAGTTAGTTCTGTATTTATTGCGTAATGAGCTATCCAAGGGGGGTGGGTCATTGGTTCTCTTGGAATTATTTGAGCCGTGTTAATACCGTTTACTTTTAATTCTTGGTGAATTTCAGTATTTCCTCTGTGAGTGAGTTGAAGTTGGCTCTAACTGCTCTAACCATGTATTTTAGAGCTAAGTCTATCCTTTTTATCTCGGGCAGGTGTTCTCCAGTTATGTTATATATGCTTAAAATTGGACTACTGTGGAAAGCACCTATAGCTAGTCTTAATCCACTGTTGTTGATAGTATCAATTGCTTTTAGGATAGAGTATGCTGCAGATTTGAACATAATGGATCCATAGTTTAGTCTGGACTGTATAGTAGATCTGTGGATTTTGATTAGTGTTTCGGAATCACCTCCCCAAGCTGTGTGGGATAGTATTTTGAGTATGTTCAGAGCGTTGTTGGTTGAGGTCTTTAGGTATTGTATATGGGATGCCCACGTGAGACGGCGGTCAAAGAAAAGGCCAAGGATTTTAACCGATTTTTTATTGGGAATTTTCGGTATGTTTATTAAGCCAATAAAATATATTTATGCGTTCATTTGAAAGTGATGTTATCACTTTCAGTTGTAATAGATCATATCGATCTGTGACCCTATAATATGCACCATGACTCGACCCCACGGTACTGGCTTCTTTATTTTTGCAATTTGCACTATACTTTTATGTCATTGCCCTCAAATATTTTTTTTTGAATTACAGGTTGACAATATTCTCTCATAAAATATTCAGTTATTATTGCATTTGTGCGGGCACTAGTTAACATTATTCATATATTAAAATCCAAAGGTTATAATAAATCATAGGTTGACAATGTTCTCGCATTAAATATACTATTTTAGAATTTGTGCACACAGATTAATATAATTTTTTTCAACTGCCAGTTTGAAAATTCACATAACAAAATATAATAAATTCTTAATAATATAACGTGGAAAAATTACATTGGTCCAATAGTTTTAACGTGTACCGTGTATGTGATTTGTACACGTTTTCTTTTAGCTTAATATAGATTGTTTTTTGACCAAATGTGAGTATTAAGTATTTAAGTAAACCTAAAACATTGGTCCCCGCGCAGAAATGTGATATTGTATCCGCTTAATAGCGAAATGCACGTTTGGCAAGTCTTAAAACAAACGCAAAATCAAAAAACCCAATGCAGTGGTGATGGGTATATTGGGGGGGGGGGGGGGGTCTATAAGAATTATTACAAGTTGAAAAATATGTAAATTTATCGGTTGTTTTTATCGATTTCCAATATCAAGGTGTATCATTTTTTTGTGTATACAAGTGTCCCACAATGGGAACCGTTTTAGTATGTAGGCAACGACTGAAATTTAAATTATTAAGAAAAAAAAACTGCCGTACTTACAAATAAGAAATTAACACGTATGTATAATGTATATATATTATATATATACAGGGTTACCCAAAACGGTTTGACAAATGAAATAACTTTTGTTCTAGTGAATATTTTTAAGATTTTTGTATTTTTAAATAATTTATTATTATTTGCGCTATAAGCACCACGGTTTTTAATGCACTTAACTATTTTACTTTTTTAAATTATTTCTATGAATCTGTGTATATTGGACCCCACTTTGGTTATTTATTACTGTGCAAAAAAATTAATTATTTCCCAATATACTAATAGGTTTCATAATATTAACATTCCAACGAAGTATCATTCATTCTAGGGTTATTGATGGCAAAAATTAGCACAGTGGTTTAAGGGGGGTATTTAATTCGAAATTGATTTAATCAATTTCAAACGCTTCGATGCAATTTGTATACAGGGTGATAATTTTAACGTGTTCCACTCAATATCACTATATATCACTAATATTAATAATAATCCAACATTTAGCTAACCCTTATGGCAATAAAATAATAATAAAAACCTTTAACCGTAAAAATTGTATACTCTCCGCTTATGGCAGTTATCACACGCATTATTTTTGCAGGTTCCACTTTGTCTGACTCAATTGGTTATTTCGTTGATTTATTCAGTTCTAACGACTGTGTATAAATGAATCATGTAACACAGAGTAATATGCACATGCACTATTACTATTTACAACAACCAAATTACTTTTATGATACTCTGTCAATTATTATTTAAATAAGGTTATAGTATCAACATTTATGCTTTGACAAACTTTTAACTTTTTAGTTTTGATTCATAGTAAAAAAAAACATATAATCTTACTTGAAAATCAAAAGTTGATAACTTGATAAACAATCCGGGTGGGGTTATAGTATGGAAACTAATGAAAAATCGAGATCAAACTGTATGAAGAAACCCTAACATGGTTTAATGTGTCTGGTCTAAGTAAAATGTAATTGTATGTATGGATCTGGATTTGTTTTAAGACTTTTTTTTAAAAAATACAAGGTAGGATAATGTCTAGAGAAATGTAATTGAAAGCACAACTGTTTAATATAAAAACAAATTAAAAAGCGAGAGAAAAAATTTAATGTTTAACTAGCACACTTGTTGATGAACAGATTAGATTGTCAGATTAGGTTTATTTAATTATTAGATTGATGAGAGAAATAAAGCGTAAACAAAATTATTACTGCTTCTAGCTGTCGTACATCATAAATACAAAATTCAGTTGAAGAAATCAAACCAACCGAACCTTGTTTAAACTGAGCATCAGCTGTTACGCTTGGTAGAAATCGATTGTTATTTTATTGCATAAAATACAAGTGGGTAAAATTATTCAACGATGTATAATAAATCCTTTTGTTCTTTACTTTATCAAGCAGGTGGTTGCATATTGTTAATAATTAACATATTTACTGTGCAAAACAAATACAAAATTAACTTCTTGTAAAATTTAAAAACTTTTCATATATTTGCTCAACAATATTTTCTACGTTAAGCTACATGATGATTACGATGGATATTTTCTACGGTTTTTTTGGGGGCCAAACGTTATATAATATAAGTCCAAATCAACTACACAATAATAAGCAATAAAATAATTTGTAATTAATTAATACTATTACAATAAATCTTCGGAGGATGTAACTGTTGCATTTCAGTGGGCGCCCGAAGCAATAGGGGTGAAATAGTTATCGACGTTCGTCTTTATGAATGCTATTTGGGCCTTCAAAAACTCTTCTAGAATGTTGGATTTCGGGTCAATGTTGAACAGGTTAACGCATCCTATGTCTACGAACCCTTCCAAGTAACGATACGTGTTCATAAATATAGTGCAGTCCATTTGAAATCGTGCCACATCTTTAGGAGCAATGATAAGTGAATAGGCGTATGGTTCCAGGATTCTTTTTAGATGTTCGACCGGCGTACGAGGAATGGAGAGTTGATGGAATTTTTTATTGATTTTGTACAAACAGGGTGTCAAGATGGTCGCTAACAGCGTCGGGGGTGTTAGCGATAAGCCCGCAATGTACCGGGCGAACATACTAATTTGGACTAGGAGGACTACGCCAACGCTCTCCACGACGTTTATAATTCTCAACGATTTTTCCTTGAACGGGAATTTAGCCGTCGTGTCGCCACAGATTTCGACCAAAGTCTTATCTACGACCGATATACGGTAGTCTTGGAACTTGGCAGTACCTTTGTACAGCATATCGATACTCGTGATGGGCTGGAACAACCGAACTTGACTCGAGTCTGTCACAGTGTAAATAGTCCCATCGAGCATACTCAAGTTGACAAACTCGTGGCATAGCCTGATCAAATCGCCCACTTGGTGTTCTTGTATGTTTTCAATTTGCACTGGTATTTCAACACTATCAAACAGCTTTGGCCAGGCGCACAGACAAACCGTTATTATAATCGTTCTGATGGTAACACACGTCATATTGAAAACTAACAAAATCGGCCGACCACCCGATGGACAAAAAGCGTTTAAATAAAAAATAAAATCGCACAATACACAATAATTATAATGTGATGGTTTGTCGGGTCGCAATAAGTATTTTTTAATACCGTTACAATGTCTACACCGCGCTCGGTTAGTCGATAAGATTTTTATTTAAAATTTCATTTAACATTATACATTTAAGTTTGTTCAAACGAGAATATATAAAACACATTTTCTATAGTAAATATTAATAATATAATCACTATTGAATTTCGATTGTAACACAAAAAAAAAAAAAAAATTGTGACAAGCTAAAATAAAAAAACCAAGCCTGTATTTACAGACAGCTAAAATATTTTAAAACGTGTATTTTCTTTTAATTTCAATATAAAAGACATCGTAACAAATGTAATCGAGGTCGCTGATTCCGAATTGGGCATTTGTTTTTCACTTGCACTCTTTACTTTAGTATAATACTCAAAATAGCTTCATCCGACCATTTTTAGCTATGTTATAGTTTAAGTTAAAGTTGAAAGTAGAAAAAACAGCAAATTTTTTAAGATATTAAATTTTTTATTTAATATATATTTTGTTGTATGATGGAAAAATATAATTTGATGGCAGCTAAAATATTGATACCTTCATCATTCTGTCGAACCCTTTTTATGAATAGGTTTTCTGCAACTGTTATCTCATTCAATTCATGTTAATAATTTTTTTGGTATATTTTTAAAGCCAATAAAATTAATTTCAAGTTAATGGTTTCCAAATAACCAATACACAGAAACTACAGGCTTGTTTAATATTTCAAATATTTAAAAAAAAATATGAATACTCTCCAATTATTTTTCACAAAGGTTTTATATTTGAAAAAAAGTATTTCTTTTTTTACATTTTGATTCCAAAGCGTTTCGGGTGAATCCTTATGTATAAATCAATAAAACTAACATCTTAATAAAAAATTATTTGGACACTTATGTTGCGCTAAAAAAGGATTATAACACAATTATATAACACAAATTAAACTAACTAACTACACATTATTTTTAGTCTCTAGAGAACCGAAGAATATTGACAATTTAGGGGAAATATAACAATTCTACATAATGTCATAACAAGTGAATAAACTAGTAAATAAATTGTTTTCTACATACTTATCGAATACATGATAGTTGTATCTGTTTGAAAAAAGCCAACACAGCTGGGTAGAGGCATAATGAGAACAAAGAGGTCATAGGTTTACTATAACTAAAAATGATTTTATCACTTAAGCTATAAATCTTCACCTAAAAAAGAAAAATATCTACCCCCCTTAGAGGAGAGTGTTTATGACATTTTTATTAGTTTGTCGATGATAATATTTTCAAAGAATATTCCATAGAAATTTAAAACTAATTTGACTATTTTTTAAAGAAAAAGGTATAGAGCGCCTTAGTTTTAAGTTGAGAAATATGTAAATTGTTTGGGTGTTTTTCACAATTTTGAAGGGGGGAGGGGTTTACTTAAAAACTGTATATAGCAGCAATAATATAAATAATTTACTGTAATTTCGATTTTAATCTACAGGTAGAGTTTTGTTGTTATTAAAGAGATATTAGGTAGAATATAGTTCTATATTCTACCTAAATTTTTAGTAAACCTGTATATTTTATAGAAGAGGATAGACTTGTTTTATCTGGAAAAACGTTATTGAAGGCGACGGTGATAATCTAAAATTAAATTTAAAAAGTTGCTACCAACAAAGAGTCTTATATAAGAGCTATTATCTAATCTATAATTTAAAAGTTCATAAGTTCTAGGGAAAGCAGTATTGAAAAAACACAGTTTTCCTATTAGATTTTTTAATTAGTAGCGCCTGTGTATGAATTTTAAAGCTACTATTCAATTATTTACATTTGGTCATTTATAGTAATACAAATTGGCCATTTAAACATGTGATTTTTTCTCATCTTCAAAAGACAACAAAAATTGTTTATTCATATATTCGCTACCAACGACATTATTATTATTTGTTTTTAAATAATGATTTTGTACTATAATAATAATTGTGTTATAGGTTATATGTTAGTTTTTAGTGTTGCTTTCATACCTACAAAGAGTTTTTACAGACTTATTAAAATCTGTGTTTTTTGTTATACATTTCTGTTAAGTATTGCTAGTAGCCGAAAATGTACTGTGCATCTGACATGGAAAATCCTGTGATATCAGATAATTTTCTTTTAGAAAACATTTTATCGCAGTTAAATGAATTGGAAAGAAAGAAAACCGTTAAAGAAGTGCCGAAAAATCCTAAAAAGTCGGTAGGTAAATACACTTTACAATTTATTAATGTTTTCCTTTTATATATTTGGTTTGGTGTTACTTTTCTGGTTTTAATAAAAGTAACATAATTTATAATTTTCAACCTAATAAAATACCAAACCTACAAGCGAATATACTCATTCGTCATAAAAAGATCCCTTTAACATATCGTCAGGATGATTACAGAAGATATTGCACGCTCAGATAAATACATGCCAGACCAAAAAGTTATAGATAAAATAAGGTTATTTATGTATTTAAAAAATAGTGCAAAAAAACGTTAAACAGTGAACTTAACAATAAGTAAAACTGAGGTTCTATTCCTTTTATCTTTAGTACAATTATTTTACTGTAATATGCCTAACGTAGGCTGTAATATGCCTAACTGAAAACAAAACAATTGTACAAACAGTTATGTCGAGTTCATTTGAGGTTTTTAAAATTAAAAAATATATATATACATTTTTAATCGACGTTCAGTCCTAGAAAACGCCTATAAAATTATTTAAATATAGTTTATGATACCTGTCACTATTTTCAGCGCATGTGTGTGTGTTTTTTTTACAATGCTATTTTTTTTTTTTGACTTGGAATCGACCAAGAAAATTTGTGACATTTTTTGCGCCACGCTAAACCTTCTCCCCTCCCAATTTCGTTCCAATCGTTTTTCTCCCTTTCCTGTCCCTGACGAAGCATAAAAACGTTATCATAATTCTACTCACGCTTTGGCTTTAGCTGAAAATCTCGAATTGTTTTTGATTGACATAGGTAAGCGCTCGGGAAGTACGCATAAAACGTGAAACGTTCCGTTCGAAAATAATCAGCGCTTATGCAAATCACCTGGAACGAAAATCGAAAAAAAATATTCTGCTGCAATACTATTACTTTATCAAGTATGGCGCCGATGTGGACGCAGGATCGTTGGCCCCCATTGGTGAAACCACACTCGAAAGAATCATCGGTCGCGTACCTGAAAAATTCCACAATTTACCTTGTCTGTTGGCGTACAGAGATCAGATACTTAACGTGAGTTGATGGCCAATCTAAAATTCGTCTAGGAACAAATGTTGGCATTTCCAATACATTTTTTACTCATACATCATTTCAAGATAGGCCACTAGTAACACTGGCAAAAAATCCCTTCATAGAGTTTAGTCTTCAAAAAGATACATTGAAATAATTGTAAGCCCACTGTAACTCACAACCTAGTCGAGTACAGTCCCTAGAATCTACAGGTTATTTTAGTTTTGATTTCATCAAAACCGGCTCAGTACTTTAAGCGAAAAATGGGAACATTCATATATAAATAGTATTTATTAAAATAATACATTACACCTAAACAAATGACTATCTGAGATAAGAGTGATTGCAAATCAACCTGAGAGTATTTGAAAGTACAAGCCACAGTTTCATTGGGACGGGATTCCTCGAATGTAATGAGAGAACGACCCATATAAAATGTTATTCGCATAAACATTTTGTTACCCGCTTGACCTTTGCAACAATTATCGACCCGTTAAAATGTCTCGAGATAACGAAAACACCATTTTCGATAGGAATGCTATTTGATAGCCACGCAAAAAGCGGTGATATCGTTTTCTCTGATGGATTTGTACGAATCGCATCAGGAACTAACGTCGATGGACACCCCCGTTGAAATTGAATTGCGGCAGAACGCACCATTGTGGAAGAACTCAATAGCCCGTGCCAAGTCGACCCTCACCAGAAACCTGTTGCACACCAATCCCACGATAAAAGCTATGCTTAGGCTGTGGTACAAGAATTTCGAGTAAGTTGTGCGAAATTAAAATTTTTAACGACCAAATCGAACGAAAAAATTGATTTCCCGATGGGATATATTCTTTATCTTCGACGCCCGACAATAATGGTTCCGTTGATGGATTTCCAGACACACGGAAATGTTTAAATTTGAAAAAATGAGAAAAATTGATTCAAAATGTACTCTAAGTGAATTTCAGACCTTCATGAGAACTACTTTGACTATAGCCAACATAAATATGCGTGAAAGATGGCTGCACAGCGTTGTTGAATTGTTCAAAAAAGTAAAATCAAGTTCGGCTGATCCTATATACCTAGTAATGTATTGTTGTTAAAATGTTTAATTATGTTAACAGCCGAGATACAGCAATCATGTTCCGAGTGTCAATAATGTCAAAAGGCAAAAGATTTTTTTCGATTACATTGCTTTTACAATGGGAAAGAAGTATCGAGAATACATAGAAAAAAATATCATTGAGTTCACTAAACTCATGTGCAACTCGGAGGTAACGTATCCTATCTATGAGACTTAATGTGTAACATTTCCAAACACACGTAGACTTAGTTTAAAATTTTGTGGTAGAATGGAAAAATTTCATGTATTATTGTTAATTTTAGTATCAATTAACTACTTGTATTTATTTTCCCGAAAAAGTGATGTTTTTCAACCAACGACAGGATATAGTCTACATTAAACTATACTCAAAATACACGATGGTAGCTCATCTTACTGCTATTGTTTAAAAACGATACACGTTTACCTATATTATAACCATTTAAAAAAGTTACTTTTAAGAAGTTGGCTTGTTTCTAAAGGTACATGAAGGTTTCGTGATAAACGTGGTCTTTAGAAATAATAGGTTCCAATTCATTCCGTCTTATGAGAGAATGTTACATTTTATAATGTCAATCTACGAATCGCTGGCAAGCATATCGTTTGGCTTGGAACGCTTTGAACATCACTTGTACAATAATTGCTCGACGTCAAAATACACCCAGGTACCTGGACCTAATAGTTACATTATTATATCGTCACGAAATTCAAATATTAGATTAGTGTTAGGTTGGTTTTAAGTTAGATTTGTTAGGTGTGTTTATTTTAACACAATGGCAGTTTTTTTAGTACTACTTTTATTAGCTGCCTTATTAATTATTTCATCTTAATCTACAACGTTCAACCCTTTCTCAATACTTCCTAACCATAGAATTGTCATGCACGTTAGATCTCACCACTCGACCACCCACTGATTTTCTACCAGTCGTACCATCATTAGTATGTAGTTGTATAATTTTTCATCAAGGTCGAAATGGACGAAAATATCGTAGAAGAGCAACAGCAAATACTGAAAAATTACTTGGACACATTTTGGCAAAAAGCGCATGCTTACCTGAAGACGATCGACGGCTATATCTTCTTGGTCAACGGAAAAGCCACGGAAGACGTTCATAGGTTTTTATCCGAAGACAACAATTTCGAAAACTATAAAACGTACGTTGTGAGATACGACAAAATCGAAACGGATATACGGCTGAAAATAAACCCGGAAAAATTAATTGGAATATTAGAATTGCGTACGGCGAACACTATCGATATGCTCTGTAAACAGGCATCGTTATTGAAATTTATGCTTATCGACCGATTAAAGTCGGTTTATTTAGCCGAAGGCAAGAAGTAAGGCACCCTACATAAATATAATTGCTTACCTATGTACATTAAAGATAAACGTACATTGTAAATACATGTTTTTATAAATGTACATTGTACAGGGTGATTCACTAACTATGAACCAGTCAATATTTCACAAGATCTAATCGTATAGTAAAAATAAAAACCATATAATAGTGTTAGATAGATGTACTTGTAGTGCACATACGAATAATATTAAAAATATTTAGTGATGATTTATAAAACTGTACAAAAAATTTATCATCAGAAAAGACGCATTAGTTTAAGGCATAATGGCGAAAAATAATATGTTTAATATTATTCATTAGCAAATTCGCTCTACTCAAATTTCTATTCAAATATAAGTACTAATCCTAATTCCCTAATAAAGCAACTATCCTCGGCCTCCCTTAACGATAATGCTCCCAGAAGATTAAAAAGAAGATGGCCTATGAGATCTTGTACACTAACACAAATAGAAAGAAAAATAATGTGTCAACTTCTTAGCCGGGTGACACTGCTGAGTGTCTGGCCATAAACGTTAATTCCAATGTTATGTGTATAATTTTTTACATCAAATATGTTTAATGTACTTACTGTTTAGATTGTAAATATATTTTTTAATGAAAAAAAATATATTCATAGATGCACTTCAAGTACTCAAACTATCATGTATTTTTTGTTTTAATATATGATTGAATCTTATGAAATATTGACTGGTACATACTAAGTGTATTATCCTCAATTTTTATTTAGGTCCCAGAGTTATATCCAATATAATTAAAATTTAAAACACCCATTTTAATTGTTTGGTTATTTAGCTAATAGAGCACTACGATAGGCATTGCTTTGAGGCATGTGGTTTAATCGTTCAATTTCGTTGATATTTTGTAGACTTGCGTTTTTAGTACTAAAATTAGTGTGTGTGTGTGTGTGAGGGGGGAGGGGTAGAACACGCATCAGCATATAAATCGGCGTAAAAAAAATTAAATAAGAGTAGACCTAATGACTAATAGAATACATAAAAGTTGACATTTTTACGCTCACTAGCGACGTCTGAAGATTAATGTTTTAAACAAATTTAAGGCTACGCTATACGAATTTTTTGGGTCAGTTTAATATACATTTCAATAGACATCTTTACTCGCTCATAAAACATATTGTTGTATTTATAGGTTATGCGAACATTACTCGGCCGTGCAGGCTATTGCGTTGAAACCGCCAAAGAACACCAACGAATTGATGAAGCTCAAAGATTACACGATCGATCTGAAAGAAAACAGTGTCTACGAAATGGAGCATAGGTCGAATTCGATTTTCGTCTATCAGTTGTTTTTACTGGATTTCGCAGTGTTATCCGCGGAAGAGCTGAAACAGAACACGTTGATATTTCAATGGGTCGAATACATCCATAAGGTGATCGCGGAGAGCATGAAAATGATCGACGTGAAGCTAAAGGAACTAAGAGAAAACATGGTACAACGAGCCAGGAAGTTTCGGAGTAATTTGGATAGCTATCAGAGAGACGCGGAAGAGCTGGAACACAACGGCGACATAAACAAGTTGGGCGCGTACGTGGAGAAAGTGCGGTTTTTGGACAGTAAACTGACGGAAGCCTTGCAAATTATCGACGATTTAAACGAAGAAGAGAGACATTACAAGATGCGGGAAAGCATGTACCCGCTCAGGTCAAAAGTAAAATAATATACATCATAATACAATAGCTGTTGTTGGCAATATTAGGTATTAAGAGGGCGTCGCACCGCCCATTTTTTAAGGAGTAAAGTATAGGCAATTTTTTACAAAATCTTAATTTGAAAAGGTTAAACTGTGAAGTGTTAGTTCAATAACTAGGACTCTATTTTGGTAGTTAATTTATTTTTTGGACTATCACAGCATCCTTAAAAGCTATTTAAAATGTTTTTTCATCTCAACTTGTTTAAGCAGACTGAAAATAACTCGCCTAATTTTGGATTGAGAGTAAAAGCACCCATTATAAAATTAAAAGAAAACAATATTTCGGAGGGCAAAACGGTGCGTTTTTTTTTCATATTTTTAAGTATAACGCTCAATACATAGTTTAGAAATAATGACTATTTTAACATTTTTAAACGACTGTAACTTTTAAAAAAATGAATTTTTAAAAAAAAACGTACCGTCTTGTCTTTCAGAATATTGTTTTCTTTTCATTTTATAATAGGTGCTTTTACTCTAAACCAAAATTAAGCAGTTATTTTCAGTCTACTTAAACATGTTTTTACCACTGAAAATCACCAGTTCGACGCTCTCTTAAGCAAAATTAAAATCACTTAAACGCGACAATGTTGATAATGTATAGACCGCCGAATTGTTGGCTCCGTATAAAAAATTGTATGAAAACTGTAACGATTTCATTGTGAATCAAGATAAATGGTTAACCGCCAAAATCGGCACTTACGATCCGGAACTGATCGACCAAGACGTAGGCATATACTATCGGAACGTGGTAAAAGCCGAACGCACTTTCATGGATCGTCCAAAGCCGTTGTCTATAGCGAATAAAGTAAACCCTAGAGTAAACTGCGGGCTTACTGTTTGTCTGATGTGTATGTCTCTCGTTTAGACGAGAGAGTCGATCGAAGCGTTCAAGGAACACATGCCCGTGATATTGGCGTTGGGAAACTTGGGGTTAAAAGACCGGCACTGGGAAGAAATATCTAAAATTGTCGGATTTCAATTGAGCCCCAGTCAAAAATTGACTTTGGGAAAAATAATAAATTACAAACTAAACGACTATGTGCCTCGATTCGAGATAATTAGTGACGAAGCTTCGAAACAGGCCAATTTGGAAAAAAGATTAAGACTGATGACAGACGATTGGAAAAATGTGGTTTTTACTGTTATACCTTACAAGTGCGTACAGAAAACTGTTTATTTACTAAGCATCAACTCTTTGTTCGTGTAAACATGTAAGCAAATGCTGTTTCAGGGATTCTGGAACATTCATTTTGTCGGGGATTGACGAAATTCAAGTGCAGTTGGATGATCATATTTTAAAAACCTCCACGGTGAAAAATTCGCCGTTCATAAAACCGTTCGAGGCAGAGACAACGTATATAATTTAATTGTTGTAGCCGCAATAACCGCTCTCTCGGCGTTTAACTATATGTATTGCGTTACATTGCAGAGCTTGGGAGGCTAAATTGCACGCTTTAAATAAAATATTGGAATACTGGGTCAAAGTACAATTGGCGTGGATGTATTTAGAGCCGATATTTTCTTCTCCAGACATACAAGCTCAAATGCCGGACGAAGCGAGTAAATTTAACGCATCCGATAAAGTAAGTTATTCTTTCCACAAATCGAAGTGGCATCGTTTCGAAATGTTCAATACTATTTTTAATTTTAAAATACACAAATAAGCGATGCATATTATAGTTTATGAATGGGCGGTGGTACGACGAAGGAGCTTCTGTTCAAGGCAGGAATCCCGCATAAAATAGGTTGCCGTTCTTGTGTATAGTCCCGTTTATTTGAATATTTAAAAATCATGATATGAACACGTTGAAACCAGTTTTAATAATGATTCCGTTCACGAAACTAGGTGTGGAGAGAGTTGATAAAAGACGTTATAAAAATGAAAAGTGTTTTGAAAGCAACCGAAATAAATAATATATTGGAAAAGTTAATGAAATCTCACGAACAACTTGACATAATACAGAAAGGTTTAAATAGTTATTTGGAGAAAAAACGACTTTACTTCCCGAGGTTGTTCTTTTTGGGAAACGAAGAGCTGCTGGAAATTCTTTCGGAGACTAAGGATCCTAAACGAATGCAACCTTATTTGAAAAAATGTTTCGAAGGCATCAACGAAATAGCGTTTTCGGACAAATTAGAAGTGATCGATATGATATCCAGCGAAGGAGAAATCATACGTTTGTCGGTGATGATCGACACGTATAAAGCTCGTGGTCAAGTCGAGAAGTGGCTGGTCGAATTGGAGGCTTCGATGAAAAAAACCATACACGATGTGATTGAAAGAGCGTTGTTGGCCTACGGGAACACTCCGAGACATGAGTGGGTGTTACAGTGGGCCGGGCAGCCGGTTTTGGCCGTTTCGTGTACATATTGGACCACGGAGGTGACACACGCAATTTTGCATCATCCCAAAGGGTTGCCTAGATATTTAGAAAAAAGTAATGACCAAATCGAAAAAATTGTCAACTTGGTTCGCGGTATACTACCGGTACAAACGCGAAAAACTTTGGGTAAAGTGTCAAAGATAAAACAAAAAAAAAAACGTATATTAAAAGATAAAAAAATATTTTCAATCGTTTCGATTTGTGATTTCCCAGAAGCGTTAGTGGTCATTGACGTGCACGCGAAAGACGTCGTTGAAGAATTGAAAGTCAAGGAAATTTACAAGGTCAACGATTTTAATTGGATCAGCCAATTGCGTTATTATTGGATAGTACGTCAAAGTGAAACTTCAAATTGTATCTTTAAACTAACCCGTATTTTTATGTCGCCACTCAAGGAAGACAATTTGATCACGTTCATGATCAATGCCTCGCTGGACTATGGCTACGAATATCTCGGCAATTCCAAACGACTCGTGATAACTCCACTCACCGACCGCTGTTACCGGACTCTGTTCTGCGCTCTGCAGCTAAATTTGGGCGGAGCGCCCGAAGGACCGGCGGGCACGGGCAAAACAGAAACTACAAAAGACTTGGCCAAAGCAGTAGCTAAACAATGCGTTGTTTTCAATTGTTCCGACACTATGGATTACGAAGGCTTAGGACAATTTTTCAAAGTAATCATTATTATACGGTAATATTTTTAGGTCAACCGAGAAAATTTGTGAGATCTCTTGTTACACGCTAGATCATCCCTTCCAGCTGATAAATGATAAGAGACAAAATGCCAACTGATCATATACTTTCATGAAACCCTTCACTTTTGCTCCCTCCTCCTTTCTTCTCCCCAACCAATCCTACAAACATTATCATGATGCATTAGCATTTGTAGCTTTAGCTCAAAATAATCTAATTTCGATATGGATACATCTTTTTGATTTTGTATCTTAAAATATGACTGAAACGGTCAGGACAGCGAATAAGGGAGGAGTGGGAATTTATCGAATCTAAAAACAATGAGACTTGGCTAATCAAAAGACATGTGTTAAATCTAATGTTATACCTTCACGGGAATGATTGACTCAATTTGTTTTTAATTAACTGATTAATGATGCTTTACCCTTTTCACATTTTCGTCCTTCTAAGGGCCTGTTGTCGTGTGGCGCTTGGGCGTGTTTCGACGAATTTAACCGTATCGACTTGGAAGTATTGTCCGTGGTAGCACAACAAATACTCACCATTCAGCGTGGAATTCAGTCGGGAAACACAAAGATAGTGTTCGAAGGATCTAATTTGATTTTGGATAAAACGTGCGCCGTTTTTATTACCATGAATCCTGGATACGCGGGACGTTCCGAATTGCCGGACAACTTAAAAGTATTTAATCGTAATTTCATATACATAGGTTAGGGCCATTGGGTCAATTGGACGTTTCTTTTTTTCATCGGAATGAACGTATTTCCCTACTGTAATACAATAAAGTATAACCGAAATGTCAATAGAAACGATGGTTACTTTACAATAACTTCCTATAATAAGTTATTCTTGGGCGTGTTGACTATATTAAGGCGTTATTCCGTTCCGTGGCGATGATGGTGCCAGATTATCGACTGATTTCCGAAATAGAACTATACTCTGTTGGATTTAGTGCAGCCCGGTCGTTGTCAGTAAAAATCGTAGCGACGTACAAATTGTGTTCCGAACAGCTTTCGTCGCAAAACCATTACGATTACGGTTAAGTCGTTGTTGTAACAGTTGATGTCATTTTAACAATTTCTATGGCAAAATTTATACCGTTGCTGTAATGAATTGCAGGGATGAGAGCGGTCAAAACTGTATTAACTGCGGCTGGCAATTTGAAGCTTAAGTACCCAGAAGAGAATGAAAACATATTACTGTTGCGTTCTATAAACGATGTCAATTTACCGAAATTCCTGAAACATGACGTCCCTTTATTCAAGGTGAGGCTGATGTTTTTTTAAAGTCTACTTACATTTATAATAAAATGGTTTTAACTCATTTACCAGGGATTAACTTCCGATCTGTTTCCCGGGATTGAATTGCCGACGCCAGACTATAAAATATTCAACGAGGCTGTCGAAGAGTCGTGTAAAATGTTGAATCTACAATGCACGCCTTTCTTTTTAGAAAAAATCCAACAAATCTATGAAATGATGATCGTCCGACATGGTTTTATGATCGTTGGACTTCCGTTTAGTGGAAAGACATCCGCCTACAGAGCTCTCAGTGGTGCGTTGAGAATTGTTGAAGAAAGGGTAACAATAATATTTTAGTAATCATTAACCACATTATTGTCTAGTTTTTAAGGAAGTTAAATCATTTGAAATCCTTTACTTAAGTACTTACCAAAGTGCTATATTTGATACAAAAAAAAAAAAAAAAAGATTAATAGATTAATAAATCGCTGTCTAGCTATGTGATATGTATCTAAATTACTTAATTTAGAAACTTATGGATGAGCATAAAGTTGAAATAACAGTGATAAACCCAAAGTCAATAACTATGGGCCAACTATACGGACAGTTCGATCCGGTATCACATGAATGGTCTGATGGCGTTTTGTCAGTAGGATTCAGAAATTTTGCTTCCTCCACAAATCTCAATCGAAAATGGTTAATTTTTGATGGCCCGGTTGACGCGATTTGGATTGAAAACATGAACACAGTTTTGGACGATAATAAAAAGTTGTGTTTAATTTCTGGCGAAATAATACAGCTGGCTAAAACTACTAATTTGATTTTTGAGCCTATGGACTTGGAAGTAGCGTCTCCGGCCACGGTAATTCTATTGGGTACAATATACCAATGTACTTCTTCTCGGCTCTTTCTTTATACTATCATTGTGTACAAATATAGGTATCTCGATGCGGTATGATATACATGGAACCCGTTTCGTTAGGTTGGGAATGTCTCGTTCATTCGTGGATAAATTTAATAGCGTCGGGTATTGACATAGTTTACAAACTGATGTTACAAAGTATCATTATACGGTTTACCCGGGCTATCTTGTATTTGATACGACGCTGTAACTTGACTGTATTGAATATTGATAAAGGGGTTTCGTTTTAATTGGACTTGATACATACTTCGATATTGCAGGAAATATTCCCTACCAGCGACTCTAACTTAGTGTGCTCCTTGTTGAATTTGTGTGACACTTTTATGTATCGCTATCACAATAAAGATTACTTGGAATCGATTTCTCAGGGTGACCTTAGAGCACAACTCGAAGTAATAATATTTACCAAAAAAATAGTGACAGTAAAAAGTAAACTGATTGTTCTCTACTTATAATTTTCAGGGTACGATACTTTTTTCGTGTGTGTGGTCATTGGGCGCGGCACTCGATCCGAAAAGTCGAATCAAATTCAATCTTCTATTTCGAGCGTTATTGAAAAAAAAGTTCCCCAAAACGGTTGCTCGCGCCTTGGGTCTTCCCCTGGAAGTTTGCCCTCATCCGCAAAGACCTTATTCGAACGTACCTCCCAACGAAGAAACCGTATTCGACTATAGATTTGTAATGGATGCTAAATCCAGGGGAGAGTGGATATTGTGGTCACAATATGTAGCGGAAGAACCGCCCATACCGCAAGGCATACCATTCAACGAAATAATAGTGCCGACCATTGACACGGTTAGGCATAACGTCATCATGTCAATGTTGGTGGCGCACAACAAACCAATGATGTCAGTCGGGAAAACTGGCACTGGCAAATCGGCTTACACTTTAGTAATAACATTTTCTCGATTTTCAAAAACATAATTGAGTCATTGGGTCGTGACAAGTGATCACTTTTAGTTAAAAATCAGCTTAAGTTAAAATCCAAATAAGTTCGTTGTAAAAACGTTTGGTTTTCCACTTACCCAAAAACCCATAGGCACAATTCCAGGAGAGTGAGGCTAAGGAATGTGAGAATTTCCATGAAAACTATGACTATCTTAGTGATTTTGGGAATACAAACAATGTAATTTATACACCTTATATACACCTTATATGGACAATTTATAGACCTTGGATAGCCAGGAGTGTGTGAGCAAATAGCTACTGCTTATTACCATTGTTATTCAAGCATATAATGATTCTGGTTAACACTTTTTGTTGACCCGAATATACCCTAAATGGACAATTTTTTGAACATGCCAAAAATAATGATAATGGCTCATGATTTACCATGGACACCATAAATGTATCACTTCCGGTGAAACGGCCCAATTACACGAATCAATAATAATAGTAACAATAATAATAATTGTCATTTATTTGTGTTTTTCACAGAACTACTTATTTAAGAAGATTGACAAAACCGTGTATCATGCGTCGTTCATTAACTTCTCCGCGCAAACTTCTGCCAACCTCACTCAGGACATTATAATGAGCAAGCTAATAAAAAGAAAACGAGGCGTTTACGGGCCGCTGCCCGGCGCCAAATGTATAATATTTATCGATGACGTAAGCATGCCTCAAAGAGAATACTACGGTGCTCAACCGCCCATCGAGCTCCTGCGACAACTTTTGGACAAGTTCCCTTGGTACGATAGGAAAGACCGGGCTCCGTTGACTCTGCAAGACGTGTTAATACTATGCGCCATGGGTCCACCGTCGTCGGGCAACACCGTGACTCCGAGGTTCAGTCGGCATTTCAACATTGTCGTGACCAATTCGTTCGAAGACGAGACAATGTTGTTGATATTCAGCAAGATATTGCTTTGGCATTTGGATAGCAGGTTTGATGTCATACTGGTATAGAAGTCATTTTACTATTGACATGCGCTAATATGAGTGTTTGACATTTCGGGCGTAGAGGTTTTGCTAAAGAATTCATTCCGTGCGTCAATCAGATTGTCTGCGCTACGCTGGAAATGCATAAAAGAAGCATTGGCTATTTACTGCCCACACCGACCAAATCGCATTATCTATTTAACTTGAGAGACTTTTCTAAAGTCATCCAGGTGTTATTCTTTCAACTAAACAACTATAACTATATTAGCAGTAACGAATATGAGTGTCGTAACTAAATATTTATATACACAGGGAGTCATGTTTTCTGTCCCGGTTACGATTGAGAACGATGTGGCCATGAAACGCCTCTGGGTTCATGAGATGCTCAGAGTGTATTTTGACCGCTTAGTCGACGACTCAGACCGTTCGTGGTTTTTTAGTAATATGTATGTGGTCTGCGGCGAGTTTCTCGATGAAGATATGAACCGCATGTTCGCATATTTAAGCAACGGAGAAATTAAAAAAGTGATAACACCTTTTAAAGTATTGGTTTTACAAAATCGGTCGGTCTAAATGTGCGATAATTAATATAGGTAGGCCAAAACGAACTACGGAAATTGATTTACTGTGATTTTTCCGATCCGAAGGCGTCGAACAAACACTACATTGAAATCCAAGACCTTAACGAACTCCGTTTGACTATCGAAGACTACTTGAAAGATTTCAACAAAATGAGTAAAAAACCAATGAATTTAGTTATGTTTAGGTTTGCCGTTGAACATCTCGCACGAGTTTGTCGGATTTTAAAACAGCCACGTGGCCACGCGTTGCTTGTCGGGCTTGGAGGCTCTGGACGTCAGTCGCTTACCCGACTTGCTGCCCATATATCGGAATACGAATTATTCCAAGTATGAAACGTTGTTGTGTTAAGTGATTGGTCATTGATAAGTGTATTTAATTAGATTCAAATAATGAGTTTATACGGAATGAATGAATGGCACGAAGATTTGAAAGATGTTTTCAAACGTGCAACTGTAGCATTTGATCAACATATAGTGTTTTTATTTACAGATTCCGAAGTAAGAATAAAATACTAGAATTATTTACTATAATGTTTAATGATATCATGTGTTAAGATCAAAGACGAAAGAATGGTCGAGGACATAAATAACTTATTGAATTCGGGAGAGGTGCCAAACTTATTTGTAGCTGAAGAAAGAATAGAAATCTGTGAAAAGATCAGGGCATTGGACAGGCAACGCGATAAAACTATGCAGGTAAATAGCTGTAGATCAAGACGTTTGCGCTCACCTTAACATGTTGCTAATACACTGTTCAAAATCAGACTGACGGGAGTCCTACGGCTTTGTTCAACTTGTTTATACAAATTGTAAGAGAACAACTTCATGTTTCACTGGCGTTCAGTCCTATAGGCGATGGTCTAAGAACGAGAATCCGCAAATTTCCATCGTTGGTCCAGTGTTGCACGATTGATTGGTTTCAAGTAATATATCGGAGCTGATAAATATTAATTTAGTTAATCTTTTTTAATTTTGGAATGTGAATTGACCGATTTAAAAATTAATACATATTTATATAAGGTTTAATTAATTTCTAAGGAATTCAATTTTCCAGGCTTGGCCTTCGGACGCTTTACAAGCAGTTGCCACAAAATTTTTAAGCACTATCGATTTGACAAAACACGAGCGAGATGTTAGCATCAATATGTGTCAAAAATTCCACACGTCCACTCAAGACTTGTCTATCGAATTTGAGGCAAAAGTGAAACGGAAGACATACGTCACGCCGACATCATACTTAGAAATGATTTACACGTTTAAAGATATTTTGGACAAAAAACGACTGTAAGTGTACAAACATATTATACGGTTTACAATTTATAACTATTTTGTTTTTGTTATTATTTCAAATACTGTATTTCAATAGAGAATTACTTACTGCTAAACGTCGGTACGAAGTTGGATTGGAGAAATTGCAGAATGCAGCTAACGATATAGCGGTAATGCAAGTAGAGTTAAAGCATTTACAACCAAAAATTATGGCAGCGGCTGCCGAAGTAGAAGTAATCATGAAACAAGTTGAAATAGAAAACCAAGAAATATCAAAAGTGAAATTGGTGATTAGTAAAGACGAAGAGGAGGCGCAAGAAACCGCAGCCGAAGCACAGGGAATAAAAACCGAATGTGACTTACACATGGAAGCCGCGCGTCCAGCATTGAACGCTGCTCTGGCTGCACTAAACACGTTGACCCCTACCGATATCACATTTGTGAAGTCCATGAAAAACCCTCCTAAACCGGTCAAATTGGTGATGGAAGCTGTTTGCACTATAAAAGACGTGAAACCCGATAAAATCCCAGACCCCGCTCTAGGCAAAATGGTTGAAGACTATTGGGGTCCATCGAAGAAATTGCTCAACGACATGAAGTTCCTACAAAACCTAATTGATTTCGATAAAGACAACATTCCGGATAAAATTATGAAAGTTATCGACGATAAATATATATCGAACCCGGATTTCGATCCGGAAAAAGTAAAAAATGCTTCCATCGCTGCACAAGGTTTATGCAAATGGGTGATAGCCATGTCCTCGTACCATAAAGTAGCCAAAGAAATAGCTCCTAAGAAAATAGCTCTGATGGCGGCCGAGACTATGTACAACAACGCGATGGACGCTCTTAACGATAAACGTGCACAGCTGTATGAAGTCGAAATGAAACTTAAGGCGGTGCAGGATAACCTTCACGCCAACGAAAGGAAAATGGCTGTATTTGAAAACGAAGCGAACGCAGTGAAAATAAAACTTCAACGGGCCGAAGATCTAATCGGAGGATTAGGCGGCGAAAAACAACGATGGAAACAGTCTGCACTTGATTTGGGAGCGCGTTATTTAAATTTGACAGGTAAATGAATAACGAAAATGGTCTGCAGTTTTCAATTAACAATATTTGTTTCCAGGCGATTTATTAGTGTGCTCTGGTGTCATCGCCTACTTAGGGCCGTTTACGATGAGCTTCAGAAGTTATCAGGTTAAACAGTGGGTTCAAGAAATTCTTGAAAATAAAATTGTGTGTAGTCAAGACTTTCAACTGAGTGCAATACTTGGGAAACCAGTGGAAATCAGAGCTTGGAACATAGCTGGTTTACCTACAGACTCGTTTTCCGTAGACAACGGAATTATTGTTTCGTAATGAACTTATTTTTGTATTAATACTTGAAAAATTCCTCCAAAATCATAGCCTACTCACCTACAATTAGTAGTAGGACTTTTGAACAGCATCATTTTATCTGCTTTAGGGTGTTAATTATTATATCTCACAACAAAAAACGATAAAAAATTATGTCACAATAATTAATTTTTTACTTAATTACTTCAGATACTCAAGAAGATCAGCACTAATGGTTGATCCTCAAGGTCAAGCTAATAAATGGGTTAAGAACATGGAAGCAGATAATTCGATATCTACTATACGTTTAAATTCACCGAATTACATAAAAGTTTTGGAGCATGCTATTTCCAACGGTCTTCCAGTAGGATATTATAATAAACCATTAAAAAGTTAAAAAGACTAAAACATACTAAAATTAATTAATTTAAAAAAAAAAAAATAATATAGCAACTAACCTCACTTGTTATTTGACTTTAACAATTCGACATCAACTGTATATGCTGCAGTTAATTAAAAACCTAATTACGAATTTTTTCAGGTGCTTTTAGAAAATGTATATGAAGAAATAGACCCTGTATTAGATCCAATATTGTTGAAACAGATATTCTTAACGAGCGGCACTTATTGCTTGAAACTAGGCGATTCCATTATTGAATACAATGATAACTTTAGGTGAGTAACACCATTTTGTGTGTTTGGGTTATGTTGAATTAATATTGAGGTCATTGACCACAATCGCTCGAATTGATTTCATTCAGATTTTATATAACAACTAAACTGAGAAACCCTCATTATCTACCCGAAGTGGCTGTTAAAGTAACATTGTTAAATTTTGTAATTACTCCTATCGGACTCGAAGACCAGCTTCTTGGTGTAGTCGTGGCTAAAGACAGGCCCGACTTGGAAGCAGAAAAGAATATGCTTATTGTCGAGGGTGCTAAAAATGCTAAGTAAAACAATTGATTAAAGCCTCACCTATTAAGATATTTCGAGTGTTTTAAACCGAATTGAAAAATAACACTGACCTATGTCTATATTTAAAATTATTTTTAAGGACACTCAAAGACACCGAAGATAAAATACTTCAAGTTTTAAGTTCATCCGAGGGTAATATATTGGAGGACGAAGATGCCGTGAACATTTTGAGTTCTTCAAAGGTGTTAGCCAATGAAATACAAGTAAAACAGGCAGCTTCTCAAGTCACTGAAAGAAGAATCGATCAGACCAGACAGCAATACAGAGTAGTCGCCGTGCATTCGACCAAACTGTTCTTTGTCATTGATACGCTTGCAAATATTGATCCCATGTATCAATATTCTCTCACTTGGTTTATAAATTTGTTCATTGTGGCGATTGAAAACAGTCCCAAGTTGCCTGTGATCGAAGAGAGAACCAAAGCGCTTATAAAGTTTTTCACTTATTCACTGTACGTCAGCGTTTGTCGGAGTTTATTTGCAAAAGTATGTGTAAAAACAAAACGTGAAGCTTACGAGTTCTTTTTTAATAAGTACCATCGGACATACGTTAAATTGTTTTTTTTTTTTTTTATAATAAATTGATTATTAATCTAAAACGGTTATTCCTATCCAGGACAAATTATTGCTATCGTTGATAATGGCAATTAACCTATCAGATAAAATCAATATGGAAGAATGGTCGTTTTTCTTAACGGGAGGCATCAGCTTAAGCAATCCTGTAAAAAATCCAATTAGCTGGTTGCAAAATAAAAATTGGGACGAATTGTGCCGGCTTGACGACCTACCAACATTTAAGGTAGTGCGCGGTTAAATTTAACACAGCTTGTTGATTATAAAAATCTGAAAATTTAACAACAAATTCATTTTTGTCGAGTTCAGAGTATGAAAGCTGACTTCGAATCTAAACCGGATAGTTGGAAAGACATTTATAATTCTACAGAGCCACACTTACATCCGTTTCCGGAACCTTGGAACGGGCGTCTCGACTATTTCCAAAAATGCATTGTCATGCGTATAGTTCGATACGATAAAATCGTTCCTGCTATTCAATACTTTATTGCGCGTTCGTTTAAAATTAATTTTTGAAATCGATGTAAGTATTTACTTAGTTTTATATTTTTGCCGGTGTAGATGAATCGGTTCTGGAGGAGAAATTTACAGATCCCCCTCCAATGGATTTGGCAACTACGTTTGAAGTTTCAAATTGTATGTCACCGCTGTTGTTCGTATTGACGCCGGGAGCAGATCCAACCGCAATGTTATTGAAATTTTCAGAAAAAATGGTAAACAATAAAAATTAAACTTGTCAATGCACTTTTTCAATATATACATAATATTCATCGCAGGGGTTTTCAACACGTTTTACGGCTTTGTCTTTGGGCCAAGGCCAAGGACCAATAGCTTCTAGACTTATTGCCGAAGCCACGCGTTTGGGAAATTGGGTGTTACTGCAGAACTGTCATTTGGCTAAAAGTTGGATGCCAAAACTCGAAGCGGTAAAACAAATTATTGGAAAAATATATCTATTCCTACAAACACTGCGGTTTTATGGAAATAATGAAAATATTTTGTATATATTTAAGACCTGTGAAAGTTTTTCCTTGGAGCATACGCATCCAGAATTTAGACTCTGGCTGACATCGTATCCCGTGGATTTTTTCCCGGTAGTAATTTTACAAAACAGTGTGAAAATCACTAACGAACCGCCCAAAGGACTAAGGGCTAATCTGTATAGGTAATTAGTAATTATTATTATTTATATCGCTATCGCTTATCGTTGTTTACCACGATAATGATTCGCCTAGATCGTTTACGACCGATCCGATTGTTAACGAGGATTTCTTCGAGGGTTGCAAACAAGCCGACAACTTCAAGAAATTACTGTTTGGTCTGTGTTTCTTTCACGCTTTGATCCAAGAGCGCCGTCACTTTGGACCTATCGGATGGAACCGGCCTTACGAATTCAACGAAACAGATCTCCGCATAAGCGTTTTACAGCTGCAAAATTTCCTAAACGAATATTTGAACATCCAATACGACGCTTTGCGATATCTGACTGGTGAATGCAACTATGGCGGCCGCGTAACCGACGACTGGGATCGTCGGTGTTTGACGACCTTTTTAAATAAATTCTATTCCAAGTCGATTGTAAAATTTAAGAATTACAGATTCGACAAATCCGGTAAGGTGGTTCAGATGTAAACGGTTGATCATGTGTACTTAAACTCGGCATAATTCCCATCAGGAATTTATTACTGTCCAAACTTGCAAAAATACGAAGAGTTTATCGAATACATTCAAGGATTGCCTCTGATCACGCATCCTTCTATATTCGGTATGAACGAAAACGCTGATTTGATCAAGGACCAACAAGAAAGCGATTTACTTCTTAAATCTTTGCTCAGCACACAGGTATCACAATATGCTTTGTTATAATATACTAACGCCTTTGATGTGGTTTCAGTCTAAACTGTTCGCTTATGCGTATGCCCAATAATTAGGATTTAGGTAGTTCCAGTGCCGGCAAAGGCGTTTCGCCGGAAAAGCTTGTCATTATGTTTGCGGTGGACGCGCTTCAAAAAATTCCACCTCCATTCGATACGGTTCTCGCTCTAGAAAAGTATCCGACTATGTACAACCAATCGATGAATACAGTACTCGTACAAGAAATGGGACGGTTTAACAATTTAGTGAACACTATACGGACTAGTCTGATGAACATTCAAAAAGCTATCAAAGGTACTTAATTACAAAAAATGTCCTCAATCAATATCCTCTAACGTATATTATTCTCTTGCTTGCTGTTTTACTATTGTCGTTGGTTAGGATTAATACTGATATCCAGTGACCTGGAAGAGGTGTACAACAGCATTTTAGTCGGGAAAATTCCGGCTGTCTGGGCAAAGAACTCGTATCCATCGCTTAAGCCACTCGGCAGTTATCTAATTGATTTCTTACAGAGAATGACATTTTTACAAGTAGGTACCTACTCCAAGCTTACAGTCCGCCAAACAATAATTATTATACGCTATTCATTATTGATAATAATTCTTGATTGTACAGTCTACGGATGCCTCGACAGTATTTTTCATTTCCGTACCATGTTGTATTTATATAAAATATAATAATATTCTCTGCAGAAATGGTATTTATACGGCGCTCCAGATGTGTTTTGGCTGTCCGGGTTTTATTTCACGCAAGCCTTCCTGACTGGCGCGCAGCAAAATTTCGCCAGGAAATACAGAATTCCCATCGATCTGCTGACGTTCGATTACAGGGTAAAAGCGTATAAACCGTTTGTTGCCCGTCCCACCAGCTATTAAGCAATTGTCGTTCCTTATAGATCATGGATAGATCCCTAATAGTAGAGCAACCGCCGGAAGATGGTGTGTATGTGTACGGATTATTTTTGGACGGCGCCAGGTGGAGCAACAAACATTCGGTCATAAAAGAGGCAAAACCGAAACAATTGTTTAGTACCATTCCGATCATACACATGATTCCTATTAAAAAAAGCGACGTTCATCTAGGCCAGGTATACTTGTGTCCTTTGTATAAAACGGCTGAGAGAAGAGGAACGCTTTCAACTACCGGACACTCGACGAACTTTGTTATTTCGTTATCGATACCCACCGACAAGCTGCCCGAGCATTGGATCATGAGAGGTGTTGCGATGCTTTGTCAGCTATCTCAATAAAAAAAAAATTAAATAAATATAGAAAATATGCTGAAAGATTATTGAGTTAAATTTTGTTTGAAAACCCTACCTATATATAAAACTTTTCCTACGAAACTTGATACTCATGAAATTCTCTATAAATTTGCTTCTTATACGTTTGTATATACTTGTATTTCTTTCAGGCTTCTTTCTTGACCTAACCTTAGAACATAAATACAACATTTTTAAACAGTAAACTTATAAAAGGAACCACTTTTATGGGAAAATTGTGAGTACTGAAAGAAAGGTTTTTAGGGAGTTTGACCACCCCTCAAAAATTTAGCAGATGGGTCGGGAATGGTATATGAGTATATTAGTTAGGAAACACCCCTTAATGATTTTCCGAAAAGAGTAGATAGCACTATTTATTGAAAAGCCTCACATGTTACCTCGTCTTTCATAATCAACCCAATTTTTGGACCATCCGCCTACACAATATGGAATTATTCAAATTCAGTAAATGTTAACCAACTATTTCTTAAGCACGATTTTGTGACAGATTCTAGCTTAAAAACAAGAAAATTATAGTTTGACTATGTCGCTATAATCGTGAGTGTATCAACAGCCAACAGACATGAAAAAAATAGTTATGTTATGAATGATATGTTATTATAGCCCAACAACCAACCCTAATCGTATGTATTCTAATACAGTAAATTTCAATTTAAGCACATATTTATCATTACAATGCTTCTAACGATATTTGTATTTCTGCCAGTACCGATTTTTTTTTACTAGGTATTTCAAACCTTTTGTGGATATTATAATAGGGTTTTTATTTTTCTAAATAACTGTGTATTTATTTTCTTACTCATAGTCATATTTAAAACAGACTGTAAGTTGTGGTTTTCGTTTATCTTGTGCTATTGAAACTATTTATTTAAAATAAGAAAAAAACACGTTTTGACATGATATTTTATAGGAACTAGTATCTTATAGGAACTTGAACAAACAGTTGCCGATGCTTGTTAGTCGTACCTACATAAATGCGTGCAATAGTTATATAAACATAATATATGTATATATTATATACATATCGGGTGATTCTTTTAACGCCTTACACTAGTTTACTCTGCAATATTGTAGCGTTTCTTTTGAAAACATTATAATTTTTGTTATAGTACGATATTATAAAATAATCAAATCTTTGTTTGTATTTGGTAACTATAGCTTTATCAATTGTTGAAACATAAATAGTTACCCATACATATTAAATCGAATTTTAAAATTAAGAATAATTTACTGATCAATAACCAGTTTTGAATAATTTTTTTAAAGTTTGTTTAGGTTGAAATTTAGGACTGGATGTGGATTGCGGTTGAGAAATGCGAGCAGATAAAAATAACTTTACTCTCCCCCCATCTCCCGTCCTATAATATAAACTTTAATAACTTAAAAACCATTTATTAAAAACTTGGATATCGACCGGTCAAAATATTCAGCAAATTATTCTTAATTTTAAAAGTCGCTAAAAATATATATTATAAATTAGGTATGATTTAAGTTTCAAAAGTTAATAAAACATTAGAAAATACTAAAAAAGATGAAACGGACTATGAACTCAAGGAGTTAATGCTAATCCGAATTCTAAAATCATAGTTACTAATTCGGTTAAAGCCAAACCATGTGCTACTAATCCGGATTATCAAACGTTTGCACTCTCTTAACTCAGGGAGATTTGGCTAGTTCGGTTTAAAAACATCATCAATACTTTTTTGTTTTACCTTCGACATTAGTTCTTTAATAATATTATTTGTAGTTCACTCGTGTGGCGCCGAACGATTACTTTATAGAACAGCTTGACCGAATCACTCGAATGGTCTAAAATGTGCTGTGAATGATAAATACAGTAGGTATATAATAACATGTTAATCGTTTAAATATAGGAAAAAATACTTTCCAGTCCGGTACATTCAAGTACTACTTTGAATATTATAATACACTATTCAGACAAAAATAAAACAGTGTTTTTTTTTTTTAGATCACGGAATATTCATCTTTAAAATCGTTCAGGTTGTGCTATGTGGAAGTCATTAAACTCGATTCTGTGACAGTATTTAAATAGGGTGAATAAGAACGGTTCGTCTATCATTATCATTATAAAGGGACGCCTTTTATAATAATTAAAACATATGTTTTCCCGTTTTAATAAACCGAGGTCCATACTAAGAATGAAGGTAAATACATTTTAAAATATAACAAGTATAGGAAATAATTTTAATTTTTAATAGAGTAATTTTTTTCCGAGAAAAAGAGTGTCTTAAATCAGATGGATCACCCTCTATATACAAGAATCGTGAATAGGATTTGACAATAAAAAAACATATTATTAAAGTAAAAAAAAGACCAGGCATTTTGAAACAATATTTGTTAAGACTTATGACCTAAATTTGTTGACAAAAATATTTGCGTTTGTTCCTTATGTTGTTTGTTTCAAGCTACTGCAAACCGGTATTTCGTTTAAGTTGAATTGTTTTTCCTAAAGTTTGTAGTCATCTTTATAGTAAAAAAGTCAAAATGGAAGCACGTAGTTTAAGATATTTGTATCTTAATTTTTTATTCTTAACCTCACAACTATCTAATGATGACCTAGAAGTAAGTACATTGTTTAAACTAAAATAATGTTCTGATAATAAATTTATTTTAAAATGAAATATTTTTAATAATGGCTTTTATATAAATAGAGTCGATAGTGCAAAAATAATAAATATTGTAAATTATATTTAATTTTTTTATCCAATAAATTATAGAAAATAAATGTTTTTTTTTGTTCAGTGTGCGTGACAATATAGTTGAGGTATTTGTAAATAAGACATTTTGATAAAGTAGTGTCGATAATATTATATGAAAAATATAAATACATAAATAAAGACTCTTTAATATATATATTATATAACAATAAGGCTGAAAAACGAAACTCATTATCATATTCCAGAGAGATTTATTTAATTTGTTATGCTAATTCCATTGGCATCAACAGATTATAAAATGTGGAGCATGTTTATGCAGTTTGAGTACCTGTTTTCTTAAACGGGCACTTAAACAAAACAAGCTACTACTTGATAATATGTCTAATTGGGTAATAAAATATATTTATAAAAAATTTCAGGCATTGAATAGAGCATTTAAACACATTGTCGGTAATAGTGAACATAACTACCATTGCACGGTGGATCAAGCAAAGAACTATGTGGGTGAGGAACACAGTAAAGAAGTGGAGAGATATGCAGATCTTAAAACACGTCAGTAAACTTTTTACTTATAAGTTAACCTTAACATCACAAACTTTTTTTACATAAATAATTGCAAAATGATAAATTGAAAAAAAAACACTATTTTAGCATCTAAACAAAAATACCTCAAATAAATATTTTAATTTTTACTTTTGTATTCGAACCACTTAAATATACTATGAATTTGTTTTTAATAACCTATATTTTTAGAGATGATAAATATATGGGAATTTTCAAAAATGATTATCAAATTAGCTAAAAACGAGAAGATGGAGTTACCAGACTATGTTAATGCAAGAAATATAAAGACAATAGACAGCTATGTTACAGTAACCAAGGATGAAGTTCAATCATCAGAAGAAGATTTATTAAGTAATTAACATTAAATAAGAATATTAGAAAATCTGGATATTTAAATTTTAATATTGACTATTGTAAATGTATCTCCAAAAATAAAACACAGCTTTAAAATAATTGTATTGTTTTTTTTTTATTGGATTATGATTTATATATTTTTAGCTTATAATTTACTTTAATTTGTTTATTTCTGTTTTTACATAGAATATGGTAAATTATACTACTGCAGTATAGTGTATAATTGAACTAATCATATAAAAATAAAACTGAATTTCTCTAGGAAGTATTAGAAATTTAAGAAAATTATTCGTAAAATAGATGATAGGAAACAATAAAAAAAAATATATGACAACAACCAAATACACTCGGAATAAAACACAATAATATGGTGTAATCTACAAAATAATTGATTAGATAATTCAACGGCTGATGTAAGCAGCAAGTATAAAAGTCAGACAATCCTGACGAGTCCTGTGGTCGAAAATAATAAAATAACATTGATTATAATATAGAGATAATTCGAAGAAAAAAAGTTGATAGAAAAATCTAAAAAAAAAATTATAACGTTCACATTTCGTTACAAGACAATTATTGTGCAAACTATTTTAATTAAAATACTTTTTTTGGATGTGCCAAAAAATGGCCAACCGACTTAAGGTTTTAATGATTTATAGTCTATCGACTGTGTTCACATAAATTAATTGAAAAATCGCTACTAAAGATTGTCAAAGTCGTTATTCTAGTTTTAACTTTTAAGACGGTCTTACGTGGTAAAGAAATCATCATGCATCTTAAATGCGCTATCTTCCTAAACTTTTTTGTCTATTTCCAAGCAGCCGACGCGCTCGATGAAACGGTAAATTCCGTCCATCTTGCTTTCTTGAAATTGTACCTTCGTTGGAAAATTACTTTTCTTGTTCTTATGGGTGCGTGTAATTGGCACATGATTGGTCTGTGTTGATTTCTAGGTGTGAGTTTTAGTATTTGTTTGTACAATAGGTTTACTATCTTATTACTTACAAAAATATTGTAATCCTTAAAAATATTATATCCTCACACTGACCTGAGATTAATAAAGCTTGTTCACATTTTTCGATATTTTTATTGTGCACTATCTGGTTTTATAATTTAATCTTCGATATTACATTAAAATCCCATGATGACCTCTCGTCAAAATATAAATCAGTACGAAAAAAGTTAGCAAATTTGGGTCAAATGAATTTCACAAAACTTAGTTGTCTCCTAATAATACAAACAGTGAACCGTGATAATTATCATACATCGTGAACAATACAACTATTATGTTATAGTTATTCGATGGTTTTGTAACGCCAAACTATTCTACTCGTTGAGAAATCACAAAACCAGTAAAAAAAAATAAAATAAAAAAATGCAAAAAAAAATTCTCCTTGAGCTCTTCTAAACTACATCTATTCGCCACAAGGCGTTCTTCGCGTTTTCACACTCGTCCGACCGAGTGACTGAAGGTTATTTACAATTTGTTGATTTTATGTTATTTAAATACATTTTTTTTTATTAGCTCTCAGTTAAAAAAAAAGAAAAATTATAGCTCAACAATCACAAAGTAACATAATAATATTAAATGTAAAAATTTAGTTTGGGTGTACATATACCTATTACATTTACAATAACATAATTGATTTATCGTGAAAAAATAAATTTTATTCAAATTACATAGAGGTTACCGGCTACGGTTGAGTATAAAAATAATAAACGTGATCGATTCCTCGAGTTAAAATGTTCAAGAGTTAGTAAGAATATCGATAAGAAAAATTGAAAGCACAAAAATGAAACTTAATTACACCATTATGTATTTAATTTATTCAATCGCGATAGTAAATTCGATCAGTGACGAGGAAACTACAATTTGTTCAACAATAACTTAAAACTAAATTAATTATTGGGGGAATATGATTTGAATAAAACAATCAATAGAGTATTTTCAATTGTTACCGCCAACAATAACGGCATTTTGTAAATGAACATAACTATGATTTAAAATTAATTTAACAGATAAAACATTATCATGTTGCTTGTTCAATGTAGTCCTTCAATGAAGTCTTTGGAGTTGATGTAATAAAATTCGCTACTTAACTTGTCCGTTTAGACCCTACAAATGGTAATGAAATCAATTAGTATTATATTTGAGCATATATTATTTTTTTATTATTATTCCTGTATGGAGTTACTCCTTTTGAAATCGACAAGCTCTCATCCCTTGTGTTTTATTTTAATAGACATCATTTTACTTTAGAATCACTAATGTTGATAAAAATATATTACAGTAAGATTAAAATAGCATTACAAATTCTATGTCGATTACCATATTCCTTTTGACATTCCACACTAAATACGTTTGGAGTACATTGAGACGTGCTTCATTGTCCACAAAATAGTCCGCCAAGTTTGTGTAATGTATATTGTTGTATCTGTCAGCTATTTTGTCAAATAGTTCCTACAAATAGTAACAAAATTTGCCGATACTATAATTGAACAAAAAACCATTTTATAGTCATTCCATTTATAATAGTCCACAAGCTGTTTGACCTTGTGTTTTATTTTTACCATTTGTATAGTTACAGTAAATAATGAATATAATAATAAGTATATCAAACTTCATAAGAAATCAATTTGAGCTATTACTAGCATAATGTATTAAAATTTAATATGTTTTTCAAAATTTTTGATGACGGCAGCTTTTAAGTAAAATAAGTTTAAATTTAATTGTTTTAAAAAATAAAAGCTCAATTAAATTTTTTATGAATTTCGACGTTTTTCTAATCATTGCAAAACAATTAACGTTTTATTAGTTAATTAATTAAAAAAATACTTTATTTATTGAATTATTTATTTTATAGGTTACTAGTCTATAGGAATAATTATTATAACTGAAATTGATAAAATCACTCTTAAACAAACGCTTCGATGCGAAAACAAGGACAGTGGGCCTCACTTTGGTACTTTTTTCTGTGCTGGTAAAATAAAGAAAACATTTTCACCTCTTCGTCATTGTAATTTTTTTTTTTAAATAAACACTAAGATTATGACAAAATTTGCTTACATCGACCCCCCCCCCAAAAAAAAAAAAAAAATTCCGAAAATTTAGCAGAATGGCGTTCATTTAAAAAAACAGGTTTTTGTTTAAAACTAAAACATGATTACTAGCATTGGTTTAATAACAAACAAAAAAAAATAATTGTGTCTCCAAATTCTGACTAGTCATAAAATACGCCATTTTGTCTATTATATGTCTAAAAAATGTTGGAAAAAAAATACGATTTGAATAAATCTTTTTTATTTCTTTAAATTGAACGAAAAGTAAACTGTAAAATACACTTGAAATTAATTTTGGAGTATTTTATTTGTATGTTATATTATCGAGAAAGTTTTTATCAATACATTAACATAAAAAAAAAAGGTATAAATAAAGGACAAACACTGTGATGTTTAAAAAGAAACCTCTATAACTTTGTTTTTTGTTCTTCTGTTGTGAATATATTTTAAGGACAAAAAAAATGTTCATCTTTTTAAAGTGTTTTTTAGAGGTTGTCAGTGTTCATTTTTATTATGTTTTTTTTCGCTTTCATAAAAAATGCACATTACAAAATTTAATGAGTCTCAATACTTATTCAATTAAAATATACATCTTATATTACCTATGCATTGGCTTTTAATGAATAAATCATTAAATAACAAAAAAACATTAAAACTCCCCTTCATCAATCTAGTTCAAAATTCATCTAAAATAAATCTTGATTATCTATTTTTCTAAATAATTCGGTAGACGATTTTTTTTTAAATGAGAAATCATATAGTTAAAATGTTTTTTAAAGAAAGTTTAAAATTCAATTTAATAAATAAAAAAATTTCTTTAAATGATTTAGAATTATAAACATTATTTTTTTAGGATCTTTTATAAAGGTTGAACACAATGTATGTTTAAGTTTTAGTTTACCGAATCAAATTATATACAGGGTGATTCTTTTATCATGAACCAGTCAATATCTCTCTGGGTTTAATAATTAACAATTGATTTTTTTTTTCATATTGTTTTTATACAATGTGTTATGTGATCTAAATTTTTCACATTTTTTTTTTGTTTTTACCCTCGTCCCAACTTAGATTTTTTGATAACAACTTTTGAAACTTAAAGGGTAACGCATATACTTGATTACCTTTTCAAATAAAAAATAATGTATTAAACATTTTGACTGGTTTAAAAGTTAGGATGAGAGGGGTAGTAGAGTGTAGTATTATTTTTATCTGCGCGCATTTCCCAACCGCACTTCCCCCCCCCTTCCTAACTTTTAAACTCTTATAACTCTCTAGTTCAAAAGGTAATAAAATATATTATACGTTACCATTTAAGTTTCAAAAGTCGCTATCAAAAAATCTAAGTGGGGAGAGGGGTAAAAAAAAACAAAATTATGAAAAATTGAGATCACATTGTATAAAAAAAAATATGAAAAAAATATTCAATTATAAATTAAACCCAGTGAGATATTGACTGGTTCATGATGACAGAATCACCCGGTACTATTATATTTTACCATTATTAGAGTATTATTTAATTTTGATAATAATGATATGCAAACATTAAAAACATGCGTAGGCAAGTTATTGTTGAACAAATATTAGTTACCTCGTCAGTGATCCAATTTACAATCGCGATTGAATAAATTAAAGTACACTTTGTTGGATTTAAATTTAATTTTTATGCTTAAAATCTTTGCCATCGGTAATCTTACTAACTCTCGAAGATTTTAACTCGAGGAATCGATCACGTAAATTATTTTTATATTCAACAGTAGCCTGTAACCTCTATGTAATGTGAAATAAAAATTCACCGATCTTTAGTGTAATATATATTTTTTTTAAGAACATAGCTGGCGTTTTCATCGAAAACGAGTATTTTTTTATTTTTAACCATATATTGTTTTATTATTTGTGTTGTTAAATGTGCGACCTATTTTTTTTGCACGGCGTACGTTTTGTGTAAAATAATACGGCATTGAAAACTGTTTTTGTAGAATGTTACACTTCTTTTAAAAAAGACAAAACTAATACCTTTACGATACCAACATATGTTTGTCATTTATTTGCATTGGAATATTTATTGTAAAAATTACTATACTCAATGTTAAGCATAATTTATAAACGTATCGTCGTACCACACAGAAATTTTAATTGTATACATAGCTAATGATGAAATTTTCTCTTAAATTTCTCGAAGTCTCTAAAGAGTTCTTTCTGTGTTATTTTCTAAACTACTACATCATTACCATGGAAATGGGTTAATATTCAATTGTTTGCTAATAACCAAGTCAAAATGAATATCTTTAAAAAAATAAGTTCACATTCCCATTAAGAGAAAAATTATATTATAATTTTATCGTCAATTATTTGTCAAACTATTTATCTTAGAATTGCTCTATAAATATTATGTTTTTATTTTTATTTTATCGCATAAAATACATATTTCATTATTTCATCAAATATTTCATAGTTTTTCATGTTGCAAACGATAACAAAAAAGAAATCAATATCAAAAAAAAAAAAAATGTATACAACGGGGGGCTTATTTGGGGGTCCCCAGATGTCGAATCACCTATTACTTACCTTTCATGCTGGAACAACCTGTATAAGTTTATTTAAGTAGACTCTACGGGTTTTTGTTTTTAATTAAATTTAGTTAACTCTATTAGGTTAAAATTATTTTAAAGGCCACGTGAAGTTTAACTTATCAGGATTACAATTAATTACCGATTTCTGATCGTAACTTAGAGAGGAGATTATTGATAAAAAAAAAATCAGCTGATATTAGATTGATGATAAGATAATTGACTGATGAGTGAAGGATGGACAAAAGAGAAGCAAAACAAAATAAAAACCTATTCATGATCAAATGTATTTCCTTCAAGAAAAAAACAAACGATTTAATAATGAACTCATTGGTTTCTCCGCTACATGGAAAATCCATGGTATATGTTTTCCCCCTCTCCTACCTGACCTTTTCCATTGTCTTCCTATTCCCTTCATTCCTCCTTTTTCCTCTGTGATCTGTCCAATGGCCTTTTCCTTCCTCCTAACCTAACCATACCTAACCTTAAATTTTTAATCTAAATCTAACCTAAAACCCAACTGAACCAATATCTGAAGCCATTATTAACTGTGTCTTATCATTACTTTTTTTTTTTGGAAATAAGTATACTTTATTAAAGCAAAGTTCAAGAGGTATAATGTGGTATATTAATATAAATAGATACAAGGTGATCATTGTATCGTAAACCACTCAATTAATTTTTTTCATAATGTTTTAATACAATTTGATCTCAATTTCTCACATTTTGTTTTTGTTTTTACCCCAACTCAGCCAACTTAGTTAAATGGTAACTCATACATTTCGTTGACTTTTTTAAATTGAGAATAATATACTAAAAATGTTGACTGGTGATCGATAACAACTTTTGGACAACTATGTATTTTTAAAATTATATAAATTTTAAGGTTAGGACAGTAGTATCGGCATTATTTAGTCAAAATATTCAGAAAACTATTCTTAATTAAAAAATGTAATTTAATACTAAGGTTACTACATCAAAACATTTTTAATTCATTGGGTCTTAACACACAAAGGATGTGATTGTATTAAGTAAGTAATTGACTGGGTCCTAATTAACCAATCAGCCTCTGGACACTGTTAAACCAGTATAATTGGACAACGGTTTATATAACCCATGAATAATTGAATAAAATGATTATCTAGACTTAAATTATTATAATGGTTAATTTGCATTTTACTTTTCGATGAAACGTGGTTAGGATTTTTCATAGAAATAAGATTAAAGATGTATTCATGAAAATATTATTTTTTTGAAGAATTTATCTATATAACATTTTTTTGTACTTAGTTCTAGTCGGTTTACTAACTACTATATTTTATTTTTACTGTTGGTTTAAACACCTTTTTGCTGTTTAACCTTGGCTTATTCAAATATACGCAAAACACATGTGGTGTTCTACTAAAAATGTGGGATTCTAACTTGACTTTTGTATCTAGATGAGACCAATAAAAAAAAAAATAGCTATTGTACCGTCTGTACTTGTATACTATTTCTTGCAGATAAAATATATATAAAAACAACATATTTTAGCGCTTATGTTACAGTTGTGGTGTAAATAACAATATTTCAGTTGCCAAATTTAAATGGCTACAATATTTTTCCTACAAAATATGAACAAATACATAATAATACATTGGTACCATTATAAGTACTAGTCTTATACATATGTAAATATTATACATACTTGTAACCCAAAGGACATTCCCTGTGACGACCAGTGGACTTTTTTTTCGTTTTGGTCTAAAACGAGAACCCTAATTTTTTTTAATTTTCCCATTAAATAATTGAAAAATCTACAAAAACATGAGAATATTATGATTTAAATGTCTTATGTTTATCATTTATATAATATATATATATATAAAAAACAAGTAACTTGATAAACATTATCCACATTCTAAATACAATAACTCGATTTACTGAATGTGCCGAATTGCCTATTGTTATAAATAACTGTACTGTCGTTTGAAATCAGTTTTTGGAGAGAACTCATTCTGAGGTAATTTTTAGAGTGACCGTTCCAAACATTGATTTGAAAGTATAAAGTCTAACGTGTGAGCTAAATGCACCTAAGTGGTACTGACAATTTTAGTTTTGTAATTATATTTTGTCGGCTTCGCGATAATTTGGCTGATGTTTATTTTAAATGTTGAGGTAATACCAACGGTCATTTAATGATCTCCATAGAATTCTACAACAGCACTCTGAAAGATTTGTTTTGTTATCGTTGTAGTTCTGCTAGTGTTATGACCCTCACGGCACACATTTGAAAACTCCTCAACGCTGTACCCCAATTGATATTTTTCACCTTATTCAAGTGCTATGGCTCAGAAATTATAATATATTAAAAAAAGGACTTATATCGTTATACAGGTACAGAAATTTACTATAGAAAGGATAGAAAAAATATTTTATATGACTAATCCAATCTTGGGACAAAAATATTATTTTTAATCTAAAAATTGGTCTTTTTATTTAAAAACCCTAGTTATTTTCTCCGCTCCACGGAAAAACATTGAATCGTTTAACCAAAACATATCCATGATAAAATCAGGTAAATTTTAATAGTAAAATACATAATTCAAAAAAAAAAAAAATGATATAATTAAGGCACATAATAATTGATAAAATAATATCGTTAACAATGTATTTAATTATAACTATTTATCAGAATTAGTAGGTATAACAATAAGATGGTATCTATTATAAAACTATCATTCGTTTAATATCCAATGTAAATGTTATTGTTAGTTTTTAAATAGTCTTATTTGCTTAAAAAAACAATCTGTGTTTATTATGTACTTGAGATTTCGGTTTTTGTAATGCGAAAAAAAACGGATGCAATGAATAATATTTTTCGGTTTTTTATTTGAACCAAATATTGAAATAATATTGTATTCTCGACATAACAACATTTAAAGCGCCGTAGGTATGAATACCGAGTAGTTTCACGGTAGTTATCTTAGAAAAAATTGAAATGCATTTTAATAATATTCTGTTTTTCTGCGTGGCGGCGCAATGCTTTTTGCATTGTCAGAGTGTTATTGAACTTTTTCCAGGAGAACAAGTGAGTATAGCAAGCACTTAGTATTTATGGTTATTATGAAATGCTGAAATTCTTGCTTAAATGTATATATACATACATTATACAATAATTTTTTTACAAAATTTGTCTTGTTTTTTTTTTTGCAATGTACATTTTTACGTTTTGACGGTTTTTTCAAGTAATTTTTTACTCGTTATTTTTTCTATCCTTTTATATATTTTCGGTTTTCGGCACAATATAGTGCAACAATTTGGCAGTACACATAATATTATATCAGCTGGTAGTTTGGCAATTTGTATTTCGTTAAACAAGGCGTAGAAGGTTGGATGTTTAAATTATAATACACATTTTAATTTTCAATGTTATCCTGTAATCAATAGGAAATGATAAGAAACGCATTCGCAAAACATACAACATATACTCAATATTTTGTAGACGTACACGGCTTTAACCAAATAATTGACTACGTAGAACAGATATTGTCAAAAACCATTCCCAAATTTAATGTAGAGAATATTGAATTAAGAGGTAAGCTTAAATTAGCCTGTTTTAGTTATTTAAATAGCTTCTGGTTGTCGCAATAAAGCTAAAAATGTTTGGTATTTGATACTTTCAGACTATAAATTTGCTATGGAAGAAGTTGAACGAATCATCATGGTATATTTAATTAGCCATGATCCACAAGTAACGGTGAATATAAAACTATATTACCAATTTAAAGCTCGTTAGGTTGTATGTACAAGTATATTTTCAATATTCTCAAACATTCTCTGCTACCTTTATAAAACATGTTTATTTAATATTTTAGCATAACATTAACTTGCTCCATTATTTTTATCTACTCGGGGCTCAACCAATAACGTTTTTCTTAAACCAAAAAAAAGTTTATACTTCCCACCAATAATGCGATGCGGTTTTTTTTGTAAATGATTTGGTTATTGATTTTTTACACAACAAAATTGATAAATAAAAGAACCACCTCAAACGATTTCTTCTAGCTTTTGTCCCTTAAATGGAGAACTTCTTTAATTTTTTACCATCTGTATAGTAAAAATGAATACAATAAACATATTATGATATTACAATAAAAAATATAATTAGCTGTGTATGGCGTGTTTTAAGATACCATCCAATGAAGGAACTCCAATGAGTGGTGTTAGTTAGATAAGAAATGGAGAACTTAAATATAAAAAATTTCTCTATCCTTTTGTTTTTTTTTTCTAATAAGTAAAGAATGCTTTGACTACTAAGAAAATTATGTTATATTTTGAAATAAATCTCAATGTACATAAATGTAGTAGTTTGGAATTTTAAGGCCACTAAACAAGATGTTATGTTTAAATTATAATATACATTTTAACGTTTAATTTTTGTTCTGTTAACAATAGGAAATCGTAAGACAAGCGTTCATACAACATAACAATAATGAAAATTTCGTAGACGTCGTCGGCCTTTATAAAATAATTAAAACCGTGGCAAGGAACTCGTCCAAAAAAAAACCTAGGCTTGATGTTATGAAAAAGGCGTTAACGGGTAAGGTAAAAAAAAAAAAAGTAGAAAACATTTAGTGAATGTGTTTAGTAAAACTTCCAACAACTTGAAAAGACATTTTGCGGTTAAATTTGCCTGTTTTAGTTATCAAATGAATGTACGATTATTTGTACTTTCAGACAGTAAATTTACCATGGAAGAAGTTAAAAACATCCTCTTAGAATATTTATATGGCCAAGATTTGCAAGTACTGGTAAACAAAAAAACTATGTTACAGATATAAGACTCCTTGGGTTGTTAGTGAAAATATTCAATTCTGCTACCTGTATTAAACAGATTTCATTTAATCTTTTAGTATAATATTATTATATTATACTAAAAGATTATATACTTACTCCATTTTTTTATCTACTCGGGTCTTGACCAACAACGTCAATACATTTTAACGTTTAATTCTTATTCTGTAATAAATAGGAATTGATAAAGAAACTATTCGCATATTATAAAAATAATCAAGGTGTTGTAGACGTCGACGGCCTACACAAAATAATTAGATTCGTAGGAAGGAAATCGTCCAAAAGAAAACCCAGTCTTGATGTTATGAAATCGGTATTAATAGGTAAGGTAAAAAAATAAAAAATAAAACAACATTCAATAATTGTATTGAATCCTATCGAATTTTGAAAATACAGCGTGTCATTAGTATAACTGAAAATATTTCTTTAAACTGAGATAGCAAATAAAATTAACGACACGTGAGGTTTGTAGCTAAATTTGCCGCCAGTTTAAGTTATTTAAAAAATGTATGTAATTTTATATGTTCAGATAGTAAATTTAACTTGGACGAAGTTAAAGAGATCATCTGCGAATATCTTTTAATCTACCAAGATCCGCTATTACGGGTAAAATATAAAAAACTATATTACACATAAAACGCTTGTTCTGCTATGTGAAATCGGTTTAATTTAATCTTTTAGTATAATATTTACTTGCTCCATTGTGTTATCTACTCGGATCTCGACCAGTAACGCTTTTATCTTAAACCGAAAAAAAAAATTATATTTCCGTCAGTAGAGCAATGCAATATGATTTTCTTAGTAAATGATTTTTTACACGACAAAAACGATAACCAAAAAGAACCAATCCTAAACGATTTTTTCCAGTTTTTGTCCCAGAAAGGGAGAACTTAAATAACAAATATTTTTTCTTTCTTATAAGAAAAACACCACTAAGAAGACGACATTATTATACTGAATTAATTCGCCACACACATACACCTGATGGAACGAAGTGTTATGTTTTAATATTATAATGTTTTAATTCTCGTTCTGAATACACCAGGAAATAATACGAAAGGGGTTCCAACAACATACAATTTATAAAATTAGTTTTGTAGACGTCGACGGTCTAAAAAAAATAATTGACGACATAGCAAAGAAATCGCGCACGTCCAAAAATACACCCAGTCTTGATGCTTTGAAAACAGTATACAGAGGTAAGGTAAAATGACATTCAGTAAATGCGTTGAGTGAAATTTCCAACAGCTATTCAATTTAACTAAAAAGCATCACTCGTGAACCAGATAAAATATAAAACACATCATTTGGTGGTGTACAATAATAAAAATTAACGAAATGTGAGATACATGATAAAGTTTTTTTAATTATCTATAATTACCTCAGTTTGAAATAAATATACTTCCAGTATAATCATCATTATTCTCAATTCCATTGCATGGTTAAATTTGCATGTTTTAATTTTAAAAAAAACCGTATGATATACTTTGTACTTTCAGACCGTGAATTTACCTTGGATGAAGTTGAAAACATGGTCTTGGAATTTTTAAATTCCCAAGACCCTCAAGTACCGGTAAATAAAAAAAACTATATTACAGATAAATGGCTCGTTAGGTTGTTTATTTTAATACAATATGTTGAACAGATCCATTTTTTTTCATCTACTGTTATTATGCTGGCATATTTGTTTGGTAGTTGGGCGTTTTTATTTCGCCAAAGTTGAATCAGTTTTGCCTGATAATATTGTAATACACATTTTAATGTCTGTTGTTGTTTTAATAAAAATAGATAATGATTAGAGAAATAGCCGAGAAACACGGAAATTACATGGACTATGAAAAATTGCTACTTGTAGTGGAAGAAGTGTCAGTGAAAATGGGCATTACCAAACTTTTTCCTACACTTGCTGAATTTAAAGCGGCTGCAACAAGTAAGAAGCAATTATTGAAATGTATTCAATAAATGTGTAGAGTAAAATTTCGTAAACTATTGAAAAGTTATTTTCACCATCAAGTGTTGTATCACTTAAATACATAAAAATTATTTTATTTTTAAACTTATAAGTCGTAACTCTAGCAGATAAAACATTATTTTGATGGTGTACAAAAAAAAAAGACGGTAATAAAATGACATGGGTACATGATCAGTATTATTAAAAAAAATGTATAAATATTACTAAAAATATACAATTTAATACTACATCATTATTATTAAATTACAACAATTCAAACTGTAACAAAATGTTACTCTAAAATCATTTGCGGTTAAATTTGCCGAATTTGGTTTTTTTAAAAATGTATATTATTTTGTACTTCAGCTTATAAATTTCCTATGGAAGAAGTTAAAAGAATTGCCTATGAACACGTGAATTGCAATCATGAGTCAATTCCGGTAAATAAATTACTATAATAGTAATACACATTTTAATGACTAATACTTATTCACACAACAATAGCTTATGATAAGTCCCATACTCGAAAAATATAGCAAGCCAAATGGTATTAGCTACGAAGAGTTGATACATTTCATTGAAGAAGTAAATCAGAAAACCGGCTCGACGGGAGTAATGCCCCCAATTGAACAATTGGAAGAGGCATATGCAAGTAATAAACAATAAGAAAATATTCGATAAATGTGTTGAGTAAAATGTTTAAAAACTATTGAAAATACATAATATTTTCAATAATCAAATGTGTCTCATTTATTTAACTGTGGTCTGTAAATAATTATTTTATTTTTTTAAACAAAAAAAAACTCGTGTACCAGACAAAAAATTGGAAAACCTAGAGGACCTTTTTTGATGGTGTACAAAATAAAAAAAAATTAGCATAATGTATTCATACATAATCAGTTTTATTAAAAAAAAAATGATGAATTATAAGAACTTATAATTTAATACTACATTATTGTTCTTAAATTACGATAATTTGCTAATAAAAATGTTTTACTAAAGTTTTTAACCTATTCATTTATACTCAACTCATTTGCAACTCATTTTGGTCTGTTTGAAAAATGTAAAAAATTTTCTATTTTCAGGCTACAAGTTTTCTGTGGAAGAAGTTGTAGAACTCGTCCGTCAATTTGTTTATTTGACTATTTGATTATAATGTCGACTGTTATTAAAAATTTCATGTATAATACTTTTTTAGTATATCACAATATACAATATTGTAGTTTTGACTGGTTACCAAAAATAATTTTGCTCTCGTATTTTGCTAGTATGTATTTTATTACTTTTAAGTATTACGATCAAAAATTTCCATACGTTTTTATGTCGCAAATGACACATTGATCAGGCCGAGGTTAGTAAAGATAAAATATAATGATATAGTAATAAAGTAAAAGTTATTTTCAACATATCTTGGTTGAGAGAAAGGGAGGGGGGAACTTCGTTTAATGAAGATATTTTTTAATTTAAACGGCCTGAATAATAAAATAGCGTACACCATTTGTCTTTACAAGACTAGTATAAAAGGAATAAAACGGTCATATAAAATGTATTTTCTTGGTCGACAATATTATTTTGTTCTTATAATTTGTTGTTACTATATACATACATGTATGTACTTATAATTTAAACAAATATCAATTCCGATACAATACAGTTTGTATAAATAATGTTAACGTTTTCCAATGACATATTAACAAAAAAAAATAGACCAAAGCATAAGTCTCAACTGTATGTGAACAACAAAAATCGCTGTTTACTTATGGGTTTTTTTTTAAAAGTTTTTGTTCTATCGTAAGATAATTTATGATTTAAGATATATTATGTTTTGTACAACTGTTGTACGTACTTTAAACTTAGTCAGAAACATACATTTTGGTGCGAAACAACAATAGGCAAATTTTTATTTTCTAACAAGTCTCGTACACGTCACGTACATATTTTGAACTACAATGTTATCGCCTTTTATTATTTTAATAATATTAAATTAATATATGACTTTATAAAGTCTGTATGGAAAGATTACCTAACCTAACTGATCTAGCCCAGTTTACTTTAATGATCTTCGTCGTTAATGGTTTTTTCTGTACATTTTTGTCTTTTACAAAGATGAATCCTGTGTGTACAGTGTACTGTCGATAAAATTAATTAAAGATGTTGTTTTTCTCTAAAACGCACCTTTTTGTCGGGCATTTTCTTTAATTTGTACCATCTATCTCAATACTTTCATTGATTTGCTTATGTAACCAATTAAAATAGTAATTACCCTTCTATACTCGATAATTACCATTATAAATACTCTCTAAGCACAACAGGTGAACATAATCTATCTCTCTCTCTCTCCCTTGAAGCACTGCCACGCATATGAGTCTTCAAACAAGGGTTATCATTATGTACTATAAAGTTCAAACAAATCATACGTGATTTTAACTTCCATAGAAAGATCTCAGTTCTTACTATGTATTCTAGCAGCCTTTTTTTTTAGTTTTAAATATATTTATACAAAAATGTACTTGTATAAAAACCTTCAACGAGCAGTAGAGTGGATTTTCTCTAAAATTATGTGAGAAAGTAATAGAGTGAGGTCATCTCAACAATATCTTTTTAGCATTGATTAAATAGTTTAGTAAAATCTTAATGTATTTATTCACTTTAATTTGAATCTCATTTCGATCTGGAGTTAAAAATGTTTGGTTTTTACGTAATGTGTTTTTTCTTTTTATGTGTGTTTAGTCTCACGCTTTCTTCTAATCCACTGAACTCATATTCTTTGAAGACATGGCCACAGATCTGAAATCGGACCTGAAAGGAACTTAATTGGGTCAAGAAAACATCTAGTTTACAGCTAAATTGGCAATGCTGATTTGTTTTTAGGTGTTTACTCAAGAGCACACATGTTTATTACTAAACTTGGTTTGTTTAAGCATAAAGTAAAAAATATTGTTTTTTATACGTGTCTATTTATCTTACAAGAAAAACAATGTAACATAAAAAAAATATGTTTTTTCTACATCCTACAAAACTTGGAACTGATTTCAGTCTTGAAGTATATCTGCTTACAAAAAGTACTGCGGTAATTCAGAGAGATAAATTTAAAAAAACTATAGGTATAGCTGCTGTGGTCATTAAATAGTTTCAAATCAGTTTTAACTTAAAATCTAATAATTAAATATTCTAAATCCGATTTTAGTGTCTGAAAAAAATTAACATGCATTTAAAAAACATTTTACTGCTATTCTGCGTGGCGTTATACTTTTTGCAATGTCAGGGTGCTCTCCCATCTTATGAAGAGCGTGTAAGTATAACGAGCACTTATATATTTGGTAGTTTGGAGTTATGATGTTTAAATTATAGTACATAATTTAACGTCTAATTATTCTTATTTTGAAAACAATAGGCAATTATTTTTGACATTGTCAAGAAATATGAAAAGCCAGATGGCATAGACATTGAAGGAGATGGCGTGCGGACAATAAACTTCGAAGGTGTAAAAGATATCATAAAAGAAGTATTGCCGAAACTCCACAAACACAAAGAACTTACCAGTCTTTCTAAATTAGAAATGATAGGATCAAGTAATAAACAATAGACAAATACCAAATAAATGCATTAAGTAAATTTTTCAAAAAATGTTGAAAAGAAATTGTAATAATCAAGTTTGTTAATTATATGTATAGGTGCACTCTTTTATATTTTTCAGCAAAAATTCTGAACTCAAAAACCAAATAGAATATTAAAAAAATTAGGGAGATTATATTTATATTAGTGTACAAAAAAAAAATTAGTAAAATGAGAGATATAGAATTAGTCTTAAAAAAATGTATATTTAAATGTCGATAATAGTATAAAACAGTATAATATTAATTAACAACACATTATTTTCAATTCCTTCTGGGCAAAATTGTTTTTATTTGGTTATTTAACACATTTGCAATATTTTGTGATTTCAGGCTATAAATATACATTGGAGCAAGTTCAAACATTTGCCAAAGAGTACTTACAATTAAAAGAATTAGGTCCGGTTATTGAGGTAAACAAAAAACCATATTACAGACAAAATACTAGTTAAGTTGTAAATATTCCAAATTTCAACTATTTTTAATAAATTAGCTTGCAATTCACCTTGTAAGATTTTTGCTGATTTGTACAATTTTTAAAATTATTGTTTAGAGCATTAATCATGCTTGTGAGTTTTTTTAATATCTATTTTAAATCTATATTGCTAAGATCTATTATCTATTATGTATGTATATTTTTATTTATTCTAAAATCAATAGAATACACTAAAAGAACTATTCTATCAATATAAATTCGGACACAGAATAAAATTTCATGATTTAAAACACCTGCTTGGCTTATTACGTTCTGGTAAAGTAGTAGAAGAACATCCTGATGCTGAGTTTCCATATCTTAAGTACCCGAAAACGGCAGTACCGTACAAACTGGAGAATTCAGGTAATAATCAATAAGATTTTTACTAAAAAATCATATATCTCAGACCAGACAATATATTGAACAATTTTTAGTGTACAAAATAGGTAAAACAACATTTGAGATATAATGATTAGGGTTTTTTTAAATGTGTTAAACTGTACTGATAATATGAAATTTTAATTTACATTACTATTCTTTACTTACAATATTTTTAAATAAAACATTTTTGCAAGCGTAACACATTATTATTCACAACTTATATTATGCTGTTAAGTTGACCTGATTCATATGTTTAAAAATGTATTATATTTTGTACTTTCAGTTTACAAATTTACTATAAAGGAAGTTGAATCAATCGTCATTCAACATTTGTACCACGGTAGTTTTATTTAATTATTAACTGTTTATATATTTATATATATATATATATATATTAACAGTGTATTAACATACGATTATTGTAGTTTTGATTAAATAATAAATAATTTTGTTCTATTATTTCATTGTTTTGATTTTTTACTTGAAGTATAATTGCCTGATCCCAGCTGATTGAAATATGGATAAATTTTTGGACTGGATACCCATTTGAAATATGTGTTACGTTTAAAACCGTTATAGATTCGCATCAGAACGTATATTTATAAATGTTTTTATCACTTTCAGTTGTAATAATTCATCCAGATTTGTGACCTTTTCCACTCAAATACGATTTGTCCCAACTATGATTTGACCCCACTGTACTGTTTTTTTTTTTACTAAAACACTTTTTTTATAACCGCTAAAAGTAATTACTGTTATAACGAATATATGCACAGCTATGGTCTATATATCAAATAATAACAAAACAAAGTACAGAACTAAAGTCTGAAATTAAATATAAAAAAGACATCTGATGTTACTCAATTACAATAACAAGTTTTTCAGAAAACTATATTTTGAACATCTATAACTTATGTATCATAAAAAAAAATTATTAACAAAAAAAAAACTGTATATTTTACTTATGTAAAAACGTACACTTGAATACGGTTCAAAGGAACAAATATTTTTTCAGTAGAATTAAAAATTGTACTGTATCGTTTAACGAATAATATTATTTTATATCTAAATTTTCTTTTATTTAACAAATATGTTACGCTCAGCGGTCGTGGTGGACTGATCGCAAACGATTGCACATTAAATAAACGAAAGCCATCCTAAATTTTGGACATTCTAGTGTAATAACAAACTTTTAAAATTTTAGTTTTTTTTTAGATTTTGGGTTTCTTAAATTTAGTTGAAATAATAATTTTACACTTTTTCGTAAGCAACGTAAAAATGCATCCTTATAATATAATAAGGGGTTCAACTCGAGTTTGAATATTAGTAATTTTCGCTGGTATTTAAGAAAAGAATTTGGGCAAAGTGATAGCGAAAATATTCATCAAATATAAGAAACCAAAATAATTTAAGGAGAATTTGGATTTACAAAATATCTATCGTCTAAACTCATCACATTGAGGTCTGCGTCGTGGGTACTCAAAATACTACTTCTGTATTGGCATTAAATAGGGCAGTTATGTATGAAAAAATAGGTAAAAAAATACCTTTACTGTATACCCTGCCTCCCGTAAAAAATGAATGTCTTACAACAGGTTAGGTCACCCTGTATTATCAAAAACATATAGCTTAGCACCAAAAGATATACATTCAACTTAAAATGTTCATGGCACGCTTGTGAAACGTATATTAAATTTATATAAACAATAAAATGTTTTGATGTTTACTTTACACCATAGGGTACATAAGAAAAAACCAGCTGCCAGTTTTGTTTTGCTTTATTTTTCGAAAAATGTTTTCTGTACTTACGCCATATTGCTCAAAATGTGCTTCAAATTTTCGATAAAATGTAAAATCTTAGTTGATTTAAATATTAAATTTGTTTAAATACCTATATATATATATTGTCTGTCGCATACAATTGTAGTTTTGGTTAAATAATAAATCATTTCGCTCTTTTATTTTGTTATAATTAATTTTATTGCTTTAAGTATAATTACCCGATCCCAGCTGATTTTTAACACAGATAAGTTTTTGGGGTGGATACACATATGAAACTGCATTTCGTTGTTTTATTATAAAATGAAGTCTTGCGTTAAATAAGAAAATTACTGAAAACCTTACAAATTAGTTAGTTTTCAAATGCGTTACATTTTTTAATGAAATTTGATTAATTACTCTATATTAATTGTGTCCTAATTAATTTTGTCATACAGTGGTTTTAACCTTTTTTTTTTGTCTGGAACTAAGATAAAAAAAATGCTTCAAATAAATAAAAAATTCCGTAGTCAATTTCTAGGCTGCTATGTGTAAGTGAATCAACAGTCAATGTATATTTGAGAATATTTTAAATATTATTTATGATGTATCGGTAACTTTGGCAATAAATTATTACAGACAGACCATCAACCCTATTCGTATTGACCCTAATACAATTAGGATACATTTTTAAACTATATTATTGGCATTAGGTTTAATATGATTTTATCAATAATTGTATTTCTACCATTACATATTCGCATCGGAGCGTTTATTTTAAACACACTAAAACCTACATAAATTCTACATTTTTGCACTAAATCCGCTCAAACCTAGACCAAACTCAAGAGAATTTTGTCAGCAATCAGAATTTCCGGTCAAATTGCCCATTTTTATGATTTAAATTTTCAAAATTTACAAACAACCAAAACTTTAACCTAGCTCAAAATTTTCAAAAATCTGAATTTTTTTTCCAAAAGTACCACACCAATATGGCTGTACTGTGGCTTAAAAGATTCACAAATGTCTCAGGTTGCCTTTTAACCTATACATATGTGTTGATTGTACAAATATTTTTAAAATAGCAAGAATAAACTAGGTTTCCCCAAGGTATATCCAACACAACACACTAATGACTACTTGAATTCTAAACCAAAATTTCGATAAGGCTCAAAAATTTCGAAAAACTGAAGAAGAAGATGAAAGAAGAAGATGATGAAGAAGAAAGAAGGAGAAGAAGAAGAAGGAAGAAGAAAGAAGAAAAAAAAGGAGAAGAAAGATGAAGAAGATGAAAGAAGGTTAGGTTTAAAATATAGACCCAATTCGAAATTTACACCTAATATAAAATATACAACCAATATAAAATATACACACAATATAAAATATACACCTGATTTAAAATATAGACCTAATTTAAAATATACACACAATTTTTCTTTCTTGTTCCTCTTTTTTTTCTTCTCCTTCTTCTTCTTCTACACCAGATTTAAAATATACACACAATATAAAATTTACACAAAATATAACATATACACCTAATTTAAAATATATATTAAATTTGAATATGGTATATATTTACACCAGATCTGTTGTATATTTTAAATTTCGTGTATAAAATATACACCAGATCTGGTGTAAATATTTACCAAATTCAAAATTTGGTGTATATTTTATATTTTGTGTTTATTTTAAATTTGGTGTATATTTACATTAATATTTTTGTTGTTGGTGTAGGCATGACAAAATAGATAGGTATGATGTCAAAATACGAGTTTATGAATCGAATGCGCAGATATGGCGATAGCTTTTCTCCGCCTGTGATTGGCTATAAATTATATCTTATCAGGAAATTATATGCCCGCCAAAACTTTAGTTTGTAAATGATGTATATAATAAATAGAACTTAATTAGAGAATTATTATCATTATAATGATTATAATTATTATTATTTATAATTATTATATTGATTACTACCGCCTGATAACGTTTGGAGAAAAGCAAGATGGCTGATACTGCGTATCACGACAATTGACATCATACCTATCTATTTTGTCATTTGTCTTTTGTTGTAGCACCCGTCGAGTACACACGTGTCTCCGGCAGCTTCGCGTCATAGTGTTTTTTTGTGCGAGTTATATGCGTCTGTTTTTTAAAACTTTAGCTAAATGACGATCTCTTGATTTACACGCAACGTCCAGCTTGTTTAATTATTTAAACGCACTTTTAGCACGGTGACAGCGGAGTCGCCATGAATCTGTAAATGCATTAGTTTCCACAATTTAATTAAAATCACTTGAGGGTTAGGCGCACGGAATAATTGATAGCTATACTTATTGTAGTGCAAAGAAAAACGAGTGACAATAAAAATAGAACCTCAGAAAAATGTTTGTTTTGCCTGCCAATCACTAAAGAATTATCTGATTCCTTTGATTTTACTGATTTAACGGTTATAAGTTCAAACCAAATAATTTGTTTTTAATTGAGAGCATGCCTCTGGATTAAACCTTCGTACAATCATTTCTATCTATAAAATTTAAATAAATACATAAGAAAATCGGTAAAAATGACTTCTATCTGGAACTAGTTTACAATGGTCTCTAAAACGATATTATTAAAATCAATAAGGTTCTTTTTGGCAGATCGGTTAGGCTTAAATCTATACTGCTTATCAACTAAAATAGAATTAATCGAGTGCTGAATATTACTCAGAACTATCTATTCGAAAAGTTTCACAGTGTGGTTTAAAACTGAACTCGGTCTATAATTTTAATTTACATAGGTTTTATCTCTAAGTCCAAATTGACAAACAGAATAGTTAATATTTGTAAATAACTAATGCTAATTGTGTATCCGGTTTTTTCTTTATTTATATTTTCAGAAAATTGTGTGACAGTCATATTTTTTTAAAGTTCATTATTTTTAGTGTTAACACTAACTATTTTAGTATACATTTTTTTTAGTATCAAGTTGTTAATACATAATCATAAATCATAAGTCAGATGTACACATTAATATGTTGATTAATCTACACAATGAAAATGTATTTCGGTGCTAGTAATATTTTTATATTATCCCGATTTTAACCTTTCCTTCCACGCCGTATCTGAATCCCAAATCGTAGAAACAACTATCAAAAATGTCATTAACATAACAATCTATTTCGTTCCCTATGTAGTCCACTAAAGTCATTTCCTGCGGTATTAACTGGTTGCTCTTTTTGTGCACAAAATTTTCGTAAAATTGCTCTGCACTCCATTCTGTGTGTTTCGTATTGTCACAGTTTCGGAAGATAAAACTGTATACTTGGATATATACTTCGGAGAAATATGCACTGATTTTTTGTATTTCAACGTCGATCAGGTCCACGTCGATACCGCTTGCCGGCATTTTTGATGACGTTGCTGGACCTACAGTTGAAGTATACTCGATCAATATTTCGATGGTGGCCATTAAACTACATTTACGTCCCAATTGTGGAACTAGCGAGTAAAGAAACTCCAACGCGTCCTTCATGCATTTAAACCTCGGCGACACGCTGTGAAGTTTGATCAGAAGCAAACGAAAACAATCGTAATACCATTGTTGCGAATAGTAAGACCTTTGTTTTCCGCTTCGACAAACCCATACAAAACGTTGAATGAGCAACTTGTACTTAGAAATAATATCTGCGTATTTACACTTAAGCAAAGTCCTGATCTCCTTATGTCTTTCCAAGACGTTGGTTTCGTCGATAGGATTCCGGTTTGACGATATGCCTTCGAGTATTGCGGACATTGGATCCGAGACATCTTTTCTTTTATTTATTAGAATTTTAACGTTGTACATGCCAGCCCTCCAACCCGAATGGCGCACCAACATGTTTAATTTATTAGCGAGCTCAGATTTTTGTGATTCGGTCATGTAAACCGAAACAACGGGTGTAAAACAAGTTACAGCAACCCATACTAATATTGAAATCGATATTTTAGAATGCATTATTATGGCGACTAAAAAACAAAACACGGTAGCAGGATTCGATGAAAATTATCAACTGTCGGACGGAGCGTTAAACAATTTGGTGAACATTTTGATTTATTGGATGTTTATTTAAGCACACGCCAAGACGATTTGCCGATAATTCTCGAATCAAGCTCTTGATTTGCACGCAACGTACCACGTGTTTATTAATTTAAGCCCACATTTAATTGACACTGTAACAGCGGTGTCGGTGTGAATCCGTAAATTCATATGTTTTCCAACATTTAATTTAGACCACTTGTCGGTTAGGCGCACGAAATAATTGAAAACCTAATCATTTTCTCAGATCTGTATTCTTCAAATCTGAATTTTAATGTTATACTATTACTATATGTATAGAGTTTGGTCAATAAACCCATTTACCTATTTTTGTCTAAAGAGTATACAACAAAAATAGTACTTTTAGATTTGGCACCTAATTTTCGACGTTTCTTATACTGTCTTTTAGAATATTTATTATAATATTATAATATTTATTAATAATAGAATAATAGATAATAAGATGATAATAATAGAATGTTAAGTGCATACGTGTTCAATTATTATTTGTGATTACGGGAGTGTTTTTTTTTAAATGACTAACAATGCAAACAATAAATTTCTTGAGCAGAAAATGACAGAGCTCAAAACTTGAAACTGTTTTCATTTCTCAAGTATATTCTTTTCAATCACAATCATCAAGCAATAATACAATATTCCCATAACATTATAACAGCAAATACTATAAAGGTGTGCTTAAAAAAAATATAATTATTATACATCTTATATCAATTTTTAACACCGTGTCTCGCAAACGTGTTTAGTTTTTTCGTTGCTACAATATGCATTCGCAAACGTTGATTTCAATACTAGTTTGGGTTGCTGCACTTTGTTTCACACGCGTTGTGTCGGATTTCAAATCGGAACTTGTTAATAAATTAAACATGCTGGTCTGTCATCCGGGATGGCGGGATGGGATGCACAACGTTAAAATCTTTATACATAATGACAAAGATATCTCGGATCCCATGTCCGCCATTCTTGAAGCCATATCGTCGAACCGAAATCCGGTCGACGAATCCAACGTCCTGGAAAGATACAAGGAGATCTGGACTTTGCTCATGTGTAAGTACGGTGAGATTATTTATAAATACAAGTTGCTCTTACAACGTTTTGCATGGGTTTGTCGAAACGAAAAATATTCCGACAATACGTGGCAAAATTATTACGCTTGTTTTCGTCTGTTTCTAACCAAACTCCACAGCGTGTCATCGAGATTTAATTGCATGAAAGACGCGTTAGAATTAATTTTCTCGCTAGTTCCACAATCGAGACCTAAGCATAGTATAATGATCGCCACCGAGAGATTGACCCAGTACACTTCAACTGTAGGGCCGGAAACGTCATCAAAATTGTCCTCACACCGTATCGACGTGGAAGTGATCGATACGGAAATAAAAAACATAAGCAAATTTATGTCGGAAGTGTATGTTCAAAACGTATATCGTTTTACACAACGACATTGCGTTATTGCGAAACTCACAGAATGGACTATACCGAAATTGATTGAAGATATTAAGTCCAAAAAGAGAAACCAGATGATACTGGAGGAATCGACTATGGTGGAATATGTAGTAAACGAATTCGATTGTTACGTTGATGAAATTTTAAACAATTGGTTCTACAATTTGGGCTTCGCATACGGCGTTGAGGGAAAGGTTACCATAAGTATAATTTAAAATATTATTAGCATTAAAATACCGATTTATTGTATAAATTAATCAACATAATAAATGACTTGAAAATGTTTTTTTTTCTAATTCTATATTAACAACTTGATATAAAAAAAATTTGTCATTTTATTTTATAACCACATACATGAAGAAGTATTGTACCTAAATAATTTGTTATCAAAAAAAAAAAAAATTTTTTAAAAAAATGGCTGTCACGCAAATTTTGGAAAATGATAATAAAAAGAGAAAACCGATTCACCACTAGCGTTTGTTATTTACAAATTTTAAATATTCTCATTGTCAATTAAGACTTGAAAATTAAAATTATTCTATTGGGGGAAGAATCAAACTACTAAAAGTTGTTACCACTGTGTAAATATTATTTATTTTATTAATCTTAGATGTAGATATCACTAGCTAGGAACGTCTTATTGTAAATAAAAAAAAAAAATTTATATTTAATTTGATTTTGAGTTGTAACAATATTAGTATGTTGTATCTATTACTGAATAGTTACAGAAACGAGATGGTTACTTAGTCCATTAATACTACCATCAATACAATTTTCAAAACCTATATAAAAAAATACCCTAAAAAGAGTAAAATTAATGAAAAGGTTGTAACCAGAAAAGTGCTAATGATAATATTTTTAACTTCGGTACGGAGCTGAAGATATACATTACATTTTTATAAAAAAAATGTATATAATTTATAGTTGTGCAATTGATGATAAATTTTATTATTTAAATGTCTTTTCAATCGTTTTCTCAAAATGTTTATTGATAATTTTGCTATTGTTTATTACTTATTATATCCATCTTTAATTGGGCGTCTTTATCAATGGGTATAGCTATACTCTTTGCCACTCTTACACCTTGAATGACATAGCCTAATAGTATAAATTTTATGATATCTTGATATTGATTTTGTTCGAATAATTATTTTACCAATTCCTATTTTTATCAAAATAGGAATAGACAAAAAAACGTTTATTAAAATTTACAAATAAAACATTTTTAGTAAAATAATGGGAACGTTAAAAACATAGGGTCAATTTTCTAAACAATAATTTACATTTTGCATAAGACAGCAAAAACCTAAGAAATGTATTAATTATAAATTTTCATTACAGTAGAGTATAGGCATAATGGAATCAAAGCAACGAGGAGACGGAGAAGTCACAGGTCTACAGACATTATTATAAATAAAAGAAATAAATTTGAATAAAATCACCTAAAAAATTTAACATCCTTATCCCCATACTCATCCCTAACCACACCCCCATCCCTATCCCTACCCCCACAGTGTTCACTTGTGTATCCAAAAATGTGTGCGGTTGGTTTATTGGTGGGGCAAAGTTCGAGGTTCAAGTCAAAGTAAACTACCGAAATAGAGAAATTACGTTTTTTTCTTTCATTTATATTTTTTACGCCAATTTTTAAAAAGACATGTTTTCGATCAAATCAAACATAAATGGTTTATAATTACAAAAAAAAAACCCAGCATAAATTTGTAAATACTGTTAAACGTTTTGTAAGATGTTCGGTTTAAATAAATGCCGTTTATAGAAGTATAGCAATTTTTTTTAATATGCGTGTAAAATGTTCAATAAGTGTACACGTGTGCATTTATTATGTGTAAGTACTAGGTAGGGCCGTTTTAAATTTTTTTTTCTAAGTCGTTACACATTGTAAAACACTTGTATAAACAAAAAGTGATACATCGATTGTCGAAATCGAAAACACACTCAACAAAATAACGGCAATCTATACATTTTTAAAAGTATTAGAAATTTATATGGAATATTCTTGAAGCAAAGTACAACTGATGACTCTAAAAAATGACAAAAAACCCTTCTCCTAGATATGGTGGGATCTATTCTTTTTTTCGCATTTTTAGCTGAAGCTTTAAGGATTATGACTTTAAAATTAAACCTTAGGTAAATTTAGAGTTACTATTATAGTTTGTTAAACTTTAATTTTTAAAGAAACCCCCCACCCCCCCAAATAAAAGGAAAAATTGCACTTCGCCATCTGTAGTTAATTTCTAGGTTTTTATATGTAAAGGAATGAAAATAGTTTAAGTGCCCTCGAATCTAAATCTATAAAATCTTTTTTGTAGATTTGTATTTATTTTTTTTTTTTTAATTTAATATATTTTGTTTTATATGATCATGACTGAAATTTTAAACATTTTTGACTACACAATTATATAATTGTTTATAAATAAAATATTGGCTAGACATTAATTGAGTTAAAGTAAATGGTTCATTATTATACCTATCATGACAAAACTCAAAACTTGCTTCAGGAGGATAGAGGCAATTTATTAAACCGAAATAGGACAGTTGAATTTATTAATAAAATAAACTACTAAGGTTGAAAATTTAAAGCTTTTTTAAGATTTGTAGAGTATTTTTTCAATAGAATATAAAATAAAATAAACTTTTAAAGTTACACCTAATGATGTTAAATTAATAGTATTTTATCGTATCTGTATTATCATTTCATGAGTTCGTTTATTTTACAATGTGAGTAAAGTGCTTATTGTGTTTGATGTCCTGCGTTATCTGTAATAAAAAAACAACAACAAATATTATTATTAGGTAATTTAATATAAGAATAGAGTTACAGGCAGTCTGTATTAATGATATTAATATGTTAGTTACGTTTTCGATGTCAGCACAGTTTTTAAATCAAATATTTAAAGTTAAATAAACTTTGTATCAAAAATGTTTTTAAAAATTTCCCAGTTTTTGGTTTTATTCAATAAAGTTACTAGATTAGTATGGCATTAAAGGAGCCTCCACGAAGATTAAATACTTACTAGTAACAATCAGGCGCCACTGGAGCGGCGGATATCTTTGATAAAAATATCTGTCAACCAATCCTTCAAAAACCGGTACCGGACACGATAAGAAGAAGACTGGATTAGTGCGGATTGGAAGATTATTTTTAAATTAAAGAGGACCAGAGAATTAAGGTCTAATATACTTTTAATTTATTTTTGACAGTTGCTTGCCCTGTTAGAAACAAAAATGTCAAGATATCAGGACGTTACCTGTTTGTTGTCGACCAGTTAGTTAGGCTACGAGGAGCAGTACTTGAGTATTTTTTTAGACATGGATACTTGGTTTAAAATGATGCCTTTAGAGTTGATAGAGTGGCAATTTAAGTTAGTATTTTTTGCGTTAAATCACCTCATACAATAAAAATATAGCCTAGTAATGAGAAATAATCGAAAAATTGTTCAACAGATATATTGTTTCTAGGGGCAGTATACAGCAGCAAAATTTATAGGAAAGTGATTTTAAATAATTTGTATAGGGACAGATTGTAAATAAATTATCTAAAATTGTAAGTAGGTATTGTATTTTATAAAGGATTAAATAATTATAGCAGCACCTCCACGTGCTGAGTTGCTAGGAAGGGTTGTAAGTAGGACAACATAGCTAGGAAAAGATATTTTGGATGTATTAGTAAAGTTGTCAAGGTATATACAAAGCTAAAGAGCAAATCTTCATGGAATAAGTCCATATCTCGCTTCTGTAACTATTTAGTAATAGGTCCAACATACCAGTATTGTTACAACACAAAGTCAAATTAAAAACTAAGGGAATAAGTTTTACTCAGTGGTAACACCATATATTATATTGAATCTTCCTCCAACAAAATAATTTAAATTTTCATGTATTAATTGACAAAGAGAATATTTTTAAAAACAATTAATATATTCCAAAACATATGTGACAACAATTTTTTTTAAAATTTTATTTTTTCTTGTGTTAACTCAAGTTATTATAATCTACGTGTACTCGGATGAGGTTATAAAATAAAATGCCACGTTGACACTTTTTTTTTTTTGATATAAAGTTTTTATTACATAATTTTCTTAAAAAAATATCCAAAAGTCATGTATATACAATAATATGTTGATTAATTTATACAATAAATCGGTATTTTAATGCTAATAATATTTTAAATTATACTTATGGTAACCTTTCCCTCAACGCCGTATGCGAAGCCCAAATTGTAGAACCAATTGTTTAAAATTTTATCAACGTAAAAATCGATTTCGTTTGCTATATATTCCACCATAGTCGATTCCTCAGATATTATCTGGTTTTTCTTTTTGGATATAAAATCTTCATACAACTTTGATATAGTCCATTCGTTGTCTTTTGAAATAACGCAATGCTGGTAGATGAAATTTTTCACGTTCTTGACATATATCTCCGACATGTATTGGCTTATGGTTTTTATTTCCAGATCGATCACTTCTACGTCTATAGCATGTGCGGACACTTTTAATGACGTTTCCGGCCCTACGGTTGAAGTGTACTGGGTCAATCTCTCGGTAGCGATCATAACACTACGTTTACGTTCCGACTGTGGAACTAGCGAGAAAATTAATTCCAACGCATCTTTCATGCATTTGAATCTCGGTGACACGCTGTGGAGTTTGATCAGAAACAGACGAAAACAAGCGTAATAATTTTGCCACGTACCGTCGGAATATTTTTCGTTTCGGCAAACCCATAAAAAACGTTGTGTGAGCAACTTGTACTTATAAATAATCTCGCTGTACTTACACATGAGCAATATCCAGATCTCCCTATATCTTTCCAGGACGTTGGATTCGTCGACCGGATTCCGGTTTGTCGATATGGCTTCGAGTATTACGGACATGGGATCCGAGATATCTTTGTTTTTTATTAATCGAATTTTAACGTCTTGCATGCCATCCCGCCATCCCGAATGGCGCACCAACATGTTTAATTTATTAGCTAGTTCCGATTTTTGTAATTGGCTCGTATCATCCGTAACAACGTTTGTAAAACAAAGTACAGCAACCCAAACTAGTATAAAAAACAACGTTTGCGAATGCATTGTCACAGCTACTAAAAAACAAAACACGGTAGCAAGACACGGTGTTAAAAATTGAAATAAAAAGTTTCATAATTAAATTTTTTATTAAGCACACCTCACGAATATTTGCTTTTATTATATTTGTACGCTAAATCTCGCTTTTTAATAATTCAAAGGCATTTTTAATATACACGATACAGCGAAATCGACATAAATCCGTTAATTTATATACTTTCCATATTTGATATATCAGTAGAGTGGGTTACAAGTTATAAACAATGCTATAGAACAAATCTCCATTGGGTAAGTCACTATATAGCTTCTGTAACTATTTAGAATAGACTCAAAATGCTGGTATTGTTACAACACAATCAAATAAAAAATAAAGTACATAATTTTTACAGAGTGGTAATACCTAATAGTAATTTGATTCCTCCCTCAAATAGAAGGATTCAAGTCTCAAGTCATTCTCAAGTCTTAATTGACAATGAGTATTTTTAATAATTGTTTATTACAAATGATAGTGTTGTATCGCTTATCTTTTTTTATTATTATTTTCCAAATATTGAGTAACAGCCATTTTTTTTTAAATTATTTTATTTCGTGATAACTTAAATTTTTTTAGTACACGTGTACATAAGGTTATAAAATAAAATGCCACGTTTCATTTGATATCAAGTCGTGAATACATACCTATGTTTAAAAAAAAATATTTTCAAGTCATATATTATGTTGATTAATCTATACAATATATCAGTATTTAGATGCTATTAATATTTTAAATAATCCTTATTGTAACCTTTCCTTGCTTGCCGTATCCAAAGGCCAAATTGTAAAACCAATTGTTTAAAATTTCATAAACGAAACAATCGATTTTGTTTACTATATATTCCATCAGAGTCGATTCCTGCATCTGGTTTCTCTTTTTGGACTTAAAATCTTCAAACAATTTCGGTATAGTCTATTCTGTGAGTTTCGGAATAACGCAAGTTGTTAGTATAGAATTAGAACAAAAAAATATTTTCAAGTTATTTATTATGTTGATTAATTTATACAATAAATCGGTATTTTAACGCTAATAATACTTTAAATTGTTTTTATGGTAACCTTTCCCTCAACGCCGTATGCAAAACCCAAATTGTAGAACCAATTGTTTAAAATTTCATCAACGTAACAATTGTATTCGTTTACTATATATTCCACCATAGTCGCTTCCTCGGGTATTATTTCGTTTTTCTTTTTGGATATACAATCTTCATACAATTTCGATGTAGTCCATTCGGTTTCTTTCGGAATAACGCAATGTCGTTGTGTAAAACGATATACGTTTTGAACATATACTTCCGACATAAATTTGCTTATGTTTTTTATTTCCGTATCGATCACTTCCACGTCAATACGGTGTGCGGACAATTTTGATGACGTTTCTGGCCCAACAGTTGAAGTGTACTGGGTCAATCTCTCGGTAGCGACCATTATACTATGCTTAGGTCTCGATTGTGGAACTAGCGAGAAAATTAATTCCAACGCATCTTTCATGCAATTAAATCTCGATGACACGCTGTGGAGTTTGGCCAGAAACAAACGAAAACAATAGTTATACTTTTGAAGCGCACCGTCGGAATATTTTTCGTTTAGGCAAACACGTATAAAACGTTGTATGAGCAACTTGTACTTATAAATAATCTCACCGTACTTACACATAATCAATGTCCAAATCTCCTTGTATCTTTCCATGACGTTGGACTCGTCGAACGGATTTTGGTTAGACGATATGGTTTCATGAATTGCGGACATGGGATCCGAGATATCTTTGCCATTATTTATTACGATTTTGACATTCTGCATCCCATCCCGCCATCCCGGATTACGGACCAACATGTTTAGTTTATTAACAAGTTCCGATGTGAAATCCGACACAACGCGTGTAAAACAAAGTGCAGCAACCCAAACTAGTATTGAAATCAACGTTTTCGAATGCATTGTCATAGCGACTATAAAACAAAACAAGGTAGCATGACACGGTGTTAAAAATTGTAATAAGATGTTTAATAAATACATTTTTTATTTGAGCATACTTCACGAATATTTGCTTTTATTAATTTTTACGCTACATCCCGCTATTTAATAATTCAAAGGCATTTTTAGTTGACACGGTGACAGCGTAGGAGGCGTGAATCCTTAAACTCATATGTTTCCATAATTTAATTTAAATCACTAATTAGTTAAGCGCATGTAATAATTCAAATTTCGCAAATTAAAAAAAACATCCATCTTTTAAACAGAGAGCTCTGTTATTATATATTATATTATATTATGGAATATTCTATATATATATATATAAATTTAATGTCTGTTTGTCTGTTCTTTATGCATTAGTACACCGTTCATCCGATCGCCATGAAACTTTGGAAAGTTGTTGAGTACACTCCCACAAACCTAACTGGCTTAGTATTTTTCGAAAATTCCACCCCTAAATCCTTAGGGATGGTCTCAAACACGAACTTTGTACTTTAAATACGAAATATTTTCCGTTGCTAACCCAAAATAAACACTTGGTTTGTAACCATGGTAACCACAGTACTCGAGCGAAATGATAGGTAATGGTTAAAGAAACAAGCCGATTCTATGTACCACAATTTTGGGGACGCTTTTCCCTGTTGGAACGGGATCTGGGACCGGGACTGGGACCCTTGAGGAGGACATAATAACCGAAAAAGTGTCACAAAAACGCTGTCGCGCTGTTATCTGATAAGATATTAGAGATGAGGGATGAGGGTGGGGATGGGGAATCGCAATTATTTTACTCAGCCCTGGCAGATTAAATCTCGGGCAACGCCGGGTCCGGTCAGCTTGTATATATATAAAATGTGATAGTACGGGGTACCTGCGGCGCACGGTCGATATAACTAATAATAACATTGTGAGTATCTATAAATATTTACTGGTTTACTGGTTTATCGTATGACATTACATTATACTTAGTGTTGGGAACTATTGACATACAATTTTTTCATGGTTTGATAACTTATGTTCAGGTTTAGACCTAAGTTTACGGAACATTTTCAGAAGCCTATTGTTTAAAAATTAAAAGGTACTTCATATTTATACGTATTTTCCTCAAATAAATAGATTATATATCATTTTGGGTTATGGTTTTCTAATTTTTATCGCACTCTTGTGTCAAATCACCAGGAGCCGCCATTGAGAAATAATCATAAAATTGTTCAACAGATATAATTTTTCTAGGACGGCAGTATACAGCAGCAAAACTAATAGCAATGTGATATAAAACAATTTGTATAGAGGCAGATTATAAATACAGTAGTTTGTCTGAAAAGGTAAGTAGATACAACACAAAATCAGAATCAACCTAAAATTAAAATGAATAATGTTTACACAGTGATAACACCTTATATTAGTAACCCAAATAGAACAGTAAATTTTCAAGTCTTAGTTGACAAAGAGCATATTTGTAAATAACAAATGCTATTTGTATATCAGATGTTTTTATTAATATATATTCCAAAAATAATGTGACAACGATTTTTATTTTTAATTTATTATGTTTTGTGTTTAATCAAATTATTTTAGTCTACGTGTACATGTATAAGGTTATAAAATAAAATGCCACGTTGACACATTCTATTTAATATCCAGTTGTTAATATATATTTGTCTTATACAAGAAGTCAGTCATACACAATGTTATGTTTATTAATCTATACAATAAATCGGTATTTTGACGCTAATAATATTTTAAATATTTTTATTGTAACCTTTCCCTCAACGCCGTATGCGAAACCCAAATTGTAGAACCAATTGTTTAAAATTTCATCAACGTAACAATTGTATTCGTTTACTATATATTCCACCATAGTCGCTTCCTCGGGTATTATCTCGTTTTTCTTTTTGGATATACAATCTTCATACAATTTCGATGTAGTCCATTCGGTTTCTTTCGGAATAACGCAATGTCGCTGGACGAAATGACACACGTTCTTATCATATACTTCGGCGAAATATTTGCCTATGGTTTTTATTTCCACATCGATCACTTCCACGTCGATACGGTGTGAGGACAATTTTGATGACGTTGCCGGCCCTACAGTTGAAGTGTACTGGGTCAATCTCTCGGTAGCGACCATTATACTATGCTTAGGTTTTGATTTTGGAACTAGCGAGTAAATTAATTCTAACGCGTCTTTCATGCAATTAAATCTCGATGACACGCTGTGGAGTTTGATCAGAAACAGACGAAAACAAGCGTGATATTTTTGACGCACATCGTCGGAATATTTTTCGTTTCGGCAAACCCGTATAAAACGTTGTATGAGAATCTTGTACTTATAAATTATCTCGCTGTACTTACACATAAGCAATATCCAGATCTCCCTATATCTTTCCAGGACGTTGGACTCGTCGACCGGATTCCGGTTTGTCGATATGGCTTCGAGTATTACGGACATGGGATCCGAGATATCTTTGTTTTTTATTAATCGAACTTTAACGTCTTGCATGCCATCCCGCCATCCCGAATGACGTACCAACATGTTTAATTTATAAGCTAGTTCCGATTTTTGTAAATGGCTCGTATCATCCGAAACAACGTTTATAAAACAAAGTGCAGCCACCCAAACTAGTATTAAAATCAACGTTTTCGAATGCATTGTCATAGCGACTATAAAACAAAACACGGTATCATGACACGGTGTTAAAAATTGTAATGAGATGTTAAAAAATTAAATTTTTCATAAGCACACCTCACGAATATTTCCTTTTATTAGTTTTTACACTACATCCCGCTGTTCAATAATTCAAAGGCATTTTTAATTGACACGGTGACAGCAGAGTCGGCGTGAATCCGTATATTCATATGTTTCCACAATTTAATTAAAATCACATATTGGTTTAGCGCATGTAATAATTAAAATTTTGCAAATTAAAAAAAAAATCTATCCTTTGAACAAATAATTTATTGCGTTATTGTATTGTAATTTGTTTTCTTTGTATCAATAAACAACTTTAGCCTGCTCGAAATAAAGTAAAGGGACTAAAGTAAAAAATCACCACTTTTATAAGCTAGTAGGGTTCGCTACAATTTTTGAGAAAAAAAATTAGGGATTTTGAAAAATTGAATTATGGAATGACTAAACGGATTTCTTTGATCATAATATGAACTAACTTTGCTAACTGTGCTTTGTTCGGATTGTGTTGGCTTATACTGAGCTTGATTCAAAGTTCACTTTGTACGGGTTGTGCTTGGTTTAGACTGTGCTAGCTTACACTGTACATGTTTAGACTGTAATCGGTTTGAACTGTGCGTGATTCGGGCTGTGCTTGGTTTAGATTTTTCTTACTATTTCCAAATTCACATCGAAGCGTATAATTGTGAGAAAATAACAGTAGTAATTACTTTGACCCAACTTCCTTTTTACTTTTTTATACGGTATTTAGTTTAGAGTGTACTGGTTTATACTGTGCCTGTTATTAATGTACACAGTCTAGTTTTCTACTTCATTAATTTTCTTAACAAGGTTTTTTATTATGATAGTTTTATATTATACACAGATTCGCTTCAAAACGTTTCATCTGATTAAATTACTTACAGATACTTACTTCCTAATGTATTGATATCTACTGTGTCTATATTTTATGCTTTACTAGGTACAGATTGTGTGATCGATACTGTATTGGTTAAAAACTGTAATAGTTTTTAACTAATACTTGTCTACCTTTTTTTTAACTAGTTAATTTTTACTGTATATAGTATTTTTTTGTATTGTAAAAATATATTTTAACAGTCTGAACCTAGCACAGTATGAAATTACCAAACTAGGGTCCAGTATTTATAGATTCACATCGAAGCGTTTTCTAAAATGTAATTTTATTACTACCTTTAAAATCACAGGTTTTATTATATTGGTTTATAAACCAGCTACAAGATTAAATACTGGTACCTAATTATAGAACCTTACATCATATGCTAAATTATATATAACTAGTTTAGGTTTATTATTCAGATTTTCTAGACCTGGGATTATATTTTTGCAAATTGTTATATGATGACCACGTCATCAATATAGGTAAATTTATAAAAATAAATAGGGGCAGTGCTTCCGATGACTCGAGACTGATTACTAAACAATTAAATTAACTTAACGCTTAGTTGCAAATTGTAAAACAATATAAAAGGCAATACATGGTTCGTCGCTGTCCGTCTACAAGGTTTAAGTTCGAGAGTTCGTTAATTTAACACCTAGTAGTCTCACATTAGAGCTACATTCATTTTTATTTCAACAAATCTCTCACTAAAAAATAAATGTAGGTATTTTGAAAAGCACTAATTTTAAGTTGCAAGGTTTTTATATCCCAAGCCCAAATGTCCACCAATGTTCCACACAAATTTTTAATATACTATATGCGTTTGTTTAATGAATATAAATATCCTTGTCTATTAAGCAACAAAATACCTAGGTATCATCCTTCGGCGGCTCGGTAATTTTTTTATGTAGCCTTTAAGCTATTAGGGTGGCTAAAAGTAGTATTTTCGAGTTCATCTAAATGGCGCAAAATGGTAACATGTTTTGTACCACGGAGTCTAGATTATGCGAAAGCAATATAGATGCAAAATACTGGGAATCAGTTGTGATAGACTAAATGAGCACCAAAATCACAATTAAAATTAATATAAACCATCTTTACAGAGCTTACCTTACAGGCTATAGTAGTTTGATTCTTCCACAAATAGAGGAATTAAAATTTCCATGTCTTATTTGATATAGAGAATATTTGTAAATAACAAGTGCTATTGGTATATCGGTTTTGTTTAATTAATAAATTCCAAAAATTATGTGACAGTGATTTTTTTTTTTTTTAAGTTCATTGCTTTTTGTGATAACTCAAATTATTTTAGTCTACGTGTATAAGGTTATAAAATAAAATACCACGTTGACACATTTTATTCGATATCAAGTTGTCAATACATGTTTGCCTTAAACAAAAAAAACAGAAAAACACACTTTTATGTTGATTAATCTACACAAACAAAGCGGTATTTCGATGCTACTAATACAATTTTAAATAATCCTTATTGTAACCTTTTCCTCTACGCCGTTTGCGAAGCCCAAATTGTAGAACCAATTGTTTAAAATTTCATCAACGCAACAATCGATTTGGTTTACTATATATTCCAACATGGTCGTTTCCTGCGGTATCAGCTGTTTACTCTTTTGGTACTTAAAATCTTCGTACAATTTCGGTGCAGTCCATTCTGTGAGCATCGGAATAACGCAATTTCGGTGGGTAAATTGATATACGTTCTTATCATATACTTCGGCGAGATATTTGCCTATGGTTTTTATTTCCACATCGATCACGTTCACATCGATAGCGTGTGCGGACAATTTCGACGAAGTTTTCGGCCCTACGGTTGAAGTGTACTGGGTCAGTCTCTCGGTGGCGATCATTACACTATGTTTAGGTTTCTGGTTTGGAACTAGCGAGTACATAAAGTCCAACGCGTCTTTCATGCATTTAAATCTCGGTGACACGCTGTGGAGTTTGGTCAGAAGCAATCGGAAACAAGCGTAATACTTTTGACGCGCATCGTCGACATTTTTTTCGTTTCTGCAAACCCATATGTACCGTTGGATGAGTGTCTTGTACTTGTAAATAATCTCGCCGTACTTGCACATAAGCAATGTCCAGATCTCCTTGTGTCTCTCAAGGACGTTGGATTCGTCGACCGGCTTTTGGTTTGACGATATGGCTCCAAGTATTACAGACACGGGATCCGAGATATCTTTGCTTTTCATTAATCGAATTTTAACGTCGTGCATGCCATCCCGCCATCCCGAATGACGCACCAACATGTTCAGTTTATAAGCTAGCGCCAATTTTTGTAATTGGCTCATATCAGCCGACACAACGCGTGTAAAACAAAGTACAGCGACCCAAACTAGTATTGTATTCAACGTTTGCGAATGCATTTTCATGACAATTAAAAACAAAACGCTGTAGAACGACGTGCGACAGTGTTAAACAATTTAAGTAAATTGTTTAGCAATTCAATTTTTATTTAAACACATGCCCAGACTATTTGCCAATAATGTCGCATCGACCTCTTGATTTATACGCAACGTCCTGTTTACTTTTTTATTAGGTCGGCAAACATATTTTTTTTTTTTGAAGTCATGTATGCTCTGAACCATGGTTATCTACTCTGTGTATCTACCGTTTTAACCCTAAAAGCAAGTTATATTAATTTATTAATAATATAAATTTATATTTTCTTATATTTCGGTATCCAAGACTAAAAATAAATATTTCATTTATACTAATGTTTTATACATACAAGAAATAATAAATATCTATAATTAACTAATAAATAAATAACTAGCAACTGATATTCAAACAATAGTTAAATAATTGTCTTGACCAGAACAAAAACACTATACAAATAGTATTGGAATAAACAGCTATATCTGATAAAAATGATGTTTTATTTCAATATTCTTAGTTTAGGCATTTAGGATCAATGATTGAATTTGCTTGGATGTTTGATAATTTATCCGTAAGATAGCGCTAATAATTATGTGTGTGATTTTTTTTCTGATAGTATAGTTAGTAACGAATATAATATTGAATAGTATTTCATAATAAAAACCAAACCAAGACGATAAATAAATGCTCACGTCCCAACACGGTTGGTTGGACAATGTGTTAAGAAAACGCTTAAGCATTTTCTCTTTGATCATATTTTGAATAATTTATTATTACTTTTAATTGACTAAACATATAAATGAATCCGTGCTAGTAATTTCATAGTTATTACCATAAAAACATGTCAATTAATTTTTTATACTCGGGGTAGTGCGTTTCATTAGTATTAATCGTGTAACATCTAATGAAGCGTATAAGGGTGTGATATCGAATGTTAATCGGGCGTCGCACAGTGGTCTAGAAATGAATTCTAGTCGCTCAAAAGTCCTAATATTAAATATGCAAAAAATTGACAAATCATATAATAAAAAAAAAATGCATTTGGGACTCAAACCACTGAACTGTTGACAATTGGCATCGACCGGCTGTAAGTGGTTTACCTTAAGTGCACGCTAAGCGGCACTGCGTACCGCATTTTCGAACCATTTTAATTTGCGCGGTTATTGGCCACGTGATTACACCATGATCCCACTTTATCTCTTGTGTTATCAATACACTAGATGATCATGATAGCATTGATTATTTATGTTGTCTTATCAGTGTGTGATGGTAGTTCAAAGTGGTCGGATTTGACACCGCGGCACTCCGTACCGCTAGCGTTCTAAAATGTTAGTATATTTTTATTATTTTTGCCGCAGTTTCTCCTTGTTTTTTTACTTTTTCTAAACCGTTGTACAACGTAATTATAGTCATTAGATTGCAAACTTTATATGTAGATTTTTAATTATGTTAATTTTTAAGTGGTCATAGTCCGGAAAGCGGCCAAAATTCGTAGTTTATTATCACAATGGTCGGGTAAATAAAAATACACGACTATTCGGGTATTCAACCACAGTGTTATTCTAATGACGTGTCAAAATTCAAAACATTGAAATATCGATAAAACATTTTTTCGACTTGTGTAGTTTTGCAATGGAGGCGACGTTATACTCATTTTATTCACTTAGGTAATAGAAAAAAAAACTGCAAGTTGCCCACTTGAATTTTATCAACGTATGTTTCAATTTTTTTAGGTCCTTTCGAAAAACGTTTCATAGACCAGATGATGTCGCAAGGTTTCTCCAAGAACTATCTGAAAAAGAATAGGACGAGCCTTTTGATTTTTCGTGATGGCGACGATGAAATCATCATACAAGACAACCATTCCAGTAACAGTGAACTTTCGGCTGATGAAGATAACATACAGCCAACTGTAAATGTAAATGTATGTGATTATGAAGTATATTTTGGGAAGAACGGTGAAACATTTTGGTTCAGTAATTCGTTGGCCCTTTCTACCAGAAAAACAAAATCTAAAAATATAATCAAAACGTTGCCTGGACCTACTCGTATTGCAAGATCTGCACAAACTGAGATCGATGCTTTCCTCAGATTTTTTCTTTTGAAATGATTGACAAAATAATTGAATATACCAATTTATACATCGAGAGAAAGCGTTCAGCCGGAGAATATGCCAGAGACAGGGATTACAAAATTACTGTTATATCTGAAACGATGGCTCTCTTCGGAATTCTGTTTATGTTATCAATAAATAAAAGCCACAATACTGATGGTACCGGGTTGACGATATGTAGAGCCGCGTTTGGCATTAATAGATTCCGGTTTTTACTTAGGTCACTCGGGTTCGATGATTTGTCGATTAGAAGAGATAAAGAAAACCCTGATAAATTGGCAGCAATAAGAGAAATTTGTTCTCAACTAAACGATATTTTTCAGAAAAAAGTTTTTCAGCCGAGTCTACAACCACGAATGAGCATTTTCATGTCTCGTTGAAGTACCGAATAAATATAGATTAGTTGTGGAATTATAATTTAAAAAAAAAAAATTACATGGAGCTTCCAGTTATTCATTCAAATTATGTACAATCATGTTTCTGGCTAAAATTGTAGTGTTTATTATCTGGCCAAAAGTAACTTAACATAGTTTAATATATAGAGAATTAAACTATTTTGAATTTATTATTTAGTTCTAATTTGAACGTTGAACGTACAACATATCTCTTATCTCTTATCTTCTATATCTTACCCCTATCCCCTACCCACTATCTACCGTCCCCATCACTCACCCCTATCCCCTACCCCTATCTCATATCTCATATCAGATAACAGCGAAACACTTTTTTCGTTACGCTTTTTTGATAACGCTTTTTTCGGTTATGCACCACAGCTAATTCCCACCCCAACCCAAACCCCATTCCCACCCCAACTTCGTCTTCAACCCCATTTATTTTTTCGTTACGCTTTTGTAACGAACGCTTTTTTCGGTTATGTGCCAGAGCTAAGACATGAAAATGTCAAATTGGTTACGGTTAGGTTAGGTCGCCGGCGTTGCGGTCTTCGGCCAGCCTCGGCACTCGTCGGACGGCAGCGGCATGGTAGCAGCAGACCATGTCGTCGGCGGCGGCGGAGCGTCTGCCGTCTAGTTCCTTTGCTGTCGCCTGTCATCGTCGGCGGCAAGGTTGTCTGCGTCTAATAACTCCGTCGTCGACACGACGGCTGTAATAATAATTATTTTTTATCATTAGCACATAAGTGTCATTTTTTTTTATTGTTTATTATTTTGATATAAGCGACATAACACAGAGCCCTGCAAAAAAAAAAAAAAATCTCAAGATGACAGCATCGCACTATCGAGCGATTCAAGCCAAAGGTTAGTTAACTGTTTATTTTATTATGTAAAACAGTATTTTATGAAATAATAATTAATTATATAATAATCAAATATTAATAATAATAATGGTAGAATTATTATTTAATTTTTGGGCACAAAATCCCTGTAAGTATATAATATTTAAAAGATTTAAAAGTAATACTTTAGAAGTTGAAAAAAATAATAATAGTTGTTTATTATTATTATATTATTATTTATTATATTATTAATTTATATAGAGAAAAATGGTAAACTATTATTGTTTATCCAGTGAGTAAAAAAATTGTATTTAATTATTTCCACTTGGCTTATTTTATTTAAATTTTGAACATAGTTGGAAAAATAACATAAAATATAGAACAAATAACAACTAAAAATAAGTGTATGTTATACCTCTAGTTGTATTAGAAATGTTTAAACGATTTTTTCTTATTTTCCCAAAATTGCAAAGAGTGTTGATAATTAGTTTTGGCTACTCATACTTTATTTATCGACTAATTTTAATTCGATTTTATTTTTGATAGAAAAGGATGTCGACCGTAACAAGTGTTATTTTATGTCTGGTTATTGATGACAGTGATATCGACGGGGGTCAATATATTACCTATTATTATATATTATTGTATTATTTATTGGAATCTCGCCGAGGTACTGTCTTTAAAAACAGAACGAATGTCGATCTTAAATTCAAATCTTTACAAAGTCATAAGTGGCGACTAATTGCTAAGGCCCCTGGATACCGACCGTTTTTTTCAGCCAAAACGCATCTTTTTTTGTCCATCGCACAGGTCTAACCAGTGATCCGATTAGCAATCTAAAAAAATGAATTTTTTATGAAATTCACTTGAGATCGGTCAGAGCTTTTTTTTTCAATTTTTAATTTTAACCCTTTCCAAATTTAAATTTGAATTTTGAAATTTTATAAAATGTTCAAACGTGTTTTATGCGTAATAAGAATAAGATATCAAAAGAGTACGCTGACCGATCTCAGGTAAATTTCATGACAAATTCAAATCTGTTTTCAGATTACTTATCGGATCACTGGTTCAGCATGTGCGATGGACAAAAAATGTACTATTATATTAACTAAAATGGCTTTTACTCATAGACAAAATGATTTAAATTAAAAATAATACCATGATGCTTTTAAAAATTAACCGGTAAATTAATTGGCATGGTCGAAATGTGTTAAACCACTTTTTTCTTAAATATTGCCTATAGACAACTCCTTAAAAATGATCGGTATCCAGGGGCCTTAAGAGTTAAAAATTCAAACGGCAATATTTAAAAATTTAATTTTTTCCTATCAGGTTAAAATTAAAACTTTTTTATTACTGGACCAATTCCTTCGAGTAGCAACTCTATAAATACAATTTAAACTGGTTTAAGACTGGTTTAAACAATTTAATCTAGTTGGTACTGGGGGGGGGGGTAAAAGTTTAAAAAGTTTATTTCTTCACATTTAAAATTTGAAAAAACCAAAAAAAAAACATAGTAGGACGGTGAATGGTGCAATCCAAACCAAGCACAATGTAAACCAGCAGAAAGTATTAAATTGCGGTGCTGTATTTACAAATAAGCATCAAAGCATTTATTTGAAAGTTATTTTATTTACTTTTATCACTTTAATTTATAATAATGTCTGTAGACCTGTGACCACTTCGTCCCCTGTACGCTTTGATTCCATTATGCCTATACTCTACTGTGGTCCTCTTGGATAAAATCACTTTCAGATTAACGCTTTGATGCATAATTAAAATATACGAAAACACAGTTTTCCGGCAATAAAAGAAAATCTGTAGTGCCGAATTTTTTTTCGTTTAATATGTTATGGATATATACGATTTCTAACTAATGACGAATTTTCAACTTAAAGGTCCTGAAATTTTGGCTAAGAAACCCAAAAAACAAAAAAACAAGTACCAACTAGATTAAATTTGTGATTTATAGAGTTGCTACTCGAAGGAATTGGTCCAGTAATAAAAAAGTTTTAATTTTAACCTGGTAGGAAAAAATTTAATGTTTAAATATTGCCGTTTCAATTTAATATCAGTTTTCAATTTCACTAAGCCAAAAAAAAAATTAATTAAAACCTAAAAATGGTACTTGAGTATCAAAACTTAATAGTATCCTTCTGAATAGATGTACATAAAAATGACGTAATAATTTGATAAAGATTATACATATTTTTATTTCATACGTTTTATTAATTTTGTATTTATATCCAATATGTGGGCCTGGTGCAGTCGCACCAATTGCACCGTCCTTCTGTCGGTCCTGGTTAAGACATTTATAAATTATACATGAACGCAATATAAAAAATATTACAGGATAATTATTAGAAAAATAATTTAAATTTCTGTAAAAGTTTTCAATTAAATTTTTTAATATGCCGTATAATGATAGTCTGATTTTTTTAGATGACTACATACCTACATACGCTATTTTTTCATAAACGGAATATTGTAAGTTTTGCAATTTTAAACGTCAACCGTTTTCTCAAAGAATATATTTTTTTATGCTATTTAATAGAAAATACAATTTAACGGCCTTTAAAAACGTGAAAGCAATTTAAAATGCAATATTTTTACTAAAAGAAATACAATACTAATAAAGTACCTGTTATATAATAATATTAAAAGGATGTCGTACAGCAAATTTTCAGCAAGTTAGAACATATCTATATTCCGTTCCAATTAGGAAGGCAGTTATTTGCGAATCTCGGCCTCTAGCACTGCCAATTTGTTTCTTTTATTATACATTTATCAAGAAAATATATCATTATTCTTATTATCATGACTATGTTTCAGCGTATTAATTAAAAAACCAGTACAGTGGGGTCAGGGCATAGCGGGGACGGGTAGGTCACAGCTCTACAGAAATTATTATAACTGAAAGTGATAAAATCACTTTTAAATATACACTTCGATGGGAATCTGTGGATAGTAGAATAAAACCAGTACAGTAAAAAAGTATTATACGTGAGTAGTGAGTAAGGGAGGCTGGAGGTTCAGAGTATACAGATAAAAATAAAAATATCTACAAAATAATTTTACCTAATGACAATTATGTGCTTAAAAATTCATTTTTAGCATTAGGGTGGATATGTCTAATGTATTGCCTAATTACCCATGTATCGTAGTTAACAATATAATACAAATATTTTTTATTACATGTTGACTGTTGATTCACTTACGAATAGCAACTTGAAAATTGATTAAGGTTGAAGTGTAATATTCCCTCCTTTTTGAGAGGATTTCCTAAAAAAAAATAGCTTAACAACAAATTTTTGAGAAAATTGTAAATTTTATAGTTCCATTTTAGATTTACTTTCGGTCTAATTTTCAGAACTAAATCCCTTAAACTTGTTTTTAAATCTGTTGTTCCGTATGACCAATTAACTTTGGTTTGTAATTTTTACCACTGAATGTTACAACCTAACACCGTGTTTGTACTGTCATCGGACAAAGTAAAATGGCAACAGAATAAACCAAATATTTAAATTCCAATTCAATAAGCAAGGGCTAACGTCGCTGTAGCGTAATTTTTATACTGGACATTTTCATTAAATTGCGTTATTAAAATGTGCTCTAAAACTGTGAATAAATAAACACATGTATATTATATAATGTATATTATACAATATAACAAAGTATAAAATCACTTTGACGATTGATGGTATTGACTATAGACATTGCTTACTCAATATTTTAATTTTAATATTTTGTTTATTTTGTTACACATATTATTAGGAGTCCTGTGTATACATGGAGTTTTTAAATTTGTTGTAGACTAGTAACTTGTTCTGTGAAATAATGGTATCAACTAAACAAGTTTTATTAGAGCGTAGCTATTACAATATATTGCATTTGCTTTTCCAAATTTAAATTTAATGTTAAGGTCTCGTTTGAAACTTTTTAAACTAGAATAGACCAAAATAAAGAGCTTTAAAGGAAAAAATATAAACGTTACATATTCTTTATAATTTCATTATTAAGTGAATAAATAAATAAATTACTGCCAAATACAGAATAATTACAGATGAGTAGACTATTCGGTATTTTCTGTTTTTCTACGCTTAAAATGTGGCATTCCTGAACTTGAACCCATAACTTAATTTATTACATTATTAATTATTATTTTTATTGACCTAAAACTTTTTTAGCCAAGATACCTATTAAGGTCATACAAAAAATGTCTGTAAAGTAAAATGTTGGCCATGCATTATTAGAGATCTTTAGACAGAATTCTTTCTTTTGTTTGTTATATTGTACGTATATTTTGCGGTTTTTGCAACAAATTAAATTAACTACGTATTAAACGATGCACTACACCGCGTTAAATATGAAAAATAAAATGAAAGGATTTAATCATTGTTGTATATTTACAAGCCTTTGTGTTAATTTAACGCATGGATAATTTCAGACTAATCTTCTGTGCTTATTGTCTAGAAATAATACGAAAACTTCGGCTTTGAATAAGCCGGCTCTTGTTTATTTTTTCCCTTTTATTATTATTATGGCTATAGTGTAAAATAAACGGGTCGATTAATGCCGTTTTATGGTGGACCCTTCAAAGCATTAAAATTGTTTTCCCCTATACCTATCTCTTGTTTGTGTTGTGCGTTCAGTTAAGAACCGCGGCTATACTGCGCTGTATTAGTAGGGAAAAAAAATTAATCACATACTCATACCAAACTTTAATGCATTGTAGCTGCAAATAATAACTTACCTTTGGCATTAAATAATGTATTATTTAAATATGTATTTTTTTTTCTTTTTAATATCGTGTCTACGTGGCATTTTGAATAAGCCTATACCCATTCAAAGTGAACCTGCAAAGCATTTTATTTCCTCTTCACGGGACCATTGTTTTTTTTGCTGTATGTTTAGCTGTGGACCTCGATAATACTGTGATACATTTATCTTTACCTGGTACCTATTATAATTTATATGTTTTCAAGTTAAAATAAATCATTATTTTATAAAATAATAATTGGAAATGGAGCTTGGGATAACAGCTTGCGTACGAGTCCGCAACCACGGAAGACATTTTATATTTTTTTAAATTATATATAAGGATATCAGGATATATAAGGGTATATAAGGATATCAGGATGTAAAGATATAAAAGGATATATAAGGATGGAAGACCCACGCTTTTTTATTTAGTCAAATATTTTTTTCGGGCTTTACCCGGTTTGACTCCCGGAAGTTGACTTTTTCGACTTTTGATTCTCCAAAGTACCAATCGCATACGACTCCGGATCTAAAAATGGTGCTGCACAAGTAATTCGGTTCACAGGAAAAGCGATTTTATCACAATTTTAGTTATAATAATTTCTGAAGTCGTATAACCTTGCCGCAAATCGTACTGGCTACTCCAGGTGGTGCGATAAAACCAGTAGGTAGGCTTAGGGTGCCAATTTAACAAACAGTTTGTGCTTAGAGCAATACCGGTGGACTTAACTGTATTTTTACTTTGAATTGTTTTATAATATATAATTAAAGAATCGTCTTTTGTTTTCAGGTATGAGATGGTTTCTTGACGATGTCACATTTTCGTTGGAAGTATACTGTGAAAATTAGGATCAACGCCGCTTGTATCTACACGGATACACCAAAATTAAAATGTTTTGCAAATTGCAGGTAGTATTTAAAGGTTATCACAGTAAAAATGTATTGCCCTCGTGTGTTTCACGTAGTCTGCAGAGTATATAAAAACCCATGTACCGTAGCTTAATTAAAGAGAAGTAATTTATTTATTAAATCACCCGGAGAAAGACATTTGTTAATTTCTCATTTTACAGTATTATATTATTCTGTTATTACACTTGTAACAGATAAAAATAATACATTTTACCGTAGTGCTTATTAAAGACCTACTAACAGGCAGACGGCAGATGTATTTAGACAATAGTTGATGAAGAAATAACCATTAATCGGCAGAAGGGAAAAATATAAAATATATATTAAGCTGTTTTTTTTACATTTTTGTTTGTTTTTGCTACGGATTACTTTCTGGTGAACCTATTGGGCGATTAGATTAGATAATAATCCTATTGGAGTTTTTATACATTACTTTTGTCGTTAACCGGTGTAAATTATTTAACATTTTTCATAAAATTAAATAAAAAAGTTGATATAGTTTTTGTTTTCTTAATTTTATAGTAAATACGGTTGAGTGCATCCATTTGAAATCAACACAATAATACTCCAACTCAGTTAAGTCTTAAGTTTTTGGTATTTATTCCAAATAGTAAAAACAGTTATTATTAATATCTTTAGTTTATATTTTGAATGTTATAGATCATATTTGCTTTCTCTCCCTCCAACATTTTTAAGAACTAAAATAATAAGAATTATTTTTTTGTTTAAATTAAAAATCAGTATTTTTCATCTAAAAATGTTGCCTTTATTAATAGTCTATAATTATAGTATATTCCTATCGAAGCTTTTTAGAGTTATAACTAAAAATATTAAGAGGACGCCAAAACATCCATTAGTGTAAATTATACGACTTTACTTTTTAGCCAATTATTTATTTTACATAATTAAGAAATGAAGCTTACCCAAAAATTAAAATAAAGTTCCCTTAAGTAGACAACGTAATTTTTTTTTTTTTAATATGTTTTACACCCTGATCGTTATTTTGGCTTGTCATATGCGATTTGGATTCTCGCTAAACTCACTTGGAATCGATTGGTCCGTTGCGAGACGATGGAATAATACCAACACATTATCAACACCTAACTGCACTTCGACAAGAAATCGTTTGCGTTCTTTGAAAATCATAACAATAGATCAAAATGTTCTAGCGCCGAGATTTCACACCAGGTATTCAACAAATAGGGTTTATTGAAAAAATATATATTAAATACACAACGATGCAATAACTTAGTAGGTAACAGATGGCATTAGTAAAAAAAGGAATCACGATACAATTTCTCGGCTCAGTGAATTTACTGGATTTCTTATATTAAATACTGGGGTATTATTAAAGTGTTTGTTGTATATTATATAACAGAAATATCCTGTAATAAATAAATAACAAACATAAAAATCCTCCCCTCTACATGAAATTTAAAGACAAGCATGCCATTCCCTTTACTCGCATTTTCAGGAAAATATTTGCCGTCCCTCTAACTCGAGAAACATATGTCTATGCAAACCGCCTAAATACTAGTGTAGACTGTAGAGACCCCTAGTTACACAAGGTTTCCAAGACTTCAAAAAAAAAAAAATGTACATAATTAAAAATGTTTTTAGGACATCCCCACTAATGGCTGGTGATCATTTCCATATTTATGTTAATTTTTCCATCCTTCACTTAGTCTATCTACAATCTCCTCCCTCCATATATTTACAATAGTCTTATAGTTTTCGGAAAAATTATGTCGGACAAACGGCAGCAGGAGTTTTATGAAGAAAACTCTAGATAGGCCCACTCCATTCTAAAGTGGATACTCTACAGTATATTTATACATGTATATATATATTTTTTTAGATATAGTAATTAATCAATAATACTTTAATAAAAAAAAGCTTTAAAAATATCTAAATGACTAAATACCAAGTCCGATTTAAATGTATGTTTATTACTTGTACGATAAATACTGTACATGCACATTGAAGAAAAATATTGACCAAAATAAATGACATTTAATATTCTCAGTATTTTATAAAAGGTTCCACAGGCAGTTTTTATAATTCTCAAGTCTAATTATGTATCTAAACAAGCACGAGAAGATAGTATATATATTAACTTTTGTTCCAGTGAATTTTTATAAGATTTTTTTTTTTTAATTAATTTATATTACCACTTTTTTTATTGCACTTAACTATTTTACTTATTTTAATTATTTTTTTTTGTTTTTTCAAGATATTCTTTACACCCAGAATAATTTTTAAAAAAGAATTGGTGAAAAAAATAACAATTATTCATGTTCACATTTTTCAATGTTTTTTTTTTTTACTGATTATACAGATACTTACAACTTAAAATATTATTGCTATATGACTAAGAACTAAAATTATGGGCGTATTTTGCAGGGAGCTTCTAGACTTTGAATTTAGATAGTGTTAAATGTGTATGTAGTGATTAAGTGTAAGCTGTATTCGATAACTGGTGAGCACTGAGCGTTGAGCGTGATTCCGTGCGAACAATATTTAATAAGTGTAAATGACAAAATCTTCAGAACCAATGCCTGAAATAGACTATTGTGAGAGTCTCTTTAATGAGATGGTGGACTTAAAACAAGTTTGTTATACATACTCATTTATAAAAAAAAATAAGATCTAATATTATATAGATATTGAAAAATAATTCTTAACCTATTATGCCTAGAATGTCATAAGCTACCAAATAACTAACGAGAAAGATGTAAATTTATACGATTTAAAAGAAGGGAGTTTACAAGAAAACAGCCTCTTTTTAATTAAATAAAACAATTTTTTTTAAAAACATGCTTTTCTAAGAATATAGTAAAAAAGTGAACTAAAAATTTAAAAAAAAAATTTTACTACAATAACAATATTTACCAATCAATTGTAGCACATTTTATTTCAAATGTCATTTACTTTGAAAAATTAACTATAATTTTAAACATAAGTTTTGACTAAAAAGAAAGCGTGAGCCCTATTCAAAAAAGTCTCTAATAAGTTTATCAGATAAAATTTCAGATAATGTTTTATGTTGTAAGTTATTTTGTAATTTAAATTTGGTTGAATACTATTGTGTGACACATACATTTCATAATATTTAAACCAATGAATTTGGACTTTGTTGAATAGGACCTGCCCTTTTCTTTTTAGTCAAAAATTAAAGATGTTAAACATTATTTAAAATTTTAGTTTAGGAAAATTACACACTAAATAATAAAATACAAATATTACAACTGGACAAGAGTAACAAAAGCGATGAAATAATAAAAATAAAAATTGAAAAATGTGAACATGAATAATTGTTTTATAATAACATGGTTCGATGGCTTGACATCCATATTAAACGTTAAGTAAAATTTCCAATTTTCAATACTTTCATAGTCATAAAACTTTTTAATGGATGAATAAAAATACATTTTTTTCAACAATTCTTTTTCAAAAATTATTCTGAATGAAATGGATATCTTGAAAAAAATTGTGAAAAAAAGTAAAATAGTTAAGTGCAATAAAATATCTTTTAGTTTTTCTCCGGCAATTTAACAACAGTGACACTGTACGGCAACATTATGGTGACAACGAGCGACTCAGGACACCCGACACCAGGTCCAGGTGGGCACCGGATCGTCCAAGTAGTAGAAGGGTACGTCGTCCAAGCACACAATAACGATCACAATGTCCGGAGATTTGGCCAGCAAGCACCGACAAAGTGGACGGCCCCGCTGGCGGCTCCGACAAGACCGACCAACAAGCCTCGCCGGGTGGCTGCAGCAAGTAAAATTACTGCTCGAGCACAAGCAGTGCATATCGCTGTCCGAGGATCGAAAAGCGGCCAAGACGTTGGGCGTCATCATGGTCGTGTTCGACGTCTGTTGGCTGCCGTTATTCTTGACCTGTCTGTGCTTAACGTACTGAAAATATTGCTGTCCCAACCTATCCTAAGCGGGTGACCACGTCGATGAGCACCTTGGACGAGGGATAGCAAGATTTGCAGAACGTTAAGTCCGGATAGTTCAAGAAAAACGGCAGCCAGCAGACGACGAACACGCCCATGAAAATACCCAATGTCTTGGCTGTTTTCCGTTGCTTGAACTGCGATATACAGTGCTTGTTCTCGAGCCGTTGTTTTGCTCGCTTGCAGCCGCCCGACAAGGCTTGGCGGTCGGGTTTGCCGGGCCGCTAGTGAGGCCGTCTACTTTGTCGCTGCTGCGGACCGAATCTCCGGACATAGTAGACATTTTCTTGCGCTTGGACGACGCATCCTTGTGTTGCTTGGACGATCCGGCGCCCACCTGGACCTAGTGTCGGCTGTCACAATCTACCCGAGCATTCACATCAGGCGCAACACGGACTTCCAGAATTGGTTCAAGAAATTCCTGCACGTGGACTACAGATGAACTAGCGTTTGAATTTAACTCAAACACCCAACGCATAGTGTATCGTTTTTAGCTGATAAAAATATCGAATATATACAATTTTGGGTATGCAAATTACGCTTTACTATTTCAATTATATGTCATAAGTATAGTAGCTGCTGTAATTATTCAAAATATATATAATAATGACATTTTATCAAGAATGACACTTAGAGACATAATGAGATTGATAAGTTAAGGTTATTTTAAGTAATTAGTGATGATTATTTTATTATCATATACTGCCTCGTCTTAATTTGATATTTTAATTCTTTAAAAGTTTATAAAATGTTATAGTAATAGATGGAACTATAATATGGATTATAATAAAATGTATTTCAACGTTTCTTGATTTTGACTGTATATGACCTATTTGTATCATTACCCTGTCCAATATAAATACTTCTTATTTATTATAAAATACTTTATTTATTCTCTATCATTGTTTAGATTGTATGTGCGTATCTAAAAACAAAAGCATCTACTAGCAGTTAATGGCATGTGTAATATTTAATAATAATTTATAACAGACGTGCTCCAGTTCATTTACAAAATGAAAAAAATATAAATCTAAGATTATTTCAGGATTTTAATAAAATTGTACATTGTTTAAAATTAATTTTAATTAGATTGAAAAAATTGTATATATTTTAATTTTTAAATAGGATGATCATAATTTTACTTTTCATACACTTATTTATTATATATAAATTATTTTATCTAACAATAATCTAAGTGAAAATTTTTCGAAAAATTAGTATGTATTAAAATTAAAATTCTTGTTTTTTTTTTTTAATCTATTAGAATTCTACATATTTGATTTACTTTCTATCCATTTTTTTAACAAACTTATGAGAATAACTTAAATAATTAGATTAAAACATTTTTTTAAAGAGTTTCTTAAAACGGAATAACCCCTAAGTTACCTTACATAGTACATGACATTTTACATTTGTATTCATTTGCTCTTATCATATTGTTATAATGTTATATTTAGTTGAAACTTAAAGGCCTTTTTAAAATGATTTCTATTTATTTTCATCGTATTGTTTTTTTTATTTGGCATAAAAACCCATGTTTAAGATTATTTTACTGCTTATTGTTTACATTTTTATAATTTTAAGGAAAACTGTTTTGATTTGTATAATACAGTATTTGTTATTAATTATTAACTATCTTTTATGTACTAATATTTGTCAAAAATTTGTTTTCAACAACATTCCTCGTTAGATTTTTTAATAATCGTTGTTTAATATCACTAATAATAGTCGTTATGCTGATTTGAGTAAATATCTGTCATTTATCGAAAAAAATCCTACTAACATTCAGTTTAAGTTATGAAACAAAATAAATTGTTTAAACTATGATTAAATTTTTTTTTTAATTGCTGTACATTGCTTGTGGAACAGAATAATTGAGTTTTCTTTGATGGTTTGGGTAGGATCAATAATCTGCCTTATTCACAAAAATCATGAGGTTCCTTTATTTTTTATTTTTTATATTATCTATAGAATTATAGTTGCAATAATACAATTTTTGAGTTTGTAATGATTAAAAGGTGCCTAAAATCTGGTGGTCACAGCTAAAGACATTGTAAGTTAATTGTTTTAAATATAATCATTATGTACATAATGGTTCGATGTTCAAAGAGTTGAAGTTTAAAGTTTAGGAAATAGTACCTAAATGTAAACCGAAATAAACAATTTGTTTTTTAGGCATATTGATGTTTTAATTGAGTTTATCATTTCATCGATCTACAGCTATAATAAAGTTTGGAAATTATATTTGATGGTTCAAAATTTAAAGCTAGGAGAAATGAAAAATTAACTGATTAATAGGTATTTGTAGAGAACTAATTTTACTACAACACACAAATTCTACATCAATAATATTATTGATTTGATATGCCAGATATTGTTATTAAGCTAAAATATCTCGATGCTCGAAAAAAACCTTTTCTAAGGCATTTTTTTATGTAAAACTGCTGAGAAGTTGTAATTAAGTAAAATTTAATGACACCTGTACCTTACTATGTTAATATAATAGATTGAACAATACATATACTCTCTAATATACATTTTTGCATTTCTTAATATTAAAAGACAACGTGACTTTACACAGGGGTGGACTGAGCAAAAGTGATCGAATATCATAAATAATAAAATACCAAGATAAGTGGAGTGAATAAAAAAAAATAATTTTACTTAGACATCCTCTTTGGATGGGATGTAGTTTAAGAAAAACTATTATGTTCTCAACAAAGTATCCGCAGAGTGGCGCGGCGGTTTGTATACGCAAAATAGGTACATGAATGCGTTGGAAACATTTATTTGTATACTCAACTTAACAACTACAAAGTGCGCTTAACCCCGAAAAAACTTTTCCAAAGAACACCTAGTTTGTGTACAGTAACTTATTCTGAATTATCAAAATATTCTGAATAAAATTGTTATCTGAAAAAAATTTTTTAAAATGTAAAATAGTTGAGTGCAATAAAAAAAGTGGTGCTCACAATGCAAATTAGTATAAATTAATTAAAAAACTTAAAAATATTCACTAGAACAAAAGTTATTTAATTAGTTTTTTCTTTGTGGGACAATCTGTATAATATATATTTATATCTTTTAGTTTTTTTCCGGCAATTTAACAATAGTGACACTGTACGGCAACATTCTGGTGACAACGAGCGACTCAGGACACCCGACACCAGGTCCAGGTGGGCACCGGATCGTCCAAGTAGTAGAAGGGCGCGTCGTCCAAGCACACAATAACGATCACAATGTCCGGAGATTCGGCCAGCAAGCACCGACAAAGTGGACGGCCCCGCTGGCGGCTCCGACAAGACCGACCAACAAGCCTCGCCGGGTGGCTGCAGCAAGTAAAATTACTGCTCGAGCACAAGCAGTGCATATCGCTGTCCGAGGATCGAAAAGCGGCCAAGACGTTGGGCGTCATCATGGTCGTGTTCGACGTCTGTTGGCTGCCGTTATTCTTGACCTGTCTGTGCTTAACGTACTGAAAATATTGCTGTTCCAACCTATCCTAACCGGGTGACCACGTCGATGAGCACCTTGGACGAGGGATAGCAAGATTTGCAGAACGTTAAGTCCGGATAGTTCAAGAAAAACGGCAGCCAGCAGACGACGAACACGCCCATGAAAATACCCAATGTCTTGGCTGTTTTCCGTTGCTTGAACTGCGATATACAGTGCTTGTTCTCGAGCCGTTGTTTTGCTCGCTTGCAGCCGCCCGACAAGGCTTGGCGATCGGTCTTGCCGGGCCGCTAGTGAGGCCGTCTACTTTGTCGCTGCTGCGGACCGAATCTCCGGACATAGTGGACATTTTCTTGCGCTTGGACGACGCATCCTTGTGTTGCTTGAACGATCCGGCGCCCACCTGGACCTAGTGTCGGCTGTCACAATCTACCCGATCATTCACATCAGGCGCAACACGGACTTCCAGAAGTGGTTCAAGAAATTCCTGCACGTGGACTACAGAAGAACTAGCGTTTGAATTTAATTCAAACACCCGACGCATAGTGTATCGTTTTTATTAGCTAAAAATATCGAATATATACAATTTTGGGTATACAAATTACGCTTTACTATTTCAATTATATGTCATAAGTATAGTAGCTGCTGTAATTATTCAAAATATATTTAATAATGACATTTTATCAAGAATGACACTTAGAGACATAATGAGATTGATAAGTTAAGGTTATTTGAAGTAATTAGTGATGATTATTTTATTATCATATACTGCCTCGTCTTAATTTGATATTTTAATACTTTAAAAGCTTTATTTATATTTAACCATTAAAGTTTATACAATTTTAAGGTAATAGATGGAACTGTAATATGGATAGTAGTTAATGTCATGTGTAATATTTTATAATAATGTATAAGAGACGTGCTCCAGTTCAAATGAAAAAAATAAAAATCTAAGATTATTTCAGGGTTTTAATAAAATTATACCTTGTTTTAAATGTAATTTTAATTAGCTTGAACAAATTGTATTTGTTTTATCTTTTTAAAATAGTATGACCATAATTTTACTCTTCATACACTTATTTATTATATATAAATTATGTTATCTAACAATAATCTAAGTGAAAATTTTTCGAAAAATTAGTATGTATTAAAATTAAAATTCTTGTTTTTTTTTTTTTAATCTATTAGCATCCTACTTATTTGATTTACTTTCTATTTTTTTTAACAAACTTATGAGAGTAACTTAAATAATTAGATTAAAACATTTTTTTAAAGAGTTTCTTAAAACGGAATAACCCCTAAGTAGTTACCTTACATAGTACATGACATTTTACATTTGTATTCATTTGCTCTTATCATATTGTTATAATGTTATATTTAGTTGAAACTTAAAGGCCTTTTTAAAATGATTTCTATTTATTTTCATCGTATTGTTTTTTTTATTTGGCATAAAAACACATGTTTTAGATTATTTTACTGCTTATTGTTTACATTTTTATAATTTTAAGGAAAACTGTTTTGATTTATATAATACAGAATTTGTTATTAATTATCTTTTGTGTACTATTATTTGTCAGTAGGGGTTGATTTCAGAAGCTCATGTTCGTCATCAGAAGATTTGAGCACAGTTATATAAGATGTTTTCAGCGACTCATACAGCACATGTAAGTAACATAATATTGATCATTCTAATATTGTATTATTTAAAAAACAACTGCAAAATTTCCACTTTAATTATTGAATTGTAATAATTAAAATGCAAAAAACTCAACTTTTTTAAAAACGTTGTCAAGGGTTGTTTAGTACATTTTTGTATATATTTTTCTATAAATAAGTGAAGCGCGAATTACATTTTTAGGATTTTTCCCATTAAACAGTTGTATTGTTAATTCACATTAAATATTAGAAAAATATGAGTTGTTAAAACTATGGACTCTTATATAGTTCATAAACGTTTAAAATATAAATTATTACTTATTTGATTCTTATTTCTAAAAATATATATATATATATATATATATATAATGCTTTCATTTACTTAGAAAAACCTAATAGTAGGAATATTTCAAATTTGAGAAATTCAAATCGAATATAAGCACATTTTCAATTAAAATATCAAATACTCATTCCCACATTAGTCTAGAAAACAGGCCGACAAACTCAAATATTTTTACAGAATTAAAATCGGACCACCCTAAGTAGACGTTATTCTGTCAGGTATTTAAGACTAAAACGTCCAAGAAACTGACCCCATTCAATCCCCTTAAAGTTAGTCGGCATATTTAAAATGGCTACTTCATCAATTTTTGTAATATATGCCTATCCTGTGCCCCTTAATAAATAACACTTTCCGTTACCCTTAAGAGAACGTTATACCCTTATTTATTAAAGCGTTAGGTTTAGGCAATTCGTTACAAAATTGTAATTTAAAGGTTAAACTGTGATGTGTAGTATTAGTTCAGTAATTAGTTTTTTTATTTGATAGTTAAATGACTTTTTGGACTATCAAAACATCCCTGACAGCGATTTTAAAAAAAAATGCATCTAAACATAGTCCTGCATGTTCTATATTATTGACTAAAATATAATAAAAGTAGACATTTTTTTGCCACTATTATACGAGATACGAACATAATATAATATATTTTATTGTTAACTGAAAAAAGACTATAATATTACCGTTTACATAATTTAAATCTTAATAGGCTTACGTGAAACTTGTCATGATTTTATGGACACCCTTTACATTAAAAATAATAACTAATCAAACGTGTTAATACATCTGTTCCTAGTCGTTATTTACCACGACTTGTTCATGAAATTGTGCTCTTATAAACTCTTGCCCATGTCATCTGAACCGGAATGCAATACATATACAAAAGGAGTTTCCACTAGATTACTTTTTCCTTGCATACCTGTATATTACAAAGAAAAGTTGTTTACGTACTGCGTTGTTAATTTCACATCCCAATTATTGTTATCGTACACGGTACGTTCGTTGAACTTATATGGCAATTGGCATTCCTTGAAATCAAAACTTAGTATTGTTAAGACTTAAGAGAAAACGAGACGCGCTGGAAAATCCTTTGTCGCGCATTTCAGTAATGTTTCAACGATTCATCTATACATATATACCTATGTTTTTCGCAAAACTAAATGTAGGAGGGTTACGCTTTTATTTCGTTTAGACGTATTTAAAGTTCCATTACCTGTACAACGTACATTCTTCGCGCACTTCTCCAGTACAACGCAAATGAATGGTATTTAATTAAATCTCTGTTAATCCTGGAACCGTAGAAGCCGGATCCCAGACACAGACGTTTTCAAAATAATTATTTGAAATATTTTCAAATAAAATTCGAAACTTGACTTATTTTTCACTATTGGTGTGAAGAGATACGATCACAATTTCTGAAACCGACAGCAAATAATTTATTTGAGTTAAAAAGCCTTAATATTAAACAATTGTATAATATTATATTATAAAAAGAAAATTAGATTTAATATATAATGTAAATATTTTACTTAAAGGGTGCGTTTAGAGGATCAATTTTAAAAGTGAGATAGAATTTTACATATTTTATTTGCTTCGTGAACGTACAATAACCTTATATAGGCTAGTCGGTTACCACTTTTAAGTGAAAATATAGAAAAGAGAGGCAAATAAAAATAACATAACAGTCCACCCCATTCGTCTCCAATATTTTTAAACGATAAAAACAAAGAAAGTATATTTTATTCAAATCTGGTTATCGATCAGGTTTTATTTGTAATACATTAATCAACATAATATATCTGCAGGTGTTGCTATTTGACTTTTAAAAGTCACCCTCGTGGCTAGCAATAAGGAAATAAAATATGTAAAATTCTATCTCGCTTTTATTCTCTAAAAGTTTCCATTTACATACAATTTGTATACTATCTATAGCGTTTTTTTTTTTCAATAATATTATACAATAAGTCTTATTAACTCAAAGAAATTATTTTATAAAAATAACGATTGAAAAGTAATATCTACGTTATATTTATTTTGTACTGCCATAACATATTATACATTAAAAAAAAAATTTTGAATTACTAAATATTTACACATATTTTTTTTAAAATAGCTTCCTTCACCATCCGTTGTATAAAGTTTAATTCAAACAATTGCGTAAACATATACAGTAAAAAATAAGTACTTAAAAGTTAAAAGTTACAGGTCACTAAAGTCACAAGTTTGCATTATATATTAATCAACACTAAGGCATTGAGTTTGACTAAATCGTTATCTTGCATTTAAGCTTTACCAATTTTTTGGCTAAAGAAAAAATTTAGTCAGATCAATATTCTAGTTAAAACTTTTGAGATCCATTTGATGCCGTCTTTTCTTGATCTCTAATACTGACCACAATCTCAGATGTGAACAACCTGATATCAAAACGTTTTAATTGTCTTTATTGAACAATTTAAAGCAACATTTTTACTATAACATTATTTTCTTTCTGTGTTTCACGGTCATCACCAAAAGCTTTATGTGCTTAAGTTAGTTTTAAGGTGAAACTATTTGAAATAATAAAAGTAGTTTTTTGGATATTTTTCTCGATTTTGAAGGTGCAAACTTTTAAAACTGAGTAAACTCCGTTAAGAATATCCACATTTCATGCAGATACATCAATACATGGATATGTCCTGATAATTATATGGTTATTTCCGATCTATAATCTCCTTGCGATGTATGATAATAGTATAGTTCCAAATGTATGTTCTGACTAAACGTTTTTTAGTAGTTTTATAATACCTGGCCTTCATCAATTTACTGGCAATCATTATTATTACTCTGACCTGGCAACATTTAATCTATCGATATTTAACATTTTATTTCTCATAAATACGTTTCCGCGGTTAGGTTAGGTTACCTGACAAATTAATTTGACTATCTTTATTCCTTATATATTTATATTATATCCTTCCATAATCCATAATGACGTCAGTACTGGGACACTAAATGTGACGGACAATTTTGCAGAATAACCCCCAGTCATTAGACATATTATTCATGTCATCAATAGTAGTAAAATATTGAAAATACCCCTCACCACAAAACAGAGATACTTAGGAAAGCGCTGAATATGATAAAATTATTATTAAAATACCCGCACACCGGATATGAGCTACTGTAAAGTGTAACACTTGTAGTGAATGGTAACGTTTATATTTGAATTGCCTAACAACAAGATTTTTTACGAGTCATTTCAAGGTTAGATAGTTTTATTCAATGGTTTAACGTGTTTTTAATTTAAAGTACCTAGGTACTAAAAATCTATATGAAGTTTTGTAAATTTACTCGGTAGGTAGGAATTGGGGGGAAATTAATGGGAATTGAGTAGCGAGTTCACTGTTTGTTTTAGGTTTATTTCGATTATGGTCCTTACTGGTTTTCTTTTAGTTATGATATTTTTAAAGATTTCAAATCCTTTGTAGTTTGCCATAATGATCTTCGTTGCAGAGGGCACATCTGGCCGATGAGTGTTAGGATTTCTGTGACATTCTGTTGAGGAATAGCTGTTATCCCCACATTTTACGCAACGTGGTTGATGAGACGAATAATTGTTTGTATGAAAGTAAGCGTGACAGTTCATGCACTGAGGAATAATGTTATGTTTTCGTGGTTTTTCAATTTTAACACGTGTACTTAGAAAAAATGAAATATAAAATATCTGAGTGTTGCTATCTGATAATTCTAAATCAATTCTCCAAAAAGGAAAGGGAAGTTTTCTACAGCGATGATCATTTGTTCTACGATTTCTGGATTCAAGGGTCTTTTGCTTTGTTCTAATTTACTGTCTCTCTCTCTCTTTAGATTCTTTGTCATAATAAAGTTTTTGAAATAAATTAAAACTTTTTTTTTGAAAAAAAAAAGAAATACTATGGGGGTGGGAATGGGAACGGAGACGGGGTTGAAGTATATATGTTGTATTCACATCGGTCCATCTATAACTAAAAATAAATTCAATATTTAAGAGGTCATATTCCTATGAATGAATTGTTTTAGGCCAGATATTATGAAAACACTAAAATATTAGCCAGAAACTTGATATGTTCACTAGCCATTTTTGATACTAGCTTGTTAATATACTATTTCATAATCTATAATTCCACCACTACACTAAATTTATTCGGTACTTCAACGAGACATGAAAATGCTCTTTCGTGGTTGCAGACTCGGCCGAAAAATGTTTTTTTTGTAAATATTTTATTTAATTTAGAATACATTTTTTTTATGATAAACATCTCCGGCATGACCGAAGAATATTATATTAGTCATATTAATCTTATAGGTATATAAGATAAGGTATTAATGCTTTGAAATAGAATTAACTTCTTCTATCAAACATATCAGTCATATAATATATATTATTTATATATATATATATATATATATATATATATATATATGTATATAATATTTATCAGGAAATTTCTCCAAGGGAAATTGCTATTATGAAACTCTGAGTTTTCTAAATAAGTAACTTGGCATTTTCATCTCAACTGAATACAAATTGATTTTCTAAAAGCCTTCGCAGAAAATAATTATTTCTAGCGTTATGTCATTTAAAAGGGATGAAAAATTAATGCTTGTCCGATGCACGTCTTGGCAGTTGGACAGTTTGCGTAACCTTTCAAGTAGACACTTTATTTGAAGTGATAGCTTTTCATACTTTGTTCTATTTATGAGACCGGATAAATCCACGGTACTACGTCAATTACAATTAGTACTCGTCTGACAATTACTTATGCAATTTCAATTAAACTCAAAAAACGTCATCGCAAAGACGGCTTTGTTTGCAAGACCTTTCTCACGTATTAAACAAACCTCTCGGGACACGGTAGTATTAATTTTCATACTATATAATATAATTATTGTGAAAATCATTAAAACACTTTAAAAATTGCAATTTTTCACGTATAAATTTACTAAAAATATGTTCCAAATATTTTTTTCAAAAACATTACATATATATAGTATTATATAAATTTGTTTGTATTAATTTATAAAGTTAAAAAAATAATAATCAAAAAATATTGACTATAAAATTACTCGTAATTTTTTTTTCATCAATTATTAATTCCCATTAATTCTAGTAAAAAAGTCGTGATTTGTGATGTAAAATATCATAATATATTTAAGAAAGTACACAAACATTTTAGTCAGCAATTAAAATTTTAAAGCCGGCATCTTCATTTTGACACCCCCCCCCCCTTGAATATTTCTTAGCACCGGCCCTGTGGACAGGTAACTGATTATTATTTACAATGTCATATATCTGTAGATTAAGTAAGAGATACGTACACTATATCTATATGATAATAGCAGATATTCAGATACCTATGTGATAATTGTATTGTAATACTACATATACCACTACTTAACACCGACCTTTAGACTTTGTGTTCCGACTGTTTGCACGAAATACGCTATAACTGATAAGTGTGACACTTAAGTTTTTTCTACACTTAGGTTTTTTCTAACGATTTTTTATTTTTAAATTAGATCTATTCGATCAGGTTCGATTATAATGTTTACAGTTTATAGCAACAATTAATAGTGTTGATACTTCTAGAATATTGTAAGACTGTTTTTACATTTTAGTATGCATACTTGTTTTGTGTGTCGTTCAGGAACTAGTTGGCTTGCAAGCTCTAGGAGAGGTGATTGTAATGATTTCGAAATGAAAACATAATTTTAACGGTATTACATTATTTATTTAATCGTTTTATAAATGAAAACATAATAATGTAATAATAAAATAAACATATGTAAGTAATAAAACATAGTACAACACAAAAATAAAACATCAAATTTAAAACTGATAACCCATAGTTAGAACACCCACAAAAAATATTCGTATGTAAATCATTCTGTATAATTTTTAATTCAGCAAAAACACAAACTTTTATATAAAGAGGGGGCAAGTGCCACCCCGTTGACAAAAAATAATATTAAAAACATTAGTATACGCCTATTCTCAGCTATATTATAACATCATTCCTCCTGTAGAGTGTCCTCTCTTATGAACTCGTCGACGCTGGGCAAGCTATTGTCCACTTCCTGTAACCCATAGATGAACTCCACTATGTCCAATTTTTCGTCATCTAAAAAGTACAATATTTTTAGTTAAGAAGTTTATTTTATTTTGTCGCTAGATTTACTTCAACGTTTTGGCCACTATAATATATACAGATTTATTGTGATAAAAGTCAGCAATCTTTTTCCCACGAAGCTTTGTATAATTGTAAAATTACTTTTTCCCCGAGATGTTGAAATTATGAAAATATCCGTGTAGAACAATTAACAAATGTATTTACCGTATCCTTAAAATATCAACCCTAACGATCATATAAAAACCCCAAGAAGCTTTATCATTAGCATAACCTTAAACTAATGGATACTTTTCCTTTTTTTTTTAGAGGTAGTTTTTGGATCTGTAATAATAAGAAACAACTTTTTTTTCCCGGCTTATTTACTAACCCCAACTGTAACACATGCAAAACCACCCAGGTCCTACTTTATGCTCTTCCTCGATATGGAAGTTATTTAAAAAAATTAAGCCGATTTCGTTAACGTTATAATTTGCAATCTTACTATTGGCGTCGTGACTTTCTAGTTCAGTCTCAAGGTATCTGTCACCGAAATGTCTAAGTTCATTTTTGTTGAGTAAACCGTCTTTGTCTGTGTCTAACTCATCGAATTTCGATACAATTTGCCTAACTATATAGGCAGGTATAGCTGAAACCTGAAATATCAACAAAGTAATTAATATAGTGGGTACTTCTTCAGATGCACACGAGGGCGTTATTCACTCGACATTAATAGTTGTAGTCTGACAGCATGGGGTTTGCATGAATAAAATAATATACTCTATGGGCTGTGATAGTATTGAGTCCACCGGATTTTCATAGTAAAATAAAGGAGCATAATACCAAAGGCAATTTTTTTTGGTGGATCCGATAATTTTTTTGTCTTTACATTTTTACACTTTAAGTTTTTTCGTATTTTCTAATAAATTATTAAAATTTAGTCGAAACTTTAGCTTTCATTCGCGCAGAACAGCTATATTAATGTAAAAAAAAATGTATAATGTTTTTCTATAGAAATAACTGTGATAGCCTGACAACATTGCTGTACTAATATGAATGTACACTATGGTGATTTAACGAAAAATGTCCTATACTTTACTTTACTTTAAATGAGTGTGTGCGCCGTCGTAAAAGCAAATAGAACGCAATCGTAATCAAATTATTAAACTTACACCGTCTCCTTTACTGTATTCTGCTGTGATAACTACCAGTTCTTCTAACTCCAAAGCAGCTTGACCTATAATCGAAATAATGAATACATTTTTTATTTTACTAAAATATATACATATTACATATAATCATAGAATCAGAGTTGGGAAAAATGTTTAAATAAAACAAAATAATAGAATAAATCTTAGTTAAATTACAGTTGTTTCGTAAATAACAAAAAAAAGATAACATAATTTAAAACGATATAAATTCAATAATTGTAATTGTAATTAATTTGTTTATTCGTTTTATTTTATAGATGACAAATTTTCTCGATTAATTTAAAAATAATTAAACCACATACTATTAAGAATAATATCGATAACAAATATTTCGAAGCTAACAACTAGTGTTGATTAATTTGTTCATAAAAAAGTCAAATAATAAAATTCGATCAAGTAAAAAGAATTTGTTTTACTTATTGCTTCGTTTAAATAAAAAGTTATTTTGCCAAACCTGAATAATAATAACAAACGAGATAATATTAACAATATATTCTTACGAATTGGAGTAAAGTTCAAAAGTTCCTTGAGGTCTTCTCCGACTATAGATAACTTTACGAAAAAGTCTGTTATTTCTAAATCATTAATTTGATTGCCTGTTTTTTTTTCTTTTAATTGGGCAAGTTCTTCAAGCTGTGCCATGTTTATACCTCCGTCCTAAGTACAAGTATATAAATCATGTAAGTATACGAATGGATTTTTTTCTGTATATGCGCCAAAATGTATAATACGACAAAAGTATTATAGTTATATGTGTGCTTCGTCGAGGCTTTAACGAAACCATAAATACTTACTCTTGGTTTTACACTCAAATAGGCTTTCACTAACTCCGCGGCGTTAATTGCTGTGTCATCTAATAAAATTAATTTAAATCATCAACCTTAGTAATAGATTTAACTGCTTAGCTAACTCAATAATACCTGTGTCAAATGCGCCTTTTAAATCATCTTTGAACTCTTGTGTTAGACTTAAACTATCAACGAGGTTTTTTAATTCATTGTAGTCAATAAGACCATCGTTAACAACCTTTTCGTCGAATTTTCTAAACACTGTCACGATAATTGTTACTTCGAAGGATGATACATTTTTTTTCTATAAAAAAAAAACGCATATGGTAACAAGAAAATCAGGTTAATTTGAAATTTTTCCATATTTTTTTTTCAATATTACCGTCCAGCGGTCAGATGTCTTATCGTTATTGGCCAGAAGTATCAAAAGATCTTGTGCTTTTTGAGCGTCAGTCAAAGCTATAGTTTAAAATAAAATAGAAAAATATATTCTAAACAATTTTCAATCGAACTACCCAAGTCGAGTGCATTAAATTAAAAAACCGTTAAATACTGGAAAGATGGACATTATTTTTTACAGACATCAAATTTTTTTCCAAGTGGGAGGTGGGGTAAGACTTGATTACAACCAATAAGTTTAAACCCTGTTTAAAAGATGCTTTTTATTACCTTCGTTGTATGTAAAATCGTTCATGTCTTTCATGCCAATGTCTATTCCAAAACTCACGATATCTTCTTTAGGAATTTCGTTTGTAGTTGTTTCGAAGTCATTAAAAAAATCAACAATATCCGCGGCTTGCTGCTCATTGAGTCCGGCGCTCTATAAAATACCATAGGTACAATAAAAATAATAATACATTAACTGATGAAATGTTTTTTATTAAGTACTTTTACCTGTGTCACGGTCACGAAGTACAACATACAAAGGATAACGGCATTTTTGAAATGCATAATGGTTGTTTATTTTTCAAACACTTTGTTGAACCAGAAGTAAGTCTTCAATACCAAAGTCGGGTGAACATTGAAATTCGATTCTACTCGGGGTGTCTTTTATACGGTGCGAATGATAAAAACAACTTAAGTTTAGAAATGGAAAATATTGGTAGATAGTTGTTTTTCGTTTCATTTTATTTACATAGTACACGCTTCAAGTAATGTTTTTGACTCAAATGTACAGTTGTAAGCACAGTGTAACCTAAAAAAACACTGCATATTTGCTTATGTGAAACGGCATAGCAATATATTTTGTACTTGATATAAATCGCACAAACACAATATAGCGAACGATGAATATTATTAAATCTTCATACAATAATATTATGCGTTTAAATAAATTAAATGATTTTCATACGCTGTATTTCGCGATAACATGTTTTATTCGAGGGGTGAGAAAATCCTTCTAAAATGGTGTTTAGTCACCAAACTAAATATTAGTAGATAGTTGTTTTTCTTTTTTTTTTCTTTATACGTATGTACTTAAATAAATGTTTTTGACTAGGTCGTACAGTTGTTGTAAGCACAGTGTAACCCAAAAAAACACTGCATACTTACTAGCGTGAAATGGAATAACAACATATTATTCGCTATACATTCACACAAAAACAAAAACAATTTAGCCGACAATGAATGCTATTAAATCTTCGTGTAATAATATTATTCGTTAAAGAAATAATAATAATAATTTCCATACACTAAACTATAGTTAGACATAGACATAGTCTTAAATAATTACGGCGACAATACGTCAAAAGATTTTCCAAAGATTTTAAACGAGTACAAAAAAAAAGGCTGCAAAGTTGGATTGGTGCATAGTGGGGTTGGTGACGGAACATATTGGGATGGGGGAGGTGGTTACTGTTAAGATTCCGTAGTCTGTCTAAAATAATTTACGCCAATGTTTCCCATGTATAAATAATTAAAAACATAATGGGAATATTTTGAAAATGTATGTTAACAAATTTCGGTTCGCTTACATAATATTCATTATTCAAATATCTATATTAAACCTAACAAAAATAGTTAACGATGTTCGAGTTTAAATATTGTTTTTAATACCAAAATACGCAACATCAGTAATGATATTATTGAATTATATTATTATAAATACGGGGTCATTTACAAAATCGATTGTGTTAAGTTTCGTGGGATTTATTATTAAATATCGAACCAGCCTAATACTAAAAATACATTTTTAAGCACATTATTGACAATGATTTTGTATACTATAATTCAAGATCGAATGTTCTATAATACCGTTAAAAAATAACATATGATATAGTTTTTTTGTAAAAATATTTAATTATCACAATTAATAGGTATTAAATTTTGATGGCCTGATATTGTAGTATTAATACGTTTGTCATTAAACATTATTATTATTCACTTTTTTAAAAAATATGTATTGCAGAAACTGTTTGATAGATCATTCCTTTTCATTTTGAGTTTTGTTTTTTTTTTTAAAGTTGAATTGGCAATAAATCTAAAAAATAATGAGCAACAATTGACAGTCTATAGGGAATGATTAAAGCACGGCCAATCTCTATAACAGACATTTTATTATTTTGGTCTAAGAGTATTTCTTCTGTCGGTCTATATTAATTGCATGTCTAATTGTCACACCTCGAGTCTTATAACTATGCCTAACAAGCGAAATTCAAGAAAAGATGCTACCATTTCTCGAGGAAACGGTTTATGGTATTTTCTTAGGTTTTCACCGTACTTCGGTGATACTATATATCTAAAGAATGTCGCATACAAATTTGGATTAGACTTTTTAAAAAAGATTATAGCGCACCGTAATTTTAACATGAAAACATGTACGTTTTTAGGATATTTTCCTAGAGATTCATGGTATAAAAAATTATATATGAAAAACATATATTACTATATATTTTTTTGTATCTGGAAAAATTTTAACGAAAAGAACAATAATTTTCTAACGTGTATAGAACCCTTTAACCAGAGGCCCAATTTTGGGTTTCCAATTGATAATGTACTAGGTTTTATATTATACTCTGAATTGGATTTTCTCTCGTTAGGTTATGTATAAACCGTCACAAATGGTCTTATAATTTTTAACTTCCTACCTAGTTTATTTTATCTATGCTGTACTGTTAAACCGAAAAATAATTTGAAATTTCGCTGTGTCTTTTTTAATTTTCAGAAACCTTTTTTTACTGTAGTCCACATTTCAGTGCTATAAAAGTGCAAAAGCTAACCGTTTTTTTCGGCCCTTAAATAATAAATTAATTACCAAAACAAAGAAAACTGCACACCTAAGAGGGATGGAATAAAAATCACTTCGAATAAACAAACAATTCATTTTATAGTCTCATATTCATGAAATGCAGTTAATGTAGAAATTACAAATATTAAATTTAAAAAACATTTAATCATTTGTACACAAAAGTTTCTTTTAAATGTATAACAAAATGGAAACTTAACATTTACCCACTTTGCTGCCTGGTTTTTTTCTTTTAAATGTACCTATCATAAATTATATTTTTTTTAAGTAAATCGTAAGATAAGTGTTTGAAAAGTCGTTGTTATGTTTGTTTTACAATCAAACTCTGTCTAGAGTTTACACAGTGAGTTTTTAATTGGTTGTGTATTATTGTTATTGGAATCTAATATTTTTTATGCCAAAGTGGCAAATTGATATTTATTTTATTTATTGAGCCCAAGAGGCTATTGTTTAATTTTGTGCTATTTATTTATTGCAGTTTTTTATATATTTAATTATTTATTGATTTATGATTTTTATACACTTTGTGATAACTGCGCTCGAGTAAATTTGTTTATTTATTATTTAGTAGCTTAAGTTTATCACCTGTTACCTGTTTGCTTACATCTCCCAATTATGTGTAGGTACCTCCTCTCACTTTTTATGTGGTATGTGAGTAACCAAACGTTCCTATAGTATCAAATAGTCCATTCATTCCTTCATCCCGAGAGTATAGTCGCCGGAATAAGCGGCATACTACTTGAATCGCTTCATGCAAAAAGGGCCTAAGTCAATATTTTATACAGATTATTACAGATTCATTATCAGTTTACTTAGACGCATCGATTCATGTTAAAAAAAAATTGAGTCCCATTACCAGAAATTACTAAGAAAATTATTAACTTTTGTTATTTAAGTATTAAATTGAGGTGGTGTATTTACAAATAAGCATCAAAGTGTTAATTTGAAAGTAATTTTATCCGAGAGGACTAATACAGTAGAGTATAGGCATAATGGAATCAAAGCAACGAGGGGTCACAGGTCTACAGGAATTATTATAAATAAAAGTGATAAAATTGAATAAAATCACTTAAAAAATTAACGCTTTAATGCTTATTTGTAAATACAGCACCTCAATTTAATACTTTCTAACTTTGCTGGTTTATACTGTGCTTGGTTTGGACTGTACTGGCTTGAAAATACTAACTACCGATTTGCATCGAAGCGTTTTTTCGAAAGTGATTTTATCACTTTCAGATTTAAAAATTCCTGTAAACCTGTGACCTCCCCGTTCCCACTATGCCCCGACCCCACTGTACTGTTTTTTTTTTGCAAAAACATAGTGGAACAAATAACACATAAACAATGTCTTGTTAAATTTAGTTGGATTGGTCGACGATTCATGTTTCAATCATTTGTACTTAACAAAATACAACTAAAAAAACCTTTTCATAGATCCTTAAATTGTAACGGGTTTTCCCATTTAAATACATTGGAAAATCACCCGTTTCACTGCCCCACCCTGTATATTAACTTCTTGTTGTTTACTAAAGAAAAATTGAGTTTCTAACATTTAAATTAAAATTAAATCCTATACTGGTACTTTGATGGTAAAAAAAAATAAATTTTATTTACATACATTACTTGTTAGTTAAATATTACTAACGTTTATTTACCCAATAAAACGTGTATCTATTGTAATCAAATACAAGATTTACTAGTCTGTACTATCATGTAATAAACACAATATTATGATACTGACCGTTGGGTCCTAACTTAACCTAACACGGGCCGATGTTACCAACCGACAGTTATTAGCGTCTGTTCATTTCTCACATCTGGTACACCCACCATGTTTGTAGTTAAAAAAAAATGTAATACATTTTTTTTAAGATTTTAGGGTTTTTTGTTAAAATGTACGCAATCTGCGAAAACACAGTTTCCGGAAATTAAAGAAAAACTGTAGTGCCGAATTTTTTTGTCGTTTAATATGTTATGGATACATATGAGTTCTAACTACTGGCAGATTTTCAACTTAAAGGTCTTAAAATTACGACTGAAAACCCCAAAAAACAAAAAAACTTGTACCCTCCCTAGGAGGGTGGGAAATGGGTATAATTAAAATTTGATACAACTGACGTGTGCGGACATACCAAATAAATATTCCTTATACATTTTAACTCGATCCGACTCTTTTTCTCGAAATTATAGCCAGTAAAAGTTCTAACCTAAAAACTCGTACGGTTTTTTTTCTTCAAATTTCGACTATAAAGAAGTAAACTTTTTCAACTTTTACCCCCTTTAATAGCAACAAGATGAAATTTGTGATTTATAGAGTTGCTACTCGAAGGACTTGGTCCAGTATTAAAAAAGTTGCAGTGTAAACAGATAAAAAAAAAGCCCACATCAGAGTAAAACCAACACCTTCGCCGCTCTGCATCGGAGCTAAAAGTATTTCATTTTTTATAATATTGATTGGGGCATAATTAACCACCCTGTATATATAGGTACTCTATTTAATCAGTATAATTGGACAACGGCTTATTTAATTAATAAAGCACTTATACTATTGCTATGAAGAAAATGAGTTTTAATAAATTGTTATAATGGTTAATGTGCATTTTATTTTTCGAGAAAACGTGGTCAATACTTTATATGGAAGTAAGATGAAACAGGTTGAACATCATGGATGTTTTGCAAATATTATAATATTTGAAGTATTTTTCTGTAAAACATTTTTTTACATAGGTTTACTATCGACTATATTTTTTTTACCGTTGGTGTTAACACCTTTTGCCGTCTAACCATGGCTTAATCAAATATACGCAATGCGATTTATAAATTATTTCAATTTATTGTTAGAAAAGTTTTTGTATATTTTCGCAAATCGGCGCACGTGATTTAAAAGTGCCACCGAGTTCAAAAGAAAACGAATATTTAAAAATATGATTTTAAGTGTTGTTTATCGAATTCTCGCCTAAGCGTTTACACGAAAACACAATTTTTTTATCACAATTTTCATACCTGTTTGATATAAAAATAATATTAAATGAGAAAAAAAACGTTATAAACATTACTACTTCGCACAAGATGGTATAATAACAAAAATGAGTAAACGTTTTCAAAATTTTACCCAAAAACGTATAGCTGTAATTACATTTGTATGACCAAAGTGTAAATCTGGGTTTACTGTTTTTCTTATATTTTTCGATAAATATTATTTTGACACCTTACAACTGACAATATTCCTTATCATCAACACGATGACTATGATTGGACTCCTCTTACTTAAGATGGATGTGTGATTTAATAAAATATTTAACCAAAATTTGTATCATTTGTTGTCCTACTTTGATCTACAAAAAAAAAAACTTTAAATCGAATTACAGAATTAAAAAACAATAAAGTAAACGTTCTATTCATAAAATTAATACACTACACTGATGTTTTAGGTTGTTTGTTAGACCTATCTTTAGACTAATTATCAGTTTTTAAATCTTAAAAATGCGCCAAAAATATATCAACCTCTCTCGCAGGGGGTTGGGGGGTTGTCAAAATTTCGGTTTATCCATGTGCGATTTTGTTGGGAAAACTTTTTATTCAAAAAATGCTAAGGTTATAATAAATCGAAAATATTTTCAAAAAAACAAAATTTCGGCACTTGTGTACACATGAGAATGTCTGAGTACATTTTTTTTCCCACCGATAAATATTCATACATTTTAGGCAGAAAAAAACGTCGATCTAACGACAAAAACAATGTATAAAACTGTCAATGTTTGAATTTTCATTTTTTTTTCATTTGCACATCTTAGCGTTACTTTTTACACGTTGAAAATCCAAAGGTCATTGCGAATCGTCGAAACTTGAAAATGTTATCGAATCGGATACACTATTAACATACCATTTGCGCACATAGATATTGTATTATTGTACGACTACTGCCCGTAATAGTCCGTAAAACAAATAGTAACCTAACCTTAAGTATGGCTGTCAACGGATATTCACAAGGGAAAAAGCCATTAAAATTGGGGTCGGGACTTAAGTTGGACCGACTGACTGAATGTGATAAAATCACTTTTAAACAAGTTTTTCAGCCGAGTCTGCAACCACGAAAGAGCATTTTCATGTCTCGTTGAAGTACCGAAAAAAATGTATAGTGATGGAATTATAGATAATGATATAGTATATTAAGAAGCAGTAACAAGCTAGTATATTAAAACATCAAGTTTCTGGCTAATATTGTAGTGTTAAATATCTGGCTTAATACAATTCACAAAGAATTTGAGCCCTTAAACTATTTTGAATTTATCATTTAGTTCTAATTTGAATGTTGAACGTACAAAATATCTCTTATCTCTTATCAGATAACAGCGTAACGCTGTTTTCGGTTATGTGCCAGAGCTAATTTCTACCCCCAACCCCAACCCCATTCCCACCCCCAACCCTAACCCCATTCCCACCCCAACCCCATTCTCACCCCCTATCTCCCACTCCTATATCCTACCCCCTATCTTCTACTCCTATTTTCCACCCCAACCCCATCTCCGAGTGGTAATTTTTCGTTACGCTTTTTTGGTAACGCTTTTTTCGGTTATGTGCCAGAGCTAAGACATGAAAATGTCAAAATGTCATTAAAACCTAAAACTTATGATTGGGCACTCAAAACTTACCGGGACCACTCTAAATAGTATCCGTTAAAATATTGGCATGATTTGATAACTTTTTTTTATTAACATTTAACATCTGCGAAAAACAGTTTTCCGGCAATTAAAAAAAAAATGTACTCCCGAAATTTTTTATTCGTCTAATATTTTATGGATACATAATATTATGAGTTCTGACTCCAGAAAACTGTTTTCAACTATTAGGTCTTATAATTACGGCTGGAAACACGAAAAACTTTGCACCCTTAAAAAAGTAGCAGTCTATACAGACGAAAAAAAACCTACAACATAATGCAAATATATTTCAGATACCAGCTGTTGACTGCTGATTCACCCTTACTCATTACAACCTACAGACCTACTACTTGGAAACTCTTATTGGAATTCATTATATGTGATTAAAAATTACAGTCTGGCCAATAATATGATATCGCTAGTTTAACGTATCAGTTGAATGGCTCTGAAAGAAGTTTCACTTCATCCATGCGAACTGGTTTTAGCTTCGATGGGGAGCTGAGAAGGTATTGTTTTTACAATGATGTGTTTTTATTTTTTATTTTTGTGTCTGGGCCCACGATATCTCGTAAACCGCTGAACCGATTCCTTTGTGTAGCTACTCTAAAGATCAGAAATCATACCTGGAAGGTACTTTAAATGGGCCAAAAATTAAAAAAAGTCACCCCTTCCCCATCAAAATCGAGAAAAACGCCCAAAAAATGTACAAATTTTTTAACTTAAAATTACGATGCTCTATAACTTTTTTTTAAAATAGTCGAAAATGTTCCAAATTTATATGAATTGTTCTTTAAACATAGTATTATCGATAAACATTAACAAACCAAAAAAATATCATAAACCCTTTCCCTTAAAAGGGATAGAATTGTTTATTTTACTTTTTCAAGCAAAGTTTTAGAGATTTAGATCTGAAAATTAGACCGAAGGTAGATCTAAAATGGAACTTTAACATATACAATTTTCTCAAAAATCTGTAGTCAAATTTTTTTTATTAAGGAAAAACCCCAAAAATAGGGTAAATTTACACTTTGGCCGTAGTAAGTTTCTAGGTTGCTATGTGCGAGTGAATCGACAGGCAACAGGTAATGAATATTATTTTTATTATATTGTTAATTACGATATATGGATAACTATGACAGTACATTTTTATAGACAGACGATCAACCCTTATCGTATCCACAAAACTAAATATTAAATTTTAAGGACATTATTAGTGGTCCCACGATATCTTCTAAACCGCTATAACTGGTTTGAACATACTATCCACAGATTCACACCGAAGAGTTTATTTAAAAGTTATTTTATCACTTTTAGTTATAATAAAATCTGTAGACCTGTGACCTCTCCGTCCCCACTATGCCCCAACCCCACTGTACTGGTTTTTTTTTTTAATTAAATTATTGTTTACTGAATTCTTGCCTAAGCTTTTACTCGAAAACACAATTCTTTTACTTTAGAAAAACACTTGTGTGATTCGATGTGCGTTTGAATTTTGCACTGTTTGCATAAATGAAATACAGTGCTCGTTTGTGTTAAAAATATTATACAATGCCAAAAGACTGTGTCTATTTTTTAGATACCCATGTTAAACTTGCGTTTTAATAACGGCGTACGACAAATACTCATGGTCTTTGGATTTTCTAGGCCAACATGACTTGTTAACGATTTTTTTAAAGTTATGATAAAACCACCTATGTGAATCATTTTTTTATTTTTTACCATACAATGATATTTCAAAGTCATTGTGATTTTTCCGCCCTTGGGTAACAAGATTTAGGGAGGGGTGATTTTGGAGTCTCTTATAGCAACCTGTTATTAATTTATTTATGCTTGTTAAGCTATTTTTTCGGTAAAAGAGAATTTGACTGAACTTTGAAGTTTATAACGTCAATTAAAAGATCCGTAGCCTTTTGAAATATTTTTTAAAAAATGAGATTTCTACAATAACCGCAAAGCATTTGAAAGACTTTAAATCAATTAGTTAGATAAATTGGGTTATTATAATTTTTATATAAATATCCACTGTTGAATTAATAGGTTTTGGCTGAACGTGGAATTATCGTTAGCTTCGTTTTTAATAATTGTTTAAAACTAATTTTTTTCTCGTTTTAATTTACTAAAATATAAAATTATTTAACTAAAATATAAAAAAAAAGATGTACATCGTATAATAAATCGTTAGTAGTCAATCAAATTCTAGTTCCTGTTGACTACAGTGAATGGGCAACACCTATTGTTTCAATTTTAAAATCTGACGACACAGTAAGAATTTGTGGTGATTTTAAAATTACAATTAACCCAGTCTTGGAGGGGACGGAGTACCCATTACCTAAAATGGAACATCTATATGCAAACATTAGCGGTTCAAAGTATTTTTCTAAAATTGATCTTAATGATGCGTACCAACAAATGGTAATTAAAGAGACATATCCAAAGTACTACACAAAGGTTTTATTCAGTTACACTCGAAATCCATTTGGTATAAAAATTCAGCAGGTGAATTTCAGAAAGCTGTGGAGCTTGCCACTTCAAATTTAGAAGGGGTAGGTGTATTTCAAGATGATGTAATAATTGCGGGTAAAACGATAGAGCATCATAACGATAGGTTAAAAAAATTACTTGATGTTCTTTCGGAATCTGGTTTAAGAGTTAAAAGAAATAAATGTTGTTTTCTCAAAAAATCAATTGAATATTTAGGTCATAAAATTGATGAGCAAGCCATTGACCATCAAGCAAGCCTTACCATGACGCATGTGACGCTCTGCATCGGAGCTAAAAATCAAACCGTACAAACTACTGTTACTAAAATGATTTGTGGTCACTTGGTCAGAGTGGTCTTGACATCGATAGGTAAAATTTGTAATGCGTTTGTAGTAATGGATACTAACCGATAAGAATTTAGAGCAATGCTATAGCAGGTATAGTTTAGACTACAGCTGAATAATAAAAACAAACGTCGTGTATTATATTGTTATCAGTTGTCAGTTTCATATCAATCAATTATTCTTATTGGAATTTGGATAATACACAGCAGCTATCCAAAAAATTGGCTTTAGCGTCTCTTACATATTGCTGAAAGATCGAAAAAATATTTTACCCCCTTCACTGCGCGTCTTTTGCTACTAATGTTAATAACTCTAACACTAATTGTTCGAACTAAGCTTGCGTTATGTAATTTTTCTTAAAATAATATTATCTATTTAAAAACGAAATTATTTAAAGGGGTTACTATTAGAAAATCGGAAGTTGGTGTTGAGTTTTCGTGGAAGGGAGGGAGATACAAAAAAAAAAGTATTATATAATAAGTTGGTTCACAGTTCATACATTTTTTTTTGTAAAAATCTAAGTAGTTTTTCAGTAAAGTAGTGTAGAGCGTTAAAAGAATCCCCCTTTATATCGGTAAAATATATTTATACTTATGATAAAATATATGTTCGAGATTTATATATAATATAACTCTGTAAAATGTATTAGTTATAAACTTTAAATCGTTTTTTCCCAAAACTATAAATGTTGAGTTGTAGCAGTCTTGTTCTAGAAGTACGAATTGTCTCTTTCGGACAACTGTAAATTTGACATTGCTTTTACTCTATCCTTGTTGAAAACATAAAAAATAGTAGTATATCTTTTTAAATATTTACTGGGTCACAGTTTAACTAATCACCCTGTATAAATACTTTGCATACATATACACAGTTGAATCAGTATAATTTAACAACGGTTTATATAATTAATAATTTATATTTTTGCACACGAACAATATGAGTTTTAACCAATTACTATAATGGATAATATGTATTTTAATTTTCAAAAAACGTGCGCTAGATTTGTAACAGTAGTAAGATGGAAGATTGGAATGTAGCTTATCATGAACGTCATTAAAATATCATTTTCAGCCTTTTTTGGCTCCGAACTTAAAAAATTGAAGCGATATCTTTTTAGATGAGAATGTAATATATTACATTCCGGTTAATAATGTGTATTAGATAATGGATATTAAATAGATATACAGCATTAAATAAAATTATTACAATTAGAATGGACAGTATAAACTCAATTCATCCTAATTCGATTAACTTGGGACACAATTGAAATTTCGTTTATATTTAAATCGATTATTTACTAAAATATAAATCTTTAAATCTTTAAAGATTTTTAACCAAAAGCAAGTACATTTTTTAATTAAAAAAAATTATCTCACCTCGCTCATTACTATAAAATATGTAAAAGATATGTCCAACAATTATCTGAGATAACTCCCCATTGATTAAACCTTTTTCTTTGCACACAACGGATTTAAACGACTTATCATAGCTCAAGTATTTTTTTTTTTTACTACAGCATAATAGCAGCACAGAGAACCGGGAATTAATGTATCCCGGGGAAGCTGGGTGATAATAATACAAAGGCATATAGGTGTTATACAAAAACACATTTTAAAATAGTCATTGTAGTAGAATATCAACATACTATTATAACATACGAATAGAAATTAGAAACTTAATTAATCTCATAGGTGCCTACCATTTTGATTACAATTCTTATTAAAAAAAAAAACACTAGAGTAATACAAATAAATAAACGATTCCATTAAATGCGTACCTACGATATAATTATTTTATGTTAAAAAAACTATTAACAAAATGTAAAACGTCATGCAAGTAAAAAAAAAATAGCCATAGAACATTTTAAATTGTGTTATCTTAGCAATTAATGGCGGCCACTTCTATCATTTAATCAGAAACGTTATCACTAAACTTTATCAGGCGATGGCTTGCTTGACGCTTGTCTCGTTCTTTGAAACCGTCTACACTCAACATAATATTACACTGTACACAGCAAGTACATAGCAAGTCTGAATAGTTAGAATCTATTTTGTTAATTGTTTTTCTAGTCGTTAAATAAAATTTCATTGGCAGTCGTTAATACCGTTTGTTCGGAAACTAGAAAGGTAATAGGCGTATGCAATAATTATGTAAAATAGTTATTTTAATTTACTCGAGAAACTGTCGATACGCAGAATTCTATCTATAAATCAATATTATGGTTGTTAATTTGTTTGTACTTTATATTTAATATTATGAGAAGGACGAGTGGCCTAGTGGATAATGCCGGGTCCACACAGAGATTTATAAAAATAACAAAACAAAAACTCACCTTCTCTTCTGTTTAGAATACCTACCTAAACAAAACTGTAAAAAACATTTATTCAGACTGAATTAACAAAAACCTCAACAAAATTCAAATATTATGGTTGTATTTTTTTTTTTTTTTTTACAACTAGCCCCATACTGAAAATATGGTTTTAAAAATGTGTGTTTGTTATAATTGTTTACTAGTTATCTAGTTTGTTTTGTTTCAATTTAGTTAGTTTGCTCTGTGTGGACTCTGCATAAAGCTTCAGTAACTTTGGCGCTTACTGTCATCGGCTCGACACTTGGTCTCAGGCTCTGTTTGTCGGATGAGAAATTATTTGGTTAATAGGAGGTTCCATCCTCCTCTCCGACGTCAGTGAATTAGTCTAGTAACCATCATCTCATGATGGCAGGGTTGGGCCTTCAAGGCATGTTAAGCTTACATGTTGATGATGATTATATTTAATATTATACATAAACTATAATATTAATAACTATTTATTTTACTAATTAAAATGTTTTTATCATTTCCAGACACGTAATAAAACGTTTAACTAAATTTAAAATAAAAGCGGATACCCAAAGAATGTTTGACCACAAAACCCAAAACTCTGAACTTCACAATTGCCATTTTTCAGGTAAGTTACAAGTACAATTTAATAATGTTAATTTTTCATATTAATTACAAAGTATGATGTTCTTATAAGTTTTCTACTTTTTAAAACTTAATCATTCCGACTGTGTAAACAATTTTAAACAATTTTCAGTTATTTTATATCAACTAAATACTGTAATAACAATTTTGATTTTCTAGCAACTATAGAATTTAAATAACTAGATAGTTTCTTTTTTTTTACCTTATTCAATAGAAATGGGCTCGAAAAATGTGCTTTCTTTGTCACCATTTTTTTTTTTTTATAAAATTCTACTAATTCCATATCCTTATTTATCACATCCGACTGCTTCTTCTTTGGTGTATCTCTACCTCTAAATCTTTATATCGTAGTTCTTAACTTGTTTTACTATTTCAAATCTTAACCAAAAAAATTATTTTAATTCTAGAATACAGACTTATTATCTACAATTTTTTACATTTACGCTGTAATAAAATATTCATTGATATTTATTAGGAATAACACCTGGAAGAATTTGGGAATTAAAACTGAAACAGTCGAGAGTCGGATATATCTTAGACGGAAAATGTATGTCAGCCGTTGGAATCACAAATTTTGAATAGTTTAGTGAAAAATTTGAAATTAAATTACTCAAAAAATGATGAACTAGAAATGTGCTCAGAAGAGAACTGTGGAAAATACATATAGGTAAAGAGATTTCTGCAGTAAAATATTCAAGGCATTTTTAATTTATAATTTGGCAGTGTTATTTGGGTTATTAGGTTCCACACGAGTTAAATTAAGAAACCTTAAGTAAAAAAATATTTTCAAGTTTAGTTTATTTCAAATAATTGCTATACTAATATATTAAAATAAATAAATCTTAGAATATATTATGCTAAATAGAAAAATCATTTGATTTATACACAATTGTATTTTTTTAATCAACGTGTCATAATTAACTTTCAGTTTTGGTGAAAATGTTTTCAAGGATGCTGAAATAACAATCGAAGAAAAAAATGAAACTATCGATTGCAACTATGTAACAAAGATAAAAATCAAAGAAAAAGATGAGCCATTTAATACACAATTTTGCGATGACTTTGTGAAAGATAAAACCAAAATACTTTAAAGAAACTTAAGTAGTTTGACAGAATAGAATGTACCCAGAAACAAGAATAGATGAAAATACATACAAGTAATGTGCCTTTTAAGAAATTTAAAATCCCTAAGCTCATGCGATTAAGATAATCTGCTGAGCATATTAGTGTAGGCATTTCACGAAAATTTATAAATAATTTAAAGTAGGTTTAAAAATGTATTTTTTTTACCAGAATCGAATAGGGAGTAATCATTATGTTTAAATTTTGGACATCATGCTAATAAGAACCATCTTAGTGCATACATTCTAGATCCCAATAATTAATGCATTCAACTAATATTTGTTCATTTTGAATTCATATGTATATAATGTATATCTGTGGCTTGGAGCAAGAAGGGCCAATGTCAATTTTGTGCATAAACGAGTTAGTCCGCTAATTTTAAAAATCGAATCATTCTCTATATACTGTGAAAAAATCACACTCTGAGGCTAAAAAAGGAATTACTCATGAAGAGTTTGATAAAAAAAATTAACATAGAGCCTAATGGAAAATAAAAACTTCAAAGCTCATTTTCCGAAAGTTGCAAAAAGTGACATTGGCCTTTCTTGCTCCAAGCCACAGATATATTAGTATATAAGAATATATATATATGTATATATATATTTATTAATAAAACTATTGTACATGTTTTAGTGTTGAGATGACGAGCAATAGACTGAATATTAAAACTAAAAGAAATAGGAGTTACATATTTTCACTCGAAAAGAAACAGACAGATGATGATCGACAATGAAAAAATGGCAAATAAAAAAAAGGGTTGTTCCACTGCAACGTGTGTCATTTTGTAAAACCGCAGGCTAATACTTAAAAAAAGGAGAACAATTGCTCTGAAAACCCATTGTCAAAATTCTTGAAACTACTGCCAACAAACATGATCTAAAGGAATAAGGCTGCCACAAATGTGATGTCTATTTAAAGTCTTTAGTAAACTTATGTTTGCGTTCAAGATCCGCTTGCAGTTTACGATTTTATAAATTTATTATATTGTTAATGTAAATTGGAATTTTTATTTACAATAAAATATTCTACTTGTGTGTTTATAATATTACACATAATGTAATTATATTAGGCACATTGTATAAACTTTTTCTTTGTACTCTAGAGTATATTAATTGGAGTACTAAAAATTAAAAAATTATTTACATAATATTTTTTTTAAGTTGTTTATTAACTGTAAAACATCAATCTTATAAAATCCTGTAAAATAATTAAGTTAAAGCTTTATGATAATAAGATTAAGATAAAAATTTCTTACAAACTTGTATGGACCAAAATAATATATTTTCTCCTTGATGTTGGGAAACCTTTTTTTTAAAAAAAAATGTGTAGTTTTGGGTTATGAAAATTAGACTGGAGGTGGATCTAGTAAGGCTCTATAACATACAATATTTTTAAGTCTAGTCAAACTTTTTTTTTAGAATATATGTGGGATTTTACAATATTATAAATATTCCAATTGACTAGTCATGACGTACAGTAGATTATTCTCCAACTCAATTGAAAATGTAAAAAGGTAAATTTAAAATAGTCAAATTGGTTGGTTAAATATGTTGGGAATGTTCTTTTGAACATGAGAAAAGGTTGTTTCAAATATTAAATTAGTTGAAATAATTAAAAAATTCAATTCAATTAGGTACAATATTAATAAATAGTTAGTTGAAAAATATTGATGATTAATTTGCTTAAAATAACGATTTGTATAATATTATAATTTATAATAATAATTAAATTTTTCCAAGTAGAATTTAAAGTGTAGATAAATAATATTATTTATTTGATTTTATTACAGTAATTTATAAACTATGGCTATTATATTTTTTTTATATGAATGTAAAATTGAACTAAAATCATTGTTCGTTGGGCTGTCATAAACAATTACGCAAGTAAACTTTTTTAAAAATGAAATTTGAACTGTGTTTAAGATTAGTTTTCTGAAAGCAAAATCTTCAATTTCACCGGTTAAGTTAATTTATTTTCATGTTCTGCGATTCATAATTCATAGTTTTAAATAATCTACCTTTGACCTTAATTTATCATTATATTAATATCAAACCTACTTGACTTCAGCTGTTTTTGTATGGAATAATTTAACTTATCTTTTGAAATTAAGGTCAAAAAACAAAATACAAATGTACAAAATAATAATAACATAAAATATTTGATAAAAGAGTCATATTTGTAAAAAAAAACAGCGACTCATTAATTTTTTAGAATTTTTCATTAAAACAATATTACTAAATACTTATATTTTACATTAACAACGAGGTTTGATGTTCAAAACGAAAATCCGGTTGAACAGTGATCGAATATGTATGCGAATTCTGCAGACTATTTGAATAATTCATAGTTAATGATTATTTTAATAATAATTCAGTACGGTTGTATTCAACATCGAATACCGAACAAGACTAGGTATGTTGTTATGTAATATCGCAGACTATAATAATATGAGACTCGATAGACTATAGTCTGTATTAGTAATATTGCGGACAATAATAATAAATAATATCACGAGTACAAGTACCTACGGTAAAATTATGAACGGGCAGAACTCGTATTTTTTTGTGCATTATTCATAACGGTTTTTTTTTTGCGCTTTCGCAAAACTGAAATCGCTAGTGAAAAAATAAAAGGGGGAAAACGGTGATGTTTTTGAGTTACATTATTCGTTATCAGTCGCTTATCAATGAATTTGACAAACTTTTTCATTGTAAACAGCGGCAACCTCTCCGCCCCCCCTCTTCTTCGGCTTCTACCGTCCATACCACACCGCATTATCACTCACCACAAGCGTATGTTTTTTTTTTTTTATTGTATATTTTCTTTCTTTCTGAATTTTTCGCTCTCGTTTTTCTCGCCATCGACCGTCATTGTCGTTTTAACGATATTTGCCACCGTCTCGTGAGTTGTGTGTGTGTGTGCGCGAGTTAAAACTTAAAATGGTCGTTTCCATTAGAAAAAAAATTCATTAAAAAAATACTCATGTAGGCCACACCGTTGCTTTAGTAGTACTACCCGGCGATGGCCCGTGCTCTTTTCCGCGTTAACGTCGTCCACGATGTCCGTTTGATATTATAATTCGAAAAATAATAAATTCGTCTATTAAATGTTAATGGTTTTTGGTTTGCAACCGAAACCGCTATGGACTACCCTCCCGTGCATGAAGGTATGTACATATATACAGTAGCTTCTAAAGCAATTTTAATTTTCATTAAAATTCTTCGAGTAAAATGTTATATATATATATTTGTTTTACCCTCTCGGCAATGCGTAAACTCGTTTTGTAAGTTTAAATTGTTCAAAACGATTTGGAAAAAAAAAAAAACAAAATACACGGGTAGGTATTGTTTGTTGGATTCGAAACAAACAGACACTGTTCTAGGTCATGCCAGCGATGAAATTTCCAATTTTTTTTCCCCTCAAAATTATCGACTTTTTTTGATAAGATGCTTAAAACGTTGCTTTGACCGTTGCTTAAAATGTACTCACCCGTACCGAACGATAATTTTTTCTTAACATCTTGGTTATTGTATTATTTTGATGAGTATACAATTGGCTGGAACAGATTTACTGTGTCGAATGTTTTTGATTATTTGCGTTCTTTTTGTCTAATATCGTCAAGAGGCTAATCTAACCTAACCTAACTTTTGTCTATTCTGAATTAGTGCTGTATTATTAATAAAGAAAATAATAATATTGTTAAAGGGAAGTAAAAGAGCTTTTGAGAAATCCGTCTTCTTATCAAAACGGTAAATTTTAAATATTATAAATCCATTTTTATGATTTTAAGAAACCTTCAAAATTACAATTTAACTAATAGGTATGACTTATTTGGGCATAAGCAACATTTTGTGATACATGATAAAAATGTCGATAGTATGATTGTATTGTATTTCAATTTTTTTTGTCATATGGCAATCGGTTTTAACACTAAATGAAATTATTAATTAAGGTAAGGGTAGGTTTGCACTCGCAATAGCTTATTTACAAAAACGATAATCGTTTTAAGTTCAAATAGAGTCTGTAAATTTTTAAATTGCAGTATTGAAATAAAAATAAAATTTAGATTCTAACATAAATCACCATAGTTTTTGGCAAAGTAAACATATTTCGCACATTCGGCAGTTCATACATATTAAAATAGGTTAATCATTTTTTGTATCTCCTATGAAACTGAACAACATTTGTGTTCAATATTGCTATAATAATTGAAAACAAATATTGTAATTAATATAAAATGATAAAACCTACTTATTTATTGATACAAGTGTTTCATCACATAAATGCCACTTTTACGTAAATAATTAAAATAAATAAACTGAGTCTGTTGTTAGTCATAATGTGTAATATTTGGCTGGGATAACTATTAAAAATGTACCTACTTATGTTTAGTAATTTTATGATTTAACATTATGTCGAGACATCAGTCATAACTAAATTTGATGGTATATTAAAAAAAAAATATTACGTTAATTCAAAATTAAATTTTAGAACACATGAATTTTGTATGGATGAACGGAAACGATGTTTTTATATCACAGTTGCAGAGCGACCACGCTTTGGGAACAACAGCCATGGATCCTGTGTTTTACGAAAACACAATACCACAACTGGAAACAATTCAACCGAGAATAGTATGTATCAGTTAATTTAAAACACAAATATTTCGGTTCGTAAAAGTCAACTGTATTTGTGCAGATTAACCAATCGTGTACAGACTCTTCAGTGTAGGTAATAATTTCTAATTTTTTTAGGAAATGAACAATTATATTGTTTACGACCAAACAAAAGACGTTGAAAACTCATCTGGAATTTGGGGTTTCAAAAACAACGAAGAAAGCCAACATATAAACGAGGGTTGTGCACAAGAGAAAAAAGGTTCTGGTTCGCGAAAAATCAAACCTATACAAAACCCCGCACTCAAGTTGAAAACCCCAATTGCATATCAACGAGACTCCGATCCTAATATGTTACCAATCGAAAAAGAAGGAAGAGGTAAACCGTACCTACATAATATATTGGTGTTTGGAAAGTTAATTAAAATAAACAAACTAATTTATGTTCGACGTCAAAAAAACCAACACATATTTGCTTGCAATCATTTTAAAAATCGCTATCGCAGATGAACAAAAAATAATAATGGCTTGTTCGAAAATTGAACACTTTATTTCCAAACACTGAGTATAAAAATGTATATCGTCTTAAACGTTACTGTTTAGGTGTTGAGACAAATAGAAATTGACTGCTTGTTTTTACACACAAAACGAATTTGAATGTAATTAATTAAAATTGATATTATACGTTTTTTTAGCTGTATGTGTTAATTGTGGAGCGATCGGCGTCAAGCATTCGTTTTATACCAAACGAAGAAACTATTGTAGTCAGTCATGTGTTAAAGCAGCAATAGAAACGTGTGAAGATTTGGGCGAAACAACGAGTCAATCTGCTCTAGAAGAAACCGAAGTGTCGGCAACCAATCAATCAAATGAAAATTTGTCTTTAAACGAAACAGTAATTGCTTCAATTAAATTATTTGTATTAAGAGGATTGGATGCGGTCTGTTACTGAGGAGTTTTGTATAGGCAATATTTAATTTTGGGTCCGTCAGCAGGAGATTGTTAGTCAATTAAATTTAAAAAAAAAAAGGCCAGTGGAGTCCGAACAGAGTTAGGACCAAGTATCGTGGGGACGTGGGAGGGCACAGATTTACATTTATTATAACTGAAAGTGTTAAAATCACTTTCAAATAATCACTTCAATGCGAATCTGTGGTTAGTATATTCAAACCACCAGTACAGTCCAAACTAAGCACTTAGCATCAAAGTTTTTATTTGCAAGTGATTTTATCTGACTAAGCCAGTACAGTAGTAGGTTGGGGCATAGTGGAAACGAGGAGGTTAGGTTACTGGTATACAGGATCACTTTAAATAGGTCTTCATAAAAATATTACTTAAATATGATGTGATAATTTTTTTCTAAATTATAACGTGTTTTTGTGAAAATATAGAAACACTGAAAAAACACTACAGACTAAAAAAAAGCTCACATCAAGTAAAACCTATACCCTCTCAGCTTCGTATCGAAGCTAAAACCTTAAATATCATAATTTTTTTTTATATAAACCATATATATTAGGTTATTTTAATAAATAAAAAATAATAACTTTTTATAGCCAAAACCGGATGTGAATAATTTTCTCAATCCAATCGCTAAAGAACAATCTGTTGCACAACAAAAAACAGACGAGGAATCTAACGACGACGAGTCAGTTTCGTATGTAATGTATCCCACAGACGATGATGCACTTTTTCCACCAGACAAAAGGCCGTGTCGTCCCGTGCAACAATCGTACAACTGGGTCAAAGATTTGACGACCAAAAACTATCAAGTGGCGCCGGTGCATTGTTTTCGTTACGTACGTGTATTGTTTATTTGACTGTTAGTTGTTATTGTTTAAACTAAAAAGAAAACCATAATTTACTTAGGCTCCGATGTCGGATTGTTGGGACGATATGACCGTTGGTATTAAAGTGGAAGTAGTCAATACGGATTGTGATAATTTTAGCGAAGAATATCCGGATTATTTTTGGGTTGCCTCCATCGTACACATTGCGGGTAAGATTCCAAGTTTTATTTGATTTGGCGACTTGATTTTTTAATCGTTACAATTACTTTGTTATTTTAGGGTATAAAGCAAAATTAAGGTACGAGGGATATGAATCGGACGACAGCAGTGACTTTTGGGTAAATTTATGCTCTAGCATAGTGCACCCTGTTGGATGGTGTGCGACCCGGGGTAAACCCTTAATACCGCCTAAATGTAAGTCTCGTGTGTGTTTAGACTATAAATTATATAATGTTGCACTGACAAATTGATAAAAGTACAATTTATAATCTTAAATTTATTATTTTAGCTATTCAATCTAGGCAGCGTGATTGGAAGGAATTTTTAGTTCGACGTTTAACTGGAGCGAGAACATTACCTTCAAATTTTCGCATGAAAATTTTCGAATCTTTAAAGTCCAAATTTCGGTAAGATTTAACTTTAAAAAAAAACGAGGCTCATTGTATTATTGTCAAATTACGATTAATTATTTAAATGTAAATTTGTATTTACAGTATTGATTTAACTCTCGAATTAGTCGACAGAGAATATATATCAAAAGTGAAGGTGGCTAACATTTTAAATATAATCGGTAAACGGTTAGAATTGAGATACTACGATGATGAAGAACAAGGTAATTTTATTAAATCACCTTTTTTTTTACTTCTTCGATTGTATTAAACTGACATTATTATTAATTTTTTTTTTTTTGTCATACAAGTGTTTTGGGTACACGAGAATTCGCCATTGGTTCATCCGGTAGGTTGGGCCGGTCGGGTAGGCCATGACTTGTGCGCATCCGATGAGTATCGTGATCGTATATCCAAAGGACTGCGAGATAAGGACGACGCCACCGAAGATCTGTTTCCCATGTCGTTGTCGCATAGAGCTGGATTTCTAGTGGGAATGAAATTGGAAGCAATCGATCCTCTTAATCTTGCTACGATATGTGTCGCGACAATTATGAAAGTAAATACTATTAGTAGAACCTATTGATTTTGTATTTTAAAGCTAAGCCACCAAACATTTAACATAGAATGTTAATGAGGTAATTTTTGGAATGAACGTTCCAAACACTGATTGGAAAATCCTAATGTACGAAGTAGTAAAGAGTGATAAGTGGCGATGGCTTATCTGTAGACTGCTATTAAACTGACAATACTAGTTATGAAATTATATTTGGTTTATAATTATTTAAACAATTTTCAGGTGTTAAACGACGGCTACTTGATGATCTCCATAGACTTCTACAACAGCACTCCGAAAGATTGGTTTTGTTATCATTGTAGTTCTGCTAGTATTATGCCGGCTGGATTTTGCGACACTCATGGCATAAATTTGAAACCTCCTCAAAACTACTCTGAACCGTTTAAATGGAAAGAATACTTGGAACAATCGGGCAGTGTAGCAGCTCCTAAACATCTTTTCGACCTGGTAAAACTATTCATTATGAATTTATACACATGTAAACATCTCACGCTGTTACTATTTTAAACCAACTAAATGTTGTTCTAGGAGGTGCCTAAACACGAGTTTCAAACCGGTATGAAACTTGAGTGCACCGATTTGATGAATCCTCATTTAGTGTGCGTCGCGACCATAGCGAGAATCGCCGGAAGACTCGTCGAAGTTCATTTTGACGGATGGGAAAACGATTTTAACCAGTGGGTGGATTGTTGTTCGCCCGACATATTTCCAGTTGGCTGGTGCGAGCTGGTCGGATACAAACTCGAAGGACCCGTTGTCAGTCAGCAGACTAACGGTAATTGTTTGGTGTAATATTTTGTGTTTGAGTTGATGACCGTGTGTGGTGTCGACATCAACAGTTAATGTGTATAACTACGGTTTTCTCTTTGCAGAAGTGCGGCACGCCAAACCGAAAGTGAAAAAAGCTAAGAAGCGAATAACAATAAAAAAATCCACCGAACTATCGCGTGTGATGCCATCAGCTATCCCAACATCTTGTTACACTTCGTTCGATGTATGCATAATACAATTTTTGATTTGTGGTGGCTTATTAAAAATAATTTTTTTTTTTTTCCTTAACTGTTTTTCAGTTATGCCAGACTTGGGCGGCAAATAATAAAATATCTTCAAACTGTGAAAGAAGTCCAGTTTCGGCCACCGAACCTTTGGGTCCGGATCAGTCGTTACCCGTTGCTTGTGTATGTGTCCACTATCGATCGTTAAATGTCGATTTTTATTTAAGACTGCACATTATTCATTGTTTTTTTTTTATATTTAGAATGTAACTACTATAAAAGAGGACCGTTCATGTGACAAATCTTTCCTAGAAACAGATGCCGAAACGTGGAGCGAAAGAGACGTGTGCCAATTTTTGACGTTCAACCACTGTGCAGCGTATTGCGGTGTATTTGTAAGACGATCACGTAAAAATGTATTTTTTTTTTGTTAGATATTTACATTTATTTTTTTATTGGTAGAACGTCGATGGCAAAAAACTGTTGAACCTCACAAAAGAAGAGATTATCCACATGACTGGTAACAAAGTGGGACCATCGCTGAAAATCTTTGATCTTATTCAACAGTTAAAAAACAAAGCGAAAAGGAAAAAATATTTATGAACTGCGCTTTTATTATTTTTAGGAACAATTTGTAAAAAAAATATTTTTAAAAATGTCAGATTTGACACTTTTATTAAATTAAACCATTGTATTTAATTTTAACGTATATTACAAGCTAATATTACTAATAGTAATTACAAATAGCAATAGCGTAACTTTTCAACTTATAACTTAAACTATGCAATATTTTGAAACGTTGAACGAACCTTTTACATGGTGATGTATTAAACAACCAAGAAACGATATGTCGAAAACGGCAAATAGAATAATTTTACGATAAAACCACTTGCTCAAAATTGTGCCCTTACTATATTGTTATAGAGAATTGTACTGATTACAGTCTTTAGAAAATTCGAATTTATATTATGAAAAATTGTAAAATGTTTATTGACAAATGTTTAAATAATAATTAGTCTAATTTCTAAGTTATAATGTTGAATTTTAGATTACGAATCGATTATTTTTCTAAAAACTATTATTGTATTTCATTCGCATCGTCAAATGTGAGATTTAAGTGCTTTTAAATTTATATAAAATATTTTAGTATTAAAACGACAATTTGATGTATTGTACACGATTTGCCTTGTATAAGTTAGCTAATATTATAATGTTTACCTATATTTGACAGAGTAAATGCTTGTTTTACAAAATAAATAATTCAATGTGATTTGTTTGGATGTTGATAAGTCTTGGTACAATGATAAATCTTAATTTTGTTTGTTTATAATAATAATTATTATACCTATATTTTTTTTCTGTAATTAAATAAACAACAAATGACAGTAGATGCGAACAAAACCGATCGTCTATTGTCGTCTTGATCTAGTTTTAAAAGCGTTCTTTTCCATCATTGTTGCATTGTTTTTTATTCCTTGTGCGTGTCGTTAAGTTGTTCGCTCTTATGATTTTATTCTACAATCTTGAAATTGTTGTAACTATGAAGAGCAAACTTGCCTAAAAAAATTTTTTTTGTGTCTTTTAATTTCAATAATCTAACTGGATTTTTACGTTATTTATCGGTTTATCGATTGCATCAAATTGCTTTTTTAATACTATTTTATGTTATTATTATAACTGTATTTTAACCGACTGTTGTCGTTGAAAGTTTTTAAATGATTTTTTAATTAATTAAAAATTAATTTTTGTTTGACCGACAACGTGTTATGGCACGACTAAACGTAAATACACACTTGTCACGGTTTATGGCACGTCTCTGATTAGACGGAGGCCGATTTAGAAAACCCAGAGAGGGGACTCCCTCCTCCCCCCTGTTTGACAGCTGATCGGAACGTAAACAATAACAACGTTTTGCTTATCGTCGGCGTTGTTGTTTACGGTGGAAACGCAAATAAATAATAATAATAATTGATTGCGAGGAGACAATTGCGTCTTAACAACGTCGTCGTCGTCGTCGTTTTTTTTTCCCGCTATTGTCGTCGAAGCAAAACAATGTTATCGATTCCTCCCGCCGGTCGAGCCGGTGTACGATATTATATATTATTATAATATCGTGTGTTTTCAACACACATCAACGTTGTCGAGCATAAGGGGACTCGTTTGTGTGTGTGTGTGTGTGATTTGACGGATAGGGAGGGGGAAATTGTTTTTCAGGGTCGGCCAAAATGTGTCGGTTCACTACGGCCCCTCCCCCCCCGCCCGGCCGGCCGGCCGGCGACAGCTCTGGCGAGCAGTTCCTTCTCCGAAAACGCGGGCCCGGCGTGCGTGGCCTTCGGGCGGCCGGCCGGTCGAAAAACATGGTGGCCGCGTGTGCGCGCGCGGCGTACGAATACCGGTGTGCGCGCGCAACCCGCGTCGGTGGTGGTAACGACGGCGGCGCGTACGGCACAGCTGTTTCCCGCCATAACGCAGTCCATTGTGTCGGTGTACGTTCGTGTGGTAACGTCAGGCGCGCGCCATTTTTTTTCTCCTCTCTACACCGTCCGTTCGGATAAACATTATTATATTGTTCGCAACGCAATCGGGCCGAGACAGCCGCGATCCGTTTGCCGACGCCGTGTAAGTTGTTCGATAAAATTTTTTTTTAAAACTGTTATCGGCCGCGTGCGTGAGTGCGAGTGACGAAAACAAAAAAAAAAACACCGAAATTAACGACTACCCGGCGTGTACTCGCGGTACGCGGTGAGCAATTTCGAGCGGCGGCGGCGGACCGTCGTGAGTACATATACGACGCCGCACGCTCTTCGGTGGCTGCGCGTGATTTTGGCCACCGCGGACGCCAGCACCACCGAGTCATGGACACGGCCATAACGATCAGGACGGAAGACCGGTTCGACGATTTACAGCAATACGACCACGAGGACCTGAACTATTGCAGGTGAGCGCAAAATATTTTACAAACCCGTCGGCTTTGCGTACGCGCAATAATTAAATACCTAGGTGTACACTCTTGTTTGTTTTACACGCGTAGCGAAAATATTATCTCACCCGGTACACGCCCGCCACAGACGTCAGCTGTTGTGTATTTTTTTTTTTTTTATCTGCCGCTGCACTTCAGAATAATAATAATAATAATATTGTACAAATACATTTTTATCGCATTCCTCCGCTCCCGATAAGAAACCGTACACTGTCGTTGTTGTTTTAGTAAAAAAAATATAAAAATATCCGTTTTTGATATTTTACACTTGAGTAGAAATAGTACAATAATAATAATAATTATAAACCACGCAGTCGCTTCTTTTTGCCTCATTATTATTATTTTGATCCTTCCAACGTGACGGCGGCGGCCGGTGCGGCAGATGGTCGCCGGTATCCAGCTGTTGGGCCAGCTGTCCTCCCCTATTGTCGTCCCCACCGCGTGCCCGGCTCGTTGCAGCCGTGTCGGCCGCCGCAACAACCGGTTTATTATTATTTTTTTTTTTGCCAGACCGTACCAGCTGTCGAAATCGGTACCTAATGTAAAAACCGCAAAGACCTTTTGGTCTTTTCAACGTTTCTCCGGTCACGACATCTAGGCCATCGCGTTGAGCCTCTTTATTTTTTTGTATTGTATTATTTTTCGGTAAGGCCCTCCCCCCCCCCCAAAATAAAGAAAAAAAAGAAAACGGCCGAAGGTCGTCGTTTGCCGGCCGGCCGGCGAAGACGACGGGCCGCCGGCGGCCGTAAGCGTGCGCGCCCGCGCCGCCGTGCCCGTCTCGTCTGGAGGTCATATATCGGCGGCCGCCGAGACGCGTCGTACCCGCGTCCACGGCGGCGGCAGCAGCAGCAGCAGCTGACGGTCGAGGATAATAATATTTTTGTCGTAAGTCTGGAGGCGATTTGATCGCCGGGTGAGGGGCGCGGAGGAGGGGTGGGCAGCCAGACGACTGTAATTTATGGCGCACAAAAGTACCGCAAGGACGTGGTCCGAAATTATTTTTTTTTCGCATTGTACCTATATGTATATATTTATATAGTGTACTCAGTTTCGAAATTTGCTCGCCCGCAGTAGAGATTGCACATTGTTATTTCGGATTCATGGCCACGGTAAAATAACTACACACGGGCGGGTGCGCGATGGTGTACAAAGAAGCCGCCCCTCGTGTACACATTGTGTCTCGGAAACGCTTATCTATTCACAGAGACGATAAATATGTATACCGTTAGTCACTGGCCGTGTGTGTGTGACTCACGGCCGTATTCGCCAAACGCACACTCGTATGACGCTGACGGCGGAGTTGGCTCTGGAACATGACATTATGCATTGTATATTAATTTAGACCAGACCTCTCCGGTGTGTGTCTTTTCGGACAGCGATTTAAATAAATTTGAAGAAAAAAAACCCACTTTTGTCTGTTAACATCAAACGCGTGTGTCTAATGTATTCCAAAACATGTGCAGAAAGCTTTGTTGTTGGGGGGGGGAGGAGGAGGAGGTGGTGGTCGACAATACTTGGTCGCACACAAAGCTAGAATTTTAACACACGAAAACCTACGGCGGGCGCGCGTGGGCCTCGCCGGTGGTGCCGCGAGGTTGTTGTAAACAGGTGTTTTTCTTTATTGTTCATATTATATTTAATTGTACACAAGACGTAATGTCGCAACGTTTTGCAACGTGTTTGCCCCGAACGGGAGGGTGGCGCGCGTTTTTTTTGGCAAAATACAAAAGCTGTGCCATTTTCGCCATCGCTGTCGGGGTAGGACATCATATTACTTGGATAAAAATTGCTTTTTCGTCAAAACGTCTACTTTAGACTGTGTTTAAAAAAAAAAAAAAAACCAATAATTTCCTCTACACGTGATTCGACATAACATATTCACGTATAACATGCGCGAGCACGGAGTGGGTACCTCGTTAGACAACACACGTTTCTTATGTTTAGTAAGAAACTCGAAAAAAAAAAAAAACCGCCACAAGGTGTTTACAATCTACACCACACACACACACATACCAATGGGCGTGCTTCTTCTTTTCTGGGCCTTAAGAGCACCTGTCGTTCCCCCCCCCCCACCCCACAGCCGCTGCCGTTAGACCTACACGCATATGCATTTATAATGGTGGACGGCCCTCGTCGTCGATTCAGAGAAACGCTCTCTCTCTTTGGATGTGTGAATATACACAATAATAGGTATACAGTCTGTTGGCAGCATAATAATAATATATAACGGTCGTTTTGAAAACGTCGTCACGTTTCCCAACCTGCCCCAACGTCACATAACCGCAGGATTGTTTCCACGAGAGCGAAGAGAAAGACCGAAAAAGAGAGGGGGGAGAGGGATGGATGCGAAGACGATGTGTGTGTGTGGTATATATAAGTGCAAGTTAAGTTGAGACGAATAAGAACGAATAGAGAACGGTTGCACTGTCGTTTCGGACTTGGTAGTTTTGCACAGAATGTGTATGATATGTAGAAAGGGCTTTTTTATTAAAAAAAAATGGGTCAGCCGGGTTGGCGTACAACAAAAACCGGATGATAGAAAAACGTTAAATCTTTGGCGGCGGGTTGAAAAAAAAATCCCGCCGAGACCGGTTTTAAAAAAGGAAAAACTTGTTTTTGTCACGTTGGTTTTCGGTAAAACTTAACACAGGTCCTAAACCATCGTCGCTGGTACACACATGCACACCCACATTTCATATATTATAAAATATAACCCTTTTTTTTTGTATTATTATTGTCTTAAGTCTTCCAAGAACAATATTATTATGGTTGGGCGGTTAAAGTAGTTTATAATAAGAACGTATTATCGTGTTGGAATCGACTTATTTGCTGATTTTACACCTAAATTGAAAATATGAAATAGTGTTGTGTGTTCGCCTTGGTGGAAGGTTAGGTTAGGTTTAGTTGGGGGGAAGTAATGCCTCACCAGGCGCGTTCCCCCCCAGTTGACTATGGATGCAGGTAAAAAAAAAAAGGTTAGGTTTAGTTAGGTTAGGTTAGGTTTGAAGGTTTTTGGAACTTGAAAGTTTCTCACGCCTGATCCGGGGGTTTTTCTTTTTTGTTGAAAAACTTCAATAATCGGTACATATTTTTTTTTTTTTTTCGTCCACAGTCTGACGAACGCGTCCGAGGAAGGAGCGGACTCGCCGCCGTCGGGACTGACGCCCATCGTGGTGGGCCACAGGACGCCGCAGATGAGCGCCACGATGGAGCACGAGAAAAGGATGCGCCGGGAAATCGCCAACTCCAACGAGAGGCGCCGCATGCAGTCGATAAACGCGGGATTCCAGAACCTGCGCACCCTCATACCGCACCACGAGGGCGAAAAACTCAGCAAGGTGAGTGCGGCCGGATAAATATAAATTGTTTTTTTTTTTTACTTCATTTCCCGACCGATCACGCGTCCGCAACGTGTTCCATTTGGATTGCGTTACGGCCGAAACAAAATACACAACAATCGTTGTGCGTCGCCCGGACGCGCTCTGTCGGCGTTTTTATTTTTATTTCTGTCGGCGGTAATAATAACTTTATGATGATGATAAATGAGATAATAGCGATGATGATGATGATAATAATAATAGGATGCGGCCGCCGCCGCCGCAACATCGTGTATCGTTCATTCATCAACAATCATCACATTGGCGGTAAAACGGAGACGGAAAACCACGCCGCCGGTTTAATATAATAGATAGTAGTGTGTGTGTGTGTGTGTGTGTGTGTAGTACAATCATAGCGGCGGCGGCAGTGCTATGGCATGGTTTGTGGGGCCGCGGTATGGGTGTAGCCGCCGCCGTCGCGGCAACCGGCAATCAGCTGTTTGGCTCTGGTTTATTACATGCCGACGCCATTCCTCCCGCCACCTCCTCCTCCCGTCCGGGCGCGCGTAAGGAGTAGATCCACAGCTGACGCGTTTTTGACGGTGCGGCAGAGCCCGTCTGTAAATGAATAAATAATAATCAATGTTGCCAACCTCTCGACGTGTGCGCGTTAAAAAAAAAACAAATATAATGTTTTGTAATATACTACATTATCGGGGGGAGGTTTCGAAAAACTACAGTAATACCCTCGGACGTGTGTGTGCGCGCGCCGTCTGGTCGGTCGTGTAGTAGGCAACGAGAGTATTGCGCCGTAATTTTTTTTTTACCGCCCGCGTTCGTCTCGTACGTCGTATATATTTAATTGTTTATTATGAATCCTACTCGCTTTAGTATAATATTATTTATATATATATATATGTTACACACTACTATGTTGTTGTGCGGCAGTAGTACTTGCTGCTGTCGCGCACTAACGCGGTGGTGTAGGAGGAGGAGGAGGAGGTGGAGGCGGCGGTGGTGGTTCAACGCACTCGTTGTCCTTCACGCCTAGTTTCTTGTCCCGCGCGTTTGCCGCCGACGGTTCTCGGAAACGTGCGCCTTGCTTTAATATATTGTATTTATATATATATGTATGTATAGTTTTTCATTTCGTCTAGAACGCGCGTCGCGCGCGGTGCATTCTATTATTTGTCCCTCTCCCCCCTTGGTTTATTTTTTATTTTTTCCAAGAAATGCATTATCACGGCCCCGGCGGCAATAATGACCGGCCGTGTCACAAAGTGAACGTCTTGGCGGTTAAAAATAAAATAAAAACATTATAACCGCCATCACCCACCACCTCTGGTTATTTGTCCCTCTTCTGTTGCGTTCCACACTCACACACTGACCTACGGCGTCCGGTGACGATGATAAATCGTGTGTAATAACCCGATCCCCTCCCCCCCTTAATTTCGTTGTAATATCAACAACAATAATAATAATATAGATTTTTGTTATTTAACATTTTCTGGTTTACCCGGAAAAAACCCGCACACGGTGTGGTGAAACTATATCGCCGGAAGCGGAGGGGAAGGTTTGTGGTGTTGGTGGCGGAGTGCCGCAGACGTGTCCGGTTATCGCCGCCGCAGCCGCCCAGCTTTTCCGGCCGACGTTTATCGATCGGTCGGCGGCGGGCTCGAAAGTGACGTCAGCGACTTGACGCTTGCGCCCGGCCGTGACGTCAGCCAGACACCACCGGGTGTATCGACCCTTCCTCTCGTCCGCGGCGCGCAAAGCTTTCGGCCGCCGTCTCGGAACACCGCACGCCGCCACCGAATATTTCCGGGGTCCACTTCGCCCGTCTGGTTACCGTGGCAACCGCGTTCTCCCTCCGAGCGGAAGGCGTTTAATTTTACCTTTACTTTTTTTTTTATTCCTCGAAACATTTTTATTATTTTTTTTCCTTCTTCTAATGAACGGCGGCCGCCGACTCGAGTGTCTCTTTTACTACGGAAAATCGTATTTATATTTTATTCATCCGCGAGTTACTACCGTGTGTATACATTATCACATGGCTACTACTACACACGCTTTTTTTTTTTTTTTATATAAACCCGTCGAGTGGTTGTACATTCCGCCGGCGTTCCTTGCTTAACCACCGCCCGTCACGCGCAACAGTACTCCCCGGGAGCTCCCAGTTCTCGGAACGCATTCTTCGTCGACGACAAACGTTGCGGTGGTACCGTAGCGACACATTGCTAATCGGGTGGTATAGGTAGGACGGGAGAAAGTCGCGCGGCGGCAATTGACCGACAGGAAATGACTCAGACCGGTGGTGTGCTCGGCGGCGGCAGCGGATTTCCATTGAACGCGCGCGTTGTGCCTGCCGCGTATGGATAACCAGGCGCGCAAGCCTTTGGGGTCAACCGACGCCGGCATTCCAACCGCGGCTGCGACGACGGGTCACACGACGCGGTGGTGCGCATGCGCACGAGTGCATACCCACGTTGCTGCTCGTAGGCTGTATTTTTAGAATGCGGCGGCCGCAATGCTTCCTTAAATGGCCGATAACGTTAAAACGTTGCGCCGGCACATTCCGTTTGCGCGTGTCGAGGAGAAATAAGTTAAGATGGAAGAGATGCTACTGGAAACGGCTGTAGTTCCCTAAGGAGGATTAGGGCAAGACAGGATTAGGAACACGAGTATTACAAAGGAAAAGTGATTGGTTGGGATGGACCTGATTTTTGTTAAATATAATGTATACTTAGTTAAGTATATATTTTACAATCAAAACACGCCGGTCGTCGTGCGGTAAACAAGATTATAAAGGGTTGCCGGAAACCCTAGTAAAAAAAAAACCCCGTTTCATATTGTGTTACCGATTATCCATTATGTTTCCAATTATCTTACACAAATGTTGACTCCCCCCCACCCCAGCGTGGACACCGTGTGTTATAATAGTATTGTTATTATAGCTAAACGCTGTTGTTATTAATACCTACCATGGCGGCGTTTGCCGTGTTTCCATCACACTTCTTGTGTGGTATTATTTCGCTTTTAATCGTGCACTAAGATATGTATACGGATAATATGTCCGTGAGAGAAGGTCTTGTCTTAACTGATAATAAATGTTAATAGCAATCATGTCGGCTACGAAAAGCAATATAAGCACAACAACACATCCATTCAGAACTTGTGCCAGAGCTAATCGTCGGTTTTACTAAGAGCTATTGTATCCCGCAGTGGTGGTTACAACCAGGGTACTTGATATGTACCTTTGTTACCTCACATGTTAGGTTTGGTTAAGTTGGGTTAGTTTCGGTTAAGTTGTGTTAGTTTTGGTTAGGTTAGGTTGAGTTGACTTGGGTTAGGTTGAGTTGACTTGGGTTAGGTTGAGTTGAGTTGGGTTAGGTTTGGTTTGTTTTGGTTAGGTTAAAATTTGGCTTAATTTTAGTTAGGTTGTGTAAGTTTTGGTTAGATTAGGTTAGGTTGAGTTGGGTTTGATTTGATTTGTTTAGGTTGTGTCAGTTTTGGTTAGGCTAAGTTGGGTTAGTTTTGGTTAGGTTAGATTGGCTTAATTTCGGTTAGGTTAGGTTTGTTTTGTTTTGGTTAGGCCAAGTTAAATGTAGGTTTGGTGTGAGGTTAGGTTAGTCAATCAGTCTGTCTTCAAACATTGATTCACAATGGCATAGGTACCATTCGTTGTTTTATCGTATGTCAGCCTTTTTTTCTTTTCTGATTAAATCGTAAAAAGGAATTCTTTAAAAAAAAAACCCGTGTGTTTAGCCACAATTGGAATAAGAGAGTGATCTATTACATCTATACAAAAAAAAAAATTGTGTCACTGGAAAAAAAACAAACAACGGGCCAAGTTTTTTTTAATTTTATCATTCCACCGCTAATATTTAGGCCGGCGACGTCTTATCCGGTCGTTTACACACGGTTTATATATACACATTGTCAATACTAGGAAATTGTGCGGCACAGTAGTAGTAAGCCATATTTTTTATATACACTGTTGTTGTCGGAAAAGGTATTTTTTTTTTCATTTACCGTTAACCAAGTCGGACTTTCTAAGACTTGTCGTAAATCAAACGTCTCGTCATGCCGTTACTCGACGCACAAAATGCATATACAGGGTGCCTGCCAGTCAATATTTAATATGTTTCCGAAGAGAGAGAGAGACAGGACTGTTTTGTAAAAAAAAATATTTCCAAATCCATTTTATACTACTACTGCTTGTTGCTATTGCCAACTTACACACACACATAGTTAATTGTCGTCTTGTGGCTTACTTACATTTGTTATTATTGACTGGACTCGTGCTGTGTGTATTTGTAACGGTGTACGGTTGTAGTGTTTATACTTGTATGTGTATTTTATAGTGATTATTGCAATTAGTAGGTACATGAATATATGTTTTATCGCCCTTTTCTGGGGGGGGGGGGGGTAATTATAATTAAAATACCGCTGTACACTTGTGTGCAATAATAATTAACCTAACCGCATCGTTGTTGTTATTATTATTATTATTACTATCAAGTATTATTGTTGTCTAAATTGTAAAACGCAGTAACCCATTTGAAGGCGCTGCTGGGATGATGACGTTGCGGTTTTGTCGACGATTGTGTAATCAGATATTTAATACCGAATTTTTAAACCCATTTTTGGCCCAAAAAGGGGGGGGGGTTGCGTTGTGTCAAACAGTGTCTTGGCGTTTAAGAGATTTGGCTAGGTTGGGTTGCGGTCGTGCGCAATGTGTGTAACTTAACCTAACCTAACCCAACCTAACTAGTTATGGTAATACCGACGTTGCGGTGCAGTTATAGTTGCTCGCGACTGGTTTTCTGCATCCAACAAACGGTCGAAAGTAAAACTGTGCTCAATATTTACCGCCAACGTTTGTTGACGTTTTGTTTTTGCAAATAATTTTCGGGAAAAAAGTTGGAAGAGGAGGCGTCGGCGGATTTGATTTTTGAGGAATTCAACACGTGGACAATGTTTTACGGCGGCGGCGGCGACGACGACGATGTCCCACTCAAAAGCTTCGCCGGTGTTTACGTTTCCGGAAGGGTCACGTGCCCCCCCCCCGCCCCTCGTGTGATCGACCGGACGGGCAGTGGCGTGCATTTATGTTGTTGTATGTGTGTTTGTTCGGTCGTCGTGAGTAATTTGCGAGTACGATCGCCGTGGCCGTAGGTTACGGTAAGTTCCGCGTGGCGTGTGCTCGCGTAGCGATACGCGGAAGCGTGGTGTCGGCGGTAGTGTAATAACGCCGGCGGTGGCGGGCCGTAGGCCTTTTATTGATCCGTCCCGCGTACCTACCACCGCCGTCCCACCCACCGTGTCCCTACGTCGGCGCTTTCTGGGTGTGGTCGGTCCCTTTTTTTGCGCGTAACGTAACGGCCGTGCGTGCTTTCCGCCGCCGCTGACATACAGAGTGATCGCAAAAGAACAATACTCCCAACCAAACTTGATAATGATCGAGAAAGATGTGCAAGTTAACAAAATAACTTGAGAAAACAAATGGTTGCAAAAGTCGTAGGCGACTTGTGTTGCACTTTAACGTTGTTTTTGTAAATATCATTATTGTTGTACTTTGGCTCGGTGGTGCGCTTTTAACGCCCACGGAGTTGCAGTTTGTTGTTTGGAAGTGTCCCTGTTTATGAGTTAGATAACTTACCCGCCACGTGGTGGTCAGAAAACGATTTGAGAAACTTCTTTTCAAAGTTAGTCCGTCGCCCACGTGCTTCCCGCGTGTGTGTATAATAACACAACACTGGCGGTCGATGGAACATCAGAATGGCCAACTTAACAGTTTTGGTCAGATGGGGGTAATTTTTCAATTCTTCCTCTTTCGACCAAAGTCCTGTAAATTTGCCGTTTGTTGTCTTGTTTTGAGGGGGAGATTATGTTGCCCAACAGAAAGTCGCCCCACGTGTTTATGGCTTCAGAGCTATATATTTATAAAAAAAAAAAAAAGTAGAAATAGCAGTTGACATTGTATTGTTTTTTTATGGACAACCTGAATTATCAGTGTTATCACTGGCTTATTGAGACTACGGTGTAACGTTTGTCAATTCAACGAAGAAATCTACATTGGTTTATTTCCATATCTTTTTTTTTTTCATCCATTTTGGATGCAAAAATGGTTACTGGCGTGTAACTCCTTATAAAATAAATAAAGGTGTGGCCCGTCCGTCGTTCCATTACACTAAGCCTCTGGTATAGTGTGTGTTTATTTTTGGAAAATAACATATTTTTCGGTTATTAATGTAATATACATAATATTATTAGATATATATTTTTTTAAATCTACCGTGATAGGTTATTTTTGTTTGTTCTCTTCCCCTCGCATACCTGAGTCCGGTCTGCGGGCGAGGTGTGTCTCGTCGAAAATCTGTCGGACGGGAAGTCGTTTTTTCGAGAGAAAAAAAAACAAGCAATCTGGCCTATACTTATTTATGGTAGTCTTAGAAAACGTCTAATGCGGACAGCCGTCGTAGGGGACGGTTATTACAACAGATAATATACCTTAATAATCTCAGGGGTCAGTGTGACTTAAACAATAAGCCTTCTGATGTTGTACAGTGTGGTCAAACGATTGTTATCAATCATCCGTAACGCGTTATCACTATCGACCATGTGTTATCAGTAATTCTTATCAGTTTACGTTATCAATATTGTAAATAGCGCGTACAATATTTTCGGCACTTTAAATTTTTGGCCTTAATGCGTTGAGTTTAATCGAAAATCTATTTTATTAAATCCGTGTTACATTGTATTAATATTATAAGACGTATGTAATAACTGAAAAAATATCAGCTACAACAATAGAATTTATTTTATCTCTTACAAACAGGTCCGTATTGTGTTTCTTATTGCTGCAGCTGTGTCGTCGACTACTTGCAAGTGTGTTTTTTGTGTTTACTCGTTCTCGTCTTGGGCGGGTAATTTTTTGTTTTCCACGCACAAGAAAAACGATTCTGAAAATTGAATATTCGAGTCGGCATATTATTATTGTGTACAATATACAAATATAATATAATAAAGTAAACATTTTTTTTTTTAACGATTCCCAGAATACAAATCCGATATCAGAAATACACTATTTTTTACCATTACAATAATCCGCATATTGGGTTACTCGTTTGGTTGTTGGCTTTTTTTATTATTTTTTTTTAAAACTGACAAATTTGTGTATTTATTCGCGTTTTGGCCGGAAGTCGTCCTCTTGGAAAAAAACTAAACCGATGGCCTTACCTATTGAAAAGGACAATAGGCAAATAAAACAAGTTATTGGACTAACAATAGTATGTTTTTTGTTTTCTTTGAATGTATTTATACACAAAACAAGTTGTTGTTGTCGCTTTCGTCGACAACATGTTCCAATAATATTATTATTATTATTTTGTGTTGTTGATTGATTTTTATACAAATCTAAAATCCTAAAAAGACCACGTGGCCGGGTTTAAATTAAAAAAAAAACAATTATCCGACTACCGACTCCTCTTGTATTATTTACAATATTGATAACGTAAACTGATAAGAGTTACTGATAACAGATGGTCGGTAGTGATAACACGTTACGGAAGATTGATAACAATCGTTTAACCGCACTGTATAATATCAGAAGGGTTATTTTTTTTTTTTTCATTTTTTAGTGTACTATCTGGTGTTATATTTGAAAAAAATATCTGTTACTTAGCGTTAGCCTCGTTCCCACGTGCTTTTTACCGATAATAATAATTATATATTCCATTATGGAGAGGAGAACGGGGGAATGAATAAGAAGAAGTAAAAATTAACAAGTCCATTAATAACACACCATTGTGTTGTGTAACACACACCGAGACAGTGGTAAATACTAAACGGTTCAAACACACACCCCATTATATTGTTATTATTATTATTATGACGGCTGCTCGACTTGTGGGTGGTTGTTGTCCTTTACTCTACAATAACCGATAGCGCACACAAAACTAAACGGCAATTTGTTCTCTGAAACAAAAATACAACAATAAATAATACACAACGTGCACGACGACGACATGTAATAAATTATGAATGGGAAAAAAAATATTAAAATAATAAGACATAATTTACCACTCTTGTCGTCTTGTGGCCGTTAGTCGTCATAACAGCAGCTAAAAAAAAAAAAAATACAAACATAAGAATTTATTTTACTACAAACAAAAAATGCACAGTGTCTGTCTCGGTTTGTTGTTATGTTTGGTTTTTTTTTTTTTATTATTATTTATTTTTAATATATACTGTATTTTTTTATACAATAGTTCTATATAATGGCGGAAGACGTGTCTGGTTGGGTTTGCGTGGGCGGTTTTCGGTTTTACAAAATCGATTCCGCCTCGTGCAAATTGTATATGTACATACACACCGACTGCTGCGGATCATTGAATGAACACAGAGCAATAGTAGTAGTAGTAGTAGTAGTAGTAATAGTAGTAGTAGTCATTACTGCTACTGTTGTGCACAACGTTCCTGTGAAACCGTGTGTCCATTGATGCCGGCTTCAAAAGCGCAGCACACACACCGCAAAATACCGATTGCACTTAATAATTTTACAATAGTATGTGTCATAAATATGATTATTGTTAACTTAAACCGACAAAAACACTTCGAGCGAGTACCGACCGCTCGACAATGAAATTGGCTAATAAGTTACAAGAAAATCAGCTGATAATCGATGAGGCAACGTTGTAAACGATATTGATAGGCGGCACTCGCTGATAACATCTTATTATAAGAAATGTCTGGCAACCAAAAGACATGTAAGCTGAAAATTAAACAGGAGATTATTTGCATTAATTTAATTAACCGAACGATAGTAGTTATACAGCGGTGGCTTTTATTTATTTTTTTAAATAAAAATATTATGATTGTTGTCAATTGGACTGTTCGACAAGAGATAACGAACAAATCCAATCTAAACTGACCTAATCTGTTCAATTCAAATTGAAAAATGAATAAATTATGAAAAGGTCACGAGGGAAATCGATTATCGCTATTGGCCGGTTGTTTGAGAGAAATAAACTTGTGTTTTTTTGTGAATAAAAAAACAATCGTCTTGTAATAATATACTATGTGTTGTAATCCGGTGACCGCAAAAACTTGACCGATTGACTTGGATAACAATAATTGAATTGTATGACCGTCTCGAGAGTGCGATCACGTGCGGTATTTTTCCCCCTCCTCTGCTTCCATTGATAATTACATACTACCACGTTATTATTATTATTGTTGTCGTTGATGTAGTGCTTACAGTTTGATAAATAGCTACTCTCTTTCACTCTCACCGTGTATACACATAATATTCAGCTATCGAGTGCCTCGCTTATTATTGTCTGTGGTTTTTCTGATAAGTGCAGGCGATTGGGCGAATTGGTTACAACTCTTGGATAACCACCGATAAGAGGCCATAAATCAGCTGAACACACATGTTGTTTATGATCTAATGTGGTAGGTATATTTAAAACGATTGAATTTCAGCAAGGCCTGAATTTTTAGACTTGGTGTATCTTTTTGTGGTAGATTTATTGATTGAATTAGCGTTGGTAATTCAGAGTTTTTGAATATACTTAGTGCTCCTCCTCGAAATCAAGTTTGGCCATTTTTTAAGACCGCAGTGGGTTGTGCCCGTTTCGACCAATCTAAATACATTGGTTTGAGGCCTCTTAACAGCTTAAAGACCACTTAAAAAACATGCGGGGGACTTAGTATTTTGATTTTTATCATTTTCAGCCTTCACTCTTTAAGGATGATTTATTGGTGACGTTTTTTTGTCCACCAAAAAATAGTCGAAACAGGTGTCGCGCCCTTGCTGCTCGCCCATGAGTGTGGCCTTACCCAACCGGCCATCGGCGCGTCGAGGTTCTAAACGTTTCGAAATTGCCACCACAAACGCGTGCCGCGCTTACACCCGACCGTCGGTGTTGTTGTTGTTGTTGTTGTTGTTGTCGGGAAAAACGATTGGGTGTTTGGTTTTCCTCGTCGGCGGCAATGAGGTATTTTCCGCGTGTTGTGTCGTCTAAACAAACGCGTGTAAAATGATTGTTTATTGTATTTTTTTGATTCTTTCGGGTAAAGAAAATAATTATATATTTTATATATACATAAAATATTATTACAATCGGGTGGACATACAACGTACACACGTTGGTGTACCGTGGTGTGTGTGTACATTACACACGATAACAATCTCAAGGTCAGTAGTTCTTTCACCTGGACGACGTCGGCCGACCGGTTGGCCTTGGATTCCAGTCGCAGCTCCCCAACGTCACTTTTGTGTGTGTGTGTGTACTCAGGACATCATCAAACCGGAGAAGAACTAGCGTGTGTACTTTGGTCGTTACCGCCGCCGCTGCGGCGGCTGGGTTGTTGTTGCGTTCTAATAATAATGCCGCGGCCAAAGTGTGTTGTTGTTGTGTTAATAATATTCTTATTATTATAGCGACTACCGGCGGCGGTGGCGGCCCTAGTACCCATTTTTAGACCAATAATTACACACTTGTCGCGTCTGTCCGGGTACACCGGCGTTGCGTGCCTGCTCCTGCGCCTAGAGTTGTGCAATTAGTGTTTTATAAAAAAAAAATTTTATTAAAGATGAAAAGATTTGAAGGAAAATGAAACAAACATAAACGAAAAAAGAAACAGTTAAAAAAAAATACATAACAAACGCAATAATAATGTTTTAGTATTATATATGCAGCATAATCCACAACGGAAAATTGCGGCAATTGCGCACAATGTAGTGGCGATGCGCCACCAACGGTAATCTGTTGTTGTTGTTGTTAAAAACTTAAACGGCGGGTTTGCTTGTCTAGAGAGTGAGAGGAGGAGGAGGAGGAGGTCACTAATCGGTTAATTCGAAGACTACATTGTTGTTGTACGTAAACAAATTTGCTGCTGTGTTTAACCTTGGTGTGTTTGTTGTTGCACAAAAGTGCACTTATGTTTCTGGTCGTGCTGCACATGTACAAAGTGCAGGTACGTGACTAAGACAAGAGTTTTGCCCCCCCCCCTTTTGCCGTGTAATTTATTATTATTCGATTTTACAACAATACAACAGCTATGATGTCATATGATTAGAAATGAGGAAAATATGGGTGATATCATTGAGATAACGATAAAAAGGCTATTGTAAGCCACAGACTACAATCGCGCATGACTCAAAATGTAATCAGTGTGACCAACAGACTCGAGCATAATATATAATTCCATAATAATATCGCAGATTAAACCTGTCGGTTATCGTTTAAATCTTACGATTAATAAGGAGTCTGTAAAAATATAAGTTTATATGGGAAAAAAAACATTTTGAGTTGGTAAAAATATTGTCTGCACTGATATCTTCGCGAGTAGTCCCTAATCAGATTTTTTTTAAATTTCCTTTGTTTTCAGCCGAGTGAGGCAATTTTATATGAGGCCTTCTTACTTTTAATGACTGAACAATTAATTCTATCGGTTAAATGTGTTCGTATAGAGCGTTTGTTTACCATATTAAACAGTGCGTTGCACTATGTATTTTTTTTTTCGGTCATCCGACAATTGTCATTATTGTTAAAACTAAACAGAGCGAACATGTGGTACAATATTATTGAAAGGGGTTAAAAACGGACACAGGTGCGCCACGTTCCAGCGTTTACCATGCTTCGGGTTATTTTGTATTTTTTTATTGTTAATGTCTCTTCGGTCGACCCTTTTTTAGAAAAAATAAAACAAAACTTATTCGTCATCGTTGTGTTGTTGTATTTTTTTTTTTTTTTTACTATACGATGCATCGGTTTAGTGCAACTGCGTCGATATAATGTATATATTTAGTTGGATGTACGGTAAAAAGCATCGACGACGGCGTGGTAGGTACCGGTGGGGAGGAGCAGGGTTGTCAGTAGGGGTCGTTTACCCCTTGGCCACGTAAAATACAAATAAATACAAACCGAAACGATAGTTAAGTAAAAAAAAAAAAAAAATTCTTCCCCTTTATTATATTAAAAAAGCCATTCGGCCGTTTGAAACCATACACCGGACGTTTCCTATTTCTCAATCGGCGGTAGCTGTGTGTGTGGCCAGAGTTGGTTGAAAACATCAATCCTCTTCAACCTCCCCCCCTTAAAAAACACTCCCAACGGTTTTTTTTTTTTTTATTAAAATCCAGCAGACGTTTGAACACAAAAGACAAAATTCGAAATGATGTGCATTGAAAATATAAAAAAAAAAAAAACAAATTCCCGTTATAGTTGCCTAAGAAGAAAAATATTAACCGACTTCTCTTACTCTGTTAACATTGTTTAAGCGTAGCAATACTTGCTATGTTGTTGGAAGTTTTTAATGTCATTTTTAATTTGGAAAAAGAAAAGCGTTTTCTCAACCGAGTGAAATTACAACGTTAGGTTTGGCCTTTTACAACATCATTAAACGTGGTCAGCTGTATAATGTGTTGCGTTACTATATGTATAACGATATAGTTGCTGAACAAAATAAGTTTTGGGCGCATCCTTAATTCCGTTTAAGTCTTAAAGTTGGTGGTTTGTATGTACTATGTACATGTTAATGCGTTTACCAACAAGTTCTTGGTAGTTTTTTTTTTATGGCTTGAATGTTTTGGCCCTAAACACACGTGCCATTGTGCTTTATCCTTTTTTTTTTCTAATGTGATGATAACAATATTGCGCAATTGTTTTGTTTTGATTAAAACCCACGAGCGGAATATTTCTGCGAAAAATAAAAAAATTGTTATACTCTGTTTCTCCCTTTTTTTTTTTTGAGTGGAAGAGGGGAGGGTAAACAAGTGTGTTTTTTATCGTCTACCGCTGATGTCATGGAAATGAAAATAACAAGTAGGTGTAACTGCGATTTATAGGCATTGCTTAACCCGCTTTTCAAAATTATTTTCACTTACTGCCTATACTTGGTGTGTGTGTAGACAGTTGGTAGTTCAACAAGCGGCTTTACGTTGAGTATATTATAAAGAAAACTAAAACTGAATAAAAACTACAAAATTATTATTATTTAAAAAATAACAGGATCGCATCTTGTCCTTTGAATACATAAAAAAAAATATATTAAATCTGAAAAATACTACAACAAGTAAATTTTTGGGTCCAAAGTATAAGAAAAGACTCAAATCAAATTGAAAATTACGTTTTTCAAATTTAATTTCTCAATTGACCGTTGAACGTCAGACCTTAAATCCAAAAACTACTCCTATATAAACGAGATAAAGAAAAATATATTTCACCCCTTTGAGAGGAAAAGATTTTTAGGTTTTTTTATTTTTTTTACCTTTTTTGGTGGCAAAGAGATGTTTTTTTTTCACATTTGTCCTTTTTTTACGCCCTTTGGGGGTAAATACTTGTTGGCAGGATCATATTGAATTTACTCGAAACCAAGTGATGAGGGGGAAGGTGTGTTAAGTTCTAAAAAAAAACAAGGAGAGTCCATAATCCCTGGGGGGGGGGGGTGAGGTCGTTACACAACTGAACATTATTATTATTATTAATTATATTACATTATATATATTTTACTATAACACGGTCACAGCTGGCAATCTTGTTGGATCGGTGACCGTCACACACGTGGGTATATTATGATAATAGTAGTAAATAATTATCATCATTATCATTATGACTAGATAAAAATTAAAAAACGTTCTACTGAATTTAATAATAATTGCACCCGTTAACGCGGGGTCCCGTCGACCGTGTATAAATATTGCCCAACAATAATAATAATAATAGGTAGTAAATTTCAAATACGACCACAATCCATGTATTGCCTTGTTGTAATATAGAAATTATCATATATTAAAATGAATGATACCTTACGTATACACTTATGTATCATTTTTCTAGCCGACGCCCCGGATTACTGTAATATAATAGACTTTATTATTGCTAGTTTTGAATAAAATATACGGGTTTATGTGTAGATTTATGTGTCTAAATATATCTAAATATATATTTATACGGACAGAATTATTTTTAGCCTCGAGAGACGGCATTAATTAATCATTGTGCCCACGTTTATCATCACGTGATCATCTTTATAGCCATATATTATTATCATAATATTATCACCACCGACCCGAGGAAAAGGACACAACCGCTGGTTTCCTTCTTCCACAGGTGTACGATGTTTTTTTTTCACTCGTTCGAAAATGGTAACAAAAACAAATGTTATGCTTTGGACCTATTCCAAAAAAAAAAAAAACAGCCGGTCGAACCAGAATCTTAAATTTTACACAAACGTGTGTGTATGTGTACCGAACGCGAGGTGATACCACACTTGACAAATGATCTAAATTAATATAGCATAAAAAAAGCGATTATATGTATAATGATAAACTCCACAAGAAATCAACTGATGAGGGGTAGAACATAAATTAGGATGTCGATTCATGTGGGTGGAAAAACCAACGCTAGAGATAACGTGTGATAATGGTAAATATGCAATGTTTTATCATTTCTAAAGTGTTCTGCAACTTTTTCAGCAATGTCTGCTACTTTAATTGGAATGTTAGTTGTTGTATATTTTGAAAGGCTTGTAAAATACTCCACACACACACGTCCTCTACATATGTATATAACATACCTTTTTTTTATTAGTCAACGCTCACTTTAAAAGTACGCGCCCCCGTTTACTTCTATAAAACTGCCAGCTCAACAAAAAGCCACGGTAGACCCCCTCGGCAGGACGACGCATTGTAATACCGTAAAATGTTTTTGGCTTTGGGCGACGGATAATAAAAAAGTATTAATCAGCAACCCTCTGAAACGTCAGGCATTTTTTTTTTTGCTTTTTACATTATACGCCGCTGTCGGTGGCGACGGCGGGGCTCTCTGAATTCTCATAATATAAAATATGCTCCCTTGCGGATAATTAATCGACTATCGGGGACTAGCATAATATGAATTATTTATCAGCAACCTAGTTGTGTTCTACTTAAGTACAAGTTACAACAGCGGCACTGCTATCGGTGTACGGTCACGACGCCATGGGCGGCAGGCAGGGGTTTGGCGTACAATAAGGTTTTGCGCGTTTCTGAACTCACCGGAAATTAGCTGATAACGCAAATATTATGATAGTGATAAGAACGGTTATTGATAAAGAGAAAACAACAAGCGGCAATCGACTGATGAGCTGTAGCGACATGATGATTCACAGGTGTAGATTGATTAATAAACAAGGTTAGACTAGGCGAACCCTATTTATATAATCGGCCAATTTTTTGTGGGAGGCGAGTATCACAAATGAAGTTTCACAATCTGCGATTAATGATAAATTGATCTTGAATTGTCTGATGGAAATATGCATGATTAATATCATCAAATGTATTTATTTACAATAAAGCATTACGCATATTATAATTGTTTAGAATAATTTGTTCTCAACCAACAAATTGCTTTTATTCGCCTTGGGAATTAATTTACTACGTCTTTGCCTATAATTGATTGGAACACGCTGATAAGAGATAACTGATTACAGATTAGAAACGATAGCGCTAAAGTCAATCTTTTCTCTATCGGCTTTTACGACAGTTCGGCCCTTTAATATGATTATAACGCAATAATTCCATTAATAATGATTTTTAACTGCCGATATTTTTATCTTATACCGTATTATTATAACTTTGTCGAGTTGTGTTTTTTTTTTGAAACTTGTTTGTGTGTGCGTTTTATAAATTCGGTTCGTCGAATTGTTCCAACGGCAAATACAGAAGGAACACCATCGCTTCCCCCTCCCTCCTCCCACCCAATCGATACTTTGTAATTTATTATTTTCATCGTTTATACCATTATGGAGATTTATGACACACGACCCGGTGTGTAAACATACTGTTTGTGTGTGTGTATGTGTACACCTTGCCGGCTACTGTGTTTCTCAGTAACAATAATTAAAAAAAAATAATCCCTCCCCCCGTCGCCTCCGGTGTATCACACGGAGTTCTGCTAAAAACCTTCTCTCTTTGCACCTGTGTAAATCGCTTACCTGATGTGCACCTAATAAATCATACACACAACGACGTTGCGCGCTAAGTAACAGAAAAATATGTATATATATGTGTGTGTGTTCATCTCGACTCTATTTTTTTTTGGCGCACCTGCAAATTTATCCGACCGAAAAAGGTTATCGACGATTGTGTATAATCGACATTTTGGGAAATTTTTTTTTGATATCTTCTTTTTGTATTTGTTTGCAGGCCGCCATACTGCAACACACGGCCGACTACATTTACCAGTTGGAACAAGAGAAAACGAGACTATTGTCGCAGAACTGTCAGCTGAAACGGCTGGTCAGCAAACAGGAGGGCGAACTGCTGAGCACGGCCAGCGTGCACAAGAAACGCAAATTGGAAGACCCTGCGGGTAAGTGCTGTGCCAAGACCGTGTTTATCGTATAGATAGTGTTACTATTACTACTAATTAAACACAATAATAATTGACGACGTTATGCGATAACCTGAGCTCTCTGAAAACGCCTACCGGGTGTTGCCCCGGGGTCGTATGTCGTTGTTTAGGCTAAAGAAAATTTCTAAGCAACACGAGTAGAGTCGACCGCCGCCGTCCATTGACGCCCACTTTTGTTGAAATTATCAAATACCTACATGCTGCTGTTGGTTCGTCGATTGGCTTCTGTTGAACGATCAAACGTGCATGCGCTCTTAATGCTAGAAAAAAAAAATGTTTTAAAATAAATTTGTAATAAACTACCGAATAAACTCGAGTATAATAATTAAGGTCGAGTTAGATTACAGTAATGAAATTTTATTCAACGCTATATTAATATTACACAATTATATTATATTCATCGAAATGGTTCAAATGTGGCCTAATCATCATGGTCCACCACCATTGCCGCTATTATCAGCTGTCCTCTTTTTTTCCGCATTCTTATCACTTCTGTTATCCTTTATCAGCTGATAAAGGTGTAAGCAAACATATTAATATCTTCCACGTTGAGTCAGTCTAAGAACAAACGTTTCTCTAAAGGTAATAAACAACCACAGTAAAGTAAATGTCCAAAAACAACAGTATTAGCCTTTTTTGAATCGAATCCAAGATCCAACTGGTAGGTCAATGCCTTTTGCCCTCTGTGATTTTCACAAAACTATTCCGTGTGATAAAATGCTTGCAACATAACATTATTATTGTTATCGTAATCGCACGGTTTTTAAAATTCGGTAAATTCTAGTGAAAAAAATAATATATATTTAATTACTCCAGTAGCTCGTTAGAGAAAATGCGTGCATAATAATATAATTATCTATGTAAAAATATTTAAATGCGAATGAAACAAATAATCGGGTAATTTAAATACAATGCGATGCAACAACTTTGCGTTTAATACGATTTTAATGAGAACCGACGACTCGGATTTCCAAACTGAACCTTTTTCGGTGCAACTTAATATTATTAGCCAAATTGCGTTTTACTGGGTTTGCACTTTTTGTGGCTTTAGGGGAGAACGCCGTATTCGATTTTTCAGTACACTAGTTATTCGGCTTCTTAACACCTACCTAGGTACCTATTTTCAATTATTATTTGTCAAAATAGATACCTGTAATAACACAACCCCTCCGTGCATGTTGTACATAGTGTTACCATTGTGGTAGTGGTAGTAAATCCGGCCTTTCCCCGGGTTAGGTCCTTCTCCTGCACGTCTATGCCATCGACCGACCTTTGATTAATGGTCGATTTCGTTGCTGTTGTTGTTGTGCGCTGCTTCGCGTTTATTATTGTTATCATACAGGAAAGGGCGGCAGGCAAAAAGGCGACGGTGTTATTACCGGCGATGGCAGCACCACCTGCCGCGTCTCCGTTTAAATTGCGTTTTGAATTTTGCCAAGCAACAACAACAAAAAAAAAATATATATATATAAGTATATAATAATAGTAAAATGCTACCAAGTACACACAATGCGACTCGTTAATACAATATAGGTACCTATTTCGTAAGGAGGGCAAAATGCATTTATACATTATGTGTATTATGTTATTATTATTATTCCTTTTGCCCCGATCGGTCGTCTCTACCACGTCCTCCATTGTCGTCGTCTTAGCCTGAAAACCATTATAATTATATATATATATATATATACAATGTGGAGCAGGTGTTTATTTCTTTATAGTATTTCTCTATTTTTCCATTTTCCCTCGGGAAACTGTCGTGTGTCCGTCTTATATGTATCGGGCCGTTTTAGGCAAATGCTAATGGTGGTGATAATAATAATAATAATAATTGGAGGCTAACGGGGGGGGGGGAGGATCTAGGAATGAAATAGGTAGAGGAGGGGATGTGGGAGAATTCCTGGATAAGGGACGGAAAATCAGCCGATCGAATATACTTTTTTTTTCAGTCATAAGTAGTAAAAATCTTTGCCGTATGTATCGGTCCAGATGGTCGTCCAGACCTGAATTACTATTATGGTTGGTTTTTTTTTTTTTTAGTCAACTGATTTTACCATGCGTGTGCAACAACACCGTCGTCATCATCACACATATAAATAAACGGGTTAACGCACCGTCGCTGTGTATATGTGCACATGCAACAGTATATTATATATTCGAATGCAATAACCGCCGTGTAATATTATAATAATAATAATGGCGCTCATAAAATGTAATATACATTTTATCCCTAGGGCGGCGGTCCACATGGGTTTTGTGTACACTACACTACTGCCGGCACACGTTTTAATGGTCCAATAAAATATATTGTATTCTATCCTAAACATTTGGCCCGCTGCACTTTTATAGCGTACGCGCATTGGCAGTTTGGAGATGATTATAACAGCAGCTATCTTTGTTGTCGTTTCTTTTTTTATTATGATAATAATATATAGTTATTATTTTGCGTTTAAAAAAGCGTTGTTGCTGCCCTTGACATTCGCCGCTGCCGACCGTGAAGGGGGTAATATTTTTTCTATATATACTAATAAAATGATAATGCTAATTCGTTGGCCCTCCAGTGGTGGTGCTCGTCGTTGCGCAAACTATTAATAATCAATTTGTATAATGTATGTTGCAATTTGACGGTTTCAAGCGAACCCGAGCTTATAATAATAATCGAGGACGTCCGGGGAAACTATGATGAGAGGATGTAATTAGAATTTTTTTTGTTCATTATGATTTCCCACGTGTCTGGCTTGTTGCCCGGAAGTGTGTGGTATGCATGTGTGTGCTCGTTTTAACGACAAAAATATTGTGTATTTGTGATATATTTCATTCGAATAAGCTCTTCGAGTCGAAAAGTCGAAACCCTTCAAAAAATCCAATCCGTTTTGATTAAAAAATAACACTATTTATAATACTTTTAGGTTTTCATTTTGAAAACATTTCTATTTATGTTATTGTACAATTTCATAAAATTACCCGATATTTGCCTCCTTTTTTTTAGTATTTTCCTATCTATCGACTTTTGAAAGTAGAATAATTTGCTGAAAGTGTCGTCCGGTCGAAAACCATTTTTTTAATAATTACCCTTAAAGCTATTCAAGTTTAAAATCTAGGACTGGATGCAAGGTGGATTGTGCAGTATTTAGAAGAATATTATCTTCTGGCTTATAATAAGCGTGACTATTTTTTGATGGACCGAATTGTTTTCCTTCTGTCATTGTTTACAGTGAGGGTTTTTTTAAAAATGTTTTCATACTCTGGTTACTGTGAACATTTGATGTTGATTTTACAACAATTCCAAGACCTGGTTTTGATTCACGGCGTCTCCTCTTGAAAGAAGTGAGTGTGTGTGTGTCTTGCGTTGCCTATGGGGATCACCTTTATTTTTTTTATAATAATATTTTTTAAATATTTCCCCCTAAAAATTACTCTTTATTTATGTGCATTACAATGGAATTCGCACACCAGAGAACCTTAAGATGACAGTCGCCGTTTTTTTATTTATTAATTTTTTATTATGTATCCGTTTGTTTGTTGTTTTTGTGTTGGAGGAAACATAACCCGTTTATCGTTGAGGGGTAACCCCGACGTGTGTGTTTTTATTATATGCACTTAAAATAATATGTCGAAACGCATTAGTAACGTTGTGATAATGTTATTGCTGGTGGAATTTTTTTTTTTTTTTGCGTTTATAATATAATTTCCACCGGTTCGTGAAACGACTTAGTGTGTGTGTGTGTGTTTGTGAGTGTCTTATACTCGCCCAAGACGTCTGTATATATGGACACGAAAAAAAAAATAACCGAGGAATTTTGATTGATATATATATCTAAATTATATATAGGGAGAAAGAAAGACACTGAGTGAGAGAGAGGTAGACCTATCCCCCGTGTTGCCCCCGCGGTGGTCTCCGTCGTTGGTGTTGTGTTTGCGGCCTTCGGCGAATGCATTGCGTAGAAAATGCTGAATCGATTCATTGACCGACCATGTGTGTGTGAGCGATGGGAGATAATATAATATAGTAAGAGAGAGAGAGAGAATTAGAGAGGTTACATTGCTGCAGTAGAGGTACACGGTTAACGTGCATTAAAATGTATAACAATAATAATAGAAAAGGCGCAATAGCGCAGCAGCATCGTGTTGTTGTTGTGCGTTATTCGCGTTTGAATTATATTTATTTTTCAACATAACGTTATAAATAGGTGCAAACACAGTGATGATAGTATCAAAATCAATACCAAGAAATTTGGCTGAAAACCGTGAGATCATGGACATCAGCTGCTTTTCTCTTATCAATAATCTCTTTTTATTAATAAAAACAATTTTCACTATGTCGTTGAGAGATTGCTGGGGCTTGAAAGTGTACACGCAAATGCATTGTTTTTTACGAAATGGGCAAAAAAAATTACTAGGAAAGCTACGAATGTTTGCCATTACGCTTTAAGAAGAATCCAAATTCAAAAGCTTGTTTCGCATATTTGTCAATATTTGTAGCATTTTTTTGTATGTTTTACATTTTTTTTTTATCTTTATGTACCAATAAAAACATCGCAATAGGTATAAGAGAATATTTTTTTCTAGAAGAATAGAGAATTATAGAAATCATAAAATTAATACTTTCGGTGGAAAAAGAAAATCCGCAACAACGGGAGACATTTTATCACTAATCTCTTATCTCTCTCTTGTCTTATCAAATAAATCATTAGACATTTTTGTTAGGTTTTTTAACTGTCGATTTTTCCGGTTGTGTGCCAAAGTAAAATAGACATAAAATGTCAAAAAGGTTCTGCGACAAATTAGCATGGATCAACTTTTTTATTTTAGAGTGATTTTATCATTTGGCAGTTTAATGCCAACACCTAGTATTAGTGTTATTGTACTATTCTTGTTTTGTTTTTGTTCAATAACCGTTTAGTGGGCCAGTTTAGAATTTCCATTAAATGTCCAATTCGGTCACCCAGTAGGTCGCAATAAGTAGAATACTATGAAGTAAGCGAAAAGACGAGCTGCAGTGTGACCAAAATAACGAAATTACAATGTATTTTCAATTTATTTCACTACTGCAACCGTGTGTGTAATACAAAACACACATGACTTGCCAGTTAATCATATGAAATTCGAATTTATCTATAAATTGATTTGTTTAGTCAGTCGATATGGATTATACTTGTGCAGTGTGTTCAACGGCCTATACAAAAATGATTTATTTTTATTTAAAACGGTCACACTGGCGCTCGCCTTTTTGATTACTTCATTGCTGAGGAGTACAGGGCGTTATAACATTTATGATGTGTTACAGCTGTATATATTTTTACTCTATATCGGTTAGACCCGAAGACCAACGAATATTTATTTTTTTATACATTTTTTTTTATCTAGGTCTCGACGACGGCGGTATTATGATGGACGAGATGACCGAACTGCGAGCGCACCTAGAACGCGAGCAGAGCCTTCGGATGGAGCTCGAGGAGCAGCTGAAAGAATATGCTGCTCGTTTGGGAGAAACGTACGTGGAACCACCCAAGTCCAAGGAGAGCTCTCAGACTACCATCCAATACCACCACAACACGAACACGGTAAGATGTCTCCTTTGTGGAAACCCAAAATGTCTGAGAAACCCTAGTTTTTATGTCCTTAGAAAAAAATTGAGTAATTAGAGAGAATTAATAAAAAAAAAAAAAAAAGAAGTTTCCTCTTCAAGGAATGTACACATCACTACTTTCTCCGTCTGGTACTTGGCCTTTTCTTCAACGTTAGGTTTTTGTTGGTGATATTATTTTAGGGAAGTGTCCTTCTCGATTTTATCATCTACTCTGTGGATCTATGCTTTAAAATTAAAACAACTACCTTTAAGCATTTTTTTTTATTTAACTCAAAAGTATGAGAACATTTTATTAATTATTTAAAAATAACTTTATATTTTTGGTCTGTATGGTATTATACACCTCTACGTTTATTACTCAACACATTAGAAGGTAATTTAATTTTTTTAGATCCCCATTACAAAAAACAGATTTATCAACTATTGACTTTTTGTCAATAATTATTTTCCTTGTCTCACATTCAAACTCACTGGTGTGCCACTTAAAACGATATAATCACAATTAATATTTAATACATATTTTGTATAAAAACAGAAAAAAGGTTATGATGTAAAATTTAAATAATAATAATAAAAAAAAAAACAGGAAGGCAATTGTTGTAAAAAAAAACATTTGTATTCATTCTCGGATGTGTCTGGGGAAATAGAGTGAAACAAATTCACGCGCTGATAATCATATAACTAACTTTTTTTTTTTCAATTTTCAGTGTGTAGTCGGCGAAGAAGCCGGTATGGAGATCATCGAAGTGAACGATTCGGAAAACCTGGTGGTGCAACGAGAGCCGCAAGACGATAGCTCGCTGATCAAGACTGAACCCGATGTGCTGGAAGACGATCGGCTTAAAGCGGTGGTGGACGTCGTGGAGTCGGTTGTTCAGCCCCAGCAACAGCAGGAGCCGCAACAGCAACCACAGCAGCAACAGCAGCAAGTGCTCCCTTCCGCCAGGGTCTACCTGACCAGCACGTCCAGGCAAAACTTGGAGACCATCGTCGAAGCCATCAGACACCTGGAGGGCGACCATCTGTTCAGCGACGATCACCAAGACGCTCCGTTAGCGCTGACCAAGCACGCGGCCGCCAGCAATCAAAAATTGCTCAAGGTACATAACGATTGCGAATGATGATATTATGCTGCCACCGCTTAAACAAAAACTTTGATGATAACTTGTTCTTTTTATTTGTGAAATTAGGTGGAAATGAATCCCTTCCTCCAATTCCACAGTGGTTCCCAGACGTCTCAGGGTTCTACGGTGGTAACGTCCAACACCTCAGTGCGACCGTCCAGGCCTGGTGTCATTGTCGGCAAACAAGTGTCGTGACTTTGTTCGAGTTAATTAAGTGTACATGTTAAAGAAAAACATTTTATAATAAGATAAATGAAAAATGAAAAAAAAAGAGAGAATGCTGTATGCTTATGTTACCACCGCAATTCCCCACTTTTTTTTTTAATATTAAAGAAAAATACTAATTGATTTCTACGTGTGTAATCTTTTCGTCGGGAAATTGTGAAATGTTTTTCTTCGATTGTGATGTGTCGTGTGTGTTCGGTTTCAGATACGTTAAAAAGTAATGTAACAAATAATTTAATAAGAAAAAAAATCTACGATATTATTATTCTCATTTTTAAATTAATGACTGTGTTTTTTTTTTCTCTAGTTTTTAGTATACATATATATATATGTATAAACCATTTTGATTGATTTTACTTTTGTAATTATTATATATGAATAATAAATGTTTACTGTCATACACTGTACTCGGAAAAAAAAAAAAGATGCCACAACAGAAATATGTTCAAACAGTGTTGTTACTCTATTTGATCTTGTCCGACAGCCATAAAAAAAAAAACAATTATATTTTTTTATGAATTTTGTAACATTGTAAATTAACGATTCATTTTCATTGTATTCTTTCGTTTGTTTTTGACATTTATTTATATATCACATGTTGATTTTTATTTTTTATTTTTTTCATTATCATCAAGAGTCGACATCTATGTAAATATAAAAGGTACGATTACTACTGCACGGTAGCATTTCCAATTTGAAATTTTCTGATCGCCACTTATTAATTTTTTTTTTCTCTGTTTAGAACTGTTTTTTTTTTTTTTTTTAATCGCAATATATATTGTTATAAAAATATAGTATAATATATATTTTATAACTCGACTATTTGCAATATAAAAGTATACGCAGTACTAATACGTTTAGTAGTTTCTATAATATTATTTTTTTGGCTATACACACATATATATATTATATATTGTTATTATTGATATTAAAAAAACACAACGGTTAACTTGTGTGTAGGATTATGTTTTACAATCGACCCTTTTATTATTATTATTATTATTTATTTTTTATTCTCATTCTTATTATTATTTCTTTAGAGTTGTATAGTTTTCGTAATATTATGTTACTCCAAAGATGTAGTAACGGTCGGTTTTTGAGAGGGAAAAAAAAGTTAGTAAGACTTGCGCTGTTTTTTTTTTTTTTTTTTATAAAGTTATTTGTAAAAACCTATAGTAATTTTATACATGTATATCGGTGCTATCGATCTTCAGTTTTCTGATTTTATAATATTGTAATATATAACGCGTAACGTGTGTTGTTGTCAATAACGACAGTTATTATTCAAATTTTCTGTATATTAAGAATATTTTGAGATACAAAAAAATTATAATAATAATAATAATACTTTGTAAGGGAAGAGAGATGAACAGTTGTGGTCCGAAAGTAAGCCGTCAACGTTACCAATGCGATGACGAGTCGTACTGACTACTACCGTTTAGTGTCGAACGGGCGAAATTCTCTTTTCCATTTAGTTGTTGTAGAGAAAGTTCACGTTTATAATTGAATTCTTCCCCTCTCCCCCCACCCATTGTAAACAATAGTTTAACATATTTTGTTTGTTTGCGCTGTGTTATCGCGCTGTACGTTTCTGGAAAAAAAAAGAACTAATAATAATAATGATAATATTAAACGACAGGCGGACCGTAGTAATATTTTTCTTTAACGTTTTGTTCTTATTATTATTATTAATTTTTTTTTTTGGCATTATCTAAAATTTAAAAAAAAAAATCGACCCTAAAAGAATATGTGACGCGTGTTGTTTCTTTCGTACTATAAATATATGATAATAATAAATGTATTGTGTAATTAATCGTCGATTGGATTATTATTATAAATAGAGTAATGTGTAAAATTAAGTATTATTTTGTATAAACGTGTGAAAGATGTAAAATATGTGTCTTAAACGGAGTGAAAAAAAGAAAAATTATGTTTAAACGCCATTTTTTAAAATTATTGTCACATTTGTTAGGTTAAGCGCTTTTGTCGGGAATTGGAGACTGATAAAAATCAACTCTTTGAGTTTTAGAGACTCGATTTTTAGTAAACTTAAGATGAAATAAAATAAGTTTTTTACTATATTATCATGAATCCTATAAAACAAAAATAATTATGTTTAGCGTGTGCCCGTTGAGTTGAAAATTATATTAGGTATTATTTTTGTTTTTTAAATTAATGCAATTTTTTTTTATTAAAATTTTTTTTTAAAAAAAACTAGTTTAAACGAAATTCCACCAGTTATTTTACATTTTATTATGATATAATAGTCAAATTTATATTAACGACGTAGCCTGATATTGTAATTTTTTTAATGTTACTTGATTTTTTTTTTACCTTAGGTGTTAGAATTTTTTTTTTGGACTATAATCTGTTTGTAAGCGTTTGATTAAATGAATTACTTTGTTTTTTTTTTTTTATACTTAGGATTTACAATGTTGATTTTTATGTTGTCTTTTCTTCTACCTATAACAAATACAATATATACATATGTGTATATATATTTATATTTTTTACATCTAATAAACGTCTGTGTAATTACAAGCTAACTATTTTATACAATTTATTCATATATTTATATAAATAACGTAAAGTTGTAATTACATAAATACAACACGGTTATAAAATTGTATGTAATACGTATATGTATATATAAATATATATATCGGCACAATACGGTTTCATGTACATAATTAATCCCCAGTAAACTAATATTATCGATATTATGTAGACACACAGGACGTTATCGTTTTATTTCGGTTTTTTCTTGGCCGCGTCGCTTTTGGCGCACGACGACGACAGCTTGGTGCTCAGATCTCGAGCTTTCATTCTTTCCACGTACCTGTCGTGAATGCGTTTCATTTCCAATATTTCTTTCATTCGTTCTTTGTCTTCGTCCTGTTAAAAAAAAAAATCTAATAATAATAATAATAAAAATTTGACTCCTTAACGGCCTTTGTGTACAAAACTATCTTCCTTTCAGAGAATCTTACTAATGATTATTATTTTTTTTTTTTTTTTTACCACTTGGCGTTTAAATAGAATTTTTTTTTTTTATCGATCGCTGTATGTTTTTTTTTTGTTCAATTTTTTTTTATGTTAATCGTATTTATGTTTTACGATAATATTACGATAATTATACTTTTGTTTTATACATACGTAATTATTATTAATTTTTTCGATCTCATTTCTGTATGTGAGAGAATACAGTTGAAAAGTAATTTGATAATATAATTATTTCTCGATTATTATTTTATTACTTTTTTTTTTTTTATTATTACTATTAATAATTATTATTTATCATATAAGTTTACTTATTATTATTATTATCTAATATGTCAAATAAACCGATGAATTCAAACAATGAGTTTATTTCGATAAGACTGCGTATATTATGTTTTTTGCAAGAAAAACTAAAGATCTGTCGACGAGACATTACTGTAGCGACTTTTCTTTTTAAATTATTAAAATACACTTTCTCAGCTATGCATCGAACATCACATCGTCTCTTTCAGTTTCATTAATTTCCTGAATTATCGTTTGCCGCCGTTTGTTTTAATTTTAATAAAACGGGCTGAGGCAATAATACGTATACGGATTTTGAGAATAGTATTTGTGGTAATAAAAAAGGACAAATTAAAAATATTTACAATTTTCCATGATTAATTGACAATCATTCCTAAATATTTCAATAATTGTTCTGTATTTTTTAAACATGATTAAGCTTTGTGCTGTCCGTACTTGGTCAGTAGTTCAACATAATTTGGCACGATACAAGTGTGTCGGTTTCCGTTACTGATGGTAGATAAATATTAATAATTGGTTTACAAAAAAAATACCAAGAGTATAATATTAAGATGTTAATGTTGTGATAAATTTTCAAATGCTTATTTTTTAAGTACATATTCCAAGTTCAAATTTTGGGACTAATTTTTTTCAAATTTATACAGGTACAATTTAAGGGTCAAAATAACGTTGTATCTTATTGATATTTTTCCAAATTTACATATGCATTGTTATAATATCTGACAACACACTTGACAAAATTCCGGAGCAGAACGCTCGTTTTCCAAGTTGGCATTAATTATAAATGGACTTGCGTCGAAGACATGTTGTTTGGACGCAAAGAAAATTAGTTTTTGTAAGATTAGGTAACACCCAGAATGGGTCAGCCCTGGGCTATTCATTTCATTAATCCGGTTCTGATTATTATTAGGTATTATATGATTTTGAAAAAAAATCTACCGATACATATTATTATCACTACACGCCTCCTCCAAGTATATTCTGTCCTTTGTTCGTTTTTCAAGACATTCAATGATTTCGGTACATCTGGTCGACCACATGGTCCATCGTCTACCCCCCTTTGTTCTTGTTGGTATTTATGTTTTGTTCCCGCTATCGTGCAGTATAAACCGGTTGTGATCACTACCACAGTAAATATTAAAGATTTTATACACATACAGTGTATACTAAACGTATAAGATTTTACGGAGTATTAAAACCACGTGTACACTCTAAGTATACTCACTGATATAAACAATCGAGCGTATAGTAATTTCAACAAAAAAAAAACTTGGCCTTTTGCCTCTTATGACACTTGAACTACTTGTGAATTAGAAAAAAACTCCCATAATACAGCGCACATGGGTACTTGAAGACGACCGGACAACACGACTTGAGAGTACTCGAGTACAAAATACATCATTTTTGAAAATACTTCAAATATATATCATAAAGACGCTAAATTTGTGTATAATAAATATGGACTTAAACAAGATTCAATAATAATATTATGTCATGTAATTAATATGTTGATCTCACCGTTTGGTTAAGTCGCAGGATCAATGCTCTACGACCGTCCGACATGGGTTGAGAATAACGCAACAGATTTTTGTGCCTTTGCAACGGGCTTACACCTCTTTCTACCACCAACACTATCCTGGCCCACTAAAATTATTTAAAATTATTAGAAAATAACTTGTTGAATGTCAAAGTCAAATAATGTCTAAGTCAAACAAATGTATTATATAATATGTATCGTCGTTTTGTTGGTATACCTGTCTCTGCCATTCGTTTCTGGTCTCTGCAATCTTTTGATATGTGTTACCCATCATGGCGATCAACATGTTGACCAACAAAATCGCCACGATCACCATGAAAACGATGAAGCAAAACTGTACAGGAGAAATTCAATCGCAACGTTATAGGTATTACATATTAATATGATTATAGTTTACGTTCTTGTGCATTGGACAATATAATAATTAAGTAAAATATTTTTCGAAGTAAGCGATAAGGCGAGCTGCAGTGTGACCGCAATGACGAAATTACATATTTTTTATTTGTTTCAGTACAGCAACCGCGTGATAAAAAAACATGTTGCTTATTACCTGTTATAATAATAGTATCATGTGAAACTGGAACTGACCTATTGATCTGGACAGAGTCGTTTAAGGATGTTTATACTTGTGCAGTGTGTTTACCAACCTATACGAAAATGATTTTGTTTTTTTATTTAAAGCGGTCACACTGTCGCTCGCCTTCTTGATTAATTAGTCTCTGAGCACAGGTCATCATTATGGTACATGTTTACTCTGTGCAATCGAAAGATATAGCGTACCTTCGCCACCAAAGTGTGACTGGTCTTGTCGAAAGCCTGATAATACTCTGAGAACGCGTTGACCGACATGAGAAACATGGCCATGATGGACTCGATGGGCGACGGCATTGGGTTCTCTACGGTGTCGTCGATGTTGTCCGGGGTGTACGGGTTGTCGAACGATAGAAATATCACATAATAAGCTGAATCGGCGAAAATAAAATAGCGAAGAGATAAAAATTATTAGACAACGGTAGTTATGTGTTCAAATTATACTCTGCTGTCTCGCGAGAGAACGGTACCGCGCAGAAACCAAATGGCGTCACCCCTATCTGCGCATGCGCGTACGAGGATAACGCGTTTCTGCGCAGTGCCGTTTTCTTGTGAGACGTAGCCGTAGAGTAATGAAGAGGAGAGTTGTTCCATCAAAACAATGTTGATTCGACAAGGCGGCAATTTTCAGTGCAACCACTTTGGAGCGAAACCCATAATAATCGTGGCGGCACTGCTTGTGTTATCATTTAATGTTACTTGTCACCATGGTTTAAGATAATATTGTTATTTAAAATTGTACTCATCACGGAAGTTGGTTGTCAAAACATAATTTTTACACGTCCATTTTTTTTTTTCATGGCCATGATAAAGCTGAAAATTAGCAACCTTTGTCCAAACCATGTGATACATACCTTGCGAAAAACCCATGACGAACACCATATAAATGGACACGAACCTCAGTAGATCTCCGATAATCATTCTGTAGATCATGACCACGAAAGGTCCGACAGTCTTGAAACCTCTGCAAACCCACAGGAAAAATATCAGTTGCTTGTATGATGTAATATTATTTAGACGAAGTTACACAATAATAATTTTTGAATCATTGATTTTAAAATGTACTGGTAAACGGAGCCGTAGTTACACAAAGAAGTCAACCGATTTTATGCGAAATTTAATGTTTATTTTTAAAAAACAAAAACCCACTCCTAATTTTTTTTAACCTTATCAACCTAAGATTTTAAAAACGACTTAAGCTTGGCTGTATACACCTTAAAATCAATGCTTGGCCTAATAGTTAGTATATTCGTATGGGTCTTTTCGCGAAATGTGGTCAATTTCAGGATTGAAATTTTAATAATTTTAATTATCTTTTTTATCACTTTAAAGGTCAGAATCCAAAAAAGTTCGCCATAGAAACATTTTGTTTTTCACTTGCCCAATAATCCCATAAGTCCAATTCCAAGCGAGTGAGGCCCAGGGGTGTGACTCCATGGGAACTGAGATTGTCATGGTTGTTTTGGGAATAAAAAAGTACAATTTTAATCATGTGGATCTACTGTAGATCATAATTATTCTGTGACGTGACTCATAATTGGCACGGGAGCGAAGTGAGGGAAATCCATATCCAAAAGGCAAAAATTCACTCTATCACCACGCTTTTACTGATAACATATACCGCTTCCCAGACAAAGTCGACGTTTTGATTGGTTTTAGAGGGAATATAACACCAACTCCTAAAAAAAAAAAATGTCTTTACCCATTCCAATCCTGGGACCGAATTCAAAATTGGGCAGGGAAGTGAGGATTTGAAGTTTGACCACACTTAAAACGTGAGCCTCATAGTTTATTGTCGATTGAATGGTATTTCTCCAAAAACTATCTTTTACCACCCTTTACACCTTTTACTATTCCAATGTAGCTTTTTCGAGCACTATGTCAGAATCGGTTTTGAAAGGGTCATAGGACACCTTTGCACTTTGAGCCTGGCCAGGAGTGTGAGGTAATGGCTGTTAATTTATTTTTCAACTTTGTTATTGAAATAGACAAATGATTCAGATTGGCAAATTCTGTTGGCCCGAATACACCCTAAATGAAAAATTGTACCACTTCAGGGGGAAATGACCCATATACGGTTTAAATATAAAAAAAAGAACTATGCGTTGAGTGCACAAGTGAGAATTACCTGCAGAAGAATAAAAAGTACGGACAAGTAGTTAACATGATGATTACCGCTATAATGTCTTCGGCTTTATCGTAGCACGTAAACCTCAACGGCGGTATAGTCATCATCAGAAGACACGAGAACAAAAACATCACCCTTGCCGGTGCTATCGCCTGTAAACAAATAGCACAAAGTGTAATAAAAAAACAGTCTAAGCATGTCTGGTTAAATTTTTTTTATTCTATATTCTAATAAAACGCCGACCAAGTTTTCGATGAACATCTGAAGTCCCAAAAAGCTGGCTTCTCGGACAGCGGCTAACAAGTAAAGGAATGCACCTACGAACATGGCAACTTCTGAACCCATTCGAATCAAGTCATCGGTAGCATGGACAGTCAAGAGCCTGCAAATTCTTTGCCTTTTGTTCCACCAATACTTTTTCGTCTACATAACAGGTAAGTTCATTAGTCGTTTGGACTGATCGTGTTCGGTAAACTCAAAGTAACCGATGCGTTGTCCAAACGTAACTGTACATACCTTGTTGTAGTTGTTGGTATTATTGGTACCGTTTCTGTTGGCCGTGTCCCAATTTCTGTGCTTTCCTCTATCGGAGCTAGAACCTTTTCCGAAAAGACTTACTGTATCAGCTGGTCGAGATTTGCCGGAAAAGACCAACGTGTCGTTCAGATCTTTCGCTTCAGTCGTGTTGTCCAGTGACATCATCGCGGTGGTTGTTTCGGTATTGAACACGGTAGTCAGTGAACTGAGATCGGTTACATCGACAATTTCGTCATAGATAACATTCTCGGGTATGGTTTCATTGTCCATAAAATCCATCGGAGTCGTCGCCGTGGTCGTGGACGATGTGTAATTATTCAACGGCGGTTTAAGACCACTTGGCGGTGGGCCCGGGCGTAGCACGAAGCAAACCATTGATATGGAGAAGTAAAAAGCGAAAAGAAAAAATTGCCTGTAAAACCTATAATATAAAGACATACCAAGACAAAATGTCAATATTAGATGGCTAATACAAAAATGTTGTTCACGTTCGCTGCTTGTAGTTGAATCGCTTCATGCAAAAAGGGCATAAGTCACCATTTTAACAAATGCGTGATTATTACAGATTTGTTAGCACTCTACTTAGACGCATCTATTCATGTTAAAAAATAATTTAGTCCCATTACCAGAAATGACTAGGAAAATTTTTGATTTTTGTAAAAAAAAAAAAGCATTTTTCAGCCGAGTCTGCAACCACGAAAGAGCATTTTCATGCCTCGTTGAAGTACCGAATAAATTTAGAGTAGTGGTGGAATTATAGATAATGAAATAGTATATTAACAAGCAGTAACAAGCTAGTATCTAAGGTGGCTAATAAACATATTATCAAGTTTCTGGCTAATATTTTAGTGTTTTCATAATATCTGGCCTAAAACTATTCATAGGAATATGACCTCTTAAATTATTATTGAATGTATTTTTCAGATATAATTTGATCGTTGTAAATACAACACATAATTTAAAATAACAGCGTAACACTTTTTTCGGTTATGTGCCAGAGCTAAGACATATAAATGTCAAAAGGGTTTAAATCCACTATACTTAAATGCTAATAATCTGGACTGCATTTGAAAATAATAATATTGTTTTACAGAATGTAATTTTAAAGTTTAATATCTATTAACTTTGATAAAGCCCTTAAATGTTTATGCACTTTAAAACATATCAAACGTTTTTTTTTCATTTTTCCAAAAGTTTAAAGTTAAGGACTAAGGCCTTTTTTGCATGAAGCGATTTACTTTATGTTAAATATGGTTAACTGATGACACCAAATTTTGCGTAGGTCAATACTAAATAGCCTAAATGATGTAAGCGAATTTAAACCGACGATTAATAAAACAAATGCTTTGAGGGTTATGCTAGTACAGTTGCTACATCAACAAATATATAACTTTCTAGAATAAACTAAAAGGGTCTAGTATAATTTTCAATAATATGACTGAAGTATGCAACTATAGCTTTAGAAAATTCAGACTGAGCTCAAGAACGGGTTTTAAAGATAGAAACATTAGTTCCATTTGTAAATCTAAGACGTCGTACATCGTATTATTCATAGATTTAACCATAAGCATTTACCGGAATTTAATGAACGCATTCCATTTGGCATTCAACAAGTCCACTAAAACACCGTCCATCATCTCTAAATGTTCCGGGCTTTCCTTGAAAATAAAATTGTCATCGTTAGACCAAATCATTTTTGAAAATAATGTAATTTACGCTCACCCCAAAGACGACCAGATTCAGCGCAGAATTTTTACTTATTAGTCCTGTGTCGTTGTCGATGGTGTCTATCTGAGTCAGAGGATAGGCGGCACATGTAATACTGCCTGTCAAACACACCGAGTTGTTACGTTTTAAGGGTATAGATGTTATTGTGGAACTCGATTCATCTTACCGATTTGCCAGTAAATTTCTCGTTCGATGTTGAGTATATGGAAAAAAATCTGGATTCGAGCCAGTTTCGCTGCCAACGTGAGAGGCGTCAGATTCTGAACGTTTCTAATGTTAAGTTCCGCCCCAATCTCGTAAGCCATGTCGAAGGTCGACTGCCGACAACATTACAGTTATTTTAGTTATTTAAGTGTGTACCGTTTTAGGACCCCGGGAGTCCAAGAGTCCATTACCAGGTCCTTTTGTTATAAATCATAATAGACTCTTGGTCCAATGGTCCAATTGTTAGTGATACATTCAACAACTAACCAAAATCCAAATGCTAGAATTTAGTTGCTAAATCACCGTAGTTTGGTTAAACAGAAAGCTTAGATCTACTTTTAAGTTTGAATGTATCGATCATGAACTTAAGTAAAGTTTTTAACGCAAATGTAATTCCTTTATTCGATAAATGATGCTCTTCCATTACACCTTAACGCCAACAGCAGATTACTTAATAAGAAATCATGATTACAATTTTTTCGTAGATGACGAGCATGTGCAAGACCGTGTTTCCATTGGTGTCTTGGTTGTTGGGGTCGGCGCCTCTAGCCAACATCAAGCGGTAACTCTCTTCCTGTCCCAAGCATGCGGCAAACGACAGTGGGTATTCACCCCAATAAACATACCTGCAATTTCGATCATTGTTAATCATGCTCGACACAATCCAAAATTTGTTTTGAACTTCATCGAACCGAGAAAGTAAATTTAAGCTACAGTACTTACCCTTCGTAATTGGTATCTGGGCAGACGTTTACCCATTCGTGATCCAGCGAATCTGACCGAGAGGCCTTTTGATCTTCGGGGCACATGAAGTTACCGAAACATCGTTCGTTTAAGTTGGCACCGCTGTCCATCAGCACCTTGACCATGGCCGGATCTTCGTTGACGATGGCTATGTGCAGTACACTTTCGCCTAAAGTGAAGTTAAAACAAATTGAATCGACGGAGACTCCTATAGACCGGTGTAAATATCCTCGTGATGACAGAAGACAAACAAATAAAAATGGTTGTGTATTAAATTAGAAGACCGAACCGTAAGTACCGTAGTATTCGTCGACCATGTAAATGTCGTTGACCAGTTTCGGATAGAATTGTAGCAACCGTTTCGCCAGATCCGCATGTATGGAAGTGGCGTTCAACAGGCACAAATGCATCACCGTTTCACCGACTGCGCCTCGTTCTTTCAGGTCCCAACACACTTCCCGGTATTGCACTTCACCTGTAAAAATGAATAAAATAACACAAGATAAGACGAAGTCGAAGCTTTTTGAAGATTTACTTTGGCGCTTAAGCGATTACCAAGTTTCTCCAGTTCCTCCAATGTCGGTATGTCTTTATCGATTTCGTAATCGTTCGGGTCTTCTAGGGCTTTCAAGTGTGGGAGCTGCGAAAACCAAATGACATTAATCACAAAATTACGGTGAAAGGTGTGCTTAAGGTCAAGGTAACAATATAGTATGTTTTCCATAGAATAAATCACTGGCACTTCTCACAAAAACGACCAAACAGTGGTTTCACTATTTATCATTATAGTTAGCGATCTTGTTTATTATTTTTAACCCGTGAGTTCGTAAGCTACATGACAGAGTTAACTTCTGTGAGGTATTTAACTAGATAATATTAAAATTGAAATGGTCACCTACCTGTTTGGCTCTGGACCTGTCTCGGTTCCTGAGTAGCACCAATTTTGCAATAGGAATCTTCCTGCCCTCTCCTTTGTTGTACAATAAAGGTTCAACCTTGGTTTTAATGGCATAGTCTAATTCGGCGAATTGCTTGGTTTGCACAGCTCGCTTAATCAAGTCTACCAGCAAACCGCCTCCTGTAACATCCGATGGACACAATAAAAGGCTCAGTCACAGAATTAATTAAAAAACTATCGGTATTGCTCGCAAATATTAACTCGGATACTATGAGAATAACAATTGAAAATGTACATCTCCTCGTCCTAAATCTAGCTAAATCTTGTGCACAATTTCACGGTGCATTCACAGCTGTGTCTTATACGAACCTTTCAGATCCACAAGATTGTAGATCTGTGTGGAAGAGGTGTCCACCTGTTTCTTGACACCACTGGCCACATTGCTCTCGGTGTTTCCCATCGCCCGGATCCGCTACAGGACCGCTTGAGACAATGCTCATTTGCTATTGGAATTTGTTTGGATGGTCTGCGCTTGGGGGCTCATAACGACGGTAGGTACCTTGGCGAGTTTATCGTTCAAGACTGGTGGCAATACATGCGAAGGAATCCTATTTGCTACGGTGGTGAAGTGTGTGTGTTTGACGAACCCACCCGTGCCAGGAGCCGAGCGACACGCTAACCTACTCCTCCGCCGCCCTTACGTGCACGAAGAAATTCAATACCATGTAAATCCACACGAGAGGGTCAAAATTATATCTGGCAGCATGTACAACACAATGACTATATCCAATAAACAATTCCTATCCGGCTGTGGTCGTGTGCTCGGTGCTGTTTTTTGAAATACAGACAAAACCACCCTCTTCGAAAAATTACCATGTTTTGTTTGTTCGCAGCACGCTGTGGTTTTGCGGTTAACCTATTATGCGTGTAAAACATGTCTCGAGGTGGGTGAAGAGGGTTAGGATGCACGTTGTTGGAAATTATTATTCATATTCGTACAAAACAGAAGGTAGACAATCGTTTGTGAAGTGTTGTACTTATACATTAAAGTATATCAAGGTAAATTCTGCACACATAGTATACAAAAATAAATATCACAAAAATTGAATAAAACAATTTACAAACACTGAGAAGATGTATAAAAAGTACATATTATTATGTTGAAATTCGCTTAGACTCGTTTTTTCATGTTTTAAACTGACACTTATATTACATTTAGTTTGATTGTCTAGCAAATTGATAGCGAAACTATTTTCTTACCTCCAACAAATTTAAAAATGAAGAAAATTTTTATCAATTTATTAATATATCAGAAAATGAGAACATGGTACTAAAAAATGTGTAAACTATAAAACAAGATATTATACGTAGGTGAAACAACATTTGGTTTTTAAGTATTATTATTGGCTTTATACAATGTATTTTATATTCGCTATAATTTTTTTTAACAATAAGATACTATCATACCGTATTAATCTTATTTTATATGTATAAAAAAAAACTTATAACGCGGTTTATAAAACATATTTTTTCTCATATTCAGGTAATATTTACAGATAGAACCACATGTTGTTTTCGACACCGTACAACGGCAGTACATTTTTTAACTGAAAAAAGTGTGCACATTTATAAAAGATAAAAAAAAAAAGAATATTTCGAATTTCTTAGTTTTTTTATTTTCAGTATTACGTTTGTACAATGTTCTTTTTCCAAAACTTAAATATATTACCATCTATTTTTTTTGGTAAATCCGAGTTTCAAAAGATTCACATCTAGTAGTTCATTTATACTCTCCATCCTAGATTTCCCTAAAAGAGGTTGAAGCGTGTACCTAAAAAACATAAAGACATTTCAAAGATCATCTATAGCCAACTTTTGAGTATTCTATATATTTCTTAATTAACTTTTTTCGTCTATATAGGTGCACATCGGAGTATTTAAAATTTTAATTATTTTTTAACTATGGTTTTTGTATTTCATAAAATAACAGTAAAAAAAATCTGATGTTATACTATAAATAAAGCGTTCATTTGAAAAAAAAATAGCATTAATTTGTTTCCATTGGATCTAGTCTAAAAACTCTTGTATATAAAATTTATAAATCAATTATTAAGTAATATACCTAAATTTATTATACAGGGTGATCCAACTAACGTAAGACACTCATTTTCTCTGAAAATATGAACATTTTGAGAATTTTTTTTTCCCTTAACTTTTAGGTACATATTTTACTACAATATTCAATGTTTTGATCATTTTTATCACCAATCCTTAGAAGCCAAAAAGGGGAATTCTAACCTGGAATCTAAGTAATCTGTAGATAAGAACCGTTTGTCTATCATTATTTAAAAATCTTTTACAGTGACTTCCTAGTTGTTAGAATTTTATCACAAATTGGACACTGCAAACATAAATATGAATTTTAAGTTCTACCGGTTTTGGAAAACCGAAGAAACATGATAATATTTATGAAGAGGAAATGTAGTATCTCTACAAAGTCATAGCTAATGAACAGATTACTGAAAATAAAAAATTCAAACGCTAACATATTTTTTAATTTTTTGTTTACAAAATTATATAAATAACTAAAAACATCTAAAAAAACCAAAAATCTCCGGCCTTTCGGCTTATAACATAATATAATACTATTGTAAGAGTTCTACGTTAAACTTTGATCATTATGGTACAACTACAGTTGTACAGATAAAATATGTAGGTACAAAACTAGGTTGACCATTATTGTACATTAGTAATTTCTTAATACATGTTTTTCTTAGTTATTTAGGCGAAACGGTTTATAATTGTGATTAAATAATTCGGCTATGTTTACACATCGAACCACAAGTTGTTTTCGATATCGTACAAAGGGTTTTCTATTTTATTTTTTTACTGAAATAACATTTTTAAACATATTTTATTATATTACTTTTATTTGTGTGTAGGGAAATAAATAATTTACAATGATTGTAGTTTATCTTTTAAAAGATTTAATTGACGTGGACAACGCCGGGTCGTAGGTGTAAGGACTTCATAAGGTCAAAACATAAAGCTAAGAAAACTGTACGGTTTTTTAACCCAAGTATATATCATAATATATTAGTAGACAAATAATTATTCGTTATGTATTTACAAAATGCGCCAATGTTTGCAATAGGTCTGTCTTGCCTACCGTGTGTCACCTGTGTACACTGTACATGAACGACCAAGAAATACTAACAAAATTCCCCAAATGTTTACATCAATAGGTAACAATAATACATTTTTTAAGGGTTTTTTAAATAATCGCAAAACTCTGATAAAATGTTTTAATGTTATAGCTATTACAATTATTGATTAAAAATAAATTTACCTATTAAACGTAATATGCAATTTATAAACTTAGCTCACAGTCCATAGGTACTTGGTAGGATATCACAATGTGAATTTGATGTAATATTATGTTATTTTTTAAAACGCCCTGTTTTTGTAGAATAATAAAAAAAACGGAGGTATGTTAATAACTCAACTTGTAAAAATTACACAGTCACAATGACTTTAATATGTACTGTGTCTGTAGTTGGTGCATATTTATTTTTATTAAATATTCAATATAATTTGTACCCAAAACGCATTGAAAAAGCTGTTTGAATTTTCTATAAAGTTTTGTCGTTTAAAAAATTCTAATTGTTAACATACAATTTACATTTTAGATTTTGCGCACAGCAAAGGAAGTATTATTGGTTTTTAATGATAGGTTATGCCTTTTATTGGTTTTTGCGTTTCAATAATTTCGCATATATTTAGGCTTGTTAAATGTGATGTACTTAAACTGTGGACAGGTCACACTAAACACACCCTACTCGATTGTTGAATGACTTTATTTGATCTGGTTGTAATACTACAGTTAGACCTATCTTCAAACTAAGGCACGGGGATACTCAACCAAGACAGTTAAAATTAAATATTTTTTTTTTTTTAATTTTAACATATCATATTGTCTTGCAATAAGTAAAAAATCAATAAAAACTATAGGTAATAGGGAAATATGAATTAAATTAGAAAGTTAAAAATTATTGTACTTATTAACTTCAATTTGAAATGTACTCTCAGAATTAGTTGAGAAAATTATAGTATAATTTTAGCTTCGGACCGGAGCTAAAAAGGTATAGTTTTGGCATGATGATTTTTTAATGTATGTTTGATTGATATTGGACACATGATTTCTTCTGAACGCACTGAACTAATTTTTTTAGGCGGCATGGCCAAAGATCCATGTATCAGAAATAAGACCTAGAAGGAACTTAATTAGGCCAAGAAAACATCTAATATTTATAGCTAAATTGCACTACTCATTTGTTTTTAATCAAAAGAACACTTGTTTATTACTAGTTTTGTTTGTCACATATTTTGTTTACACAAAAAACCCAAATACTGTTTTTAAGCATGTGTTTTTAATTTATAAGAAAAACAATGTAATAAATAATACATAAATGTGTAAAAATCTTATGTATACATAAAAGTTATAACAATTAAGCTACACAGCTTGGAACTGTTTTCAATCTTGCAGTATCCATTCTCACAATAAGTACTGCGGTAATTCAGAAACCATTTAAAAGCTATAACTATAGCTGGTTTGTATTCATTTTTTTACAACAATAATTATAATACAAAAATACATTATAGGTACAAATATTAAATTGTTTGAAATTAGTTTTGACTTCAAATCTAATAATTTAATATTTTAAATACCTGTTTATAGTATAAAAAGTTAACATGTATTTGAAAAACATTATACTATTAATCTGCGTGACGCTATACATTTCACAATGTCTGGGTACTCGTATATCTAATGATCAACGTGTAAGTAAAACGAGCAGTAGTTATTAATGATTGATAGAAAATTCAGTGATTCTAGATGAACAATGTGCAAAATGTGTTATATTGTTAAGATAATTTATTAAATGTTTTATCCTTCCCCGTCTTCGTACCGAAGAGTATATTTAAGTTATAACTACACTTGTAAACAATACAATAACAATTAAAATTAACGTTAACACTTTGAAAAAATCCGCATAACAAATACGTCTGGAAGTTTGGGGTTTTCATTTTTATGTGTAAATTATAATATACATTTTAACGTCTAATTCTTATTCTAAAAACAATAGGAAATTATTAGTTACATAGTCGAGAAATATGCAAATCCAAATGGCATAGACAATGAAGAAAATGGCGATCTGAACCTAATAGGCGTAAAAGAAGTCATTGATGATGTAGAAGTGCAACTCCAAATAAACAAACCTCTTTCCAGTGTTGAAGAATTAAAAGTGCTATTATCAAGTAATAAACAATTCAAAAATATCCAATAAATTTATGGAGTTAATTGTTCAGGAAATATTGAAAAGACATTTTAATAATCAAGTTTGTCATTTGTATAGGTGTAAATTCGTTTGCATATAATAACAAACATTTTTACTTAATAACTAGATAAAAAATTTAAAGAAAGGGGGACTTTTTTTAATGATGTAGAAAAAAAAATGTGCACATTGTATAGTATAATATCAATTTTTTTTTTTAGTTTAAAATGTTCGATAAAACTGTATAAGTATTACATTATAATTATTATTATTATTATGTCCAAAGCATCTATATAAAGTCTGGACACGATAAGAAGAATTAAAATGTTACACATTATTTTTTTCTATTCCTTCCAAGTAAATAATCCTAATTTGGTTATTTAAAAAATGTGCAAATTTTTTTTCAATTTCAGGCTATTTATTCACATTTGACGATGTCAAAAAGTACTTCGCAGAATACACAGGACAAGTTTTGAAGCCGGGAAGGTCTTTGGTAAACAAAAAACTATCTGCCAAATAAAATTTTAGTTAAGTGTTGTGTGCTGGGACACTCGAGATATTCCAAGTTTTAACTATTATATATAAAATAGTTTGGAATAATTCTTGTAAGATTTTCGCTGATTTGTAAAAAAGGTGAATTATTGTTTGGAGAATTAATCTTATGATTGAAACAATATTTTTAGGAATTTTTACAGTTTCAGTTTTTTTTCTTCTCGGATCTCGTACAATACAGTTTTTCTCTTAAATCAAAAAATATATATAGATACGTGCCACCAGTAAAACGATAAGATGTTCATAGCAAATTATGTAGTCAATGATTTTCCACACATAAAAAAAAAATAAAAACAATAACTATTTTTTACCGATTTCATGCAGATTTTGTCCCAAAAAGGAGAGTACATACAATAAATATTATTGTTTTTCCTCATATGCTTTAATTTCTATGAAAATGATATGATTATGCTAAAAAAAATCTAATGGTTAGGCCTTCATATGTTGCTGTAGAAAAATCAGTTTTGCTTAAATTTTTTTAACGTCTTACACTAGTTTAATCTTAAGATAGTGAACAATTTGTTGTTAATCTTTTTGAAAAAATTCTAATGCCTAGTATTTGTTCTAAAATTAATAGACTAGAATTACAGATCTTTTTAATTGGTATGGAAACACAAACGGAATAAACTTTCAAGTTTTAAAAACCCTTCTTGGCGAATTATCTCCGGGTACAAAGTATATAAAAGCCGGCGGATTTCCATATCTTCAATTCCCGAAAACCGCAATACCGTACAAAACGGAAATATCAAGTAATAATCAATATACTTTTATTATTATTTTAACTTTACTGATAATGTAATATTTAAATTTAAATCATTATATGTTTACTTACAATATTTTGAAATAAAAAATGATTGCAAGTGTAACGCATTCTTATTCACAACTTATTTGCTGTTAATTATTTGATTAGCTTGTTAAAAAATGTTTAACAATTTGTACTTTCAGTAAACAAGTTTGCTAATGAGGAAGTTGAGTTCATCGTCGTTGATTATTTTTTCAGTAAATAGTTGGATTTATATTATAACTTTTATTAAATTTATCTATATATGAATATATATTTTTGTACGTGGTTTGTCACATACAATTATTGTAGTTTTGATTAAATAATAAATCATTTTGCTCTTTTATTTTGTTAGAACTTATTATATTACTTTAAGTATAAGTACCCGATCGCGGCTGATTTAAACATGGATAAGTTTTTGTGCTGGATACACATTTGAAATTTGCGTTTCGTTGATATATAACGAAATTAAGTGATTCATAAATTGTTTTATTATAGGTAAGTTAGCTACTCTAAAACGTATACAGCCAGTACAGCGGAGTAGGCGTATCGTGAGGTCACAGGTTTACAGGATATATTACAACTATAAGTGATAAAAGAACTCAGCTGTAAGTATGTTCAAACCAGTACAGTCTAAACAAAGCACAGTACAAACTGTTTACAAATTAGCATCAAATGTGTTTATTTGAAAGTGAATCTATCCCAGTAAGCCAGTACAGAGGGATTGAGACTAATGGGATCAAAATATAGTGGGGACGGAGTGAGGAATTTTTTAAAATAAAAGTATTAAAACCACTTTTAAAAAAACGCTCTGATGCCAATCTGTAATGGTAGACATACAAATATCGATAAAAGTCAAAATCATAATAACAAAATTTGTTATAGCAAAATTACAATTTCACAATGTTCTCGAATCAGTCATCACATTTTAGGTTTTTATCACACAGATGTAACTGTATATTCTTTTTAAACTGCTTATGTGAACTGTGTACTGATACAGTACTGTAGGGTCAGAGTATAGTGAGATCCGAGCATATTATAGCTTAAGTGATAAGACTACTTTAAATAAACGCTTCGATACGAATCAGTATACGGTAGGAATATAAATACTGATAAAAGAACTATCGTGAAAAAAATAAATTTTACTCCCAGTAAAAGCAATGCCGCGATTACGAGGGCTGGAAAAGGACAACTCACTGACTTGGATGGAAATATTAAAAAAAAAACTGTATTCAACTACATAGAAGTACAATTTTTTATTTAAAAGAAATATTATACGTATACAGGCATACAGCTATTTTTCTGTTGGTCACATCGAGATGCAAAATTCAAATTATGGTGCGTGATTTGGCAAAGAATATCACATGTGTTCTGCGTATATTTGAATAAGTCAAGTTTAAACGGCACAAAGGTGTTAACACTAAACGTAAAAATAAAATATAATAGGTAGTAAACCGGAGTAACTAAGTAAAAAATAAAAATTGTTATAGAAAAATGCTTGAAATAAATAATAATTTGATGGCATTAGTGATAAGCTACGTCCCAATCTTTCGACTTACTTCCAATAAAAAGTCTTGACCGCGTTTTCTCGAAAAACACAAAGTATATTAATCATTATAATATTTGATTGAAACTCATTTTATTCATATGCAACACTATAAATTATTTATAAATTTTATAAACCGTTGTCCAATTATAATACCTTAACAGTAAATATGCTATACATACAGGTTGATACAGGTCATTCATAAATTGCTTATTATAAGTTAGCTTTTTTTAATATGTAAAAACTCTAAAAAAAATTCTAACAGTTTTTTACACAAGTTATTTTTAGTATATTTTGTTGAAACTTTTACAATTAATATCATTAAATATAATATGTTTAAAACCGAAACTGTTAGTCAAATAACCTTAATAATAAAAATACAACCTATGACCTCTTAACTGAACGTCGTTTTTTTAATATATATATATATATATATATTTATTAGCATTTCGGATCTGTAGAGGTGCTACGAGTAATCAGGTCGACAGGAAAAGAAGCTATCATGAGTACAGATTAAGTCCTTGATAACACAGCTAATGAAAACTGTCAATTTAATAAACTGATCGATATTATGATCACAATGATTAAGTAAGGTCAATTTGCATAAGTATTGTCATAGTATTGTCAGTATTATCATATTGGCAAAAGACATCGTTACTTTAAAAAAGACTATAAGTGTAGAATAGTGCAACAACATAATATTATTCTTATAGTAAAAGGTTTTAAATTGAATCATGTAACAACATCTTCATCATCGCTGGACTAGGATAAGGTACGTGGAAATATTATATAATAATAATTACTAAACTCGGTTTGTTCGTTACATATTTTGTTTACACAAATAAATAAAATACTGTTCTTTTAAGCGTGTGTTTTTATCTTACAAGAAAAGCAACGTAACAAATAACAAATAAACGTTTAATAATCGTATGTATATATAAACGTTATAACATTTGCAATAACATAAAATAAAAATATGTTTTTTCTATGAGCTAAAAAAACTTGGAGCTGTTTTCAATCTTGCAGTATCCATTCTCACAATAAGTACTGTGGTAATTCAGAAACCATTTAAAACCTATACAACCATAGCTAATTTGTCTTTATTTTTTTACAACAATATTTTAATCACAGTCGTTAAATAAAGCAACATTGGTACACATATCAAATAGTTTCAAATTAGTTTCGACTTAAAATCTGATAATTTAATATTCTAAACTCGCGTTTATAGTCTAAAAAGTTAACATGTATTTGAAAAACATTATACTGTTATTCGGCGTGACGTTATACTTTTCGCAATGTCAGGGCGATTTCATACGTGGTAAGGATCATGTAAGTATAACAGGCACTTATTAATTATGATTGATAGACAATTCTGCGATACTTGCCTATTTATGAGCAAAATGTATTCTATTATTTAGATACATTTTTTGGGGTTTTATTCTTCTCCATTTTCGCACCGAAGAGTTTATTTAAGTGATAACTACACTTATAAACAATACAATAACAATTAAAATTAACGTTAACACTTTGAAAAAATCCGCATAACAAATACGTCTGGTAATTTGGGGTTTTAATTTTTATGTGTAAATTATAATATACATTTTAACGTCTAATTCTTTTATTGAAAATAATAGAGAACTATTAGTTACATAATCAACGAATATGCTAATCCAGATGGCATAGACAATGAAGAAAATGGCGATCTGAACCTAATAGGCGTAAAAGAAGTCATTGATGAAGTAGCAGTGCAATTCCAAAAAACCGAAAAACTTTCTAGTGTTGAAGAATTGCAAGAGATGTTATCAAGTAATAAACAATGCAAATATATCCAATAAATTTATTGAATAAATTGTTCAGGAAATATTGAAAAGACATTTTAATAATGATGTTTTTCATTTGTATAGGTGTAAATATTGTTACATATTTTAATAAATTATCCTAACTAAATATCTAGATAGAATATTAAAAAAAAATGGGGGACATTTTTCAATGATGTACAAAAAAAAGAGCAAAGTTATAAATGATAAATCTTCATAAAACTGTATATTTACCACATTGTTGTTATTATTAAAAAGTTAAACTTTATTATTTTCAATTCCTTTGGGGTAAATAGTCCAAATTTTGTTCTTTAAAAAATGTGCAAGTTTTTTTTTAAATTTCAGACTATGTTTTCACATTTCCCGATGTCAGAACATACGTCGCAGAATACATTGGAAAATATATGATGGATTCAGGAAATTTTATGGTAAATAAAAAACTATATGCCATATAAAATGTTAGTTAAGTTGTATGTTCTAAATATCTCGAAATTCAACTATTCTATATAAATAAGGTTGGCATAATTTTTGTAAGATTCTTGCGGATTTGTACAAATTAGAAATTATTGTCTAGAGCAGTGGGCGCAACCTTTTTTGATCCACGACCCTCAAATTAATTTACCTCGATCAGGCGATCCCCCATTTTTATACTAATTACATAAGTTTAATACATTGTAAATTTTATTGGTGACCCCCTTTTAAAATTTGATGACCCTCAGGTTGCTCACCACTGGTCTAGAGAATTAATCTTGTAATTGAACAATTTTTGTAAGATTGCAGTTTTTCCACATATGAAAAAATGCTTTAAATGCTAAGAAATTGATATGATTATGCTAAAAACGCTATAGAAAAGCCAGTTATTATTTTAATTTGTTTAACGCCATACATTTCCTTGTTCTTAAAACAATGTACATTTTGCTTTTACTCTTTTTGAAAAACATTCTAATGTCTAGTTTTTATTCTGAAATCAACAGAAAGAACTAAAAAAACTATTTGATAAGTATGGAGACACAAGAAAAATAAGCTTTCAACAGTTAAAAGACCTACTTGGCAAAATAAATCCGACGAAGAAGTATGTAAAAGTCGGATTTCCATATCTTCAATTCCTGAAAACCGCAATACCGTACAAAATAGAAAAATCAGGTAATAATCAATATAATTTTTAAAACATTTTTAACTTTACTTATAATGTAATATTTTAATTTACATCATTATACTTCATTTACAATATTTTTAAATAAAACAAATTTGCAATTGTAGCGCATTGATTTTTTTATTAAAAATATTTTGTAATTTTAGAACTCAAGTTCACGAGGGACGAAGTTGATTTCATTGTCTTACGTTATTTTTTTCCTAATATTTTGATTTAAATTATAACTTTTATTAAATATATTACATATATAAGTATATATTTTTTATGTATGAAGTTTGTCACATACAATTATTGTAATTTTGATTAAATAATAAATCATTTTGCTCTTTTATTTTGTTAGAACTTATTATATTACTATTGGGTTTTATGAATATTCGAAACGGCAGTGGAAATAAAATTTACTAAAATGTCTGTGTGCACAAATCCCAAGGTGGTTTGTTTAATACGACAATATTTTCAATTTATGATTTATTATATCCTTCAATATTTAATTTAAGGTCGTTTAACAAAAAAATGTACTTTGTAAAAATAATAAGATACATTTTCTAAACAAAAAAGTATTAAATAAGTATATACTACTTACCTAAGCAAGAATTTTAGTATTTTCTAATTATCATAAATATCAAGTGTTTGTCATACTCACAAGTTCTTCTGGAAGAATCGATTGAAGAATAACACCCTGACAGTGCAAGGAGCATTGCGCTACCACAAAGAAAAATAGAATATTATTTTAATACATTACAATTTTTACTAAGAAAACTACTCGATAATTGTTCCTACGGCACTTTATATATTATTATAACCAGAATATAATTCTTATTTAATTACTTGAACATGACTCATTGCAATCCTTTTTTTTTTGCAATACAAAAACAGTAAACTCAATAATATAATACATAATAATATAATACAGATTGTTTTTGTAAACGCCCAAGACTAGATAAAAAAAAAAATAACGATAATGTTTGCCTTAAATATTATATGAATGTTAATTTTATAGTAGAGACCTAAACGAGCTAATTGTAATACCTACTAAATCTGACACATAATTACAATTAAACACATTGATTATTATATAATTATGAAGTACCATAATGATATTAATTTTTTATAAAAATGTTTTAAAGTTCTACCCTTAGAAAAAGCTAAATTTTTAATGGGTCGTTAAATGCCGGTTTATTGTCGATTTTCTATAATAATAAAAAAAACAACCTATGTGAATAATTTTTGGTTTTTTTATGATAGAATGTTATTTCAAGGTCATTGTAATTATCTCCCTTCAGTAAGAGGTTTTGGGCGGGATGATTTTGGAATATCTTAAAACAACCTGTAAAATATATTTTGATATTCATATTTTTAGTAAAATAAAATTTGATTGGACTTTGAAGTTTATAACATCAGTAAAAAGAGCCGTAGCCTTTTGACATTTTTTTTTTTTAATTTGATTTCTACAATAGCCGTAAAGCATTTTAAAAAGAACCATTAACATACGTTAACCTAGAAAAGTGGCAAATATTTTTACAGAATTGAAATCTAACCATCTTGAACTGGCGTAATTATGTCAGGCTTTTAGGCATAAAGTATTCAACAAACAGGCCACTTCAACCCCACTTAAGATGGGTCAAAAAATATTAAATGCAATTAAACTTATAATTTTTACAAAAGTTATTGGCTTTTTTGGAACTTCAAAATATGAATTTTTATCATAATCCTTTTTAGTGACTTACAAAAACCAATTAATATTAAAACATTTTTCAAAATTAAATTTGAAGTTTTTTTATAAAATATGGTACATTTTTTATGCAGCCACTGAGCTAATAGGGAGGGTTATCTAGAGATGGACCATTCACGGTCCACCCCATAATTACGCCTATGGTTTTGCATAGAAAATATCGCCTTCAATGGTGCATCAGCCCCATTGAGCCGAAATAATAATTATTACAAAATATACACCAGTCTCAAATAACTCAAATTTTTTACCATCATAAAAGCTACATGTCAAGAGCGCGAGTGAACATAATTATTTATTTTTTGACAATTTTTTAAAAATAATATCGGTAAATGAAAAGTTGTTTAATAAAAAAATGTTTGATGTGGGTATCCAAAAATAATTTCTCTTTCTACGTATTTAGAAATCTGTTAATAAATATAACTTCTCAAACATGGCAAAGGCCGTTATTATTTATAGGATGTACTGATTACTTTTAACAGTATTTATTTTTTTTTTTAAGGGGCTAATATGTAGAAAAATTGTATTAAATGAGTATTTATTACAATATAATACTCTATTGTTTGTTCAATATATTTTGGTTTTGTTTTATCATAGCACCATACTGCTTATAATTTTTTTGTTCTTAGGATATTATGGCCAATATTTTTTGAAAATTGTTCTCAATTTGCAATATAAAATATAAATAGATATTTTATCGACGCATAGGTTTCAATTGAAAATCTATTCATTGTTGTTAAAACAAAATTGTTCTTATTTTTTTTCTGCTGTTTTTGTCGTTGTAACTGTTCTCATTTGTACAGATGTTTCATATGTGAAAACATTTTACTGAAAAACAACTTATTTTTTGTTCTATATAGGTCAATGTATACTACTATTAGTTTTGCGAATTGTTGTTTTTAAGTTTCCACAATATTTTTTGTCCCTGAAAATTATTTTTCTGTTAGAACATATAAAAACCAATTTTACATGTAATATCACTATACACTATACAGTTTACCTCTCTTTAAGTTTAATTTTAATTTCTATAACTACGGTTAGAAAAAAAAAACAAATAAAAAAAATTTTCAACCACTTTTTCCTACTATTTTTCAAAACATATATTCTTTGCTTAAAAAAGGAATTTAATATAATATTCACTAAATTATTAAATTTTAATACATACAGGGTGATTTTTAAATTATGAGCCACTCAATAACTCATAGGATTTAATAAGAAATTACAATTTTTTTGTCATATTGTTTTTATACAATGTGATCTCAATTTTTCAAAATTTTTTTTTGTTTATACCCTCCTCCAAACTTAGTTTATTTGATAGCAACTTGTGAAACTTAAATGGTAACGTATATATTTGATTAATTTTTCAAGTTCAGAATAATGTACTAAAAATTCTGACTGGTCGATAACCAGTTTCGGGTAACTAATTCATTGACAGTCATTGAAGTTTCAAGTTTAGGGCAGGAGGAAAGGTGGAGTGTAGTATTATTTTTATCTGCGCGCATTTCCCAACCGCACTTCCCCTCCCACCCTCGAGGGATCAATAAATAATGTTTTATCGGCTCTATACCAGTAACTCTGATACCGAAATTTCTTTTTCGTCCAGTTTGGAAGAAAAAATCGTTAAATTTTGGCAGTTAGAAAAAGTAAAAAATAAGACCGTGTACAGGCTGGATAAAATACTGTGTAAAAAGCTTTTTGAGCGAAGCGTTAAGCACGACGTCGACGGTCAATTTACAGTGTCGCTTTCTTTGAAAGATAGCCCGACCTATAGGGAAATCTTATAATATTGCTTTACGCCGTTTTTTAAGTTTAGAACGACGATTACAACGCGGTTCGGAACTTAAAATCAATTATACTCGATTTACGGAAGCACAGTAAGAAAGTATTAAGGTGAGGTGCAGTGTCCACAGATTACAGTCGAAACGATTATTTGAATGTAATCTTATCCCTTTCAGTAATAGTAATTCTTGAAGACCAGTATATCATCTCCGTCCCCACTATGCCCCGACCCCACTACACCGGCTTTTTCGTATTCTAGGTGTGAATCATAAAGACACATTTTGTTTTTTTCATATTAGCTTATCGGTTAGCCAGTTGTTTTTTTTTTCGATAATATTTTTTTTAATGATAAAAAGTCTACGGCTATACCAAAATCGGTATCTAAAACTCTTGTTATTGTAATAAGGTCACAGCAGTTGTTCTTTTAATATTTTTTTTCAGACTTTTGTTCTGTACTTTACATAAAAAATCGAATAATATAAAACATTTGCAATTCTACAGGGAGTTAAAATAAATAATAGCTATAATAATTATCAATTAATGTACACATGGTATGTTTAAATTTTAAAAATGAATTAATATTTAGTTGTAACAGTCTTGGTTGAATATCCCTTATTGCCTTAGTCTGAAGATAGGTCTAACATAATATACCTTTTATGTACCTATATCACGTGTAATAAAAAATACCTACAGTCAACATTTTTTTTTTCATGGTAAAAGAATCCAAAAATTGACTTGAACACTATAAATGGGAATTTCGAATACTATTATGGGCTTACAGACATTGAATTTTGGTGTATGACCTGTTCATAATTTTTACATAGATCAAACTGTCGTTTGTATTTTACACTCTTTAGCTATGGTTATCCCCTCTCAGGCTGCTTGACAACTACTCGAGGGACCACACAAAACTCATTTGGAAGTTAAGTCTATTTGGTTATCCAATTCCAAGGTTACCAGTCTTAAAAGAAGAAAGGTATACACAATTACATACGAATCATTAACCATACTTTCGTGCCTTGCCCATTAAACGATTGGTGAGTAGCAGTTAAGCGTGGCTAAACAACTGGACGGCAGTAGGCCTGTTGTTTTGGCTTTTTTAGGGTGTGATTATGCGTCACTCCCATTAATAGTAGGGAATTATAAAATGTCCCCATGTAGATGGTTTTTTCATGCGGAACGCTGACTCAGTGTATTTGTGTATTATTCTTTATTTAAAATAACATTTAATTTTTCAATTTATTTTAATTGTCATACTTAATGATATTTAAGTATTTAATAATTGTGTGCGATACTATGATTGGGGCATACAGTTGATTATAGAATGTATAATTTATACTATGTATTATAACATTATTTGATTGTGTGCAAATATAAGATTTAGTGCATGCAATTTGATTATTACAATGGGTTGTAAGAATAATAACCTATGGAGTGTCCATTATAGGCGTACAAGGGCACTAAGCTAAAACTCAGTTGTTTGAAACCTACCCTAACCGATTTCCATACACTTTATTTCATTCAATTGCTTTCGATATTCAAGTAAAAAAATACCAGCTAAGTCGGGTAACTCATAAAGTCATATATTAATTTATTATTAAGTTTGATAATACATTTTTTGAGTTATTGATATAATATAAGGTGACGGAAAGGACTAATTAGTATGCACCCAAGTATAATGGGAAAATCGCAAAATAAACAAACAAATATTTTATTACTTGTATTATATTAGTTATTAAATCGTCAGCAGTTATACAAATGTATTAAATAATCTATTGATTGCTGACAACCATTTACTCTTGTATGTAATTAATATTCTTGTGCATAGTTCATGTTTCATACTATTATTTTGTAATATCTGAAACAAATATATACTTTTAAAAAATGTTTTTGTCTTGCAATAAGTAAAAATTCAATAAAAACTATAGGTAATAGGGAAATATGAATTAAATTAGAAAGTTAAAAATGATTGTACTTATTAACTTCAATTTGAAATGTTTTCTCAGAATTAGTTAAGAAAATTATAGTATATTTTTAGCTTCGGTCCGGAACTAAAAAGGTATAGTTTTGACATGATGTTTTTTTATGTATGTTTGAAATTGGACACATGATTTCTTCTAACCCACTGAACTAATTTTTTTAGGCGGCATGGCCAAAGATCCATAGATCAGAAATCGGACCTGGAGGGAAGTTAATTGGGTCATGAAAACATCTAATACTTACAGCTAAATTGCACTATTCATTTGTTTATTACTGAACTAGTTTTGTTTGTCACATATTTTGTTTACATAAAAAAACCAAATACTGTTTTTTAAGCATGTATTTTTATCTTACTTCTTGTAAAAACAATGTAACAAATAATAGATAAATTTGTAAAAATCTTATGTATACTTTAACTACACGGCTTGGAACTGTTTTCAATCTAATAGTATTTTTCCTTACAATAAGTACTGCGGTGTTCAGAAAGCATTTAAAAACTATAGCTCATTTGCCTTATCTTTTTACTACAATACTTTAATCACAGTCGTGAAATAAAGCATCATAGGTACAACTATCAAATAGTTTCAAATTAGTTTGACATAAAATCCAAGAATTAAATATTATAAATCCGTCTTTTTTTTCTAAAAAATTAAAATGTATTTAAAAACCGTTATACTTTTATTTTGTCTGACGTTATACTTTTTGCAATGTCAAGGTGGTTTCATACCTGGTAAGGATCGTGTAAGTATAATGAGAACTTAATAATTATGATTAAAAGAAAATTCAGTAATTCTCGTTTAACTGTGCAAAATGTATTATATTGTTAAGATAATTTATTTAACGTTTTATCCTTCCCCATCTTCGCACCGAAGAGTTTATTTAAGTGGTAACTATACTTATAAACAATACAATAACAATAAGAAAAACTACTATGATATTAATGTTTTCACACTGAAAAAAATAGCAAAGCTATTATATTATGGTAGTTTTTTTGCATTATTTATGGATTTTTTTTATGGGTAAATTATAATATATACATATATATTTTAACGTATAATTCTTATTCTAAAAACAATAGGAAATTATTAGTTACATAGTCGAGAAATATGCAAATCCAAATGGCATAGACAATAAAGAAAATGGTGATCTGAACCTAATAGGCGTAAAAGAAGTCATTAATGATGTAGAAGGGAAAATCCAAACAAACAAAGCTCTTTCCAGTGTTGAAGAATTACAAGAGATATTATCAAGTAATAAACAATTCAAAAATATCCAATAAATTTATGGAGTTAATTGTTCAGGAAATATTGAAAAGACATTTTAATAATCAAGTTTGTCATTTGTATAGGTGTAAATTCGTTTGCATATAATAACAAACATTTTTACTTAATAACTAGATAAAATATTTAAAGAAAGGGGGACTTTTTTTAATGGCGTAGAAAAAAAAATGTGCACAATGTTTGATAAAACTGCATTATTATTATTATTATTGTAATGTCCAAAGAATCTATATAAAGTCTGGACACGATAAAAAGAATTATAATGTTACACATTATTATTTTCTATTCCTTCCAAGTAAATAGTCCTAATAATTTGGTTAAACAAAAAAACAAGCACCCTTCCAGTGTTGAAAAATTGAAAAAACATTATTAAGTAATTAACAATTAAAAAATATCCAATAAATTTATTGATTAAATTGTTTGGAAAATATTAAAAAGACATTTTAATAATGAAGTTTGTCATTTGTATCTAGGTGTAAATTCTTTATTTTTTTAATCTCAACTCGATATCCAGATAGAATACTAAAAAAAATAGGGGGACTTTGTTTAATAATGTACAAAAAAAACAAGCAAAATGTGAGGTATAAGATGAATTTTTTTTTTTATAAATGTTCTCTATTATTTTAAGATTACACGTTATTTTTTTTTATTTGCATCTAGGTAAATAGTCCAATTTTGGTTATTTAAAAAATGTGCACATTTTTTTTTTAATTTCAGACTATGTTTTCACATTAGACGATGTCGAAACATACGTTGCAGAGTACACAGGACGAATTTTGAAACCGGGAATGTTTTTGGTAAACAAAAAACTATTTTATTTAAGTTGTATGTGCTGCGACACTCGAAATATTCGAAGTTTCAACTATTATATATAAATTAGGTTGGAATAATTCTTCTAAAATTTTCGCTGATTTGTAAAAAAGGTGAATTAAGGTTTGGAGAATTAATCTTATGATTGAAACATTTTTTTAAGGGATTTTTACAGTTTCAGTTTTTTTTCTCCTCGGATCTCGTACAATGCAGTTTTTCTCTTAAAATCAAAAAATATATCCCACCAGTAAAACGATAAGATATTCATATCAAATGATGTAGTCAATGATTTTCCACACATAAAAAAAAAATAATAAAAACAATAACTATTTATTACCGATTTCATGCAGATTTTGTCCCAAAAAGGGGAGTTAATACAATAAAGATGATTGTTTTTCCTCATATGATAAAATGCTTTAATTGCTATGAAAATGATATGAATATGCTAAAAAGTTCTGGTGGTTAGGCATTCGTATGTTGCAAAAAAATATCAGTTTTTGTCTAATATTTTTAACGCCCTACACTTCTTTAGTCTTAAAATAATGGAAATGTTCTAATACTTATTTTAAAAACATTCTAATGTCTAGTTTTTATTTTAAATTCAATAGAACGAACTAAGAAAACTATTCAATGCGTATAGAAGCGGAAGCAAAATACAATTTCTAGATTTAAATGACCTACTCGGCCAATTACTTCCGGGTACAAAGTATGTAAAAGCCGGCGGATTTCCATATCTTAAATTTCCAAAAATCGCAATACCGTACAAAATAAAAAAATCAGGTAATAATTAATATAACTTTTTTAGTTTTTTTCAACTTTACTAATAATACAATATTTAAATTTACATTATTACACTTCACTTATAGTATTTTTAATTAAAACAAATTTTCAAGTGTAACGCATTCTTACTCACAACTTATGTGCTGTTAATTACCCGATTCGTTTATTAAAAAAAGTTTAATATTTTGTAATTTTTAGAAAACAAGTTTACCAAGGAGGAAGTTGAGTTCATCGTGGCTGCTTATTTTTTTCCCGAAATAGTTTGATTTGAATTATAACTTTTATTAAATTTATATAAATATATAATATGTATATTCATGTATGAAGTTTGTCACATACAATTGTTATATTGTTGTTTTGATTAAATAATAAAACTTTTTGTTCTTTTGTTTTGTTAGAAGTTATTATATTACTTTAAGTATAACTACTTGATCCCGGCTAATTTAAACATAAATAAGTTTTTGGGCTGGATACACATTTGAAATGTTCGTTACGTTTATATATAACGAAATTAAGTAGTTTTATAAATTGTTTATTATAAGTTAGCTACTTTAAAACGTTGAAAGACAGTACAGTGGAGTCAGCGCATCGTGGGGACGGGTAAGTCATAGGTTTACAGGATGTATTACAAATGAAAGTGATAAAATGATGAAAACGATAAAAAAGTGATTAAATCACTTTCAAATAGACGTTTTGATGCAAAGCAGTAATTAGTATGTTCAAACCAGTAAAGTCCCAAACCAAGCACGGTATACACTGTTTACAAATTAGCATCAAATGCGTTTATTTGAAAGTGACTTTATCCCAGTAAGCCAGTACAGAGGGATCGAGGCTAATGGGATCAAAACATAGTGGGGACGGAGGGGACACAGGTCTACAGGAATTGTTATAAATAAAAGTGTTAAAACCACTTTTAAATAAACCCTTTGATGCCAATCGTTAATGGTAGACACACAAATATCGATAAAAATCAAATTCATAACTACATAATGTTATAACAAAATTACAATTTCACAATGTTCTCGAATCAGTCATCAAATTTTAGGTTTTTATCACACAGATGTAACTATATATTCTGTTTAAACTGCTTATGTGAACTGTGTACTGATACAGTACTGTAGGGTCAGAGTATAGTGAGATCCGAGCATATTATAACTTAAGTGATAAGACCACTTTAAATAAACGCTTCGATACGAATCAGTATACGGTAGGAATATAAATACTGATAAAAGAACTATCGTGAAAAAAATAAATTTTACTCTCAGTAAAAACAATGCCACGATTACGAGGGCTGGGAAAGGACAACTCGCCGACTTGGATGGAAATATTTAAAAAAAAAATTGTATTCAACTACATAAAAGCACAATTTTTAATTTAAAAGAATTTTTATACGTGTTCAGGTGTACAGCTATTTTTCTGTTGGTCGCATCGAGATGGAAAATTCAAATTATGGTGCGTGATTTGGCATAGAATACCGCATGTGTTCTGCGTATATTTGAATAAGCCAAGCTTCAACGGCAAAAAGGTGTTAACACCAAACGTAAAAATAAAATATAATAGGTAGTAAACCGGAGTAACTAAGTAAAAAATAAAAATTGTTATAGAAAAATGCTTGAAATAAATAATATTAGCTACATTCCAATCTTTCGACGTACTTCCAATAAAACATCTTGACCGCGTTTTCTCGAAAAAAATATTGCATATTATTCATTATAATATTTTATCGAAACTCATTTTGTTCATATTATGCAAGAATATAAATTATTTATGAATTTTATAAACCGTTGTCCAATTATACTGACTTAACAGGGTACATACAAGGTGATTGGTTATTGATGATCTTTTACAGAAAAATGTGTATTTTGTGTTGACAAAATTTTATTTTTGGGCCACTCCATAGCGGTATTTCTCCAAATCCGGAAAAAGTCGACTTAATAAAAAATTACCCAGTTCCGAAAACTGTGCAGGGTTTAAGGATATTTTTGGCCATGATGAATTTTTACCGTAGATTTATCCCAAAAGCAGCCGAAACACAGGCGCCTTTAAACAGTTTTCTCAAAAATAGCAACAAAAAAAATTGACAAACGCCTTAATGATTGGTCGGAAACCTCATTAAACGCGTTCGAAAAAACAAAAAATGATGTTGTAGAAGCAACGCTACTTGATACTTTATAACTAATCGCACTAAATGTTTTTATTATTTATTCAATCAATTCACAAATGGAATATTTTTTTCAATATTTCTTCTTCACTTCAGTCGGCTGTTATTGTCAAAATGTTTAATTTTGATGCTTCTTTACAGTTTACATGCAAGTACTTATTTTGCACTTTTATTGCGCCGTTACCAAAACCAAATCTTCTTAACATTATCGTGAATAAGTTTTTATTTCTAACTTCTTCAAATTGATGAACATTTTTTTCCCAGAAGAATGTAATCAAAATTCTACTTTGGCCTTTGAATTTTGATCTTCCCATTGGTAGATTTTATCAAGAGGCGCGCTTGGCGTGGTCAATATACAAGATCATTTATTCTTAAAATAATCGCAATTAGGTATGTAGTTTTTATTTTTGTGAACATTTTTGTTTATGTAATTTTGCAAATTTGTAAAATTACCAAATATTAAGTTTTTTTAACTATTTACTATACCTTTATCAACTTAAATGTTAACGTACATATTTAAATTTTCAGTAGTCAGTACCAATCTTATTCGTCTTATAATACTAACGATTTGCCATGTATATAATTACAATCTTATTTATTTTATCTTCGACCATTCTTTAAAAAATAATACCTAATGTGTTATTTCTTGTGTTTGTTTATACTTAGCTTCACAATAGACACTAATCACTAGACAGTTGTCCAGGTCTACACTCTAGTGTATCATATATAATAATTCATAATATAACAACAAATATATTTATATAAAAAATTACATGTTTTTGTACATCCAAAAACAGTGCTGCGCGTTACAATAATTACACGATACTTATCAGTCTAAACATAGTTCCCACGCTGAAGTAATTTAGGCTAGTAGTAATAAAAAGGGGCTTTACCGCCCCCCCTTTTTTTACTAGCCATTTGTAGTAAACTAAACTAGTAATGACCACGCTCTTTATCCAAATTCCAGTAAAGCAAACTAGTAGCCAATAACAAAATCTTGTTATGTAGCATGTGCCATAGGTAACCTACAGTAGTGATTCAGTATGTATCAGTTTTCTTAGCTAGGTGGCTGAGCCGAATAAGATTAATACGATTAATTTTAAGCCAACCCGTTAACATTATTGACACTTATGCGTGGACCGATTCTCCTATTGTCTTGTCATATGCTAACGGTACCCCACGTGACTCGTTTAGAGTCCAAGTGTCGAATCGGGTTCACCGGATTCATTGTGTGCCGTTGGTCGTATTGGCCGACTTAAAAAGTTGTATTAATTCGTTGAAATGTATTGTTATATTTTGGACGTATTGTCTGTTTCCCTTTTTTTATGCATACAAACTTTTTGGGTGTATCTTATAGACTTAATTGTTATTAATCTGCACACAAAGTATGTTAGAAACTTAACCGTTTCTCGTTAAGCGTCGATCCAAAGCACGAGTCTCGATAGTGTGTTTGCTCACATAAGTAAATAAACGCTGTTTTCTATAGGCCTTTATATATATATATATATATAGTGTTCTATGTACTTTTACCTTTTACCTACTGAGAAATTAATTTCGAATAGGTATTAAATGAAAATTTGTGTTTGTTTTTTACCGATCATTGTATTTACTTTGAACTTGTTCGGATATAATATTATATTATAATCTCGGTGCGAAAAAAAACAGGCAGCAGAGTTCCATTGTCTAGCAGATTGTATACACGCCACGTAAATATTTTGAATAACGATGAATTTAAAAAATATCATAGCACTTTTGTGTGTCGTTTGTTTGGTCAGTACCGTAGATATCAGTACAGAAGATCAGACACCAGAGACATCAGAGAAAACAAAAGATATAACGGAGGGAATTTCTCAGGTGGTAAGTATCTAAAATTCCAAATTCTATTAGAAAGTCTACGTGACAAAAATAATATTATCTACTATAACAAAAATACAAGGACCATATAATAATAATCTTGTTTAATTTTTTATCTAAATAATTGTTAAAATAAATATGTCATTCGAATGACCAACAAATAATATTTCTATTCGAATACCCGTCAAATAATTGTTCATAGAATAATTTCTATTAAAAAAAAAACTGATTAAATGATTTATTCTGAGTTTACTCTAACTCTAACCATAAAAATCGAATTCAATTAAAAAAAAATATTCGAGTATAAAATGTTTGAACAAAGTAATTATTTGGATAAAACAGTTATTCAAATAAAAAAAAAATTATTCCAATAAATAATGCCCAACTCTGGTTGTAAGACATTATAATTTTTCACGATAAGACATAATTATTATTTAATCCAAAAATAATTATTATCATAGACACTTTAAAAGCTAATTGTAATAAGGTTAAAAGCGTTAAATCCGTTATAATTAGTCAGTTTATTATACAGGGTGATCCATTCGATAAAAGACACTCGTTTTCTTGGAATATATTCATATTTAAAAAAATATTTTTTCCTCTAACTCGTAGGTACATATTTTGTGGTTATCATAATTTTTAATAATTTTAACATTTTTATCTTCAACCCTTTTAACGTAAAAAAAAGTATGGACTTTGGTTTTTCATATTGTTTTTAATTCGATAAATATGTAAACAAAAATTTTGTAAAAATTTAAGAGTTCAAATTTTTCATTTTCATCAATCTGTTTGTTCACGCTATGTATTTTTGAAAACATTAATTTTTCTCATATAATAATGCGTCTTCGGTTTTCCAAAAAACTAATTGACGTGTTTGAACAGGTAGATATGAAACGCATGCCTTGATAATTTAAACATATTTGATTGTGTCTGGTTAACGGTGTTAACCGTTGCGAACACAAAATATAATATGCATATAACGGGCTACTAGTTTTTGGACATCCCAAAGAAATAAGCCAGTTTTGATGGAAATGTTATACATTTACAAAGTTGTAGCAAACGAACCGATTGATGGAAATTAAAAAAATTCAAACCCCAACGTTCTTTAACAAGTTGTGTCCACATATTTATCGAATTAAAAAAAATATGTTCCCGTTTGAAAAAATTAAGTCGATACATGGTTTACATATAAGCGATTAAGATAAACATTTCCAGAGCATTGAAAATATATTAAAATGAGTACATATTTAGATTAAAAAATACCTAAGTATAGCAAAAAAAAAAAAAAAATTTCAAAATATTCATACTTTCCAAGAAAACGAGTGTCTCACATCAGATTGCTCACACTACAAAAATATTATTTAATTTTTTTACTTATGATAACGAATATTTAGCAGCATAGAAACAACAAACTATAGTAGAAATATTTGCTTTTCTCGTCAGGAACTGCATTATGACTAGGTTTTAAAGTGGTTACGGACATGTTTTTGACATTTTTATGTCTTTGCTATGGCACACACACGGAAAATCGACACCGACACCGCTCATCATAACGAAAAATAACAGCTGATTTATCTGTTAGATAGGGGGTAAGAGATGAGGGTTGGGATTGGGGTGTGAAGGGGGGGGGGCATATATGTTGTATTCACAACGTCCAAAATAGAAATGAATAATAAATTCATTAATTTAAGGGGCCAAATTCTCTATGAACTGTTTTGGGCCAGATATTATGAAAACACTAAAATATTAGCCAGAAACTTGATATGTTTACTAGCCACCTTAGATACATAACAATGTGTCCCGTGGTATTGCGGACTCGTACGCAAGCTGTATAATACTTTAGATACAAATGAAGAAAGGGGAATTTGCGTTTGTTACTCCCACTGATCGGGGATTAGACGGTTTAGATTTGGCATTTTTTTTTGGTGTTTTTCAAACATTTTTTGGAATTGTTGACTTTACCCTATTTTGATAAAACGAATAGCATAAAATTTCACATAATATTCTAGGAAATAGACGCAGTTCTGGATGACCGTGTATCCGATGAATGGAAAAAGAAATGGCAAGTTATATTCACCAAGTACGCGCACAAAAAGCATCATATGCTCTCCGCAGTGGAATTACAGAGCCTACTATTCAATGAGTCAATCGGATTAATCCCCATTTATCTAGCAGAACAATTAATATCTGTGCTTAACCGAACCCGTAATAATAATTCAGCAAAAGCAAACGTTATTGGATTCGAACATTTTTCAACTATGAGTCCGATATTGGAAATTTTGTCGAAGGTATATTCAGCTGTGTTATTGTTACTATTTTATATTGTAGGCAGATCCATTTAACGAATTATACTCATTTCCTTTTAAAATAATTACAATTTTTGTAGTTTATCTTTTTGAAAACTTTTTTATTTTTGTCGCTGAACGACATTATCTACAAATTTTAACTTATATACATATACACTAGTATACATCGATAAAAGCATTATAAGTAAAAGATATTAGCATTTTAGTAAAGGTAAGGACAGGTTTAGGTTGCACTTGTGTAAGACTTAGGTTAGGCCTAATTTGAATTCGCGATATAAAGAGAAGAGTAGTGGAGAAGAGAAGAGCTAGTAGGGAACAAATTTATTTTAGTATCTAAATTGGTTTATATAGTTAAAAGATAATTTTTTCCCCTAAAATACTAACGAGATATGAGCTTATTATTACAATATAGTTATAAAGCTTTGCTCAGTTAAATAAAAACTTACTTTATTTTTACTGACGATTCCATGATTTTCATTTGTTTTATACAAGCCTTGCACTCTTTTTTGTAGCATCTCCAACGTTTGCCTGCTAAGTAGTATTTAAAATTTTCCAAAACTAACATTTTTTTTCATAACTTATAATTTCAATTAACTCCATTCTAGTTACTGAAAAGAGCTATGCCCCTTCAAAAAGATAAACTAATTTCTTAAGAGAAAATGAGTGTCCTGTCCTTAATGAATTAAGATCTGTGCTAATTTTTTTTCTTCAGCCTATGCAAATAAATATTTATAAAGTATTCCTAACACGCGTTACATATAATTTATTAGAGAAAAATAAAAAATTACCCAGAATACGGCAATAGGAAAATTTCGGTAAAAAAATGCAATGAATTACTATGGAGGATGTTTCAAAAAACACTATTTAAGAAAAAAGAAGAAGCTTCAGAAATCACCAAACTTATGGGTCTTAACGGTATTAATAAACTTATATTCATATTGAAATTTGTTTTAAAACTATTCACAACTGCTTTCAGAAAATGATGAAATTACAATGACAAAGGTCGATGAAATAGAAGACATGTTGAGAGCTGCTGATATGGTTAACAGTTCATATTATCTTTACTTTATTATTATGATAAATCATATGAAGGGTATTGGTAAAGGATAATATTAGGAAATGTTGTAACTGTTATGCGTGTTTTTTTTTTATATAAGCTGAAATAGGTGTTTCAAACTAGTCGATTTAAGTGTTATATAATCGAGTTGATAAAAATTCCAGATGACAAGATGATATTCCAAGTTGTTGATCATAAATAATTGGCAACAGTATTTGCACAACAAAAGGAATTTTTCAAATTAAAGAAGAAATCGTCAGTTAATTTACGCCATTTAAAAAAACGGTTTATAAAATATGTTTTTTTTAAAAATATTTCTTGATATTTTTACTGGACTAAATAGTATAATAAAATTTGAATGTAGTGTATAGAATAGATTCACGTATCATTCAACAATCTTAACGAATAACATATACGCATATTGTCTTATTGTCTTATGAGTTAAAACGCAACGTAGGTATTTAATACAATATTGTTTATTTTTAAATACTATAGTTGGACGACCTACTCATAACTTTTTTGTTATACGACAAGAACAATGATGGCGTCATTTGCAATGAAGATTGGTTGGAAAAGATTAAAGACTATACGAGTAATGCCACCATACATCATGCTGCACGATCGATAAAGAAATATGATATAAACAGTACCTACATACTTTGGAACATCATTTAAGTGGAAATTGCTAATTGAATGATATTTACATTTTTCCAGATGATGGTGTGATCGATTTTCCTGAATTTTTGAGAATGATGAAGACTCCTTACAGCGTAAAAAATATGTTTAAGGGTATGTTTATTGGAAAACCAATAACCAGAAAACAACTTAATGATTTAGTTCAAAAATCAACCGGAACACTTCTTGATGAGGACGCTTTAAACTCGATAGATCCTGAAAATAAAAATGAGATATCTTACACAGGTATAATAATTATTATACTGTTAATCGCAAACATTTTTTTTTAATTTAAGGTGTTTATTTTTAATAAACAATTTTATGAAATATAATTCGTAAATAAAAAAATCGAACCGTGAATAAATCTTTTAAAACTTTTAATTTTTAATAGAGGAGTTATACTTATAGAGTAATTGATAAAACTTAGTTGGAAAATATCACACAGATAAGTGTACTGACAGTTCTGCTTACTAATTGTTGTGTAAAGTTGTGACTATATATATAATTTAGAATACCATAAGTTATAACATATAATTATTTTTGTTTATTACAAGACCGAAAACATATTTAAAAAAAGTATATTTGTTTCAGATTTGGAAAGTTATTACAGACCACTTTAGTAAGGAATACACTCCACGCAAGAATATTAATTACATTTACTGAATATTTCATTCATACTTTTCAATAGGAATATACAGTTGTCAATAATAATCAATAAACTATTTAAATAATTTGTAGAACAGTTTAAGAATTAATAAATATAATATACATGTAATAAAAAGAATTGCTTTATTTCATCAAAACTCAAAAATCTTATACAAACCGGATATTGATTAATATATCATGAACAAACTAATATTTAAAGTTATTTTCCAAACTAGAATATCAAAATTAATTAATGCATATAAATAAGTCCTTTCTTTCGTCTTATCTTACATATGTTAATAGCACAAAAGTATTTTATTCAAAACCAGAATGCTTCTTCTTCTTCTTCTTCCTCATTTCAACGGTCCATTCAGGACCAGCGCTGCCATCAAAATCTCTCTCCATCTATCTCTCTGATACGCTGTCTCTGAAAGTTGCGTTCTGTTCTATCATTACTATATCTTTGGCAACTACGTCAATCCATCGGGTTTTGGGTCGTCCTAGGGGTCTTGTTTTATTTATTCTGTTGATTAGCACATTTTTAATTAACTGCCCATCTGCTCTCCATGCATGCCCGAGTAGACAACTAATCAGTAAGAATTTGACATTTTAAACCAAAAATAGTATAAATCAAGGAACTAAAACTCAAAACGAAATTCTAACGTGTTGTCAAAGGTTATTTTCAAGATAATTTAAAGAAATCAATAGACTTTTTTTGACATAAATGAGAAATTGCATTAAACATGTTATATAGTTTATATTTCGTAAAAAGATTACAAAGAAAACATTTAACATTTTAGATCATACATAGATAAATAGATAGCACAAACTTTAAAATAAATTTGTTAAATGTCACTAAGAGTGCGATTTGGTCAGAAGTTAACCTGAGTTGGCTTGCCATACGATAGTCGAAAGGGCTATCAGACACGTATAGGTTTGATAAATAATAAATATAAAAAAAAATAGTCCCATCATTCACATGATAACTTGTGAAAATATAATTAGTAGTTATTTTGTAATTAAAGTGTAAATTGTATAATATTTTTATATTAGTTATACAGTATACTAATTCTAGCCTATAGAGAAGGGTTGAAGCATGGTAGGGACGGAGCATTTTTCAAATGAAAAAATGTATTCCTGAACACCTATAACCTTGTCGTTCTTAATAAGCTATAACGACAATAAGTCCCGACTTTACTTGGTGATTTTTTTAAATTTAAACAATTGATGTACCTATGTTTTTTCAAAAAAAATTGGTAAAATTGATGTACAAAATCAGGACCAACAAATTTAGTTTTTTCGCTATTATGTGTGTGCACCTATTAACATTGCTCGGCGTATTGTTACAAAAAATCAAAGGTTTAAACAAAATCATAAGTTGACAATATTCTCGAATCAGTCAACCTATTTTTTTCATAAGATATTTTCAGAAGATGTTTTTCATACACATATGTTTCGGTATATTCTTTTGAAACTGCTATAAGTGTTGTTTGAATATTCACCAAAAAAAAACAGATAATCATATATATATTATAATGTATGCAAATTGTACACATTGTCTTTTGCCTAGCCAGCTAGCAGAGTGGGTTCGTTACAGTTTGATATTTGTTTTATGGCTACACTCTCTTGTACTCTCTTGTCAGTGAAATGCGTGCTGTAAAAGTTTTAGAACAAAAGCAAAACAGCTAGAAAAGCCAGTACAGCGGGGAGAGGGGCGTAGGGGTAACGGAGCATATTGGGGGGGGGGGGGAAACACAGGTTTAAAAGAATTATAAGAAGTTGAAAAATATGTAAATTTATCGGTTGTTTTTCTCGATTTCAAAAATCAAGTATCGTTTTTTGTGTTTACAAGTGTCCCACACTCCACGACGTTTTCAAATGTAACGACTTGAGTTAAAATAGTCAGGAAAAAAAACTGCCGTCCCTACAATAAATAAATTAACACGTACACGTTATATACAAATAATTAGAAAAAAAATTGCTATTTACTCCTGAACGGCATTTGTCGGTTTAGATGACAAAAAAAATGTTTGGAATAAATGTAAAAAATGTCCTTGAAAAATGTATCAAGGATGCTGTGATATAAAATATTTGAAAAATTCGATAGAGATATTTTTTGAAACGATTTACTGTAACAACTTTTTATAAGTTACATAAAAAAATGTAGGTAACAAATTTTACAATTTGCCCATTGCATATATTTTCACCAAAGACGTATAATTTTTTATGTGTGCATTGTCAGCCATCGCAGCTGTGTTGCAAAAAAAAAAAAGAAAGACCATCGCCAAAAGTATAGTTCACTAACCGTAAACTAACGTCATCGATTGTTCGATTGCGTTTATAAAAAAGTTAATTATTTGTATGTGTTACCATTTAAGTTTAAAAAGTCGACCTTCAATGGACTTTGTAGACCCCAAGAATAGATATTATACGTTTTCACTCGATATCAGTTGCTATATTCGTTTTCTTTGACTACTTTAAAAAAAAACAAGTACAGGGTGGCGGAGAATGAAAGACCACATTTGTAATGGGCGCCATAATTTTAATTTTTGAGGTAGAGGGGTGAAACAAAAAACAAGTTGTTGCTAATTCAGGGAAATTTTATTGGATGTGAAAAAAATATTATTTGGGAAACAGAATGTCCGATAGATGGCGTTCTTGCACGGAGATGCATTCCTGGAGGCGCTCGCCGGTAGCGGGACCGAAAGACCTCATTACCACTTGGACAGTATCAAATACCAATAAACAAAATTTCCGATATTGGGCAAACGGTAACCCAAGAGAATTGCACTAATAGTCTCTTCACAGTGGAAAAGTAACAGTTTGGTGTGCATTGTTAAAAGTCGGAATTATTGGGCCTTATTTTTTTGAATATGAACGAGGGGTATGCAGTGACGGTGAATTCTGAGCGTTACGAGACTATGTTCCAAGATATTTTCATCCTTTACCTAGAGGAAAACGAAATGGATACTGAAAATATCTGATTCCAACAAGACGGTGCCCCTACCCACACGAATGAATGGCTACAATGAATCTGCCTTGATTTTTTTATGAATATCATTATGTATAAATGATTGACTTATACACTAAATGACGTTATAAATCATTATAAACGATTTTTTAAAGTGTAGTTCAAATTGAAATACTAAATGTCGGCCAAAATGAGATAAACTAAAAAATGTTAATGAAAAAAAATATCTTGGCCTAATTGCCAAGTTATAGACTTTAATAGGGTAGTCATATCAATTAAATTAATAGTGATTTATGGAAATTCCATTAACATGTATATTTAATAAAAGTTAATAATAAAATCAAACAATTCAGAAAAAAATAAACATTGACGATGAATTCAACTTCGTTCCTGGTAATTAAATTAAATTTTAAACAATTAGTAAATATTAAAAAATAAAATAAAAAACCGATCATGTATGCCGCAATTTTTTTATTTATTTTGTTCACCAATAATTTGGTTTAAAAATAATTATAATTTACAGCTATACAAACGGCAAACTCTAGAATGTTATTAGAATGTTTTTTCAATGGTTTTGATCATTTTACAGCAAAGACCTTGCTAGGCCTTAATCTTATTATCATTGTTTAGGTACTTAATTTTTGTAATGTTTATTTTACTTCATACACCGTACACGAACCGTTATAAACACACACACTGTAAATAATATTACTTAATACCCTTTACCTAACAACCAAGGCGCCTTTTAATAAGTGCGCATAAATATGGCAGAGCTCTAGTCGCGTCTTCCGGATTGATTCTGCCTCAGGTGCTTCACATCCAAAGTCGAGCCTATGATTATAAATAGCATAATGCCTCGGGACAATGATATTGTCTAGCTTTATAAATATAATAAACAGGTTGATAGCTTGAACGCAAGTACTAACGCTAGCAAAGAAACAAGAGCCGTACTTAAGTTTCCTCGGGAGGTGCGGTCTTTAATACAATACACATATTATTAAAGAACACTTGGTTTAAATTAAGTAAAAATCAAAAGTAACTCAACAATGAATAAACACACACAAAATTATAATATCCATAACAACAATGTAAAAACAATAAAATACGCGACCGACATAGTAGTTTGGGTGGCTTTTAATAATAAGCATGATTGAAATTTTTACTGTGTAGACAATATTGTTTAGTTTTGTTTTGATTATTTGGCCTACATTTGATTGCTTTAACAACTTTACTACATCAGATAAGTTATAAAGTCATATATTAATCTAATATTAGGTTTGATTATAAACTTTTTTTAATAATTGACAAAATATAATGCATGTTCTATACTATTATTATCTGAAACAAATATATATTTTTAAAGTATGTTTTTGTCTTGCAATAAATAAATATTTTACCTCCTTTAATTAAAAAAAGATGTATAAAAACGAAAAAAAAAATGAATTGCATAAAATGGACAAATAATATTATACCTTCGTAAAATATCGTTTTTAATTTAATCTTTTTATTAAGGAAAATCTAAAAAGAGAGAAAACTAACACTTAGACTATAGTCAATTTCTAGGTATTTCTAGGTACTTGAGAATATTTTTTAATATTTTTCAAGGTGCATGGGTAACTATGGCAGTACTTTTTTCAGACAGACGATCAATCGTGTTGACCATAGTAAGAAATTAATTTTTTAACTACATTTTTATCATTAAGTACAATGTTCTTTTAATACTACATAACAAATATTAAAATTGTATATCAACTATTGCAGATTCGCATCGTAGCGTTTATTTGTAAGTAATATTATCCACATGCCTTAAATTTGTTATTAATTTTAGTTCGTATGAAAATATGACTACTAAACCTTTCTAAAAACCAAAATACGAATTACGTTAGAAAATGAAAACAAAATATCAAAAATCTGTACTTATGCTTGTAAAATATAATTTATAACTATAATTATTAAAAAAACATTAAAAATGTTGTAAACATCTCAACAGTATCATTTTAGCATTGATTAAATAGTATAGTAAAAATGTTTGTATTTTTAACTTCAATTTGAAATGATTTCTCTGATTTTGTTGAGAAAATTATAGTATATTTTTAGCTTCGATCCGGAGCTAATAGGTATGGATTTTACATGGTGTGTTTTTTATTTTTATGTGCGATTAGTCCCACGCTTTATTCTAACCCACTGAACTGATATTTTTAGGTGGCATGGCATTAGTTCCGAAATCAGACCCGGAAGGAACTTTATTGGGTCACGAAAACATCTAATTTACAGGTTAACTGCAATGCTGTATTGTTTTTTGGTTTTTACTCAGAAGCACACATGTTTATTACTTGGTTTGTTCGTTACATATTTTGTTTACACTAAAAGTACAAAATTCCCTATTTTTATGCGTGTGTTTTTATCTCACAAGCAAAACAATGTAACAAATAATTCATAAACGTCAATACAATATTGCAATAACATAAAAATAAATATGTTTTTCTTTAACCTACAATACTTGTATATCTGCTTACCTAAAGTACTGCGGTAATCCAGAGGGAAACATTTTAAAAACTTAAGCTATAGCTGCTGCGTTATTTTTTATTAGTCATTATATAAAGCATCATAGGTACAAATATATCAAATAGTTTCAAATTAGTTGTAACTTCAAATGTAATAATTAAATATTCTGAATCCAAGTTTATTTGAAAAAAAAAAAAACATTAACATGTATTTCAAAAACATTGTACTGTTATTCTGCGTGACGTTATACTTTTTGCAATGTCAGGGTGATCGCCCAACTCGTGGGGAGCGTGTAAGTATATTAAGCGCTTATTAATTTATAGAAATTACTGTGACTCTTGACTAACTATGTGCAAAATTGTATTATATTGCTTAGATAATTTTTTTTATGTTTTATCTTTCCCCGCCTTTGCAACAAAGAGTTTATTTAAGTGATAACTACACATATGAACAACACATAATAACAACAAGAAAAACTACTGTAAAATTATTGTTAGCACTCTCAAAAAAATCCACTTAACATAATATATGTTTGGTAGTTTGATTTTTATGTGTAAATTATAATATACATTTAAAACGTTCAATTCTTATTCTGAAAACAACAGGAAATCATTAGTGGCATAGTCAAGAAATATAAAAAGAGACATGGCACAGGTATCGAAGAAAATGGCAATCTGTTCATAAACTTCAAAGGTGTAAAAGATGTTATTATAGAAGTATCACAGGTACTTTACGGATACCAAATGCCTCCAAGTCTTGAAAAACTGAAAAAGACAGGATCAAGTAATGAACCATAAATATGCAATAAATGTATTAAGTAAATTGTTTAAAAAATATTGAAAATACATTTTAATAACCAAGTTTGTTATTTGCTTAGGTTTAAATTCTGTTATATTTTTTAACAAAAAAATGTTAACTAAAAACCAGACAGAATATTAAACACTATTATAGAACGTTAAACATAATTTTAAATTCTTTCGAAGCAAAATTGTTCTAATTTGGTCATTCAAAACATTTGCAACATTTTGTAATTTCAGAATATAAATTCACATTATTGGAAGTTCAGCGATACGTCAAAGATTACTTACGATTAAAGAAGTTAAGTCCGGCATTATTGGTAAATAAAAGACTATATTACGGAAAAAAGTTAGTAAAGTTGTATGTGCGGGGACTAACTCGAAAACTATTCTATATAAATTAGGATGAAATTAATCTTATAAGATTCTTGTTGGTTTGTACAAAGTGTAAATTATTGTTTAGAGAATTAATCTTATGGTTGAAAATTTGGAATTTGTGAAAAAAGTGATTTTTCCAGTTTCAGTTTTCTTTTTTGAATCTCGAACAGTATAGTTTTTCTCTTAAATAAAAAAATATTTACATTCTTCGAATGTTCAATGCTTTGAATGCTTTGAATTGATATGATTATGCTAAAATATACTAGTAGTTAGGCATTATAATGACGCTATAGAAAAATCAGTTATTGCCTTAATTTTTTTAACGTCCTACACTACTTTACTCTTAAAATAATAGACATTTTGTTGTTACTTACTTTGAAAACATTCTAATGTCTAGTTTTTCATTCTAAAACAATAGGAAATAGTAAAGCTACTCTTCTCTCAGTACGAAAAGCCACAAAGCATAAACTTTGAAGATTTAAAAGATCTAATTGGCAAAGTACAGGCGGCTAATGCCAATGCCAAATTTGTGTATCTTAAGTACCCGAAAACGGCAATACCGTACAAAATGGAAAAATCAGGTAATAGACAATTTAAATGTAGCCATTTATTGGGTTGAGTAAAATGAACAAGACCATTTCAAAATATTATAGTAATGAAGTTTGTCATTTGTATTGCTGTAAATTATAATTGTTTTTTTACTAAAAAATCATAATTCTCGGACCAGACCAAATATTGAACAACGGTTGGTGTACAAATTAGGTAAAACAACATGTGAGATACATGATTAGTTTTTTTTAAATGTTTTAAGGGGAACGGAACACGTCAAATTTTTTTACAAATAACGACTAAAACGCAGAGTCACTTTTCGAAGTGTCTACCGAACCGATTTTAATAATTTTTGTTTTGTTTTATAGTTTAACATCTTTTCTATGGGGGCTAAAGGGCCGATTTTTTATTTTTGTTTTCAAAAAATGTGTATAAACATTTTTAGTTTTACTCTATAATAGTTTTTCCTAATACATCTAACCACTTTTTTAATCGCTCAATCCAAAATCGGCCCTTTAGCCCCAATAGTAAACTTCGCATAAAAATAAAAATAAATTGAAATCCGTACGAAATTGTACGCCAAAAAATGACTTCTACGAAGGTCATTTTTTATCAAACTTCATAACTTGGAGAAAAATAACTTTAAAAGTATTATAATTAGAAAATTGTAATACATGTTCACCTTGAAATTAGTAGACATATGAAAAATGGTTATTAGATCAATTTTTGTCAAATATTGCCTATCATTTGCTCCTTAATAAATAGCCCTTTCTGTTCCCCTTAAGCTTTACTAATAACATTAAATTAAAAATTACATCATTATACTTCACTTACAATATTTTGAAATAAACAATTTTTGAAGTGTAACACATTATTATTCGCAATTTATATGCTGTTAAATTGGCCTGATTCGTTTATTAAAAAATGTATAAAATTTTGTTCTTTCAGTATACAAGTTTACTAGGAAGGAAGTTGAATCCATCGTCATTCATTATTTGTATGCTATATAGTTTGATTTACTTATTAACTTTTATTAAATATATACATTAGGGAGGTCGTTAATTTCGATTTTAAGGAGCGAAGTATAGAAATAAGTTTGAAATGTCGGGGAAAAAAATGCTCTAATTTTTTCATATTTTTCACTTAAGAATATAAAAAACACAGTATATATATATATATATTGTTTTTTGTTTTTTATGTATGAAGTTTGTCGCATACAATTGTAGTTTTGGTTAAATAATAAATCATTTTGCTCTTTTATTTTGTTATAATTAATTATATTACTTTTAGTATAATTACCCGATCCCAGCTGATTTAAACATGGATACGTTTTTGGGCTGGATACACATTTGAAATTTGGGTTAGGTTTATCCGTAACGAAATGAAGTCATTCATAAATTACTTATTACGAGTTAGCAACTTAAAAACGTAAAAAGACAATACAGTGGGGTCAATGCTTCGTGGGGGACGGGGAGGCCACCGGTTTACAGGATTTCTTACAGCTGAAAGTGATAAAATCACTTTCAAATAAACGCTTCAATGCGAATCAGTACACGGTTGGGATAAAAAATATTGATAACAAAATTGTCATGAAAAAAGTGTGTGAACAATTTTACTCTCAGTAAAAGCAATGTCGCAATTACGAGGGTCCGAAAGGGATAACTCATTGACCCGGATGGAAATATTGTAAAAAAATGTATTTTATTATTTATGTATTTATACGCCTCGAGGGCAAGATTATAGAACATCATAAAAACAGTGATAATTTATACAACTACATATAGAACAATGGAATATCAAACAACGATAATAATAGCAACAATTATTGTTATAAAACTAAAAACTATATCTACGGTAGAAAAAAAAAGAAAGAGATGTAAGGTATTTACTATAATTTATAATAATTACGACAAGTAAGCGTGGTCAGAATTAGCTAATGACATACAGCGGCGTAGTGGTTCATTTAAACCATAATTAGTGGAAGAGGAAGAAAGGGAAATTGGAACTGTGTAGCAGGTAGAACGGGGAGGAACTTTGAAAGAAGAAATTTTTGAAAGCAAATAAGGTGAGTCAATTTGTCCATGCAGTAGTTTGACTAAAAAACCAAGATTGTTAGCACGTCTACGGTTAGCTAATGTATCCAATTGAAGGAGCTCAAGGACTGGGGTATAAACATGCGGAGGACACTCAATCTTTAAAGCATAACTTGAATAATTAAAAAAATTGTGTTGAACTCGCTCAAGCATTATAAAGTTTTCCGCCGTACGAGGGTCCCAAATAACCGAACCATATTCTAAGATTGGTGTAACCAGTGAACAATAGAGTGCTCTCAAAGGTGATTTTAATTTAAACTCGGAGGACACACGTTTAATAAAACCTAATGTTTTTAGAGCTTTACAACAAAATTTCTCCACGTGCAAATTTGGACTAAGGGTCGGACTGAAAACAAAGCCTAGATCAGTGACAGACTTGTCAAGCGACACTAAAACTGATCCCTTTATAGTATGACTAAATTGAATAGGGAGTGTGCGGCGTGTAAAAGAAAAATAATGGCATTTAGCAATCTTAAATTGCAGCCTTAGCTTATCTGCCCAAGAGACTAAACTGTTTAACTCTTCTTGGAGATTGTGGCAATCGTTTAGAGAGTCAATCTGATAAAACAATTTAATGTCGTCCGCAAATGCTAATAGGCGCACATGCTGTAAGACAAGGTTAGCAATATCATAGGAACACCTGAAGAAGCAGCAAGGATATAAGTTGTATTCAAAATTGAATATAACTTCATAGAAATATAATTTTTAATTTAAAAGAAATATTATACGTGTACAGACGTACAGATATTTTTTTTTTTTTTGTAGATCAAAGTAGGACAACGAATGATACAAATTTTGGTTATATATTTTATTAAATCACATATCCATCTTAAGTAAGAGGAGTGCAATCATAGTCATCGTGTTGATGATAAAAAATATTGTCAGTACTCAGTCGTATGGTGTCAAAATAATATTTATCGAAAAATATAAGAAAAACAGTTAACTCAGACTGACACTTTGGTCATACAATTGTAATTACAGCTATACGTTTTTGGGAAAAATGTTGAAAACGTTTACTCGTTTTTGTTATTATACCATCTAGTACGTAGTAGTAATGTTTATAACGTTTTTTTTCTCATTTAATATTATTTGTATATCAAACAGGTATGAAAATTGTGCTAAAAAAATTGTGTTTTCGTGTAAACGCTTAGGCGAGAATTCGATAAACAACACTTTAAATCATATTTTTTTTAAATATTCGTTTACTTTTGAACTCGGTGTCACTTTTAAATCACGTGCGCTGATTTGCGAAAATATACAAGAACTTTGCTAACAATAAATTGTAATAATTTATAAATCGCATTGGCCTAAAATGAAACCACCGATTTCTAAAATAAGCGAAATGATTGGATACAAAAATATAGGTTACAAGCATACAAATTAGACATCAAAATAATAAAAGTAACCGCGTAAATAAAAATAACCATCAATAACACCAAACAAAAATATTAAATAACTGGTTAACTACTTTACCTTTAACCCTAAAAGTGGTTCTAACGTCCCTCAAAGAGTTGAGACTAAAAGTGTATAATATTGAGTTGTTTTATAATTATTATTGTAGATGATGTATTTATATGTTTTGCCCCTTTAAGAAATACGGTATTGGCAACAGAACATACACCAACGCCATAACTAATGGTAACGTTATGTTATCAAATAACGCTAGACCGCGGTTTATTGCCAACTTCGTGCACGTAATTTCTTACAATTTTGATTAATATTTTTTATCCAGAAAATCGTCGTTACGGTTTTTTGAGGTTATAATAAAATATCGAAATCGATATCCTGAAAAAAGTGTTCATTATAAATTAAAAACTACGGCTCTAGTATTTTATTACCGAGGAAAAATGAAAAAAAAACCTAATTAAATAATTTTATTAGTCTGAAATAATATTACGTTTTCAGATTAATTACATTAGTTATAAACTACTATAGGGAATCATTACTATCGATATAATTTCACATCCAATTCGATTGTGTTGATATCTTTCGAGTCCGCGTTGCAAATTGTTTTCCTTCTCACCAATCTACTTGGAAGTGGTTGTCGATTGGCATTTTTTTTTTCTAGTTAATTTGTGTATTCGAGTAAAGTTAGAACTTCATCGGACTTCATTCGACAATTCAATTATGGTAAGCTTATGAACATTGTTTTTCATTTAACAAAAAGTATTAGAAACCATGTTTGTATTTCACGTTGTAAGGAAAGCACGATATTTCTAACCTTATAAACTCCATGGCCCACATAGTAAATTGTAAAATACATATTACTTTCTGACCTACGGATCGGTGATTTAAAGTACGGGCTTTAGTCTATAGAATTTTCTATTAATTTTTTAAAAATCTGTTTATTAATTAGAACATCAAAATTGATCATTGCATTTGTTTAATAATGTTAAAATGCATGGTAGTTTGTACGTTTCTGGTGGACGATTTAAATTTGAAATTAAAGTTCAACAAAATGTATATATTATGTTACGATATTTAATTTATTTACTTTGCCCCGATAACGTTATTTGTTCAATACAAATTTTACGTTTTGTTTTTAATAGGTTTTTACCTATTAATAATTTTATGATGATTCTTACGTAATGAAATTCTTAATGAATTTATATTAAGGGACGTAATACTGATAATTTATAAGAGTTTTAACATACCTTATACTTATGAAGTTATGTAATTTGTAATTCAAAAGAAACTGTACATTAACAAGAAAAAAAGGATAATTTTTTTACTGTCGATAATGAACTAATTATCATTATAGCTTAGTTGCAATACTGAAAAACTATAAGATTATTTACTTTACTGCTGGAATTATATTTTTATGTTGAATCTTTACGTACTGAATTATTTAATGATTTTTTATAAAGGGACGTAATTCTGAAAATAATATAGGTATCTAAATTTGTACGGTATTTCTTTTACTTTTTGAAATATTAATCAATGTAACATACGTGTTCTTAATTGTTTTTAAATTAATATATATATGTGTGTTCTCGTTTTCAAACATAAACTGAAAGTAAATGGGTCAACTGGTGATAATGTGACAACCATTTCCCCTTCTTTGATTGATTAATATACGTATAAAACAAATTTTGAAATGCCCGTGAGAAAAATATAAAAATGAACAACAGGATTTTCATCATAATATGATATAATATTATTAGTCTTTATAGTTAATATTATTTATTGAAGTACCAACTGTTTATTTATCTAAACACCATACAATTATTGCTGTATTGATAATATTAAATGTTGTTTTTTTTAGCCACAATAAATTAAAGAAATCAAAGACTTCTTGCTGAAGGCTAGGAGGAAAGATGCAAAATGTAATTATAAATGCAATTATCAAATGATATCCTTTAAAATAGTTATGTAATTTTTTTTTATCTATTTCTCAAATAGCTGTTAAGATCAAGAAGAATATTGAAAATGTAAAGTTCAAGGTACGCTGTTCAAGGTTCCTGTATACCTTGGTCATCACAGACAAAGAAAAGGCCGAGAAACTTAAACAATCTTTGCCACCTGGTATATATATATATATGTTTTATTATTATTATTATTTATGTCGAATTAGAACAAAATACATCACTGAAGGCAATGAATACTGAAAATTGCTTTTTATTATAGGGACAAAGTATGGGCAACATAGACAATAAATGATCAAGTAGTCATTTTAAATATGCCAACTTATGTTTAAGTCTGGTCTATGTTTGAACTATTTTTGTTTTTTGATGCAGGCTTAATTTCTTTAAACAATTGGGTGGGTGTGCCAAATTTGAACTGATCTGTTTGATGAGAGCATGTGTGCCGCAAAGCTTTCGAATTATAGATCTATCTTATTACCCTTGTACATTTTTGATAAGAAAAATTATGCATTAGTGTTTTTATTAAAAACAAGCTGTCCGGACCCAGTGCTGCCCGGGATTTAGTTTGCCTGTGCTGAGTAAAATAATTACAAATAAGATAAAAAAAAACTCAGTACTCCAGGTTGTATATTGTAGAGCTTTAGCATACCCCGTCTCTGTTTTTTTTTTATCTACATATCGTAGATTACATTATATTCTAAAGTGATTATGTTTCCCTCTTACTCAAGGGTCTCGGTCCCAGTCTCAGATTCAGTTCCAGTTCCAATGTTTAAAAGCGTCCCCAGAATCAGCCTGTTCATCACCTACCATTCGCTCGAGTGCCGTGGTTACCATGGTTACAAAGTGTTTATTTAGGGTTAGCAACGAAAAATATTTCGTATTTAAAGTAGAAAATACATGTTTGAGGTCATCCTTGGGGGTGTAATTTTTGAAAAGTACTATTCCAGTTACACTCAACAATTTCACAAAGTTTCATGGCGATCAGATGAGTGGTGTACTAATGCATAAAGGACACACACACACATACATACATTCATTTCTATATATATAGAATTAGCTTGATATGATATCACACTTCTTATTAAAACAATATCTTTTCATTTTCTGATTGAAAAACACTTCAGCTCCATGTTTATCCAAGATAAAGTATTGTTTTTGTTGTCCAAAGAACCTATTATTGTTAACTAAATGATTTTACACGGGTAACACCTATTTAAAACCAATAAAACGCCTTAACAATTTTACTGATTCTTAACTATTAAAATATTGCACATATTTTTTGGATCTATTTAAACAATCCTCAATTACTACTTTTATAAAGTTAAAATGAATATATATGTATATTTTATAACTTTTACTAGTATTTCAAAGGCTATACCAAAGTTTTCAAATTTATTAAAGGAATTGAGTGGGCATCCACTTTAAAGAAGAAGTTAAAATAAGGTTTACGTATCCATTTTTATGAACACATCTCTAAGCAGTGTGCATGTTTTTTGGATTTAGTTTTAACTTTGTATGTTGCGCTTCCAAATAACTAGCGTTGGTGTGTAGAGGGACGACCAACAACTGTTACCCTAAGTTAACTTATTGTTCATATGCTACCATGTCGCATATGATGATTTTCATTTAGCCTAATGAATAATAAATAATAATGATGTACATAAATATTGTCAATATTATTTTACATTTTTTAAATTAAAATATAGTATTAATTAATTTCTTTGTTACAGGTCTTCAAGTCAAAGAGATAAAATGTAAAAAGATGAATACAGATGACAAGGAGAAGAAATGATTGAGTGACTGTGAATAATTGACGTTTATATATAAATATAATTAATTTTATTACACATCATTATTATTCTTTTTCCTTTGTATGTAATAATGCCCCATCTTATTTTCATATATAAGCATGAAATTAATTGCGTTTAAAAGGTTAAATTTTAAGTATTAACAAACTTGTATTTCTGAACATTTTAATTGAGATGGTGTACACTAAGGCAGGTGAATTTAATGACTTTATATTGGAGTGTTTTTTGGGGCAAATGAAATAGCTGGTGTACAATTAGAGTTTCTTTACAAGATAAAAGCTAATGTTAACTTAATGACTTAAGTTTATTAGCTTTTGCTTAGTTTATTATATTTTAGACAAATAATTTGTTTAAATTTAAACCTTATTTTGTGATGCTAGTACTATAATTTAAAAAAGCGTTTTTGTACATTTGTAGGAGTATGCTTACCTACTGGGACGATAGACTTTTTGAAAAAAGTCTCTTTTAAAAAGCGGTTTTCGACCAATATTTGAATGAATGTTTATATAGTTTTTATTTTTATAATATCTAATGAGTCCAAGAAAAAATAATCAAACGTAAATACATAAAGTTATCTATTGTTATTTAATAATATTTTATAGCTACTACAGTAATCTCACAAAAGTTTAAACATCTTTTGGCGATAAACTATTTGTGTCTGAACTTTTTGTTTAACAATAACAAGTAGGTAAGTGTTTTTATTTTGTTGGTCGTTGATAGTTTAATTTATTCTTCAATCGATCCTACTCCTCACTTACTTGTAACTTACTCGTTCACTCTAGCCCACCCCCTAAGTACGATTGATTAACCAATGTCGAATATTGCCAATAGCTCTTAAGTTTTTAAGCCCCTTAAGAAAGAAACAATCGTTTATTTTAAATTATTTACTGACTGCCGGACTTATGACTCGTTGTTCAGTACTTGGTATAAGTATACCTATAATCTTAAATGTTTATAATACATCAAAATTGTAAAACAATATAATCTAACACACTTTTTCAAAAACAGCGAAGCGGTTAGTTTTGAAATTTGCGTGTAAACATTATTAATAATTTTGAACAGTACCAATTTGCGCCAAAATGTAATTCCATTGCGGCATACGCAGTTTTCCTAACGTTGAACACCTTAACTTGTAAATCATATTATCCCTTTATTATATATGTATATAATGTGAACTAACCTTGTTTATGGGTTATCTTAAGCGGTGGTCGAGGTCAATAGCACCGGACTCTTTATGATCGAAAAAAAAACCAAAATCTTATAACGCAACTGAATTTGTTTTCCCCCCTTTTTTTCGTTTTACCGAGAAGGAGACAATAATATAAGGACCAGGTAACCATTAAACCAACAAACGAAATCCACCGGTCTCGTAAAAATTATAATCCCGTAATAATACCGGTCGTTACGATGTACCTATACCTATAGCAGCAAGGTTAGCTTAAGTATTTTTAAGTGTATCCTGATACGGACGTTTGTGCGCCTATTTATTTTTATGGCACGCACAAATCCTCAGAAATCTTCAGTCGGTTATTAATATCGAAGGTCAGAGTTTTTACGCATAACAAACTAAAAAATAGGCGGGCCAAAGAGTAAAAACTCGTGGAAGACCGAAGAAACTTATCCATAGTGTTACATATTTTTTTAAATGTTTTAATAAATTATATATATTTTACTATAATATTGACCTAACAAGTTATGTGGTAGACTAATATTGTCTAATAAACTACTGTCATCAAAATTTTAAAATAATTAATTTTGTTAAAATATTTTTGGTTAGAATTTCTTGAATTGATCTATGATTATGATTATATTAACTGTCAAGTTGGTAATATAAAAAAAAAACTAATTAGTATATATAGATATCTATTATTTGACGTTATACGTTTTTATTTAAACCGATTTCCAAACCACCCATGAGGTAGAGTATTTGGCTCGTATTTGTTAACGTGGTATCTCCATGTGTGATGATGATGGTATGTATAGTGGAGGTGTCTTTACTTTAGTAGATAAATTAATTTGGTATAATATCATCAGACGTTCATACGACTTATCTGTGGGTACGCTTTTCGGACCGCATATGTACCAGATGTACTTGCTGGTCTTATATAGCACATTCATCATACGCGCTTCTATGAACAGCGAGACATGGACTTGACACCACAAATATTTACTAAATGATCCAATTTAATGTTTTTTTTTTTGGTTCTATTAAATACAGATAGTAGTTCTTTAGCAATCATAGGTCCAGTTCCAAATAAACAAAACACTGTATTGTAAAACCAATTAACACATTCTTAGATTCTCATCAAAACTAAAAAAAAAAAAACAATATAAAGTAAAACTTTAAAAATTATTTAGCAATAAATTATTTGATTTAATAAGTTTTCTGAAATAGCTATATAATTTCCTATCAGCCATTTAATTAATACATTTGAGTTTTGACTAATCATAGTAATTTTAAAATGATTTTGTATTTTTAAATTTCAACGAATAAATAATTTGACGGTAGGTAATGATTTATATTATTGTTATTTATTAATTATAATATTATTTATTTTTGTAAGCTGTTTACACATTTGGCTTTTTTCGTCGAACCCCAATTTGGCTTTAACATTTTTCTATTGCGTCAGGCCAAATTTGGATTCGACGAAAAAATCCAAAAAGAAATTAATTAATTTTGACCCTTGTTCCAAAAAAAGGTCAAAGTTTCTAGGTACGATTAATATAAAATCAAAAATTAATTTTTTTTTGAGAGAGAAAGTTGACAGCAATTAGAAAATGTATAATGTCTATTATAATTATAAAAAATGATGAAAAATTCAGTATAGCTAAGGTTTAAGCAACAAATCAAAAAATAATAGTTTTAACTACAGCCCTACAAGTATTCTACCCAATCAATTTCAAAATTATTCCTAGTCAGTTCACATAATTACACGAACGTAGGAATGTGTTTTATAACAACTACTATCTAATACTCACAATTTTTAATTATTTCTAAGTGTAATTTTATAGGGCTTGTATTTTGCTGTGTAATTTCGTGAGAAAATATAACTATTATAAATCGATTATGATATAAATTGAACTTTATACGTTAATTAGGGTGTATTGTATAACTACTTAAAAATATATAAATGCTCATAGGTGATTGCAATACAATTAAAAATTATTACTTGTGAAATGTTAGGTATAAATTGCATCCGTATACCAATTATGATTTATTTTAATAGGCAGATAAATGATAATTTATATTGGGTATAGGTGGATGGGACAGAACACCAACGACGAGCCCAATATACGATACACCTAATTTTAACAGAATACAAAAATAATGGACAATGTAAAAAAAAGTTTAACATTTGTATTACAATCTAATATAGAAGGTATATATGTTTTCGAATGGTATAGTGCTACTGTTCGTCGAAACTACAACGGGTGTACCATGAGTATGTTGTTTGGCCGTTTATCATGTCGTTGGTTGTTATTGTCAAGATAGACTCATATAAAAAAAAAAATAATTACCATTTTATACATAACGGGCGACACAGATGTATAATATTTCACTTGAAATTACCGATTATGAAGTTTTGTTAGCACGTTATTTATTTGACTTTCCCGTGAAGACGGTAGGTAGGTACTTAGGTACGTGTTTATAATGCGGACAAGCTTATACAAGCAGTACGAGTATCAAAAATAAATTATATTTACACAAAAATAGGGATAGGTACATAATAATATAGTGTGATCGTTTGGCGTGTGATTTGGTAGGTGTTTTATGACGTAACGTTCTTTGTAGAATGATAATAAAATGGTAATACGCAAATTTATGTAGGTACATCTTGTGTTTTCTATGGAGGCGCCTGATATCCAAAACGGGTGTTTAAAAAGTTACTGAACTCGGAATAAAATTATTATAAGAAAAAAACAAAACTATAAAGTAAAAATAAAATGAATCATTTGTTTCAAATAAAATAAAACATATCTATACGGCATACAGTTTGATATTTGTACCTGACGTGTCCTGTAGTATCAAGGGCGTATTAAGATGTTTTTTTTTTTGGGGGGGGGGGCTAAGGCATTAACTCCACTACTATAATTCACATCATATAGGCCCATAGTCAGACTAAAAAAAATTCGGGGGGGCTGGAGCCCCCTCAGCCACCCCCATAAATACGCTCTTGTGTAGAATGAAGACAAAGCTAGGTAAACCTTTTTTTTTTTTAAAACTAATTTAAGTAACGTTAATTTAAAAGTAACTTAGTATCAAAATTTGACGGTGCCACTGTTTGTTGTAACTTTAAAAGTAACTAAGCTGAAAGTTGTTTGAAAAAAAGACCTTAAGTTAAGTTAACAGTTAAAAGTTATTTTAAAATACCTATCTATTTTACTATTAACTTTTGTTTTTTAGTTTATATTATAGTTTTAATTATTTAAGAAAAATGGAGTTGTTAACTTAAAGAAAAATGTTATCTTAATCTTGATCATACTAGGGGTGGTTTAGCCCAAAATCCTCTTTATAGATGCTAAGAAGCAAATTTTGAATCATTAGATTTCAATATTTGTACATAATAAAGGCTATCAGGTATATTTTGCAAAACATAATCCATTTCTCAAAAAAATTAACTTACATATTATGATACCTCTGTGGTGTGTAGATATTATGCTATCAATTCCGCATGGTCTTAAAAATATTAAAACATTTTGTGATAAAGCAGTGTACCTAAATCTACTTTACCATAATTTATTCATCACAGACGACCGGATTCCTGACGTGAAAAAGGATTAAAATTAGAGTGATAATATATTGTGTTGATTTCACGTGTATATTATAATGGTTTATTAAAATGTTTAGAATTGTAAAATTTTGCTCTAAAACAATATAATAAACAGTATTTGCTTTTGTGTGTACTTCTGAATTATTCTGCGTTGTTTATTTATTTTTCAAAGTGATAAATATATAAAATCAATACAACGCCGTAATAGATATTAAGTTATTAGATAAAATTTAAAAACACTATTTTCCAATAGCTGTTATAAACACTATACGCACGGAATAAAATACAAATTTTAGGCAGTAAATTTCAATCACTTTCTAGCTTAATGATATGTTTTCAAATCGGTGGCCGCCTTGACCTGACCCCATTGTATTGGCTTTTGTATGAACACTCGTGCAACCCGATACACGTGGCCGATTACAAATATGATTATTATTAGTATGTTCTCCTGGGAAGGTAGGTACGTGTAATTAAGAAGGCACATAGGTAATATACAGTATAACCTAGGTTGAACCTGACCGATTCTAGATGGGCAACTAATCCGTTTCAAACGTGCGTTTATACACTGCACACAACTGCATGGGTTATTTTTAAAAGCTTTCAACCGCAATTATGATAATTTCGATAATTGCGCCAATGTCGATTCGCACTGCACAAAAATAATACTGCATTCGAACGGTATGCACGGTTTAAGATGCACGAGTATGAAATCATGCACGAAGTTAACATAGGGAGTAACTACATGATAAATATTTTTGTAATTTCATCTTGCAATCGACACGGGTAAACCCTAGTAACGATTTCTTTCTAAGTGTTATGTTTTTATGCTGTTTAAGTATCATCCGTATACATGAGGTCGAGGCACCTATGCAAAGTTTAACGGCGGCGCGGTATTATTATATTCTATTAATGGCGACCGTATAAACATAATATGAAACTAGTGAGTAGTGTTGCCAACACTGGTCAACCACAAAGAGTGTTTGAACTCCAAAGTATATAGAATCGATTATTATAATTTAAAACGCATTGGCTGTAGGTTAAAATTTACAATAAGCACATAGCGTTCTTAGAAATAACTATGATATTAAAAATATTTTCCTTTTTTTTTCTGGACCTGAATTTTAATTAAAAAAATTCGTTTCTCGGTAATATCGAAAGGAAGTAAAAAAAAAAAATACCTTCACACTGTAATTACTATATTAACCCATCTGAGCTGTGTATTATGTTATGACAGCTCCCAAATAATGACTATACCTACCGACCATTTCCGTAAAGTTATACCTATTCATTCAGGTCTCAGAAAAACGTATATAATTTTTTAAAGAGTTCATTAGAATTAAACTATAATGTATACCCTCGAAGGAAGTATGCGATCGCACATTAAACGCCTTAAAACAATAAAGTGGAGCAATACATTGTTATTATTATTATGGCTAATAGGTATTGTAATTTTAAACAGCTCGTGAAATGCCCTGTAATATTAGTTATTACAGGGTTTGACTCGGAGAAAAATAATAAGTGTAATTAGTAAAAGATTTACATGTTATATATAAGAAGATTGTATTCTTAATTCTTATACTGCGTTATCAGTAACTATCTGACCGAGAAGCAGGAAGCTACACACCCTACCAAGCTACACCTTCCTTTAGTGTTATTTAAAAGTTTAAAAACAATTACTCATATCAGTTACTACAACTATGAATTTAAACATGATAACAAAATGTGTAAATTGTATTTCACTATTACATATTATACATTGCTAAAATGTGTCGGTAGTAGATATTGTTTTCTTCGAGAAAAATATAAAAGAATAGATACTTGGGCGCACACTAGTTGTCTCCCATCCTTTAGGTAGTCGTCAAAATTATATACTAGTTGCCTCCCAAGAATATCTGAATTCCCTCCAGTGACCTTTATTTCTTATCATAATATTTTGGGTCATAAACTACTAGTTGTCTCTTGTACCAGGTATTCAATATTTTTCATCCGAGTTGCCTCCCGACGATCCCTTTTAAACCAGGTACACAGTACAACGAAACTGTACTTATTTTTAATAATTTCTCATAAATACTTGCAATGTGCATGCTACCAAATTGTATACTATTTTAGAATAATCAATAATTATAGTGTGTATTTTACTTTGCATGTGCAATAGGTAACCGATAGTAGAATCAGTTTTTTGTGGGAAATAAATTAAAAACCATTAAACATTTTTTAGGATTTTACCTTTTTCGATTGTCATTTCTTTAGTGACTTCCATTTTACACAAATGAAATTAAAATTAAACACCACGCAATTACCGATTTTTAGACACTTCAGATTACTATAATCTATTATAATAACATTGATATCGGGATACCCACACATAACAACTATATCGATAGCGGTCAAACGTTGACGATTTAAAAATGATTACAGCATAAAATATTATTATTGTATAAAAACAAATTAACATTATTGATACAATTTTTTTTGAAATCAGATATTTTTGGGAGGAAATTCGGATAGAAATATTAAGTACCTGACACGGGAGGCAACTAGTATATTTTGACCCAAAAGTTACGATTAGACATAGATGTCACCAGAGGGAATTCGGATATCTTTGGGAGGCAACTCGGACTGTACGCTTAAGTATCTATTCCATTTTACATTATTTTTAAGAAGACAATATCTTTTTGATTTTTTTTGATACTAGCCTCGACAAAAAATGTTATACCATTGAGTATAAGATGCGTCTATAGTTTCAAAACTAGCTAAAAGCAATTTTTAAAAATGTTCACAAATAACAAATAATTTCTTCAGATGGGAAATTTTAAAACCAACCAAGATTTTCCCAATACAGTTTGAGTTAGTTGTAATCTTTTTTTCATATTAAATAATATTTTTGCCTACCATTTAATACCGCGTGGCCACTTAAAAAAACACGTTTTCAAAATGTCTTCTAGCTGGTTTAGAAACTAGACGCCTCATGTATTAAGATTGTCATACAATTATAATTCAAAAAGCATTGAAATTACCATAAAACTTAGTTTTCCCCTACTTTGATGCGGGTTGTGAAAGAACAGTCTTGTTTTCACACTACACATTCGGAGTAGGTACAAGTAGTAGTAGTTTAATTACGAAATTTACAGGATTAGTTATGGCTGGACGCTACACCGGTTATACGATAGAGAACTAGGTAGAACATAAATTACTCAACTCTGTTTTTCGGTGGAATGTGGATTTACACCTTTTTATTCGGTGCCTAATATTGAGCCGGTGAAATGATTTAAAATCAATAAGAGACCATCAACAGCGCGTGTAAGTCCAAAACGGTACAACTATATATTGCATTGTGTGTGATCAGACGGAGAAAACAAAATATTTAACGTAGGTACAGATGTAACATTTCTACTCGGAAGGCAAACCGCAAAATCGGTGTCATTTGAAGCCGTTATTTGGCTAATGGAACATAAAGTTTTCTATTATTTGAAATCAATCGACACGAATCATTGTGTTAAATATATATTATTCTTTTTACATAATTCGACACCCAACAAAGTACCGTAGCAAATGTACGCGAGCGCGAATAGATAAAAAAAATAGGTATCGATTTATTGCTATTGTACGGTTGTATTTTACTTTTTTTTTTTTTTGTTGGTCTTCCTATACAAATTGTATTATTTTACTTTTTTTTTATATTCTCTTCTCAGTTCACCTCGTTCTTTACACGGGTTTGGGTTTTAACGCACGACCCTCGCTTTAGATCCGAATAATTGGCTCGTGCTGACTGAGCATTTTACGGGTAAAAATTATCATTATCTTTGTGTTATTATTATTCAGTCACTGTTATTAACTGTATTGGGAATCTGGATGAATCGTAAACGATGGTGAATCAAATCGTGGTGCATGCCAGAGAAAACTGTGCGTTTCCACACACAAGTCTCTGCGATACACATATATTGTACTTACCGGGTTATTATACTCAAAATATTAGTTTGGGAGGGCATTACAATCGCTTATATACTTCTTTTGGCCTATTATTATTGTTATTATTATTATTTTTTTACGCGGCAGTAACATACTGACACGTCTGGAGAAATTATAACTATTTTTTTTTTACATATAATAATAATACATACCTTTCCTATATAGACTAGGTTGTAACGAAAAAGTTGAAAAACCTCTTGTTGACAAGTTACAGCTGAGAATAAAAAAAAAAACATGCGATTATGTATTTTCTTTTGTCGATATCAACATACAAAACTATTTCAACAAAGTGTGTAGGTACATTCTGGAATTTTACAGTAAAAAATATTTTTGGTTTTACTACAATTTCCTGGTTTACTTTACCTAAGGTTTTATTCGTTTCGGTGAAACTATATATTATGTTGTTGTCTCACTTTACTGTTTTTTTGTCGGCGAACAATAATTTACACATACAACGGGGTTCACTTATTTGATGATTTTACTACAAGCCGTACTAAACAGAACAATATTAATAAAAATGAATGATAGAAGTCTCCATACGAGTGGTAATAATAATGTAATGCTATTTATTTTACCATGTTTTGAACGGAAGGCATTAATAATAATTTGTTACATATGGACCACCCTGATGACTGCTGTAGTCGATGATTGATCAGTCTGCTTAGCCAAGATGTTATAATACCGGGCTGATTAATGGTGGCCACATTATTTTATCCATATAGACCGAGAATGCCTCTGTTGTAGCCGTGTTAGGCATCACGTGAAAAACAAAGGTGTTGTCAAGCAATTAATTTGTCTTAATGTCTGACATAGGTGTTGTGAGTAAAACAGAGTTTATATACCAATAGTGAACTTAATTGAATTGTTTTATAAAAGCTCGACAAAAAACTCGAAGAAAAATCGAGATTAATATTGTAAGTGATAATTAATGTTTTATGATGTTTTAACATTACATGTTTGTTGGTATAAGTTTGTTTAAAGTTCACCTACTTTTTGGTGTTCTGTTTCAAATGTATTAGGTATAAATAAAATAACACCTGTCAAAATTCGGCCGGTAAATTATTTTCTATATCAAAACTTTGACGTTGAACTTCCCACGTTAAGGCCTTCAACACTTAAATTGTCCAGCATTCAACTGGGATCCTGAAAATTCGAATTTTTGTATAAAAACCGTTATTTTATAGCCATTTGTTCATAATATAAAAGTCTTATTAATATTTAAAACAAAATTAAATGAGAAAATTCATAAAGTCGGGGTTATCGATTTTCTCGCACAGTTTATTGTTTTTAAATAAACTTTGTTTGTACGTTTTCTATACTAATAGCAGTATTATGATATGTCTAATATAATATGTACCTATTATGCTCTTGTACCCTCATCTGACATTGTCAGTGGTTGAAGGGGGGGGGGTGGATTCCCTCCACTTCTTCTAGTTATTATTTTCCTTTTTTTGTTAAAATATCTATCCCTCCTGAAATTTTTAATAATTTATACTTAGTTCTTATAAATTAATGTTAACGTCAACAACTTTTTTTTGTTTTTCTGTTTTTTATTAAGCCACAGCTAAATCAGTTATACATCAATTTTATTTTACTATGAAAACTAGAATTTTAGGATTTAACCGGATTAGTTTCATCCCCCCACTCGTTTTGATCCCTTTCGACCACTGAGCTTTGTATGCAACGTGCTCTTATAATAACGGTTCAAATATTTTTATTGATACACCGACGACACGATGCATTAGCATCATATAAAACATCTATAGTCATAGTTTGTTAATAATAATCTGTGATCGCTAATCCAATGCATGTATGGTAATATTAGCAATAAACTCTACATTTAGAGGCTATCGTTGCTGTTTATCATTTTTATACATAGATTAAAATATCATTATGCCGTGTATACTTTTATATGGACGTTAAAAATGCCGGCTCGACTCTTTGAGGGCCACACACAGGCCACGGCAAATGCATATATATATATATATATATATATATATATATACATCTCTATACAAGTCATATAATATAACAAGCGTGATATTGGACTACCGTTCGGTTGTATGGTTTTGAGATCGAAGCCAAAACACAAGCCCAGAGGTAATTACGGAGCCAATTTCTGTCGGATGCGATTGACAAATTGCCGTGGAGTCGCGTTGGGAGGGCTCGTCCCATCAATCCGAAAGTTAAGACCTCTCTTGCCGAATGCATACATAGGTATTATTGCTGTACATATAGGACGAGGCGGCAGCAGCAGTTGTCTTTGCTCGTTATTGTCTTGCTTTCGGCTTCTTGCACGGTAGTTTCCGACCGTTTCTCACGAGACTGCAGTACCGACACACAGAATGTCATTATTATTATTATTATTATTAGTGTTTTGTTTTTTAGCTTGACGTTTATAATTTAAAATTCCAATATTATTACACTGGGGTTGGCGCGTATCATTTGTCACTTCAGCCCACCGCAAACGCACCGTGATTGTGCCTGTCTATATATGGACCATATATTACACTTACTCCCAGCTGCGGGTGGCTGTGATTGTTTATTGTATATAGTCACTTGTATTCCGTTTATACAAGTTATTAGAATAGTAATAATAATAATAATATGTAGTGTGTGGCCACGATTGCTTGCGGTCAGAGTTGCAGCCATTTGTCGTCGACGTTATATTTAAATATTAACATCACCGTGTCACAACTCGACCGAACGCCTACAACGTTGATAATTTACTAATTTAGTTTATTAGTTTCTTTTCTACTGATGTAACTACACGCATAGGCATTATATAGTACAGATGGCGATTCACTCGACTATCGGTCAATATGAACTATAGTTAGCCGTTTACGAAAAACCAACCATACCTACAGGAAAATCAGCAATACACTTACTGATTTTATGAATGTGTTAAAACTGAGATCTGAACATATAAAGCCAAAAATTCAAAGTATCCACATCTCTAAAAACTAACCCTACCAACAAATGCCAACAAGAACGTCTGAAACTAGTATTTTTAATGTTCTTGAATTCTTATCGGGACAAACAAAAGACAAAAAGCCTAAAACTCTAAATAGACCACTGGCCGTCCATCCAAAGCCAAGTGTGTTAAAGCTTTCACGGATTGAAATATTATGTAAATAATTTTTGGATGTATACCTACAGCCTCAGTTTTATACGGACGTTTCGGAATCATTGCAGAGTCTATCCTCGGACCGTCAGTCACCGTTCACTGTGTTTAATTATTGAACAGGTAAGCTTTATTTACTTTATAACTTATAAATGAAGTCTATATGTAGATACCTATATATATGTATATAATTTTAATATACCGTATGTAGTGTATAGTAACATACAATGTTTTCTATTAAAAAAAGGAAGATATTATTTTAAAAGATTAAAACAAATTTTGCCCAATATAATTGAATCGGTCATTTCAAAAACCACATAAGTCAACTTTTTTTCAAAATGGCTTTTTTGGTCGCAAACTATTGCTTGAAGGTAGACCTATAATCCATGTTAAAACAACATTAGTCAGGTAATTCCTTCTCCATTTTACAGCGCCCTCTTAATAACGTTCATTGGTAAAACAACCTAAGTCAATGACTAATGTGGTTTTTACATGCATCGCAAGGTAGCGCGCACACAAACATGTCAGATTAGCACCATATAGAAGACTCAAGCGTCTGTTCTGTGAGGTTCTGTGATTTAGATTAAATTGTTTGTTTACATTTGTTCCATAATAAATTTTGATAAATTACAATTTTTAAGGAGTATCTTCAATATTTTCATTAAATATATGACTATTGTCCTCATTTTGTTCATTTTATATATACCTTAACTCCGTTTCCTGCTAAAACAACATAAGTCAAGCTCAGTTTTTCTGGGTTTTCTCTTTTAATTTTCCATGATTTGTGATTTTTTTTTTATTTCAGCGTATTTAGGTCTAGTTGTTACATTTAGCTGAAAAAAATTCTTAAAAATTCGTTAAGGTGTGAGTAGCACAGTTTTTATTGCCTCCTGCAAATGTTTAAATTGGTGACTTAAGTGGTTTTTGAAATGACCGATTCAATTATTAATTCTACGCAAAATAAACTTCCATGCAATGAAAATGTTCACAAAAGAAAAAAAATATTTAGCGGTTTTAATAACATCATCAGCATAAGCTAATTTAAAAAAATAACCAGCGGCATATTATGGGCTAGTAAATTTATTTGACGCATTAAAATTGTATTCCAGTTTTATTAATATTGTATATTTGATTAGAATTAAAATTGAATAATGCCTAGGCATCATAACTTCCCCCTAAGGGCGAACATTATTTTTAAAATGAGCCTCTGCTAATGAAAAAGTATTACATACACATGCATTTTCTAATTATATATATATAACGTTATACAACTAATTACTGTTACATACAATTTATAGTGCTTTTATCAGTTATATGAATGGATAAAAAGGATGGAGAGGTCACAGGTCTACAGGAACTATTATAACTGAAAATGATAAAATCATTTTCAAATTAATTTTAGGCGTAAAACTAGTTAAATTGATTGAGTAATTAAAGAGCTACATAGTTTAAAAATTAAGGGGAGTGCGAAAAATTAATAACCTAATAAATCTACCTTGAAGACAATGACATATTTAGGTGACACTTGACTGCTCTTCTGTTATTATTTATTGACACTCAACTTTGGCAAAGCTATAGTAGCGTTTAAAAATCATAAACGTACCAACTTATACAAATTTTGTTTATTCATGTGATTTGTACGTCTTAACTCTTAACTTCATAGTTAATTTTAATATAGTATCATAACTTACTCGATCTAGGAACTTGTCAACATTTATTGTATTTTAAATAATACCGTTGGTAATCAATGTGAATACTGAGATATACCTACTTCTAAAATGTATACGCTCATCAAATATATAAACTAAAGGTACTTAGAATAATATGTTATTTAAAATAAATAGAGTGGTTTGAATTATGCTTGATGATATTTTAATTATAACTTTTATTTTAGTTTACAGAAAGTCGTTGTTCTAAGAAATCTATCAACGTGTAGTTTTAACATAATGGTTTCAATCATATTTTGTAATTTAAATATCAAAACGTAAATGTTTTATACCATTCTCTAATGTTAACCACACGGTATCTGTTAAACGTCGTAACTAATCACCATGTATATTATATATATATTGTCATAATTATGTTATCTTTTTCCAAACGCTAAAAATGTAAATTATATTAACAATAAGTTTAGATGACTTTGTCAGGGGAACTTAAAAAAAAATAAATAAATAAATAAAAAAACATAATGGTATCTGAATTCAGAGAAAAAAATATAAAAATGTTATGAACAAATTGAATGTTTAATCATCGTTTACTCAAATACTAAAAGGTAAGATAATGTATTTATTAATGTAGGTGTATTGTATAATTTTTTGCATTACAAATATTATTTATCGTTTTTTATTACTCATAAACATTAAACATATAAAATGTTTTTACATAAAAAGGTTTTTTTGGGTTAACAATTATAATCATACCTATGTTTTATTAAAATTCGTTAAATTCGTTAATTTGTGTACTTTTTGGTTTTTAATGTTCCTTATATTATGTTCTTTAAACCTATCACCAATATTTCGTTTTGCCTGACCTAAATAGCGTTTATTACATTCTTCACATTGTATTTATAGGATTTAATACTTTTCAGAGTAATTTTGTATTTTTGAAAAATTCAAAAATATCTCGATGAAGTAAAAGTTATTAAACACATTGACGAACACTCATAATTTTTGAAATTTCTGTTATCGAATAGTTCGCCCAATAGTCGAGTTTCCTCTATCATCTGGTACAATTCAACAATGCAACAGCTATAGGTGTAATGCTATAACATTATTTTTTCATATTACTGTTATAATATCAAAATATCATATTACTGCTATAGCAGTAGTGTCTGTCAATGTGTGAAACAAAATTCGTGAGATTTTGAGCTTAAAACTAGAAATGTAGAAGCGTGATAATGTTCTTATGCTTTGTTGAATAAATCGAGTAAACGAGTAAATAAATCGAATAAAATCAAGTAAATAAATATAGCGTGACGAAAAAAATCACACGAATTTTCTTGGTTCACTCCAGCTTATAAATATTATCCTGTTAAAAGTGATTTTTAATTAAACTTTTAACTTTTTAACTCGGCCTAACTTTGTTTTTTTGCTTTGTAGACGTTTATATAACGTTGTACTATATCAGGTATAATCTACTAATCATTAATCATTAAGTTCAAGTTATAAGACAACGAGCTTTGCAGATTTCGAATTTGTTTTTTTGTTCTGTTTTTTGTACACTGTCATTTATGTTTTACCCCCTATACACTAAATATATTATTATGTTCAGGCAGACGTCGTGGTGGCTTAAATGGATATTTTGATATCTACAACTATTCGGTCGTAGGTATACATATACTAATACAAACGGCTATATAGTTACATTATTATTATTGTTGCAAAGGTCGTATAATTCAATTTTCGCAGGATCATAAATCCCAGAATTACCGGTCGGGTCATGAGCGGTGGGGATACGACAGCGTCAGCAGCGCGTGTACGCCTGGGCGTGTACAAAATGGCACTCGCGACCGGCGTCCGCGGCCAACTGGCGTCCGGCGGCCGTCACGCCCATCGCGAGGGGGGCCGTCGGCCGGCACGGTGCCGGGCCAAACCGGTCAGTATCGTTTGTACGCCGCCGCGTCTCCCGTCGATTTACACGCACCGCCGCCGCCGGTAACGGCAACAGAATAATATAATATACAATAATATTATTGTTTTGCGATTCTCTGACGTTTTCGCGCGTCCAACGACTGGCGCCCGAGCCGCGGACCCGTGCGCAATTCGATCAGATATACAGGTAGGCACCGCCGCGTGGCCTACGCGAAAATGTCATAGGATGTCATCGAGTCGGATTCGCGCGCGCATTTAAACGCTGCGACGCGACCGTCGACTGTTTGCGATGGACGTGCCGACCGCGGGACGAGCCGCGCCGTTCAGCTGTAAAACCAGGAGGATGGTCACGTGAAACCAGGACGATGCCCAGACCGTGCAGAGAGTCGTACGGCGACCAAAAGCCGCCGTACAGCTACATATCGCTCACGGCGATGGCCATATGGAGCGCGCCCGAAAAAATGCTTCCGCTGTCGGACATATACAAATTCATTAGCGACCGGTTTCCGTACTACCGAAAAAACACTCAAAGGTACAAAACCCATTAAAAACATATTAATATTATAACCGCTAACAATTATTACCTCTCATTTAAGTCCAACGGACCGACTCAGGAGCCAGACTAAAAAAAAACGATTGAAAAAGTAACAGAAAACATAACGGCCGTTTGTCCGTTGACCAAGTGGATCATTATATTGCCCTGGCCTTGGTTCTAAATACCGGTGTCCTTTAAATAATACCGGTATTTATTTAACGAGAAATGTATGCATTCGTACAATAGTATCTATTATGAGATAAATAATATCGGTCGACCTTACCACGTGTTCGGCGACGAGTAAAAACTAAATTAATACACCTACCGGTCGGCTGTTGTACAAACATCCTAATTGACAATAATTGCAAGTGCAATATTGCAAAATATATTAAACAAAAATAACCATAACTTTTTGGTGGGGTGTGCTTATTATAAACATCAGACGGTGTTTTAAATCGTTAATTCGAATTTAATATTTTTCGATATTTGAACATTTGTGACATGCTCTCCAACCGAAAGGATGATTCTAACTACACCAACAATAAACATATTTGTTTTGATTTTAATTCTAAAAAAATATAAAGAAGGGGAAGTAGAGTCGGTGAAGCACATTATTTTATTTAAAATTCTATTTCTATCGCGGGTCTTAGAAAATGTATACATTTTTTTTACAATGCATAAAAAAAAAAAAAAAATCCTGTCTCTAAGAATATTTCTTGAGCAAGCCGTTTGTTTGCGATGTGTACCGTCTGTTAGAATTTAAAAAAGAAATTGTTTTTTTTGTAAAAAAAAAAGATCCTCTAGTGGAGGTCTATTAACTGAACTCGCTTGTATTAAGAAAAAAATGTATTTTGTCTACACACAATCATCCAGTGTCATTGCTAGGTTACACGTGAGGCCTCTCGACTGAACTTTGAGTATAAACATATAATATATTTTTTTCTAGTACTTAGTGGTTAATGAAAAAAAATCTCATATGTGCATATCTCCATTATGCCTAATGCTAGAGATGTGTGTCCTACACAATTTGTATGCCGGGGTCGAGACAAGCACTAGTACATTATGTTATTATATACACAATATATACAGTACATAATATAGCGACTATAGGATTTATATACACACTACCTATACAGCTATTATAAATTAAGCGTTTTTATAGATTATGTATTGGATATAGCGCCTAGGTCTTATACATATTTTTTCTATTGGTGAATACTCTTTATGGGAAATCGTCAACACTTCTTAAGCTCCTATTATACTGGTCAAATGATTGAGGTTTTTTTTTTAACGGTCGGACTTAACGCTGTATAGATAGGTTTTATGTATAGTTGCATACAAATTACAAGTTGTGTGTAATGTACCGGTCGGTTGGCCGGTTTTGTTGGTTTTAAATAGGTATTTATATGTATATTATACATTTTTCATATACCTATATATTATTATGGGTAGATATTAAAATGGCACACGCTATGCGAGCAAAATCGGTTCTCATGGCGCCCGTTACGCTCGAGTTGTACACATTCTACCAACACAGAAGTGTATATATATATATAAGTAAGTAGGTACGTTATGTATCTACCGATATTATGGTATACTGCAAACATGACAGAGACGCTATTCATCTTGGAGAAGTCACTAGAAGGTAACACGTGTCTGTACAACTTAAACCAAGTTCGGTGACACGTACAGTCACACAAACACATATATATATATATTTTTTTTTTCTTCTTCAATTTTTGTATATAATTTATACCTATTACATATATATTGTGTATAAATATTGCATCGATGACGTTAAAGTAATGTAGCTAGTATATCTAAAAAATAATATTATAACTGACTACAAGTATTACCGCGATGTCGCATAATATAATATTATTACCAATACATAAAATACTGTTTTTCTGTGTTGCAAAAACAAGTTTTTAGTCGGCCTATAAAAGCGTTTAACGTTCTGCAGTCAAGTTAAACGATTTTAATGATAACAATATTATGAATTATTACTACATACCTATAATACCTATTTACACGGGACTTAAATGCGCAATTTATAAACAATTATTATAATACAGAACTGGGAATATCACAATGTGCGATTATCAAGTCTTTCTGGATCGTCGTTATTAAATTTATCCATAAATGTTAGCATTTCCAAGTATCTAATTAAAAATATTATTTCCTTGTTTTTCACATTAGGCTCTGATATGATACTACATCATCATATATATAATGAAAGGGGCAAACCACTGTTCCTTTCAAACTTATATGTTATACCTACTGAAGTTAGTTACAAGTACTTTGAATACCTTATTTAGTACTCAAACTATTAGATACTAATAACAGATAAATAGATATACACACAAAATGGTTCTGGCAGTCAACTTGTTAAAATGAAACTAGAAAACCGATTGGTATACAATACAAGTTGAGCAGTAAAATGATTTCAAGACATATAAGCACATTCAAAATTAACAGTTTAATAATCAAACACAATACCTACGCTATATCTCGTTTTCGGTGTTATTAAAGTTCAAGTACCTATACACCGTAAATTATACCTGAAATATGGCTGTTATAATAATTGATAAAAAAAAAGTGTATGTAACAATAATTAATCTAACCTGACCGTATCTGTGTTTCGGTTAGGTTAGGTTAGTTATTTATATGTACAATAATAATAATCGACGAAGAAATATTATAGTGAAACATGTTTGTAGGTATCAATTAAAAATAAACATAATTACTAACTAATAACGCAATATAATCTTATTTAGTCGGCGTGGCATTTCATATAGTAACTACTACATAATATATATACCTAACCGGGTCTTGATCTGTATGGAAAAAAAATCCGTATGAAATGAGTTCATATTTTTATCTTTTGTATAGAATATTTATATATCTATTATATACTATGTACATTTTTTTAGGTGTATAAGTAAACGCTACCTATATTCATTAAAATAATTACTAGGTACAATGAACACTCAATTAAAATCCGAACGTATGCTTTTGATTAATAGAGCGGCAACTCGAAATTAAAAAAAAAAATCGTTTTTGCTACCTATATATTTTTTGTTCGATTAATTTATTGCTTTTCGAATTACTAATGAGCGTCGTGGTCATTGCTGATAGTAACCGAAACGAATTGAAAAAAAATATATTGTTCAGTGCAAACTACCATTTGTTATTTGGTTTTTTTTTTTCAATAAAATATTATACTGCATCCATTTCTGGACTGTCACCGGTGTCATCGCCATATATAACCACTTTTTCCATAAGACATTTTTTTGAAAATCTATGTACCAGTACGTAAACGCCACCGCGTCACGGTCGAACCACTACAATTATTATTATTTATTATTACACTGTAATTACTATTAATACTCGAAGGAATCTATTCTGTTTCTATAAATCAATCGGTTCTATAGGTATAATATAATTTTAGTTATAAATCGACCGATCTGCGCCGATGCAATTATTGTTTCGGATAAAAAGCACATTGTACAATGACAAACGCTTTTGTTTGTTTCATTACCAATCACAATAATAGTGGAACAAATAACAATAATAATAATAATAATTGTCCTTCACCACGTGCAGTGTTGACATTGGTCAATAACAGTCGGCGGTACCTACGTTTTTTTTTTACCGAACTGGATAGTCGTCTAGATCTTATCAATTAAAAAAAAAAAACAAATGTGCTTAGACAATCATATTCCAACAGCTGCTGGAACGTGGGAAACTTTTGTAGGTATACAAAGTGTGCGTCTGTGGGCTTTTCACACCGCAAAACTTATAATTAAAACAACGATTTAATTTTTAATTGCGACACTACACGCATTGTGGGTGTGTTGATCGCGCAAATCACTATGACAATTGACAAACATTGTAATTTGTAACTTGGTCAAAGCCAAAATTGTACAACTTAATCCACTTTTTTTAATGTTTGTAATACATTTTAGTTTTATTAAAATTCGAATTATAAGTGAAAATTGTTGTGTTTATTTCATCACCTAATAATTATTTTAGAATATAAAAAATATTTATTTATGTTTTATATAGATTTAATCGTATTTTGAACAATGTCATTTATTTACGAATTAATACGAGAAATGTAATACTAGTTGGTAATTATATCAACTTTTAAGTATGTCCTAATATGTGTATTAGTATTACCAAATGTATGTACCAAAATTTGGATGTTTTCCACGATTTCATAACTAAAATAAAATCGTTTACTTCGAACATGTTAGTGTTGTAACTAATTAAAGTTCATAAATTAATTGTATGTTATTTTTAAAATATAAAGTGCTATACTTTATTCACGTTAAAGATATTCTTTATCTTTTTACCCTTCTAGGGTGTTACTTGTTTAAAACAATACAATTTATAATAGTAATAAGATGTTCTTATGTTTTACAGGTGGCAAAATTCACTGAGGCACAACCTGTCGTTCAACGATTGCTTCGTGAAAATACCCAGGCGGCCCGACCGGCCGGGCAAGGGCGCCTACTGGGCCCTACATCCGGCCGCCCTGGACATGTTCGAGAACGGATCGTTCCTAAGGCGCCGCAAGCGGTTCAAGTTGCCGGCCGCAGATCGTGCACTGCTCGAGGCCACTTTCGGACGGCCGTCGTCGGAATCGCCGCGTCTGTCGACGGTGAGCGCGGCCACGCCGACGGAACCGCAGCCGAAGCTGTCGTCGACGACTACAACGACGACGACGACGACAACGGAACACCACAAGCCCAAACCGTTCAGCATAGAGAGCATAATAGCGCCGTGTATCGGCCGACCTGCTGCCGTTGAGTCGCCACCCTCGCCGCCGCCGCCGGCGGCCGACCGGCCGCGATATCCGCCGCCCGTGTGTCTGCCGCCCGCGCACAGGCCCCTCGTGCAGGATACGCACACGGTCGGATATGCGGCCCTGTACGCCGCCGCCCTGCAAGGATTGCTGCAGCAACCGTTTGCCGCCGCCGCAGCCGCAGCCGCCGCGGCGGCCGCCAACGTGTTCCCCGGACCTTCCGCCCCACTACCGCCGTTTCATTATCCACACTCGATGCCGCCTTTCCCTCAACTCTCCAACTTCACAAACTTGGACTGTGGTACGGCAAGTATTACACCCAAATACTTATATTAAAGTTAATGTACAAGGTGGTTGGTTAACATAGCTATGACCCACTCAATATCTTAAAAGATATTAGGCTTAATACAATTATTCTTTTTTTATACTTTTATAGTAAATAGATGTTTATTATATCAATAATAGGTAATATTTGATTAAATTTAGTAATACGGAATAATTTGTCGATAACCAGTTTTGGATAATTATTATTTTTACAGTTTAGGACGGGAGTAAGGTGGAGTGTAATATTATTTTTAGTAAATTATTCTTAATTTGAAAAGTTAACAAAATATATACGTTACCGTATTAATCTTTTTTTTCTTAAATATTGCCTATACAGAATTCCTTAAAAGCAGACCGCGTGTTATCTCCTTGATTAATTTATTTTTATGGTATCTAATAATAATATTGTTACTTAATTTTATGGCCGAGTTCTCTGCTCATTCGATGTTATATCTATTAATGTAAGTCCACTCGTTTTAATCATCAATTAATAATTTCAAATATATTCCTAGATTTAAATACTTATGGAGTGTATCTATAATTGTTTACACTGTAAACTTTACAGTTAAACAGATGAAAAGATAATACATTTTTATCTGGAAAACTTATTTAGATAGTCCACAACACGGTGTACTGCTTAGTACCATTACTATGGCCGTATAGTAAAACATAGAGAAAACCTATAACGGTAAATAACCCTTTTGCAAAATGTAATTATAATATAATATCATTTTTTTTTTTTGAGCGTTGCTTCATTGCAAAAAGTCGGACCTCTAGCTTATAGATTTTACTGTAACTATGATATTAGATTATAACTTATATATTATTATAACTTGGATTAATCACAACTGTTATTTGCACACCGGTTACAGGCGGTATCGTGCTGGAGAGAAAATTGCACAGTAAAGGTTAACCAATATACTATAATAACAACAATAATACACAACCTATTTGTAGGGGAGAGGCAGGGGAACCTACAAAACGAGTGTACACAAGTTTGATTTCGAATCGGTTCGGACTGATTGTTAGATGTACATACAATTCACGATTCTTATCCGCGGAGGTCGATAACCCATTGTTGTTTTTTTTGTCTCTAAAATAATATTATAGGTACATACTTCCTACCTACTCTGAAACCGAATAGAAATATCTACAATAAGGCTTTTGGACTTAGACCACCAAAAGAGCGTCTATGGTATTTTTTTTTACCGTTTTCATGATAAATAAGAAGATTTCATTCTATTGTCGAGTCTAGTGTGTAAAAAGCGTAATGGGCTTCCGTTTTAGTGGCCACATAATATTATTATATATACATATATATTATACTACCTATAGCGTGCCGTTGAATAGGTCATAGACATAAAATACACAATGACTTTGAATATTTTTGTGTGTGTACAATATGTACTCTGTGCACATACACTTAAATACTTACTGCATACATCCATCGCGCATTATATTGATGACCGTTTAAAGCGTTAGTCTGTTTAAATTATAATAATTTCAAATTTATTTGTTATTTTTTCTATTCTTTTTTTTGCAAAACGAGCCTCGTTTTCATTATGGCCGTTTCACACGTGTGTCGATTGCCAATGAATAAGTCGTCAAAAATAATGTTTTCTTACTGTAGTCTTAGGCCGACGCGGGTTTAGCGTTCAACCGTTTTGTATTTGTACTATCTTTACATAAAATACATGGGAAAAACGGTGCACCAGCTGATACTCAATTCAAGTGTTTGAGTTGTTTAGTTCATTATCGTTTTCGCCAACATTAAAATCTCAACTTTAATGAAATTTGCAAATCAATTATCTAGATTATTGTTCACATATAACTTTTTTTTGTTTTCATTATCTAGATAAGTGCACAACACTGGTTGATTTATTTTCTAATATATACGTAAAACAATCCGGTCTATAGGTTTTATTTTTAAACTTTTTTGGGTGAATAGAGGTGATAAATCTTTTTATTTATTTTTTTTTTATGACTGGTATCACGGTCGAGTAGTGACGCTGTTGTTGTGAGCTTTGGAAAGTAACACTGCGGTTTAAAGACGTTTATATTTATTAGTATTTTTTTTCCTTTTTAATGTTTAAATAATACTTATGCATGCCTACAACAAGAAGAATCAAATATCGCATAAATTCGGCTCCGTTTTACACACCGAACCTTTATTTTTATTTTTTGTTAACAATAGGCGCGACTTCAGAACCTATTGTACGCAGACAGACAGTCACACACTGTTATTATACAAATCCGGTAGCTTTTATATTGTGATACCTACCTATTATTGTCGTTATGATTATTGTTATTTGTTCGTCCGGCCGTCGGAGGTGTTCGCGGTGGTCCGGTTTTTGAATGTGTCGTAAACGACTATATACATATATATTTATTTATTATATAATAATAATATGTGTTTGTGTGTATATATACCGTGTTTTTAATCTCGGTCGGATGTACATAAACTCCCGGGTGGCGAGGTTTAAAAAAAACCCAAAAAAATACACATATAAAAAGGCATTAAACAAGACAGCGGTGCCTATACTATTGTGTGCTGTAGAGAATTTGAGCGTGTGTGTGTTTTATAAATATTTTTTTACATATTATTTGTTTAACTTCTCCCGTGAACCCTTTTTGGTTTTTTTTTGCGGGCATTCGTGTGTAGGTCGCCGACGACTACCACCGACTTTGAAACGTAATATAAGATAATAATATGTACACATTATTATTATATAACATAGTAATACATATATATATATTATGTGTCCGGCAAACTTAACAGCCCTTGGGGTGACTTCCGAGCCGACAGTAGCCGTAAAAAAGTAAAGTAGCTTTTCGAGTACAAGCCTGAGGGGGAAAAACGTCAAGGGAAATACTTTGCTACTAGCTAATAATAATAATCATCATCATCATCATCATAACATAATGATACGCGTGTACGGGTTCCGGCCAAAGTGTATACCGTGTATCGCGTGACTACGGCCCGGGAACAGAAGGCAGTGTTATTTGTTTTTATTTAAAAAAAAAAAAAAATGTTTTTCTCTTAATGGAATATTAACTCGTGCCAAGACGTTTGCCGTCGCGTCAATAGCTAAGTGAATTGATAACCTGACCGACCGAACCCGTACAAACCGTTATAATCGAAGGCATAATATATGTGTAAGAGAGTAGCGACAATATGCACGTCTGTCATGGCCAACCCAATTGAAAACAAAATCGTTTATTCTTTTGTGAAAGGTGTGTACATTTACCCTTGTTCTATTGCCACCGGAATTGGCAATGTGCAAAATTGTAATTACAAAAAAAAAATTTTATCATGAAATATGTATTACTTTGCGTTTTTGCAATTTATATATTATGTTTAAATTGATAGTCTGAACAGATCATTTTTTTGTCAAATATTGCCTAACTAATAGTCATAACTAAGACGATTATGATGCGCATAACTTAAACGATTACCAACGGTTTACAGTACTCAAGTTCCTTATCAAACTATATTATTTAGGTAGGTACTTCTTTTCGTGTCTAAAAAAAATAAACGTTAAAAATGTTATGCGTATGTTATTGCAGAATTACCATTTGTTTTGTAACATTGACATTTTTTTATAGTTGGATCAACGATATTATATTTATACAGTAACTAAAGATAATATTATAATCATCATTAATTATGTTTAAAATTAAGGACACTGTAAATGTATAGGTGTCACTTGTAATAACTTCATAGTATGCAATACAAATGTTTAGTTAAAGCAACTAGCAATACCTACGTTTATTAGGCCAATGACTTATTTAGTTATTCCAACTATACATTTAATTACTATTTGTCGTTATAATAAATAATAATTTTTTCCGTACAATGCTAATGTTACCAATTTATTTATGTTCCAAGAGTGAATTGCGTTTATTACACCATCATGTGTAAGGGTGACCCTCAAGGAATTTTACCTATAACTGCTTGATTACCAATTAATAAAATATGTTTAGGTAAACCAAACGCTCGTTATACAGTTGATGTTATTTGGTTGGTATAGGTGTTATTTATTCAAATGGGGCGTTTAAAAATGAATTATAATAATATATAGAGCCGAGGAACTGGTCAATAGTCGTTTTCATTATTCATAATTTGCGCGCCTAACTATAAATTATAAACATTAGGTGCTGCTACTTGTGAGTCGGTGTCCTTTACCTCTAGGCGCGTGTGCTGCGTGTCCTTTACGAAAACGATTAAAGTAAATCAATATATACCATGAGCTTGTAATATACTGTTGTGTATGTATTTCCTCCCCCACCCCTCGCGTTTGTTTGAAAGATCGTTTCTCGTGTACATATTATATATATATTGTTATTGCTGTTCTAATGTACACTTTATAAATACAATTATAACAAGTATGATGGGTATAGGTACCCTATACGCCCGTCGGGATATGTATATTATAATATAGGCGCGTATCGGGACGACTTCTCGTTGCCCCCGAGGCGTTACGCACACGTTTACCTACACTATATTGTAACCTTAATGAACAGCTATTAAGGCCGAGAAGTGAAAAAAAACCGTCTTAGTGCAGTGTAAATAAATTAAAAATATAACAATAATAACCGTTTGTTTGGCATGTATCTAAAGTTAGCCCGCCCCCCCCCCTCAACTTTGTCTAAATTACATTTTTTTCCGATACGTAGTTGTGCTATTCTATCTGCAAGCAGATTAGGGAGTGTATTTTTGTGGCAGGGGGGGGGGGCAGTGGAATTTCAATTTTTCGATATCCGACCGGATTGTTTGTCGGCTAAACGAACGCGTTATCTGCCGTAATGATATAAATTGCCGAGGCGGCGGTCGGAGGGTTGTATAGGCAAGTACAAAGAAATAAAAAAGAAAACGGGGCAAAAGGCGACCGCAGTTGGGCACGGCTAAGTGCTTTCGAGATTAAGATCCAATTTAATGTCAGTTTTACGGAGTAAAGAATGGCAGATGTTTTATTTAATAATAATAAAGGTGTTGTCCGTGGACACATATTACCAACACCTGCAGCCCGGACCCGGTGTTGATTTTCAACTGACGCTATACGTGTACCGAGTTGGCGGCTTCCGGTGGGGGGGGGGGTGTAAAATCTTAGCGCTGAAGGCTTTATAAACGTGTAATTAATTGATAATCATCTTTTTGGGGGGTTTGCACCATTTTTTTTTTTATCGTCTTGCGCTAACATAATATACAGTACCTATGTATAAAACTGCTGTTGTCGAACGGTATGTTTGCTGTGTATATATGTAGGTATAGTATAATTTCACTGCAAACGATAAAAGTGAACAAAAATTGGGTACAATATAATTAGGTACTCCGGGTTGTTTATTGTTTTTAAACATAGGTTGCGCAGACAAAGGTGTATGAAAAATAAGTATAAAAAATATAAAAAAAACATTTGCGGTATACGCACTGCGAATTGTTTTTCACCCTCTTTTTGATTTTTTAATGTAAAAAAAAAAATAGTTCAAATATAAGCCAACAATCAGCGCGGGTCAGATTGTGAAAAGAAAAGTAGGTATGTTTAATATTATTATTTAACTAAAAATATAAATTTTGTTTTTCTAATTTTCACCGTGGTAAGAATTGGGTGAACAATAATAGTAATAAAAAAAATCTTATTTTTAAATGTTTGTTGACTTTTTGACTAATTGTGTCACACGTGTGTGATTTATTAAATTTAATTGATTTATGATGATGACAGGGCGGAAAAATGACTTGATGAGGGGTGAGAAAACTTTAAAAGCGCTTTGAACACAATTTGTAAGTAAAAAATGGTCAATTCCGAAACGCGTGCTATAGAGACAATTTGGACGATTGCACCGGTGCCGTTGGAAATGGGTATATGTTAATACAGTGCGGATAAGACAAAGTAAAATATATTGTTCTAGTCATAAAAACTATGTATACACAACCATAATATTATATGGTGAACCTATAGACCTATAGAGTCCATAACGAGTGCTGACTGCTGTTATAATGTCATTGTTCTTGGGTGAGGTTTTTTAATTTTAAATTCTCGGAAAACTACTCTTATCGCCTTGTATTTGACGTGAACGTTATAATCTGTAAAATATTCAATGCACCAATTATCCCAACGAAATTCGACGAGACGGACCTGTGTGCAAAGGGGTCACGCAGATTTAACAACTGTATTAATTGGTTAACTTTGACCTCATGGAAATATAACCAACGTTGTGTTCATGTATAGTATTTCGTAGTAGGTGCATTGCGTTTTAGTCGAGATAATATTTCTTATATTTTTTTTGTCAAAGCTTTAAAAAAAATATATTATTATTCACATGCATTTGGATTTTGTCAGTATCTAATTTTACTTTTGAACGCTTCAAGAAAACAAGATTACTGCATGACTGTTTAAGTGTTTTTAGTCTATACATGGATGCTGCCTATGTATTTCCGTTAGTCCTAAAACCTTGAAAGTCTGACCCAATTATTTCATATAATATATAATACAAATTTAAGTATAATTAAACATAAAAAAGAACGAATGAAACTTTACATATTAATTGGTTTGCGCCTTGCGGTTAACAATATAATATTAAATATTTTATTCAAATTATACCTAACGATTACATCTAATTATGGATTAAAAAAGAAAAATATCTAAAATAATAATAATAATTTATTTTTGAGTTTTGATTAACCGTTCATTAGTATTTCCATACTAGTTAATTTTTTTTAAATAATTGTTATAACGACAATATTGTTTATAGTATAAAAAAACAATATTTTGCAATGCGAGTAATAACCGTTTTGACAAAACTTGTGACATATTGTGCAATTGTTGGATGACAAAAATTGTGCTAAACTTCAATATAATTGCTGGACTCAAATGTATTTTTATCAATTCAGCATACTATAATGTTATACGACACCACTTTAAGTTTACATATTTCCAGTTGTCAATTAAAATATTGAAAAAATAGAATACCAGCAATATTAATGCTACTAAATATATAATAATTAATAACATAATAAGCCAACTGTTAATTTGTTGGGGTATATGGTCGATTATATTCTACTATTGATATTCGGTTATAACCTTTTAAATTTTTATCGCATTTATATTATATAGGTACAGTATATTTTGAGGCCGTTAAAAATAAAATGATAAAAAATGTTCATGTGTGTCTACGTTTTATAAAGCCTATTGCCTTAGGTCAACGACAGTAGTGTATATACAATTTATATGTATAATACACATAACATTAAATATATATATTATAGAAAAATACTATGTGCAATTTAATACAATTATTATGGAGTGCGGGTTTTTCACTAGTAGCAACTGGTTAACACTCCTGACTAATGGAAATTTAAAAAAAAACAAGAGATTTAATAATTAACAATAAGTCTTAACCATGAGCCGTCTACATATAAGTTGAAAACAAGAAAACGTTTCAATTAAAATACAGCCAAACATTCACAGATTTATTTTTTTTATGTCGTTTAATACAAAGAAAACGGTGCACAATGAACTTGTATATTTGATATCATAATATATTATATATTGTACTTTTATATCTAGTTATGTACATATTTTACCGTTTAATTATAAAAAGTCTATTCTTAATTAAAATTTATTTTTTCAATATGATAGCTATTATTTTTTTTTCGTGTTTTATAGGTATGAACCTATCTATCTAATATACCTATCTAATAATGTTTTTTTTAGTTTAAAAAAACTGTATTTTTACATATTATTATATTATATGTGTACAACTTGAACTCGGGACCGTCGTTACGCAACAATATAGATTAAAAACACGTTTTCATCATATTATATTTTACTATCATTATAATTTGTACGCATTTTATAAAAATTGGAATATTGAATTTTGTATAATAGTATTTATGATTATTTTGAAGAAAAAAACATAACCTTGATAGCAAATGGTAATCTATTAATATTATTTGTTAATTAGTTAATTATCATTGTTACCACAAACGCATTCTGAGGTCATTACAACTGAAATCACGACGGTTAATTAATATGATAAAAAATGTTGGGTTTTTTTTTTCTACCGTTTTACTTTAATATTAATATAAAATCTTAATATACGTCAATGTGTATAAGCTCATATTTTTTTATAGCAGGTAATAACAGAATAATTAAAAATCTTCAATCTATATCAGACAGAAAACAATCAAATTATATTTGATTTTTACATAACTCGTTAACTAAAAAAGTAGATGACCCAAATTTAATATGCAAGATAAGATCAATATAAAATAAAAACAGAAAATACTAGAAATAATGACTTATTGAAAATTAATGAAAATTTTATATTATGTTACATTCCCCAAATAAATAAATGTAACCAACCAAAGCGTCAATAGTGTCGACCAGAAGACTGACCGAATAGTGGAGGAAACTGTGAATTTAGTTGCCTAGGTCAGACGGCGCGATCAGTTAACAATGCGGATTGCGACTGGTTTATTTCATAACCGTTTTTCCTCTGAGGTTTAGTCCACAAACTATGTTTTCCTGCTATAGAAAATTAAAATTCGGTGGAATGAAAAAATATATATATATATTTAATACATATTATTGGAATTTTGAGCATTCGGAGTACAGTAATTAATTTTTAGAGATAAACAAATAACTAAACATATAAAGCAATATACCATTATAAGTGTAAAAAAAGGCATTTATCGCCACGCTAAATCTGTAACTATGCTACTAGTATTACAAAATAACAAATAATAGTAAACAATACAATAATAAATAATTGTTTACTCATTTTCTCATTTACTCGAAAATTAGTGAGATATTTTACCTGATGCTCACGCTAAATGCTAGATTTATTTACTCGATATATTTATTCCATTCGTTCACTCGTTTATTCAATTTGGTTACTCATTTTGCGAGTAGCGTTACGTTAATTTTACTCGTTCACTGTCTACCTGGTCGTTTACTCGATTTCTTTACTAATTTTACGGATTTATTTACACGTTTCGTCTGACGTATCACAGTAAATAATCGACTTATCTACTCGTTTATTCGATTGATTTACTCGATTTGTTCACTGTGTACTCGAAAATTCGTGAGATTTTTTGTGCGATGCTTTACGGTGAATGCTCGATTTATTTACTCGTTTACTTGATCTATTTAAACGTTTACTCGATTAATTTACTCATTTACTCATTTACTCGCTTACTCGCCTTGTGTACTCATTTATTCCATTGAAATGGATGAATTTTTACTGCTCCCCTTCCCATTAATGAAAGGCCAAAAACATGTAAATCATGCTTCTACATTGTTAGTTTTAGCCAAAAACCTTATGAATATAACTTTGCATATAACTTATCAGTAAGTTTCAATCAAATTTAATTAAAATTTATCGTGATTCACTCATTTAACCAGTAACATCCAACTCAAGTGCACACCAACAAGCTAATATTATTACCATTTACCATTAAAACAGTGACAAGTTATCTCGCCGAACTACTTTTTTAAGTGTTTCTTATAAACATTTTAATGGATCCTTGGTACACTCAATCCAATGCTATCTGTTAGGCGAACCCGCAGTGATCGTCCAGGTCGTATTTCTACATATAAAACCTTATGTTTTAATTAAATAGTTATGGTACATACTTAGTTTTTGTGTATTCGTATAATTTGGTACTTGGTTTTATCCAGTTATCTTTTTAGTTATTATTGTTCTTATAATTGAGAGTACAATTAGGTGGCTATAGACGGGTTGTCCGCTCCACTCTTAATTTTGAGTATTGGCTTGCTCTCTTATCCGCGAACCGTCCATAAATAGCTGTATACACGAAACCGCCGTACTCATTATGTTTGCCGCCTTCTGAAAGGTCCGGGATCATAAAAATAAATAAATAAACAAGTCTGCAAAAACACTTATTTTTTTTTTGCGGCCCTTAATATTTGTCTGCTGTTCGTCATCTGTAGGTATACATATATATTATTTTTACACCTTGCCGGGCATAAATACTCTGCGGCAGACGCATAACACACATATTCGTATGTACGTATAAACTGTATAATAACAAGTAATAACTGTGTAGAAATAATAAAGAAGAAACGTTCTATTCTCTTGTCTTAACCGCAAAACGTTCAACCGACACCTGGACCGCCGCCGTGTGGCTGCCCAGACCAAAATTATACGACCCGACTGCCGCTCTGCTGATGTGTTGTCTATGTTAAAAATTTTTTTTTTTTTTTAAAAACAATACCGCTATTGTGTATTGGTCGGTCGGTGTACACACACACACACACACACACACACACCTAACGCGTTTATCTTTTTAAATTCCAATTACCTTCTGAACACCATCGTATTATACTACTACAGACCGTGTAAACCTCCTGTGCAGGGTGTATAATATAATATAATATTATGTATAATGATATTATTTGTGTGCGACGAGGCGATTCGTCAGCGCAGACCGCAAAAATACTTCTGTGCCTGCCGTCAACCGACCGGTGTCCGTGTAAATCCCATAGGCCACATAACACATTATACACCATTATGTACAGTAGTACACACGCTAATAATATTTTTGTTTTACTACAATTTTGTACAGTACAATATGTTCTATTCTATGCTACTACTACTACAATACAATCTTTTTCACGCCGTGTCGATTTTCACCCGCACTCCGACACTTTAATAGTATAACCTGCGATCGCCGGTCAAAGATCTACTAAACGGGTAGCTGTTACACATGTTTGTAAACACTCCGTTTTGTTTTTTCTTATGATCTATAGTCTTGTTACACGACGACATCTAATCAATGGTTTAGAAGGTATCATGGGTACAGACAAAAAAATAAAACAAAACAACTTTTTTCTCAGCTCCGCATCGAAGCTAAAAAAAGTTGTTTTGTAAGTTACACTTTAATTTCCAAAAAATAAATAAATAAAGATTTTTCTATGTAAACATCGGTAATAAACTTTCAATTATTTTTAGTTCATTTAATGTAATGTTTTAAAGATAAAAAACAAATTAAATACTACACAATGCATGCCAACTTTTATAAAACGTTGCTTATCTAGTTCTCTAAAAGAAGTTCTTTTTTCACATTTTCTGATTAAATTTTGAATTTGTATCTGGATTTCATATTTAAATAAAACTGTTTCATATTAACTGGGACTCGTGGCAACTAGGGAAACAAGCTTATTACCATTAATACAAATAACAACAATAAGTATCGATAATAATGTTGGCCTATATTGGCTGCTCAGGCGCAACATGATTCAGTTAACTGTTGTCTTGGTGCCTTTTCTGTATTAAAATATTACATAATCCTGTAAAAGGTTCGAATGTTCTGCAAATCCTTTCAAATGGAACTCAAAGTTTAATCATAGTAAATTAAACATTGCCAAATCATATGTTTGTTTCATGGAATTTCTGGGTTATTGACATTGACAAGGCGTCCATATTAGTCGATAGTATGACTTAGAGAAGATTTGATTTTCATCTCACTCAGAACCGTTGTGCGTTTTTATTATGAAAAACCTGAGCAATCATCCAAACCGTTCGTGCGGTAAACGGGAATAAAGAAATGATTTTCATTACATAATCGTTAAATAATTTGTTTAAATTAACAAAACGGGCAATTTACTCACTGGCTAATTAGCGTTCATTAACAGTCATGTACATATTATGTCTAAGTATGTGCATATAGGTCGTAAAATATTATTATTATTATTGTGTGTACGTGCTTGTCGGACGTGCATCGGACGCGTATCACAATAGCTATTGTATTGTTTTAGTACATTTAAACATACACACAGACAATTCAAACAAAGTTATACACACACACACGTTTTCTAACTTCTAATGACGATAAGCGCGAGAACGTAATGTATTATGATCGTTATTATAGAACTGGGCGTATTAACTTAAAGTCCAATTGACCGTTTACACATAACGCCGCCTGTTAATTGGGTTCCCTAATTATACATAGCATGTGTATAATTGATAGACATACCAATTAGTAATAGTTATTGTAGTGATTGTTTTAGGTTTTTGTGACGCACAAAATCCTATCAGTATATATATATAGATATGATATATAGATATATCTGTACCCAAAACTTCGAATACGTTATAATAATTATGTACATAGAAAAGAGTACAGACAGGCGAACAAAATACTAAGTGCAAATACATAATACGGTATTGTAGATTTGAGAAAGCAAAAACGATAAGACCCAAAAACCCGAAATTCAAAATTAAAGCGGCGAGGACCAAAAAAGGGTGTAAGAAACTTTTACAACATTTTACAGGAGAGCAAAGTGATAGTTGTGTATTCAATGTATATCCGAAATAAAAAAAATTTCACCGCTGCTACCCTTTTGGTGGAATTGCATTGGCAATTAGATCATCATTATCTTATTATCTATTTAAAAACAGTATTCGTGCGATGTGCATGTGCATGACACAATGTTTGGTTTTTTGTATGAAATCGCTTTCGTTACTTGAACGCATGTTTACATTCTATACTATAATCTATGTAATATTATAAGCTACTGTATATGCACTACTACAACTTTATAATTCATATTAAACTAGGTATATATTATAAATACATACTTGCTGAAATGACCTATTTAAATAATAATTGCGGAATCATATTATTGACGAGCACGATATCAATAATAGGTATAATAATAATATGTGGAATGATTGCACAAACAAAATAAATACATATTTTATCGGTTATCCGTTATGGTATGGATCGAACCGACCATTGGCCTGATATATGGTCGTTATATATATATATATATATTAGGGCGTGTTAAATACGTTCTGCATACATTACTAACCTAATTAGTTTGTAAATCTATAAATTTCCGGCATGTAAGTATACATCAGAATATACTACGCCAGCGGAAATACCGCAGAGCGTGAACGAGATTGGCAGAACTGTATATAGATTTCCAGGAATAGATGATGCTATAATACTTGTACTTATTATGTAACAGGAGAAGCTTAGTGGAAACTGCAAATAATGCGTTCATCAGACGAGTCACAGGACAGCAATAATACATTTTTATAATCAGATGAGAAAAGTGTCCATTAATAAATCAAAGGTTAAATACAATTCTGTGGCGTTTGATCAGAAGGCGAAGCGTTGTACACTTATCCTTTTGAACTTGCTTTCGGCTAAGACCTCATTGTTGATCATGGTGATAAAGCGTAGAATTATTTGACTAATCGCGTTTTGACAAAACATAAAGAAAGGACTTGTTTTGTCAAAACTCACCCCAAAAGTTGTAATTTTGATTTTTAACTTTTCGAAACGGATCCGTTCAGACTTTACCGCGGTGATGTAATTTTTTTACAGCGCTGTGTTGTTGTATACCTATTGTTGTTTTATTTTTTAAATGCTCGAACCTTTGTACTTATTATTAAGTGATCACGCGGAACTTTTCGAAATGAACATTTGCGGTACCAAAACCCGCGGTCGCGACAAACGTTTGTACTGTGCGCGGCTTGTACGACGAATATTATGTACACTTGGCGTCAATGCGGGGTGTTTTTTTATTTTTTGTTTGAAATTATAATTCTTATAACCGCTCGGAAAGAAATAAACGATTATCCGGTTGTTTGGCCGTCGAAAATTGTTTTATAAACTCGAAAACTTATAATGTACACATACTATACACAGTACACACACACACACACACACACAACAGTAATAATAATAATATAATAGCGGTATACGCGTTATCCCGGCCGAGGATCTGTGCAACTATGGGAACCACTATATAGGTACCTACCTAGGTGTATAGCCGGGCACGGGCAACCCTATAATTACGGACGACACTCTTTGGTGTTTTCTCTCTTTTGTCGGCTCTTGGAGCGCACGTTGCGCGGGCGTGGCCAAACACTCCCGCAAGCCTCTCGATGGTACCTATATTATACACACAACGCAGCTTGGGACATTCCACAGACGGCTCACGGGCTGTGTAATGATAACCAAGACGACCGAGCTTGTACGCCGAACCCGAACTGACCGAACACCGCAAACGATAAATAAATAAACTATAAAAAAATTGTTAAAAAAAAATGACCCCTAGAAAATGTGTAAGTTCACTGGAATCGAGTGAATTAAATTCACCGATAAGAGTCGAAATCACCATCTCTACATTCTAATTTATTAATTTAACTAATTGTAAGGGTAAACCGAGGAAACGTATTACAAAGACGATTTTTAGACAATATTCTTTTATACATAAAACATGCTTAGGTAATTATATTAAACATACGTAACTTAAGTTAGGTACTTGCAGTTAATAGGATAAATTATCAATTATGCTTGCATAGTTTTTGCACTATGGCTAAAATATTGGTTAATCTATAGACTATAAGGATAAAAATTAAATACTGTTAAAAATACAATTTCGACGACGTGAACTCTGTTAAGAGGACGTCACACACCCGTTATTTTCTTCAAAAAACCCGCCTTGCGCGGCTTAATTTTACAAAGGCTATAATCAAAACTAAGAAACCAAATTTTTACATAATATAGACAACAACATTGTCTGTGTTCTACCATCGCCCTTTTTTTTAAATATTTCAACCAGTTAATGAATAATTAAATTATTAAGAAAGGTTGTATTAGGTATATCGAAAAAATACGGATGATGGAACACGGATAATTTTGTCATAAATAATATGTATGAATTTCTTTTCTTAACTATATATGAAGCCTGAGAAAAATTAATTCGCGCAAAGCAGTTTTGTAGGGAAAAAATTGTAATTTATCCTATAGAAATGACTGTGATAGTCTGACAACAAAAAATGGCAATCAACAAAGTATCCTCATTACTGTATTGATAAGTATGCATTATAGTTCAAACTCTAAATTAAGATTTTTCGAAAAATTGCCTATACTTTACTCCTTAGAAATGACCGGTGTGGCGTCCTCTTAACGACCTTAACGACGATATTGTTAATATGCGATCAATTATTTTAACATCTTTTTTTAGTTTGCCAAATATCTCGATTTTATGATCTAGCAACTTTTGCACGTTTTCGTTGTGTGTAAAAAAAGAAATAAAAAAAAATATTATTTTGATAATAACTCAATTACATTTTTTATTAGGTAGGTACAGTATAGGTACTCTATAAATTATATAGTCACTAGTGACAAACCTTCGAATCGGCAAATCCCCTAAGTTGTATGATATATGAAACCGCGACATTTTTTATAGGATTATGTTCTCGAATTTATTACCTATGTACATTGGTACAAAATATATGCACGCTAGTGTGTTGTTTGAGACTCGATCATTCATTTTTAAACGAGCCACTTGTATATACGGATTGAAAACATCCTAAATAAATACTTATTTATTGCCCGCGTAACCCCGTATATATTAAAAGTTTTACCTTTAATCGGCTTGTTATGTGATTTATTAAAAATATTTTTTAACTACAATACTATTGAATTTCAAATAATAAAAGTATACAGCAACGACCCGTTACTTGGAAAAAGCATGCCGCGTACGACTATGTCATTAAGAGTGTACATTATGTGTTTACATTTAGATAATATTTGTAACTATATACAGATTTTAAATGTATTATACCTAAGCGTTTAGCGTTATAGCGGTAGGTCATTAGCATTGCTCGAATATGTTGTAGCTCTTAGAACCTACCTTTAACAAAGTATATCTGTGTCGTAGTGTGAAGCCTCGAGTCCTGTGTATGAGTTGGTTTACATTTAAGGTCTTAGCGTCCAAAAAATATTCTCACATCGCAAGATCTCATATTTGAAAAGGCCAAACGCATGTTTAGCTTTGAAGCGTTTTCATTTTTCATAAATAATTTTGGAAACTAAAAAAATAATGTAGGAGTTAGGTACATAATAATATAGGTAGCATAAATCGTTTTTCCCCTGTAAAATCTAGACATTGAAAGTCTTACTTCCCTACTAATAAGTATATCAGGGTTCACTGGTATTCTGTAACGTATTTCGGTCCCAAACGTTGGAGTTAAAACTCTCTTTAAGACTTTAAGTACAAAAATAAATGTTTTTTTTTCTCTCTCTCGCGAAAGCAGTTAAATCCGGATTATCCCAGTGCGTTGGGATTATGCAGATTAAGACAATTTATGAAAACTATAACATGTGCTGTCATAATGCAACACCATCCCGTGTAATGTCCAAACCGACCGCACGTCGTGCAATCTCCTTTTTGTTTAAATATGCTATGCAAATTACCGACCTTACAAGACCTCGTCCGTGAATGCTGTACGTCCAAGTGTCACATTAAAATACATATAGGCTGATATTGTAGTATAATGTAAAACCGCACAGTCCGGCAGTACGAGGACTAGACGTAAGTTGTTATTATTATTGATGGGAAATAAAAACTGAAAATCCTTTCGGATGGTCGTAAATATCCTTTGTGTGTGTGTATGTGTATTCTTTGGGTGTTTATTCTCTATCTTTACACACACAATATACCGACAGGAGTAGTATATAGGTATATAATAATAATTGAGGCCGCCCGTTATTATATTATTATGCACACACAACTCGTAACATCGATGGGTATTTATTTATTATTTTTTCATTGGTTTTTTTTTTTTTTAAAGCGTTTCAACGTTGCCGCCCGGTATCGCGTTAATAACCATTAAAATGTTAATAATAATCGTAATAATAATAAAGGCGAACAGACCGCGGCGGCGGTCAGTCTCTGTCTTATTCCATGTATACTTAAACTTACATATATTTTGTTATGTATATATATATATACATGTTTCGTACAATATATTGTGTGTGTGTGTATAATATACCTAATAATATGTGGGAATACGGTAGGTAGGTGTTTGTGCGCCTGTGGGCTACGACCGGTTTGTATATGTAAGTATCTGTACACATTATAGGTATTATACGTGTGTATCTGTCTGTGTGTGTGTGTTTCTCTCTTTCTATCTATACATAATAATAATAATATAATATATAAATCAACCGGTTTTTTTCTACGGGCCTATCCGCGAGCGCGTTTTATTTGTATGCTCGCCCGGCAAATTTGGTGTGAAGCAAAGGACGCCGCCCGGCCAAGATAATGTGGAACGGATTTTGGTATTAAAAAAAAAAAAACAAAAAAAAAAAAATCGTTTTTTAGTGTATATAATATAATTTACGAGAAGAAAAATAATAATAACAACGACAGCACGAAGAGCGGAAGGGGAAGTCGCCGCCGTTTCTCCTTTAATCTACAATATTATTATTATTATTTTCAAACAACGATCCGATCGATATTGTAGGCGTGTGTGAGTGCATATCTTAACGCACGTGAAGGATAATGCAATCTGTTTCTCTATTTAAACGATTCGGACAAACACCGTACCACGTTTTTTTTTCTTTCTTAAGTCTTGCCAATAACAACAACAACGTCCGAACGAAATTACACCGACAAGTATAATTTTTTGCTGACGAGAAATCACAAGTTTTGCACACACTATAAATTCTCTCGGTTCTTCCGCAAGTCCTGACTTATTGTACAACAATATGATGACGACAATAGACATTGGTACCCCCCGACTGTAGTACACCTATCTAATACTCATAGGTTTGGCCAAAGTAAATGACAAAATTGATGAACCAGATTTCGTGCAAACGATGAAAAACAGCGCGGCCTAGAGGACAACTCCATAATTAGTTATCTTGTTATAACATTTGTAATGTAATATATGAGAATTTCATCTAAAAACCGCTACAGTTGTTAAACTAAGAATACTACAAAAAAAAAAAAAAAATGACTACAAATATAACAGCTTGTCGATAACCAGTTTTAAATATTATTTTTTTTAATCAAGTTCAAAGTTTAGGACGGGAAGAGTGTATTATTTTTATCAGCGCGATTTAGTCAACTTAAAAAGAATTTTTCCAAACTTATTATCGACCCGTAAAAATATTCAGCAAATTTTTTTTATTCTAAAAAATGTCAATTAAATGAAAAATACTAAGAAAGGTAAACATTACTTAATTTTAAAATATTTTAAAATAACTTAAATATAAATGTTTTCTAAAAGAAAAACTACCAAATTGCAATAATTTTAAGAGGAATTTAGTGTGTTATGCTCAATAAAAATACAGTAGCCTGTATATAGCTTACAGGTATGCTGAAAAGCGTTAATATAACAATACACTGTAATATACTGAGATTTGCCATCCGGATGTTAAAAATAGGAGCTTTTTATATGTGACTAACGCATACGATCAAGGTAAACGGGAACGGGCAAAGTATTTGAAAAAAAATTACTACTTACTAGAACAAAACAGTTAGTAATTAAAAATGTACACCGATTCGCAAAAAATACCTATAGCAATTTACAGATCACAAATTACCTCCTGGCTATGTTTTTTTCAATATTTAAAACTTGCACTCGACATAATTTAATTTAATTACCAATTACATTATTAAATATTGGCGTGGTTTAACCAATTATTAATAATTACTCGAGTGAATCTTAATCGCCGTCTCTAAAATAACTGTAAGTATAACGTTTCGGTTTTATACAAAAAAAACCGTTATTTCAACCATATAAAGAAGGCTAACGAATAGCAAATATCATAGCAATTCATATTATGCATGTATTGTATAGGTATCTTAGTAAACAATACCTAGTAATCGATGAAGGTGTTGTTGAATAAAATTAAACTGAAAAATATAATCTGTGTTAGATTCTAAAATGTCGAATCATGTTCATTCGTATAACTAAAATTAGTACAATGGTAATAATATGTACTTGTATTAAATCGTGTGAGAAAACAAAAATGTATAATGTACTTGACTGTTAATAATTTGCAATTTGGCATAAAAAAAAAATATCGTCTTGCCATCTCGTCCTTCAAATGTTTACATTAAAATGTAATTAGCGCACTACACGTAGGTATAATCTTCATTGGCAGTCCAAGAAAATGATAATTTTGTACTTTATTGAAATAGACGGTGTACATACACAAAGTTATACTACTATCATCATTATTATTATTATTAATAATCTTACAACCGTCGCGTCCGTACTTAGGCTTGTACTTAGGCACGAGTACTGTTGTACAAGATATTGTATTAAATTATTATTATTATCATGATGGCTGCGTACGGTCGATTCGTAGAAGAAGCCACTTGTTGCGCACAGGGCGAATTATAAAGTCATAAAAAAATATATATTTTATATATACTTGTGTGTATATCTATATAAATTGTCGACGAACGATGGAGATTAACAGTAGATGTTTGATTAGGATCGGAAGTGACGTTAATTGGATATAGTTAGGTGCGTCTCGCCTATATGATGATGTACGAGCTGACAAATTCGGATAATTGATGAACGGACCGACCGAGTACCAGATCGACCGGGGTGGCATAATATTATTATTATTATTATCATCATCTAAGTACCTATATAAACCTATCTAACATTGTAATATAACGAGACAAGGGGGATAGAAACGGAAGACAAAGGTCGAGCAGCTTCTTTCACGTTTTGGGTTGCAGCGCGGTGTGTGTATTAATATATTACAACGTGAGTGACTTGACTAACCCTGAAGTCTTCATATTATTATTACTATTATTATTATTACCATCATCGTCCGCATTGAAATAAGCTACCTCACTTCTGTCTTTTGTTGTATACGAGCTCGTTCATTCATTTCGATCTCCATTAACTTCCATATTGTATTTATAGTCTGCGTATTAACACTATATTATGATAATACCCGCCACTCTTCGAGTCTGCCTTTACTAGCTCAAAATGTATTAAAAAAAAAAAAAAGTAACTACCGGGATCTCCGACGGAACGAACCTATCCGTATAGTACATAATGTACATAGATAATTTAATCAAGTAAAGTACTTATATACAACTACTGTTGCTGTATACGTATATACCATTGTATAGATTGTTACCTACTATTAGAACTGCCGGTCACTAACCCGGAGGACTTGATAATAAACTATAAAGAAAAAAAGTTTCAGTAAGCGAGTACAGCGTTGAATTAGCGTGTAAAAGTAAAATACATGAAATATGTATGAAAGCCAATTAGATAAAATTAAATAGAGTCGAACGGTCGAAAAAGACATTATCGCACCGGTATTTATTCAAAAATGTATGCTTTCTTAAAAATATAAATTAGAAAACATGATGTTCAACAAACCAAAGTAATAATATTTATTATTATACCGTAGGTGAAATTTTCAAAATTTGTTTGACATCAGGAACAAATGTATTTTTTTTTTTTTTAAATAGGTATTCTGAGCATTTTTGAGACTAAGATAAAAATAGTTAATGTAATCTAGTACTACAACCCTATTTATAATTTCTTATTAGAGAATTCATCTAGAATAATATTTTTTTACTGTTTTAACATAGTCATCGAAGAAATTTAAGAAATACATATTATATCTTCAATTACAAGATTACAAATCAAAGTTCAAATGACATAAATTTAATTTATAACAATTTATCAAACGAACTATTATTTTCGATAATTTTTTGTTATTAAAATAAAATTTGCCCAGGTCTGATCCAATTATTCGTCCTATGGCGAGTAGCTCAAATAATTTTAAATTCAGTTCATGCCTTTGCAATATTCTAGTTAGGTACTATAAATTACAGTAACACGTATTATCCCCTTTAATTATTAGTTAATAGTTATTGTTATTATACTAACACACTTATCTTTACAAACATGTTTTTGAGTTGCTGCAGTTTTTTTAAAAATTAAATTACGGTAAAAAATCTAACATTTATAGTAAATCGTTAAAAAATACAACTTTTTAAATGTTTTTTTTTTTGAAAACGTATTGACCGTTAAAAAAGTTACTTACCACATCTCGTCTTCATACAGTTAATTATTGTGTCCTTAAAAAGCAATTCCTTATTATGTACAGTGTAGACTTTAGAGTGGTATTTGCAATTAGGTATACTTATCAAATAGTTGATTGTTTTAGTTGCTTATAGCTACTTACATACCATGAACATGTGTTGCCTAAAGGGTTTAATATCGTGTTGTGGTGTTTACCTACCGTCGAATAAATTTCAATTATATTGTAATTACCCAAATAGGTGTATTTACTACTCTGCTGTTTTAACATCGCTATTATTAACAGTATTACTATATGTATACATTCATATAGGGATTTTCTAGTGGGGTATTTACTGAGTACGGTTTTGGTGCGGGGCTATTAAATTCTACTCAAGGGAGCATAATACACTATATACCATATTGTACCTATATTATATACATACACGTGTAATAATGTTAATGCGGTCGTGTTCGAGGGGTGTTTGGGGGATAAGTTAACGACCGTGGGGTGCAATATGGACGTTGTGGGTGGCTGTGTGATGTATCGAAACACGCTCTGTAAATACCTCAGTCGGATATTTTATATCGATACAAGTGTGTATAAGTAATAGTAATAATAATAATAATAATCGAAGGGGACGTGTGACCGTGTTGATTGTACAATGGTTTCTTCGGTGTACAATAGGCCGCAATTGATCCGTGTGCTTTTCTGAACATCCCAGACGCTAAATAATCACTGCGCAATGTAAGTACAATGACGAAATGCCAAATGAAATTTATTTATTGTTATTATATTATTATTATTATTATAACGCGCGCGGTCGTATCCCACGTTATGAATGTAAGTGTATACTGTACACACACACACACACACAATTGGACATCCTTTTAGTGCATTATTATTATCATCATTATCAACATCACAAAAAAAAAAAGTATATTAATATGCGTTATGAGTACACGGTACTATACATTATAAATATGATAACACAATACTTAACTATATTCAAGATAAGTACAATGTGTATATACCGTATAGTAGTGTGTTTGTATGCACCTATACCTACTGTATAAACGGATAATAATAATATGTAATATAACTTCAGCCATAGCCGTTCAACTCTGCAACATAGGTACATTGTTCGCATCAGTCAAAATGCAACCGGTTTAAAATATGATTTATAAAGGATTAACATTTATTTCTAATTCCGTCTTTGGTTTCGCTGAAACGTTTTTGGAAAAAATATTATGATTTTAATAGTTTAAACATTGCAACAGTCGTGTTGGGGCTAATAATAATAATAATAATATAATATTAGGTAAGGCGTAATTGAGATCCATCGAGATGGTTTTAACGTGTGGAATAAATGAGAAGTTAAATAATAGGAAACGAGTTGGCCGTTGTTGGAATACCGAAATAAGCGGATGGGTTGTTTTAGTATGGAAGTGTGTGAAGAAAATTTACAAAAAATGGAGACAAAAGAGTGGAAAAGAGGATTAGCGTGGCTGTCCAAACTTGAAACTGGGATAAGGCAAACAAGAAGAATATTGTTGTACTGTAATGTACCTATTTATACTGTATATTATTATATGAAGAGATGAGAGTCAAAAGAGTGCAAGTGATTTTTTTAAGAATGGAAAAATACAAATTATATTTTCAATATATCCGTATGATGTTTGTTAGATTTTACAAATAATTTTTATTAAACAAATGTACACTTGTGACTTGTATCCTTTGGGCTCTTATCATTTTATACTATCAACATTATGATTTCAAGTGAATTTTTTTCATATTAATATTACAGAACCTTTAGTTTTTTATTGTTCAGAGTTCGGACAACATTTGTAATTATATGGGTTTTTTTCTCGACATGTGATAAATGTAGGTACTCTAAACTATAATTCGTGTTAGCCGTTTCACGTATTGCCCTTTGGTGAATGGAAAGTGGAATAGTCTTAAACCATTGACCGTTGACATTAATGTCTGAGACTATAATAACGTAGTATCATAAACTGCTATAGTCTTTGTTATTTGTTGGGCAAAAGCTGTAAAGTACAACGATCAGGGCTTTTTATAAACGAGCAAAAAGCGTTTGGCTGTTAACTTAAAATCAATTTAATTTTTAAAGTGTAAACGCGTGGAATATGTGAGCCCATATAGTCTTACTTTTTTTTTTTTACAACCCTCTGCCGTCTTACACATATATTATATTGTGACTGCGGCGAGCGCTTAAAGGTCTGCGTAACCCGAATTACTCGTTGTAGGAGATAAGCCGTATTGATGCCTCAAGATATAATAATATATTATGGTTTATTATAATTTGTTATTTATTTATTATTTTTACGACCGTACACGCACAAACGCGTAGGCGATTAAATCCGAGAACGCCGCCCGTTTATATTTATTTATTTTTTAATTTTTATATTATTATTATTATTATACATAATACAAACAAGTTATAATCAACGCGCGGCTACGGAGGGTAAAAAAGAATATAGTAAGAAAACCAACAACGGTAATTTAAATACTCCGGTCCGACGGCCCGCGGCCAACATCAGACCCGGTGCCGATACTACACACACACACACACCCTAAGCCAAAAGATTTAATGTACTTTGAGTAGGTGGTTTGTGTTTTTACTCGAGATCTTGTGGTTGCAAAAATTACGATAAAGGATCTCAGCGATATTGTCCAAAAGGATCTGCGGTTCTTAGCCAAAGGAAACCACCTCGGAGTGCCGTTGGACTTACGGATTCACGCTACCGGGTCGGTTGGGTTCCCGAGTCGGTTTCTGTACATAGCTTGTGTGTAAACACCTGGTTACCGATTAGGTATTATTATTATTATTATTGTTGTAAGAGGCAGAAGAACTCACCGCGTCAAGAAGAACACAGACAGAGAGAGAGAGAGAAGAGAGAGATAGACGGATCCGTTCGCATCACGTCCGCCGTGTCGGCTCGCGTACCCTAATTACTGGGCACCGGCTAATTGCCCCACACCTGGATCGAGTCCTCCTCTTCCATCACCTCCGACTGTATAATATTGTGTACTATACACGCTCATACGTTATATTATTATATAGTGTATCGGCTTTTTTTCACTAGCCCCCTTGTGTTTGTTGATCGCTAATGGTTTAGACTCGGAGGCCAAGACGAACGCCTAAGAAAAAAAAACAACATGTATACACACACACACCCACGACTTGGACTCGACACAGTAGATACAATAGTATATATAAATGTGGACATATACAATAATAATGTACACCGCATTAAAAAAAAAAAAAAATAGCAATGTAAAAAAAACGGTACAGCGGGGTCGAGGCACTGTGGGGGCAGGGGAGGTCACATATACTTAGGTGACTATAGGAACTGTTATTTTTTTACTCCTTTGAAATTTGTGTTTGATATGTTAGTTAATTTATTTTGTTAATTAGTGTATTTCGTGTTTAAGCTAATATCTCATTTATTTATTTTGTCTTTACAATTTTTGAACTACAATTTATTTATGAAAAATATTGGTAATTATTATGCTGTGTCGTTTTGGTTAGGTAATAGCGGTAAAACCAATTTCGAATAAACTGTTCGATGCTATCTGTATGTACGGTAGAAGTACACAAATCGATAAAACCTCATTGTAAAAGTTATGAAAATATTTTCAAATACATCCGTAGACTGTTGGTTCACTCACCCGTATGGCCGTATCCACCTAGAAATTTACAACGGTAATTGCAATTTTTTTAATTTTTTTTTTATTTGTTGATATTTCCTTGACAAAATAAAAATTAATACAGATTTTTAAGAAAATGGTATTTACGCGAGGTGACCGCAATATACCGCCAGCCTAATTTTCAGATCAGAAAAAAGAGAAATGAAAAAAAAAATGTCCACTCCTTCCGCGGGATAGGGCCTAGGTATAATATGTTTTTGGTTTAGCCATGTTTATCGATACTAATTTGTCTTGAGACAAACATCCATAGAAATTTATCAAAGTAATTCGACACTATGCATGGAAACAAAAAAAAAAATGGTCAAGTGCAGTTCGGACGTTTACCACCACAGGTACACATGAAAAATCATCTTCGTAATATTTCTCTCCATATTAGTCTTTATGGGTTGAAAAAAAAACCGCTTTTCGCCTGAGTCGTGATTCGTTTGTACACGACGGTCATATTTTAATAACGAACCGTGTCATTTGAAAGTCGAAACGAACTCACGCCTACAAAAACAAAAAAAAAATAATAACGGCCATTAGGCGCAACAATAATAATTATGAAGCCAGCAAATTACACACACGGTTCGTGAAAAGCAATAGACAAAAAAAAAAAAACCAAAATAATTTATCAAAACGTTAAAACACACGTCTAATCGATTGTATTACTTTGTGTTATTAAACGCTTTTACAAAAACTACTATACCGTTCGGATTAACTATATTTATAATATACTCATTGACCCGTATAATACGTATTTAGCCCTGTCACGGTAAACAAATAGTTCATACACGCACAGTGTGTACACAACTAGTGTATCAAAGAAGGGATAATACAATTGTATATTTTGTGTTTTTCAATCGTTTTCTCTCCACAAATCCATCATTATTTACAATATTTCCATTAATGAAGGAGCTATATGTCTCACATATAGCTGAAGTAGTACCGAGAACTAAAGGGTACAAATAAATTGTATACATTTTAAAAAAAAAAAAGCAAAATGTAAATTGATCTTATAGTGTTTATTAGCTTTTTTTCGAAAATTATAAAACTAACTCAGATGAGGTCTGATTAATAAATATTTATGATCAAAAGGTTGTTTTTTTTTTCAAATAGTTTTCATCATTTAAGACGTACCTATACACTTATAACATCAACCCACTTCTTCTTGGGCTTAACTCTACCGCGAAATTCGTCCCAATCTACCAAAACGTAAATTCTCTTCCATCCCTTTTTGCTGTTTTAAATTGATGTATATCAAAACAATTTTTTTTAAATATTTGTATAGATTTGTTTTTCATAGGTACTATTGTTTTTATGTACATACATATTTGGGAAATAAATAATAACAAGCGGTTCATTTATCGTTAACCGGTGTAGTAACTTAATACAGATTTAATTAAATATAACGTAATGTACTGATAAATGAATAAACAAATTATACATCGATATTATTATTTCAAATATTGCCTATACGTTGCCCCTCAATAACAGCTAATAACTTTCTCCGTTCTTCTATTCGCAGACTAGATTCAAATATTATTCGCGCTTAGTTAAAAATGTAGTATGCGTTTTTATCCGGTCGATTAGGTCAGTGTGTGTCCAACACCGTTGGTGATGTTTACGAAACTACAAATATATAGGTAATAATGATGTAAAAAAAAAAAAAACTATTTAGAAGTGTATCTACTCATAATAATAAGGAGGGGGAAAAACAGTGCATTGCGCGCACTTCACACGGTCTCGCGTCAAAACAATCGGCGTTTGTAGGTAATTTACTAATTATTATCACTATTATTGTTGTTACACACCCTAAACGATTTGTCGAGGCGTTTAAAATCGAATTTATTTATTTTTTTCTAAACAAACAGTTCAACGACCGTATCCTTTATTCCGGTGCGTTGTTTGTTTGACAAATCGGTTAGCGGCGCAATTGTGTTTGAGTGTCCATGTTCGGAAAATGATTATGCCGTTTGATTGATGTATCTTTACCTATACTTGTGTGTGTGTGTGTGTTTATACACCTGGTAACTTTGAACATTTACCGAACTAATTTGTATAAATAACGTGTACACGCACATAATACACGGTCATGTGTCAAGTGTGTATTAGACAAACAAGATTACATGTCATCGTTTATTTTTCCTCTTCAATAGGTTTATGATGACTGAGTAAAAAACACACATACACAGTATTATATTATTATACACTCACAAAAGAATACAAATAAATATAAATAAACCCTTCGAAAGGGCGTCGAGTTGAAGAGTGTACATATTTAAACACATAGTTTACTAATGAACGTTTTATACCCATGATCCGATACGTTTGTAATGCATAATATGCATAATATTATGTTATATTGTTGTGGTTACAGAATATACAACATATGAAGTTGAGCATAATCATCGTTTAATTCTACTATATTGGTACACCTTTGAAAATATTTAAAACAAACCTACATAATGCTTAGTATTTATCTAAACATGTTTATAGTATGTTATTATATTTGTTATAACGAGCATAAAAGTTAGGAAATATATATTTCATATTCATATAGTATTTATGCAGTTATCTAGTAAATGATAAATACTAGAAAAACCAAACAAAGTATACTATTATAGTTCAAACGGATGTTGGGCCGTTTCGATAAAATTTAATGATGCGAAATGGCATTTAACTGCAATTTGAAGGAGATAATAATAATTAATAATATTAATGGTAATATTATATTATTTATATATTTTATGTTTTTTTAATAAAGGCAAAGTACATAAATGAAATGTGCATATTAGTACAAAACAAAATGGCGTAACTGAACTATAAATATTCAATGAAACTATAGTCGAGGTACTGAAAGAAAACGATTTTTTTCTTTGAATTAAACAGCTAAAAAACAGCTTTGTTGGTTAATTAAATAATTATGATAATATCACATTTAACTTTATTTCTAGTAGAATATAGGGTATTAAATAACTCTATCAATAATCTAATCTTTTTTTTTATATTTAACTTCCCATTAAAAGCTACACCGCCTCTTCCAAGAAAAATGTTTTTCAACCGTTTTCTCAGATAAAATTCACAATGATTTTGGAAAAAAAACAATAGCTTGCCATTATTGTTTCAATTTTTTTTTTTTGTTATTATTTGGTCTTTTGTTATTATTTTTTTGTACTTAAAATCTGTCCTCGGCTTAAAAGTTGTTCATTTTTTTCTGCGATTTGTTGATTAATTTTACTCGGCTTCTCTGTAAAACTGAATCATTTTCTACAATTATAATTGTTCGATTTGTTTTAAAATCTACTCTATAATACCACCATAGCATCATCTATACTTATTTTTGAAAAAGTTTATTTTTAGGCGTGACTAATGTATTTTGAGATTTTTGATCAAATGTACCGAACAAAATAAATTTTATTATGTACTAGACTATATTTGTATATTATTGTTTATAGATTTTATTTAAGATTAGTAACAAACGATGTTTTAATTTAAGTGAATTAATTAATCCTAAATACAACAGAGTTAATGGAGTTTGATAATATAATAATAGTATATCTTATATTTTATATCTACCTGTAGAAATAAAGATGTAAAAAAAATAACTACTGTGAGAAATAAAATACTTTCTCACGTCTTCAGACTACTTATGTTTATAGATAGGTATGCTCTTTCGGTCTATTAAATAAAATACTTATATCATATAATTTAGTTGACATTAAGCGCTTATTAAAAATATATAACTATAATTGGTTAGGAATTTTAGTAGCTAACCAGTTAAAGAAAACATATTCAATACATACGATTTAGAAAAGAAACTCAAATTCCCACTTTTTAGGATAATATTATGACAAAATGTTTGTAGTTTTTTAATTTTTTCTATCCATTAATTGTATAAATAACAAATATCGATTTTCAGATATTTTGAATTACTAGTATTGACTATTGACAATCAAACGTAATGCAATAACTTTATATCTTGGATCTAACTTGATTCTTTTGGTCAACCGACATGTTTGGCCAAATTAAGTCGCACTACTCGCACAATAGTTAATAATCATTATGTATACCTACGTTGTCGTTAATTTTTCCTAATCTAAAAATACAACACCATTTTGTCCAAGAGTTATGCTGCTTATAACAAAAATGGAAACTCGTGTACTTTTTATATGCGAATAAAAAACGTAAAACATTAACATTTTTTGCTGCGTTTGGAGTTATATTTTATAATGTACCGCGCTTCATTAGTTTTGTTTTTTACCGTCATGTCTTTTGTAGATAAAGATTGAGATTTTAAGTTAAAACTATAAATGTTGAAGCATGATAATAATATAGGTTTCATTAGGGGGGAAAGAAGAGTAGAGGGGAGAGGATAGGGGTGTTTTAGCGTAACGCTTAATGGCAGCGTAAGTTAATGAGTAAACGAGTTAAGAAATCGAGTAAATTATACGAGTAAACGAGTAAGTAAGCCGAATAAGCGGGTAAATAAAACGAGCACTTAGAGTGGTCATCACTCACAATAAGTAAGCGAGTAAAATGATAAAATAAACGAGTAAATAAATCGAATAAGCGGGTAAAAAACGAGCTTTTATCATGACGCGTCCGACACAACGAGGAAACTAGTTAATACATTGAGTAAATGAGTAGATAAAACGAGCGTTTAGCGTGACGCGTCACGCGAAACGAGTAAAAACATCGAATAAATGAGTAAATGAGTCAAGTAAACGAATAAATAAATCTATCATTTAGCATGACATTGTTTGCAAAACTAGTAAATTAATAATGAAATTGAGTAAATAAATTAAATGAACCAGTAACCAAATCGAGTAAACGAATAAATAAACCAAACAAACGAGTAACCGAATTTTCTCGACTGACTCCTAGCCCTTATCATGTTAAAAAAACGAGTCGGGAGAGAACAATTAAATATTATAATTTGTCTTGTCTAGATTTTTTTCTTAGCGTGTATCTAACTTTAGTACCTACATTGTTGCATTTGCTCAGCCACGAGAAATGACTTTTATTTTTTTAGCCGCAGTTCGCAATAGTATTTGATACGTATAAAATATATTATACATTTTAGTAATAATATTATACATATTATTATATTATGCATGCGTGTATTATATTATTTACAATGTCGGTGGGATTTTCAAAAGCACATCAACGCCTCAACATGGCCCCCCGGGGGTCTCTAGAGCTGTGGCCACGATAGTCGATTAACACCAATACATTATCGCTATGCCGTATATGGCGGCGGCAGAAGAAACAAATTTGTATATTAAAACATTTCAACTTCTTCATTCTGGTATAAACCGACCCATCCAATATGTGTGCATATTAGAAACAGGTACCTCTTAACAATGTAATATACTAAAATATTATTGTATTCATATTTATACAAATGTAAATCTAGTATTTTCGACCACCCGACGGGTCAAATTCAATCGCTTTTTTTTTTTTAATTTATTATTAATATGTTATTTTATAACATTCCTTCGGCGGTATCACAGAACCTAAGCCGTTCGAAAAATGTCGACTTATTTTATATGTTCAAGGACACATATTTATTTGGGAGCAGGACTTATATTGAGTTGATTATAATTAAAAAACAAAAAACCAAATACGGTGGCAAATAGCTAGTTTAGTACCTTTTGCCTACCCGCTTGAATCTTGATGGGTAATTTAATTTTGAAAACCTATTTTTAATTAGCATAAAAACTAATTTTATTGGTACTTATAAAAAATAAATGGAATTGCATAAATTAAACTGTTGACGACTAAATGACTTGATAAGTGGATTTTTTTGTGATTTAGAAAACACATTCAAAATAACATTTCAATAAGCGCGTGAAAAATATGTAAACTGCAATAAAATTCATAAAATAATCTTTACAAACTATGAACATTTATAATATATGCTTTCTGTATTCGGCTCGTTGACAGATTACTATTTTTTTTAAATTTAAAAAGTAGTTTTTTTAAAAACGTATTTAGAAACCGAGGTAGCTTTAGTGAAATGTAGTGTTTGTTTTTTTATCCAAACGCATTATCTCCAACACCATCTGTCTGAATCATAACGAATAATGATTAACTCAAAAAAAAAAACATATTTTATTAGGAACTGGTTACCGATTCGGTATTACCGACTATGGCTAATTTTTTATACTTAAAATATTCTCGTATCACTTAATTACAATAAACATATATACCTATAGGTGACGTCAGAGGTATACCTCTACATTTAACAATTTAAAAAAAGGAGTATAATATATAAACAGCTATAAACGAATATAACATTTAATCGAATGGGATTAAAAATAAATTGCAGTGTCTGAGTACAATAAATTTGTTTAATAAATATAATATATCCCTATCCGATACAATTGATAATACTTGCGAGTTAAACATTTTAGTGCTAACATTAATTATGTTTAAGTACCGTGTTTTTTTAAATTTAATGTACCTACCTAAACGATTATCATAACATAAATGGCTTCCTCTCGCCATTTTTTTTTATGCCAGTAGATAAAACCAACGTGTAAAATCATTGGCCTTTTTTCACATGTATCCGATAACAATGTATTTGCATTACTGCCATATACATATTGTAATTGGATCCGCCGCAGTGTGTAAAGTAATACTATAATATAACATTGTATAATCGGTTGAACAATGTCCGATCATTCGAATAGTTTGCCATTTAATTAAAATATGATCCATTAATATTTTTTTTTTTTTTTGTAAACAGAATAATGCTTTAGGTAAAATGTGTTACATTGTACCTACCTACTTTGCATAAATATTGATACATATTTTCATGTACATATATAAATTGAATATGATAATTCCTTTATCACCGTTTGTTGTTGACCCGACTTGTCGACTCCGGACTGTTTGAGCTCACTCAATATTATTATCTTTACAATTTATTTTTTGTACAATGTAAAAAACATTGTAAATATAAACGATAAAAAAACGCATTTTAGTTGTTATACTTTAATCCAATTATAATAACTATTGGCCCTCGTAATGCTCTTGTAGCTCCATTGACGTAGGCCATCAGTTGCACACATTGCGATATGCCTATTTACATGTAAGCCCGCGTCCAAGGATCATTGATTAACGATTGTAATGTATGAAAAATATTAATTAAGTACTACACACACGGGTCACTGCGTAAATATTTAGTTATACGGCCAGTTGCATTTCTCTAAAAATATCAATCCGGCCACATAGTGTACCGCTGCTAAATGTACCTACTATCAACAACTATTCATGTTATCATAATAATATACTGCACAACCCATTAATTAATTTGACCTTTGTCCGACGTTACAATCATTTTACTGGCCATTGAGCATTTGAAACGATCGCCGCATAGGTAACTAAAGTGTTGTTGTTGGATAATGCGGACTGTGCGGATGCATCTACATAGGTTATAATAATCAATACAATGTTAAGCTGTGGAAAAAAAAAACTCTACTCATTAATATAGCGCTTAATCAAATGTTGTAAAAAATCATTGTACGCGGTTTGATTTATAATATTAACAATAATTAGTGTGCATAGTCTGAAGAAATGAAAAACAGAAACGAAAATAAATTGAATGCTATATTGTATCGGTTATTAATGAAAATAACCTAATTATGTAGAAGAAAACATGTAATTGATAATATAGCTTAAAGACTTATAATAGTACCTACCTTTAATATCTGTAATTGGCTAATAATCTTTGTAATAAATTGAAGCCTTTAATTAACTGGATACATTTTCCGAGTTAAGTCTCAAGTTGTTGAATTTAGTCGTTAGTTCGAATCGTACTGGATAAATTCGATTTACTTTTATATATGTATTTAACAAAAATACCTGTCATCTTTAGTCTTATCTATAGGTAGGCGACGTTATGACTCGATAATTAAAAAGTAGGTATTGTTTGCGCGACACAGGATTATTTTTTTTTTTTAACCATACAACACAAGTCGTCTGGGTTGAACCTCTTATAAAAATATTATCTATTGTCGTCCTGGCACTTTTTTTTTTCGCCGAACCTATGTAGTCCCGTGTACGTTCGTTTGAGCTTAAACGATTTGTAACAAGGACCTGGAAGAGGAGGATCAAAGGTGACCCGAAACGATTCTTTAGCTTAAACAAAAAAGTGACAGCCGACGGTTGCCAGCGGCGCGGCGGCGGTCGCTACACCGCACCGGACAGATAGCTACAAGACACGGTTTACAAGACCAATATAAATGTATAATATAAATAAATATATATATATATTGTACCAGGGTCGTTCTTCGTCCATATAATATTATAATGGAATGCCGTAGCGTCAAGCTGTCTGCCTGGTCGACCGAGGGGCAAAAAAAAAAACAAGAACCAAATGGAATATTGTTATTATTATTACACGCCCTAAGTAAATTACGACCACCACACGTGTACGCGATAAACGTTTGCCCATTAAACGACCGGCAAGACGAGGCCGACCCAAGAAGAAATGGTAGAAGAAGATAAAGAAGAAGAAGACGTGTTATTGTTATTGCTATTCGAATATTATTATTATTATCGTTACCGTGGAAACTCATTACGGTGACGTCTTCGGTAAATAATAGTGCACTGCCGCCGACACCGTCTTAAATGGCTTTCCTGGAGAAATGGGTTTTGTAATTTTTAAACAATTCATTTTATTTATTTTTTTATAGTATTTCGACGTGTGAATTGTGTGTAAAAAATGTTATAATTTATAATATATACACTTACAACAATATAATATTGGTACTTCGTACGACGTTTAGGTAATATTTGGGAATTTGTGAATATGTCAAAAGCGAAAATTACTTTTCTCCAAGCCAACCATCGTCCAACAGTCGTATTAAGACTGTAACGATTTTTGTTTTTACTATTTTGTCACTTAAGAAGAGAAAGAAAAACACTAGTATAATTGTATTCAACAGGTACCTATTACCTGGATGGCACACGGAGGCACGGAATCAATCCGTATTAATTTATGTCGAATTGCTAAATTGACCGGATTGAACGATGAATTAATAAAAATATTAAATCTTTTTTTTTTTTTTGAAAATATTTAAGACAAGCCGGTTTCCGTCGAAAGACGACCTCGCCGCAGCAATCATCTAGTCGTACAAGGATATAAAATTATAATCTAAATATTACTAACTGTTGTACCTACTGCACACATCCGTCTGTAGAGCGTGTTGCGTTAACGCGAGACGACGGCTTATTTGGATATAATAATAATAATAATATGTACCTACATGACATCTTTCCAGTTCCAAACAGTTAATCCCCATTCCTCATCGTATAAATAATATTCTTATTGGTTTATTATATAGTTTATAGCTGATATTATTACTGTATACGATGGGTTTATTTGTAAAGTAAGGAATGCGCGCGCGGTTTGAGTTTTATACGTCATCGTATCCACACAAGATGCATTTTTAATAACCCGGTCGTGTTTATAATATACATATACATATACCTATACATAATATAATATATATATATACTACTTCTTCTTCTTATGTATACATGTTTACACGCATGCATAATTGCGCGGTAATAGTATTAAAAAAATAGGTACCATTTACAAAACCCAAACGTAAAACGTTGATTTTTATTGAACAGTTTAATACAATATTCAAAAATATTCTATTATTATGTAGAAAGGAATTTAGATACAACCGCCGAGACTAAAACTACTAATCTAGTTGACGTTTTTAAAATAAACACAAAATGAAAATAATCCTTAAATAGTTGGGAAAGGGCAGCGTTTTTGTGGCTTTTGGCCCTTCAAAACTATACCCAGACTTGCGTACTAAGTGCACAAGGTTTTTTAGAATATTACCCAAATTATATATTATGCGACATTTTGTAGAGAGGTTATACGCCCAACGGCAAAGTTGTGCATTGACAAAACGTTGTCTAGATATATCTATGTACCTATCTTTATTTACAACCCAGATAACATATTCAAGTGAAAAATTATTCGAATAAATTGTGAAAACAAATGTGCACAACTCTGATTGTTATTCTGGTTTTATTTCGACGGATTATGTTATTGTTATGTTAACGATTATAAGCCTTTTATTTTAGCGATCATTGTTTTACCAGTGTTAAAAAAATCTAACGTTTATGTATTTGTTTGTTTCAGGCTTGGAAACCATGGTAGGACCGTTAAACTTTGCTGAAAGGAGAAGGGACGAAGCGTAACGGCCATTGCGGACTAGCTGTAGGTTATACACTCACTTTTAGCTGTATACATTTTTTGTGTATCGTTTTTTCGATTGTAGATCAAAGGCTACTTTATGCATACTTATATACATATTTAATACATACATAAGTTTGTAAGTCTACATTGAGTTTACTCACATATGTAAGTATATACTCGTACAAGTATGATATATGATTTTTTTTTCTATATATAATATATATATTATGTAACTATTGCCGTTTGTTATCGTATCTATAAAAATAATTTGTAATTACATTAAATTAAATTAATACTATACTATATGATTATATTATATACCTACGCTATTTTAACTATATTATTTTGTTGTTTTAAGAAATTAAAAAAAAAACCCGCATATAGTAAAAAATGAGTTTTTATTACATAAAACAAAGTTCCGAGTCTGATGTGTCAACAAACTCAATGTGAAAACATGCATTTATGTATTATTCCAGTCAACATTTTACACAAATAACAAAGTTCTAGTGTTTTAATTATGTTTACCCAGTTCATGAAGTACTATAATAAATATATAAGACAAATACCTACAGAGCTGTATAGAAATTAGACTTAACTTTTCTTGTTGTATTTAAATCAAAAAAATAATTCTTATTATACTTGAGATAAATCGATGGTTACAACAAATATTTGATTAAGAATAATTATTAAATCCCAAGTCCATACAGTAATAAAATGTTTGCAACAAAAATGGACAGTGGCAACCGTAAACAAAAAATGCAATGTAAATAGGACATTTTTTTTTTGAAAGTTATCAACATTTGATTCTTATCTGAGAACGTTAGGTAGGTTAGGTTAGGCACGATACCTATTTTAGTTTTCTTTTGTCCTGCTATATATACTCTGTTGGCTTAACAGTTAACTGGTTTAGATTTGTATGCTATTTTGAATACTGGACATATTTATAAAACACCTAATTATATTCTTGGTTCGTGCCCATCCATTATAAGCATATGTGTTCAATCCCGGATGTGTTTAGCTTAACTTTTCCATCATATCTAGGAATTTAATCTGAAAATCGCCAAAGTTCTAACGAGTTTCTGGTCGATAACGACGGATATATTATTGTACCTTGGCTTTTGTGGTTCTCCCCAAAGGGGGTCCCCTACGACCACGGACCGACTAGTAGCGCTAGGCGCTAATTGCGGGCCGAGGAAGGTAATATTGTACCTATACACTTTAAAGGCTATTGCCGGTGTACAAACTACGGTTTGGGGGCGACAAGCACATGTGGTACTCACCTACGCGATAATAACCACGTTTTTGTTTTTTATAATATTATTATGTGTTGTGTTATATATTGTTCACGCGTTAGTCTCGTCGATTAACGACGGAACGCTTTTATTCTACGTTCTTGTCGGCTATAAAGGGCTTATTGTGGGTTTATGTTTTTGTATTATGTAAAAAAAATATATATACATACACATTTATGTATAACATAACAGCCAGAACTAAACGGTCGCGCCGAGTGTTGGTAATTTATGATCCGAAAAAATATGTCTTTTGTAAATCCAAACGCGGTTAATCGTGTTCACGGTTTTTTAATGACGATTTAAAAGAAAAAAACAAAAGGCGTTCTAGTTGTAAGATAATAATAATATATAAATTTGTATATATATGTATGTGTGTGTACCTCTATATATATATATACACACATACATAATAAATTGTAACGTTAACGTTTATTAACCATAAATTTCTATATATAATATAATTTGCAACTACTAATAACAATTTTACAACGCACCTAGTCTACAGCCATTTGCCATATTATTATTCTGGTCAATTTCTGCGTTACACTAACACCACATACACCCTGTACACAATGACACAATATCTTCCTCTAAGGGTGTACTTTTATCGTAGGTGGACTTGTGTCTTGATTTTTGTTTTCCATTAGGTTGTCCTTGTAATGTTAAAAATCGACAAAAGTTAATGTATAGCTGAAAACTGACTGGAGGGACTTGTTTTCATATTTGGGAGAGGATTAAAACCCTCTGTGCCAACTACTTAGTCTTCACCTATGTCCAAGGGTTTGGTCGTCAATCGAATCAATCCATCAAATAAAATGTCTTTACAATTTCATGATGTACAGTATTTATTTTTGTTTAATAAAATTTACAATTACAGAAATGGTAAATTGGTATACTCGAATTAGGTATGTTATAAATTTAACTTATTGAAGCGTTAACGACTATAATATTTGCCAAATTGATGTTATACTATTAATGAATATACATTTTAATTTGTGTTCATTCTATTGGTCAGATTACCCACTGTACTATTATAATACAATGTCTTACGAGTACTTATTATAAATATCGTTGACCTCTACTAAAGGTTATGTAGATGTGCAATACCAATAAAAAAAAAAATCATAGACAAAACGCAATGTAATTATTTTTTTTTGATAATAAAATATGTGCATAGGTTTGGTTCAAACTCCATTTAAAAAAATACCCAACACTCTACCGGCAAATTAATCCAAAGCATAATTTATATTGTTTTAATGATAATTTTACTAAACGAGAAAAGAAAAATTAAAGTTTTTAAGACTGTTGTTGTTTAAAGATTAAAACCACAAGGACTGTTTATATATTTGTATACATTCTATAATAATTATTCCGCGTAAAATTGCCTATTCAACGGTCGTTATTACCAATCAGACTAATATAATTATGGCGAGTCGCATCCTTGATTCGATGGGAATGTATTAAATGGAACCGAAAGAGAAGTAGAGTATTATTGTCGAAGTCAAAGTATGTAGTTTATTCTTTCCCGGATAATAATTTGTTCAACTTTACCATAATAACAAAATAATATACACCTATTGCGTTGATTTTGCGGCGTCACGCCGTTTTAAGAGAGATGTGATCGTTTGGAAATGCATAAAAACTACTCACTGTTTGAATAAATAAAATATACATTATCGGTTTCGACCCATCAGCTGCCCGTTTATTATTTGTATACAATAAGGGCGTTGAGCCGAGAACAGAAGGTATAGGTATGTCGGTCGTAGTATAATATACATCGGCAAGATGTAGTACATTATACAGGCACACACTTTGCGGCCCCAGAAATACCAATAAAAGCGTTTCCACCCGCAAAATAATTCATTCCATTCCACTTAAAGTGGTTTTCTGAAATACTTATCAGATATAATATGTACGTCCAACCCCTATAAGCACAATGCGCGCGGTTACCCAATACTGTATAAAGTGGGCGCTGTCCGCTGAATGTTGAATTCATTAATACACCTCAAGGTGGTACATAATATTATACCATAATGTCAAGCCATCGGAAATACACAAACTACAATACATCTTTAAACGGACAAAAAAATATACATGCCGAGTGCTCTGCGCATAATCAAAATTCCATTTACTAAACGTACTTATATAATCAATTCATTTTTTTTTTCAGTATAAAAACCGCTTTGACGCTCATCGATTATAAATCCAGATGATATTATTATCGTTTGTCACATTCATTCTAATCGTTTTATACAAAATAAAACAAACAAAATGTTATACAAATTACACTGCCTGAATACTTTGAAAGGATTCGTCACGAGCAGTGTACCTACTTATTTTAAGACAAACCAGAGATCATATATACCTAATATCGAAGTAAAGTGCATTAAAAAAAAAAATGCAAGAAGAATTTATATCCGTGGATTTGAATACCGGTGTAATAATTAAAATGACCCAGTAGGTATATTAAACGCGGGTAATAATTATCTAAAATTATTCCTATCAAAACAACAAACCTGTTATTATATGATTTATGTACATTTAGTAATTATTATTCACAACGTTTTATTAAACCAGAAAGGATACCTACTGTGCATGAAAGGTTTAGAAATACTATTCGAACTTGTCTATTTTAACGACTGCGATTATGTTCAAAGGCACTTGGGACAACGTAGATTTCGTCATTGAAGAGTGTGTCAGATTTATATTTTTATCTTAGTATAAGACACTAAGCAAAAAAAAAGTTAATTTGATATTTACACTCACTAAATCTAAATAACATATATTGAACTCACCATCCCTATATCGCAAGTTATGCTTATTGAAGAGGTGACAATTTATGATAGTAATGTCGTTGTTATTGACAAATCAAATTTTTTTTATTATTATTATTGCAATTAATAAAAAATAATAGATTATAGTTATTGAGCGTTTGTTCTGACGGATTTGAGGGATTTTCCACTTTAAGGGCAAAACGGGACGAGCCAAGTTTTGGTCAAAATAAAAGACTAAAACACCAAGTCCGTTGTAACTCGTATTTACCTTCAAATTGGTCGACATAAATGACTTTTAAATCGATTTTGGTTCCTTATAGATAAATATCCCTTTCCGTTCCTCTTCGTGACCGTTGAAACATTTTGAAATAGGTTTATTTTTTTAGTAATTATTGTCGTTTTAAACACACAATTATTATAACCCACTCACTACATTACATAATATTATATCGTTGCCAAAGTTATGTATATATATATTTTTTAAAATTTTATTTTACATCAGAAATATACAATCTGTACAATGAGCACAATAAGCATATATGATAAAACCACTCATTAGTGACACTTCCAAATATATATAAATGGACATTTATAAATATTATAAATGGACGATCCATATTTTTTTTTTTTTTTTATAAATAAAACACACTGTCCATCCGGGATAGGGGCTCGGACACAAACTAGTTAGTTTATTGTTTTACTTGGCGTACCTACTTACAAGAAGCACGTGTAAGTACATATTATTATTATTATTATTATGCTTGTCTGTCCACCCGACCGTCACCGTGTATATTTGTGTTAATGGCGTCCGACCAGTAGCGTTTTACCCGTAACGAAAACAGGATGGCCGTATGTAAAAAAAAAAAAATAATGTAGGTAGGTACGATCAAATTGAATTTAGGTAGCGGAAAATGACAATTAAATAAATAAAAAAAAAACCGGATATTTTATAGTGTGTAATATTTATATACTTTATATTTCTTATAAATTATAATATAATATTGCTATCGGGTGACGACGACCAAAAAAACGGTTTGCCACCGAGTTGACCACGGTTTCCGATTGTTGTTGGCGCCGAAACAATATATTTTGAATATCCCGTTTTCTAAAAAGTTATAAGAGACAGGACAGACCATTAATTGTCTCTTAGCAGAGGGTGCGGGGAGGTTACAGTTGAAGTACTCGATCGAACGCCACTCGCCAGTCGCGTTCGGTGAAAATAATTGGAAAAATATTCGTGCGGTTTTGTGGCTGTGTTAAAATGACCGTGAAAGGGTTAACACAGCGAACCGGTTCGTTTTCGCGGGTATATACAGTGTACACAGGTATATTGTTATATCAAGTACCTCGATCAATGTGATCAATACGCGTTGACATTGATTTCTGGTCAGCGGTCAATAGTAACGTTGGTATCCGGTCAACCTAGTGAATCGGTTTCACGAATATGCCAGCGTTGTCGACCAAAAGCTAAGGTAAGGTTAAAGTATACTCTACCTTAACCTTAACTTTATAATAATATAATAGTTAATAATACAAGTCCCCGGCTGTTCGTCCGACTTTTTCTGTTTAGTCGTTTTACTTATTTTGACAAATCAGTCTGATACGCGTGATGTGGAAAGCAAACAAGGAACTTTGTCGGCAATTTCCAAAATTTGGTTACAGCCATTTTCTGAATCTTGATTGATTTTTCAACATTTTGATAAATGGTACATATGTAGCAAAAAAAAAAAAAAATGATAAGTTTTTCACGTTGAAGTTTGTGAATGTTTTGGCGTTTTTTGTTTAAACATCACATATCATATTTATACAAAGTGCATACATTTCAATAAGAGTACATACATTTATAATGTATATATATTAGCCTCTAAGTGATGTTTTTATTAATACTTCTTTCCATTAGATTTTTATTGTTTTCATAATTTAAAAAAATGTATTATTATAAAAAAACATAGTTTTAATATGTACCCGTATAAACAATACAATTTCACCAAAAGTAGTTGCACAATAGGTACTATAGTATCGACCGGTCCAAGTTTTTGTAAAATAAAAATAAAAAACTAATTAAATAGGTTAACAATTTACTTACATAGTTGAATTACAGCGTTGAAAACAAAAAATATATGTATCTAATTTTATTTAATGAGCTATAAAATTTTGAATTTGGTAATTAGGTAGGTACTTAAATAATAATTCAAACGACGGTAGTCGAGCTGTAGGTACTTACTTAAAAATCACACCAATATCATCAAACATGTTTTCAATGTCGTTGAAAAACTACATTTTTACTAATGTATAATAATTTATGAAATTATGATTTATAATAATTTTTTTGAAAGCACTTGTTTATCGACAACTGGTTCGGTATTGATCTTAAATTTCGGGTTACCGATTAGCATTGAATATAGTTCCTTTATGTTGAGTTGACAAGATAATATAACATAATATATTTAAAAAATAGTAAAAATTCACTGTTTTTGGAAAACAACTAAGGATCAACAGTATCGCCCCAAAACTTGTTGAGGAAATAAAACATTTGATAAAGCTTACCGCAAAGGTGAGAAACATACTTTCGGAAACACCAAATCGTGTTGCCTATGAGTAAAAAACTTGTTATTTTTTTATCTTGTCCGGAGTAAATCTATGAAACCGTTTGAACGATTCCGACATTTAGTACGTCTCGGTGTAATTTGTATACGGTTTGTATGGTAATGACTCTCATATTATATAATTTGATAAACACAAATATATGCTATAAAAGATTTGGCAAACACCAAATAGACTCCAGTCTTTAATATTGACCGGTTCCAACGAGGTGGGCACGCGTGCAAGCAGTCAACACTTATGTACTACATGCCTGTTCTTAGACAATTAAAACGCATTACAATTAATTGCCATGAATACCATAACGGGTACACTGTTGAGTGATTACAGGCAAGTACCCCAACTGTTTTTTTACATTTCCCCATATCTAATATGTATTCAAGCGTATAGGTACCACCTCTACCTTTTGTCCTTTTACTTAAATAAAATCAGGTGGACGACGCTTTCGAGATAACGTATGTTACATTTTTTTAAATAATTTTAATACCTCGATTTACAATACAAGATTGAATAAAATGTAAACGAGTAGTAGTATTTTGAAACAACACATACGTAAAAGTAAACCGATCAAAGCTGTTTCTGCGTGACAGCAGCTGCTTTATTAGGCCAATTAGGACAGTCGCTACAATGGGAATCTAAATTACTACATTACATTAATATAATTTGAATAAAATATTTTTAAATGCATTGTTTTTCATAAATATTAATTGACAAAGGTTTATATTAGTAATTTTTTATGAAAAATATATTGAGCATAATTTTCATTGTTCGGCCTAGAGTGTGGGCTCAGTTAAATCCTGATGGCAGAGCACAAATTAATTTTCACATTTTTTTAATCGGGGTTTTTGTATTATTTATTAAACATTTAATTCAAATTCTTAAAATGGTCAGATAATACAATAGAAATTTCATCTCTTAAGGAGACCAGTGTAGCCGCATGGGTTAGTATGAATTATATTGTGCAGGTATTTGAAAATATTATTGTACAATCTCCTTGTATTGATCACAGTTGACTACATAATCACAGATTAGACGATTTCTTTTTATCTAAACTGCGATATTATTGTGAAATTTTACGCTTGAATCTGTGGTCGCACTGATTTCAGTCATGTGACGTCAGTCTGTGTCTAAAATACATCATTTAACGTAAAACTAAAATATAGTTTCCAACATCTGTTTCGCAAAAAAAAATATGTCAATGCGCGGAATTAAAATGAAAAAAGGATTATTATCAACTTTGACTTATGCATGTCCGGGTTGGGATTTTTGCGACCTCGGCCAGCAAACAAAATAGGCAATAGCCGCAACTTTGTGTCGGTCGACACAATACAATGTCGTCGCTATTATCGTCGGTATCGATTGGAATTTTGATTTGCCCTCATCCGATTCGACTGGGACACACAAAATCATAATGCCGCGCCATCGGAAACGGATAACCGGAAACACAACGTCAATGCCTTCCGATTTGTTTATTCTCCGCGCACAATAGGTATATATATATATATATATACGGGTTTTAGGGTGGCGGAAAAAAGGGGAGGTGGGGGTGAGGGTCGTCGGGTAAGGAACAACACGGGACACAGAGTGTGCAAAACTATTGTGCGTTACTATAATATAGTATACACTATACGGTCTCGGTTCGGCAGTCACCGTTTAAAGACCTCATACGACGGCGGAATCGGCGTTCGCGGCTGACCTTTATAATGTATAATAATAATAATAATAATATGTACGCTATGGCTGCGGATACTATTTACCGAGGGCGATCGTGTATATAGAAGAAAAAAAAACAATAATAATATTATATAAAAGCGAAACCGTGAAGACCGTGCCGAATTCGACAATATCGCGTACACCCCGGCTAATGAAACCGATTGTAAGCGAGCCAGCGCGCGCGCGCTTCGCTCTCTTTCCGCGTTGTCTCTTTATTTTATTTTTGGGGGGGGGGGGATAAGAGGGAGGGCAAAAATCGTACTCTTTCAAAAGCATCAACGTGTATCACACACACACACAAAAAACGGTATGTAACGCACATCGTATAATCGGTTACGACGGTTGCAATAAACGTTAACCCTACGCCGCAGTATAATAATATATATATATATATATATATAATAGCGTGTAAATATAATAATATGTATGTACATGTTTTTTTTTTTTTTAACAACATTATAAAGGGTCGAATGAGCGGCAAAAAACGCTATAATGTGGAACATGCCTGCTGGAAGACTCTAAGAAAACTTTAGATTTGCGTTAAACGCGTGTCTGCTGAATTTAACTGTTAGTAACTCCTTGGAAGGCTCTTTACCTTGTTAGGCCAATATTAGAGGACGGTTCGGTCATTTGAGACCCTCAAAAATTGAAAAACAAATGCACGTGGAAAAAGGTCTCGTAGACAAAAATAATGTATGATCGAAAACTCGTTATTGGGGAAAAAAGGTCAATAATGTACCCTTTTGATTAGCACTGCTTCAATTAATTTAATTTGTTGAATTATTTTGTTATCATCTCACTATTACCGCGATTGTATACAGTCAACGCCTTTAATAACCATTGCGGTGGTTGGTCAACTATTGACAATTGCATCACGATACAGGTCCCAGATTACTGTAATTATTCAATTGTGTCTAATTTAAGAGCAATAGCGCTTGTATTATATTGCATTAAGTGTATACACAATATAATGGCATTGCCAAATGGCGACATGCGTTCAGCGGCCATAGCTCCAATTGTAGCCACTATACGAATATTATGTTGTGAAATTAATTTAAAATTTCATTACTTAACCCAGAGTCTCGTTGTACAGCTGCTCAAATATAGCATTGCAATATTATTATTGAAGCTATATTACAGGACAGCTGTAGCTATATGAATACTTTTTTTTGGCCTAAAGGATATGTAAGAGTCTGTCTTGTATTAGCAAGTCTTTTCATAATTTGCAGCCAAAACGAGAAACAAGGTTGAATGTTCTTAATTATTCGTTAAAATTGTCTACTAATAACAATCGCTTTGAAAACGGCCGCGTTATTACCTATTATTATTAAACTGCGAGCGTGGAACAAAACACAACAGCTATACTCTGTAGTAATTATTATTTTCAACAACGCAGTCACGCGACACGCCATATTGTATTATTTTCTCAGTGTTTCTCTTTACATAAAAAACAAATAACCCCTTATTGGATGTGCACACCCTATGTACACATACATATACGGGTAAGTACGGTGCGTGGCCGGTACAGTGTAAATACCCGCGTTCTAATATATATTATTTCATGTCTAAAGTTTGACACTTACCGTGTTGGAAAATATTACACACAACAATTTGCAAAAAACAAATCCTTCGGGCCTTCTCTAGGTAGGCACACGATAATATAGGTAACATTGTATATAGGTACTTATGGCATACAGTGTGGACGGCCAAACTAATGTTGGGCTAAATTATTGTAAAATGTACATAACGCGAATCCCATGCATGGCATGCGTCCGAGACACGGAAAACCGTTGTTGTTATTAATAATAATATAATAACTGCCGACGCTGCTGTTTACATTAAAATTAATGTTATGCAAATTGCCGGAGAGCTGACCGTTGTGCATGCCGTTTACAGGCAGGTAGGTAGGTAGGTAGGTACATAATATAATACTATGTTTTACCTACATTTTGCTAGTGCGACAGACACGAGTTTACATAATATACCGTACGAGAGCGTTCAGAAGCATTTTTGAATAATATTAAAATAAAAAAATCAACCCTTCTCCCCCCCCCTAAAAAAAGAACACACCCACGAGCCGACATTGCGATCAAGGGTGTCGGACATAAATACAAATATTATAAAATTTATTTTAGATAAAACGTTTTTTGTTATTTTCATGTTTTTTGCGCTGTTGTTTATTTATTAAGGTAATTTTTATTAAGGTAATTAGTAGGAATACAAGGAAACCCCGAACAAAATTAACAAAACATTTATAATTATTGGTTTGAATATACATTATAGCAAAACCATTTTGAATCTTCAGATATGAATTATACTCTTCTCGAGTAACAAAAAAAAAATTGATACACAAATTGCCATCACAAAAATATTACATTTTCTTATCACGTTTAACGCGTGATGACAGTGATTATAATAAATGAAAAACAAATCACACATCATTGAAAACCCAATAAGAATGAACGTATAACAAATAAAATATAAATGTAAAATGTTCTTGGTTTGTAAGTATGGTAATTGAAATTAAAAAAAAAATTATGTTTATCATTTTTACAGCTTGTTGTGAATAGGAAAAAGAAACCAAACGCTACTCACTAATGGTGAGCAGAGAGATATTTGTCTTAGTTTTAAATTTTAACAAAAGATAATATACAACTATACAAGTAGATCGGATTTCATCCCATGAATAAAAAAAATGTACTTTTATGATATACAACTTTAAAGCTCTGTAATGAATGAACAATATGATTCTTATAAGACCTCAAATAACAAAATCCGTTTATCGGTTTCAGAGATCTGCGTGGCTAAACAAAAATTTAGCTACAATTGACCATTTTTTTTTTTTTTTATTATAAAAAACTGTTGTATTCATATTTTGTATCTTCTTGATAAACTCTTTGTAGTGTGCTTAGAATCAACTTTCTATATCTCGTATGATGTCATACTTTTTTGAAATTTCAATCATTTGTATGAAACCCGATTTACTTGTATGTTATTATCTTAGATTAAAGCCAAGGCAAATCGATTTATTTTCTCACTATTAGCGTGTAGCATTTTGTTCTGTTTGCTATTCACAACAAGCCGGTAAAGTTATCACTTTGGAACATCAAATTTGTTTTCATTTCAATTATACCGCATACCTACTAAGTGGTTTTTTAAAAATCAAGAAAATAAAACGGATTATATTGTTATGTGTTTTTTCTTGCAATTTGTTTTCCCGAATAGGTACTTAATAACACAATCCTAGGTGGTAAACGGTCAACCACAACCAAGGGGAGGGCTTTTTTTTGTAATAGGATTTCCGAAGTATTCTTTAATCGATTGTCCGACTCATTCGGCGAGGCGCACAACACATTATATTCCGGTATGTTCCCGATAGGTATCGAAATAACATCATTACACGCTTAATTAGACATTTACATCGGTTTTCGTGAGTGTCCAAAATAATAATAATAATAATAATAATCTATTGCCGGCTGTGAAATTGATCGAAACCGGTTGCAGTTAAATAATTGGTCGGCAGCGGCCGGCAAAGAGAAGAAAACACTTCCACACCGACAACGGTGTATAATTTAAATTATAATATTCTTTACCATATACTTGCATCGAGTGTGTGTCTTATAATTTTGTTTTTACATTAAAAGTGTATATATTATGTACGATATTTATTGTAATATATTATTTATTTACCATTCGATCGATCGGTGGCCGGGTAACGATCGACGAACAAAATAAAATAATATTTTCATATATAGTAGAGGCATAGCTGGTAACAAGTCATACACATATTTATTATTGTCTTTATACATTCGGACTTGAGAATCGCAACCAAAGAGTCTCTATTGGCCCAACCTTTTTAAAAAATACACCCTTTCCCCATCAAAGCCGAGAAAACGCTCCTAAAAAAATGTACATATTTTTCAACTTACAATTACGGCGCTCTATAAGTTATATTTTTAAAATAGTCGAATTAATTTCAAAATTTGTATGGAAAATACTTAACACTATAGTTAACCCGATAAACGTTGACAAACTATCATAAACCCTTTCCTCCCCCTAGAAGGGATGGGAACTTTTTCTTTATGGTTAATAAATGAGTGTGTGCATGTAAGTGATAGGACTCAAGGTCTGAAAATGGTAGATCAACGGTAGATCTAGAGTGGGGTGTTAATACATTGTTAAAAATGTGTGTTAAAATAGTTACTAGGTTGCTATTTGTGAATGAACCAACAATTAGTAGCTGCAAAATATTTCCATTATGTTGTTAATGACTACAATGTAATATGGGTATCGACGACAAAAAATTACTATAGACAGACCCTGATCGTATACACTAATACTAAATATACAATTTTAAGCACATTATTGTCATTACAATGCTTCGGTATCGATAGTTTTATTTCTACTGTCTACAGATTCGCATCATAAGCGTTTATTTGAAAATGATCACTATCAGTTATAATAATATTCCTGTAGTCTGCGACCAACCGCTCCCCAATATGCTCCTTCTTCACTATGCCTCGACCCTATACTATTCTGGTTTCTTTTTAAATGTATAAATCCGTAAGCGTTTAAAAATGCTATCCTTTATAGGAAATGCGTATGTATGAATTTAATAGTTCTTTGATGGGATTTCAGTATTGTTCCAACCTAATAAACTGTCATTGATGCTAAAAACCATTTATACATTTATGTAGGTAAATAAAACTGAAATTAGTTGTATGTAAATGTCACTAAAATCTATGAAATGATGACTGTTATATGAATTTTACTTTACTTTTTCTTAATAGTATTCGCACGCCCATCAAATGCATAATTCTTCCTTTAAACGTTTAAAACACTTTAGTTATAGATCCGAGGGCCAATAAGAGAGCGTTCGCTTGTAAAGCCTTTGTATAAAATACTTGTAGAATTTTTTTATCGCTATTTTTGAAATAATTTAAACGACACCGCGTTCTGCCTGTACAGTTTATTTGCCAGTACACGTTATTGCCACCGGTAGCAGATATCACACGGATTCAACTCTGGTTGTGCGTTTATTGCGTGTGCATTCTTAAGTTTATTGCCCATAAAACACACATCAGGTGTCGTCTTGTTCCCAACTCTTATTCCGCTAAGAAAATGTAAGTATTATTCACGCATCGTTTACGGTTTTTTTTCTTAAGCCCGGCTAGGTTGCTAACAACGTACAGCTCTATAGGCTTTTTGATTTAGAATTCGATTCTCAGAGGTGTAATCCCGTCCAAGGATTATGGACGATTTATTACAAATTTTATAGTAGTATGTTGGACGTATACAAAATACAAGGTTAACTTAAATAACCGCGTGCGGGCCTCGTTTGCTTTTAATAATTTATCAGATCAGTGTATTATATGAATATAATTTTTATTATAGCTAATCTGCGCGGTATAGTAAGAATTAAGAAAAAAAAATGATTAATAAATTGTTAATACAATAATATCAAAGTAACTATATTGTTTCAAAGATGATTAAACGTTTAGGTAGTCGAATCTGCAAAAAATAGAAAATACCATAAGATGAACTACTGTAGCCGTTTTATCAGATCAATAAAAGATTAATAATTTAAGCGATGAAAATCCTAAGCGTATAACGGATTTTAATAAAATGGTACAGAAGATTAAAATTAATATTACATTTTCAACGTGCTCTTAAAATGTATGTTAATTATTCTGCTTGTATATTAGATTTTTTAAAATTGTTTTTGATAAAATGCCACCCTCTTTGGTACCGTTTGGGTTCCCACAAATTACATTTTTTCACTTATTGGAGTTGATAAGAGTAAAGTGGGCGTTCAAACTATCGAGGCGGTAAAAAAGTGCTAAAAAATAATGTAATCATATTTGATGTGACCAAGAACCAAAAGGGTACCTTAGAGTGACAATTTTTTTCGAAATTAAAATTTGATCATATATTATTTATCAATTAAACCTTTTCCTATTTGTATTAGTCTCACAATTTCTAATCGATTTTGTTTTTAAAGGGATATTGAATACTACTCGTAGGTCTTGTGTCCTTGTAGAACACATTAAAAATCACTTTAGTTTTGCTCTTCTGTAAAAATTTTATACATTTCACTTATACCATTTTAATTCTTGCGTCGTTTATTTTTTAAGTAAGCAAATATAATTTAATTGATTTCTACTTGAACAAAGATACAAATATTTGGTTTTAATACATGTATTTATTAGAACTAATTAATATAACAAACAAAAATGTATTTACATAACTTTCCAACTAGATTACCGTTTCAAATAATTTGTCATTCTAATTAAAACTTTATTTAAATAGACTTTTATTTTTAATAGTTGTTAGCATTGTTATTTAAATACAGTTTTTCTTAAGTGACTTGCTGTCATCTCATTCTTGATTTCGTTCAACCGTCTCTAACGCACTTTTTCCATTTTTCTTTCTCTTTCCTTCTACATTGATTTCCATTGAACTGACATTACTGCCCTCTCCCGTATCTCATTCTATAATCTCGGTCTATTCCATCCTCTGTACAATAAAACTCAGGAGTAACGCCAAAATATGTTCTCTCTTTATATATATTTGATATTAGCTGATTGACATTTATATAATATATTTTTTAGTCCTGCGTTTTTTTTACTGTTTGCATTATTTTGCACTGTGTAGGTATGTGTTTGCTGAGCATGTGTAAGACGCACCTATACCCTCTCACCCATGTCGCACGTTCTGTACAATCAGAAATGGTCGAGGAGATACCCATATCCGTTGCTCGTGATTTCACGTCTATCTCTCGTTATTATTTTTTTCATTAATTTATACATTTTTTTTTCTTGTTCATTATAATAGTTCTACGGAGGCGGCGGCGGTGTTATTATTATCGTGGTCCATGATCCGTCCGAGACCGGACAGCGTGTTAAGAAGACCAAAACAAAACTGCTCGATGCACACATATACACACATACACACATAGGTAGAAATATACACTATAAACGTTGTTCGCCGAAGGTGGTGTTTGCAGGCGATCGCATTATCCACAAAGAGCCGCGGCCGTGGCGGTGTCCGAGGCCTGTTATTTAGACGAATATACGATGGGACACAAGCTGTAAATAATAATTATATGAGTTTGCGCTCACCGACCGATCTGCCTTACCTACCCTTCCTTCGCCCTCCCCCCTCTCATTCCGACTATCTCTTCCTGATTTCGATCCTCCTCGTCCGACACCTCCGCGTGTACACGCGCCTCAGACTACAGTAATGAAAAAAATAAACACCACATTAGACTGTCTTCAAAAAAAAAAAAAAAAGAACACAAATTTACTTACTGCCCCCTCCGGCTGTTCCCCGTCGATAAAAGCCTATGCATATAAGAAATCCCTAAAATTTAAGATCCCTAGCTCGACTCTAAGTACTTCCTCGCGAATATTTGCATTATCATGGGACATTTTTTTTTTAAATGTTTAAAATTTATAAAAAAGATTATTAATGTCTTGTAATATTTCACGATAAAAATGGTTTTTATCAAATTACAACCCGTTAAAACTAACAACAATTCCTCTAACTTTAACTATAGGGCGTTGCCTAAATTAAATGTATTTTTTCTAATAAAATAAAATTATGTAATACACATTGAGGGGTTAACTTGCTAAAAAAAATGTTACCAAGAAATAGTGAATAAAAGAAGGATTTTCAAGTGTCATATTTTAGCTTTAAGAATCTTTTTTCAAACAGTTTTCAAATATTCTATGTTATTAAAATAGGAAAAAAACTAGGGTCAACTTTACCAAACTACACAGACCAGTATTAATATTTTTCTTAATGTGTCTTAAGGGGGGTCACCTGATGTAATAAGCTTAAAATTAGGCAAATTTTAAAAAAAATGTCGATACCAAAATATAAAACCATTCTTACTGAAATGTTTTATATATATATTCATTGGCTACAAAAAAAAAATAATAATAATTAAGCAACAATAGAATTTATAATCGTGATTAAAACTGTTTTTTTTTTCAATACAATACATTAATTAACAATTTCGATATTAGTGCGATGTGTAAAAATTATTTAAATTATAAGGATAACTTATTTTAGAGTATTATATAATTATGATATTTTAAAATATTCAATATTCATTGTACTATATAAACGGCAGTAAATAGCAGATGTGGTTCATCTCTTTCACCTAGTATCCAAATTTTGTTATTATAGCAGCAATATTTTTAATGTTCCCGATCACATATACTTGAGTACAAATTCCATTGTCAACCTTAGCAGTTTTTATAAATGAACTCGGTCTTCTTAGACTTATGAACAATCCTACTAAACAACATATGTTATGTGTGATAATTTCGTGGTCTGCATCTAAGAAAAAAATGACCAAATTTAGCTTATTTATTATTATTTTTCTTTATTTTCAAGACACACGTGTATAATAAAACAATAGCTCCGTAGTGGATTATGTATTATAAGAAAAGTATTTGTTGTGAATGTGTTGAAACTTTCACGGGTTTAAATATCACGTGGATGATTTTCAGATATATCCGTGTTAATGGTCGTGGTAGGTACTTATATCTACTCTAGCTATAACTTATCAGGTAATTTTTAGGAAAGAAAAATGGTTTAAACAAATTTACATTAAAACCAAAATGCCATAAACACAATTAAAGACCTAAACTGAAAAGATTATATTGTCATTTGTCTATATTATTATGTTACTTCATTAGTGCATGCTAGGAATACCATCTACTCATACTCATGTGTTTATTATTAAAAAAAAAAAAATTGTGTGTTACTGTGATAACACTGAATGTCTGTAATTAATTATTATTATTTTAACATAATATGTATGTTTATGTATGTATGTATGTAAAACGGTAAAACAAATCCATATGAGCATTTAATTGTTACAACGCTGATGAAAGCTTCTATAGTTTCTGTTGTCAACCGTCTTCTGTCTTCTGCTAATTGTTCGAGAGGAACGTATTGATTTCTAAAAAGGAGGTCTGCATAATAATAATATAAAAAAAAATAATTAGTTGCTCTCAAAAGAGTCGTGTTACATTTTAAAGAACTCTAATGTCACCAACTTTTGTATAAACATTTAAAAAGTTAAATTTTTTTCTTAAAAAAAAACGTCCACAAAATGTACATATTTTCTACTTAAAATTACGGCGCTATAAAATTTATTTTAAAGACAGTCGAATTATTTACAAATTTGTATGGAATAATCTTAAGATTATTAAACGGTACTATTAAACGGTATTAGTAGCAAAACTAGTTGGACAAGTAGAATCACCAAGGGCCTACCGCAAGGTTCAATTGTTTTCCCCTTTCTGTTCAACTTGTACATTGGCGATTTACTAAACAAGACCTCTAAAAAATGCGTAAATGATTGTGATTACCTTCGTTCCTCAGAGTATCTATGATATCTGTAACGAAAATATTAAATAATTATGCGATTAAAAAATGTATAATATTTAAATTAAAAAAATTGTCCATATGAAACAATTAAATTTCATAATCACTTCTGCCTAATGCAATTTTTACATCACTTTGCACTTGCCGCTGGCTATGTACTTGCACTAGAATTCAAAACAAAATAAATTTTAGCCTACATAGTATTATGATTGAAATAAGTATGTGAATGTTTTCAATATATATATACATATTTATTTATTGATAATATATATATATATATATATATATATATATATCTGTGGCTTGGGTCTAAAAGGGCCAATCTCACTTTTTGCAACTTTCGGAAAATAAGCTTTGAAGTTTTTAATTTCCATTAGGCTCTATGTTAATTTTTTTACCAAACTCTTCATAAGTAATTTATTTTTTGGCTTTAGAGTGTGATTTTATCACAGTATATAAAGGATGTTTCAATTTTTGCATTTAGCGGACTAACTTTATGCAAATATTTCCATTTTTTCATTTTATTTGCTATAAATTTGTGAAAAACGGTCTGATCGAGTGAATATTTTTATCAAATATTTATTAGGCATGCCTCTTTTAAAAATTATTCTCAGACCAAAATATAATACCACTTCTTTCCTAAAAGTTGGGTTAGGCTGTACTATTATAGCTACAGATTAAATTACTATAGTAAGTCTATACAAATTACTATTTAAATATCATACTATTATTAGTTTCATATGTTCATACACACAGAAAAGTAAGCTGTGGCCTGTGACGTAAAGAAACTATATGTTTTTTTGTTAGTCAACAGTTGTAAAAAGCTATTACTCATTTTACAAAGTATAAACAACCATTTATCATGGTAAAATAAAGATACCAATAATTTTTTTGTAGGGCTTTTAATTTAATAATAAAATTAACATGAATTACATCAAAATAGTCAAATAACAATACAAATAACAATATCAATAATACACTTATAATAGATGAATAAGAATCATTATTTGATAAATCGTATTAAACACATACCTTTGTCGACAACCAGTTTTGGTTAATTACTTTTCAAGTTACTAAAGTTTAAAATTGATGACAGGAGGAAAGGTGGAGTGTGTAGTATTACTTTTATCTGCGTGCACTACACTACCACACTCCTCTCCCTTTAAAAGTAATTAATTTAAAATGTTTATTTTCATTATATTTTTACATTGTCCTGCTTGAACATTACTATTTATATGAAATGTATAAACTTAAAAACGATGGCATTTTTAATTTGTAAAAAAAATTGACAACCGGATTTTACTTAATAAAGTGACGTACATAATAAAATAGACTATATTATCACCGTCACGACCTTCGGTTTATAATTAATTGTTTATTTTGCTCGGTGTTTTATATAATAATGATAATTATATTCAAGGTGATTACTGTGCTATAATATTTTTAATTTGACGTAGAGTTGGTTAAAAACAAAAATTCATATTTTTGTTAACACTCATGCATACCCTAGCGCCTAATTATTTTGTTGCCGTATACCATATACACAATATGTAAAGCATTTTATTTTTCGTTTAGGTAGCAATTCTTGATTTCTATGTATAATCTATATAATTTTGAAATTGTTGAATTTAAAAATGTATTATCGATTCTGTGATAGTACTTCCTGTATATTATAAATAAATTGTATTTGTGTAAAAAATAAAAACAATTATTATAGGTGTACTGGTTTTGTGTAAAAACAAAACAATTAAAAAACCATGACGTTTGTGTAGGCATGTAAATCTGACCAAGCCAAGTTCCAGCAGTTGGACATGAACCAATTCAGCCGATTTTTCTCACCCTCATAGTTCTGTTTAACCTTAAGATGAGCTTTTGAATTTTGAAACATATATTATACTTGAGTAGTTTAAGACACCGTAAAAAATTGAGCCTCTAAAGCTTTTCGGAAAGGGAGAATTTCAAAGTTTGCATTTACAGCTGGCTGACTGATTAACTTATCATTAGAATTATAAGGCACTTTCCTTTAAGACAACAACGTGAAAAATTGGCACAAAGTTAGATCTTATAGTGTAGACAAAGGAAAAAATCTGAAAATTGAGCTTTTCTCAAATTTAGTACCGTTTTAGAGAGGTTAGTTCTAAAAGGACGTTCAATCGACATACATAATGCCTCTAGTGCGCCTCTTAAAAAACCAAGACGACGCTCACGATGATACAACCAGTAAAAAGGAACAAAATCTCTAACAAAAAACTAAACTTAAAAAAAGGGCCATGTTCCAGACCACCTCCCAAAAAAAGTCAGCCTATCAAAATAGTTATAACTACATTGTGACCAAGGCTGCTCTTTCTATAGTCTATATCCTCATTTCTTTCCTACTTTTATGAGCAATACTGCACTTTTTATTAGTGCTAAATACTTGACCAATTTCCGAAAAAACCATAAAACATTATGTGTGCTGTTATAGGAGTTACGTGGAAGGAGAAACTTCAGAAGATAATAAAAAGTAGGTTTAAATTAACTTTACTAGAATTTTTTTAACGTTTAACAGAATATTAATATGGGAGTTCTGATGTAAATTAAAAATTGATTGTGCACAATTATTGCTCCAACTAAATAAGGTAGATTTTTCAATTTAAGCATAAATTCATCAAGTCTTACCTAATAAATATTAATGTACCTACATATTTAACATAAAGAAAATTAAAAGTTCCAATGCAAATCAGCAGTGGTCCCCTCGATTATAATAAAAATAATATTAGTAGTTTTGAATCGTTTCAAAACGATTTGTTGAAGTACAATAAAAGTATTATCTTGCGGGTTCAAAAACCAAAAACAAGTGTTTAAATTGTTAATACTTAATAACAGCATACGTTGGGCCAGCTGTGAAAAAACACGTAGGAAAACAATGACTTAGAATTTTTCAAAAACCAGTATAATACAATAATATACTCACTTAATGTTTAAAATTGAATGTAAAACGAGTCGCATATTACAAAATCGACGTCTTCGACTTAAGTGAAAATATTAAAAGCTTCAAAATATACTAATTTTGTTGCTGTTTATGCGGTAGATATGTTTCCTCGACATTTAGAGATGATTTCAACAGTAATGTTGCAATGCGTGCCTGTCACGTATATGGATGTATACGGAAAAACTAGCACATAGCTATATTCTTGGTTCAAGCAGTATAGTAAGTTGATGAAAATCGATACAGGGTACTCTGTCACAGTGAGACCGAAATTGTCAAAAAAGAAAACGATTGACTATCCGGGACAACTTCGGCATGCAGTAGACAAACTATACCATCAACTAATATGTTGTTACACGTTTGATATGCTTCATTATATGAATGTACTGGGGCAGCTTTTTTCGGAGAACGGTGAAAAAGAGTTGGTTGGACTAATAATCGATAGTGAACACCATACCGTTATTTATCTACACCAAAATTACATTATTATGTTGAACGTAATGTACAATTTCGGTAAGATCGACTTCGTGGGTCCGATATAGATCGTTTATAATATATTTGTGAAATATTAAAACTTTATTTAAACGACCACTGGACTGTTAATCAGCGATTAATACTAATGCACGATAAGCAAAAATGCAAGACGCAAAACTAGTACAACTACCAGGATCCAAGTATACATACGAAGGGTCCAAGTATTTTAACCGTTTAGAAGCAGCCCATTAGAATCTAGAACATACAAAAGTTGGCTTTAAAGCAATGTTGGAAAAATCAATTTTAAATGATTTAACAAACTCGATTATCATTTGTTAATCGACACTTCTTGTCAACTATACTTTTCTGGCAAGGTCTTGCGCTTGGAGACCATTTGGGATGAAAAAGACATCGGAAGGCATTTGTTTGTCGACTTCGCGGAGCTGACTGGATGGGAAACAAGGTACTCTCGAATAAAAAATGCCTATAAAAATAAACAATTAAACTCGCTTCAGGAAATGATCGAAGCCATGGCGAAATCACAAAGTCTGTCTATGAATTTAGTCAAACTTATAATATTGTATAACGTTAGGAAACATTTTATGTTAATTAATTTATCTTTGCCTCTATCGGACAACAAAGAACAACCCCACTTAGACTATGGGCCAATCACGGCGAGACCATAAAGCAGATAGCTAGATCTATTGAAGCAAATATAGATTATTATAACTGGAAAAAAGATTTAGGATTGGCATTTCTCTCTTATCTGAGTAAATTGCCAATGTACAGTTTAAAAAGATATTAAAATAATGTCTATCAGCAATATACGGATGAAATTTATTTCAACGTTTTTGGATATGATAAGCAAAGCTTACGAGGGTCTCCGGTCTTGTCTCAAAGTAATACATTGCAGACCGACTTATGGGTTTTTAATGATATTAGTGAAAATTATATGGAAGTGGAATTTTTTCATTGAATATGAAATAAGGTATAACAGATCCTTTGAAAAAATATCAAGGAATTTTATAGATTTAAGAATACATTTTTTTTTAGTTTGAGAAATATGGTTATAGATTTTAATGTTATTCGGTCTTTTATACATTTTTTAGATGAGTTTTAGGAGATTTTGACTGTAATATATAATTGTAAGACAGCATTAATACTATACAGCGTTTAATTATAAATGTGCACCAATAAACAAATTGTGTTAGTAATGTAATTCAAAAACAATTTGTATAACAAGTATTTTATACATTTATACACAAACATAGCTATCATATTTTTTAATTTTGTATTGGAATTTTGCAACAATTGGTTACGTTTTAAAAATTACAACTATTGTGGAATTTAAGCTAGTCTAACTTGCCTGATATTAATATTTATATAATTCAAATTAGGTACATTGTAGTGTATATTGATTTTAAGCTTGTTTTCTATTGAAATTATTGCATTTAGATCTGAACGCACGGCGCACTGCCAGGCCTAGTTACAGTAATACATGAATTAATTCACCCAGTTTTCTCAACCGTAATGCTCTGCTTTCTCTTAAGATGGACTTTTAAAATTTGAAACCTATATTAAGTCTAAATAGCTTAAGTCACTGTAAAAAATGAGCCCTTAATATTAAACCTTAAAAAACGGGAGAATTTTAGTTTGAAATTTTTGTTACTATGGCCGACTCTGGAACTTGACTATTTTTAACGGTTATTTTTTTGTCGAGTTGAAATTTTTCCAAAACAATTGGCGGTAGATGCATTGTATATATTATTTAGTTTTAGATCTCTGTAAAGGTAAAACTGAAAATAGTTTTGTTGTAGGTCAACATTATGTACCTATACAATATACTTACATATATTTATTTTAATATTGTAAATATTGTTTGAGCGATAATTGAAATTCTTGAATAACGTATGCGGTAACAGTAGGTATTGTAACAACAGCTTAAGCATAATGCAAAGGATATGCTATTTGTATTCCGTTCGTGTACAAGGAGACAAAAACTATTCATCTGCGTTACATTGTGCCCGTCGCTTTCTTCTTGATTGGTTCATTTGGATACAGCAGCACATTATAGTACTGTTATCCTGTGCACAGTGGCTTTACCACTCATCTACTCACAAGCGGTCACGGTACTTAATCGATTTCGTATGGATACATGACAGTAATGTTGGCCACCCCTTGACGATATTGACTGGGTTTTTTTTTTGTTATTAGGATTAACGCCCAAAATGTACATCAAACTGCGTCCACAGAGTATTTGGTATTACAGCATATAGTAATATAAGTCATTTGATATGCCTTAACGCTCGTGACAGCAGCTATGCATCCATATCGTGTTGAATAATATTGAATTTTCCATTGTACACGTCATATCTTAACAATATGATCAAAGACATGTTTTGATAATAGTTATGTGATTTGATAAATAATATTATACGTTTAAATAGCCCAGCACAATATGGATGGGCCAGCTTCATAAACATAATACAACATATGTGTAAGTTGAATAAAATAAACAATAATATATATGCTCTCATTTAGAAAGAACACCATAATTTCGATAACAAAAAATAATTTTTCTTCAAATAAAAAATGGTTTTCCGCTTAAAAAAGCACTTACAACCTATTTACATAATATGTTTTAAAATGATTCGAATAGTTGAATTAGGAATTCTCCGAATAATTTTTCAAAAGTCCTGTCCATTTTACCCCTTTGGACGTAGCTTTAAGTTAATTTATTGTAAATTCACCATTAACATAAATAGAAATGAATTCCAGACTTGCTGAAAGTTTAAAATTTGGGACGAAAGGTGGAGCGCAGTAGAAATGATAAACTTAAATAACTTTAAAAGTAATTGTCCAAAACTGGTTATCGACCAGTCGACATTTTTAGCAAATTATTCTTAATTTATAAAGCCTATTAAATGTATACATTCTCGTTTAAGTTTCGAAAAATAATTTGTAAAAAAGGTAAATATTTAGTAATTGTTTAGTATTGTAAAACAACATAGACAAAAATGTTTTCAAAACGAACTTTGCAATTGTTTTCGTCACTCCGTATACGTTAGTTATTAATTGATACGTTATAGCCATTAATGTTTCTTTTGGCTTGGAGTCTACCAAAAATTGACTTCAGATTAATATAGTAAAAATAAAATAAAAAACCTATTTTATTTAGTATAAACCTCCGGGCCAAAGTCGAATGGGATATGAAATATGGATTTGTCGACGAAGCGTGTGCACCACCGGGGCCGGCCGTGGCAGTTCGGTAGGGTGTGTGCTATTTTCATACAGTGATTATATTTAAAAATGTTTTATTATTGTTATAGACAATTTGTAACATGCCCGCAACCCTTATAATATTGTATTCGGCGAGACGGCAACCTAACTGCTATGATAATTTCACGCACCCTTTCACACGGGTCCGGCCTTAGATAAATTGCCACACAGCGTTATATACCTATATATATATATATATAAATGTATATTGAAACATACACATTTATGTAAAACTCCAAACTCGGCAATATATAAATATATACATAGAATATATATATATATAAAAAAGTTTTTACACGTTATAATACCAAAGGTCGTACAGTTATATAATATATAATATGTATATTATTTTACTGCGTTTTTTTTCTCGGTGTGCGCACTAACCGTGTGAGTATAAATCTCAAACTCGGAAGAGGCGACTTTATTTTTTTATTATTACACTATCATACATGTTGTTGTTATTATTATTTTTGATGCACATACACGACCGAAGAGGGTGTACCGCAGTAACTGCACGGCTATATTATGGCTGTCGAGATTCCGCCGAAGAGGGATAAAATAATAATAAAACAAATTATAACAAGAGAATTAAACGCAAAACCCCGTAAACGTATTGTAATGGTCATAAAAATAAAGTCACGTTTTATTTTGTCCCAATAAAAATATAATCTTTCAAACGACAAGTCGCAATTATACGACAGTAAAAATAATAATGCATAACGAGAACAATTATTAAAATGATAAAACGAGAAATATTATGTATAAATTGTAGTATTATGATGGCCAATAACAGTAATATTATACATATGTGTGTGTGTGTGTGCCAAGAGACCTTGTTGTATTTCGTTAAACTTCCATTTAACTACAACGAGTTAAGAGAAACGTTTTTATACCGTCGCAAAATCCGCTGGGAAAGCAAATCGTTCAAGTTGCCAAAAGTATAATCAAATTCAAAATCCAAAAGGCTACCTAATTGACCAAAAAAAAATAATATCAATATTGTAAATATTATACAAATAGAAAGTATTATGACGCTCCTTTTATATTGTCATATCTTTATTTATTTACCAACAACATAAAATGGAGATGTAAATGCTTATTTTAGTCTAAGTACACAAATGATTAGTGTAAGGTTAAGGTTTTCAAGACGATAAAAATGTTATGCTTTTGTAGCAATAATTGTATGCTAAATTTTTGCTTAAAAATAAAAGTGTAAAATAATTTTCAAGGTCGGACTGCAGACAAGTGTTAAAATCAAGTCGATACTAAATGCGTGCAAACGTTTTACACATTTTCAAACACATTCGATAGATATTCACATTCGAATATTATACATAATATATAAATTTCGGTATTAGGATAGGTATGCACGTCAAACAAAAAATATGTGTTAAAAAAGTGAAAGAAAAGATGCAAACACACACAAACACTACACGTGTAGATAAACACCGAGTAAAAATAAAATCTTATTTTTTTATTTTTTCACTTTCCTTGCTACTATTATTGCCTACATAACGACACCGGACGGTTAGCGAAAAAGACAAGGACGAATGATAATCATAATAGCAATAATAATATGTATAACGGCTATAAAAATTTTAAAATTCCTCTACATACTTAATCTCTGGAACGTGCACCTGTTCTGGTCGGCTATATGAGCGTTTATTATTTTATGTTTTAGCCCATAAACCTTTGCCAATACATCACTATGCTTTGTCATATACCAGCCGTGACACACGTTAGTCCGTGCACGATAAGTCGTACTGCATAAGATGAGAATATAATATATATATATATATATATATATATACATTATATATAATATAAAATATATATAATATAATATAATATATATATATTTCTGTTTTGTTTTTATGTTTCAATATAAAAAAAAAATGTCAGTCGCCCGTGCCATTAAAATACATTCCTCACAATAGTCTAGCCATTCGAAAAATTGCACACTCTGCCGACGTATAGTACTACTTATAGTAGAGAAGTAAGATGTACATGTTGTATTTTAGATAACGTCCCACACAACAATATTAGAAAAAATGTATGTAAATATTTTCTACATGTTTTGTTTCAGTTTTGCAGGGGAATCAATATAATTATATAATATTCATTTGAGATAAAATATTATCATATTTTAAAATATTATTTCGTATAAATATGATATGTAATATTACACTACATTTACAAAATGTATAAAACCAGTATAGCATGTAGGAAAACAATTTTCTATTCGAATAAATTGTGAAAAAAATATTCTAATAACGTTTTATTGGAATAAGAATTTGCCCAACTCTGTCTATAAAATTAAACACACCTGCAACTTATTACCTACTTATTATAATGTAGAGTTTAAATAGTTATGACATTACCTATTTATTCGCAATAAAATGGTAGAATAAATTAGCTACAGCGCATTAGCACGTTTATTAAAACGCTTTTTTTATGGGATGAGTAATAAAAAAACTTTTGAGTTAAAAACCAAAACGTGTTTATTTATTTTAATTTGTTTCACAGGTTATGTAATCGAGTCGATTAAAATGTAGTTACATGTAGGTACAATAACTAACTTCTCGGTGTCTAATCAGCGGCTCAAACACAGTGTAGGTACAATATACGGCGTGTATTCGATTAAACGGGAAGTAAGGAAATTGTTAATATTTGAATAGTTATTAGGTATAATATTATGCCAACACACATTTTGCCGGTCAATTACGAACGGAGGTGTACAAATATAGTAATTTGTTGCGTTTAAAAGTCCACCGACCGACAGATGGTAAACTGGTTTGATAATATTATAATATATTGTTTCTTTTTCGGGCAAAGATGTATATCCTTTACCTATGTAATTATGACCGTCCGTTTATATGTTATTATAATTTCTTTTTAGCGTCAGCTATTAAACCAAAAGTTATTAAACTGTTATATATATATTTTTTTTTTTTTTTGTAAATAGGCCCATGCATCCACATTATATATTATACCAAGCGGTCCTTACCGGGTTGCTGTTTATTAGCGATAGATCACCACCATAATATGTTCCAAGTCGATTCGAATTGGCGTTGTTCATAATATTATCATCGCAATGTATACTTGCATATATATATATATTTATTTATATGTATGGAAAGTTTGGCGCATATCATTTAATTTGAACTTATTTAAGTTCAACTGAATTTTGGTTTACACCGTGGTTCTGATAGTCATCCAAAAACATAATATTGTATTTTTTTTTCTAACTATACACACACTGTAATAATACCGCACGGGCATGTTGTGTAAATTAATATGTATTTTTATATTTTTATTGGCTATTGTACCGCTATCTTACATCGTGTTTTTCATTGTTTGATATGTGAATTATTGGTTTTAATAATAATTAATTAACACGCACGTGCAAACACTTTCCGGGAAGTATATAGTTGTACTTATATTATATACCTAAATATTATTATCTACGGTACATCCGACAGTATATTAGGCACATAACATGACGATACGCATTAAAACTATAATGCAGTGCGTTTGTAACGTGTATAAATCATTTTTTTATCGACGCCATCGGTTTTTTTTAAAAAAAAATTGTCTGCGTGTCCCTCGTTTTTTATATATATATAATATTGTCCGCTGACATTGTCGACGTTTCAGTAATCGCTATTGTAGAAAACATAATATAATAGCGAAAAGCAAATATAACTATACATTAAAGCGTAATGCTACCATAGGGAATACATTATACAAAATATAGATACAACATTATTAAAAAATAATAACTGGTTAATAGGAAATAAAAAAAATATTTCATGCGCCGGTTGGCTACCGGTGAATTATTGTCTGGTTAAGTTATCTAGATAAAAATCACTCATCTCTTTTCTTATTTATAGATAAATTTTGTATAATTACTTGTATTTAAAGCGTTTTTTTTTTTTTTGGTTTTCCTTATTTAAAAAAAGGTTAAGAACATGAAAATTCAAACGCTCACTTATGTTAAAAATTGACTACATATGTATGAAATTAAAAACATGTTCTCATTTAAAAAAAAACCAAGTCCATATTTCTTTTACGTATAAGGAATGAAGGTAAAAATTGTAATTGAAAAATATAGTAAAATACGAATATAACAAGACGTATAGGAAAAAATTTTTTTCAAAATATTCATATTTTTCGAGAAAACTAGTGTCTTACATCAGATAGATCACCCTGTTAAATTTTAAATGTTTTATTAATTATTCATAATATAAGGTTTCAACTATTTATTATGTATTTAGAAGCATATAATGCGATTCTAAAAGGTATATCGGTTGGTATTTTTAAGCAATTCGTTTTTAACACTTTTAAAACATGATTCCGAATTCGTATGAAAATAATTTTTAAACTAATCGAACTATAGTTTAAAAAAAATGTTTTCTTTTTGCTACCCTGTCCACAATTAAAAATATGATCTTATATTGATTTCACTATACAAATGGATCTTACAGTATTTTAACTGCAATTTTATCAACGCAATTTCCACAATTATATAATTATTAGGTAAGTTATTTAAGCTATTATATTTTATACAATATGCTGATAAACTTCAATCGTAGATACTATTTTTTTATCACCAAACACTTATACAGCCACAGTCTGCGTTCCTGCGGTTTGCCAATATATATTAACACACGGCTTTATACATAATATGACATTTTATTTAAGCTAAGTATATAAGACTTGATAAGTTATCTTATTGTATATAGAGAAACATTAGAGGCCACCGATTTGCAGCCACGGCGAGTCTCTTGGACACCCGGTAACCAGAGGTAAACTTAAACTGTAGGTGTATTGTGGTTTTTTGATACCGTTATATATGTATATACCTACCCTCCATTACGGGTGTTGGTAGTTTTTTTACAATTTATTTTTATTATTATCATTATTTCTGCTGTATATTATACAAACGTTGTACTGTGCCTATATACTGTTATTAACTCGAGGCGACGGTGTCTTTACAAATATTTGATTTGGTCGAAGGGGCTGCACGGGTGAAATCGTAAACTTCCAACATTTTCGGCGCAGACGCGCGATAATAGCAGTGGTCGGCACTTCGGGGGCGTTTGGAAAAAAAAACACCTTTGCCGGCCAAATCGACGGCGCACTCTTTACCGTTATAATATGTTATTACTATAATATACTTAGGTAGGTATATATATATATATATATATAATGTCAGGACACGAACCCCTACACAACAGCAGCATCAAGCTATAATATAATATATATAAATAGGGATGAGGCCGGAATGAGACGGCGGCGACTTATGTACTCTCAGTAATTGCGCTCAGCACTTCATACACACACACACACACTGTCGGTGTCAATAATTATTACCCAAAGGTGTTTGGATTGTTTTTTTTTTTTTTAATATAATATAATATAGAACGCCTCCGGGTGTTGAATCAAGCCGGAGAGGATCCCACATAAGAGGCTGGTGTTTTTTTTTTCTGTTTACAAAATATTTATCCGCCGCCTTCGTATCGTTACCGGTTCTCCGGGCAGATACCTATACATATATATATATATATATATATATAGCGGACACGAGGTAGGTACACACGTGTATACACATCAAGCACAACGCACATGCGGGTTTCATTATTAATATTATTATAACTTACAAGAGATGTGTTTTTTTTTTCATACTATACATATTATTATAGGTACGTTTTGCCGTTGTTGTGTTTAATGTGTGTGTGTGTATACACGCCGGTGTGTTATTTGATCAGATCGGAAAATGGCCGCCGGTCAAAGCCGACACTTAAATAAAAGGACTACACACACACACACAAACCATGCGAGTGCTATCCTTCTCTTTGCGGCGGGGTGTACACAGCTGCTGCCGAAGTAACACGATCCGGGCACGCCCCTTCTGGTTATTACTCTGATCCGCCGCACAATCCGTTGGACGTGTAAATATTTTTTTATCTTTTTTCGCTCCCATTATTATTATTATTATTATTAGACTGCGTACGAGTATTTTACATCGTATTTTATGGTATACCTAATGGTTATATTATTTCCACCACCCCAACCCACCCCCTCCCACAGTTTCCCCTATCACAGCCCTATCGGCTTGCAAGTTTGCCTGACCCATAGCGAAACAACGACTGACCTCATCTGCCGTAAAAATATAAAATTGATATCATTACTGCGAGCGGTATCGGTACTTAGGTACATACATTTGCAAACGTGATGCGTCGTTTGCCACGATATTATCACAGGTATTTAAAACAACCGGATAGTGCACTTCATAGTAAAACAATAGATTTTCAAAAACCGATTTTTGGGTAGGGCCCAGGGGAGCTATAGAGTGACTGAAGCCTCCTCTCTTAAGGCCCCTGGATACCGACCGTTTTTTTCAGCCAAAACACATCATTTTTTGTCCACCGCACAGGGTGAACCACTGATCCGATAAGCAATCTAAAAACAGATATGAATTTGACATGAAGTTTACTTGAGATCGGTCAGAGCACTTTTTTCAATTTTTAATTTTAACCATTTCCAAATTTGGTTTTAAAATTTAAATTTTTATAAAATGTCCAAACGTGTTTTATGCGTAGTAGGAATAAGATATCAAAAAAGTACGCTGCCCGATCTCAAGTAAACTTCATGACGAATTCAAATCTGTTTTTAGACTACTTATCGGATTACTGGTTCAGCCTGTGCGATGGACAAAAAATGTACTATTATATTAACTAAAATGGCTTTTACTCATAGACAAAATGATTTAAATTATAAATAATACCATGAAGCTCATATAAATTAACCGGTAAATTAATTAACATGGTCGAAATATAATAAAACCACTTTTTTCTTAAATATTGTCTATACAAAACTGCTTAAAAATGGTCGGTATCCAGGGGCCTTAAGAACTTGATTTTTTTTTTACTAATCTTTTTCGTTTATTAACTATGATGTTATGTACTATAATGTCACATTAAACCATGGTTACAATCTATAGGCACGAACGACTGACCAGGTATCAGGAAAACTTTATTATATGTCTTTGACGGCACGGCATTCTGTAATGACTTTTCGACAACTGTACTCTTATATTCCAATTATTACTCTAGAAGAATTGGAATAATTAATGTCTGACTCCGTGACTGTATGTAGGTAAAGTAGATCAATATTCAAAAGTCAAGACATCTTTAAAAACAGTAAACTCATAATTTTAGCATTATTGTGTAGCAGTAACAATTTGTAATCAACAACAAAATTTGTCTTCGATAAAGTGTAAAAAAATATATTATGATACGATTAAAAAACCAATTTGTTGTATTAAAAAAAAACGAGATCCAAATAATTAAAACAAATAGGTCTAACATTAAAGGCGTTGGTAAAATCTGTTGCACCACTAGTATGAACATGATGCAAGGCATAATATATTAATTGTATTTAACTATAGTATTATTATAGTCAACACAAATTATTGCGACCTCGTCTTGGTTAAGCACCCAATGCAACGATAATTAAAACGTGGGCCTTGACGGTTCTTTTAATTAGAGGTGTTTATTAAACGGATGTTTATTATAGTATGTAGTAAGCAAATAATTATAACACCGCAGTGTTTCATTAATAATAATTGTTTCGATAACGCTGTTTACTCTGACTGATCAAAAACGTCTCGTCTGTGGAATTTATGCAAGTATAATAGTACTATATTCGAGAACGTCATTCCTTCATCGACCTACACGATATATGCAACCGACAAGTATATTATATGCTTACATTAGATACATATATATTATATATAGTACCCACTGGTGGATACCTTAACCGTTTATCCTATATATATATATATCTAGACGGGCCTGATTAAACGGCACGGCGGCGATTGACCCGCGTTTAAATATGTATACATATAGTAAAGTACGCAGAGCAAGTGTATATTTTATTATAATAACATAATATAAATAGCGATTTAGTGCCGAGATTAACATCGACTTAATGGCCGAGTGTCACGTGCTAAGGAAGGCCGGAGTCTCAATAATATTATACCTAATCACACATGTCGATTGGACGGACAGCCGGATCGTTATCGACGGGAAAAAAATATATTATAATACACACACACACACACGTTGGTTTACATAAGTGTTAGCAATATGTATGTATAATATATTATGATAGTATGACCGTCGCCCATTTTAAAATAAAAATAAAACTATAACAGTATTTAAATAAATGCGTTGGTACACACGTTTGAACGCTTCCACGATGGCTTTCCAGAATATATTAGGTATACTATTACAACATATTATACCTGTACGGTCGACAGGCTTTTTGCATTTTTAATGAGCTTACAATATACATTTATATATAACGCGTTATATAGGCACGGCATTATCGATATCACATAATATTATTATTGTTATACATGACGACTGAACGTCAATGTAGGTACCTACATGCATATATAGTTATGTATTGGGACTCGGATAGGTATTAGTATTATTATGTATACATTTTTTTGTACCCGACACGTTTATAATATGATAAAAAAAAACTGATGTCACGATCAGACGTTTCACACTAATGGATTACACGGATAATATTATACCTACAGAGACCGGATAAGTTTAAATAGGTGAATACAGCTGATGTTATTACAACTACTTAAAGACGTATACTACACGTGTATGCCTAAGTGTACACACATTTTATAAGCGATTACAAAAACAGATTTTGTTAATATGTAAAACCTCTTCTTTCATCGTCCATGTCCATTCCCCATCCACGTCTCCTTCTATTCGGTCCACGGTTCTATCTCTCAATGTGTATCTGTACGTTCTGCACTATATCTCAAACCAACCACTCTCTTTTCCCTCGCTATTCGAGTGCCTCCAAAAACTACTACATTTTACATTCATCTCTTTTTATTCAATATATTATGTGCTTAATACAGCGTATTATCGTCTCAAAATAGTTTCATACAAAATGTCCTTTTACTTTAAACGGTACCTTTATCTATCTTATATCTTCACCCACGCAGCTGCTTCACAGTTCGTCCAAGCGGGTATTTAGGAGAGTGCCATAGGGGTTAAAACGATTTCAAATTTGTTTACTGAAGTCATGAAACATGATATAAATGTAGTCGTCTAGGTTGTTTTTGTTATCATAACACACGAGTTAAGAAATAAAGGCCTTTTTAATGCAAAATATAACTTAGTTTTATTTGTTCCGTCGGATGTATAATTTTACCGTTGGGTACCAAACAGTTAAAGATATAATATTGCGGGGGAAAGGAGGAGTTAGAGTGGGCACATACCCGGGGCGGCGAAATTAATTTAAAAAATGTAATGAAAAAAAATATATACAAACGCATTATACGCTGATAGACTAAATGCACTGGCAATTCTAGACATTGTATCACAACTAACTCTTAAAATTAATTATATTGATAAAATTGAAGATTTCGCTAATAATCAAGCAAGGAAAAATTTACATTTAAAAAAAAAATGTTATATTATTAAATATTGTATTTTATTATGTTAATTTTTTATATAAAAGTTTTACAAAAAGCAAAACAAATTCAAATTGGAATGGTTTAAATTTTACAAAATAAATGGTTGTAGAAATTATTTTATTTTAACAATAATGTTTTTTCGAAAATAATTAGTTTGATAAATTAATATTAAACTAAATAAGTATTACTGTTACCTCCAAGCCCAATGTCATATGTAAACAAATTAAATGAATTATTATTAATCATGAGTAGTGACTAATGAATGTTTTTTTTAATTGGATGTCTACGATTATTTTTATTTCAGACATCGAAGTACAATTTATTAAAATTAGTTTTTAACATTATTTCTTATTTTAAGTATTAATACCTACAGGTATTTTTTAAATTTTCCGTACACAAACAATGGGTGTAAAAATTCAAAAACCTTGGGTACCTACTAATGATTAAAAGCATAATATGTGCGTGTTAAGTGCAGTAAAAATTTTAAAATAAACTTAATTTAATCAGTTATCTAATTAGTTGATTATTGAATTAATTATGAAATTAGCTAATATTCATACGTTAATAATTGTATTAAATTAACACATTTTTAAATTAAATTAAATTTTATATTTTTACTTGGCTAACTAGTTTTTGGTATTTCAACGCGTTTTTTTAAACTAAAATTATCACCTATACAGGTGATTTTTTTATAGTGAGCCACTCCAATATCTCGTAGCATTTAATTAGTGATTACATTTTTCTTTTGTATTGTGTTTTAAACAATTTGGTGTTAATAACTCACACGTTTTTATGTTTTTAACCCCATCCCAACTTGGTTTTATTCATAGCAACTTTTTAAACTTGTATGATAATGTATATATTTTATTAACTTATCTGTAATATTGCGCTCCTGCATGCAATTTAATGTGGAAATTGAAATCCATAAAAGTAATAGGTTATAATATTTTTGGCAATCGTCCTATCCTATATATCCTACGTGCAGTGTCAAAACAATTTATTGATTTCAACACAAATCATATTAATCTTTGCTGTTATTTGTTTTTTGCGATTATTTTTTCGAATGACAATAATTCAACTTTTGTCTAGTTTTTATGACCGTGACACGTAAGTATGTAAATTAAGTAGTATAATATTATATATTAAAGGTAGAGGTACCTAGCGTGACTTCGGTAGCTCGAATAATATATCAATTTTGGCATACGAGTTGTATATATACACTGGATGGTTTTACTCAAGTATAGACATATGACTGGTTTTTTATACGCCCGGAATAAATAAAGTAATAAATTATTTGTAAAAAACGATAGCTTCCATATATTTGGATTTCACCTTCTGTGATACTTGTACACCTACACTGCGAACCACCTCGACATTTTTGTGGTACTCGTTTAAGTGTATATCATGTTTATACAAGTGATATTATAAAAATAGGTAGCTGCGGTAGGTACGCACATCGAAATAGGTGCATAATATATTGAAATTGATGGTTTTTGTGCCGTTGTTTTGGGATTTAAATAGAAAACTATGCGTACAACTATACTGACGCGATCAAGGTCTGAATAGAACAATAGTTAGAATCATTTTTTATTATCATTCGCGATGGATAGAAAAAAAGAAATAAAAAACTAAAATATTTGCAATCACACGAGTTTGAACCGAACCGGCTTGTACGTTTTGTTGAATTAATAACAATAATTTAACGTACTCAATTAACGCTCAATTATTATTATAATATAAAAGCTTAAAAAGCGTGTCCGTAACACACAAAGTGCCTACATTATAATACATGCGAGCCCGTTGTGTGTATTAAATCAATTATTTTTGTTGTGTAAAAGATCCAGCCATCCAGGCTAGTGAGTATTAATATACCTACAAGTGAAAAGCCACACACGATAATAATTGGCCGGTAAAAGCACTGTATATTATATTTATGTTACGGGTCACTTAACTTGCGGCTTAACCGGACGGATGGCGAATCCGCATGTAATTATTGTATAAAAAGAAAAAAATAATATACCTAATAATAATATGCTGGCCAACTCGATATCAACGAACCCGCGCAGGCCTTGGGAAACTCGGAGAAAATAAAAAATAAATCATTATTTTTCTCAATAATCTGATGTCGGTTGTGATTAAGAAAAAAAATAATAATTTGCGCACATATATTATATGTATAATGATATTATTATATTATGAGGACCGTGAGGTTAAACATAATTTTTATAAGATTTGTGCAAATGATGGTCATTTTAAGTACCTGCATATACATAAACAACGTCTTATAAATTAATTTGTTAGCATATATAGAAGAGTCTGTAAGTATTATAATTATAAATTCAACCCGTACACTTCATATACTTACACATCAATGACGTGCACGTAAACCGTTTTTAATGAACCAGTTGAACAAATAATAATAATAATATAATCAAACTAGTTTATAATATAAAATATTATAACCCACTTTAATCATTATACTTTTATCGAAACATCTTACACTCGACGTGGTGAGGTTAATTAATTATTGTATAGACATAATATTATGCATATTATGCATATATATTTATATATATATATATATATACAGGGCTATAGGTACAACGTTTGATTATTATAATATATAATATTATAATCCTGTTTTCGGAGGACTTATTAATTGTATAGATATATTTATATTCTTAATTATCAGCGCCCACGTTGGTTTTATTTAAAATTATTTCGTTTTATTATTATATTTTAAACATAAAATCCACTAAGTACCTACGAGTGAACCGTTAAGAAAACTAAGAATTTAACAGCTATACACGTGCCGTTGAAATCTATACACTCTAGCTAAAGTATTTATTTTAACTTATACCTATAATATAATATAAAGAACTGCTACCGCGTACAATAATTAAAGAAACCTGTTTGCGCGGTTCGCGTTTAAATTGTATTTACAACTGGAAATCAATTAAAAACGGAAATCCAATTCGAACACAACGTTTATATTATATTATTATATACCTACTATACAAACACATCATACGCTCATACAAAAAAAAATATAATGTATGTTTATACAGTACATGGGTTGGAAGAATATTGGTTTAAACATATCTATCAATAATTCTAAAAAAAATATTGTCCACTTGAAAAACGGATTTTTTTTTTTAATTACTTTTATAATCGTTGTGATTTAATTAAAACGTTTTTTACAACCTACTAAGGAATAAATCTCGTGGCTTAACTGTTATTTTTCTACATCTAATTATAACTATATTTAAATTTATTAATTTTATTAGAATTGAGAAAACTCAATCAGGGTGTCCCTCTCCCGTCCAAGGCTTCGTAAAGTGATTTTTATTAGAAGACAGGTTTCTGCCCTCTATTTTTTTAAATTGCTATTTGCATCTACACTTTTCTCCGTATACTATTACACACTCAACCTAAGAGAGGAAAATCAAAATTCCATTTATTTTGTACTAGGTTCTAACAGTAGGATTTGAACTTTAAGAGAATAATGAAATGTATTAAGCATGATATACGATTTTCAAAATATTTAGTTTAAAACACTCTTTATCGGGTTATAATATACATTTTAGGTTGAAACAATTAATTATACATTTATAAAAATATATGGTTTATAATATAATATATTAGAGTACTTTCTAGTATTCAAAAAGTAAAACTAAACACAACAAAAAAAATTCAAATAATATCAAAAAAGTAATTCATATTTTACATTTAAATTAATGATTCCAATAAAAAACATATTTTTGTTGTCAAATACGCAATATAATTTCAAATAAATTAAAAAACTATAATTTATTGATTTTTCACTATGTATAGAGTCGACTTAATAAAATTCAGTTTTGGTAAATGTTGTCAAATTTGGCATCACATAAAAATCTTGACTGCGGAGAAACACACAGTTTGCATACATTGTGTAATTATGGATTTAATAATCATATAAGTATACTGTTGTTTATAAAAGATTCCAAAAAATACAAGAACAACCGGTTTGAAAATTTATCATTGTCAATTTAAACGCATACAAAAATATATACTATATAGGTACATGTATGTTTATTATTATGATAATGGTAAAACATTTGTTGTAATTTCTTTTAATAAACATAATATATTTTATAATAATACGGTCACCACGAATGTTTGCTTCTTAATAAATGATTTGTTTTAATCAGCGGGTGTTATAAAAAATATATACATAATGTCAACGAACAATATTGTACCTATTTGAATCATCATAATCGAGGTCATAGGTCAAAATAATAACGACACTTTCTTTTTAAAAGAAGCTTATATCACTAAAAAAAACACAAAAGTAATTATGTTAAAAGGAAAATATTATATAGGTAAATACAATTATTGTATTATAAGATACTACTAACACCTAAACATTATTCGCCAAAATAATATTTTAAGTATAATAGGGATAAATTCAATTATATTTAAAAACAAAAACATTAGTGTAGTAAAAATAAAAAATGTAATTAATAAATCATTTGCACGGTCCAGTGAGGCGATCGTTTGGCATTTAATTAAAAAAACAAAATAATCCAACATTTTTTAACTTTAAAAGTGACCTAGTTTGATTAGGTACAAGAAGTTATAAAAAGTGCATTTACATATAGGTACATTTCTTGTTGTATAATCATGCTACCATTTATTTATGAAAACTTATTTGAATAAACGTTATTAACAAATTATTGAACTGCTAATTAAAATAATTAACGCGGTACTTACAACTCTACAGCCAAACTGTAGTGTAGTTACACACAACCACCACCCGTCTATTCGGTAGTATAGATACCTGTGTAAGTACCAACCTGTTGGTGGCTACATCATTATCCTCGGCGATGTCGCATAATAATAATGCGTTGCGTTAAGTATGAAATGACATTGAATCAGAGGTTGTTTATTTGTACTATCCCTATTATTTGCATGTAATTGGGCGGTTGTTATTTATGTAATTCAATGTTAAACGCGCGTTAAATTCACCAGACGGTATAATAATAGAAAAAAATAATAGTAAAAACACGACTGGTTTTTTAATTTTTTGTATCGCCTACTTCATTTTATTATATCATTATTTATTTATTATTATATTATTATTATTTATTTATTATTTATTTATGATGGTTTTTAAACCACGCAATAGGTCTATTCTAGGTACGGATTAGTTCCGCTTTGGGCGCGACAACCGTCAGCGTTGTGCAATCTTTGTTTACCATCAAAATCTATATTTTAGACAACCGAGCGACGTCCTGTGGTGTATATATTATATTTAACTTTAAGCTTCGATTAACCTAGCAAAAATAAAAACCTCAATCAGTGGGCCGGGGTAAAATATTGATCCACCCCAAGTCACTTCGATAATCTATCAAACACCGTCTCGTTATAATTATAATTACCTATGTCGTTGTTTTATGTTAAAAAAAAATATTGTTTTTACCTGGAAACATACTATTGTCACGTCACGTGAGCTCACGTGTTATCACGTATTATGTTATCACGTCACGGGAAAAAAGTGTACGATACAAATTTAAATAGTATTTTTTAATGTATAAGCACTACACTACACTAATGTCACCTCAAACGTTTTGATTTTATAATATCACACACATATTCGACTGATGTGACCTCACGAGTTTTCCTAAAACTTATGCTTAGTTATAACTTATAGTAAACTTTTACTAAAATGGATGAGTTTTATTTGAAAAAGTTTGGGAACACGAGGTTCTGTATAACGTTTGTTCCTCCAATTATTACCGGAACCAACAAACACTTAACACAGCGTGAGAAGAAATCGGAAAGGAGTTGAAAATACCAGGTAATTGCATAATTAATTTTTTATTATTATTTTAGAGATCCTCTTTTGGATTAATCGAGTGTAGAAAATACACAGTCCAAAATAACAATAAAGTAGTCCGCTCATTAAACGCGATAACCAAATAGCCAAAACAGTATTTACCATTGATGATATAAGTAAACAGTAAACACAACCATTAAAAGGACGGGTTCACGTCGTGGTGGTTCAACCCGTATTTCGGTCGTAAAGTTGTTTTGACAAGGTTTCTAGGATTGTATTCGTGTTAGAGTTATTACTTATAAAATGTTTAAAGTAAACAGAGAAGAACTTTACCTGTCTCATGTCGGGAAAGTTGTCTTATCGGAAAAATAAAAACGCTACGACACAAATTATGTTCGCTTCTATATTTTATGGACATTTGGTAATTTTACTACGAATTTTACTTTATCCTATAGAAATTACATTGATTGTGTCTGAAAAAAAATTACAATCAATAAAGAATCCTCTTTACTATATTGTTAAGTATACACAATATTTCAAGCTCTAAATTAAGGTTTTGCCAAAAAGTGTACTAACTTTACTCTTTAATAAATAGGGGTATGATAACGTCCTCTTAAGTTCATTAGAAATACCACAAAGACAAATTATTGCCTGTGTATAGCATGATACGGGAACAATTTTTTTTTACAAATTCTGGTCGTACTAAAAGTACTAAAAGTACGTCCAGAATTTAAGTGACCTCGGAAACATCTCCATCTTGCACCTAAAATTCTAAAGGCATTAAATATTTTATTGGGCTCCTGAACAATTTCTGCTACACGGAAAAAATACATATTTGGTAAACTAAAATAATGGTTAATATAAGGACACAATACATTTCTAGTTGGAATAACTAAATAAATAGTTAACAAAATTTTTAGTTAAAGCAACTATACATTTAGTTGGGCCAACTTTTTTTTTCCAAGTGATCGCTAACCTGGGGGTTATTCCGACTAGAAATTTATTTTGTTCCTATATTAATCATAATTTTAGTTGGACTAACTATGTATTTCTTCCCTTGTACTAATAACCTCGGCAATGAATATGTAGACATTTTCTTTTTTGTAAAATTTTAAAACTAATAATTAAAATACAATTATTTGTATCTCAACAAATATTTCGGTTTTATTACCTTAAACACACAACTAATCTTTCTTCAGTTCTAATAGATTTTCGAAATTGAGTATTTTGTTTATGTATAGGTATCACTTTTAATAGGTTTGTGTAAATAATCAAATTCTTCTTTTGTTATTCGGAAAAAAACATGTGAAATCGTCTTGTGTCATTTCGTAATTCAAAAATAGACGATGGAATTCACTCAAATTTTCCATTTTTTTTTTTAAATTTTGTGTTCCCATGACCGTATAATTTTTTTATTCTGTTCGTTTAAAACTACAATAACAGTTATAGTTTCCAGCTCCTCTTTCCACTCTGATGAACTACTTTCCATTTTAAATTGTATTTTTTACTATGTAAATAATACCTAAATATTGTGACACGATAAATCATGACAACATGATAACGTGACTATAGATAATTTCTGGATATGATATCACGGTTTAAATGTGCCAACGTGATAGCACATGAGCTCGCGTGACGTAACAACAGACTATTTCGAGGTTTATTTATTGTTTTAAACGTTTAGATAAGTTAAAACTAACCTACAATCAAACAAACCTCTTTGAAGAAAATAAAAATCTACACATTTTATTGACTGATTGACTGATCTATTATCAGGATTAAAAAAAAGTTTGTCTATAAACAATTATCTAGGTATTGTTGTTTGGGTATTTTCCTCCAATGAATTTTGAATGAACGTATAATATTATGAAATTTCGCATGTTAATAAAATGTAATAAAAAATTCACTAGGAAGTATTTTAGTTTAAGCCAGGGATTTGAAATTTTAGGTATATTTTATTTGAATAGGTTACTATCGATTGCCAGGGGGGGGGGCGAGAGGTATGTAATACATATATAATACATTGTAATAGGTAATATTAATATATATATTCTCTGTTCTGTACACACACGGTGAAGGAAGGCACGTTATATATTGTGTGTACAAATATTATTTCACCGCCGGTATGACAAATCGGTGGCGATTGAGCGTGGAAGAAATAAGGAGCCGTTGTTTGCGCGCGCCAAAGAGAGATGGGGGGAGGGGACACACGGATCGGGGGGCCGGCTAGGGGGAACCCGATAGGTTTATTGTACCTATACCTGTCGTACAGACACCGGTGTGAGAGAGAGAGACCTTGGGACGGTTTCTTAACCGTCGACAATTTGTTGGAAGCAGACACAATTAGAGGAGGCTGTTGTGGACGTGCAGTACATGTACACATAAAGACGGAGACGGATGCAGAGCGGGGAGCAGGGGGAGACAGGGGGGGAGACAAGGGGGGGACGTCGGACAAAAATATTGCCTCGCGAGAAACATTGTAAATATTGAACTATGTGTCGTGTCGAATCAGCCAATGACAACACGGCCGGGCACGGCTTTTGTTCTTGTACACCGTGTACACCTATATACACCGCGGGCCCGTGACCAATCCGTTTATCTCCGGTACCATCCCCGGCGCACATATACATATTATAAACGACACAATGACTCGCCGTGGCAATAGCAATAGCAATAGCAATAATAATAATACAAGTTCACCCGGGCACACTGTCAATGTGTGTGCACACACACACAGACCATACGACCGACGGCCGCGGGTAAGACGAATCGCAGTGTACATCAAATGTATATACATATTTATATAATATAAAGAAGAAAAAAAACTACAGGGTGTGTGTAATGCGTGCGATGCGCGACACCCATCTGCTACGGACGGGATATGGGTATGACACGTTTGTACTGTGACTTCGGTATTGCATCTATCCAGGCTCGCGTTATGACTATTGTACATAATATTATTATTATTGTGTATAATACAATAATAAATATATATATATATAGGTATACGTTTAAACGTGTGCGGCACAAGGGGGATACACAGCGGCGGAGCAGCTACCGTGTATAAACCGAATCGTATTTATTATTATTGTAAAAAGGCTTTGTGTCGGCTGTGTGTATTACAACTCTGATTACACGCGATCGAAAATAAAATAATAGTTATAATAATAATAATAATATAAAAAAAAAAAACAACACCGCAGTCGTCGCGCCGTGTGACTGTATTTCTTATATATTTTTTTTCCATTCCATTTCGATTTGTTTTGGTTCCCGGACGTTTTATTATTATTATTATCCAATACGTTTTTCGTTTGGGGAATGCGTTATACACGGGGGGGGGTGGGGAGAGGGGGCACGATTATGCACGGCTTTGGGTCCCGTATAATATATAATATGTATAAAATATAAACAATAACAACGAATTTTCAGATCGTTCTCCGATCCAATTGCATATATATATAATATACAATAATAATAATAATAATATTAAAACAGTTTTCGAGGGCAAACACGATTCGGTTTTCCGTTTGTGATTGTCGCTGGTGTAGACGTCGTACATACATAAAAGTGTACTTACATAGGTATACGTTATGTAATATCTACCAGCTACCTAAGCCCGGACAAGAGAAATAAAATATACACGAGATCAAACGGCCGTCGATGTAATAATAATTGCTTGCCGTTTCCCGTTCTCTATACGGAGACCGTTAACCGTGTGATTCTTGTGTCTTGTGAATACTTTGATTCGAATTCGACTTGCTTCGTGTCAAAGGTCTGACACAAACAGATTGGACAGGCCGAAATTCGTTAAACCCAACCCATACTTACATTTTTTATGCGAATCGGTTTCCTCGTCCAGGGTGTCCGTTAAATTTCATAACACTGTGGCCAGCGAGACGAGGCGAACAATATAGGCAAGTCGATGGCTTTAATTGGGCGTGTTCAAAAGTAATCCAAGGCAGGAGGTTTGGACGATGTTTTAAAAACTTAGATACATGTACTTTAAACACGGATGATGAGTAATGGTTTTTTAAATTGTATTCTTTTGTTTTCCCGTGTTATACTGTGTTAAGTAAAATAAATGTTTTCTCGAATAACGTATGCAAAACATCAATCAACATTGTTTTGTTGATACCAAGGACGGACTGGGGCCACTGACCAGCGAGCGCTAATATCCACCGGGTCACGTCGTTCTTTTATATTAGCTATATAGGGCCGGTATAATATTTTATATTATATTACTCACTATATTATGTTCTTCGGCCAAATGACAAATAATAAATAGCGGTTTTCCTGGACCGCCTCTAAAATCGCCTGCCTAATATTCGTCCACTTTGTCCATAGATTCTTCCTATAAATACTTTGACATTACAACGCTATCTATCTTTTTTATAGTAGGTATACAATTTCGGGTTGCATGAATGTTCGTTTAAACATTATTTAGTGACCCGTTATTAATCCATTACATTTTCGGTGAGAGCCGGTATAAAAATTCTGACAGTAGTTAAATGCATAATATACAGCTACACAAACAACCTTATCCAGTTGTTTACGATGACACTAAACTACATGTTATTAACAATGCATGCAGGAACTGACCGACTGGAAAGTAACCCTTTAATGTTCAAGTTGTATGCATTATAGTTCGGTAGGTTACGTACAATATCTGATTTGCTAATTTAAAAATTAAATTACAGCTCCAAACGTTTTATTTCAGTATTGTTCATATAATATATATTTTTTTTACATACAACTACATAAGTAGTGCAATATCTAACTATTTTAATACTACTTTACCTATACTGCTATAGTTATACTCAAACCATTCCGGCCGATGCAAGTTCGCGGTGTTCCTGGCTTTCCATTTTTTAGTTTGATGACATTATATATATAAATGTTTTTTAGGAACGAGGACCGTGTCTAACGCAACATGACTGCCGTTAAACGGATTACTTTAGTGGGTATCGTTGTAGTTAAGCGGATTATGTTATACTATGTAGTTTGTACGACGACCTATCTTGTTGCGTTTTTGCTTGCTTGTACTTCAACGCGAGTGTACGGTGCGATGGTTTAATTAGACACAGTCTAGTTGCTAACAAATGTATAGCCAGGTACTGTAAATCACCTATACAAGTCTCGTGCGGACGGATTGTGCATAAACGTCCGTGTTCGGCCGTTTGGTACGTGCCGGCAAAATAATAGTAATTTAATCCAGTTGATGAAAATCTACAAGACACCGTGGGACGTATCCCGGACTCGGCCATAAGGGATTTCGGTCTTGATTATTTGCATAACTACCACTACTAGTTTTTTAGAAAGAGATTTAAAAAAAAAAACAGATGCATTGTGTTCACCTTGTTGTGTTTTCTACTATTTAACATTGTCATAACGTATATACGTTTTTATGACGACCACGCGAGACAAGGCCCTAAAATCATGATATTTTATAATACCTAGATGTGGGATAACAACTTGTGTGCGTGTTTCTTTGCTAAAATTGAAATATAAAGCAATGTAATTGAATAAAACATAATAACGCAATTATTATACATGTATTATATAGTGTACATATTATACACATATACTATATTAAATAACCGGTCTGATGCACATGTGAACACGCTCCGTTTGATGTTATCTTCTGCGATCATCCTGTATACGCTTTATACCTAATGAAACCACCACTATATTTATACTTGTGTTTTTATTGTTTTCTTTATATAAATATATATGTAGGTATATATTAATTTTTTCCTAATAGGTCCTCACTACTTTATTGTCTATTTCAACGTGTAGTGTCGTTTTTAGCCAATACTGTTTAAACAAAGTGCACATCCTATGTCACCATTTTATAGCCGTCTTAATTGATATTTTGAAGTTAGCACCTTCTAAAATTTACAGCGTTGAGCGTTCTATATCTTAAGTTTTATGAATGTTATTGAGACGCACCCGTTCTTGTGAAATTTTCATCTCTGCACCAAATACAACATTATTAATATGTAGATATAATACGAATTATGATTAATCATTTCTCAATCGTAATATTTGATTTGAACTGTATTCAATATAAGATACTGTATTGTATAAAATGTGTACTGATAGATTCACTGTAACATATACAACATAGGGTACAATAGAATTTCCGTGTAATATTATTTTATTTTACAATTTGTATTGGGTATTGTTATTTTTTAATATATATACATATTTTTTTGTGAGTGTAATAAGTACGATAAGTACACACAATTATTATCTTTATAGGTATATCAGTATAGTATATATATTATGCAGGTACAGGAGCGAATAAAAGTAAAACTTGAAAAATGTAAGTAAAAAAAAACCACACACACTGTTGCGGTGCCTAGACCTATTAACTGAGAAGGGGGGGGGGATTGTGGAACTAATAGCTTCTCTTTCCATGTATATGTGTGTGATACGGTAGCACACAGTATAATGTATATAGAATAATAGCCACATATTAGGCGAGTTTGTGGTATTTTCGCTTTTAGTAGATTTTCAAGAAAGAATCAACGTCCCGTGACCACCCGGCCTAATGCAAACATTGTGTTATGGCGTAAAGTCGTAAAAACTGGGCGACATTCAACCCCCCTATAATATCATATAATATATTTTACACTGTGAATGTGTATAATATGTACATATATAATGTTACACGAGGCATTGCACCAAGTTGGATTTGGCTGCGTTGAACATAATGTATGAAAGACAGATTTCATAACATTTAGATTTTTCGGTAGTAGCTTTTAAGTATAGGTAAAAGTTCATAACGGTTGTAAACAATAATTAACGTATTAATCAAATCGTAGCTTAGTAGGTACTCTGAAATCGTTTAGCTGCAAGTAATAATATAACATAATATATATTTTTTTAAAGTACCTATATATTATAGAGATTAGAGTTCATTATATACAATATTATGTACAATAAGCATTTTTTTAACATTATTTTTTACAAATTATAACATGAATTACGCGAAGAGGAAACCCCTAGATTGAACAAATTTCTTTAAATTTTTAACCGTAGAGATCTCTGCACCAACAGTATAATATAATATCTAATACAAATATAGATATCAATAGGCAATATCTGATTGTAAGTTTTAATTTTACAATATTGAAAAATCGTTACTCTACTATGAAATCATTTCTATTACATATTAGGTATAACATTCCAAGTAACAGAGTTTTCGCTTCTCAAATATTTGCATACTAGACATACTTGAGTATGCCCATACCTAAAAGTACATGTGTGTATATTTTTTTCAAGATATTTTAATCATTTTAACCCATCGAAATAAGCAGAGGTTGTGCGAAAGGGTTGGACAACGTGAACTATTTAACGAAGGATCCGTTTCTGTTTTAGTTCGTGATCTTAGCATCAGCTGCCCATCCGAGTTGGCTGCGTACATCCTGCGATTAAAGGCTGCGCACGCTATTAGATACTACAGATTGTCTAATTAAAAAAAATATATATATATGCATACGCAGCAATCGGGGAACTGATTTGGTTACAAAGCACTGTTGATGTCCGCACGACCATTTGCCGTCTTGGCCGTTTCTAATAGTAATATTTTTTTTCGGTATAACAAGCAGCGTACAGACGTTAATAATGTCATGATATACCCAAACACTTTTAGTGGTTGGCGCGTGAAGTGTATTCATTTGCACCGGCGTGAAATTATTATTATTCAATTTAATATCACTCCCACACGGCCCCCGGGACCGGGTTACCTTTGTGCGGCTCGGGCATTATAATATAATATTATATAAGGTACTGTTCTTCTTTTTTTTTTCTTCTCCATACGTTCCGCCGTCATAAAAAATCACAACGTAATTAGGTACCGCCTAGCATACACGCGACCACTTATATGGCCACAGACAGTTTAACCGAGTACATATACTATATACCATTACTGTAGTAAGAATCACGAGCTTTTTTTTCTTCGTTTTGAGTTATATATCATACGCACATAGTTTATATTATGTATAATATATGTATGTGTATGCGTTTCTATTGCCTGGACGTCGCTATACATGTGTACTGCGGTCATCTCTCTGCTCGTCCGTCTGTCATTCGAACTTAATGGGCCCGGGCTCCCGTCCGTACAGTGTATATTATAATATATTTAAGTATAAGTTATATTATTGTATTATACATATTATTATTATAGCCGGGCCCCCGGTTGTATAAAAATGAGCGATAATAAATCGGGCGACCCGTGTAATTACACCGGGGGCCTTTGCCGCCATCGCCGCCGCCGCCGTCAGTGCCAACCATAATTGTTTTCCGTCCAGTGACAAGTACAAATAGCTGGGCAACGATAATGATAATAAAAATGCAATAATTGTTTTTTTTTTTGGACCACCAAAGCCGACTAATGCCGGCCGTCACCTCGTACGACCGCGGCGAATCCATTGGAAAAAAATATATATATACTATCCCAAGTTCGAGTTTGAATATCTGGCCCGAGTCCCGAGAAAAAAGTAAAAAAATAATCCACGTTAATTACCTCCTCCAAAACGAGCAAGCACAAATCGAGACTGTGATATTATAACCGTAATGGCCAATGCGCACGTTTTGTGACTTGCATCTAGTGCGTGTGTGTGTGTGTGGATAGGTAAATGCATTTATCAGACCGAACGGGTCCAAATTATAAACGCCGTTAATAAGCACAATTATACTCGCATAGAAAATAATTTAATCCAATAGTAATAGTATAATCTAAGATTATATTAAAAAGAAATATACATAAGAATAGTATAAGATGAGTAATGAGTAAAGAAGTAAAAAACACAAAATCCGAAAAATCTATATAATTTTAAATATTTTACTCGGTGTGGAATAATAACATAATAAATTAATAAGAAGAAACTATGTATAACGGCCAGCTGGTAAAATATAATATAATCTGATAATCGGTAAAAAAGGCCAAACAAACTAACGACCGAAGAAAATTTGTCAGAGAAGTTCTACCCAATAAACAAATTGTCAATTTTTTTTTTCAATTTTAACAACAAGAAAATAAATAAACAATAAATTATGCACAAAATAAAATACATTTAGAAATATATTTAAAAGTCATAGCTGTATGTGCAAGAATTTAATTTGAACAGATTTATAACTTAGTGCTACAGTGATTCTGAACTTTTCAAGTGACCTACTGCAGGTTGTAGGTCTGACAAACTCGATCCAACATAAAAACACTTATGACATTTTTTTTCACCCTCAAATTTTTCATACCTGATATCAATATTCCTAAGAGTGATATTATGAGTTTTCAAATGCGGTTTTATGATGGACCACACTAGACCTACCGCCTGCACTGATCACTTGAAAAATTTAATCAATTTTGTTTCTTTTATGTGGCACTGTAGGTATAATTAGAATATGTTTATTGACTGACTAAATTATACGTAATAATTTCATTATGATTTTCTTATATACGCATAAAAAACACAAATTAGGTATTTTACTTAATTGTTTAAATTTTATATTTAAAAAATACATTGTTATTAAGTTTTGGACGTTACTGCCCATTAACTCATCCGCCCTATATACAGGGTGTCCCATTTTAAAATACTAATCGATTTTTCTCCAAAACTACTAATAATTATATCAAAAAGTTGTTTATTAGAGACTTTTAGAGTACAAAGGGGGGCGTTAAAAAAAGAAAAGGCCCTTACCAAAGCTACCACACATGAAACGGTTACCATTTACATAAAAATAAAATAACAAAACTAAAAATAGCTAAAGAGACTTAATTTACAAATTATGGGTTTTACCGAAAAATGTTTCCTACAAAAGTTGTTAGTTTTGATAAAAACATTTGTTTGGTTAACAAAAATTCAATTTTTTCCATTTAAAAAAAAAACAAGTTTTTGACCGTAAGTCGGCCATTTTGAATTTTGGACAATTATTGTTTTTTAACGTCCCCCTTTGTACTCTTAAAGTCTCTAATAAACTAATTTTTGATTGGATTACCTAGTATTTTTTGAGAAAATTAGATTAGTATTTTAAAAATGGGACACCCTGTATGAGAATGTCGTTATAACCAATTACCAACGGTCGTTACATTTGAAGTAAGAATAAGTTGTTATCGTGTATGATTTTTTTAATTAAAAAACTATTTATATTATATGACGAAAGTATAATCATATGTCGTTTGCAGTGGTGAAAGTTTATAAACAAAGTTACAACATGATAATGTTGTAAATAACAATTTAGTAGTATGGAATGTTATGTACTGATCGCAAGCCGTACAAAACTGTGTAAATGTGCCAAAATTATCGCTTTGTTTAATATAATTTTACAACATATTATATAATAATACACGACCCGAAATCACTCCAATAATTAGGAAAAGAACGAACCAATTAAAATCGTTTATTTTAATATTATGTACAAACCATAAAAAATATAACTTATTAAATATAATTATAAATAATAATCCAATAATATAATTTAATAAGTTATATTTTTTATATATATTATATTTATGTGTATCTATTGGCAATTTATATATTATATAACAACAAGTTATCTTGTTTCAAGTTGTGACTTTAATGGTGCGAGTATATAAAAATGTTGTAGTCTATAATTTTTAGTTAGTATGTATTACTGCTACATCTGAGCGGGTGTATATATTTCTCAAGACTAGTCAAATTAATAATCAGCTATTACATGAACTAAAATCAATTACTTTTAATTACAATACAATTTTAAAACTAGTTTGAATGTTACTATTGACATGGTATATACAAGTAATGTAACTTTATTAAATATACCTATGTGTAATTTGGTTCAAATTTAAAAATTCGAATATTAAGTTTTAATACATTTGCATAATTAAATTATATAATTAAAAATGTAAATAAATGACTCTTAGCAATTTTATGAATACTATCAAACACGAATAAAGGTCGTCTGACTCACGTAAGCATGTTTTTTTTATTATTCAATAGATAAACTAGAATGTTTTATTTAAAGATTAGGATAAGTTAGGTTACAGTAATTTTTTATAAAATTTTACAGAAGTGCAAAATACAAATTTCACTTTCAAATGTATATATTCTTATGGGTGAAGTTCTTTAATTATTTTCGCTATCTCTTTTAAAATTAAAAAAATTAATTGTAAAAAAAAGTACAAATAGAAAAAGGTGTCGTTCACAAATAATTATACATGACAATTGATCACTTCTATCCTTTTGGAACTGATTAGTGACAGGTTCAGCATATATTTTTGGCCGTTGCGACAAAATATTAATTACACCAACCGAGCTTACTTTGTTGTACCTTTTCATTTTTATCATAACTTTTCCAACGGTAAAATGGCGTTTCCAAAAGATCCATAATTAAATTATGATATTTAAGCATTAAACAACTGTATAAACAAATAAAAGAATAACTAACAAGCAAATTAATCAGGACGAAATACACGCTTACAATAAAAGTAGCGACAATCTGCCCGATAACAATATTCTGAGGGACTATTGAGGCAATATTCTTAATTTAAAAAGTTTAAAAATATATACGATACCATTTAAGTTTCAAAAGTTGCTATGAAAAAAACTAGTTTGTGAGGGGGGTAGAAACATAATAATTTGTGGAAAATTAAGATCACATTATAATATAAAAAGACTAAAAAAAAAAAAATTAAATTATTATTTAAACCCAGTGAGATATTGAGTGGCCCATGATAAGAAAATTACCCTGTATATACATATGTATATAAACTTTAATTTTTTTATTTTATATTATACAATATACATGATTTTGTTCCACGCTTGTACGTTTCTTCCAAGTGTTAATTTTCGACTGATTTAACCTAAATATTTCAATTGATTGAAAATAAACCAAATCCTCACCGCAGTGAGTTACTGCCAAAGGCCTTTGTTTGCCAAGTCGTTAGTAACGTTTTTCGTTATTATTAGTAGTAGGTAATAATATAGTAGTGCGGCTGTATTGGTAACGTTACTGAAACGTTGTGTAGACACACAATATGATGTCTTATTTCGTGATTGTTCTTATATTATTATGCCGCTTGGATACAAATACCTAACAGCCGGAGCGGTGTATTGTACATAGTATAATATTGTAATAGCACTCGTATAATATAAAGGTATTTGATTTTGTTTTTTTGTCGAAATGCCTAGTTGCCGTTGCCGCCTTAGTGCAGTCGGTATATCGGTCCCATTGTGCATATTGTACATACAGATACAATAATAATTATTATTGGTACAATCAAACATCGGTCGGCGAATAATAATCAAAAATAATAATTTGATTTTCATGTTCATTATGCAACCAAATAATGGTATTAATAATAATAAACTCAGGCGGTCGGGCGGGAACTCTCTGTCGGTGTCCGCGTTCTTTTGATCTCATTGTTTATGAATTATTGTAATTTGTTTACCATTGATTATATTATTATTGTATTATTTATTCGTCTTTGTGTGTACCTACCGGCTCTTATTGTACACAAGCCAATAGTGCGAAAAACGCTGTAAAGAATCATATTTTGATTTTGATTTTACCGGCTGGATATTTGAGACTAATGGCGTTAACAAAAATAAAAGTGCATCTAATCAACAACCCTGCAATTTGGAATTCAAAATGATTGCTATGCAAGAGTAACCCAAAACGGCTGTAAATGCTTATCTTATTTTTAGTTTTGAAAAAAAATAAAATTTATAATAGTACCAATTACGTACTATGTAACGTTGATTGTGATAGGCAGAATATATAACACTTCAATATTGTTGATGAAATTTACATTTAAAAAAAAGCTTACACTTATATTAATTAACAATTGTACAAGTTACAACGTTATTGTACATTCCTGTTATAAAATAAGTAAATAACAATCAGTTTTGTCTGTATAATATATACATAGTTATAACCAGTGATGTTCCCATCAAATTTGTCGAGGGTATACTCGCACAATTTTAACAAAAAAGTGTCAAGGTGCTAAAAAAAAAGGTCTTCCATATGCTATTTCCAAGTATATAAGTTCTAGAGTATGACCTTGGTGTAATAAAGGAATGAGTGTTTTAATGATAAAAAACAATTTTTTTATAACTTACAAAAAGTATATACAGGGTGATTTTTTTATCATGAGCCAGTCAATATTTCACTGAGTTTATATAATTATTTGTTTTCATACTGTCGTTATATAATGTGATTGCAATTTTAGCCAAATTACTATGTTCCTAACCCCCTCCGAAACTAGTTTTTTTGATAGCAACTTTTGAAACCTAAATGGTAAATTATATATTTTTTAAACTTTTTAAATTAAGAATATTTCACACAAAATGTTGACTGGTTGATAACCAGTTTTGGATTATTATTTTTTAAGTTATAAGATTCTAAAAGTTGGCACGGGATGGGAAGTGCGGTTGGGAAGAACGCGCGCAGATAAAAATAATACTACACTGCACCTTTCCTCCTGCCTTAAACTTGAAACTTCAATAACTTCAAAAATAATTATCCAAAACTGGTTATCAACCAATCAAAATTTTTAGTAGAAGTTTTAAAAATATATACGTTACCATTTAGGTCTCAAAAGTTGCTATCAAAAAAACTAGTTCCGGAGGGGGTTAGGAACATAATAATTTGGGTAAAATTGAGATCACATTATATAACAACAGTATGAAAACAAATAATTATATAAACTCGGTGAAATATTGACTGGCTCATTATACCCCAATATATATATATATATATGTGTGTTTTTTTTAATAAAATTTGTATTAAACTATATTATTTATGTACGGGACGGGTTATGCATCTGATGATGGAAGATAATATTTGAAAACAAAATAATATAAAAATCAGATTCTATTTTTAGCAAAAATCATAAATGGTCGGCCATCGGGACTACGGTGCCGGTGTAAATATTAGTCTGCGTTCACTCTGATTGAGATTTTATTTGTAATATAAATTAAATTGATTTATATTATCTATAAAGAAATGAATCTACAAAAATAATAACTATTTTCTTTCGAAAATTAATTTAGACTTGAGCGTATACGCAGTATACCCATGATTTTTAAAAAACATCTTGAGAGTTTACGGCGTATATGGAGTATACTCCATGGGAACACCACTGGACTTATAACAGATAATAATAGTAAAAACAAAAGTTCTAAATTGTATTTACTATGATTTGCGAGCTCTATAAGTTTTGTTTTTATCAGAAACCGGTTTTCAGTTGTATTGAAATAAATTGTTAAAAAAGAAGCTCGAAAAAGTTCTTTATAACCTGTTTGGGCTTTTAATCAGTATACATATATAGTATACAACAAAATACTAGGAACACAACAAGTCGTTTTCACAAATCGCTTTCTATAAGAAAAATTAACTTGCTGACATCTAAGTAGGTACCATAATATCTATTTCCTCCGGGTGAAAACACCAACCCAACTGGAATGCGTTCAAACCATATGTAAGCATACACCTAATAATAATATTTTCGACCAGATGGTTTGTCGGCATATCGTATTTTACAATATGGCGTAGGTATGTACCGCAATTAATATTTATACATATAAATATATATTAAATATAATATTATGACACGTATATTATTATACACACACACACACACCACTGCATATACTATAATATTATCACAGTGACTTACGGTTAAATAATAAAACATAATTTTAATCAACCGGTCGTTTAACATGCGGCACATGCCTATTTGTACCTACATAGAATCGGCGTACCAAAGTCTCTTTGAGTTTTACTATATTTTCAGGTATTTCGGGTATTTTTTTTTGGTAATGTTTCTGAAAGATTTAACAAGCTAATGAGCCGTCCGAGATGGCATAAATGTAAATTCGGTGGCGCGTTTATTACACCTATATGTTATTATTATTTTTTTTTTTATTAATATTAGTTATTACTATTATGGAAAACTGTTTAGGCGCTCAACCGTTGTTAGGTACGCTTTACCTACCTATATTTACAACCTTTAACCCGGTTGAATTATGTAGGTACTACACTCGAGTACAGTATTACGTAGTATTCGCATTACCATATAACCCTTTGAACGTACAATAACAAAGTATATTATGTACACGTGAGTATGTGACTTATGTCCCTGGGTGTTATAATAGATACAATATGGCTATAGTACCTTAATACACATGTGTGTGTAATAATATTTTGTCATCTGGAGATAGGAATATAGTGGTCGTAACTCTACCGCCGTGATCCGCTCCTATATAGAATAATATTAATACGATATTAAACTTGTAATTTTTTTTTTTAAGTTTAAAAAACATAATACTAATATCCCTCGATAACTCTCCCGGAACAGCAACAGATCCTTCCCGTATATTATAGTTCCCTGCGGTCGGTAATAGTATTAACGTTATTCCTTCTACCCAACCGTTTCGATATATTTATTAGGATTTTTCTTTTTGTCGCCGACCGGACCCGAGAGAGAGAAATAACAAAAAAAAAAAAAAAACGATAATATACTATTTCACAAACGGTAATTCGTTTGGACACGATATTTTTTATATTGTTTATTATGTGTATTTCAAAAGTGATAAAACCCATTCCGCGTGGCGCCGCGCCGCTATATTATGGGCTATAATTGAAAATAAAAATTTCAAAAAAAAAATAGTATAATATAATTTATATTATAATATATTGTATTAAAAAAAAATCACCATTTTATCGCTCGGCCCACGGTCTCATCGGAAATTATCGTCGCTACCAGTTGTTAGTGGTGTTGTAGTTGTTGCCGCCGCCGCCGCCATTATTCGCTTCAGGAGTAATCGGTTATTTACAATGCAGTTGTTGCCCAATAAATATTATATCAGTGGACACAGCCGGCAACAGGAACACACAGTAGGTACGCTTTAATATTATGTACCTAGGTACAAGGACCTCTATCCGGATATCAATATTGGACAATATCCTGTAAAGCCAAGACGATTCTCGAAAAAAAAGAACCGTTTTAAGACACTATTACTTATGGTCTTGACAATAGTGTTATATTATGTGCATTACATATAAATGACTAGACAATAGTGTTATGTGTACATGGTGATCCATTAAGGATAAGACACTCATTTCCTAGTGAAAATAATTGCAATTCCAAAGTTTTTCTCTTTGGAGGCACTTTAGTTTATGTTGTTTCACTATATTCAAGTTTTTATCTTTTTTATTTTCTTAATAACCTAACCGGTAAAAATGTTCAGCGAATTATTCTTAATTTATAAAATTAATTTAATACACCTACACCAATTTTACCAGTTAAGTTACAAAAGTTGATAGAGCTGTGGAAAAAATGAAAACGAGGAAACATTTAGTAGTTTTATAGTAATGTAAAACAACATAAACAAAAATGTTTTCAAAAAGAAAAACTTCAAAATAAATTGTAATTATTTTAATGAATCACTCTGTATATAACTACTTCCAAGTTACAAGCATAAACACACACACACACAATTATTGCTTTTCTAATGCAAATTATTCACTAAGCGTTCAGTTTGAGTAGTGAGTACCAACTACTGTATACTATACATTTTTGGCATGAAAATATACACGTGTTTGCACTTATAGGTACACTGACCAGTGTGTGTACGGTTTTATTGCAATTCCGGTTATTTCGACGATAATTTGTCCGACGTCAAAAGCTGATTTAATAAGACTTTATAATATATTATTATTTACAATTAAATCGGTATAATATCGCAGGATAATAATAGTAATATATTGTTATGAATTAAAACTTACAATAGGTAGGTACTTTAGTAGGTATAATAAAATGTCGGTTGTCTAAAATTAAAATCAATAATCTTGATTATTATTAAATAATCTGTTGAGCGCAACAGGACGTACCCACAACCATCGATTACGGAAATAACATTATAATAATGTTTGATTGTTTGTAAGTGCTAATATGTCTTCGAAGGTTATGTTTTGTCATTGCCGGTGTTGGTAAAAGAAAACGTCACAGAGAATGTGACAAACAAATAACAATGTAGGTAGGTAGGTAGGTATACCTAAGTACGAATACAATCGAATAATATGTGTACAATATGTTGCAATTCCAATAATATTATTAACTCACTCTGCGATTTAAATATTTATGTAACGCCGCGCAAAGACGAGAAAAAAATTAATTTTTTTATGATTTTATATCAACCAACTTTACAACAATATACATTGTCTAATCGTTGGGTATTGTTGTGTACCCGCGACCAAGAACAAAATATGGTTTCATATATAATACCTTTACCCAATAAGCATAAGCCCCTTTGATTTGTTTGGATAAGTAGGAATAAAATTGAAAATTAATTGTTCTATAAATTGTAGTTCTTGGCTTAAATAAATTGCTCAAACATTGGTTAAGAATAAGGGATGTCGTTAACCATGTTAGAAATAAAAATATATTAGTTAGCATACAGAAACAGCATAAGAAGAACTGTTGGTATAAATAGACCTGCTGCGACCATATCACTTAATGCATTTTTTCCTTGAAACGTTTACCCATTTTGAATGTTATTTCTTTTGGAAATTTTGTTTAAATAGATATTTTAATTTGGAACTATTTTTGTATTCATGTATAAAAAATATATAAATAAAATAAATACAATATAAAATAATATATGCGAAAAAAGATATCCTATATGTTATACCATACCGTCATTATAGGTAATAAGTTATAACAGCAAACTTCGTTTACATGTTTTAGTTACTCTGTATCTAAATTTCAAATATGATTGATGAAATTGTAAATTAATACATTTAAATAAAATAAACCTAATTAACACAAACCGACTTAACAAGTGTTCAAGCCACACGTAGTATATAATATGTGTATATTAATTGATTTTAAACACCATGACTATTATATTATATAAGAACTGTGAAATAAAAAGTAATAAATACGTTTATATAAACTGGTATATTATTATAACACACACTGATCGGTGTATATTATAATTTATATATGCCATTTCACAGTTGTTTAAAAAAAAAATCAATACTCAAATAATTATTGCTTATCTTATTTTTAATTAGCTTATAATTGTTATTTATAGGGTAAAAAAATAAAATAAAAATTGTTATTATTTTGTAAAACGATAACAATAATCGGTTACTATTCGAGGGGAAAAAGGTCATAAAAAAAAAAATACTTTATTATAAAAACATTTCCATGAAAATTCAATCAAAAAACGCCCATTTGGAAACTATTATACTATTATTAATTCGATTTTGGAACTTTTTGAACGTGTTATACTCGTTTTGCCAAACAGAAGCCACCCAGTACGAGGTTGTGGCGTTGCTTTTGACCACAAATTATTAAACGACAGTCATAATATATTATACTGCCAAAGATTTGACTCGCATCAGTAACCGTACCGTGAATTTCGCACCCCTTTTCGAATTAATTACAACTGATTGTGTAATTTAACGCTTTGTCAGCTTTGTAAAATAGGACGAACAACCGGGGATTTACAGTAACAATAGCTCATCACAAAAACAATTAATGCGTGAACTAATAACTGCGACTATGGTCGTAAATTATCCATATGAAAATGTATCGTTTACGGGGAAAAACATTTATCTATGTATACTGCACATTTTAAGTAAGTCTGATCGGATGAAGCGTTTTCGGGTGATAATATATTTTAGTTAACACGTTTGGTACACAGAGATACTAAAGTAATACTGTCAAACCCATACATATTTATTTGTATGTGTCTATTGTAGAAGTGTACATTATTCGAATAAATGGAGCTTTGGGAGAGCTAAGCCCCCGAGAATTTCCGTCAAAGGTCCTTATTATAAAAAAACCTAGAATGATGATATACTTTATTATACATCTTAACCGTCGTCCGATAAGAATCAAAACAAGTAGGTATATAATATAATATAAGGTTCAGTAAGCCTCCATGGCCATTTATAACTCCCTCTAGGCCGTGTATAATTTGTATTGTTTTACGTTTTACCGGCGGGTATGTCGTTATTAAAAATATCTTAAAGATATTAATCGTCAAACTTTTATAAGTCTGCGGTAGAAAAATAAAAAAAACCGGAAGGGTTTTTTGGAAACGAAGCTCTCGAACACATACTAATAACAATGAGCCGCCGTAGAACAATGCTGGCACTACCCTTTTATTTTTTTTTTTTTTTTTTAGTTTAGTCATTAACGATTTTAATTTTTAAACCATCAGAAGTCCGTTATTATTAGACGCAAGGCTAATATTGGGTAAAGTGCGCTGATTGATTATGCGGCCGTTTGGAGAAGGGGAGGTGGGCGAGACCGGAAGGTAAAAAAAAATTATTATTATACTTCCAAGAATCAAATTTAAGTTTTATTGTACGTTATTTTCTTTCTCCCTTTGATAGGTGTTATTCTTAACGTGTCGGTCATTATTTTAATCCGACTCGGCCGGAGGAGGGCGGTGTTAAAAAGATATTGTCGGATGATAAATCGTTGTGCGGCGCGATAACTTCTACACACACACATATTAAAATAAAATATATATCAATATGTTCAAGTGTAGTACACAAAAGGAAAACAGCTGAAAATATGAATAACAATAATAATAATCGGTGATTACGGTCAATATGTAATTATTATTATCAAAACGACGACACTTAACACCATGCGGTCGTGTAGCATGCATGTGTGGTAAAATTAAATATTTATAAATCGTTTGTGGTTATTTGTGGAGAGGGAGAATGGGGAGTTAATTGCAGGACTACCACGTGTTGCAAATACAGTAGCAATTATAACGTTGCTGTTGGGAACATACGATCGGAAAATAATATAGTCATTGGTTAAAGTCGTTCGGTGATGCATGATTTATGTACTATAATTTTTTTTTTTTATTAACCTTTGTTTAAGAATATGATGGCTCAGCAATTAAAAAATATACGATAAATTACAACGAAATATAATATAAAAAAACAATTTTCACCGGAGACTGAAGTTCAGAATCGCCAAGTAAGACAAACTTCCCATTTCATAAAAAAAAACTCTTAGTGAGTGTTTCTTACTTTATCGTGGTCAAAACTATATTTTAAAAATTACACTACAAACAAATAGACAATAGTACAATAATTTAAACATGTATTTTAAGTGCACTATAATCAAATAAATGTCTTAATGTATTTGAAAATGTTTCTGAATTATTTTTGAGGTTAAAAAGTTTGGATATTTGTGTAATGGACATTAATTATGTCTACGGAAACGTTTGGAAATGATTTGCTCGGATATTCTTACCACTGCATCTCTATCTTATCTCTAACTCTATCTTCGGATATTCTCTACCAGTTATTTTTGTCTGAATATTTTTAAACAGCAAATCTCCATTCTTCCCTATTACATGCCTTCCTTTTAATTTCCTTGTACGAATTGCATCCTTATTCTATGACTATTTGTACTATATATTCCAATAATTGTGGTCTTCCTTTGTGCCTTTTACCTTTCGCACACCTTTCTCTATAATTAATCCAAGTAATGATCAATCCATTATAATTTATTTTTTTCTGGATACATTTCCATAGAGACGTACCCCTTATGAGATTCTTTCTGTCCAACTCATCTTGAACATTCTTTTATACAACACCACATCTCAAAATCTTCTATCTTCCTTATTTGTTCTTCTTTACCGATTGCCCATGTTTCATTGCCATAAAGCGTTATATTTTAAAGGTATGTACTTGAGATATTTTTTCCCGATACTTAAGCTATATATTTCTGGGAGTAAAAAGGCCATATATTTTTTTAGTTATTCATTTGCAATTAACAGGAATATTGTTTCTAGTAGACCCTTTAATTCCTGGGGATATGGATATTTCTTCAGGAATCATTTCGGCGAAACCTCATTTATTACATCGTATTAGCATAATCCTAGGGGTCTCTACACTTACCTACTCATTCGGTACGAGTAGTACCTACTACTATACAGGGTATGTTTATTTCTTAAACGGTGACACCGATGCCGGTCCTTTATGCCGATCGCCGCCATACATATTATATTCGGATCATGAATGTAAACGGCGGCTCCTTTGCGAATATTTTTCCCAAGTCAGGTGCACCGCGTTAATACCACACATTACGCACAATGGGATTTATACCTATACAAGATACACACACAGGCTAGCGCCCCGCTGAGCTAAACACACAAAATCCCTTTGGTCCTCGCCGACACCGCGATGACTACTATACATACAGCTATGGACATACATACACATACAATATACAAGTACACAAGAAGAAAAAAACGAAGAAGGGCCCCACTTGTCATTGCGGTATTATTACAGGAAAATAACACACGCCGCCGCCGCCGCCGTTATTAATATTTCATTTTTTTTCTACACGTACGCGTTTGATTTTCACACCCGTGTATAATATAATATAATAATATTACACTCTATTATAATAATGTGCCATTGTAATGCGCAGGCGCACTGCACACAATGGTCCGTCGAAATTGCTTTGCATTGTAACAAACGCGAATAACACACACACACACACACACACACTTGAGGTGTTTTTTTAAATTTTATTTATTTCCATCCAAACCGCGAACGTTCAAACAAATTTGTTTTCTTTTTTAGAGTTTCCAAATCCAAAGCCCATAGAACTCGCTAAACGGTACAATACAATGTGTAAAACACCGCCATAAAAGCCAAACCACAAAATCGGCTGAGGCGACTAGCTAACTGGTCGATGTTCGTGATCGACCGTTTACTTCAGGTACAATATTAATAATATGTTTAACGACCGAGTAAAATTTGCTAACCAGTTTGTGCGTGTGTGCAGCAATCCGTCGTGTACGCGGTATCACGTCGCTGTTTAATACAAAGTGTATAAAATAATAAGCATATACGTCATATATGTAAAATATATTATTATAATGATCATATGGATTACCTGCCTACTAAGGATTTCGAAATTTACCTTATTCACGCAAAAGATTGTACAGAGTATAGTAAAACCTGACGGTACACCGGAAATTGTATCTAGATAACACTGTCGATTATTATAAATACTAGTATGATCATAATCAATTGTAATACCCGCCGAACTGATCTGCACTGTAGTTATACATACTATATTTTGAATGTTGAGTTTAAAAACTGATCAAAGAGTGTAGTCACCGTACATGAATACACTCAGCGCTGCAGTGGATAACAGCGCAAACTACAAGTCCATAAGAAAGCATTGAAAAATGGAAAATTCACTTTTTGTGTAATTTTAAAAATGTATTATTGTACAATTTGTTGTACTAATCTAGACGTTTAATGTACAAACATTGGATAGAACCATTCGTTTTAAAGCTGTGGCGCTATTTAGAAGAAATTCCACGTTGCTTAAATGAACGCATCCTACTAAAAGTGAGTGCATTAACCACAAGGGGGCGTTGCGCTCCGTACGATTCACGGTGTCTATAACCATAACTGTACAGAGAACAATAATTGAAAAGATCAGAATAGAGCTAACAGTTACAAACTGACCGTGGACATAATATGGCCTCAAATGTCACACGTCGTGACTTTCAGTTAACACTTTCGATAATTGTATGTTATTACTTATTTGCTAAAGGACACAATCACGGCTACAAAGAAAAGTCAATTTAGATACATATTATACAATGTCGAAACCGTGAAATAAAGTAAGATAATTTCCAGCAACTGGAGAAAATGTGTAGAAATAAAAATTCTGGTTTTTTATTATTATCGTTTGTAATAATTCTTAAAGTAATAAAATATTATTACTTTATAAAAAAAAAAAAAGAAATTCAATATTTTATGTACGTTTATTCCATAAAACAATGACGGTTAGCCCGTTTTGGTAAAAAAAAAATCATGCCAAATACGTATTGTATTATTGTTCTTACACTAGCTATTGTCAAATTAAGCTATTAAATACTCGTAAATATTACCTAATGGAAAGTGGGAATAAGTTATACCTATATTGTCTCATATAACATGTATTTATAATAAACACATTGTGGGCATTGCCCACTGAGGACATAACGCGAAGTGGGGTGTAATTAATAATTATTAATTGTTTACTTAACTGTTATTAAATAATGTAACGACTTTAAATTTATATGTTTATTTTCTTACATTAACGTCTTTCGGCTATACTATACGGATTCTTTAAAGGTACGACGGTCGACGAGCTATAACCGATTTGTCATAAGTTAAATTTTCTGTACACAAAATTTGTATTCTATTAATTTTGTTAATAATAAAATATTTAGTATTTATAATTGATAAATACTAAGTAATAAGTATCAGAGAAAAGAGATATCCGAGTGCCATTTTCGTTCAGGGTATATTTATGTATCTATACAAACAAGTACCGATGTCACTGCTTCCTATTTTGCCTTGGATTTCACTTCAGACATAATAATAAGCTCTATTGTGCCAATCCTCTTCCATATATTGTCAAGTTAGACAATTATAAGAGTTAAAATTATACTTAATAATATTATAATTATTATTTAGGGTAAACAAACAACAAAAGCGTATATAAAAGTGGAAAGTTTATATTTTAAATGATAAACCTTATTTAAAAAATAAATTTAGCAGAATGCATGAAGGATAAAGGATAGTATTAAAGATATTACCTCGACTGAGTTTAAAGACATATTATAACAGTTAATTGGGGATATTATTAAGACGGGACATTTTTTATGAATAAAAATTACCAATATTTCTGCCACGCAAGGTATATGCTCTCGTGTGCCGGTTTTGCGGTATGCGGACGTAATATGAGGGTGGATAGGTAAGTACTACCGCGTGTTTAATAATATTATTTCATACATTATCGCGTTCGTGATCTCATATAAGCATCACGTTTGATTTGGTGCGCTGTATACGCACGGGTTAACCTAATCTCACACATGGATTGACGGGTAATCGACAGACAACACTATAGGTATAATATAGTTCCAGGTGATCCAAAACCGAAGACTACTTTTTTCGGTATTATTATTTACAGACATTGATCCGGCACCCGCACGGTGTGTGTGATACGAGCCGGTGGACCATGGTATACCTATCCATCGGCAGTGCGACCTGTAATTTGTAAACCGCATTGAAAATGCTCGTTGAACCGCGTTCGGCGTTTATATACTACATTAAAGACACACCGTAGGACGCACGAACACTGTGTATAATGTAGACACGATGCACACATCAATTATTTATTATTATTATTGTTGTATTACCGTACGGATACCTTTATATTGTGTGTATATATATATATATATGACGGCACGGCGCAATCCGTCAACGCGTGACGTTTGTATTATTGACTGTCGCCTGTCATCGGTGTGAAAAAAAAATACTTATAATGGTAAAGGTCCAGCGCTGGACACGGTTTTGCACAAAATAATTTTACTGGAGCGAAAAATTCGAGATTATCATCCGGTCGGGGGGGGGGGGAGCATTGGAGATGGCGCACAGTGGTCTGATAATACAACTTATGGTATGAATAGGCTATTGAACATTTTAATTTTTTTTTTTTTTTTTTGAGGATAAAAGTAGTTCTGGATAAGACAGACACGTTTTATCCTGAACTACAACAATGAAATCTTTTAAAGTTGCATACGCGCTAAAGACTTAGTTTTATTATTATATTTTTTAAATTTTATTATGTGATATAACAGTAAATTATTTTCTGCTGAAGCATTAGCTATTTGTAAAGCTATTGAAATGGAAAAAGACTGCTTACATTACAACCGAACTGTACTGTATCATCAATAGTAGTTTACCTAATGTTGTATTGTAGCCAACGACCCTGTTGAAACTTATTTATTAGAATAATAATTTTAAAAAAGGAAATCATTTTTTATGTCCGTGTCTGTCCTTTAACGTTTGTTTTCTCTCTGAATTATCACATTACCCATTGTTGCCGGTCGACTTGCGTGTAATAAGCAGAATCCTAATAATAATTGTTCTCTCTCAACCTAATTAACGTGATCGTTTCGCGCCGGACAAAGCGCGATCACTTCCCTTCACTTCATAATAATGTGTATATTATGTATATACATATATCTTATGTAAACGTGGAACGCGATCAATTGATCTTCCTTAAAAAGTTATTACTTATTTATACACTAGATATGCCCGGCAGCGATGGTTCTAAATAGGCACGCGTAACATAAGTAAATTGCTACTTAATTTTCCATTCTTCAACATAACCGTTTGTTGTTGGTTCTTACAAATGGGTAGGTATTATATCCAAAACGTAGACGAATCGTTTCTCGCGTTGTCCATACCTTTATTTCGTAATCGTACAAGTTGAGTTTTTTTTTGGTGGAAAAGGGAAAAGTACGGTTTTGTCGGAAAACGGTCATGCCTATCAGTATACTTAATATTAGCATAGATGAAATCCCAAATATCGTGCTTCCTCGTTTGGCAGCAGCATCAGTTCGCTCTTAACGAGCCTCGTCTATTAGCTAATATTATAACAGTATAAGTACAGCAAAACGTATATCGACAACCCGATACTACAGGGTATAGTAAAAAAATAACATCCCCCGGAAGTATAGTATATATGTGTACTATAGTGGCACATCCGAGGCGTAATTGTTCGTTTTAATCAAACCGTGGCTAACGCATTACATATTATTATACAGTGTGTGTTGTCGCAGGATGTCGAGAGGGTGAAGTAAAAAAATTGTTATTTAATTAGAATATTATTGTAACCGCGCATAGAGGGCGGTTTTGTAGCGACGTGCCCCCTCGGCGGGAACTCGATTCGACGTACTTTATTGGCCATTATTATATTACTTGCGGTTTTTTTACACGACAATAATATTGTATTATCATTATTATATATGTACACTACATGTATAAGTGCATGCACATCTTTCCCGCAGCTGTAAACTGAATTGTATACAACTGGCTGTACGCTTGTACGATGGTTATTGCGGATAATGAACGATGCTGTAAGGCTTTTATTTTTTGCTCTCCGTTTTTCAAAAAAATGTAATGTATTTCAAGCTCGATTTAAAATAAAATAAAAGCCACGCAGTGTCCCAATATTGCCCCTCGCATCGTGCACGACCGTCTCCTCCGCCGTTATTGCGACCCGGAATAATAACTCTTAACCATAATAATAATATGAAAAGCCACTTTTTGTCTTCACGCCGTGTTGAACATTACCGTCGTCGGTTATTTTATTATATTATATTATTTTAATGTTGCTGAAATATTCCGCGTTTCAAACGGAAACAACTTTTTAGCGAATGCGTGGTTTTTGCCTTTTGTGTTGGCCGTACGTGACAGTTTTTCTTTCCCCCATCCCGTGTCCTCTCTCTCCGGGGGCCCCCAACTCCCCCGGTGGGTTAAAAACGACTATACTTAAGCAGAAGGGTAAAAACGACAAGGCCCAGAACTATTACAATACTGTGGACGGGCGCAGAAAAATGTATTCGACGAATTAATACTATTAATCAAACAGTAATAGCACAGATTAGACGATAGCGGCACTTTAACAGGGCCCGATTTAGATATTTTAAACCATAAGGCATAATATCTTTGGGACACTTTTTACAAAAAAAATTTAATGAATACCCCACCAAATTTGTGTTCCCTATTTACTATTATATTACTACTGTTCTTTCCTATAACTCTAGAAATCCATCGTCGTCCTACCTGTTTATACATAGTACACTCTAGATTCCCCCCCCCCCCATAAACAGGAAACTAGAATCATGTAATAAAATCAATTTCAAATTATCATACAATAACGAAAACTGCAACTTACATATTTTTAACTATATTGCGTTGGGATACCTAAAACCTGTAGTAGTTATATACGACCTGTAACAATGCATACTAGACTGGGAAATATGACCTTGGACTTTGAGGATATTCAATGTCTAATAGCTCTATATTGTTGGTTAGTGCATTTGAATAACGAGTATGGGTCGATACTATGGAATCCCTCTCAACGTGGTCGCTTAGACCGTTTTATTGCATTGGTTCTTGTTTCCCAAGACACTTGTCCTATACGTTTAGAAAGCAAAGTCCTCTGGATGATTATGTTTAAATATCTAATAATTAATTTTACACATATTCTTTAACGAGTTATTTTTCACGTTTACAATTAATTAATCGTGAAGGGTTATTATTATTTGCATGTACCCTCTATTGCCATTTGTTATTCTATAAACTAGCGACAATGAATAAATCATTGCATATATAGTATATTATGATAATCCGGCAAACGCTACCGGACCGTGAAATCGAATTGTCAAAAACTTATTTAGAAGTGTCAAATGTATATAACATAAGCGGCCGGTCGTGGAGATTCATGGTCCATTCGGTCGGCATTAGGTTAGGCGGGTGCGAGATTTGGCACATATCCTACACAAGAATCGTACCGCCCACGCCACATATGACTGACAGACGTCCCTCCCACAAAACCCTCGTCGCAACCCCTCGATACCATTGTTTTGCTGTACTTACCTACTATATATTCGGACAAAAAAAGGAATACAGCAGAGCACCATATAGATATAAATAAACCTAACAGTTTTTATTATATTATACTATACATAAGTGTACCATATGAGTTGACCAGATGCAAAAGTCGGCATGTCCAAACAAACCAAATTTTCTGAAATATTTAAAAACTTTTTTTTTTTCATTACTAGATTATTAGATTTAACTATTATCGATTTCGGCTTAAAGTGGACACACGAACTGGACGACTCATAAAATTATATAATATTATATTATACTTGGTATTAAATAAGAAATTTTAAAAATGTCAATTCTAGCTTGCCTATAGTTTTTTTTTATTGGTGATATTTGTTGTCCTTCAAAAAGTTAATCTTGCCTTTATATTTCTTGTTTTTCTCTTTAGCGCTTTATTTATTTTATAATAGCTAAACATTTGACTGATCGATAACTACATCCGAATACTTATTTCTTAATTTTTTTATGTTTCAAATTTAGGACGGGAGATGGAGTGTGTATATAAGAAATGCGCACAGATAAAAATTACACTCCACCCTTCCTCCCGACTTAAATTTTAAACTTTAATAACTTTAAAACTAGTTATCGATCAGTCAAAATGTTCAGCGATTTTCTTAAATTAAAAAGTCAGTAGAATATATGTTACTATTTAAGTTACAAAATTTGATAAAGCACTAGAAAATACTTTTGATGATTTGAGTGTATTGTTTAATAATATTGTAATAAAGCATAAACAAAAATGTTTTCAAAAAGGAAAACTATAGAAATGCAATAATTTTTAAAGAAAACCGTTGTAGGGCGTTGTCACCCCCCCCCCCCTATACTATTTTCAAAAATCAAAGTATTGAAATTATATTTTCACGTTCTTTTGGCCATTATCAATGTACGCTCTCATTTGGGTTGTACAAAAACAAATTGTGTGCTCTTTTTGGGTAGACTTGAGGTGAAGCAACATTGATTTCGACGTCTCGTTGTCATTATTGGACGGTTAATTCGATTAGCGGCTGTCGCGGTGGAAGAGCTACTGCCTATTAAGGGTAAAGAAAGTGCTGTCCGAGCGGGCTATGGGTAGTAGACGATATTTTGTATGTATCCTGCTCAAACCGTGCACGGCAGCGGCGGATGTCCTACAATATACTTACGGCGTGTCGACAAATATTTTACCAAGTCGTCCGGCAAAGACAAATACGTTATGTCTGTATATTTTTCACGAGAAACAAAAAAAAAATAATATATATATATATATATATAATAATATAATAAAACAACAACACTTATAAAGACACCTGCGCAGAAGACTGCACAGACAATGATAGCCCGCCGTGTTAGGACAGGTAATGAGGTGTGAGGTGTTACAGAATCACACAACAAAGAGTTATACAATAATAACAATAACACAACTGAATGTACAATATAATAATGATAATAATAATAATAATAATAGTAATAACAATCGTCGTCGTGTACAATAATAATATAATGGCTGCCGCCCCGGCAATAACAATCGAAGATTATATTTTTATTCTTGACTTTTTTTTTAGCCCTCTCCGCCGCGACCGATGGTGGTGGCATTGAAATCATCATCGCCGTCGTCTCCAATAATAATAATAATACAAAACAACAAACATCATCTCTTCAAACGTAACGAAATCAAAGCAAACACAACAATGGGAATTTTCATTTGTAATCGGTTCCAGAAATACTACCCCGCTCCCCACCCCCATTCGCCGGTTCCCCTTGCTCTTCGGCCCCCTCGCTAGGCGTATGTGTATATTGTGTACATCTAATAATATCATGTAGGTAGGTATACTCCGCAGTCGTCGAGTCTGATGCGACCAGCCACCCACCGACCGACCAATCTTACAATATATAATATACCCTACCTTATGATATTATGCGACTTGCGGACCGACCTGTGTGTAGAAGCGAGAACTTCACGCTGGGAAAAACGAAACGTACTCGCAACAAAACGGTTTCCTTTGCCGTCTGCCGACACACACACACACACCACTATCGCCCTGGAGCAAGCCATCCAGAGCGTCACAAAACCCATTGTGTATATTATACCGTGTAGCGATAATAACAATAACAATAATAATAATATTATTATTAATATTAATATGATTCGTCCATTATGGCGTACGCTTACAGGTACAAACGTTACAAATAGCACTCTGTACGATATGACAGAATAAAAAAGCCAACCCGGTGGTTTCAGTGGTGTAGAGGCATAGGCGGGGAGGGAGGCTCGTAGATCCATAGGAATTATTGTAACCGAAAGAGATAAAATCGTTTTCCAGTAAAATCGCTTCGATACCAAATTCGTATAGAGATGGTAGAAATACTTGTTAAAAGCGTCGATACAAGCGTTGTAATGGAAATGGCGTGTTTGAAAATGTAGTTTTAGCGCTAGGGTGGATATTGAAATTGTATAATAACATAGAATAAAATATATACTAGTATATATTAATTGATTAACGATAATGATACGTAAAATAAGAACTAAAATGTATACTTAAATTCATAGTTAAATGTACTACAAGAAGCAATCCAAGAAGCACCTGTTATACTCGTTTATACCAAAGTACAACAATATATTTTAAACCGTTGGTTCACTAAAATATGTATTATTAATATGAAATAAAATTAAAAAATCGAAAGTAGGTAAAAAATATTATTATACCCTTGGCTTAACGTTTTAGCATGCAATATCACTACAAAAATGGTCACCTACATAGTGTGTAGTAGGTACCTATTATAATGATATTTGAAATTATTACAATGTATACATATCACATATTGTATTTATGACTGCGCGTGTATGGTTTTAACGTTAACCCAGAACTAATTTAACATTGTTTGTCGTAGAAAGGTGGTTTCAAAATCGCACATATAATAAAATGTCATAGGTTCCGATCAAAGATAATATACCTGTATATATTTCCAAAATAATATATAATAATATTTATATACAATAATAACTGGCCCAAATTGAGTTCGATGCCGTGAAGTACGTGCTGGGAATTTAATGTGCTTTGAGTAAGTACGCAATAGTTGCACCTATTTAGCTGCTTATATAGTTTGATCACATACAGAGTGATCGGACAAGTTTGGAGATTACTAGATAATCTGGAATGTTCAGTCCATAATTTTCAGTTTTCGATTAAATTTCAAATTTTACACATTTTAGTCAAGTATACACCACTTGACTACAGTCTATATAGGTCATAAGATATGAGTATACCTACATACTTTTCAAAACTACAATCCATTCTACCAAAAAACTAATTACCTTTTCGGCTACTACAATTTAAACACTAAGTACCAATAAAAAATATTTGGGAACCAATAGTACAAAAATACATAATATACATTAAAATTTACAATTCCAATCAAATATTCTATGTTCTAATTTTTATTTAACAGTTCATGTGTGCTGTACAAAAGTTTAGGTGCGTTTTGGTCGAAAAAGATGCCGTCAAATTTTAATTAATTGCATTTTTTTTTAACAAAAATAAAAAAAAAATTTTAAACTTCAAAGTTGAGATTTCTTAACCGAAAGACGTGGTCGTGCATCGAGTATAGAAGTTTTTAATTTAAAAAAAAAGTGTACATTTATGTATGATATAATAATTCTGTGGCTACGATCTAAATGATCTAAACTCACTTTTTGTCAAATGGGCTTTGAAGTTTTTTATTTTCTATTAGGCTCTATGTTAATTTTTTTTTTTACCCAACTATTTACAAGTTATTTAATTTTCGCCTTTAGCGGCATTTTTTTATAATATATAAAGAATGTTTTAATTTTTGTATTTTCTATCTCGTTTGTACCCAAAATGTACATTTACCCTTTTAGACCCAAGCCACGAAATTAAATAATACAAAAAAAACACCTTTGCAAATCTTGGCAGCTCTCGAACAGTGGTGTAACGCATCCGTTAAGGAAGTACCCTGTATACTAACTTTATAAGCCGGGATAAAAATCGTGTTCGAGCCAAATTTTACACTTTTTGTTATAACACCGACAAACGATGATTAAAACTATCGGCAGTATGATAGTCAGATAGCTTAACTGATTTTGAGCTTGCAATAGAAAAAAAGGTAAATAAAAAACATTTTAAATTTAAGTTGTGCCTTTTGAAACGAAATAAACGTTTCGTTCCAATAACTTTACTTTATATCGTTCCAAAAAGGCATCATAACTTATCTTTAAATACCTAGTGTAAAAAAAAAAATATTTCACGTGACTGTTCACGTTTTTATACACAATATGTCGACATTTTTCATTTCAATATCGGCTACCAACCATTCACACACCGTTTGACGTTTTTCGTACCTAGGCTAGCACCAGTCGAATAGCGTTATCGTCTCTTATGTTATACATTTTCATTGATTGAAGAAAACATCAAATATTATGAACAATAAAAAATATATATATTTTAGCGCCGACATTTGGCGCCCGGTAGCATTGTATACACAGTAGGAATAACCCTACCACGGTCGTTATTATTGTTATTATTATTATTATTATACTAATACCTATAATAATACCATATAGACCGTTGTGGTTGCACAATTTCCCCTGGGTCATTATATTATATTGTATACATATTATTTAATATTAATACATATTGTACCGCTTTTATCTAGCACAGTTTTATCCCCGTCCAAGTTTTAATTTTGCGCAATAATAGTGATAAATTGAATCTTTTGTATAAATATTGGGAAATTAGACGTGGAAATTGTAAATTATCAGAGTCCTATAATAATAATAACAATAGAGTATAATAGATGTGTAACGGCAAACTGGAAAAATAAAAAAAAAAGTAAATATTAACAATTTGTTCGACTAGCCAAATTGCTGTAAGGTAATAAACAGCGCAGTGTACCTACCCACGCGCTATCGATGGAAATAATATAATATTATATTTTAATAATATACTTTTGACATTTTTCGTTGACAGGGACATGACATTATAATGTTAATAACATACACACGTGTACATTTCTCTTGTACAAATAATTATTGGTATTGAATAAATTACCCGTGTATTATTAGACCACCAATGGCAATCGAACTTGAACATAATTATTATTCCTAATAATACATAATAATACACAATTATAATATGTCTATAGGATTAAAGATTCAATCTGGTTTTGATAACGGATGTCCGGGGTTTTTTCAATTTTTTTATTGGACGTTGCTAATATATTATCATGTATTATTATGTAATAGGAAAACATGATAATATACAATATTTGCCTATACAAAAACGAAGGACAAATATCGCTATTGCATTGTGGTTCATAATACTGTATTATACTATAATAAAATAGCTTATTTAATTCAATTTAACAACATAAAATACTGAATACAATTGTATTAGTACAAAATATTTTACAACCATTTTAAATGACTTCAATTTCACTCGAACGGTTTTTATCACTTGAACTCATATCTGCCAATGTCCCCTTATTTCGCCTTAACCTCTTTCATTTGTACTCTCTTCGTATTTCAATTATATTTTTGCCGAATTTGAAGGGATTTAAGAGAATATAAAACAAATTGTTCGTTCAAGTATAAAGAGCTTAAGAACAGTAATAGATTTTTGTCAAAAATAAAATAAAAGTTCCTACAAAGAAAGCCATTTAAAATAAATTACTTCGAAAATGTTTGAAAAAAAGTTATAAAAAAAAAATGTACTATACCATTTTCCAATCAAAAGTTCAAGTTTAAAAGAAAACTTTTTAATTTTTACTATAGTTTAAAAAATTTTTTACTCGATGCCCTGTCGCTAATTTATTTGAGTATAAAATATAAATAGATAATTTAAAATAAAAACTTGTATATATAACTTTTATTTTAAAAGTTATTCATACAAACTTGTTGAATTAAGTTAAAATACAGATTGCATAATATAAGTTTTTTACAGGCATCTTAACTTTGTCAAAAAAAAGCTTGACAAGTCAGGGTCGGTATGCAGACTTTCTTGATTTTTAATTTTTGGAGAATTATTTATTATGTATTATTTTTTGCAAAAAGTATGAACACTTAGGGGGGGTATGTTTTCATGATAATATAAAACTTAAAGTTCTGCAGTGGATGAACTATATCAGACGAAGTTATGATATTATTCACTATAATTCTACTTGCCAATGTGATTTTAATTAGTTCCCAAATAACTAAATCCGTCGGTTTCAAAAATCTGCAGAAAAATGTACTCGTAGCTGAAATTGACAATTTTTTTAACTGTAAAAAACTTAAATGATTTTTTTAAAATTGTTTTCATTTATATTTTGTATCTTCTCGGAAAGTTCTTTCTAATAAGACTAGAATCAAATTTCTATCTCTTATAGAATATAGTATAAGAGAACATTAAAAATTAAACGTTTATAAGATGTAGGACACAGACTATTTTCAAATGCAAATCATTAATATTATACCGCTTGGGTATAAAATCCGATCTACCTGTATGTATTATTTTAAATTAAAGCTAAGACAAATATCTATCTTCTCATTATTAGTGAGTAGCATTTTGAATTTTTTCCTCTTCGCAACGAGCTTTTAAAATGATCACAAATCAAATGTGTTTTCAATTAAATTACAATAATTAATTGATTTTTTAAGTAAAAGTTAAAAGTTAAACTTGCTTTTTTCAAATAAAATTCAACCATTAAGTACAAGTCCTCTTGCGGTGTATCATGCATTAGGAATGTGCGTTTTCAGTCGTTTTAATAATGAGCAAGACATTTCGTTTAAGAATTATTATTATTGTAATGATTATTATTTTCACGTGCGCTATATGATGATACACCTGTTATAATAATATAATAATACCTATATTATACCGTGTACAACTATAATAATATGATGATGAAACCGAACTAGCTGTTGAACTTAAACACATTTAGAAAAATAATATTATTATTATTATCCATCGTGCGCGTCCTTAATATTAAAATTTACCGCCCAACTATGATACCGTGAAATTGTTTCCCGTGCAATTTATAATATATTACACACACACACACACATACCTAATATATCTGTATAAAAAAAATAATACAAAACGCTCATATCGCACAACATCTCGCATTTAAAACGCGATAACCTAATTTGTTGCCGTGTTACTTATTGGGCGCTTATTATGGGTATTTAATAATAATCGTACCTACACGTGTGTGTAAAGGTGTGTACGTTTTTTAAAAAGTGTATACTTTTTTAATCTGCCGGCTCTGAATCGGACGGGTTCGACCCGGGTTGACCGTAATTGCGATAAACAGAGAGAGAGCACACTGCACATCATATTAAAATAATATACTGTATACAATATCATAGCACTATGATAATTATTTATTATAGAGGTTTTCCAAGCGTTTTGAATCGGTCTAGGCCAACATAATATCTGGCCAATATCGGACGAATGGCCGTTTCCACGTGCACCCATGACCTCTCGCGGTTAACCCTGTATAATAGCATAATACCTATAATATATAAATTATATTTTTCCAGCTGTTATACTATACCCCATCCTTCGTGTGGACAAGGTCCTCGACCCGTGAACTCCACGACGACACGGTGGTCGCAGTAATTTCTGTGACATCATATTTAAATACTAATATCGTTATAATTTTTCTCTGTAATTAGCTCGTCCACTCGTTTTGCCAATATTTTATCGTCCTGTCGTTTAGAAAAATTTAACATTGTACACCGCTAGTCTATGAACAAGGGCGCCCACAAGTGACAATTCAGGGGGTGGGGGGGGGCTATGATTTTATAATGGATTTTGGGAATTTGGGATATTGCACAGTAGCTAGAGGAGTTGTCTATGTAACGTTGAAAATTAAAAATACATAATATAATAGTCAACCGGATTCGTTTAGAAAAAACGCTATTTATTTATAGTCTATTCGTTACCGATTCAAAAGTCAAACGACCTTTGTAAGTATATTTTTTAGATTTTCTTTTTTGACGGGACAATAAAAAACGCAAAAACACAATAACTATAACGGCGCAACTACACCACCGCCGGCCTTTTTTTTAGAAACGAATAAATTGTTACTTGCGAAAATAATTACTATGCCGAAGTGCACGATATTCGAAATGTGTACGGAAAAATAATAAACATTTGGGTGTACATTGAATTGTGTTTGGAACTAATAAAAATCATAAAAAAATGCCATTACTTTTCACGGATCAAGGTAGGTAAATGACAATTATTTTTCAAATATTTACTCGAACAGTCATTGGGCTATTCCGTTCCATTATGTGTATTTTTTATTGCACGTTGACATGAAAGTATACACACACACATATACAGATAAATATAACCCGGATTATGATCTGATACAAGGTTTCCCCTCCGCCCACCCCCAAACCCTACTCGAAACCGCACAATGGTTTTATCTCATTTAACGTCGCAAAATTATACGGTTTTGACAACATTATAATAAATACTTATAAATGTTATATATGTTGGTTTTAATTTGTATTGTAGAGCGTTTATGTCGATTTTATGCGTTTTCTACATGGAAGATTGAGTTTTGATATAGGGTTTCTTTTTATTACTGTACAATTGCATTTAACCTCCTCATATTGGGTAAACTGGCGAACATACACATACAAGAGTGTTATTCTTAAAAAATGACTTTTTAAAATGCTCTATGTTAAACTATTGTGTTCAACGTGTTTTACTATAAAAATAAGCTAATCTGATATTGAACAAATTGTATAGTATCAATAAAAATATAAAAATATTTATATTAGCCCTTGATCATTTTAAAAGGACCGTTTAATTAATTTTATACATAACCAATAATTATTCAAATTTTTATCGACTTAAGGTCAAATTATGCGGTAAAATTAAAAAAAAAAATTTACAATTTTTAATTTAAAAACTTTTTAATTGTGAAATCATATTTTTTTTTATAGAAAATGCATGAAATGTATTATTACATTTTACATTAAAAAGTTTTCAAATCAAATTTTTAACATTTTTTACAATTATACCTTTTCTGACTTAAGTTCGTTAAAAAAAAATATCTACATGGAAATTTTGTGTATAAATATATTTTAACGGTTTGTAGAGAAATACATTCCCAGCATCGAAGCTAAAATGTTGTTGTACCGGTATAAATATCTACATTTTTTTAAGTTTGAAAAAACTAAATGCAAATTTCGGATGCTAATAATTACTCCAGATCTCGGTGTTTATAAGCAACATAATAATCTAGGCGTTTGCGGTTAATAGATTCAGCTATGTAGAGTACCATAATAAGTGATCAAAATTTAGCTATCTGCCGATTCCAAATTATAATGACCTCGACCGGTCAGCATTAGGAGGTTGGACGATGAAAAATAATGTATATAATCAGATTAATTTATTATTATTAACATTCTCACGGTCATAGCAATTACACGTTTTTTCATTAGACGTGGCGATATTAATTGAAAACGATTTTGCATAATATTATTTTTACATGACATATTGAACTACCGGATCGTCACAAACATCTCGTTTTCAAGCCGTTAAGCAATGCCGACGTCATTAGCTACATACAATAAAATCATAATCCGAAAGCAGTAAAAATAGGTTGGTGTACATAATGTCTAGCATCTTATACTACCTAGTACCTACCTATGTATACGCATACGCACATCTCTAGTGTAAACCGGTATGTTATCTTAAGAGAATTGTCAAGATTTATTTGGACAGACATTGGACGGTCCCCGCCGAACCGGTTAAATTAAACGCTGTGGAAATATTATTCTAATATTCTGGAACGATTTGACACGCTGTTGCGGTCATGTCGACATTGGTGTTGTCAACTGTTTATAACTGTAAATATAAGCAACGTTATACGATGTTCACATCACATTACACCCAATTAACGTGTTTATATTTAAAAAATGAAATAAAAAAATCTACAGAGTCCATCAAGCGAGTTCTCCAAAATTACGTTTGTACTTACCGGATATATTAATAATTACATCATAACGATGGTTAAAATTTCGGAATCAGATCGGACCGTTAATTAAAAAAATCTCAAAACCCGTATATACTGTGTAATCTAGTCTAGACAGATAGATATCAATCTCTCTCACGGACCCGACTGATTGCACTGTGTGTCATTTGATAGACATAGAAAAAGCCAGTACGGCGGGGTCGGAGCTTAGTGAGGACGGCGAGGTAACAAATCTACAGGAATTATTAAAACTGAAAGTGATAAAATCACTTTTAAATAAACGCTTTGATGAGAATCTGTGAGTAATATATTATGAAAATTGTATACATTATAGTTCCATTCTAGATCTACCTACGGTCTAATTTTCAGATCTAATTCCCTCAAACTGCTTGAAAAAGTGAAATAAAGAAAACATTTCTATCCTTTCTAGAAAAAAGATGATATCATATTATTTTAGTTTGTCAATGTTTATCGGTAGCACCATGTTTAAAAAATACTCCATACAAATTTGTAGTAGATTCGAAGATAAAAAATAAAAATGTTAGGTTACGAAGGGTAGTCCAGCTTCGCCAGGTTTCCAGGTGTCCTTATTTTAACAAATCATAGCTACTGTGGTTAACATCGAGTGTACACAGTCAACTGCCAATTGCACATAAAATAACATGACGTCTAAGCTTGTAAAAGGCAATAAGCGCAATGGGCTTTAAACACATGTTATAAAAATAGAGACTGACAAGTATATAAAAGCCGTCTTGGGTAATGTAAAAAACGTGTACTAGCAATACACACGTGTGTGTATATACAGTATATATATATATATATATATATATATATACAAATTTATATAATACAATATATATATGTGTGCGGGTATCGAATTACGGTTGTTTCCATTGCGGACGGATCGCTCGACGCTTATATAGCCGTATTACTGGAGTCATCAAAAAAAAAAAAAAAACCTAATAGGGATATATATTTTTTAAACATTCCGACCACATAAATCGTTACCCTCCACGTTTAAATGGCCGGGGAGGGGGGAAAAAGCGCTAAACAATGAAAAAGCCGCGCATTGAGTGCTAGAATATAGTATACTCTATTGTTGTTTTGGGTTTGCCAAATTGAAAACTGTGGTTAGGCGATTTTTTTTTTTGCACAAATTGACTGATCGAAGACGGGGGTAAATACTTTTTATTATTATTATTTTTTTTTTTTTTAGGGTATTTTTATTTTTTTGTTTCAGACCGTATATGGAAACTGCGCGGAGGGTGGACACGTGATTTATTCCAAGGGTCGTGTGCTACAGACAAATTGCACGGATCGCATGCATCCCAAAATCATATATATATATCAACCGAAATATTTAGAATTAAAAAAAAAAAATAGTAATAAAAAGACAATACGGTAAACGTAACGTCGAGGGTGGTCTCGAGTAACAAACGACAATAAAATATAATTATCCCTTCGGTTATTAGATAATCAAAATGCGAATAAACGGCATTTACTTGCGACCAAATTATTATGCCATATATGTGATTAAAATAGTTATTACCGCGATGATCATTTTGCTCGTAAAGGAAAGCTCAACGGTACCAAAGGTAATGAATTTTGATTTTTGGCATATAAGCTAGTTAATTGAGTGTTAACGTTGTAAAAAAATAAACATTTCTACCAGAAAAGCCTAAATAAGAGTGCAACCGAAAGTCCTTTTAATATGCACCACCTCCCCATAAAAAAAAAAGTTGTCTTCTCTTAATATAAATGAATCGACAGCTATTTGGTGATTTCTTAAACATCATTTAGTGGCCTGTAATTGGTCCGTTAAATTGGAATAAACCAATAAATCATGCGCCATGTCATAATACAAAACGTCCAGAACATGCTATGCGAGTGATTCTATCCGTCAAATAGTGATTTAAGTATTTAAATACTTCAGAATATATATATATATATATATATTAAGTAGAACGAAACGGTCGTGGCCACCGAAAAAATGTTTGTCGTTTATTTGGCGAAAATCCCACCATGGACCTACACGATACCATTACACCGGACTTATACAATATGATAGCTATGTAGGTTAGGTTTGACCACCCTCTACTATACATATATATATATATATCTACCGTCACACTAATTTACGGACGTCCCTCGGAATGTGTTATAATATTATAACAAATTGCTTATTTTCGGATTACGGCAGCCCGGTCGGCGTCGTATGTGAAACGAACCGAAACAAATTCCGTTGCCCTCCGCCTGGCCGTCTGCCGTTTACAATAACAGCAATAATAATATAACAGCTATTTGCCCTTTTTTTTATTCACACGCAGATCCGCGATTACCGCGGGATGAGTTGGCCGACAAGAGGGATAGCGATTATGTTTTGTTATTAGTACATTATATAGGTAGTGCTACTATATATATAATAGCTAGCCGGTGTATTCGATGGCGGTTTTGTAATATGTACAATACAACCAAAACCAGAAAGACCCATCCCCCGCGAATAATCATCAACACCGTCGTTGTCGTCGCGTTTCTTTTTTATTTTTTCCTATATTAACAAACACCGTCTTCGGCGGCGGCACCGTCAGAAAGCCACGTAGGAGCGCGCGCGCAAATACACTCACACCTCAAGACACACACACACATATATATATATATATATACAATATAATAATAATATAATGTATTATTTGTTATTATACGGTGCAAATTGTTCTGCTAAAACCCAAAGGATGCCGCGGCGGCGGCTTGTGTGTGTGTGTGTGTGTGCGAGTCGGTGGTAGACTTGTATTCACCGGCCGCGGTGTTTACCGCGCTCCCCGGGGGGGGGGGGGAGAATAAACCTGGCTTCGACAGGTAAATAAATATATATACCTATGCTTTTTTCCTTTTTCATAATTCCCTTTACCTTTTTTGAACGAAACGTCGGCGGTCACATACGCGCAGATATGTACCTAATTTGGTGTCAATGGGTCGAGGAGCTGTCCAAAATGTAGCGTTCCACCCCTTTCAAGCAGCGCAGGGTTTATATTATAGCGCCCGTGTATTTACACACACACACACACAAAAGAACAAGAGTAATTCGTCGAATCGCACACATTCCACGGTCGTCTCCGAAGTCGGCGCCTCGTGGCTAATTTAGGTAATATCAAAACGCCACGGTCAATCACTCGAGTAGGTACAAGCGGACACCCTTTGATAGCCTTTTGGAATAATAAAATGCAATATGTATTTATAAATGTAAAAAAATTAGCACCGATAATTATTGTAACCGAAAGTGATCATGGCTTACAATTGTTTACAATTGGGTGGATACGATTATAAGGATTGATCGGCTGTCTTTGCTAATAATAGGCTGTTGTTGTTACCAAATAGACAAATCAACAACATAATAAAGATGTTTTCCGGATACCGGTTGAATGTTGTTTCACTCTCGCGGCAAGCAACCTAGACATTTTTTAAAGTTGAAAATTTATGTAACACTTGGTCGATATCCAGCTTTGATAATCATTACTTTTAAAGTTATTAGACGTTACACTAAGAATGGGAGGTGAACTGTGGTTGAGTAATGTGTGCAGACAAAAATAATACTACACTCTTATCTTTCTCCGGTTCTATATTTTAAACTCACTAAATTTTGAATATGTTGGATTGAATAGTCGTTTGAAAATAATAGGCCTTTCCATATCCAGTGTCAAAAGGGAGGTTTCCATTAAAAAAACAAATTTCGTAAAAAAGTGGTTTTTGTAATTGTGTGTATTTTTATGTTGTTGATTCCGTGAAATAAAGTCAAATTTCAAATTAAAGTCACCCGTACGAAATATTCCGGGTTACCTTTAACTTATTGAACACACTGTATGTGAATAGCTGCTGATTGCAGAAACCACCCATGAGTCAATTATATCGAATTATAGGGGATTTCAAACAAAGCTTGAATAACGTGTTTAATGTTTGCACACTAATTAAATAAAGCGCCTGCTCGTCGAGAGTGTTTAACGACCAGGCATAGGCGCTTGCGTCGTCTCTTCAATCATTATATGAATGCTCCTTTAGAATGCAATTTGGGGGGGGGGGAATCTACTGTATTTATCCAGTAAACCATTTGGAACAATTATGTGTGTAATTTTCATCGACAGTAGCTTAGTAAAAAAAAAAGCGCTAAAATCTGAAAGTATTACCAAAACGGCTTTGGCGAGAATTGAAAAGCGAAATCGTTTCAAGAGGCGTACTTATAGTGTGCACGCGACGATGGCAAGCGGTCGGTTTTGAATATTATTATTATAATCAGTATAATATAATAATATGTATTTAATATTGTACATACACACACAACGCTATATGTTATAACATTGTGTATTATATGTAAACACCGTCGGTCGGTCAAAACACGCCTTGGGTCGTATCGATGATAACCGTACACGAGATCTGCATAACATTTACATTTGCATACATTATTATCTATATTGTATGAAAACAAAGTATCGCATGTCGCCAAGTTGCGAATGTCCAAACGTATTCAATAAATCCATTCGAAATATTATACCTACCTACCTACATATTACAGCGGTAGGTACCTGCCTAATTGCGCGGACATACCAGTTGGGTAATTCTCTGGCAGCTGGTACCTAGTTTGACAGTTTACCGATGGGTATAATTTAAAAAGAAATTCTAAACTTACTCGTACGACTAATAAAATTACCTCACTGCCAGGTGCAGTGTAATGAGGACATTGGACAATGTATACGACTCGCGTGCAAAAGCCTGAGTTTTTATGTACCTATTTACAAAACTGAATAATTATTTTTACTGTAAACACGTTCTTACGTTTGCCAATATTATACTATTTACCTACCTAAACGATTATACCAGCTGCTATCTTGACTCTTTCTAATGACTTGAAAGATGCTACAATTTTTTTTTTTTAACAATATGCCGAATGCAAATATCTCTATGTATATGGATCAAAACGCTAATTATGAAGGAATGTTTGGACCGACCCCCTCCCCCGCCAATTTTATTAAAAATTAAACTGCGTGTCGGTTACGATGAAAAGAATGTCCTCAAATTTTTTTGAATGATTTTTTTTCAGAAAGCTGAAGAAAATGTACATAAAATGTGTAAATTTCAAATTGGGATTTCCATAATAACACTTTGAAAAGAAAAAAATAATTAGAAAAGTCGAAAAAAACAGAAAATTATCTTATTTTTATACATAATTATTTGAATTATTTTGAATACTGTGGTAATTTTTTCTACTTTTAAGGAATTTTTACCTCGTCGTTTTGTTTTTCTGACCGTTTTTATGGAGATCCCAATTAGAAATTTACACATTTTATGTTAAATTTCTTCAGCTTTCTAAAAAAATTTTCAAATTTTGGGCAACACGAAAAAGTAACTTTTTAGATTATAAACTCAATTTAAACGATTTTCTGCAAAGCGAAAAAAATTTTTTTTCAGAAAGCTGAGATTCACATAAAAAACTGATTTTTAATTTTTTTTTATGGTCGAAGATACTATATAAAAAAGAGGTGTCAAGACAAAAACTAAAAAACTTTTTACGGCCATGGCTAATATAATCGAGAACAGACATACAGTTTAATTTTCAAAAAAATCGACGGGGGTAGGTCCAAACACTCTTTCATATTTGGCCTTTTGACCCATATGTATTGTCTGTTACAACTATAAATATACATACAATTAAACAAAACTTTTATTTTCTAATTATTAAAGAATGTAATAACGAAGGAATTATATTTCAAACTGTAATTTTTTTAGACTGAAGATTTTGGCATTCCCCATAATTGGAGGTCGTTGATCCAGATATGCTCTAATAGGGATTGGTGCAATAGTAGTTTAATAATTATTAAGTTTGTGTGTTTATCGTTAATAAGTAGTTTTTTAAGCATACGTAGACGATAGTTTAGCTGAAGCCAAAAGCTTGGACACGGCGAGCCCGGGAAATACTTACTCTGTCCCCGCCCCGACAAGTTATTTACTTTAGTTGGAGCAAAAGTGTTTAAGGACAATTTTAGATGTAAAATTTACAACTAACGGAGAAGTACCCAGGTGTTAATGCGGGATAAATTAAAATTATTATTTTTTAAAACCTTTCCCACCGCCCTCCGCCCTACCGGCATGTGTACCGTAACCATTGTAACAGCTAATAACACACTTATAAATGACATTATACAGCCGCATCAGCTTGTATTATAGGTACAATGGATACCATTAAAAACCAAACGGAACGCTATCCAATACAATGCTATATATCGACAGCTGTTGCTGGAGTATTTAAATCTACAGACGAGTTCCAATTAACGCGATGAGTTACTAAAAAGTGTTAACACACCACCGTATTATTGTATTCTGTCGAAGCCTACACCACCAAATGAAACGAGCATGCGTCGGTACCTATGTAATACATACATTAGCCTCAGTTGGTTGTACATACACAACCGCATGGCCGGTTCTTGTCCGACGAATGACGCTATCTTAAGTGGACAAATCACGGTATGAATTAACAGTGGTGGCCACATGGGTTTCGTTGATGTATCGCTCTTTTGATCCGTATTATTCTCATATGATTATCATTGTTGTTGTATGCAGTATGGTAGATAGTAACAGTATAATAACGCTGAATACTTGTGTAATATAATGTCTAACAACAAACCATTTGTACCGCGGACAGACCGAGGCAAATCCCGCAGGCGGTTTTAATAAAAAATAAACCATGTGGTACAACATATTATGTACAAGCTGAAACACTGATACGCCTCTGTATAATATTTGGTATAGGACCTTTTATGTGTGCCGCGGACGTTTTAGACGCCTCCTCGGACTTAAGTGACTAAACAGAAGTGTTACCCAAAGGGAACTTCCGGATTTGCCGATACTACATACGGGGGAAACCTATTCGACTAACATATATCTAAACTTATCGGCTAAAAAATGTATAACCGATTATAATAATAGTGTTTAATACTTTGATAGTGTGTATTTATTTAATTTATATGTATAGATGACCGTGTCGCAACTATAATATGTCATTGACTATTCTCGATCTGATTGCAACTTTAACCTTTCCATTAACCTGTTTTGTAACAGTCCCAACACATTTATAGCAGATAAAATGCATTTAATCGAACTTACCGAATTATACGAATAATTTATAATTATTAAAATGTGCAATTTATAAATAATCATTAACTTAAACGTTTACTAATTTACTTTCAATATTAACGGTTGAAAAGTTAGTACTTATCTATTATAGTATGTTGTAGAAAACCGTAGGTTTAACCCAAAGTATACAGATTGAAAAAAAACATCCGTTTACGGTTGTATCTGAAACACTGGTAAATGTTTCAGCTTAATATAAAGCGTTTATATTAACATAAATTATTCTCAATTTCACGCACATAAAATATGTATTTTTAAATTTGTACACTTTACAAGTATATTATTATTTTACAGTAAACACACAAACGGGTTTATTATATTTAATATTTTGAACATTTACATGAACAGCATTATGGTTTTTTTTCCATTATATTAATTTTATAAAAGTAAATTAATTTATTTTTATTTTTAAAATAACACGCTATTAAGGTCGGATCATTACAACTTTATTGCTCATCGAATATTGTGTTTTACGACCGGACTGCACAGCCAAAAGCGAGGTTTTTTTTTTTTTTAAACACGTTCAATTTATATGAAATAAAAATGTTATCCGTTTTTTATAAAATATAATTTGAATTTTATAATATTGAGCTGTATCTATATGTAAATATAGTACATAAAACATTATAAGCTGTTTTCGTTTTCTATGTAAATATTTAAAACAAATTGATAATTTTTATTTGTGCACACACTGGTCATTATAGTTATATTATGATAATATTATAGTCTCGACTTGAACGTTTCATATTATATTGTAAGTAAAAAAATATTATATAAATACGTCTGTGCGGTTATAGGTCAAACAATGATAATTCCTTGGTATTTAAAAATATGTTAACATATTGACTAAATTCCATGGCTATATACAGGGTGTCTCACCGCTCCCGCTGTTTTGACAAATCTATACTTAGTACAGAAACTGTATGACAATTTGTCAAAACAGCGTGAGACACCTTAAAAATTCTGAATTTCGTCGAAAGCATATTTTCATTTTTTAACATCGAATGTTTATTTTTTTTATATAACAAAACAATATATAAATAAATTATTTATTACATGAAACCTTGAAGGTAGGAACGCTGGACTAAAATGCCACGGTTTTGGCTATTTATTGATAGGCAAAATGTACATTTCGACAATTTCAACTTACTATTAGATCATATAGTTATTTTTTTTTTTTTTATTTGGTTGCTCAAACATACAGACTCATTGCTGGTTTTAGGTTTTTTTTGTTATAGCTGTAGTACTAGTAATGTATTGTTAGTAACAATATGACAGCAACAGCGGTTATAAGTAGGTATTTTTATAATTATTATTATTATATCAATAATTATTGTAGAACCAAAAATATCTCAACGTCGGTACAATTAGACAATATATGAGTACGGAAAAAATATCATACAACATACTTATGTATTTTAAAGGTTGTCAAAATAAATATATTAAAAAGGAAAAGTTCGATTTTTAGAATAAACCAAAAGTCTTTTTATTCAAGTACGCTTTTAAGTCCAACTAATAAGTAAGGCACATGGTAAGAAGAGTACTCGTATTTTTTTTTCTTTTTTTAGATAACGGTAGCACTCGATTGTTGTCGAATTTAGAGATCCGTTTGGTGAAAGAAAAACATTACAGTAGAGCCAAACTAGCGCCTTCAAAACGGTTAACACAAAGATTTGTACTCGCAATTTTCTCATAAATAGACTTCTTCCCTTTGCGCCAAAAGTTCCTTCAGAATTTCAGTAAAAATTATAAACCAAGTAGGGTTAGACCCTGTAGGATTTGAACTACACTAGCCCACCTCTAGTTGCGCCAATATCGTAATATATCACTGTGATAGTATTTTGTATAGTATTCCTTTAGTTTAGCGGCAGTATTATATCTACACCATTCCGGTGGGAGGGGGAGGGGGGATACATTCGTTTACGATCACAGAGATGTGCCGCCATAAAAAAAAAACGGTTAGGCAGTATGAAAAATACAAATTGAAGAAGAGGAGAGAAAAATATGTGTGTAGGTGCTCGCGACCGCACATGTACGTTTTGCCGCGTTAAAATATTATGTATGTAGGTATATACCTATACTTGCGTGTATAATAACACTATAGGAACAAAGATGATAGGCTCTAACGCGTGAGTGTGCTCTCGCCAGAATGGGACGGGTAATGAAACAATCAATTCTGGACGATGAAGAATCTTCGGGGTGCGGGCGAGGGTGCCACGCTGTCTAGTGCGGTTCGTTATTGCGTATAGCAGACGCGGTCGTATACGTTAAAAACTATACATATATATGTATACCTAACCTTTATATAACTCGTATAATATAGGTAGAAGTGTTGCCGGGTATTATATAGGTAGGTAAAAAAAAAACGATAATATTGTGTGCATCCCGCACCGGTCGTCTCGGCCGCCGACCGTTTGATCTCTCTCCTTGTAATTTGCTCATAACCGAAACCCTATAAGCACCCCCCCCCCCCCGGTTGTCCCTCTGCGGTCTTGCAGTGTTTTTTTCGTACACCCACGGACTCATCGAATTCCATCGGACGATCGATTCATAAACAGTGGAGAAAAAACCAATCGAACCGATCTTGTTTTTCGGAATGTGTGTAGACAGATAGGTAGGTACACAATAGTATAAAATAATAATATTAATAACGGCGAACAGAGCGTTGAGAGATGCCTCGATACGGTAGACCAACAGTCGCCGCCACAAAAGAACCGCGTTTTGTAGCATCGTTCCAAAATAATAGGACTAATGAATTATATACAAATGTTTACCGATCCACATTTACTACTACTCTACTATCAACATTATATACAACCCTTTGCCCTCTCCCCCTCCTCAAAAGAAAATAATTTGCCCGTGGCCGCCTCTACCCCAGCCCCTGACAACAACCTTGACGCCTGGCGCGTTACGAAATCTGAATAACCGAAAATTTTCAAGTACAAAAGGAATTACTTTTTTTCTTCAAAAAGCTTTCTTTCTCCTTTATTGTACTTAATCTTACAGTAATTTATTTAATTTAATTCGCATAACAGCATAAGTTTATTCTATAGTGCGTTAGAAGTTGATCAATATGCCACTGTGCTACTTTTGAGATTCGCCTGCTCGAATTTTTCTTACCTTATACTTTCTACCTATATTGAGTTAGTTTGAACTAGAGAATGACGGATTAATTTAGAAAAATCTACGATTCCGCATTCTGTTCAGTTTGATTGTTTGTACGTTTACCATCGTTTAACTTTGAGCATAGAAATAATAAATTTAAATATTTTTGACATTTTTACCAGCTATCGAATGAATGCATAAAATTCCCAAAAATAGGGCAAATACTTAAAGGGTTTTGAAGAAACAATTTAAGTTTCATGGTTTTGAGACAGTCCGTTAACTCCTAGTTCTCCAACCGCAAAAAACAAATTCCTAAAAAAAACAGTTTAGTTTGTTAGATTAATACAGTACATCCAATTGAAGCGTTTATACTTTATACATAAAAACGGTATCTATAGAAGACCTTTGTCGACAAGTAAGTAATTGCTGATGTATATATTTTTTTAATATTCTGTTCCGTTTAAGCCACTTGATGTTTAAATGGGTAGGTTAGGTTAGGTAACTATACAGATATACCTTTATATACACGAAAAGTCAATTTTTTAGAACTTATATAAAAGGGCAATAACTATCTCATGATTCAAACAAAAAATAATAATAAAAAAATGAGGGGGTCGTAGGTACAAAATATAAAAAGGACCTCCCTAAATCCTAATATATATAGATACAAACGAAGAATAGACTGTTTTATCACCATACTGATGTCGCCCACGTTTTCTCATCACCTTAAGCGTTCAACTGCAATATATAATTACTATATATTATATCGTATTTACGGTAATAATTTATACATATATATTTATTTAAAACCCACGAGTATAAAATTATTATACAGGCAAGCGATTTGTAAGTGTTTAGCTCGGACGCGCATTTACCATTACAAAAAAAAATGTGTAACGTAGACTAATAATTAACTAGTTTTACATATTAATGTGGATATGTATATATATATATTATATATTACCCGAGTGTGTTTAATTAATTATACTCACACGTGCACTGGGGGGTTTTTTTTATGGTAAAGAGCATCGTTAATATAAATTAAAAACACCCGTCGTTCGATTTTATGTGTCGGAAGACCAATTTCAGAAAGAAAAAAAACAATTAGTATTAAAGACAAACGTGATTACCGATGGTACTTTCATAAGGTGAAATGGATACTTATAATGGCTACTCTGGCAATCACCAGCAGTGGTGTAGTAATAGGTACATATAAATGACCGCAAACCCTATATCGGTTTCCTTAAACGTACAACTACGCTGTACTTATCATTATTCCGTACTATTCTGTATATTATGATATAGCAAGTTCGTTTATGGTACCTGATTGATGAATAACTCCAACTATTACAATTATTATTAGAACGGTGTGCATAGGTATGTATATTTATTATTATACATACGCGGTCAAACGTTAGGAAAAATATAATATTACTTAATATCTACAATTAATCCTATGTTTTCTCACGCCTTTAAGACAAAAACAAAACGCATTTAAATATTATGCCAGACGATTGTAAACGACCACGTTGACTATTATTTACGTCTTTATAAGGTTCATAGCCGTTGTATATGTACAGTATATAATATGGCTATGTGCGTTCATAGTACACATGTTTTCACCGTCATCAAATGTAACCCGTTTAAATAATTTATTATGGTGATTTTAATGACCGCAAGTCGATGGCCGTGTTTCAACATGCAAAATTAAATAGATAAAAGGCACTATGGAAACAAACAAAAATTATGTATATAAATATATATATATTTTTTTTTTGAACGTATAAAAATTTAATTAGTTTTAATTTCAAATATTTATCCACTACTGACCCTTAACTGTATAGTAGCCACGACAATTATTAAAAAATCTTCTTCTTCTTCCATTAGGCCTTCTATTAGCTTTAAGATGAACTATTTACACGCATTTTCCTCAATCTATGGATTCTCAATAATTCACACTATTCTTGCACTTCTCTTATTCGATAACATCCAATTACATTGGCGCAAAATGCATTTTTTTTTTTTTTTGCAAACATTTTCATCGTTTTATATTATTGAAAATATTATCCGTGCAATAATAAAATGTTAATCAACACAAGTGTATGGTGTAATTCACACACTATTGACTACTTATTGGGCCGGCGCTGGACAGTTATTCAACCAGAGCCAACTCCAATTTTGCCGCCTTTGTAAAATGCCACCCTTTCCTATGTTGCCTATGTCTTACGCCGGCGCTGACTAGTTGCTATTAATATGCCCACACTATAAGATAGCATATCGCACATGTGGTACAAAAGTGACACAAGTCAAATATTAATGTTTTGAGAAATAAAATGTAGAAAACCACATAACGGCACAGTGTTCCTATACCGTCCGATTGAACACTGCCTACACGGTGTTTGAACACGAGTATTATTATATTTACTGGGTTATTCGACTTAAGTAGGCAAATCAATAGGCCGACGCGTATGTACATATTATAATATTATTATAGCAATGAGGATAGGAAAAGAAAGCAGTTATTCGTGAGAGCCCGTGCTCGTTGTTATTATATTTTTCTTTTTGATATTGTGCCGCCACCGCACCGCGTTAAACAGCCGATAACAAAAAAAAAATAATAATAATAACAGGGATAATTACATATCATACCTGTAGCTGCTATGCACGCGGTCTATAATAGATGGCCGATAACAAGGGCGAGTAAAAAAAAAAAATGAAAATGAAAATACCATTCAAGTCGTTCATTACCGTCTGCAGTATCTTCTCCCAGCCTTGTAAACTTGCCCCAGACTTTATGGCCGCACGTGTATTAGTTAACAAGGCAAACGGCAAAAATCACACACGTGAGGGTGCTTAAGAACGAGAAATATTAGAAAATCCCTTGTCCACTCTCAACCGGGCCTACCTATGTGGTATGAAAAACAAACAATTTTGGAGGCGCTAAGCATTCGAATAGAAAGTCATAAGCTAAGGTCGGTGCACGTTTAGAAACAGTAATTATATCGTTTACCTTGAATTGAAAAAAAAAAACAAAATCTAAAAATCCGTATAAAGGTTTGTTTATTTTATGTTGTTTTTTTTATTTTAGGTGTTCCTTGGATTTTGTGGTTCACCCACCAAAGGGGTCCCCTACGACCACGGACCGTCTAGTAAGCGCTAGGCGCTATTTATTTTGTTAACATAGGCGTTTCAATAGTGTAAGAAAAAAACCAAAAACATATTTTTTATATACAAGTCTCTTTCTATCTATGCCAATGTAGTAGGCAGTAGCTATATAGTGTTGTCCTAATGTTGATCCCGCTCTGATGATTAAATTGGTTTCGATTATAAACTTTTAGAGAAATAATTATACACTGATCTAGAACGGTCGTGATGTTGGCTACTTGGTTTCTATATTTGCCGCCAACATTGTAGAAACGGTACACAAATCTATACGGGATCGGGCTTGCTCTTATATATACATAATATATAATTAGTAATTACTATAGTTGCACGCAGATGGGTTATATTGTTACTAGATAGGTTGTCGATGAACGATTAGTGTCCGTATACAAACCGATTGCTATCATATAAATTAGTTGTAAAATCCGTGCGATGGCTGAATGTGTATAAATAAATGTAATTTATGATTGAAGAACGAAATGTGTAACGGGCTAATTATATTGTCTGACACCGGCGGCAAAGATTTCACTTAAAGATAAACCGCGCCGATTTAACACATGAATAATAATAGCAGGTCGTTTCAATGCAATATACCGTGTGCCACATGTTATGACCACATATAAACATGCAAAAAATGATATAACATATTATAATATAAAGTATAGACTGAACATCAGACTTGTTAATAAAATCCATTGACGGTGATAACATTACAGATGTTTGATCAAACTTCTCCGACCACCCTGTATAACTGCAGAAGGATTATGCTTTTCATTTGTTGGTTGACACTGACCTGAAACTATTAAAGTAAATTTACATTGTTTTTTATATGTACACTACACTATCTGGTTTTATTTAATTTGTGGATTTATGGTGTACGAATTATCGCAATATTAGCAGATTTATAAACAACCAGACATGTCGGTTTAAATGGTTTTCAAATACATAGGCGAATAACAGATATGACAAAGAGAAACCCGTAACCAAGTTTTTCAACTGTGAGACTTCCTGTTCGATCAATTATTATCTAGTTTACTTGTTATACGCAATTTTTCCAAACATAATAATTGTTGCAATTAAAACCAGTATATATTTTTTTCATTTTATAATAACTCGACAAAAATTGTGTAAATTAATATTCTCGAATAAGTTGACCCCTCTGGGGACACTCTACGGGCAATGTGGTAAAACTAGACCACGCAGCCATAAGTCGATATGTGCGATGTGTCAACTACACAACACCATTTCTTCGGATAAATAATAATCAATTAAAAAATGTTTTATTTTAGATGTTTGTCGAGTCAGCATCGTGACTTTGTACCTTCTATGCAAGACTCAAGAGAATGCAGATGTTAAGATATAATGTGTATGGCGGGTAGAGCCAACATTAAACAAATTAGTGTGGATTTTATAAGCAAAAAAAAAAAATGGAGCGGTGTAGAATTAGATAGAGGAATATAGCGAGTGAAGAATGGGCTTTATTTATCTTAATTCGCTTTTGGGGTTATTTTTTATTAGTACGCTCATCCAAATAGTCAAAAATAAGACATAAGCGTTTATATGTATTTAAAAATAAAAATATTCGACTTCGAGTAGAATCTGCTCGATGATCGAACACATTGGAAATGATTTTAGATGTACCCATATAATATATTATGTAATATATATATATATTAGTTATATTATAGTTACGGATTACATTAGAATAATATTGTACATACAAGTAACGACAATAATATTTAATGACAATATTATTATTAGTAAACCCGTACATGTAATACCCAAAGGTTAGTAACCGGCAAAAAAAAAACATAAGGTGCCTCGACCATTGTCTCAATGATTCCAGCGTAATAATAATTATTATTGTTGTTGTTGTAGGTACTGTGTACTCTCTTGTGGGTTATATTGTACGGTTGTATTTTTTAAATATTTTTTATCGATGACAAATCACACACACACACTAATAGCGTGTCTCGTATTGTATGTGTCGGCTGGTCGTTTTTGTAAATCGTTTTTGTTTCCAAAAACAGCGGCGGGGTGCACAGCGTGAGCTTTTCGCGGGAACTTAAACGCACTACACCGGTGTCGGTAGAAGAAGAAACCTACACGTCCTATTAAATTTAAAAAAAAACCAAACAAGAAACAACGATGACGACGAATGTAATGCTGCGAAGTTGGCATATCCAACAGGTGAATGTAAGATATACCGGCAAGTAGCATCCAGCAAATATACCTATTAGGATTGTCTACACTACCCGTCCAGCCACAGCTTCCCGTCATTCGTTCAAACTCCTTGCTGTTTAAATGTCCTATTAAAAAAAAATATATATATATTATTGTAAATATTTCTAATTTAATTGGTAATTTGTAAATTTAAACATTTAATCACAATCATCCTCTAAAACGAACGAGAGACGACTTGGTTGATGACCAGTTTTACTATTGAGAATATAAGAAGAAACCGTTCCCTAGATAATATTGTATAGAGCTAAAAATGTTTTTGGAGCAATGCCAATAACGCTGGTAAGAATTTGCTTGTTCTATTGGTAAGTACACATTTTTTTGCTCGGATTTGGACATGTCAAACTGTGAAAACCACTGGTTTATATGAAGTCATATTTCGATTTGGAAGAACCTCCCACAGACGCTATACCACCGGCAAAATTACATTTTTCATAACCAAGAATATTTTATCATTGTCTATTTCTAGGCAATAAATTGTTCTTGTTGCGAGCAATTTTCAAACTTGTCAATCGAGAACACATTACCTAGAATATTGTGATATCCAATAAACATGTTTGTAGTAATGTAATAAATAATAATAATCGCCACTGGCCTACTATCTAATGAGATGCAATAGGCCTTACTATACAGCAACTTTTCTTAAAGCATAAATCGATAAGACATCTATCTATTATTATTATACATCAGTAAAGTAATTCCTAATTTTAAGAAAACTATTCAAATTGCTATACGTAGGTCCAGTGATATTATTATTTGTTTTCTAATTAGTTGTAATTTTTTTATTAATATTTTAAATATTATGTTAAAATAATCATTTGACTAAAAATGATTTTAATAATTACTTTTGAAATTATTCGAATAGCTCTCTTACTTGAATAATGTGTTGTTTAGTTGATTGCTTAGATAACGGTTATATTCGAATGACGCACAACTCTGCCTAGGACAATATAGGCATTTTCTTACCCTAACCCCGACTCCGTAGGTATCTAAATAGTGCGTTTAATAGTTAATTGCTATGTATTTTTTTTTTATCGACCCGCTTAGGGTATAGGTTCGACAATCGATCGTTTGACATGATTTTTTTTTTTTATCTGTCGGTCGGCGATGGCACGCATCACATATTATATTGTATAGGGTGTGCGGTGGAGTTAATCTGGGACGATTGAGAAACGACGATTAGCTGGTGCGGTGCGCTCAAGAGGCTGTGGGTGCATAGATGCGTGTAATGCGCTGCCCTTATACATTATACGTGCACTTAACACCTGCTGACGCCGCCGCCGCCGCCACCGCCACCACAGAAGGATATTAATCGTCCTTACATTATTATTATTATGTAGGTACAGTCGAAGCATACTAGCTCCGTTTCTGTTGTTGTTCGGGTAATTTCTTTGGGGGAGATTTTTTTTTTCTTTTACACTCGGTGTAAGCGCGAGATTAACTCAACATAACAGGTATATAATAATGTGCCTACGGCAGTGTATATCGGCGATGGGAGGGCCGTATATGCGCAAGAATAAGAAAAAGAGAAGCACGATCATAAAAAGACACGAAGCAATATCTTTACAAGAACTCTGCCGACACGGTGTGTTGACCGTTGACAATGCAAAGCGGATTGGGCTACTTGTGCGTGTCAAGTGTGAGAAAAACTCACTGACGGCGGCGCCCTGATCTTTCGGCCCGTCAAACGTTAAGTATATTAATCGTGTACACATTTATGTAGTTGCCTGCCTATTTGTCTGCATCGAAACAAAACAATTTTAATTGAAGGGGAAATAATAATAAACTTGTTTTACACGTGTAATCATTTCCTATGTGTATGGTGTACGTTTTAAAAATGCAAACTTGATGCGACTTGATTGATTAACAATTAATGTGCAATGTGGGAAATAAAACTAGGCGTACTAAAGCCAGTATGTAAAGTAATTCATTTCTATAAATTGTGCCGCTATTTCAGTAATAGGATGTGTGATAATATGATAACTATTTCTATAATGTACAAACGAGGAAAACTTTAAACGTAGCTTTTTATAATATACAGACGTAGGAGGAAATAATACAATTAAGTGTATGATTTACATGTATTTTATTAATTGAATATTACTGCATAAAATAATATACAAGTTTCACTCGGCTGCTTTTTTCATATCCAAACATGTGCCGACTGTTCGTCTAAGAATAAAATATAGGTACTCATTATAGATATTATGGTAAAACCCACTAATCAAAACATTAACTTTTTCACTAGTTATCAACCGTTTAATACATTTTTTTTTTTTTGCATATAACTATCAATATTGGAATTTGTTTATAGGTTATTTTTCTGCTTTTCGGCTATAATATACTAGCCAAAATCATGTTATGGCAGAACTTAGCGTTTGGGCTTATACCGCAAAAGTAACGTTTCAATTCAACAACTAACAAGATTTTAAGATGATGTTAAAATACTAAGGGGCAAGGGCGAATTTTGCAACATCAGCTGAGTAACTTATAATAATACAAAAACTAACAAAACACCGATTTTGAATTGAATGATGCCTGATGATTAATTCAGTGCTCGCCATGACAGTTGTATGAGCCGCATGCACATAATAGATATTATATGTAGGCGCCTATACACAACTCGATTGTGGGTGTATAATAACATACACATTATGAACATTTTATAATAATACATAGTCATACGTGTGTAGCCGCCGTCCAATTACAACAGTATTATAGTGTAGCTCCCTAATGTACAACGATAATTGATACAGTAACGTCGGGAATAAAACAAAAGATAGCTAAACATAGAAGTCATTTAACCGAGTATAATAATTACGTTTCTGTTTTTTTTTTTATAGCAGCTTTTCATCTGTCAGCAGAATGTACACCTATAAACTTAACACAACCGGCGAGTACCTATATATTATGTATTTGAAACGGATAGTAACAAATTGGACTTAACTATAAGGTAGTCAATAACCTCAATGCTCATTACTATCATTACTCGCATGAATGCGCCCGTAAACCGTTTGCGATTATTCCATAAAAGACAACATTAGCTCGAGTTTTCCTCGAGTGTAAAAAGTTCCTGGGGGAAGGGTCTTCAACATCCTTTAACAATTTCGAGACTCAAATTCAAACAACATTTGATAAGTATTAAAGTCTCTTACTCCAAAGATCACTATATAATGGTATTTGATAGAGAGAGAGATGCACAATGCAGTATTTTGAATTCGGAATACTGTATTTGGCTATCTACAAGTGTTTATGCAAGTCTCGACGAGCATATCCATTTTTTGAAATAACGCCTCTGGTCAAAACTGAACTTCTAAGTTGCCCACGCACCACAAGCAAGCACTGTTTATACTTAATTATTCTTCGTCCAACCAAATCAGCTCTCAACAAAAATAACTAGCTATAATCCATATTTTCTATTTCTTTATGCACGCCACACGCCCCCGTGTCATTATCTATCACACCAACCCAATTTTTCTTCGGTCTACCTCTACAGTGTTATCTCTAATACTTGTTTCACCATACTTCACTTTCCTCCCTTCTCTTTCTACAAGTACCATCTCAATTTGTTTTCTTTTATTTTCCACGCTATTGAGACAACTCTTAAAATCCCTTATTCAGTCTAACCTAATCTCTCCAAACATCGATCGCGATATACTAGTTTTAGCAACTTCCATTTTCTTTTCATATCACTTATTCGGTTTCCAACTCTTATTTCTGTTCTTGTCATTGCTGGACTTGCATTTTCTTTCAACGACACCTTTCTTGCCGCCTCATCCAAACGCACTTTAATCTTTCTACCCCGAGCATATCTCTGATTTACAAGTGAAATACATTAAGTCGATAATTAAGATATGACTTCACGGGTTATACCAGTTTAAAGATTACAACATATTTTTAGACCACCGAAAATACCAAAAAACTACAAAATCTTGACTTAATGTATTCCACTTGTAAGCCAACGATATATTAAGCTCTCCGGCTCTTTCTTAAATTACTTCTTCGCTAAGTATAAACCCGGCAACATGAAAGTCTGGTCAAGTGTCGCGTTTTGACGACCCGACCGACCGACTTGCGTCAAACTTTCCCACGATAGCCGTGGATCGTTTTGTGAGCATCCGGTCGGCCATACATAATATATATTCTATTCTATAATGCTACTACTACAATGCAGATAGACACACGATATGTATATAGTTTTATATTCCGACGGCCATTTTGTCGTTTGTCCGCATCCACGGTTATAGCACGCGCTCGGAACAAATCGAAATTGACTCGGACGTGCCACCGCAGACTATTTTTTCTACCCAGTCACGTCGGGTATACGTGCCCACATCACACCACCCGGTCTCTATCTGTTTCCAATATGGTTTTTTTTTTTTTGTTGTCCATTATGTATACCTATCTGTTGGATAGGATACGTTTTTTCATCCCATTTCGTTTCGTGATCTAATGATATGCACCATTTCACTGTTGGGTCCGTTGCGCTCAAACGCTGCTACTGCCGTTCACAGCCACCGCCTCCTCGCAATTGGTGTGGTCGCTTACGGTGTCAATGGGGGTTGAAAAAACAATTGTCTGTGTACAGATATAATACATCACACGATATATAAGATTCTAAATTAAATGTTATCATGCGCAGTGCGAGAAAAACAATCGGCCAGAAAATTAACTATGTGAACGCATGGACGGGTTGATTCCATTTGTATTTTAGGTATCCGCCGCCGCCGTGTCTAATAAGTATAGATAATACAAAAATCATTAAACGCAACGTTTTTGACCTCGCCTACACCTATATTGTATACAATACAATAACACTAACAACAACATGGGAGTGAGAAACGTTATGGAATATGTATTTTGGTATACTCGACGGTTATAGCGGCCAAAGCCTATATAGGGTAGGGGAGAGTGGGGTTAGTTATTACAATTTCGATATTTTTAATTTTTATCATTTTTCCTCAATTATTTTCTGAATAATAATAAAGCGAATAATAATAAAATGCAACTTCTTAGCTAAAAATAAATAAACATTTTTAATAAAAAAAAAAATTGTTTACTTCAAACAGTCAAAATATAACAACTTGCCCCCCTATGTGGGGTTAATTGGGGTCGCATACTCGTGGCACGTTGTTATAATATATATTTTATTTTAATTGTATTTATTAGGTATTCTAAAAATAACAAATAATAAGGTATCGATCAATTTAATTTTAATAACTACAAATTTTAAGCTATAACTATATGTTTACAGTTCAATAGTATCATAATGTATTGTATTGTATCATAAAAATAATGTTAACGGAAAAAGTCAAATAGTACAAAAAAGACTACAACGCGAAGTCACTTTTCAAGGTGTCTAACGAACCGAAAAAAAAATTAGTTAAGTTTAACATCTTCTCTTTGGAGGCTAAAAGTTTGATTTTTTTATGTTTCTTTGCAAATTTGTATTATTAATAAGCGTTTAATGTTCATAAGTTTACACTTTTATAGTTTTTTTTTATAATTCGAGTTAGTTTTCTAATAGCTGAATCAAAACTAGTACCTATAAATAGCTACACATAAAAAATAAATTAAATCTGTCCAATTGATACGCCAAAAATTGACTTCTACGAAAGTTATTTCTTAACAAATTTTCGCCATAAGCATGAAATGGCGGCAGTGCTTAAAAAAAAAAAAACGTCTTGTAACTAAGTAAAACTCGGCGGACATAAAAACAGTGTAGAAGAACTATTAAAAATTGTCCCGAACTTACAAGAAATCAAAACCACATTACAAAGATATGCAGTAAAAAAAAAAAAAATATTATAGTACAATTTAATATTTTATAGAAAATGTTTGTGGATAACAAGTTAAATGGGATACGAATTCGCTTTGCTTATATTTCTATGCCACAAATATCCGTATGAAAATTACTGTTTTTATTTATAAACTAAGTTGATATATAAAAAACCGGTAATGGATATTTTCGAAAAAATATTATTATTTTTGATTTTTTTTTTTTTTATAGCTTGTGGAGCTGTAAGTATGTGATTTAAAAAATTAAAAAAACATGTTTTGATACTACTGGTATAAATCTACGACACTGTTATTATAATATTTAAAAATACATAAATATATAACCTATTTATCAAAAATAGCAACATATTAGGTTCCAATAGATTTCTCTTTTGGCCTTTGAAGTTTTAATAAATACTAAATGTTGTAATGTTACAGTTATAATATGTATTGGAAATTATTTATATAAGAATTAAGTCGATTAATAAACATCATAATTTCAGTCCGCTAGTGGAACAAAATTAGGAGTTAAAAATCGACATTATGCGAAACGTGAAATCGTTTACCATATTATATTGTTACTAATAAATGAACGCTGTTATTTCATATATTGTTCACCGGTGGCAGTTGACAGTGTAATTGTTGCAATACGCAGTACGCGTCGAGTGTACCTTGTTTTATCGTTCCATTTAATACAATAATAATAATAATAATGGTATAAAATAATATTATTATTATTATAAAGCGCCAGAGACGGGCAGCTGAAGGGAATAGCAACGGCGGCCTGGGAATTTTCTTGGAGTGAAATCCGTCATTGCGCGTAAAATCGACGTGACGTGTTGATAATTCAATAAGTACAGGAAGTATAAGCATTGGGCGGCGGAGGCGGAAACGGTTGCTGAAATCTTCGGTCGGTTTTCTTTTTGTGTGTGTGTGTATATATATATAAAAATAATATAATTATTATTGCAGCGAGGCGGCTCTATATCGACAGGTGTCCTCCTACAGAGCTCTCAGCCAGAGATCACGGGTGCATGGCGGCTAATTGGCGCGTTCGGTAGCGGTGTAACACCTATCTAAGGTACAATTTATATATATATATATATATTTATACGAGAGAGACTCGAAGAAGAAGAAGAAGAAGAAGAATTCGACTCCTGTGCGGCGTTTGAACCAATGGCCCGGAAATCCTGACACGTCATGGGAACCGGTCACGTATCCAAACGACAACCGCCGCACCAAAGTGTTTTAGGTATATTATTTATTACATTATTAATCGTTGAGGAGATTCACGGACCTGTGACAAATCTCGACCGGAGCACGTAGCCCACAGCACGCTTCTGGACCTCCTGTCGACGGTATGATAATACTAATTATTACCCGATTGTCCGGGGGGGGGGGGGAGCCGGGGTACCCCGTGTCTTGCCCCGGGAACCGTTGCCTCGCTTAAGGTGACCTAATAATATTATCGAATCTCTGTGGAAATAATTCAGAGAAACCTGAAAGGGGGAAACAAATTGATAAACAATTTATTGGTACATTTAAAACTATCATAATATATTGGCTATCGTTTCACAAACGTATTAATGTATCAGGTATCGATTACACAAGTCGATACATTAATTGCATTGGTTACCTCAAAACTAACACACTTACATACATAGTTGGACCAACTAAAATTATGGTTAATAAGAGAGACACAATAAAATATTTGTAGTTAAATGACTAAAAAAAATTGTTAGGTCTACTAAATTATAGTTGCCTTATCTAAAACATTAGTTAACTATAGACTTAGTTCGACCAATTAAATGTTTAGTTAAAGCAACACTTTATTTTGGTATTCCAACTAGAAATTTAGTTGGTCTATGTTTGTTTTCCCGCATATTACCTATGTTATATTTACAAATGTTATTTTCTAATAATTGTTATCAAAATGAAATTAAAATTTGTATTTTAGAATAATTATTTTCTATGTTCAATGATCGAATTTAATAGTTCTGTTATTTCGACATTTTAATGATAAAAACTTTTATTTATTCTTGAACCTGTATTTCATTAAAGTTTTATGTAAACGTTTTATTAAAAAAGTTCTCTTCAAAAAGTTGTTGTCGCCACTTCCTACTACTAATAAAAAGTTTTTTAAAACTTGAATTTCAAAAACTTGTATAATAATATTTCTGACTACCTTTTATGGTTGAATTTTTCATTTACAATTATTAAAGAACAGTTAAAAATTTAGCTTTTTGAATGAGTTCTACGACTTTTTCAAGCGTTGATTAAAATATATCAATTTTTAAAACAAAAAAATTGATTTTTATTAAACAAATGTTTTTTTTTATCGATTGCGCTCTTCCATTAATATAATTATAGGCCTATAAGAATTTTAATTATATTGATGAACCGGCAAATGATCAAGTTAGCACAGGCACATATTAATCGTTTCTGGTCTAACTGAAATAATGGACCGTAGCGAAACACCAGTATCTATAATAATATATAATAGGTTTGCTATAGTCGCTGGGAAATAATTTCGTATAGGTACTTATCAACTTCACAAAAGTGGATTTGCCTCAAGTCCGTCCGTTAGCCTGTGCATAAAATACAACTGTAATATTCTAAGCCTCATTACAGTTGGCAATGAGAACGACGCATTTATTTATAAAATTAAAAAGCCGGGCGGTCCGGGTCCAAAAATCTTGCTACCAGTTTGAGCTACGTCAACTGCACACCGGTAGTCCAGCCAGGTACAAGTCTACATACGTTAAGCATACATTATAACACTTGAGATATACATACATATTAATATGTATATATTATAATATGGAAGTAACGTGTGAAACAGTGTAATCGCGTCGAGTTTTGATAGATTATAAGCTAATATTTAGTGTCTAGACTAGCGTTAATTAAAATATGTAATCCCCCGAACCGTTAGTAAATAATATAATATATATATATATATATTATTGGTACCTATTTCAACATGTATGTAATTAAAACGGATAGCTAATAATTATACCAAACGACTATTTGATAATTAAATCTCAATGCAATTAAACCTATAACGAGATGGCGCGATTTCGTTGTGATATAATTAGTATTATACCTACTATTAATTATTGTAATATTGAAGCATAGGTATTAGGTAAAACCTATTAAACAATTTTAACGCAAATACACTACTACTGCATACTAAAATCAAGATTATATTTTTTTTTACGACGTTGAACTTATTTACATAAAACAAATTTTCATATTTCTTCTTTTTTACCTATTATGATTTATAGGTATTATTTTAAATTATATTTGTCGCAACATATAACCTGCTGTGTACCTATACACGTCTACACGTCTTAAGTATTACCTTAATACTTACCACGTACAATTTATATACATTATAATATTGTATGGAAATCGGTACCAAATATACGAGTTTGAAAAAGCGACTGCGACCATTTTGACGTTGTCCGAACCGGTGTTTTGTCAACCGTTTATGTACCTATGTACCTACCATGCGCTGTTATAATACTGCAGTCACCACATTGTCAATCATGTACCATCAACAGCTACCGACATTGTTTATTGGCGTTCGTGCATGAAAATAATATAGGCGCGAATTTGATCGACCAGAGATTTGGCCGAATTCTACATTATAATAGTAATAATATGTATATAAACCTTTCATTAAAAAATATATATATATATTGTATATATATACAATACCCAACGCACAGTTTTTTTCAAGCTTTAAATATTACAGGACATCCAAGTACGTTGAACCTATTGCCAACAGACGGCTGTAACCCCTTTCTCGGTTGTGAAACTCTATCCGTATAAAAGTTCCCTCGGGTGTCCACTGTTTGACAGTTGTACACTGTAGGCCTTTCAACACCCAACTACTAAACCAAGTTACTATATTAATTACTTATAATCCAACAGTTATATTTAATGAGTTTCAATAATAAAAGTTACTTAGAATTGTAAAAGTTTTAAAATAACTTTTTTGGTAAAAAATCAAAAAATTACAAATGAAAGTACAATATTTTATACATCAGAACTTAAATAAAAACAAAAATGTCCTTCTCTTCTTGCAGAAGTATTTATATTATAAATCATGAATATGTTTTATGGCACCCACTCACTGGCACACACATTAACTGAACTAAATCGAGTGAACCGAGTAAACTAATTGAGCGAACGACTAAACAAGTACAGTAAATAAATTGAGTAAACAAAACATCAAATTGAGTAAACGATTAAATAAAACGAACTAATGAGTAAGCAAATCTAGTAAATGAGTAAATAAACCTAGTGACCATGCAAACAAGTTTGTAAAAAAAATCGAGAAAACAAAATTACTAAACGAGTAAACAAATCGAATAAACCACTAAACAAATCCTGTAAATAAATTAAGTAAATCGATAAAATCATAAAACATGTTTTAATAGGACAAATTTTGATGTTGCTGAAAAGTGTAAAGCCCCGATAATACACGACCAAGCCATTTGCGCAACTACTATATGTTTGTACAACATATAATATCTGCGCAAACTGTAGTACATAGGTACACGTCCCATCGGTTTGCGTGGACTGCATTTCATATTTTGACTTGTGCCGCAATAGTTGTTGCTTGCTTAACGGGGGAAAAAAATGAAGCGGAAAAGAAAGTGTGGATGAAGGAAATGCTTAAAAAAGAGGATAGACTTTAGCCATGACCGATTAATGGCAGAGCTCAAAATAAGTTCAGCTGTCGACTATCAAAACTATAAGCGAATGGATGCGCATACGTTTGGTGAGCTGCTAGAAATGATCACGCCTTTAATTGGAAAAAGTACAGTAAAGTAATGAGAGAATCAATATCGGAAAACAGACAGTCAGTTCCAGCACCGGATTTCCTGCTGACTAGATCACTATTCGCTTCTATTCTATTCATTCTGACTTTTTCCTTCATTTTTTCGACCACCTTCTCATATGTAGAATCTTTCTTATTTCTATTTTTAAACACATCAATTTTTACTTTCCACAGTTCGGGCAGTTCACAATAAACAGCAACGAATCACGCCAAAATCCTTTTCGTCATCATCTACAGTCACCATTGTTATTAAAAACCTAGAGTACGCTTAATAAATTAACACTTATAAAGTAATTACACACTCATCAATTTATATCTTCTAAATTGTTATCTATGATATTTTCAATGGTAATGTTTGTCAATCACTGTCATTAATAGACGATCAAATTGCATGTCAAGCGCTAATGTTTTGCAAAACGTACTTCGATATCGACCGATTTCTTTCAAACCGTTGTGCAACTAGTCAATCCGTGCCTTACACCATCAAAATGTTTGCACAAACACAGTAGTTGTGCAAATAGCTTGATCGTGTATTGAGGGGAGGGAGGCTTTACGCAAATTTTAATCTGACCCTTAGTCATAAAAAACATATTCCTGTTAAACGTTTTACTCGATGCTTGGATTGGTTTACTTGAGTAGTACATCAATTGACCACAAATCGTATGGTGAAGGTGCCTTAAAGCTTAAAACCTAAAATTCGACAAACCCCCATCCTTCTCATGGGATCATAGTTCCTACCCTTACCAAATATACATATTATATACTTTAAAGAAATAAGTTTGTTACAGAACTATTATTTTTTAAAGTAGTAGCGGCAACTTTTTTTTAAAAATAACTTTCATTTAAAACAAAGTACACAGAACTGTTTCGAGATAAAAATATCCTACAGCTTAATAAATATGAATTTATTAAAAGTACTTTGATTATTATACTCGTAGTATATAGTCAACACATTTTAAATTTCACACTGATCGCTCGCGACACCTTTTATTATTCTCAATTCGTAAATTAACCGATAAAAAATCTAAAAAAAACAGTAGAACAAAATGAAATAAAACAAAAGTAGGTAAGTCAGAATTACTATCTATGAAGTGAGAAAATAGTTTGGGACGTTCTCGCATATACTTTGGCTTGCTTTCCTCCGCTATACAATTTTCAGTCCTAGTTCACTAGGTACACTAACATGTGTTTAAATTTGCTTTCTAGTTGACTGTTTGATACGTTAAGCACACAGTGCAGTGGCTAATGTACAACATGTAACATTTACGGTCGTTCGTATTAATTATCTTAATTATTTTGATAAGATTTTTTTCCCATAACTGTCCGCCCACAGACTGGTCTCCGACATGACAAGTATCCTCGAACCTAAAGCACAGTAGTCTTCAACGGGGGCGCTTAAAAAATGCAACTGCGCTTAAACACCGAAAACAGTAACAATTTTTGAAAGGTGCTCATTTTTGTTTATACATCCAACCCCTCCTCTAATTGCGCTTATAGTTTGAATGGTAGTGTGTGTGTATATAAAACGACACAAACACACAAAAACCGAGCAAGCCGTCCATTTGTTATTCCGTGACTTCTTCTTATGTAACGACAAAAGATTTTCAACACGGTCGGCGTCTAACAAGTTTTAAACAAAGACAGACAACACGAGAGAGCGAGAGATACAGAGATACATAGAAATATATACTAAACAGCGGACTTGAAAAAATAAAATCCACGCTCTAGTCGACATTAATATATTACATGTCCAAAAACGTACTTAGACGTACCCAACACGACGAAAATGTTTAACTACCGATAATAATATACACATAGTATATACTAGGTAAAAATGTTTTATTTTTATTTTACTCGTTTGGTAAAAACTATATAGCGATTTATCGTTTTTGACAAATCCGCATATGTTTCACATTGCATACAGATTACAGGTTTTATTCAAACAAGTACACACGCTTCGATGGGATTAATATGTTTGTAAAAAAATAAAACGTCTAAACTCCATAAGGTACAACTTACCAGATCATAGTTATAGCTACCGACTTGGATGTTGCATTCAATGCTATTATGTAGCCGCTAATAAACGATGCACCTAGGTCTTGTAGATAATAATAATAATAATAATGTGACAGCGTATAATGTCAATGGCAACGTTTTATAATATATAAACTCCATAAGAGAAACCGGATCGCATGATATATTGAAATAACGTTTTATAGATTTAGCTGAAAAATTTAGTACGTTTTTGAATTGAATATAAATTGCCATAATCATTTGATTATTTGGTTTGATTCGGTATACCTAAATAACATTTTTATATCTACTTGAACTACTATTAATAGACTATAGGTATATATCATAATGAAAAAAATATTTAGTACTGGAGTAGTTTACAACGCTTTATTAGAATACATAAAACCGCGCAGTAAAAAAAACCAGTACAGTTTAAACCCAGTCCGGTTAGGTATTACTTATAATATTGTGTGTACACAATATACTAAAAAAAAACATCACAATAAGATGCTCCAAGCAGACTTGATTGGAACGCGATTTGTAACCACGGTTTAAATTTTTTAACTTATAGACAGCTGTACTTATGTGAACTGTATTTATATAAATTTTAGTTTGACCAGCGGCCTAACTAGGAGGGGGGGGCAAAGTGATTTAGATCTTTAAAACATCTTCAGACTATCCACATAAGTTTTTTAACTTAATCTCAGGTTGTGAATTTTTTATTTTTTGGTGGATAGGTTGACTGTTATTGACCGTTTGAATTATTATAATATGGGAACTACAATACATGTTAGGTATATTATGCTATTGTCGAGGCATGTACCTACGTATTGCAACATTCGCTAAAACCCTAGTGACTGACTACTAGAACAATTTAGCTCTTGTCAGCATTTGGTAATAGTATTGTTTTTAAAACGTTTTTTGGCGAATGTCAACAGCGAGTAATATACCCCAAGATATTGTCAACCGACAACCTTCACGGACCGCACAACATTATTTATGTGTACTTAAGCCGTTGAGTAGTGTAAAACGGTATTTAGTTTGCTGTCTCAATCGAATGGAGACACCGTGTACCTGCAGTACTAATATAATATTATGAAAACGAAAATGGGTTGTACATATTGAATATACATAGATTGGGTGGTTCTATAATGGAAAAACATTGTTGCCGAAAATACATGTTAATGTTACAACTGTTGCTATACCTAATAGCCAGAATAGACATTAGGCGCTGTTAAAACTAAAATATTATACTACAATTTTTCCACAATGTTGGCAGTATCTATATGCATTTAATGTCTTCCGATTTTCCGTTAGAAAAATAATTACTTCATAATGTTTTACTAAACCGATATTTTTTAATAATGGCTATAAAAAAAACCTACTGGTTTATACATTATATAACATTTATACTATATATATATATATATATATATATATTATAACAAAAACCTATTAAAACTATATCGAACAAACTCTTATGCCGTTATTGCGACTAAACGATATTATAATGTTTTCAAGTAGGTACTTACTAATATTTATAGTTACAATATTATGATAACTGGGTCAAACGCCAATATAAACTTTGCTTTTATTAGATGTTACGCCATTGACCTACCCACTTACAATGTACGAGCACGCACAGTCACTGGGTTTTGCACTATACCAGAAAAATTAGCTTTATCAAAAGAAAATCATGATTTACCCGTACAATATGAAAATACATTATAAGAGGGGAAAAATAATTATATATTTTTTTTTTTTTTTTACAAAACTAATAACTGATAGACATTTATTGTATTCGTATTACCTATAGCACTTAGGAAATAGATTTGAAATGAAATATTTCATTATTATATTTCTGCGTACTTGAAACGTTTGTGTTATTTGATTTCCCGCTAAAATATTATGTAAATATATTTTGAGTTTAAAAATAAATATTGTGGCAATTATATTGGGAAATATTATATTTTTCAATGAAATACTATTAGAATATAATATTATTATCGCTGTTCGAGATAGCGTTATAAATTTTCATTAGATTTGTGTCTAGTAAGCGGTACAAGTAGGTATATCGATTTTAGACTTTGCCGCGTGTTGTTTTACATGAATTACGCAAACTTTACTTTAACATAAGACGGTTAAGTCTCATTTCAGAAACGATAAAACCGTTAAACCGCGCATTACACCAAATCCAACAACACTATAAGGAATTGTTTTCATTTCCTCAGATCTTATACGCCGCCATAGAGACAAATGCCAAATAATTTGGCTCGTGGTCGTATAATACGCCTCCCTTTCTCACTAGAAACTCACACAAACCTATTATACACGTTGGATATGAGATTTTTGAAAAAGTCAATGCTCATCTTATGTAATAAATAATGCTCTTTGACGTTTCGGCGAATGCGACTTCTTCCGCTCGATTAACACTACATAATAGGCGTGTACCTTGTAAGACTTATAAAATAAGTAAAGGGACGCCGGCGACCACTCGTGGATTTATGCCCGTGTGTGTATAACGTTTATATTTGTATGGCGCACACGTTAATCCGTCAAGAGATTACTTCCACTTGGCATAATGTGTTCTATTGAAATACCCAACTCAAAGGCAAACGATACCGCTATATTATAACGTAGACCATGCTGAAGGGACGAGTGATTTCGTTAGGTACACAAGTAATACTTCCCTTGTATACCTACTTATTGACACCATATATTATAATGTAAACCATATTCGTACCACGTTTATTGAAAAATGTTTGATTGGGCAACATCTGGAAAATATGCCTACGCTGACTTAATAAGTTCTCTTAATAGGAATAGCTGTACTTTTCCTATTAATATCCCATTACTTACTCATTAGTATAACATACTAAAAATACATAGCAGAAAATCATAAAGTATAATACAAAACATAACTAACGTCATTGAACACAAAGTTCAAAATTTATAAAAAAAAAAATTTACTTTTTTTTTTTGGAAGCAAGAAAAAATTGCATTACCTTTAGTCCATTTCACAAAACTCAACTCCTATAACCACCAACTCGACACATGTTATTCTTAAAAATTGAGGTAAAATATAAGTAAAATAACAACACACAAAACGGGTATAGTTTTTTCAATAATTGCACATTTATTATATTATATATTAATTATATAATAATATATTCATTTTTATATTCGACTTTTGGTCGTTGTACACACATGTACAATGCGCTATAATAATTGTCGTTGGATTACAATAATATTTTTTACACGAGGATGACCTGGAGGGGTAACAGAGTAGCTTCAAAAACAAAATAATTATAATTTAAAAAAAAAAAAACAATAATATATTTACAATATTAGCGTCGACCGCGCGATACAAACACATCAGCTGTTATTGTTTTATTTTAATAATATTGTTAAAAATATCCTTTCCAGTACTATTACAATGTATAATAATGATAATATTGTGCAATCAAGCAGTCGACGCCGACTTAAAAATTATATAAACGATAAATATAACAATTATTATCGCGATAAAAACTACATCACAGTACACACATAACGGATAATGCCTAAGATCTAATGTTTCTACAAAATATGTATATATAAATATGATTTACGTTCGTCGATATTCAGTACTTTTCACCCTACTACTACTATACAATGATAATAATATAGCTGTATAGAAAATGACAAACTCCGAGGTTATCGTGTCGGGCTTACCAAATGGCCGTGGGTATATTATTAATATTATAATAATTAATATTTTGTACAAACGTAAAATAACACACACACGCACACAAAACAAATAATAAATTCGAACAACTATTTAAAATATTTAATAATAATAATAATATTAGGAAAAATCTAAGCGATTCTATTTATGTATAATTTATAGTTTTTTAAAAAAAAAAAAAATGTTTTTTTCTATTCCTTCCGAAAATTTGCGAGATCAATTTTTTTTCATAAAACGTTCGAACCACGTTCTACCGCCGAGTACCATTTTTACATAATATTTAATTTGTAATATTAATAAATAAATTATTAATACATATTAAATTATTACAGTTCAGTTATGTGGGAAATAAGACGCGTACCGGAAATACTGTTGCTGCTGTTGGTGCAGCTGGTGGTGGTGGTGATCTTGGAGGGCCATGGCGGCGGCCGCGGCCGCTGCGGCGTGGTGCAGCCCGTAGGGTACCATGAGCGGCGTGTTTGACGGGTAAGCGGCCGGCATGATGGCCGGAAACCGTTGCAGAATGTCGTCGTCCACGGCCGTCACGGCCGTTGGCTTGCACGGGTCCGGGCCGATCAGGCTCTCGATGTCGAACGGTCTCTTGCCGGCCGGCTTGGTGATGGTGATGGCCGCGGCGGCGGCCGTATCGACGGCGATGCGTGGAGCGACGGCGGCCGACGGTTGCGGCGCGATTTGCGCGACGGCCGGCGGCGGCGGACTCCCGCCGGACGACGATGACGACGAACTCGACGAACAGCGGGACGACGCCGAAGATCCGGGCGACATACCGGGATGGTTGCGCTGCATGTGCGCCAGGTTGTTGGCCAAAGCAATCAGTTCGTTATCGAGCCTGGAAAAAAAAAATAACAATAAGTACTCGAAATGATTTTTATTTTCAAAAATGTAATTTTCTTTTTAAAAATTTAATTTATCAAATAAGTAAAAGAAATACGTTACACACCTGTCTTTGTCGGATTTGACGAGCTTGAACCGTTTGCGGCGCCGGAGCAACGATCCGTTTTCGAACATGTCCAGCGCGGCCGGATGGAGGGCCCAGTACGCGCCTTTGCCCGGTCTGTCCGGCATCCGCGGTATTTTCACGAAACAGTCGTTGAACGACAGGTTGTGCCGCAGAGAGTTCTGCCAGCGTTGCGTGTTCCTCCTGTAGTACGGGAATTGGTCACTGATGAACTTGTAGATGTCCGACAGCGGCAGCATCTTCTCCGGCGAACTCCATATGGCCATGGCCGTCAGCGATATGTAACTGTACGGCGGCTTCTGGTCACCGTACGATTCACGGCTAGGGCGCGGCATAGTTATTATTTTCCACTTGATAATTAAATTACAATAATAATATTATTTCTAATTGTTATTATTATTATTATCGACGTTGTTCAAACAATATGTTATGTTATGTCTAACGGTCGCGCACATACACAAAATACACATACACTGTCTGCCTGTGTTGGTTTCAGAGCGAACACCAATTTATTATTATTCGGGTGTAGACGACGGACGACCGACCGAAAGAGACGGCGCACGGATTCGGACTGAACGTGTGGCGAAGAGGCGCACTGCGGCGGCGTGCCGAACGGACGTACCGGCCGGGCGGGGGCCAATGGAACGCCGACGTGGGCCAAACGCGGTGGGCGAGGCCTCGTACCTTATGCCCGCCCATCGCCTTCTCCCGGACCGCCGGGTCGTCCCGTAATTGGCGGCCCTCTAAACGCTATAATATCCACAGATTTTTTTTGTTTAAACTCGCCGCCGCCGCCGCCGGCCTATGATAAACGTCGTTTAACGATGAATCGTGCACTGTGGACACCACCGCACAATGGGGAAGTAGAGTCCGCGACGGCAGTCGCGCGCGGTAGCACCCAAAGCGGCGGTACATTTACGGGTTTAGCCCGTACCTACATACGTCCCGCTAACGGACTAAGTTAGGTTATGAAGTATTCTCAACTCGAACAATGGACAGAATCTAAGCTCCATCACCGATGCATTGTAAACGATGTAGAACTTGAACAAGTATAACATACGTTACAATGTCCTATTTATAATTGCTATTGTTTTAAAAAAAACAAACTTACCAAGAAAAGTATAAACTATAATATATCAATGTAACAATATAACAATAGATGATCCGTACTCAATTTGGCAAAAGAAGTCTAGTGGAGTTTTTAAACCTATTAATGTTTGGTTTAAGGTATTTACCCAAAACTATGTTTTTTTTTTAATTAGCACATAACTACCAACAACAAAAACTTAAATGAGCTTTCAGGCTTTTTTTAAACAGCTTTAACCTATATCTGCCAATACGTAATCGTTTGGCATCCCGCAGTTATGAAAACAGCAAACAAATACCTGTTTTTTGCTTTTACAAACGAAATAACAGCAGTTTGGTGAAAAACCGGTTCATACAACACTAATTAGCCATTAGGTAGTTATCAAAGTTTCTAGCCCCACGTTATTTTTTTTAACAATATTCTCTCAAAAAATGTTGGGCTATTTGTGCCTGTGATAATAAATTAACAAGTATAAAATTATAAACGCTTTAAAGCTTTCATGAAATAAAATATTCACACGTGTATGTACATGATTTTGGATGTACCTATCCATGCCTTTAGTTCATATGTTGACGTTTTGAATCATTGCCGAGTTAATCTTTGAAGCGATTGTCATCGTTCCGCTGTCGTTACTAAACGCTCGCTTGTTTTCTAGTGGCTAGTTCCTATCGCTGTTTAAGCGTCCGTAGTTGCAACCGTGTTTTCTCGACCCGGCAGGAAGCCAGCGAGCGAGTGGTTTTTTCCAGTTATATAAGGTGGTCAAAACTTTTGCCTCGCCCTTTCAAAAACTGAAATGATGCTACTATAACAAACGTATGAAATTAGGACCTTTATTATCTCTCAGGATTTGTATACTTAAGTAAAAGGCAAACCTTCATGACAGAATAACATGGTAGGGATAGGCTGATTTCAGTTTGGAAAATGGATTTGAACTATATTTATGTAGTCCACTGTAATTAATACTGTACATTATCTTACTCTCACGTTGTTAATTGTTATTTCATTTAAAAAGTTAAAACCTTCTTGTTAGTTCTTGTAAATTTAAACATAAAAATAGTACCTACCTATCTTTTAATAATGAATAATGCATGAATATAAATCGTTTTGTTCAATTTGTAGCATTTGTTTTTACTTAATGACGGAACTCGAAAATCTTAAATATGAGTCGGCACGCATAATAAAATAATGGGAGTTTTAGTATTTTTTAATTGAACATAAATTCAAAAACAAAATTTGGTTTTTATATTTTGTTTGCCGTTCATGTACATATTATTGTGCTTGTATTAAATAATAATAATGTGTAATATTACCATTGCAACGTCTTTCACGGAATTCATACCTTATTAAAAAAGAAAAACTAGTTAGGACGCCCGTGCATAATATAATATACTTGTTCTGATTGAAATCCAAATTTGTTTACTAGGTACCTATAATTTCAACATGTACTGTATACTTGATTGGGTTATGTGTATACTATAATATATTGACACACGCTGTTGGATATATAGTACCTATTTATGGACAAAGAACAGCTTTTACCTTAACAATACAACGCTCAGTTAAATTTAATACACTAGGTACTGTATAGAACAATGCGATATTGACCGCAGTTCGATTATTTTTTCCTATCAAACACGTGCGATGGACGGTAAACACGATTTCCATTACATGTAATTGCCTTATACCACTTATCAGTTATCAATGTATCACAGTCGATAGGAAGGAAGCAGCTGTGGTCACATGCTGAGTGTTTGGCCGTCCGATAAACCCATCAATCAACCATGTTCATGTATTTGTAAAATAATAGAAAAAAATCATCATACATAACTTTAATCCGTACACGTATTTAAAGACAGCTAAGTTCTAGTAAATGTAAAAAAAAAAAAATACCTAGCCCAACAACTAATGATGATGATTTAACTAAAATATGTATTACTGCAATAGTACATAAGTGGCCAATAAAGATGGCTATTTACTCTCTTTTGGTTTATATCGCATGTGTCGATTGAACACAGTGAACTTATCACTGTATGTTAATATTAGATATTCTTTAGAAACCTGTCAAGAAAATGTTGGTAAAGCTAGTAAAACATGAATTAAGAAATCATAATATTTTAGATGGTAAAAATAGGTAATTGGTGCATATAAGTAATATATATGTACAGTACAACGGCTATAACGACATAATATTATAGGTACCACTCTTCTTGTTTAAGTATACATATTTTTTAAACGGGTATCAATATAAGAAACCAGTTGTATGGTTAATAACTGAGTCAGTAGATTTTTCTATACAGCAATCATTTAAATACACGTATGTAGTCTATTATATTCGAATTTGTGCAAGGACTTAAACTTGTACAGGTCAAATTAATTAATTAATAAATAATGAGACATTATATAACAATATTATATACATTTTTTAATGTCAAGCTCCATATTTATACTTCATGACGAATGACCACTAATATATGTATGTTAATTGGGTTTGTAGTTGTGTTTAAATAATAATATGTAATAAATATAATATACTGGTTTTTTCTCAATAGCGGAGGAAGTGTATACAGCAATAATACATATTAACTAGGGCAGGGAGAATAAAACAAGTATACTAATTACACGACCTTTAAATTAAGTAATACAATTTTTTATATACAGTATTATTTTTCTAATTCAATCTTATTCAAAGGGCCTACGAGTGATTTTATTTTATCACTATCAGAAAAAAGTTTTTTTTATACCTATAAAGTATTGTTTATGTGTTTTTTTTTATTATTACATTGTATTTTAATATTCTAAAATATTTTCTATCTGTAAATTTGTTTATTTTTGTGTGATTAAACCGCATAAACGACAAAAAAAAAAATTAATTTTAAAATTATTAGTTTTTATAAAGCCAACATAACTTAATACATCATAATATATGTACAATTTTTGCTTGACATAAAATCAATACAACGATTCTGATGAAAATATTTTGTGTAAATGTAAAGCATAAACATTTTAAAAAAACATACTTTAACCAGTGTTTTTTTGGTTTCCAATAGAGACCCAAAGCGTAATGTGCACATATGTGATTAAAAAAAATTGTACGGATAAATTAAAAAAACATAGTGCTAAAACCCTTAGAAATATTTTTCGTAGAAACAAACGAATCCCTACTTTATAAAAAATCACCTGTTCAATAACGTTTAGGCAACATATTTGTCTCAAAGAAACATGTGTTGACCACTTTACGGAATTCATTATTTTCTCATATTATATTAATATAATATTAAGTTAATAGGTTATGATATTCAATTTTAATCAAACAATTTAAATTTGATTATTTTTTTTAGTTGATCTCTTCTGGTAGTTCTTTATCTGGAAATTTTACCTATAACAAAATATAAGGTATGTACTTACTTTTAATCTTCATAAGGAATTATAGTCTGCTCAAAGTATTTTATTTATTATTGTACATTTTTTTTTTTTTTGTTTAAACACATTAAAAATTTTAATAATATTAAACAAGTTTTTATCTAAAGTTTATGGGGTTTTTTTCGAAAGACCTGAAAAATATTGGTCTTGTCTTGATCCGGGCCTGCCTATTGAATTTCTTCTATTATTTTAACATTATTTACATTACTTAAGACACATACTAGGGATCTTAAGTGTTGACACAATAGTCAACCTATTTACCAATGCATGGGGAAGTAAGAGCTTAAGCCATGTATAATGCATTTCTAATATAAGTCCTACTAAATTATAAAATTTCGATAATTGTTGCAATCATTTTTAAAATTCAATTTTGACAGAAAATAAGCAGGTATTAATAACACAAAAGGTTATTAAAAATTTTAAGAAATTATTATTGAAAAATTTGTGTTATTAATATTAGTGTTCCTGCAAATATATGACTGATGTATTTTTATAATACTAGAACATATTGCTATAAAATAATATAATGTTTTATATTTTCGCTACATGGTTTGTTATAATGATTACTATACTATACTATTATTTAAAAAAAAAAACAATAACAACGTTATTTCAATTAAACAGCTTATTTTATTATACATTTTCAGTTTCACACAACATGAGGAAAACCAATGAATTTTGTTGTAGATGTTTTATATTGTATTTTTCTTATTTTCGCGTGTAACATACTTACTTAAATACTTAACACGTGACTTGTTAATCCCAAGCCCGTGAATAATGTAAAATTCTGTAATTCATGTTGTCTACACAAAGTATACATTTTATTTTGAGCAATTTCTAATGACAGTATTTTTCACTTAACAGTACCTACACATCAGTTACTGGAGGAGTTTAAATATACGCCGTATCATACCTCTTAGCCTACCCTGATCGTTGCGTGACCTCGAGCCCTATATATAAGACCTAACAGTCTAGAACACACACACGTATACCTACTATAGTATTTTTTTTATATAATCTAGCATGTCAATATTAGATTTTTAAGTAATAAGTTGCATGAAACGTCCCTTGGGGATTACGGCAAGTCGTTACACGCATACAGTATTATGTTTACATAATTGAGAATATTTGTCCACATGTTATCCTACACGAACGTTATGACGTCTCAAGGCCCTGGGGATGAGTTTATTTTTACAGCCAATATACATCTAAAAATCGATATGCCAATATTTGTAAACCGTACTTAAATAGTTATTAGTTTAACCGCAAAAGAACAACGTTTGGCCCAGTTGTGTTTTTCTCAAAAACAAAAAAAAAACAAAAATGGGTAATATGAAAAAAATAGGGATAGCCCATCGCGAGATGATAGGATTTTGATATTTTTGTTTTGTTAAAAACAGTAAGTCAGTTGACATATTGCATTATTTCTAGTTTAAGGTACAATCTCAAATCCTGTAAAGCTATATTTTCTCAATTAATAAAAAAATTATAAGAAATTATAAAAAAAAATAATAATAAAGTTATACTCTAAAATCAATTAAAAATAAATTCAAGTTAAGAGTTAATAAATCTTTTTTTTTTTAACAAATTTTACTAATTATTCCATTATTTCTCATAATGTACAGGTGCAAAAATTATAGACAGTGTATTTAAATTTTGTTTCTCAATTGATATGCAATGCATAACAAATTATAACGTGTTATACTTAAGTATAATAAAAAAAATTCTTTGCCTCATGGGTAGTATTAGATATTTATTTTTAATCGAATACAAATTTATCTACACGCCTATTTATAGAATATATAGGCAATTTATTTGTCTCTGCAGCACGTTTGGTAAATTTTAAAATTCTAATATCTTATCCTATTTTTTTCATCAGTTCAGATTACTTACATTCATTGCATAAATTATTATTCCAAATTAAATGCAAGACTATTGCTCTATATGATCATGTCCTGTATAGTAGTTAGTCCTAATTGCAATTTCTTATTCAATTTTAACTATAAACGCGGTTTGAAAACGGAAAAACATTGAATCGTGGATATGTTCGTATTTAATGTACTAGTTTTTTTTCTATACGTACAACACAAAAACTACAACATAGTTCAAAATTTAATAACAAATACATTTTTATTTACATAAACTATTTTTTTAAATTTTTTTATTGATCTTTACAAAACGTTGACAACATAAGTCATTAGTTAAAAAATTAATTACAGCTATTATTTACACTTTATTTTTTTTTTATAACTTATTGTACAGAACGGTTGTTTTTAAGAATTTTAACATTTTAAATGTATTCTTTTCCTCCGGTCCCAATGATTCGTCAAGTCGTTTGATTATTTTGAGTTGTTGTCAAAGCGTTAGGTATTTGCGACATTCAGTAAGAATGTGTTTGACGGTCACTTTGGTACCGCATGTTTGGCATATTGGGGCTTCCTTTTTTCCTATGAGGTATCCATGCGTAAGAGCCGTGTGTCCGATTCTCAGCCTGTTTATGGTCGACTCTTCCATTCTCTTAAGGTTATGATTTGGCCATTTGGAGATTGAACTTTTAATTTCCCTAAGTTTGTTTTTTTTTTTTGTCTCCATATCGTTGCCCATTCATTGTATGATATCTCTTTGATATGTTTTTTGATGTCACCATAAGTGATAATGTTCAATACGGACGCCTCGGTACTCCTTACAGGGATTTTGGCCTGCTCATCTGCCCTGACATTGCCATCCATTCCGGAATGTCCAGGGATCCAGGTGAGTATAATCTGGTTTGTTCTGTCCTTTGCTTCCTCAAGTTCATTTTGGATTTTGATTATATTATCTCCCGGGTTGAATCTATTTTTAATACCATTTAGTACACTCAGAGAATCGCTAAAGATAACATAATTTGAATTTTCTTCAGTATTTATTAATTGTATGGCTGTAAGTATTGCTGCTGCTTCAGCAGTAAAAATGGAACATCTATCAGGGAGTTTGTGGAGTACTTTTTTGTTGTGAAATATTATTGCAATACCAACTCCTTATACAGATTTTGAGGCATCCGTGTATACCATCTGGTATGTTGTATAGTCTTCCAGAATACTTTGAAAGTTTCTTATGTAAATATCAGGTGGTGTATTTTTTTTAGTGAAGGAGTTTTATTCGATAGAGATGGTGGAGTTTGAGATTGCGTAGAACTCATTTCTATTGCATTTGTTGATGTTGATACATCCGATACGAAAATTGTTGAATAGCCAGTAGTTGTATCTTGAATAAAAATCAAATACATATTTTCAATTTTGTAATATAATTATATTATCAAGTTTAATTATTTAACCATTTGAATATTTTTTTATAATATTATAATCAATATGTTTTATGCGTGGAATATAAATTTATACCTATCATAGTTTAACTAAGTAAATTACTTAATTTAGAATTAGGTATAGCCCATAGGTAATTAAAACGTTAAAACTAAATATATAAACTCAACATTCAGCCACATTTTTTAATATCTTTATTTATGTTTAAATAAAAATAATTAATTAGTAGGCGGGACATTTATTTAATGTAGGTATTAAAATATCCTAATATAATATTATTAACAGGAATCAATTATTTAATACCCATCAATCAGCTATCCTTAGGTTATGAGCAAAAATTTAATAATCACCTTTGACAACCTTATTCTATTAATTACAATAGTTGATAAAATATTTTTTTTAAATGCATACCTGGTGATGAACATGATGGCAAGCAATCGTTAGTCTCATGGTCATCATTGATTTGATTTTCAACAATTTGTTGCTCTGGTATACTTTCAAATTATTTCGGTATAGCATCAGATGTAAGACGGTTCTCCTGTTCATTTTTAAACATACAGTTTTCAAAATGCATTGAACACAATCTATATTTATTATTTAAACTTGATACATCAACAGTTTTTAGATGTGGTAATCCAAACAGCAAATCTATACAATTTCAAACCATTAAATAATTATTATATTGACAATTTTATAAACGTTGATTATTTTAACATTCCAATTACTTACCTAGAAAGATACTTCGGAAAAGTAAAGTGACTTAATAATTTTGGATCTACTTCTAAACTCTTACAGTTTTTTAAACAACATTTGGCTATTTTACGTCTGTTAGTATTAATGGAAAAAGTCCATTGTAATCGACTTACCTCAAAGAAAAATATAAAGTCGAAAATTGAACAGCAAGTAGCAACAAAGTAACACAGAAAAATCAAAAATAATAGGGTATCTGCCCGCCAAAAAACGATTGAAATTCTGTACAACAGTATGACCGTATATCAAGTAAAACGGTGAATAAAAATGTTTTTATTACGAGGTGACACTAGGAGTAGTTTAGCTCGTTATCGGACAAAATCGTAAAAAAACATTCTGACTTCTGATTTAATCTATTAACCGCAGGACAGATCTAACTTCTAACAGCAACATATATAACTTCTGAGCTAATACTTGTATTTAAATCAATGCTAATAGTCCGGAAATTAAAGAATATTCATTACAGAGAATGTGTGCCTCTGTGTGTAAAAACAAGCTTTCGTATCACAAAACCATGTGATAAGATAACAAGTGATAACATCAATTACTATAGATTTGATAACATGTAAACTTCGGGTTATTGATAACAAGTAGGAAATGAAAAACAAATGTACATTTAGACTTAAGAGGTATGTTGTATTTTTTGGTAAAATTGTATTTTGAAAACGTATAAATAGCGACCTTAAACAGAGGTCAGCTACTGGAAATTGTTTTTGATATTTTAATATGTTTGATACACTGTCGACTCAACTACGTGTCTCGTGATTATTTATTAAACGTCAAACAATCAACTATGGCACAGCAACTGTCCGGTGTTACGGTGGTCATAATCATAGCCATCGGCATACTGACTTTCATATTGCTATTCATATTTGCAAAACGACAAATCATGCGATTCGCTTTAAGGTCAAGAAGGGGTCCGCATGTACCTATAGGCCACGATGGTAAAAAGGTAAATACTTTGTAAAAAAAAAATTATATCTTAGATTAAAATTAAATATTTATAATAAAATGCATTGCGATAGATAAATAATACACTGTTTAAATTATCACATAAGTTTTTGATTTACGTCAGAATTAAATGAGAATAGAGGTGGACCATAACTGTTTGTCAAAGTCTAATTGGGATACACCAAACTTATATATTTTTGAATTATGAAAAAATCAATCAGCCCCAAAACCAAACTACTCCCTAGTGTTGCTCGGTTGTCCTATCTGAACCCGAAATTTACAAACACAATTGTTTTTAAACTATGCCTCCTAAAAATAAAAGAACACTATATTATTTTAGTATCTCAAGTTTGTATGTTATTAATGCCTTTTTAGATTCGCATCAATGCTTAAAATGGTTTAGAATAACGTTAAGTTCTTTACAAAATAGTGATACGTAGATATCTACAAGTAACCTATATGTGTTATTTTATGCTAAATATTGAGATTTTTTTATTGTTTTTTGTAATTCCTCATGTAATTTTTATAAAAAGATTTCATGTTTCTAACTTTAATTGGTCGTGTAGGTTCTCAAGAGAGAAATTGAACGTCGCATAGAGGTAATCCCGAAAATTGCTTTCGAACCCAACCTTTTGGCCAGCCAACAAGACGACGATCGCTCAAAATATATTTTACCGCCAACTGAACCAAACGAGAAACCGTTACCAGCACATTTTTATCGAATGAAAGCATGTGATGATATTAAAAAACTTGGTAATTTTTCTGGCATTAAAACAAATGTTAAATGGGTTATTATTTTTTTAATTGTTTTATTAATGTATGATTTTTTTTAAATTTTATATAGAACATGAAATCATAAAACAAGATAGAACATTAACTCGACATCCGAATGAGAACTTGCGTTCATACTTACTCAATAATTTAGCGGTCCTTATAGACGGTAGTGGACAACACATTGTTCATCAGTTCTGCGATTTCTATGAACATGCACGTTACGATCCAAATGAGTTTTCCGAGGATGAATATCTTTCGTTCACTAGGTTATTGAAAAAATTGATAGACATGTAAGTAATTTTTCTACTTAAGCTAATAAGTTGTATATTTCAAAACTAATAAGTCGAATAAATTAAAAATGTCTGCAGAATTTATTTTATGATTTAAATTATTTGAATGTGAGCCACTTTAAGTGATAATAGCACTTTTTCTCGATTACATATAAAAACGTGTTAGTTATTTGTTTGTTGTAAATATTTTCAGTAAAATATCCATTTAGTTAAAATATTATGAGCATAACACACATATAAAATATTTGAATCTGTTTTTTTGTTTATAAAATGTTTGGTCATGCCAAAATACTATTGTAGCAATATTTTGGCTCGTGATAATTTTAGATACGTTTTAAGGATTTTTATAAAACTTATTATTATTAAGCAAATTTATGGAATATAAAACCTAAATCATGCTAATAGAATATTTTTTTACAGCTCTAAATTATTGAAATCATATACTGGCGACAGTCGAAAAAACAGTCCAAACAAGACGCCAAGTCGCAATAACAACATGAGAACGGGAAATGGCGATGGATCAAATCGTTCAAAAGTTATTTAATTAATGTTGACTGTAGTTAAGTAGGGGAATTTTATTTTTGAATTGGCTTTAGTTTTTTTATAATGTCCAATGTAAATATAAATTATTTGTTTTTATGTATAAAACATATAAGACTGATGTTTTTTTTATTAATTTTTAAGTCAAAGAAAAATTAAATTAAAATTAGTATTAAATAGCATATAATAAATACCTTAAAAAAAAAATGTACTTTTTATGTACAAAATATCATAATAATTAATGACAAATTATAATATGATCAATTTGTATTTTTTTTTTATATATACTTTTAGAAATGTATATAATAATGTATTTTTTATAGTCTTTTTTAGTCGAACATAATAATGGTAAAAAATAAACAGTTTAGTCAGAATAATGTTATATTTTATTTTCATTTAAAAAAAAAATTAATTATTGTAAACAGTGTTATTATTATTCAATGGTATATACATTTTATTATTAGATACCTTATAGTATATATAATGTACAATACTAGTAACTATTAGTTTTTTATTATCAAACTAAAAAGTTATTAATTTGTACAATATCACATGACTTTCCATTCACTCAAACACCATTTTGTAAAATAATGTTAATATTGAATACTTACAAAATAACACTAAAACAATATTATCACGTACCTAGTACAAAAGTGCTGTACAATATCGAAACTTAAGAAATAGAAATAGAAGGCCTACAAATATTAGCAATAATTTAGCAATAAAACGTGCCTTAAAAAATAGCATATAATATAAGTCACAAATCGAATTGTAGCTCGTAATATTTAATTAGTAAAACATTGTTAGAGATGTTAGTTTATATTTCAGTCTTATAATATCTTAAAATACCATTTTTCGTAGATAAAAATAAATTATGACTAAGTTAATATAAAATTAAAGGTTATGATTACTATAAAAAATGTAAATAAAAGTCTGAGATAACTTGTAATTGATTTATTGCTTAAAATGTATGTTAGATTTATCAACCATTTTAATGTAAATTAAACAACTTTTTTTTAATAATTAACTATTGTATGTTATGTTGATAAATCTTAGATTCGAAACCCTATCGAATTGTCAGGTAATAAATAATAAATAATATTTATAACCTTATAACATTATTTTAACTGGGCCTAAAACCTCAATAACAAACATAAATAATACTCTTAAACTTACAAGTTAATAATGTTACGATTATTATTATTAATTCTTACTAACAATATGGCACATTTGATACATTTTTTTTCTAGTTTTTAGTTACATTTTTTAATAAAATAATCTCTCTTTAAAGACTTGTATAAAGACCTACCTATAATAAGTCAATAATATTATATGATATAAATTTAATATCAATAATTATTATTGTAATTGATAAGATAAATCGATATCGATCAAGACTTGTAATTATTATAATTCCAACCACATAGTGGTTCGTTACAAATAATATATATATAAAAAAAAAATGAAACAAAAATAACAATATTCATTCATAAACAAGCAAAAAATGTATGAATATACTATTTTAGTATTAACAGGGTGTTGGTTTTGACACTGGTGTAGTAATGTCTGTTTTCTCTGTCACACTGACGTACTGTAAGTCACACCACCCACGACGTTCTGAGACTCATAAATTCTCAGAATTTTTTATGTCATACCTATACCAGAATAGAGACGTCTAGCACTGGCTTCGGAAATCCGAAGTGTCCAGCATTTTCGGCAACATCCTCTCGCTGTTCGTCGAGTTACGAAGGTACGTTTGCGGGGGTTCTAGGTCACAGCACGGTGGTGGCCTGCAGTTTCACGTACCTGGGCCTTTGGGCGCCGTTGTCTATAGGCGGCACGGGCAGGAAACACTGGTGGGTCTGAAGGACGTTGGTGTTGTCGGGCTTCTTACACGCTTTACACGCGGTCTTGTAAGCCAGCAACACAAACAGGAAAACGGTGGCCGTGCACGTGGCCGACAACAGGAAAGCGTAACTCTTGGCATTCAGCAGACCGGCCAACCAATCGCGAGAGGCCGGACTGTCCACCGAAGTACAAATCATGGTGTCCTCGTCGTCGTCTGGGAACTTGTTGCCGACGCTGGCGCATATCTGATAGGATTTTTCGGCCGGCAAATCCGTGACTGTCGTCCAAGGCGCCGTGCAGTTCAACCGGTGCCGAGCCACTGGTTTGGCCAGGCTGTACACGGACAACGTGATGGTGCACTTGCCAGAGTCCGCGTGAGAGGTCTGTAGCAGCTGCAGGTGAACCGCGACGAACAGCGACGAAGGCGACATGAACGACGAGGTGATATTTTGGATGTTGGGTTCGAGTCGACCGTTGCCAGCGTGGTGCAGTTGATTGGCGTTGGGGACCAGAGCTACGTTGTCGCTGCAGCCCAACACCATGGCCATCTCGTCCGATTCGTCGGCGTAGCCTTCGATTAACACCAGACAGTACCTGGAAAAAAAATGTATTCAAATCAAGAGTACAAGAGGAGGGAGGGGGGGTTGAAAACTTCTCGGCGCCGCACCGAAGCCACCAATACTGACCTGTAAGTGTGTGCCGGTTCTAGTTCGCTGGCGGACAGAGACAGCGTCAAACTTTTAGCGTCTGGCAACTGCGACGAGTTGCACCGCACTGGCTTAGAGTCCAGCAGCACCTCGTGATTGTCCACGTGTTCGTATATTACCAGGGCCTTGCAGTAGTACGACACCACCGGCGCATTTACCGACCATCCGAGACTGATGCGCATCCCGTCGAACTGGTAGGAACGCAGCGATATTTTCATACCGGAATATGATTGCAACATGGTCAGCGGACCTTCCGGCGGTGGCACGCTGTCCTCGCCACCGCACACTAATTTCGTTAACGTCAAATCCTTGAGCAAACCGTTTTCCAGCGTTGGAGGCGTGGCGCACACCGCCGTATCGCTGGCTGTGGACACCGAACTGTGATTGGACAGCCAGCCGGCAAAGTACAACAAGCTGCAGTCACAGTTCAACGGATTGTCTGGAAAACAAATTTCGTTCAATCGTTAACGTTTGAACAACAGTGCACTGCAATATATTTTTAGTGTAAAACGATGATTGTTCGCTTACCCGACAGAGAAAGACTCGTGATGTAATTGGCGCTGCTCAGAGCCCCGTCGGCGATTATAGATATGTCGTTGTCGTCGAGCTTTAAGTCTTGAACGCTCTTCAACGGTGCAATGAGATCAGAAGTAAGGCTCCTCAAGAAGTTATGCGATAAATCGAGTGTCTTCAGCTTGGTCAAGTGCGACAGCGAAGCACTGGACACGGCCACAATGCGGTTGTTAGCGAGATCCAAGTGCGACAGCGTGGGCACAGCTCTGAACCCGTGATCTTCGAGCACGTCGATTTGGTTGTGGCTCAACGTTAACGATACGATGTTCTCGAGACCAGCAAACGAACCGCGACGCACGCTGTTCAGTTGGTTATGCGCCAATGATATGATCTGCAATTTGGGTAACCTGGGCAACGTGCTGGGGCCTAGTTGTCCGGAGAGCAGGTTGGAACTTAAGTCCAGTTCGACGAGCGACCGGAGTCCTTGGAGATGAGACGTTGACGCCGATGTGAGCAAGTTGTTTTGGAGGCGCAACACTTTCAAAAAAGGCAAGTTGACAAACGCGTCTTGACTGATGAAACGGATGGAGTTGTTGCTCAGATCCAAAAACGTGAGATTCGGCGAACCCTGAAACAGTAATTTAATAGTGTAAATAAACAGTCCTAGCAAAACCTAAGTAGTGTACACAATTTAGAGTGTTGAGTAGAAAACGTTTGCTAAGTAGTTTAAACTCTTCAAAACGGCCTAAAACTCTTGCAAAAAAAAGCGTTGTGATTGAAACTTATGAGAGCTTGAAGGAATTTTGAAGGTTATGTGGTCAACGTTTCCTTCCCGACATACCTTAAAAGAACTGTTGTGGACGGTGTGCAGCTGGTTGTGGGAAAGGTCCAGTCGCTCCAGGCCGATGAGGATGGCCAAAGCGGCGCTAGGCACGCGTTCCAACTGATTGTTGGGCAGACCTAGGGCCTGCAGAGGGGACGCGAGCCCGGCGAACGCGGACTCCGACACAGATTTTATGTCGCCGGACGACACCACGAGACCGTGTAAGGACACGCCCTCCAGCATGCGAGCCGGCAACGAGGCCACATTTTGGACAGTGCAGTCCAGCAGAGACACGGACGTGGCGCCAGAGAGGTTTTTCAACGCGGCGGCCACCGTCTCGAACGTGGACTTGCCGCCCGTGCACCGCAACGTGTGCGGTAAGTCACAGGCGCACGACACGTTTCGCACTTCCGGACACTTCCATTGGTCCACTTCCGTCTGCCGTTGGCCGTCGTGCTCTTGGCCGGCCACGCACAACAGCAACGCTACGACGACGGCCACGGCTCTAGCCGGGAACCGCATGTCTTCTGTGCTGTGTCTGAAAAAACATGCATAAGTTATGGTCAAATTAACAATAACGAAATATTACTACATTTTAGGTATTGAAAAAAACAACGATAAATACACATGATAGGCGATATAAAAGGAGATTGGGGACGACGTGTTGCGGTAAAAAAAAAACGAAATAAAGAAACCTAACCCCGGGGCTTCGACAACTGCACACACCGTTCTATTGCAATAATAATTAGACGGTCGGTCGCTGCGGCGACGACGACACGAGCTTGGCGCTGCTGCAGCTGTTCCAAGTTTGGCGGACAAGCGAAACAGGTTGTTATGACCATATTTGACTCGCGCCGCCACTGCCATTTGTGCGTGTGTGTGTGAATATTTTATTATTTATGATTGTGTACACAAGACCGGGTGGACTCGTTATATTGTCGGTATTGTAGAAAAGTCTTGTAATACACACACACACGGGCCGGACATTCCAGCATAAAATATAATATTCCGCAATGGCCCCCTCAGTGTACTACAGCTATCAACGGCGGTGGTTTTTTTTTTATAAATCTTCTTTTCAATTTGCCCTCTTCCTCCCAGTAAGTACGTAATATGATGCGCACATAAATTATGTGTTGTTATAATATACAGTAAACGGCAAAGCTGGTAAAATTACACTTATTCTCTGCGGCGGCCCCGCTAAACATATAAGTAAAAGTCATATTTTCGCTAATCGACGTCACGCGTTACCCAAAGCAATACCTTTACAGGGACAAGAAATAATTTGTATACCTACACTAATATGCCCAGTTTAATAGAACACACACAATTTTTTTTTTAAATATAAACCACACTTCACGTGTCACCAAAGTTTTCGGTTTGTGTGAAAACAATAAAATTAACAATATAAAATAATATCACGGTATGCAACGAGCCTCTTCAGTGGCACCTATCCCGTAGCAAAGGTGCATTGCACAAGCGATACCTTAAAATACAAATTCTGTCAACGGTTAGTGGTGGTCCGAAATAATTTTCATGTTTTCAGTACATCATATTTTTAGTCAAATCAAACAACGGTTAATTGAATGGAAAATACTATTTATCAATATTAAATAAATGATTATAAGAAAAATGTTACACCAAGTGAGAAACTTGAAAATTATTATAAATCAAAAAGTGTACTTGGAAATGCAATTTTTTCCAGGCAAATCACAAATTAGTTTTAATGAGTTTCTCTCGAAGACCAAAGTTATTTATTTAAATTTTAATTAAGAATAAAACTATTATTGACAATATTTTATTTCCACACCTTATTTTAAACCATAACGACTATACTACTTCTAAGTATTAAATATTTATGATGGTTATCAAACTTTTAATAAAGAATTATGACAGAGATGAGTAAAAGTCCCTTAACAAACTGGCCACATCTAAATCAATCCGTGCTTGGAAGCAATAACAATATAGTCTTAACAACTAGAAAGTACCTACATTGATATAAATGGCATATTAAGCAGTTATATTTTATAAATATGTATATATATATTTTTTTTTATTTGACCAAAACGTAAATAGAACATAATTTTGGTTTGTTAATTTGTTGTGACTTGTATTCACAATTGTGTAGGTACGACTCACATTGTATTAGTATTAGTGAAATAATTAAATAGTAGGTACAAATTTAAATATAAACTCCAGCCGGTGTATAAAAAAAATATATATTTTTTTTTATGGCGTCGATGTCGACGAATTTGATTTTATCCATTCGTATAGTTTCCACGATTTGTTTTGTAAATTAAACTATTAAATGGTTTTCATAAAAAAAAAATACATGAACCGTCAGAAAAACATAATGTTTTACCGGTATCGGTTGATTTCCTTTTTATCGACAGTCAACACAATGTTATATTTTCTTAATCGAGGCAAATAACAAATTGTTTTTTTCTAGAAGGCAAAAAACTATTTATAATATAATACATTCATAGCTGTTAAAGTAGCAATATTAGGTACTATACCGTAATGTAACACATTATAGTGGTTTTAATTTTGTCATTAAAAAAAATATTATAAGCGCCTTCGACAGCCGTACACACGAATATTGAATTTCACGTGTACTTAATTTTTTTCCGCAATAGTTAATTTTCGCAAACGTAAGCGCGCGTTTCGGTACCGAGAAAAATATATGGCCGAGGACAAAACGAGAGGTCGGTTTTTTTTTCCAGTAGTGCTCGTCGTTGTCAAGTCTTGAAATCTATATTATTATTATACATCCTATGATCGTGTGTGTGTGTGCGCGTCCGTCTCATTGTGTGTACATGGACATTTCCTGTAAACGAGCGTGGTCGGAATAGAGTAGAAAAAAAATTCGTTTCGAAACAGCTATGCGCAAACACGCTTGCACCGAGTAGGTATAGGAAAGTATAATATTATATTATACATCCGTTTAAGTCGGGTAAATCGTCCCCGGGCACGTACAATAATAATAATAATAATAATATACAGTACACTCACACATACACTGTACAGAGCCATTGACCATTGCGTTCGTATATTTTAAATACATAGGTATATTTTTTAAATACACACAACAGAAGTACTTGCCTCGGCCAATCGAATGATGGTCGTGTGCATTATGCGTGCAAGTCTGTTAACAACTGTGACCGTCATATACGATCACTCGAAGGGTCTTCTTGACTATCAACTACATCATAATATATATTATATAACACAACCCAAGTATATATGGTTAGGTTGTAGCCATATTCTTATAAAAAATAATAAATATTAACTTTATTCAAATATTATTCAACGTTTTTTTTTTATACGATTAAATTACAAATAACATGTGAATGACAAAATTTATTTGAATAATCGACAATTTTTTTTTAATCAAATACAATAATTCGAATTAGTTTTTTGTTTGAATAATATTTTAAGTAAAAACAATTTCGAATAACGACCAGGCCAATTCAGCTGTACACGCGCGGCGTTTCGAGTTCCCCGCAAGGATCGAATTTGTTTTACAGAGAAATCCTATTAGGGACTTCGGACCGGATTCATTAATGAAACGACTACCCGGTTTTTTTGGAAATAATAAAACCCCCTTAAATATGTTAACCCGACATGTCAATAATTCATCACCGTTCTAAGTTACCTAAAAAAACGTGTGTGGTGCACATTCTCCAGACTCTGTGTAGGTGTGCGCTTATGGGACCAGTATTCCTATGTAGTATCAGTATACCTATATAAAAAAAATGGACATTATGTATGTATCCAAGCGCACATATCGTTTAAAACGGTTGTAGTTAACGATACTAAATTGAAAACCTGTTAAATTAGAACTCCCGGTAAATTATATCGATCATTAAGCTTTTAATAACGATACGGTGTTATTGCCGTGGGCTTAGGCCGCGAAATTTAACCGTTTTGCTTACACGGTTTTACATAGCAATGTCTTTAATATTACATAATTATAAATGTATAGTGTTTACCAATAATTATGCGAACAGTGAATGCCAACGGCAAATATTAGTAAAACGCAGGTGCGACGTTTTTTATATTAAAAAATTGTATTTTCCCCCTAATACTGCACTTGATCACATATCTAAAAGCATATATAATATTAGGAATATATAATTGTTTTATTATACTAACAATTTTAAATTTTGAGAAGATTTAAAATTCTTTCAGAGGTAGCGCCAATAATTTCCATTACTTTTCTTAAACATATAAAAAGTGTGTGATAAATGATAATCATTACAAAGTAAGAGTTTTTGCTATATAAATTTATATTATTGCAATTTCTTCGGACAATTCAATTTTGCAATCAGAAATGTCAAAATTGAAATATTTACTACTATAGGTACTTGAGTTTTTTTATGAAAATAAGTGCGTATTTATAATAATTGTATCATATTAAGGTTAATAATAGACCTAATCCAACTGTTTTAAACGCGAAATATTATTATCTATAATATTATTCAAGTGATAAAAAACTGAAGGTTAAAACCAAAATAGTTTTAATTTTTGTCCTTTATTATATTATTATTATTATATTATTTTAAATACTAAATAGTAAACCTATAAAGGTATACTAAACACGAGACAAAGCCAAGCGGTGACGATAAAATATACCGGGGACAGGTAACACGAATATTTTAATAACGTTTTGGTAAACGTATATAATATAAATATATACAATATGTAACACATCAACTTTGTATTTCGGTTCGCCTACAAAAAAACAACCGGCGAAACTGTACAACAGCACTATATTAATATTATAAAGTATAACTAAAAACGCAGGTAACAGCGACGGCTATTAAATAATTTTGACAATATATATATATATATATATATATATATATATATATATATCACAGACACATACTATAATAGGCGGGCATGCTTATATACAGTGGAGAGAGTGAGAGGGCACAATTTTTGTTTATACCCGCACACAATGAATCCCCGGGCGGCTGATGGTGCAAGGAAGTGTAGGCGATTGAAAATTAACATAAAACACAGGTGTGTCCCAAGGAGCAGCGAGTGGATTTTATGCTCGGACACGAACCAGTCCCCCAAGATTGTCAGCGTTTGTACATTGGAATTATTACAGCAAAATCCGAGACGATAATAATATTGTGTGGCCCCAATTTAATAGGTAGGTATGCACTCATTTCGACAGCACATCCTCTACACAGAGAATAGAATAATAAAAAAATCAAAACAAACGGAAAAACAACTAAAAGAGAAAAAAAGAGCATTGAGTTGTGTCATTTTACGGTCTCACCGCACCACGGTATTAAAATAATAATATTTGTATTACTACAGTGATAATAACAACAGCTGTTCTACGGGCTAAGCCAAGCCAGTGGAAACGACACCCAGTGAGGATGTTCTCCGCTGCTAAGCTTCATTCGTAAATAACTAATTTGAACATTCTATACTGGTACCCCCTCCCCCTCTCTTCAGAAAATAAATCCTGGTCACACCATTGCGGGTTGTACTTGGAAAATAAACGGAATTCTAGTTGACTAGAACTCACCTAGCCTGAAGACTAGGGACAATTGAATTATTCAACATAAAATCAGCAACAATAATCGGGGTTAAAGTGTACGCACAAACGACTGCAGGCAAGTATATCAACTGTAGTCAAGTTTACTGTCAATTGTGTACGTGTTCAGTGTTATGACTTATGAATGTACTTGTAAATTCATCGATATTATGACTATGATAAATGTTGATAACTATTATTTAACGTACATAATTACAAACCCACATATATGTGACTAGGCAGTAGTAAAAATTACAACTACCATAAAAAATCGCTAACCGTGGGCATTGAAAACTGAACGTTTTATTAGTTTTAGGAGTCAATACGCCTGTGTCGAGCAAATTAGTTTGTAGTTAGTTTAACGTCCACTCGATACTAACCGGAAACGATAATTACCTTTCAGATGTTAAACATAAAAGAAAATCAGGAATCATATTTTAACAGTGCTTCTAAATAAAATATAACATATTGGTCACTGTATACAATATTTAGTATATTTTATATTAATTAAAGTTAATGGTGGAAGATCTGCCAACAAATTTTATTACATTTAAATTGTTATTATTATTTTATGCAACAGCGTTGAGCAAAAAAATTATGATTAACCTATGAATTATGGTTATACTTTATAAGCACTATATATTACATCTATAACTTAGGTCTTAGAGTTTATACAATTCAACGTGCTTGTGGAATAAATGATACCGAATGTTGATGTAGTGTATGTTTAACTATGCAAAATGCTATTTAACGTAATTAATCACAGCCATGATTAATTTCATTTTTTGACAGTACTTTTGACGGTTAAATTTTGATCCTATCACAATATATTTTATTACAGATCTTTGATTCTAAAGTATTGGCGAATACCAACGAATATTAGAATATATACATTGAGTTCTATAAATCAGTAGTTATGGATGGAATGATAGATGAATATATAAAAAAATGTTGTCATCGATTAATATTGGATTTTTTTTTCTTCTTACACTGATGTATACTAAGCTGTATAATAAGCGCTTGAAAACCAAAGGACGCTACTGATGAAGACCCCCCACATTAAGTTATAAGGTATGTACTTGAATTGCTGGACACTATGTCTGTAGCATTACATTGTAGTATATAGAAGGCTGCTGCAGCCGAAGACGAAATGCGGTAAAATCAAATATTTTTTATATGGGAATTTTTTTTTTTTGCGTATTTCTGCGTTTCTCGGTAAACCGTGCGACCGCGATACCATATTTGCACTACCGGTGGTCTATTAAACAGGCATACGGCGATCGGCATGCGGTCGCGTTTAAATATAATTTATTAAAAAAAAAAAAAAATAATAATGTAATATACGTGTAAAGGGGAAAAAAACTAAAGGAAACGTCTCGCCGACTTGTCATAGCCGTCGTCAAAGAAGGACGAGGGCGGCAAAAATTAAAAAAAAAAAATTAAAAAAAGTGTACGGTCGTATACCAGTAGTTGATTGTATATAGTATATTTTATTTTCCCTTATAAGCCGGGTTAGCCCTCCGGGTCGAGTTCGGTACGCTACTTGAATTCCTAACACGAGCGCAAACACGGTGAATATATATAAATGTTTTTTTTTTTGCTCACTCTTCTAAAAACGTTTTGAAAATCAATTAATCTCGTTTGTTTTCCCGGTACCTAAGTCGTCTGTTGCCCCTGCGGCCGGTCGAGTATACGAGGTATAAATAATTGATGATAGCGGACCGATTATTCTATTTGATTTTTTATATTATTATTATTCCTTCGTCGATCCGATCGCCGCAGTGTAAGCTGTACAATCGTCGTAGACCGTAGTATCAGAAGAAAGATATTATTATGGTACCTATCTACGGTAGCCGGGCCTTTTTAAGGGTCTTGCCGTGTGCGCCCGGACGCGGCAACCGTATAATAACCAACGTAAATAATAATAATAATATAAACGCTTGTGCGTGGATAAAACGACGGAAATTACAATACAATGGAAACGGAGCGACAACAGCCGAGAGACCGGTTTGTCGGGATATGTGACTCGAGTGTCGATCACTCGGTTGTCCCAACTTACATACACACACATCTATCTATCTGAAAATCCTACCGTTGCTGCCGGACACACGGGATGCTTTCATGATCGTAACGACCTGACCAACAACAATAGGAACAGTATATACTGTATATAATAACAACAACAAGAGAAGACCACGTCCACGTTATAATATATTATTACAAGACAAGTATAAAATACATAAAAAAAAAATGTTTAAAAAACTGCAGCGAACCGAGCACGTCGTCGATTGAACCGCGGAAAAATATTTGACGACCATGTGAAGACACTCTATAACCTGGCGTCGGTCGGGTAAAGAGAGTTCGACGCACCGGCAAAATTCATTTAGTATACCTAGGTATAACTATTACGAGTTACTACTAAAGGCAAGAAGTAGTATATTATTATGCTACTTTCATAAGCATATAATATACATTTAAAGGCCTATTAGTTATTACCCTATGACTCTTTGGACTTGAACTTTGCCACGACTATTGGCGGGTTAAGCCTAAAATTACCCCCCGGCCCCCTCATGAATTCCAAAAATCGAAGACCCAAAGCTGTAGTAAGAGTTGTATGTAAATATCGTATACAGACTTAGTGGGATTATATCTATAGTGGGTATAATAGCTGGTGTAGTAATGCTAACAGCTGTGTGGCGAGGACCACCGTGTTGCTGTGTAACGATTATGACTTATGAGTACAAATACAAAATATTTATATACAAAGCGTCCTAAACCGGAAGCTCGTTACAATGCTAATTGACTAACCGCCTCCTTTTTAACTTGCACGTAAAGGGTTCACGTCCGTTTCCAATAACGATGTACACGGTACGCGTTGGACACGGTTGTTACAGTGTCTGAACGTAGTACAAGCGCCTATTTTATTGACTATAGCATAATATAATATGATATATTATATTTAAGTTATGATAGCTTTAGAGGTCGTCCGTCCGGAGGAATATTAGTGTCCAAATTTGTTCAGGTCCTTTTGTAAAAATACATACGGAATTCAGCGATGATGACGATAATAATAATACTAATTCAGGACTGGCCTGGTAGTCCTACCAATAGTTGACACCTGCCGTTACTCATTGTGTCGGCGAGAAAGGTTGATATGCACCGGTGGGTTAACATCGAACACGTTGAAGTTGCCAAGCCGTGGATCGAGGACATATTAACAATCACATATTATAACACAGGGAGACCCCGGTGATGAGTATTTCGGTCACAAAAATTTGTAAAAACCTTTAGATACAAACAATTATTTTATAATTATCGTACTCGAGTAGCTTTGATAGATTATTTAAAAGTTCAAATCGAGATTAACCGCTTTACGTCATAGTAAGACTGATAGTTGCATTATAGCGGGTAGCAATAACCATTACGTGGCGTTTAGCACGAATAATTTGCAATTAATAACGCGTAGCTACAGTAGCGTATTATAATTTATAATAACAACTAGAACCTATCAGAATAGTGGAAATTCACAATAAAGCAACGACAATGAACTGCGAAGACGACGACGACAATGATGATGATTGATAATAAAAAAATAATGCGGCGTTATATCCTGACGGTAACTTGGATTTTTACACAAATATCGTTGTTGTCCTTGGATGTATGAATGAATAAAAAAATATCATAATGCGTTTGTACGGTCGATTGTGTGCAGCAAAATATTATACAAGTGTCTAAAGTAAAATAGCTATAATAACAATACACCGTGGAATTGTTGACTTAAGTGTACCGCGTTTAAATATTATTATGTACATGAACGCGTGGTCGGCGAAATTGATATTTTAATAACATAAAACCGTAGACTTTGGTATTTAAAAATTGTATTGAACGACACAAAGGTCGTTCACTGGTGTATAAAGTCCTGGGTTCTTATTTTTGAATTTGTACCCTTAAAAGTCGCAGCAAAAAGCTAATAAAATAAAGACTAATACGAGTAAATTCAACAAAGCAAAAATAAAGGCTTTTATCAAGTTTAAATATAAATCATATTTCAATAAAAATGTCTGCTGTGATAAAGTGGCAAATTGATTATTATGCGTACCTATGAATTATACAAAGGTCATCGCAAAGTCTAAAATTTACATACAGTAAAAACAATTCATGTTCATATTCTATTTAAATGCAATCCTTTTATAATCTAACCGCGCAGAAGCAAAAGTAAATTTATAATCTTTGACAACCGTTTAGCCATATACGTGATATACTCCCAACGGCCACCGCGTACAAAATAATCATGCATTATTGTATACGAGGTGTGTCACATCAAGCTGACAAATGCAACAATATTTTTCAGTTTTTTTGTATAATTCGATTATCAATATTGAAGACTAAAGTTCAAATAAAGGCACTTGTATTTTTACTTCAACGATAATATTATTCGTGCTATTAAAATTAGTATTATGTCCAAAGATCTTAAAATCGGAAAAACCCAATAAAAATTTCCATAATACAAAACCTATTTATATTTAAAACATATTAGTACCTACAAATTTACAAGTATCATTTAAAGAATATAAAAATCCAATTCATAAAATACAAAGAAAAAAAATTATAAGTAATAATAAGAGCCATTGAAGAGGACGTGCGGATTCAAGGTTGTTTCTGTGTCATATTTATCAATGTACCTACACATTATAAACCTGTACGATACACAGATAATGTTATGGAAATTTACAAGCAGACAAAATAAACTAAACATTTTATTTAAAGAATGTAAAGGTGTATTAGTATGTATATTTTTTAAGCTGTATATAATTAATAATTTGATTTAATGCGATAGGTTATTTGGCTTACTATTTATATTTTTTAACAAAACTAGCAATTGTTCGTCCTAGATTTATTGATATAGGTAAGTCATGCACCTTGAGAAGACGATGGCTATAATATAACGCATAGCGTGCAGACCGGTCGATCGACTCGATTTCATCAACTTACCGTTTTCGCTAAACAAACGGTCGCTACAATATTATTTTTTTAAGTATATGAAAACTTTCCCTCGCGCATGAAATTTCTATAGTATGGCGCTTTGTTTATTTACTCACATAAACGCCGATTTTCACCCATCTAGCGCGGCGAAAGACAAATTAATTTATATATCTATATTACTATAGTCTGAGATAATTTGTTCCATTTGGTCACTATTTTTTTTTTTATTTTGTTAATTTTTTATATTTTTGCAAAGCGAACAGAGAGACTATAAAGTTTGAACAAGTAAATTGGGTCAATTGACGATTTTTTTTTCTTTTTTAACAAAAGTGTCCACTATTCAAGTCACTATCCGAGCATTTATTATTTTCGCGGTTCGGTAACAAATATAATAGATTAATTGTTCATCGTCTATTAATGGTAATTAAATATTTATAATAACGACGAAGATGATGATAATATAAGCGATCCATTGTCCATATGGTGCACCGTGTCGACGATAGGATCACCCCGCCGACGACAACGTGGCACACCTCTCCCTCCTCCGCTATTCAAATGACTTGTCGCGCCTAAACGCATTTTCGCCTCCGTCCCCTGCAGCAGACGTCGCACAATTCCATAACGAGAAACACAGCGTAGGCACTGAGCACTTCCCCAACATCCGGAATTCATAATATATAATAATCGACGCACACCACACACACACACACACACACACTGAATACGTGACAACTAACAAAGATTTTAAATTTTCTCATAAAATAACATTTTGTTTTATTAATTAGATATACAGTCTGGCGGTATTGAAAAAGACCCCCTCTCCCGACTGTAATGGCAAAGAATGTTATGGGAATTCTTCAACGGTCGCCTCCACATCCGCACTATATATCCGCCATAAAAATACAATATATAGACAAGTCCAGTTGATTACAGTAGTAAATATTAAAAGTACCGCAGTGGATTTGGTAAATCGGGTACCATTTTATCATTTTTAAGTAAATTGGATCCAACCTATAAAAAAGAAAGTGGTAAATTGAGTCCCAGATATAAAAATTAAATACTCAAGCCTATTTTCATTACACAGGAGACGCTACGCTTAGGTTGGCTGGAAAGTCTCCCAACAATTTTTGTTTCTTAGTTATAGACTTTTGCTGGATTGCATTAAGAATTAATAAATTTAATGGTTCATTAAACGTTTAGTGAAAGTTTATACAACCCGACATTAATAAAGTCATGTCAACATTTTTGATTTTTAGTTTATAATTCATTTTTTCAAATGAATTCTTATCTAATCACCTAGAATCTTAATATATAGGTAGTTGTATTTATCTTAATCTTATAAGTTTATACTTATTCAATGGGCAAATATTCAAATCATAGTTCCTTCAAGTCTAGTAATATGTTTATTATTGAACTTTGTCATATGTAAGTTATAGTTCAAGAATATATTTTCCATATGGGAAACTCAATTTACCTACACCCAGTATCAGCTATCAGAGAAGATTATCAGTTAGTAATCCATTGAGCATAAGACACTCGTTATCTCTTAAAATAATCACAATTTTGTAGTTTTTAATTTTTGGGACACTTTGGTCTACGTTATTGAAAAATATTAGACAATATTCGAGTTTTTATTTTTTTAACGTCGAAGTTATAAATTGAAATTTGACATGAAACATACATTTAAAAAAAACCTAAGCACGTTGAGTGCACAATGAAATCCATACTTATTGTTCATAATATACATTTCTTATTCTCCATTACAACCCTCGGACAAGTTCCATTAATCGGTCATCGATACAGCTGAATAGAAATAATCAGGTTAAAGGTATCAATTATTGCTTATTAATCAATGGGATATAATTTTACAAAAATAGTAGTGTCACACACTTACGGCGACCGATACCAGTAAGTCTCATAATTTATATGCAAACGCGTCCAAAGGTTTATTTCACTTTTCTGGTGGGCGTTGAATGTGTATTGGCCAACTCTTGTCGGTTCGGATTTGAAGTAGGCATGCATTATTATTATTATATTCTTTTTAAATATGCAAGAGTTTCTCTTGGCCTAACCTACGAGATGCGTGGGCCGCATAACCTGAATGGCGAGCCCACAATAAGATGTAGGTACGTATATTATATCGCCTTGGTTCATAAAATAAACCTCTGTACGATATTCGGTTTTTTTTCTCTCTTAGCAGTTTGCGTGCGCGCGCAACATTTACCATCGTTTAACGGTATGCATATTGCATACACATACATCTTCATATACCTACACCTATGACTATATTATACACACAATTAACAAACCATTTAAGTACTGTCAAATAATCGAGAAAATTAAAAAGCAGATACATTCCTATAGGTTAATTTTCCCAATGAAATCTCAGTTTCATAAACTCTAAAAAAACGTCCCAAAAGCCGAAAATATATCAAAGAATACAACAAGACGATTATTAATCATAATTATTTTGATCTCAGATTGAATTTTATTTACCATCACAGTTAAATTGTATTTCATTTTATTTTTGGCCAACGTTTCAAGTGATGAGAACACCGCCAAAAGGGTACAACCGTTGAATTTTTAAAAAAACCTTTTTTTTTCAAAATTGTTTTTCTATTAAATTGTATAACTCTATTGTATCTACATCATCCATGCAACACGTTTGAACTACAGTTTTTTTTATTTTGCTCTCTTGTCAAATGTTATAAACATCACGTCTAAGTTGGTTAAAATTTGTAAAAATTGTATTATTTACAAAATGTTCGGTCACACCTATAATATTTACATAGAGGCTTTACCACTCGTATAATTCTGATTCTCATCGATTTAATTGTAAACGGATTAAGGTACATGTTTTGTCCTTGGGTATAATCTGTTTGCAACAAAAAAATAAGCACCGAATATTTTACGAATAAACTATCAATGATATTCAAACATTAGGTATGATAAAATACTAGCGATCATTCACTTTTTAGTTTCACTGTGCAATATTATAACTGTTTGTAAATAATGTTTATTCGACTGGATAACCGATGATGATTTTGATTAATACAGTTCTTGTGGTTACAGAGCTACTGGTACCTAAGTGCTATTTATCTCTATACTTACCGCCCCCACATTAACAGTTGTTCCCGCCAAATCGGGTCTATAATTTATAGACGAGTTACTAGACAGCTGGTAGGTTTACGCCCGCACTTGTTCAATATAGCAATATTTCATTCGTGTGGGCAAGCGGATATAATAATAATATATTCTTAAACCATATTATTATTATAAGCCATTGAATTATTATGTATAATACCGATTATCAATATTTTATTTAACTCATTCATAATTTCATAGACACCAACTATGCTTTTCACTTTAAAATTTACCTACGTTATTTATAATATTCAGAGTAGGTACTTTTGAATTTGACCTTCTTCATATAGAAGTGCGATCTTTCTAAACCCTGTCGTCCACGTCCATACTTTTTAATTTAAAATCGATTAATTGGAAAAGACACCAATCAGCTAAGTTGTAAAACCTATTAGGTTAGGTTAAGTAACGAATTTAGAGCGATCCCGATCAAACAGATGAAACAACAGTAAAATATAAAATCGACTAGTGATCAAAGATACCAAGCTCTGATGGATTTTTACAGGGGCCCCATATAGTTTTGATTACCTACATATTTAATACTGTGGAGATGAGTATTATAGCATACCGGCTATGATTTTGAATAAATTGCTATTTTTTTTTGTAAATAGCAAATATTTAATTTTTAAAAATGCATTACTTCCTGTGTACTCTCTATTTTATTAGTTTTGACAGTTTATTAATATTTTGTTAAAACACCTATTCTTTTTTTTTAAATGTCAGCTAGGTACATTGAACAGAAAAAAAATTCGGGTTTTTCGAAATAGGAGCTTTGATACCTAATAAAATTATACATCTCCACTTAATAGGTTAATATTAGGTAACATATTAGTTATAACCGACTACTTCCTACCCAAACACGAATGGTTTGATTTCCAGTGACTATAAAACAGAACACACGATTTATAGTTAAATCTCAAAAATTATTTGAAATAACAACATGGAAAGTGTACCGTTTTGGTAGAAGGAATGCATAATTACTCTAATCGTCTTTCTAGTCTCTAAGTCTCCATGGTTATTAGAACCCGTCACAAGTGGATATAATCGTTTGAATATCAATTTTCGATAGGAAAAAAAACAAGTAAGATTTACATCACACCATTTTCGATGGGCTCGTTTGTCGTGACTTAATAATGACGTGTTACTGATTTGCAGGCATAGTACCTATTTATTGGTTAAAACATATTATTATTAATAAATAATAAACAACAGAGGGACTCACTTGCTAATTATCAACAGCGGTTCGGTTTACTCTGCGCCGGCGAGTCGTAGCTTTGGATAATTATTCGCCTGGCACAAACCGTCGGTGAAGATCGAGCAGCGACAATGATTATTTTTCTATTATTATTTCGATAACTACAATTATTAATATTGACCAATGTAGTACATCCGTTTACATCCATGTCTACACCTTGGTGTGTGTAAATTGGCACCGGGGCACCGATGGATCACACGGCGATGTTGAGCGCGCTTCTCGTTCACATGTGTACCGCACGCGACCGACGACCGTACAGAACTGAAGGTGCATATCGTATACCTAATGGTCATTCACAGAGCGTACACGCGGTTTGCTACGGCCGAATAAAAATGATGAGTAAAAATAAAACAATAAATTGTATTGATAAAAATCATTAACATCTCTTAACTTGGGTGGACGAAAATTATTACACTGGACAGCCTATTATAGGTATGTGTTAATTTACCATGTACTAATCACCAGATTGTAATAATATTACTATTTACCTACATCCATCTCGAGAGGACGCTACCCATCCAAGTATAGTAAATAGTAGAAGATTAACGTACAGGCAGGCTCGGTTTAACACTATCGTAGCCCCTAGGCACTTTTTTTTTTTTATAAAATATCATAAACTAGTAACTACTATGTATTTATATTTTATATTCTTGTACACAATATAGAATATTATATAAATAATTGCTTACATATTTAATTACAAACGACATTATTAACTTCTTGTTATATATTATGCTAAATATAATATAGTAATATCTATATACCGATAAACAAGGGCGCCCGCAGGTATCAATGATTTCTTCGCATTCCTACACAGACTGTGTGTTATCTTATAATAATAATCATTTAAAAAACACAGCATTTTTAAACAAATTCGTAGTCCCAACATTTTCATAGGCACTAGGCACAGTGTCTGTGCGCTAATACGGTTAGGTCCTGTGTTTAGGCTAAACAGGGCTGGACCTAGCGCCTTAATTTTATATCGTATTACCGCGATGTCAAGTACCAGTGGCGTAACTACGAAATTTGCGCATCCCTGCAAAAACTGTTTAAGGGGCCTTTACACTAGTATTTATTAAGGCGCATTGTATAGGCAATTCTTCAATAAAACTTAACATAAAGCTAAAATTTGTAAATATATATGGGGCATTCTGAGTCAAACCACGCAGTCATCGGCCTGACCTCAAATTTTTAAAATTTTTTTTTTTTAAACTTCTTTTGGTCTAATGTAAGACTTTTATTTTTTTGAAATTTTCATCAATAATTTTTGCCCCAAAAATAGAGGGTTTTAAAGTTATTTTTCAAAAAAAATATATTTTGACCCGTTTTAAATTTCTGAAATTTTTATCATAAAATCAGAGACTTAAATAAAATCTTTTTGTCTAATAACAGGAGTGGGCCGAGATTTATTTCTATTTTTTTTTTGTTATTAGACAAAAATATTTGATTTAAGTCTCTGATTTTATGATAAAAATTTCAGAAATTTAAAACGGGTTTTCATACAATCTGTGGTATAGCTACTCGACTAATCTACGAGACTGCTGTATGATCATGCTCATAGTAGGTAAGAAGACATCTCTCAATTCAAATCTGTAATCTGTAATCTATTTTAAATAATTTTAATTTATAACAACGCAATAGTAGACAACCACACAAATATTTTCAGATGTTGCTTTAATTATTGTTAAAATAGAAAAATATACATAATTGGGTAAATGTCTCTTATGAGTTTTCATACGTACATTAAAACTAATTTTATATTGTACTACATAATTTTTACGTGTGTATAGTTGTGATAAATGATAATTACAGTTTTTATATAGTATTGCAACATGCAAATTATGAATTTAATTTAAAAACATATTATTACATCCCATTCAGGATCTGACGGTATACCATCGTAGACTTTTCCTATATAAATTGATAATTCCAATGGCTTTTACTCCTCCTGTTGCTCTTCAGCAATATCAAATAAATTCAAGATTTTCGATTTTACAAACTGCACATCCGATAGGTAATCCTTTCTCAAGTTCTAGAGGTTCCATAAATTTATATGGTTTATGACTATCCAACCAATATTTGTCTATAATGTAATACAATTTTTTTTTTTTAATTTTTTTTTTCTTCATGGTCTAATATTCTGATTTTCACAAATAAATTATAACTCTCTACTAAATGTTCATAGAATAATTTGGGTCATAAACTTGTTAAATTCATTAATATAAATATAAAAATAAAGAAACACGTTTAAATAATCGACCCTATGCATTACTTTGTTGCATGTTACGCTATTCTTGTGAATTAAATTGACCCATAACCACCTATGCGCCGAATCTTTTTGGAAAATATACAGATCTTCATAACAATGTCTTAGCATCGCTTTCGCATCCGCAATAAATTATTATTACTATTATTTATGCATAATATTTACAACATTTTCTTCATTTAATATCCAACTTATCTTCCTCGCTTTTAAAAACTCCACAAACATTAGACTCCCAGTTGAGTTTGGTAAGGTGATATCACATTGTCAATTTAAGATGTAAAAGTTGTTTTTACATCAAGTTATTTTTAAAACATAGTCACTTTTGACATGAGGCCGACGAATGTACATGTTCTTTGAAAAAATATTTAAATACAAAAATTCGAAAAGTATTTTACAATTTACTTGAAAGTTAATTTCCTTTTAGTCTTTACGGTTGATAATTATGGTTTTTATATCATATTACAGTAAAAATATAACATAGCAAATATAATTTCATTTTTTAAAATGTATAATGTTATTTAGCTATTTTTACCGACACTTATTTCAGAAGATAAACTTTTTTTGAGGACCTATGCAGTTTTAGTTGTACTGATGTACTTTTAAGTTTAAACTGCTAATTTTTTTAAAAGTAACTGGGTTTTATACCAAAAAAAAGAGTAGCGTTACTTCTATAAGATCATACGTATTGATAAATATGTACACATATTTTTTTATACATTTTAATTTCTAACTATTAATTGCTAAAAAAACAAAATATTGTTAAAGTAGGTTGGTAGTATTTCTATATTTTATGCGGCTAACTACTAACTACTAACTTAAGTATAACAATTATTGTTTATTTGTGTATATATAACTTTTTTTTTGTATTTGAGCATATTAAAAAAAATTTATCCTGAATTGTTTTTCTTTTTACATGAAATGTGTTTTATTATTAAAATAATAAAATTACTCAATAGTTTGCTATTTTAATGAACAAATACATTATTGTAAACATACGTAAAATAATAAATGCAATTGGAAAAAAATACTAAGTATAATATAAATATATTTTTATATTATACATAACTAGCGATTTTTAGTACGACGTAAAATTGAACAAGACTATTGTTACACATGATTATTTACAATACACACTAGTTTATTATATTAGGTATAACCAATGTACAACTTTTTACGATGTCACACACATTATATATGTATGGTATACATGTCACATAAACAATTTATCATACAGTTCACGAAACAGATTGTAATAATTTAACTAACAAAAAAAAAATATATATATATATATAAACTGATATTTATCTAAATTAAAATAACACCTACAGGTACTATTTTACACATTAACAACAAATTAAACATACAAAGATGATCACGCCCTTTGCTTTTTGGCAATTTAATTTTGGACGCAAACCTATATTAACTGTGCATTTGGTTACCGTATTTCATTATGCTAGTGAACTAACTGTATATTTAAATCAATGCTTCAATTTAAAAAAAAAAACGACCCAATTCATTTTAAATCATAATATACATGTTTCGTGCATATAAATCAACAAATTAGTTTAAAATTTAGACAAAATAACTGATTTAACAGAATAATGTTTTAATTAAATAAAAATAATATGCTTCTTGTTATAACTAAATAAATACACACATTTTCCAATTGTTGTCAAAAATATATAGAGTAAATACTAGCATGTTACATATTTCAATCAATTGTTACTTATATTATGGTTATTAAAAAAAAAAAAAGGAAGATAATTAAAATAGATATATTTAAATTAAGTATATGTGAATGCAAATAAATGAGTGAATATAATTTGTTGGAATTCTATGAATAATAGTTCAGTTGTTATGTTACTTCAGACCATAGCAGGTAACTCGATTCTTGCACGCTTTTTAGACGAGCCAGCCTGTTCTTCTGCGTTATCGGCTAATTCTCTTTTTTTGCCACCGTGCTAAACAAAAAAAATGGTTTTTTATTATTATATATTAATTACTTGTTGAGAACATAATTGCATAAGTAGACTAATAAATAATAAAATGAATTGAAAAAAAATATATACATTAGGTAATCTAGTCCTTGAAAAGTCGATTTTTTAATTTTAACCTCGACGCCCCCTAAAAGTTTCTAAATACAATAAAAATAAGATAAAAAAAATAATAATTCAAAAACTATTATCTTTAACCCTTGTCCCATAAGGGTTTAAGTTTAAATAGGATTTCGACACTTGTGCACAAATCAGTACATCATTTTTTTCCTACCCCTTAGTTTGAGCTGAAATTTTAATGATGTTATAGCTTAGATTTTGCTGAACACATACACTATACCCATAAGTTCACACTTGTCAAAATTGCTGATGAAAAAATAGATGTTTTTTGGTACTTTTTTCTGATAACTTTGTACTTAACTCGCTTAACAGATGGCAGAAGAAACGAATATAAATTTCATTGGCTCCGGAACGAACAACTTAACAAATGAATAGGTTTCATTTTTAAATAAACACCACAGTTATTATATTATGTTTAAAATTATACTTAAATAATTTGACATTGTATTAACAAAATATAAAAAGACATTATGCTGATATAAAATTTACCTTCTTGTCCCACTGATTGTGTAGGTATCGTAAGAGTAAATTTGACTTATCTGTAACAATTACTGTAAAAAAAAAAAATATATATATATACATAGGTATTAATAAAAAAACAAAACTTAGTTCTAACTTGAGGGAATTTATAATGCTATTACATTATTAAGTTTACATATTTTAAATATGTAAAATAAGAAATTGCTAATGCTACATATTATTATTTATTTTCTGTTGTATAATTTAAGAAAAAAAGCGAAAAAATAATTAAATTTAGATGCAAAATTTGGATACCCTATTGGGTACTTGTAATGATTAAAACGACGCTAAACTGGATATTAATGTCGGTTATGATATTTATGTAGTTTAAGTGAAAGTATAACTTATTAGTATAGCAATTACAAAAAAAAAAATAACTAGTAAAACCATGCTATTTCGGAATATTTTTGACCTAAATATCTTTTTTGAATCAACAATGATATTACATAAATTCGAAAACTGGCTTGTTGGGTGACAAGGATGTTTCTAAACAAATTTTCTATACGGGACAGGTCGACAGTATTTTGTCAGTTAAAACATAATAAAACTTTGATAAAACATGTATTTATAACAGTCTTAAATATATGAATACATTGAAATGGCACACACTTTGATCAGATGGTGAATCTTTCGTAGATATATAAACCGGTGCTCGCTTACTCCTTCCGTTGTCTGAATGAAATCTTGAAAAATTTCGAGCATCAAAGGATGGCAAACCATCCAAAAATTCTGCTATTGACTGTATGAAATGAAAAAAAAATTTTAGTTGATAATTCAACAGCGATTAAATACCACATGGAAAATAAACTCTTGGTTGAATACTATATTTTATATTTATCAATTAGTTTACATTAAAACATACCATTTTAAAACAGACGATCGAACCTAATTAATAATTATTCGGTGAGACGTATAATATTGGATAGGCAAAAATTAAATTGTTTTGTTAAATTTAGAAACTAGGTACCAGCTAAAAAAGCTTGATTGTTAAGTAACGAATAATTTTAAAACATTTTACACTAAAAAAATCGTTTATTTACTATTCCAAAATTACCAATACTTAAAAGTTAAAAATTAAAATGCCGAAATTAATTTTTGTAATGAATATCAACGATTAAATTGTGAAAGTTTAGAAAATAGTAAATACTGATTACTGAATAGCCAAGGAATAAGGATGGGCTGTTGTCAGAAAAATGATAAGGGCCAGGGGGGTACAAAACATGATAAACGCACAGTGCAATCAACCTAACTTCACAGTTCACTGTTATGTTTACACGAAATTATACTTAAAATATTTAAAAAATGAGTTAATTACAGTTAAATTAGTTTTTTTTAGTAAATTACTTTGATAAATGTTGTCTTTATTATTTATTTATTTTTCTTCATTATATAAATGTTCATAATGTCATAGCTATTCGAAGATATAGGGGTATTTTTATTTTTTTTATTCTTATATTTTAACATCAGTTTTAGAGTTTGCTAATAAATTAACTACCTATATACTGAACAATTTTGGGATTTTACTTGTGGGTTACAACTAAATTGTATTACTTATTATAAAAATGCCATGTGTTGGACCCAGTTTTTTTCACCCAATGAACATGCAATTATATGTTAGCTGTAGTCTGTGTATGTAATTTCAATACTTTATTTTTCAATTTCAATTATACTTTAGTAAATTAAATTAGGTAGTAGGTATCAAACATACTGTAGCACATACTTAAAAAATTATTAATTTAATATACGCTTAATCATTAATTCGTTTTAACGAATTGGAAGAGTACACACAATACTACACAATAATATTTATAAGTTATAACCTATAAGTACAGGCATATTAGTTTATAGCCTGTATGTATTGTGTGTACCTACGTAAACTTAAATTATATCAGCAATTTTATTTCAATTTTATTGTGTAGGTACCTATCCAAATAAACTTGATAATAATACTACAAGAAATTCTTTCATAATAATTATTAAAAACTCCATATTCATTTTTTAACTAAATAATAAGTATTTATTTATTTAATTAATAAATCAAACAATAGTAATACAATATCTGGTACATTTTTTTTATATTTACACTTACAGAAAACCATTTTTTTACAATAGGAACTTGCGTGTTAATTGTACAATAAATTAAGTTATTAAACTACGCCATCATTAAGTCATTTCTTTACAATATTAAGCAAAATATTCACATGCATACAATAATTTAATCAACTTCTTCTACAGTTGGCCCTCGAGACTGAGATCCTGGGAAACCACCTGCTCCTGGCATCTGAGCTCCACCTGCTTGTCCGCCGTGCATTTTCATCATTAACGCGGAACACTTTCCTTGCAGTTCCTTCAGTTTGTACTCATACTCCTCTTTATCAGCCAACTGATTGTTGTCCAGCCACTGTATCACGGAGTCGCATTCCTGTCTGACAGTGTTCTTTTCAGACTCGCCGAGTTTATCTCCGGCGTCATCCAAAGCTTGTTTAACGCCAAAAACGTAGCTTTCCAATTGGTTCTTAGCGGCGATCTTCACCCTTTGTTTTTCGTCTTCTTCTTTGTACTGCTCGGCCTCATTGAGCATACGATCGATTTCCGCTTGAGACAACCGGCCCTTGTCGTTTTTGATGACGATGTTCTTCGAACGTCCGGAGCTGTTGTCTTTGGCCGAAACGTTCAGAATACCATTAGCGTCCAAATCGAAAGTCACATCGATTTTTGGCACCCCTCTGGGCGCCGGAGGTATTCCGGTCAGGTCGAACGTTCCCAATAGGTTGTTGTCTTTGGTCATTGCTCTCTCACCTTCAAACACTTGAATGGTCACTGCCGGTTGGTTGTCCGCGTAAGTAGTGAACGTCTGGGTCTGCTTGCACGGAATGGTACTGTTCCTCTCCACGATCTTGGTCATAACGCCACCAGCCGTTTCAATTCCCAACGACAGCGGAGTGACGTCGACCAGCAAAACGTCTTGGATCGCAGAGCTGGTGTCCCCACCGAGAATGGCGGCCTGAACGGCGGCGCCGTACGCTACTGCTTCGTCAGGATTGATGGATAGGTTAAGAGACTTACCGCAGAAGTAGTTTTGTAACAGGTTCTGGATCTTGGGTATTCTGGTGGATCCACCGACCAACACCACGTCGTGTATGGCTCCCTTGTCTAGTTTAGCGTCGGCCAACGCTTTCTCCACGGGCTGAAGAGTAGACCTGAATAGATCCGCACACAGTTCTTCGAACCTCGCCCGAGACACTCTCGTGTAGAAATCGATACCTTCCATGAGGGCGTCGATTTCGATTGTCGCTTCCGAACTGGACGACAGTGTACGCTTGGCTCTTTCGGCAGCTGTTCTCAGGCGTCGCAGTGCTCTCGGATTACTCTTGACGTCCTTCTTGAATTTTCTCTTGAACTCTTCGGCCAAATGCGAAACCAGTCTGTTGTCAAAATCTTCGCCTCCCAGATGAGTGTCTCCGGCGGTGGATTTCACTTCAAATATCGAGCCCTCGTCGATTTGCAGCACTGACACGTCGAACGTGCCGCCGCCCAAGTCGAAAATCAGCACGTTCCGTTCTCCCTTCAAGTTCTTGTCTAGACCGTAAGCCAGAGCGGCCGCCGTCGGCTCGTTGATTATCCTCATGACGTTCAGGCCGGCGATGATACCGGCGTCCTTTGTGGCTTGCCGCTGGGAGTCGTTGAAATAAGCGGGCACCGTGATCACCGCGTCCGTAACGCTCTTACCCAAATAAGCTTCGGCGGTCTCTTTCATTTTGGTCAATACCATGGAACTGATCTCCTCCGGAGCGAACACCTTGCGTTCGCCTTTGAACTCCACTTGGATTTTCGGTTTGCCGCAATCGTTAATCACCTTGAAAGGCCAGTGCTTCATGTCCGCCTGGGTTTTCTCGTCGTCGAAACGCCGGCCGATCAGTCTCTTGGCGTCGAACACCGTGTTGTTCGGGTTCATGGCCACTTGGTTTTTGGCACCGTCGCCGATCAACCGTTCGGTGTCTGTGAACGCCACATAACTGGGGGTGGTCCTGTTGCCTTGGTCGTTGGCGATGATCTCCACTTTGCCGTTTTGCCACACTCCCACGCAGGAGTAGGTCGTTCCCAGATCAATGCCGATTGCTGTTTTTCCGACCATATTCGCGTTTGTCACACTACAGACGAAAAAGTCCTTGTTTGATTAAAAAATAACTTAGAGTTTAAAAAAAATAAACACGTAGATATCGCACGGATACGGGATAGCTCGTTGAAAATCAAACAGAAAAATTCGCGGTATGTGTTTGCGTATTGTGTATCGCTCGTTCTCGCACTGTAGTCGCTTTGAATTCAAACTGTCGATGGCCGGCCCGCCGTTTTCGTTTATATAGCCAATAGAATTTTCTAGAACGTTCGGTTACGTTCGAGCAGCGTCGACGCCGTCTTCCCTTCACCGCCAGTCCACCGACTCCACGAGTAGGGCAATAGAACATTCTCGATTCTCGGATTCTCGAATGTTCCACGGCTGTAGCATTTGACAATCATTATTATTTATATTACATTCTAAAATGAGAATTATAAAATTGTTTTTTTTGTTTAAGCCTGGCTATTTTATTTATGAATCCAGAATCTACCTAGTATACTTTTATCTTCAAAATAATGTAAAAAAAGTTGAAACAAAATTAAAAATTGAAAAAAGTATAGGTAGTAAACTGCTATTTTCTAATTATTAAAAAAAAAAAAAAATAGTTTCTTTAATTACTTTGTAATACAATAACCGTACACGGTTACAACTTTATCATAATAATTCCTAAATATTATAATTTATAATTTTTTTCTAGGATGAAGAAAATATTTTTTAAACATTTATTAGTAGGTTAAAATATTTCAAAAATACTATAGTTTTATTTTATTTGTATTTGTAATTTATGAAATAAAGTACCTATACAAAATAAGAATAAAATATACTCTTGCTGAGTACCTTAAGCCAACAATTAAATATTTTCCTAAACTAAAAAAACGTGGTTGGTCTCGAAAAAAATGGGTCATCTACATTTTGGTGCAACAAAGAATCAAATTGAACTATTATTCATAAAGATATTTTAAAACTTATTTTTCCCATCCATTGTAGTAAATGGGAAAAATAATTTTTAATTGTTTGTCCTAAACAAAGTGCATTTATTACTTTACTCCACCAAGTTGTTTAACTGTTTGATTTTAATCAATTATTTTTAACAAATTAAATTTTAAAAAAAATAATAATAATAATAAAATGATCTAATTTTCAAAAATACACATAAAAACATTTGTTTTAAATCATTTTATTTTTAGTACGTTTTCGGTTTTACATACCTATATGGAAAACAATGTACTTAGGTACACCTATAATTACCGTCAATTAACCAATAAGTACACACTAAATAATTGTGTAATTTAAAAATAATATACTTTAAGGAGTAGTCCCTTAACTTATTTTTGACTTCCTCTGCCTCCTTAACATGAATAGGTAGCCCTTCCAAAAATTCGCTACCTACGACAAATAAAAGCCTAAAGCATCTATGCTGTATGCATAGAAGACGATGTATAAAAGGCCATTTCAGCCATTATCTGAATTAAATTATACCTATCGAGTATATGTTCACAAATTTACTCATGTTATTAAAACAAAAAAAATAAACAATTCTTGAAAATTTCAGAACTAAAATTTTTGAATTCCGTCACAAGTCCTTTATTATAGTTCCTTCATAGAAAATGGTTGACTTTTAACTGATGTAATCATAAATAATAAACACTTAAATTTTTTAATTGTTTTTATCTACACATGTAAAACAACATATTAGTATCCTTGTCTATTACAAAACAGTGCCTACATTATTTGGTTTTTATTATTTTGAAAGACCAAACATTTATTTTTTTGGCCTACGCTATTATACATTAATTGGATACAAAATACATAGGTGGGATCATTGACAACATTTAATATATCTTTTTTTTGTGTTTGATATTTCGTAAAATTAAAATAATATATAAATTATTATAGATTATCTGATGTTCATCAGCAAGTAGGCTGTGGTCTTAAATATTTTCAGAAAAAAATCATGGTCTTATTCTTTTAGGTGTCTTGTCATAAAAATAATAACAATCTAAAGTATCAGTGACCCACAAAAGAAAAAGTGAATTTTCACTATCTGATTGCTGTTTATCTATTTTACTCTACTATCAAATTAATTTAATAACTTAACAATGTATTACATAAGTTTAACTTGAATTATAACACTATATTAAGATAGTATTAATTTCATAAATTTTATTTTATAAATTGCTAGCAAATGTATAATAAACAATTTTAAAGAAAATAAATATGTTTCTTGGAGAAATTGAAAAAAAAAAAATACAAAAAAATCTCATAAAAACAATTAAAATAGAGGATATTCAAGCGTAGTAGTTCAAGTTTGACTTCTTCTTTGCTTGAACTTCCATAATAGCATCCATAAAATCTTCATGAGTTACAGTAGACGCACCTCGTCTTAAAGCGATCATACCCTAAAATATTGAGATAAACATTAATGTCATCTTAACTATTGTTAAAACTACTATGCAAGTTTAAGATACTCACAGCTTCTACACAAACGGCTTTGCACTGCGCTCCATTGAAGTCATCAGTTGATCTGGAAAGTTCTTCGAAATTCACATCAAATTTATTCATTTTTCGTGAATGAATTTGCATAATCCTGGCTCTTGCTTCTTGGTTGGGATGCGGGAACTCGATTTTCCTATCTAATCTTCCAGACCTCAACAACGCTGGATCCAAAATATCCACTCTGTTAGTGGCCGCAATCACTTTAATATCAGCGGTCGAACTGAATCCATCCAGCTGGTTGAGCAGCTCTAACATGGTTCTTTGCACTTCTCGATCTCCGGCTTTTTCAGAGTCGAAACGCTTAGTACCGATAGCATCCAATTCGTCGATAAATATAACTGCAGGTGCTTTTTCTTTGGCGAGAGCGAATGCATCACGCACAAGTTTTGCACCATCCCCGATAAACATTTGTACCAACTGCGGACCGGCGAGTTTTAAAAACGTTGATTTGGTCTGAGCAGCACAAGCACGAGCCAAGAGAGTTTTTCCGGTACCGGGAGGTCCGTATAGTAGTACTCCTTTTGGGGGTTGAATACCCAGGTTAAGGAATTTTTCCTTGTGAGTCATGGGTAATACTACGGCTTCTATGAGCTAAAATTTGAATTAAAGTAATCAATTATCAAATATATGAACATACAAAAAAATTAATATTTAATATTACTTCTTGAATTTGTTTATCTAATCCACCAATATCTACATATTGTTCAGTCGGTCTCTCGTCAACTTCCATTGCTTTAACACGAGCATCGTACTCAGCTGGTAAGGTCTCTAAAACGAGATACGAATCTTTGTTTACACCAACCAGATCACCAGGTTTTAACTGTTCTGGATCCACAAGACCAATAACTGGGAGAAAATAAGTCTAAAAAAGTGATAAAAATACAAAATTAATCAAATATAACAACAATAGATGCAAAATAAAAACATAATTTTTAAGTAATTACTAATTTGAGTGATATAATTTTCTTAAAAATGTAGAATTGCATACTTCAGTTTTTGTTAATCTATAATTAAATAGTTATGAAAAAGTCCATAACCTTAATTAAATGTTAAAACTTAAATCTTTTTTTAATCAAGGGACAAATTTTACACAGATTTTATTTAAAAAATGTAAAACTTATACTTTTAACTTTTTTCTAAAAAAAATAAAAATTGACGTTTGAAATGAACTTATGTTAAACCTTATAATAAATCAATTTAACTAAGTTTTTAATGTAACTAAAATATATTAATCTTAATATTATCGAACCATCTATTATTTTACATTATTTACTCTTTACACCCATAACCGTCATTAGTACACTTTAATCTCACCTTGAGTCAGAAACACATTACAGGAATGGAAAAAGTTACTATATCTGTAATGCTCTTTTTAGGGTCTATCAACATTTTAAGAAAAAATATGTAATAACAAATCAAGTTGTTTTTTTTAACTGTATAAAATATGATAGTACTATAGAATATAAACACCCATTTACTTGTCTGGTGGACGTCTTAATGACGGCGCATTTTCCTTTTCGCTGACTGTCTAAATCCACAACCGCACCATCTTCTTCTGTGTCTTGAGGGTCCACATCTAACAACTCGATAACATTTGATACCAAATAAGGTAAAGTTTTGTTGACTTTTATTTTTTCTGTATTTTCTTTAATCTTGTCGGTCTGTGACTGTAATTCGTGAGATATACGCATCACATCGCTCTTCATTACTTTAATATCATTTTCGAGCAGGCGTGTACGAGACGTGATTTCTTCATTGGACATGAGAAGTATTTCTTCGTCCACTCGATCCTATTAATATGCAATTTTATAATGATAAATAACTCACGAAAAACGCCAAAACAAATACTTACAGTGTCTTCCCAGACTGAAGGATCTTCCAAAGTTTTACTAGTTCCTTCTTCAGTCATTGTGATTGTTTGGTCTATTTTTTTAAATAAAATAAAAGTACGATTACGTCTTATGGCTATTTAAAACGACACTACGAAATATATTGTGAAGAGTGAAGACTGAACTCTGAAGACAATAATATTTTTTTGGATGATTGTTGATTTTCTGATATCACTGAGTCATTTTACTGTTCTAACCTTAAAACACTATTATCTATGGTGGCGACCAGTGTTGCCATTTTGCCGGAATAAAGACATACATATATATATATATCGGATTCATTGTTTTTTATTTTATCATGATCTAAATATTGACGTGTATGAAGTTAGTCATTAACGGGCCAGCTATATTTTGATAACTGAATGTGTCATGGCGTTGGTGTATGTTGTGCTACCTATCCATTCAAATAATACGGAGTATCATATTATTACTATAATAAAATATTATTAATAAAAAAAAAAAAATTATGATATGTAACTAACAACATCCAAATACCAAATACCTTCACTAAAATATAGCCTTGATTACGATTGGCTAATCATATAATTCGTTTTAAAATCATATATTAAATTATTATTATTATTATTATTATTTATTTAAGCTTTGGGTACCGGCCAAGTTTTCCGTCAAAAACTACCCATTTAACTTCAATCGGTCCGATCATTGTATTGAAGCGTTAAGACTTCTGAAAACAGATTTGAATTTGGCATGAAGTCTACCCGAGATCGGTCGGAATATTTTTTCAATTTTTTTATTTTAACCCTTTCCAAATTTCATTTTAAAATTTGGAATTTTATATAATGTTCAAACGTTGTTTATACATAGAAGGAATAAGATATCAAAAAAGTACTCAGACCGATCTCAAGTAGACTTCATGACGAATTTAAATCTGTTTTCAGATTACTTATCGAATCACTTGTTCAGCCTTTGCGATGGAACAAAAAATGTATATTATATTAACTAAAATGGCTTTTATTTATAGACAAAATGATTTAAATTAAGAATAACACCATGAAGCTTATTCAAATTAATCGGTTAATTAATTGACACGATCAAAATTTATTAAAACCACTTTTTTCTTAAATATTGTTTATACAAAACTCCTTAAAATTGGCCGGTACCCAACTGCCTTAACCCATTACATTCTAGTAAAAGAAAACAAAATATGTACATATTTATTTAAAAAATGAAATGCAAAAATACATTGTAATTCATTTGTGCACATAGGCCTGTATTAAAGTACAAAATTATACGTAACATAATATAGTGTAATCAAAACATTTTTATAAATGACAAAGGCGATTCAAACAGATTCGATTAACTGCTTGGAATAAAAAAAGATTTAATGAGTGATAAAAAATATAAATTAAACGAAATCAATATTTGACTCACATAATTCAGACAAAAATTAAATAATTCAAATAAAATACATAAAAACATATTTCTAGTATTGAGGATAAATAGTTTTAAACAAGTGTTAAATGTATTATATTTTATTACATTTTCCCAAAAATAAAGTTACTTGCATACAACTTTATAATAATTTAATGAATTATGTCTTACAAATACATAAATTGTTGCCTATTTTTAGATAGATTGGGGTGAGAGATATGTTGTGTTCACAACGATCAAATTATGACTGAAAAATAAATTCAATGTAATTTAACAGGTCATATTTCCTATGAATTGTTTAATGCCAGATATTATGAAATCACTAAAATATAAGCCAGAAACTTGATATGTTTACTAGCCACCTTAGATACTAGCTTGTTAATATACTAGTTCATTATCTATAATTCCACCACTACTCTAAATTTATTCGATACTTCAACGAGACATGAAAGTGCTCTTTCGTGGTTGCAGACTCGGCTAAAAAACTTTTTTTTTAAAATCGCTGTCAAGGATGCTGTGATAGTCCGAAAAATAATTTAACTACTAAAAAAGAGTCCTAACTACTGAACTCATAGTTACACATCACAGTTTAATCTTTAAGTTAAGATTTTGTAAAAAAACTGCTTTACTCCTTAAAAATGGGCGGTGTGGCGTCCTCTTAACCGTCACGGCGGTCGGTTAAATATACTCTAGTAACTAGTTATTGTTTTGTCAATAATTATTTTATATTTTAATTAACAGATTTAATTTTTATGTATACATTAATGATATTGTCATGATATAAATATCAAGTATGCTTTGCATCTGCAACTGTTACAGGAAAATAATTATACATACATACTTATATAATATTATATTATATATTTTTTATAAGTGCAATGAGAGTATAATATGTGCTACCCCTTAGAATAATACGGTATTGGCGGCACAACATACACCAACGCCAAGACACTTTCTGTTATCAAAATATTGCTGGCCCATTTATGGCAGCTAACTTCATACACGTTCTAAATTGTTGATACTTGATAGACGGCAGTCGCCACTCTTTTCTAAAAATTGAAATTAGAAGATAAAATTTAATAGTAAAAATTAAAAATGTTTATTGTTTAGTTAAAAGGAAAATTTGTGGACTCACGTCTCAGAGTCAATTTTTGTGCCGATTCTTTATGTATAAATAGTAGATTGATATTTGTATATTTCGATATAATGCTACCAGGAAGAGGAGTAGGTTGTTTGCCAGGTATTTATAATGAGTTTAGTTTTTCGACTTGTGTTCCACCTAGTTAAATTGTATTGTATTTAATACATTTCCTTCACGATGTTTGTTGAAGATAACCCTTTGGGCGTATCGTGGCATGACACCAACTGGATTCCAATATTGAATTCCAACAATGTCTTGGACTATTTTTCTGAACGAAGTAATCCTTTTTACGATCGAAGTTGCAACAATGAAGCAATTAAAATGCAGCGGCTTAGTATGGATAATTTAAGGTAAGATTTAGGCATTTTTTATTAACTTTTGTTTATTTTTTTTTTTATATATAACTAATTTTGCTGCTCTTAAAGTCTTACTTGGTGTCAAATTAAGGTTATTTAAATATATTTTCAGCAATATGGTCGGGTTAGAATATTGTCTTCTTCACGTACAAGAGCCAATTTTGTATGTTGTACGCAAACAGCATAGACATTCTCCGACTCATTCTATACCTATTGCTGATTATTATATTATTGCCGGAACAGTATATCAAGCTCCAGATCTCATGTCATTCATTAACTCTCATATGGTGAGTGAATGTGTAATTTTTAGTTCGTTCAACATAGTCAAATGTACTATTATAAAACTATACATAAATATCTTGTATCTTCACATGTTTAGATGTCATCTGCATATCATTTAGAAACTGCTTTTGAAGAACTAAATTCATTGGCTAGGTTTCATCCGTCAAAGGGTTATTCTTGGGAAAACCGTAGACCTGGGACTAGTGCAGTTACTGCTCCTCCGCCGTCTCCGGTAAAAGCTTCTGGCAAAAGAGACGTCGAAGAAACAAGTTCCCAATTCCAAAGGCTGAGAGTGGATATGTTATTGGTTGAGTTAACTAGAAAATTTCCCTTGCCATTACCTCAAGCACTTGCACCGGCACCATCAAATAATGCAAATATACCTAACCCACCAATGGGTAAATATTTTCTTTTATTTCTTAATTCTTCTTCTTTAGCTTACAATAAAGATTATATTTATTAAAAACAAAAATAGTACCTATAAATCATTCCAACAATAATTATTCATATTATTTAGTTTGAATTTCATTCGTTTTAATTTAAAAGTATTATGCCAAAATAAACTAACGCGTTTGCATTTATTTTTTGAGAATATTCGATAAAGTAAAATATAAATAAGTGTTACCTGTATGCTTGCAGATGTTACTATCAACTATAATATTTACAATTTAGTATACAAATATCACATATAATAAAGAATTATTTAAAATTATTATCTTAAATTATAATATATAGAAATATTTCAAAAATTATGTGAGATATCGATAATACTTATGCAAATAATAATGGTCTCAGGGAGAAAAGCTTTAGTTTTTTTTTGCGGTTATTAATAGTACTGGCATACCAATTGTTTACCCATACATAAATATTTTTTAATTTGGATAATGGTAAATAAAATTTGAATTTTTTTTCTTCATAAACTTCATAAACATATTTCTGACTGATTGGGTTAATGTTCCAAAATATTTGTTAAAATATTATTAAAACTTTAATTTATTAATACATTTTTTCCAAACACACAAATAAGTTGAGCTAAACTTATTACTTAACTTGAGTTTTTAATGAAGCTAAAATATACTACTTTTCTTAAGGCAAACAAAACGTATTAGTTTTCATAGTGGGCGTCGAGGTAACATTTTTATTTTAATATAACTATAACATATTGTTGTAATTAGAATTATTTACCAATAACATATAATGTAGTCATTTTTTCAGATACACAATAGAGTTTAATCAATTTGTTATGACTGACTTTAATAAATGAAATTAATTCTATCCAATTTTAAACTAAGATATTCATTATTAGTAAAAATGTTAATTAAAATTACACTATTACAGGTGATGTAAATAAAGTAGAAGTGAAAAAAGAAATAAAACAAGAAAATGTACAAGACGTTAATGTAAAACAAGAATTTTCAACTACCAATTCTTTATCTCCACCTATGAGGCCACCTCCAGAAAAAAAATTCAAGCCTGCGTGATAGATCATTATTTTTGATTTTTATATTTATTTATAATTAAGCATTGAGTACTTTTTCAACTAGCTCGCTTAGACATTTTAATTTAAAAATTAATTATATATGTATATATAATTTCTAAAATTTTATTAGAGTTTTAAAAGTTAAGTTTTAAAATATAAAAAAAAAAAAATGTTTGTATTTTAATTATTTATAATAAGTAGTAATTTTTTTATGTGCTTATGTTAAGCGTAATAAATATTAAGGGGATTGCATGCAGACTGCTTTTAAGGAGTTTTGCGTAGGCAATATTTAAGAAAAAAAGAGGTTTTAATAAATTTCGACCCTGTCAATTAATTTACTGTTTAATTTGTATAAGCTTCAAGGTATTATTTTTAATTTAAATAATTGCCTCTATGAATAAAAGCTATTTTAGTTTATTTTAGACCAAAAAGCCAGACAAAATTTCAACTACATAGGATATGGTACAATTTCAATTTTGTAAAAAGATTCGAGTTCTTTGGTCGAAATTTTGGCTTTTTGTTCTAAAACAGCAAGAAAACAGACATATGCAATCCTCCTTTAGTAAAGTAACATATTTTTTTTAAAATGATCTGAGAAAGTAATTTGTTTGATACTGATTCAAATTTGCTTTAATCTAAATTATTTTTAAATACCAAATCAGCCATCATAACGCAAGCTGCGACTGATCATTTGCTTATCGAAAAAAAAAATATTGTTAATATTTCAATTGTAGCTTTTAAATATTTTCTATAGAAAATTATACATAATTGACCCGAATCTAAAATGAATTTACACAGACTGGTTGTATTAAATATTTTATTTCCTTTATGTAAGGAAAAGCAGGAGACTTTCTTACACTATTTGCAAAATTTAACGAGTGCATGTATATATTGTATGGTGGTAGTTAATGGTTACCTTATGGAGGACCAGTCAACATCAATTATTTAATTAAATCTTGATAGTTTCAATTTGTTTTATGTTAAATTAAATATTATTAAAATATTACTATTAAATTAATACTAGATTTCTGAAATAAAATTGTGTAAATGATATTTATATATTATATCTATTTTAGACCATATTTTAAAACGTCTGAAGTTTTCAAAGAACGCGTCGACTTGAGATTTTCTTTCATTAAGTTCAAAGTTGCCAATAATGATAAAAACAATCTGTAGTATTTAACCTTTTTTTTTTTAAGTCCGATCACTCTAGGTGGCCATTCTTATTTATTACCGTAATTCGGCACCAGTGCCTTAATTTTACTATTAAAAATAAAATGCATAATTTTGTCTTTTGTTGATCATTTTTTTTTTAAATTCAACACAGTTATAATAAATATTAGACAAAAGTCATATCGAACCAACAACGTTGGGTACCTTATTAATTCTTATATAATATTACCTATGTACTCGAAAAAAAAAACACCATTTCTTAATAATTAATAAATAATTTAGTAGGCGGATATACTTAATAAAAATTCTTCAAAAGGTTATTTTATATAGGTAATATTCTTATTCATAATATTATAATGTGTGTGTATGACACTAAAGCCAGAGGCGGATTGGTCAAGGAAGTCTGGGAGATATTTTAGTACTCTAGACCGTTATAAACTTAAGGTGGGTATATTGTCCGCCTCTGACTAAAGCAATGATATTTTTACATAAGTACAATATAGGGCATTCGATACATATTATATTCATACAATACTAAAAACGCATACATGAGGGGGGGAGGAGAGGTAAGACTATATTAGGTATGCTATGGTATATTGCGTTTTTAGTTTTACCGTTAACTCACAACATTTCGTAAAAAATAAAATAAAAATTATAACAATTAAAAAAAAGGCATGATATTAAGAGTGTAAATAATAATTAATGTTTTGATAATGCGTTATTGTCGTTCAATGCCCTAAGACGCATTGTGGTGGCCGATGGGGTAGTCAAAGGATACTAAACTCAGTTATATATTTAGCCCCTCTAAAAAAAAGATAGTAGCTCTTTTTAATTTGGAAAGTGAGGAAATATTTCTTGTAGACATTTTTTGATCAACTAGGTAAAGTTTTTTTTAAACGGGTTATTTTAAAGTAGGTAACTCGTTACTCGTGTTACTGCGAATCAAAACTGTACTTTCGAAGGAAAACAGTAATAAATTTAAAAGTACTAATTCCTCAAACCTTTCAAATTTGTTGAAAATATTTTTTTATACATTTTCTTATATTGAGCAACCACATAATATTTAAAAAACGAAAAATGCCGAATAAAGGATGTATAGCGCACTTAGACGAACCAATCGTATACCGTTACAATATTTACAGTCTTCGAAAAACGAATATAATATAATAATATATTATGGATACATTTATAAATTACATATCATCCTCATAATAATTAATAATCATACGTATATAATAGCCAATAGGTATATATATATATATATATATATACATATGATATCAAATATAAATTAATATACAAATAAATTAAATTGTCTCCGTGACTTCCGAATTTGTTGGAACCGACGAATTACTAGTACAACTGTGTGGCTGCTGATCGTGTGACTAAAACATATGGTCTGAAAAACAAAAATCAATTTATCAGTTAAGTATAGGAATAACTAAACAATCCAGAACCATACAAATTACGGACAAAATATTTCATCAAAAAGATTCGGGATTCTGACATCTTAAAAACTTAAGTACCTAAAACCTTTATCCAAAATACAGTATAATTATTTCCGTACGGTCATTTAATTATACAAATTGTTTTTCAAAATAAACCAACTGATGACTTAAGATGCGTCTTATTAAATGAGAAAAATAAATTTTGTATAATTTACTTATTTAATGAGTTAGGCTGATGGGTATCTACTGTTGTACGCGATTTGTATACATTCTCTAAAATTAAGAGCACAACGAAAAGATGGAATTGTATAGGGTTTACTTTTAAACGGTTCAGTTATATATTTTATATTAAATACCAATTATTTTGATTGCAACTATCATGTTTAGGTGTATAATGTGAAATATTTAGATTTACTTACATGCGCATGATATATTTTTTCATTCAAAAAAATTGAGGATCTGCCGAATAAGGTTTGAATTGTTCTTTTGAAAAACGCCATTTGTCCGAATCGCCTATAATTATAAGACACATAAATAATAATTTCAGATTCAAATTTCAATGCGCGTGCCTGATAGTTAAAAAAACAAAATGGTATTCACCGAATTAAAATGCATAAATTAAATCATGTGTTATTACTTATTATACTGATTTAATATGAATTTTTAACTTATCGATTACATTTTTCTAAATAACATAATGATAAAAAATATTATTGGAAATCACAGTCGTCAAATATTATTTTTTAAATTTTTATTTTTATTAGATATTTCACTATTGCGGGAATTTAATACAAGTTTGGTTATTGAAATGTAATTTGTGACATTGCACACTTATTGTACACACCTTGTATAAACGGTTTTATTCGAATACCTTGTTATAATTATTGTTTTGTTAGACTACAGCACAGAAAACTATATTTTTGAGCTTCGACACGAAGCTAAGAAGGTATTGGTTTTACAATGGTGTGTTTTTTTTTTTGGTACTTGAGGAATGATAACTTTTTTATTAATACCTACTCATAATTTTGAGAATGCTAATAAATTTTTTAAATTTTACATCTAATCGCTTTAACTCTAACCGTTGGTTATCGTCGACTATACAATTCAAAAGTATTTATATTACTAGCTTTTTTTTACTAAATATATAATATTTTGTGTTTGTCGCTTCTACATCAAACGACAGATATCCTATATAAAATTATTATCCTTCTTGCATCGTTAAACAAAAACTCACTATAACTTCTCCCGCCAGAAACGACTTCAGGTTTAACCATAGGTACTGCGTGGTCTGCCAACACACATTCGTTTCACTTTTAAAACAAATAAAATGGACATCATTCACGAATTGCGTCCGGAAGGGAATGCGTTATTGTATTTATTTTTATTTTTAATTACTTAACACATGAGTGTTAAAATATTCGTGTCAACACACGCGGTGTATGGTTAGCGGCCGGTCAAATGCACGAGCATGTGTATAAAAATGTCGAAACGCGTTTTATTACAGGCACCTTCAGCCCACCTAGTGTAATAATAATAATAATAATATATGACCGAAAATGTTTTTAACGGTAGTGTGGCATGTGTAGCTGAAGCAGCGTTTGCGCTTAGCCAATCTCGCGTAATACATCTAGGTAATATTTGAACTTACAGAAATAGATATATTTAGCAGTTAAATTCACACTTTTCAATGTTTCAATGTGTCATCTATTATTGAATGTATCAGTGACCATTGGGGTGGTCCATATTTTAAATGTTTATACCTGACCCCACCCCTTCCCACACCATCAATATCTTTATTGCCTTTAAACTTGAACTATTGAAACTATTCAGTTTTCACTACCTACGAGTAAAAACGTGTCGTCTGAAAATCTTTGTTTTTTCAATTTTATTAGGTCCCAACAAAATGACAAACAACATAATGTTGATTAAAATAATTATTATTGATTTTGATTTTTTTTCGTTGTGTGCCTAATAGACTACCAGTGATGTTTAAAATGCATTGTGGTAAGTGTATAATAAACATCTCTAACAAATGTATGTTACTCGATTCGTAGTATTCCTAGTTTAAAAATTTGGGTACGCTGTGGCACAGTACGGTTACTTCGGGTAACACTGGACACTAATATCAATATAAGTAAGTAAACAATTAGAAAAGTTTTAAGTTTTAACCGTCATATTTGTCTAATCTAAGTAGATTATACTTAATTATAACTATTAAACATCATGTTCACTGAAGGTTCGTGGGTGAGTTGTATAGTTAAGGGTTAATTGCCGACCAATTTATTATAACTTGTTTCATAATAATGTTTGAGCTCATTGACTAGGTACAAGCGGTAATGAACGCGATATGCCAATTAGTAGTTAGAACAAAGGGTACAAACTTTTTCAAGTAAATAGATTAACACGTTATTATTTTTTGTTATAGTCGTTACAATTATATGCTCATGTTATTTGTTTTCTGTACAGAATTCTGAATGCCGTACACATGTTAACGAGCGTCTAGGATTTATGTTATACAAAAAACCCTACCGACATGTGCCATCAGAATAAAAATAAAAAGACCATAGCTGTAATAATAAATGAACATAAAATATTCAAAGCGAGATTAGAGTAAAATGTTGGAAACAATTCATTGCGATTACACACGATGATCAAACTAATCGGCTCTTATAAGTTGATAGAAAATGTTAACTGTAGAAGTACCTACTATTACTAGAAGTAATAATAGTGTTAGTATTATTATGCCGTTTAACAATTTGTATTCTCATTACCATGAATTTAATATTATTTACTTTTTTTTCAGTTCCAAAAGTTAAATTGTCTCTTCACTTCAGAATAGTATGCTAGTCCTAAAGTTTACCATCAATTAACCTGTATAGGCCGTGTATAGGGTTGAGTTAATTAGTAGTAGGCGTAAAGGTTTTCATTAAATTTCAATAACACTTTCAACACTATTGTTTACTTAACATTATTCGAATAATACTCACAGATACGTATTTCTGTACCGAAGCATATTTCTTAATATCAATTTCATATCTTAAAAAACGAGTGGCTACCCTAAGCTTTCTACTAAACAAACAAAATATTTCCATACGCGGTGCTTGATTTATTTAATTGTTTATATTTTTGAGTAGCTGATGGTGATCATTTTTTTTTTTTAAGTTCTTTAGTATAACGTCGAGTAAAAACCTCACAAAGGTCGAAAAGACCTTAAATAAATTTAACTATTTTATAACTACGCAATCATAAATAGTATATTAGCTTACCTAATGAATTTAGACCGTAATGGGCCTGATACATGTTTTGGGTGTTGGTGGCCATTGTGGTGATCGGCACAGAGCTGAGCGTGGAATTCTGGTGACTGTATCCGCTCATGGTAACCGTACCGCTGGCTAACTGACTTAGCCCTAGAAATACGTTTTTTTTAATACATGAATGTTTGTGTGTGTACATATTTTATTAAGCGGCCTAATAAATTGGCATAATTTAGGCCACTGGACGCAATAATTGAATAATTCAATGTAGTGGTGTATTTTCGACGTTAGAAGCAGAGGGTTGCAATAAGTAAATATTATAAAGTAAGAGAAAAGTCGAGCTGCAGTGTGACCAAAATGACGAAATTACATTTCTTTGGTACATATTTATAGACAATGTGATACAAAACATATGCCTTATCAATTATATTATTATCATGTGAAATTTGAATTTATCTTTTGAACTGTACCTTAGATCATATACAATGGATAGAACATACATAGCGATAGCTCTGTGTCCAACATCTTAGAGTCAATGGCCGATCAACATACATTTGATCAATTGCGCATGCGGTGTAGTGTTGTGGAAATGTACTACGCATGTATGTTTATTCGATCATTCGGTTCGGTTCGATGCTATACACAACGTGTTCCCCAGCTAAGATAGGCAGGTGCTCTATCCATTGTAAATCATCTAAGATCTGTACATTTAATAAGAATAATACTGCGCAGTGTTTAACAATTTATAAAAAAAGTGTCACACTGTCACTCGCCTTCTTAATTACTTCGTTTCTGAGTACAGGGCGTACGATGTTACAGCTTTTATTCTATGGTTAGAAGTGATGCATAATGTTTTATATCACGGAAGTAATTTACTTTAATCGCGAACACCGAAATTTGTAATATTAAATTAGACTTTTTGTTAATAATTTTGGTATGATAAAGTAAGAACTGAAAACCGCAATAGTTTGCTCTAGAGTTGCTCAACAGAGAGCATCAATCGACTATTGACTAAGTGAAAACCTATATTTAATTAATAAGGATATAGTTTTATCTATCGTACCAGTTGTCATGCCTGTAACGCCCCATCTCGTGTCCGGAGAGCTGAACATTGATGTTGGACATAAGCTATCGCTCATAGTTCCAAAGGGCGGTAAACCGTGAGAAGGCAACAGGGCTCCGGGCGTTCGGAAAACGTTTGTAGATTTCTTGCGCTTTTTCCATTTGGCACGTCTGTTTTGAAACCAAACCTGCAACAAATTTTCAAAATGTAATATTTTTGGAAAAACCTGCTGATATTAGTATTAAATATTGTACTGATCATTTTAATACGAGCTCAACATTTTTCTAGTCTTTGGGGCGAACAAAACAATATTGTGTAAATACAATGGCGACACGCGTGTTACAAAATATGTTTTCACTATTAATTTACAGATCAAGAATTATCTATAGTCTAAATTATAATACTGATTAAAAAACAATAAATTAGCAAATATATTCAAACTATTAATGGTCGTTAACACCTACTATACTTGAAATTTAAGATTGTTTAACAGCACTGCGAACTGTACTTAAATGTTAAGCGAAGTTAATGCAAATGACCATTATAGTGTAATATATATTTATTATGTACTATGAAAATTACTAGACGTCTAAAAAATGAATAATTAAATTATTTTTTTGGGGTTTGTATCGTTTCTACTACAATAATAAACCGCTATATTAACAATAAAGTGTATGCAAAGGTTTTAACATTTAACTATAATACTGTTAAAGTAAATAGCATGTTGTGCACGTATGTCTGTTAAATATAAAAAAAATACAAGCAATATTTGAGTTTTAGGTAGGTATAATTTCTCACTGAAATAATAATATATCAAATACTAGCACACCCCCACATTCGTCTGAAAAGTAATAAAAACCGTGGGGTGGTATCTGATAATCCCGTAATCCGGCTGACCTGGGGATTACCGAATGAAAACCAATTTATTCATGTCTTCTGACGACAGGGAAGTTAATTTTTTTCACCCCTACATGTATAATGTGTGCTTATAAAGCGAAAATATCATGTATTACATGCAAATCGTCTACATATTGTACTATGGTAAACGCGAGGGTGCGCACAGAGGAATAGCGTTACCCAGCCGAGTTTGTAGCGCAACCTCATAAACAATAGTAGTAAGTAAAAATAATATTAAGTCGAACACAAGACAAAATGTAAACTTACCTAAATGCGAAATTGTACAACGTTTTTTAAGCAAAATGTGCATACGATACACGTCTATAATAAATAGCTACGTTAGTATTAAAGTTTTTACTAATATGTTTTAAGGACCTTTTTATGCGTACTTGATACCTATATAAAAATGGTAATTTTTTTAACTTTGATTTTATTTCCCAATTTGATAATAGTTACTGGATAGATTGGTACTTTAAAGTCTAATATGTAGACAACAACATTTTGACAAAATAGACTTAACTGTACATTGGTCAGCTATAAAATGTTTGGTTGTTGCTTATACTAAAAATATTTTGAAAACGCAGTTCAATTTTTTCCATTTTTAAGCCAATTTTTGAGAATTTATCTGTTTTTATTTCAACATCAGAACGTATCGCTAACATTCACAAAACATTAAGCCGACCCTATTATTGCACATAAATAAAATATTAGGCTGATTTTAAAAACCTGGCAGTATTATTACCTACAACAAGTGTCTTAAATAAAACATCGAAGCTAAAAAACTAAGAAAAACGTGATTTTCTAGGAAATTGGAAAAAGTATTAGTAATTGAAATTATCCAAAAACGTATAAAAAAACTAATTTTTTTTTAAATTTAAAAAGTAACTATGTACCTATAAATAAGAAATTAAAAACACAAACAAATAATAATAACAAAATATAGTGTTTTAAATGATATGAAATATTATCATTTTTGGTGACCAATTTTATGTTACATAATATCAATAAAATAAAATAAATTATCAATGTATTATTTTCAAAAAAAAAAACTATTAGTTATTCCAAACAAGATTTTTTTTGTAAAATGTATTTATATAAATTATTTAATTTTATACGTGTAAGGTCAGCTATCCTTGCCGCCTTTCCGCGGCCAAAAAAGTACATATTATTATTACAATGTATCATTACGTTCGCAGGCCCTCGCGTTTAGGTAATTTAGCGTTCAATTTACTCGGCCGGCCCTCGCCCTTACCAACACCGCGCGGGTCACGGGCCGACCGCGGGTGTCGACACCCGGGGGCCCGATACGTTTGTAATAAATCGCTGCACCCGCCGCACGCGGTGTGTACACGTCCATTAATCCGCTAATGGTGAAATCATACCGTTTGTTCGTCTGTTTGTCGGCGGCGGCGGCCGTATACAGTACATTATTATAACGCGCGTCTGCGCCACCCCCTCCCTCTCAGTTTCCCACTTCGCTTTGTTGTAAAGCTAACGCACATACACACGCGCGCGCGACTTGTTGGATTCGTGCGCCGTACATATTACGGTCGGGCGACGCGTAATACAAAATTCATAAACCAATAAACTTCACCCTCCGCCCCGGACCCCACACCCGCAGTAACCAAGTCATGTACAAGTATATACATACGCATACGCACACACTCACACCGGACTTCAATCACTGCGAGCGCCGCCGAGTCTTTTCACGGATCGTAAAAATCTCTCTTCCCCTGGCACGCATATTGTGTATATTAGTATATTACGCGCTGTAGCCGCAGAACCGACGGGATGACAAATGGAATCTGGAAGCCTTTTTATATTGGTCTTTTTTTTTTGTCCAATTTCGTTTCGTCCCCTCGCCCTCTTGCTTAATAAACACAAACAACAAGTTCATTGTCGTTTAAATTTGCCATATAACTAATAATATAATTATTATAAACCCGACGCTGTGCCGGATATATAGGTGGGTAATATTATCGTGTTATCATGTACCCATAGGAATAAACAAAAGATACCAAGTTTTTTTGACAGGTACGTTTCGATTAACATACGATACTAACGTATCGATAACAAATACACGTATATAAAATATTGTAATTTATACATATAATTATGTACAGTGTGGTTTACTGTTTAGATAAAAAAAAAACAATAAGATCTAAGTAGGATAAAGATCTTTTTATCTAGATCAATTTTAGAACATAATTAAACTAGTTTTAAAGAAATAATATACGTTTTATTTCCATTTTGCAATTAGAATGTAAAATAAAAAATGTTTAGAAAGAAAATATTATTTCTCCTCTTTATTCAAAAATAATATAACGCCTTTATGTGTAATAATTGGGATAAAATATATGTCCCGTTATAAGAACAAACTATTGCTTGATAATATAATTAATTAGTCCATAGGCTATATTCTATAATATAGAAAATTAAAATTGTCAAATCATACAACATCTTGTTTTTTTTAAATTTCTGTAAAAATATAACAATTCAATTCTTCAATACTCAATTTTTACATTTCTTATTGAAACCTATGGAATTCTAAAACAATTTTTTATAATCATTCTAAAATTATATTTTATACAAACAAATATGAATTATTTTGTGTGTTGTAAAATTAAAAAAAAAAGAAATAAAACTAAAATAATACAACTTATTTTTCTGAAAATCAAACTAAGCTATTTTTTACAGTCACACAAAATAAATCTTTTAAATTTAGTAATTTTACTATATTTGTACTACTGAAATTATAAGAACTTTGAGGAGGAGTAGAAATACTTGTGTACTTACGGTTTTAAACTTTAAAAGTTTGGAAAAAGCGTTTTTACCAGCTAAAATCATATTTGTTCTCATCCAGAGTCGAAAGGCGAAGATCTAAGACGAGGAAGCATTAAATTTAAAATTTTAGTTAAAGTTAAAACCAAATGGCTAACAGCTATCAAACGTATCTATTTTTAATTTTTCCAAAACTAACCTAAACTCCAGTCAGTAGAACGTCTATTAAAATGTTATGCAATCCCTATTCCTTAGATACCTAACCTAATTAATTAATTAGTAAGCTGATGGCGTTTATGCGATTTGGTATATGAAACTATAATGACTTTGGCACAGATAATTCAAACGTATAGAACAATTACGGTTTATTTGCCACCTAAGCCCATATAATAGCTATTGTGTGTGTGTGTGTTTTCGGGCGAGCTCTTTTTGTGTATTTTAGTCGGGCGCCGCTGCGGCATGTTGTTTATGGCAAACGGCGGCGACTGCGGGATTTAAAATGAAAACCCGTGGCCGTTTCGGGCGGGAGGAGAGCTGTTGGGACCATAAAAATGTGACCGAATGGCGGCCGGGGAAAAGGTTGTAGCTGATATTTCTTGAGGATTTTTGCGGCAACCCCAAAAACGCAATGGCTTAGCCCGCCGTTTTCTTCCCTCGTGGTCAGACACACTACACGCGCGTTACACATAACGGCTTGTTGTGTGTAGGTATATATGTGTTACAGTGGCGACCGGGATTTGCCGGCCAATAGATTTATAGCCGGTTTTCCGTGTATGTGTGTGTGTACATACCACGAACGTACCACGGAAAAGCTACAAAAAAAAAAAAAAAAATGCCAAAATTGAACCCATTCTTTCTCTCCCTTGCCCACGCGACAACAATCCGAAACTTAGCGGTCACATAATAATACACTAGAATTATTTCGGGATTTACACGGCGGTGCGCACACACGAGGGTCCGATTTCTCGTGTTCATGTGTGTACACATAGTAGGTATGATAATATATTATGATGTTTTATATATACTGTGTACACGTTTTGCCGGAACGCTGCGCGGGGAATGGCCCCCGGGGGCCGCAAAGCCGGCGAATACCAAATGGACGGGAATGACCCGTGAAATAAGCAACACTTAACTCCCCTCGTGCCCCGACCGGGAGGTGCTACGTAGTGCCGGATTTTACACACAACAAAACCGGACATTTAAGGGATTGGGCCCTTGTCTGCGCAGCGCAGGCTTTGTGGCCCAGCCTTTTGAAAATTTGTTTTTCTATTCAATTTGCGTAAAACAAAACTCGAGCCAATTGTATGGTTTCTATAATTGTTATAAAAGACAGAGAAGTCATATTGGAAACATTTTGTATTGAAAATAACTATTTCATGAACAGAACTTTAAATTAACAAATAATTAATACTAAAATATTTCGGGAATTTTTAAAGTTAAAACAGGGTTTGTGCGAATTGATACTATAAATATAGACTGTGACAGTACTCAGTACACTAAATTTTCATAGAAAAATAGATAAGAGACTATTATTTACGCTGAATTTTTATTTTGATAGGTCTAATATTTGTTTTCTATGTATTTTTAAGCTAGGGTTTTTAGTATTTTTTTTAACAAATTATTGCATATTCTTGTACCCAGTAATACTAGTCTTCAGAGATAATTTTATTTACCATTTAGTAGCACACATTTTTGCTAAAAATGCCCCCATATATAGGATGATGCGTGAATGCAGTAATATTATTTAAATTTTGTATTGAGACTTATGATTTTTTCTTTAGGTACTGTTAGTTATTTAAATTTTTGTTGTTGTATTCGATATTATTTTTTATATAACTGTTATTTATTATTTATTATTAAAAAAAGCTTGAAAACAAATCTTCTTTATTTACTGTGAAAATTTGCAGGTAGTTTCACAACAACAATAATTTCAAGATGTTGTATATGGTGTCCCATAAAGTGCGCAACTTTTAAAAAAATAATGAAACATATCAATGAAAATGCATATATTCATATATATTTACATTCAATAACATGTAACTGTTTTATTATTTTTTTAAAAGTTGCGCACTTTATGGGACACCTATAGTTTTGAATTGCGCTAAACTATTTTGGTTAAAACAAATTGTAATTTCGTCTATAGAAACGATTGCGATAGTCTGACAGAAAAAAAAAATAATGAGCAAAAAAGAGTCCTCATTACTGTATTAATTAATGAGTATACACTATAGTTGATGTTCCGATTTGAAAAATTGCCTATACTTTGATGAGTACCTAATATTATTTTATTAGTCCTTTTGTTATGTTATTATGGTGCAGACTGTCCACGTAAATACATTGGATACCAGCGGTACCGACGTCAAGGTGTTTGACGAACAGCCGTGACTCACACACATCGAAGCAGCTGACAGATTTAATTGGATTTTGATTTTTTTTTCATTTCTGGTCACGATCAAAATCCGGAATCGAAAAACGGTAAACCCCGTGAAAAGGGTTTGCATTTGTGTAAGCACATCTTTGCCGCAGTTAGGGGTCGACCCCTCCCCTCCGACGGCCTCGGATCATCCGTCTAATTAACGTTGCGGGTGCACACCATAATAATATTACCAGTCATAAATCAAACCGATTCGGTCGAAATGAAAACACACACACACACATACGGGTGACCTCGTAAACCTTGTAAAGGGATAACCACCATCACTAACCCGGACTCAATAATATAATATCACATAATAATAATATTATTATTATGTATGGGGGTTGTACACACTTTTATGATAATAATATGATGTAAACGAACCGCACAATACGCTCTGGTTTACAACTGGCATTATACAGAGTGCACATAAACGGTATTAATATAATATTATACTGCCAACTAATGTTTCACCCCGCACGCATAATATTTTACTCTTGTATGTACTGTTTGCATGTGAGATTATCGCAGGGACACGAGACGTACAAGACAAGTGATACTACTACAACATGTATAGAACCATAGACGCTCCGACAAAAATTTGTATTTGTGTAGAAAAATATGATAATTAAGTGTGTAACGTTACAATAATTAACAAATCAATATCAACACTAAATCCCCCCCTCCCCCATGTATAAGTTCCAAATCATAAAAGACCAATATTATTGTTATATATTACAATAGTTATAATGATAATACGAATAATCAAATATATCAATATGAAATTTATATTAATAATTATCATCCGCATCTCACATCCGAGTCTTATGCCGGGTTCCATAAGCGCACCATAATTGTTTAATGAACCTTTAAATATTTAGCTGCCCAGTGATTGGTCCGTTAAAGTTTAATGAGCCGTTATTTTTGTCGACTGTTTGTGCAACCAAGGGATGAGAAAATAGGTATATCATACAAAATTCACCATCGAACTTTGACCTACGACGGTTAATTTACGATAACTCAAATAAAACTTTGCTAAAACTGGATGAATAAGACCCATGATATTTATTTATGAAGAAATGATTAAGGAGTCCAAGAGGTCAAAAAGCCAGACAACATTTCGATTACTTAGGATCATTTGATTTAAATTTTATAAAGATATACGAGTTCTTTGGCAACTTTACTAGGTTATGTAGGAAACAGATTTTTGATTTTTTGTCTTTTTTATGGAAACAAATTTGGTATTAAAATTAAAAAATTTGCAAATTTAATTTATTTAATTGCAAGAAACTGACAATTTTAAATGAAAATTGGCTTCCTACATAACAGCAAATTAGCCAAAGAACTCGAATCTCTTTACAGAATTGAAATTGGACCATCCTATGTAGACGAAATTTTGTCTGGCTTTTTGGTCGAAATTAAACTAAAATGTCTTTGACTCATAGAGACAATTATATAAATTAAAAATAATACCTTGAGCTTATACAAATTAACCGGTAAATTAATTGACAGGGTCGAAATTTATTAAAACCTCTTTTTTTTAAATATCGTCTATACAAAACTTCTAAAAAACAGTGCATGGAATCCCATTAATAAAAAAACACCCACACACAAACTCACCTTATTATTAGACACGTTTGTTTTAAACAACATAAAACATTTTATAAAATAAAGCAATTATCTTAAATTTTAAGTCGTATACACAAGAAAAAAGTTTGGTGATTTATAGTAGTCTATACAACCTCTATACGGTATACTACGACTATATAGGTATGTATGATGCTGTATATAATATATTATGTGCATTGACGTGTAGGCACTAAAAGGATTTACAGAACCCTTGATCTATCCATAAGTCTTGCGTTTCCTAGATAGGTGATTTATTGTTTGCAATACAATGTTGCAATATACGAAACTAATGTAGGCACTGTTGTGTCTGTTACGACTGTTTAACTGTCTGTTCCTCTTCTGTGTATAAAACACTAAAAAGGTCGGAGAACTATTAATTTCATAAATCTACATAACAAGTATTTTTAATTAATTATTTGTACATCGATTTTTTTTAATTGAGATAAAAAATAATAGTTCTTGTCTCTCGAAAAAGTCTAAAATAATATTTCTTGTATATAATATCCGAAAAACATGAAATGTTCAAATAATACCTAAAAGTTTCCTATATTTTTATTAGTAAAAAAAATGACAAACGAATAAGTAAATAGAACAGGAAAAGGTCACATTAATATATTATTATAGTGATAGTGAAATTAAATTGGTCATTGGCGATAATTATTTTTTATAAAATTTTCATACTCTGTTTGGTGTGAAGTTTTCAAGGACACCACTACTTAACTAATTATTTAATTTTTTTTAAGCGCCCAAAGTGAGATATATAATAATAATAATTTTAGACGATTAATATGCTAGTGTAGGCATATAAGTTTACTTGGCAGTTGGTTATAGTACTGTCTGTAAACAATTTTAGCTGCTTTACAACAGTATGTAATTGAGTCCACGGTTTTAAACAATTTTCGAAAAAGCAATTTAGTTATTTTAAAAGTTATAATAATACCGTAATACAGTAGCCGTGTTGTTGGGGAGTATCATAAATAAATTGATTGAACAGTGTAGCAGTTTATTCCTAATCTCGGTAATCGGTTGTTCTTAATCTTTTGAATATTCCGGTGGCCGTTAAAGACATAGTATTATTACTATAGGTATAGAAAGTTTGCCGAACTTTGTCGTCGGCGCAAAACGATAAGCCGTGCGGTCTTAAGAGGATTCGGAAGGAGAAATCGCCTAAAGTTTAACACCAATATAAGTCGGCAATCTTTACAGAATTTCAATAACAACTCGAATGATTGAAACGAATTGATTTTGCTTGACCAACCTCGTTTTTGGTCTCATCCGAAGGTGAAGACTACCGAGTCAAACCCGATTAAGCTATTACACGCTCATAAGTCATAACTATGCTACTTGTGATATACATGAATAATACAGAGTGATCGATTTGACGTAAACCACTCTTTCGTTCGGAAAATAGTTAAAACATTTTAGGTGTTCTTTTTGAACATATTTTTATTTATCTTATTGTACAATATTATAAAATAACCTAATACTTAACTTTTTTAGAATTTTCCAGGGCGCTATAAACTTTTGAAACTTAAACTTATATTTAATTACCTTTTTAAATTAAAAATAGTTTGCTGAACATTTTAACTAGTCGATTACCAGTTTTGGATGACTATTCTTACAGTTATTGAAGCCCGCATATAAAAATAATTCTACATTCCAAACTTTCACTCGTCCTAAATTTTAAACTTGTTAACGACCTGTCAAAATTGTCGGCAAATTATTCTATTTTCAGAAAGTTAATTAACTATACCTATTGTAGTATATACATTATTGTAATAATTGTTTTCAATAAAACAAATGTCTTACGTTAAATTAATTACCCTGTATTATCCATGGTGTATAGAACAAACAACTTTATTTATTATTAAAATTGATAAATAAAGTTAATTAACTTAGTTTAAAAAAAAGTCAACAACTATTTGATATTAAATTTTAATTCAATTAAAATTTGAAAATTTAAATATTTACGACTTATGTTTTTGGTTCTGATTAAATAAAATTATTCCTTATAATCAAAATGTTTGAAATTAGAGACAAGCGAATATCATGTACAATAAACTTCAGCCCTGAAAATAGATAATGCCCTATTCACTAACACCTGAAAATTGAAGGTATTATATTTTTTTTTAACAGGAATTTACTTTTTTAAAGTCTGGATCTAATGGAAAGCAACGTTTTAATTTTTATTGTATAAACATATATGAGATAAAATTGTAATAAAAAAATACAATACTTCATTACTATTACTTCAATACTGACAAAATATTTTTTTAATAGATATAAAATGAAAATATTCACTAAATAATTTTTACTACAAACGCATAAAGTACAAGAAATTAAAAAATACAAATTTAAAACATTTGAGTTATTAGCTATTATTACTTGTCGTGAAACCGAATAAACACAGTGTGCTCAAATATTAAAAACGAATTTTAAATTAACATACATATGAATTTATATTAAGGGTTTTTGGCTAAACGAACTAAACGGTTGCAATGCTCTAATAATAATATTATTTATTGTCTGTATTTTTGTGTCAGTTTTTTTTTGCCGGTATTTTAATCGAGCGCTGCGTCGAAGGCCAATGCAAAGCACTAATCGCTATGGAATAATTTCAGTAATAAAATCCTAAACGGGTCGGTATTAGGTATAGATACCTAATACGATACCTACAAACGATAAAATCAAATACGAGTAGTAGTAGGTTCCTTTGGCCGTTTCCGATTGGCGGCCGTAATAAAAATAAATAAAACGCATTTCGCCGGGCCAAACCTTAAGCGTTTCCCATTTGTTTTTCTACTTCCGGGTCTTGCGCAAGTCCCAGTCAAAGCACGTCGAGCGTTGGCGAATGCGCTAAATCCGCCCCGCCGAATCAATATAGCACGGGGTTCCCGGACAAGGTTTGCGCATTAACTGCGTGTAGACTACTACCCCCGGGGGTGACAGATAGACTGTCTAATGGAAGCCCAGGTTAATAAATGATCTCTCATCCGGTTTGGCACACGCAGTCTCGGACGACAAAAAAAAAAAAACAGAACAAAAACTCATTTCACACTGCCACCAAAACTCTGCTGCTGTACTAGGCCAATAGCCACTATTTTGTTGTGGCCACGTTGTTTAAACTATAATGTTATTATAATACACAATGTACAATATACTACAATGTACTACTATGTTGTATTTTGCCCGAAATAACCGCACGATCGTTTACTTATCAAATGTAATAATTAACACTATACTCGATGAGATGTATATTAATTAAAGGTCTCTAAATATGTGCCCTTAATTTCATCGAGGGCCGGTATCGTGTTTACTTGATTTACGTTGTAGATTGCGAATAGTGTATAATAATAATACACAAGAATTGTATAGCATAACGTACTCAACGGGTAACTATAATAATATAGGCATAATGGATAACCATTAGACCGCCTACACACCTTGCCGGATCTTATATACTAATTATCCTTACTTAATCCTTAAACCTGGTTTCGAATTAAAACGCAATAATCCGAATCCTGCCTTAATTACAATAAAGTTTTCATATAATAAATTTAGCGTTTACAATAAAAATGGTACAAGTGACAATTTTTTTTAAAATATGTTTACTTGTACCCTTTTGATTCTCACCACTTCAATTATGACGTCAAATAATTACTAACCTTTGAATATATATTCATTTAATATTAATTTAAAATTACCGGTTGATTCTTTTATCGCCCTACACTAGCTTTGTCTCAAAGTAATTGCAATTTTGTAGTTTTTCTTTTTAAAAAAAATTCTAAGATGGTGTCGTGACTTAAATCATAATTAACCAAAGCCCTATGTAAGTGTCGCCATTGGGTGGCTACTTTTCTCACATGTTTCATGCCAAATATATCTTACTTCCACATACAAGCCTATTGTAAATTAAATTACAGATTGTTTGTTTTCAAAAATAAAGTTAAAAAAAAAAAAAATCTGTTTGTACTGTACTACAATATTAGACATTATTAAATTTTTTATCTTTTTAAGTATTTTCTAGAGCTTTATCATTTTTAGAAACTTAAATGGTAACGTTCCTTTTTTTCCTCAAGTAATCGCTAACCTGGGAGGGAACTGTTTGCACACTACTTAAATGGACCTTTTATACCTGCATATTTTTGGTCGAAAACAACTCATTTTACTTCAAACGTAATGTACCTAAGAATACTCATATTTAAGTTTTAAAATAACATTTGAATCTTCATAACATTTTCGTGGCATCGATCGTGGCATAATTAAAAAATTAGTTTTTGTTAATTAATTATTTCAGTTTTATAAAGTTAAAATTTGCTGTTTATATATGTTACTGTTTAAGTATCAAAAGTTGATAAAACCTTAGCGAATAAGAAAAAAAGATAAAAATGTGAATATTGTCTAATAGTCTACTATGACATAAATAAAAATGTTGTCAAAAAGAAACACTAAGTAATAGAAATTAGTGTACTAATGTTACTAGTGTAGGGAGTTAAAAGAATCACTCGGTATAGTTTATAATAATAAAAAAAACTGTAAACTGAATAATAAACTAGATTAAATGTTAATCCTTATTCATTCTTAAACAATAAAATAAAATAACTAAAGGTGAGGAATTATAAACAAAAATTGTTTAATTTGAATATTTTTTTTAATTTGAATTGTTTTTAATTACTTAGGTCAAAAACTACTCGTTCTTTTTTGAGAGTATAGAAATCGGGTTTAACTTTTACAATACATGAAACAATGTTTCTATCTTTTTACAAAAACTTTTTTAGATGGTCATTGGTCATTGTTATTTAGAATCGTAGAACGTTTAATCAAATCTTATTTGATGTCGAAAGTACCCAAAGAATATTAAATATTAACCGTGAATAGAGCCGTAGGTAAAGATTAAAATTTGTATTCCTCAATGATTTAAGTACTTAGAAATCCACGATTGATTCAATACTAACATAAATTGCGTTTTATATACAATTTATATGAATATTTTTTTTCTTATAATTTGGGATTTTTTATTGATAAACGTCGCGTCGTTTATAATATAATAAATTAACTAACGTGTATTCCGACAAACTAACGTAGAGATTCCTCTGTGCAATGTATCGGAGAAAGAACTGCCTATTATTTGGTCCTTAAAAAATATTAAGTGGTGTTAACTGAAAACTGACAATTTTATTAAGTGGATGTGTGATATAAGCGTCATTTGTCTTTAATAATATTTTTATGCAAGCACTTTGGCATGCCAAATGAATTCCCAAATGTATTGCTGCCGATTACAAATACTTATAGATATATATTTATATATATAATAATAATGATAATGATACACAGATTTAGGGAGAGTCACTGATGATACGGATATTATGAGGAGAGCATGGGAGGGGAGTGAGTGATGTATAAAAGGAGAAGCGGCGGCCAAAAGTTTTCAGTTTTTAAAAGCAAATACTTGTCTCGGGGCGGCGCGCGAGCAAGGAAGAAAAGCGAAAGAACGGTGTACGCTCGATGATGCGGCGTCACTTGGAGAGAAGTAAGCGCGGCGGCGGCTGAGTTATAGCGTCCCTGGAGAGGAGCTCAACACTAGTTATCCATTGTGGTCGGCGGCGGCGGGGTGCCCCGCGCCGATGCTAAATTATAAATACGCCATTAAACCCTGTCCTCCGCATCCCTTGCGCGCATCACCGGCTCCACGCCACATGTCTCCGTAGCCGACACCGCCACCGCACCGTTGCCGGGAAATCCCGCGGGTGTAATGTGCTCGGCTCTTCGTCCGTTGCCGCCTCGCCCGCACGCACGATCACCACCACCGCCGCGCAATATTGCGTTGTATAATGTGACAGCGCCGGTTTTATTTATTTTGGCATATTATTATAATATTATATTATGTGTGCGCATAACATTCATACACGCGCGCGTAAATAACATCATATTATATATTACGCGCACACCTACCCAAAATATTATATTGTAAGTTAGGCGCACGCGAATCCGTCCGCAAATCACCGCAAGACCCCCTCCTCCCCCCGCCCAGTCGGAACCGCCTATCGTAAGTCGAATTGGCTCTTAATGAGTATGATATCCTTATTTTAATTGAACATCTCGACACATAATTTCTCAGATTTGCTTTTCCTTAGAAAACTCAAAGCTAGCTTTTTTTATAGTTTATTAGGTCAGACGCATGGGGACGAAAGTTCAACAGAGAGATGCCAGAAAAAGTGGGAATAGCGCCAGGCATGGGATGACTGGGATGATACTGGTATGAGGTGAAGAGACTGACCAATCGCTTCACTGGTCTACCATACTTATGAAGCGGTCTACATGCAGATCATCGGACAACTTTAACATAGTACTAATTTGTACCACTGTTGCGCGTAGTGTAAGAAGGGGGCCGAATCAAAGGGGTAATTCGTTTTTGAGCTTTTCGTGCATGTCCAGATTGTGCAAAAAAAAGCGTTTGAATTTTGGTATTAATTTTGAGCCTTCGTTTCAACAAACCGTCACTAATTATATCATTATTCTTCAGCTTAGCTTTGGCTTTGTCCAAGTGGTGCACAAGTATACGAGTAGTTGTTTTATAATAAACCGATCCGAACGTTTGAAGTGATTTCAACGTGCTGTCGTAAGAGTCAAATGAATTGATCCGAATGATGAAATTCAATTAGAACCTGTGGACATGGCAACTTACTTTTATACCTACTTCTCCTGTACCAGTTTATTATGTACTTGATTTGGACTGCACTGGTACAGTCAGGTCAGTTGGTTTACGGTGTGCTTGGTTTAAACTGTACTTAGTTTATACTGTATTGGTATAGACACAGAACTTGGTTTATATTCTACGGGTTTAACTGTACTAGGTTATACTATATACAGATTCGACTGTTTTTTTGCCAAGTTATAACACGTCAAAGTTTAAAGTTGAAAAACCAGTCAATTTTTTCCCGATTACAGGGGTGAAGAAGTTAACTTATTCGCGGAAAATAATGATTTAATTTATAACGAAATTTACAGCCTCAAAAGTTAAGTGGGGTTAACAGCCTAAACAAATGGAAATGCAATTCAATTAAAATAATGGTACATTTTACATTTGAATTGTAACCATTCGGTTATAAAATTTAACCTTATCTAGTCTATAACCTCGCCTAACGCTGAATTGAGATTGGTCATTAGCATTACCGACGTTAGGCTTTTAATGTAACCGTAATATATATTCAATATGTAAAAATGCATAACTGTGTGCTTATTTTAATTATTATTTTGTTTTCTGGTTTTTGAATACCAATGTTAAACGCAGTATGTGATATTATTAAATATTGTATTTCATGTTATTTGTAAATTATATTTTTAGTTTTTATTATTTTAAAAGTATTCCTGGCTTGCGTAGTTGTATATAATATATAAACTTCGCATGGATAGTATTATGTCTTTTGATTTGAATTTTAATTAAAAAATATTAGTAAAATTCTATCGAATCAATCAAAGTCAAGCTGGTGGTACGTATCGTGTAATGGGGTGAAACGTTGTCACCAGGACGGATCCATTAGGGGGCGCGCCCGAGTTAAAATGAATAGAGACTACATTTGTCTCGTGGGACGCAAAGTTTGATGGACACCGAATAAAAGAAACTGCAACAGACAGTTGATTTTAGTTAATATTCAGCTTAAATCACTAAGCATATAAACCTTTTTTTGTTCATTTGTATTGTATTGTCATAACAGCAATATGTTGTATAATAATAATGTATTGCCATAATATTAAACGAAACCGATTTGATTGTTTTTTTATACATCTAAAAATTAACATTGATTCCAACATTGAATCACTTTCAATTTTGTTCTGCTTAACTCTCGAGTTTCGTATCATAAAATTCCATCTTATTCGTATAACTTTTTTTAAATCAGCTGTCCAACCTACTAATGATAGATAAATTATTAACGTATATTTAATATACATATTATACACGTTAGATTTTATTTATAGACGCCTTAAAAGTATATTTGAGTCCATTCATTCATAAGGGCGCCCTAAACAATAGATAATTATATTATTTGAAAAAATAATACAAGTTAAATTCTGAATTTTTTAAAGCACTTACTTATATGTATGTAGAAAATTTGGTAACAGTTTTGTAATGGAGACTTTTGTTAACTTGGTTCATGGCATAAAAAGTTATAGGCTCTTAAGTATTGTACTTTTTAATAAAATGCCAAAACTTTAAGGTTACTTGTACATCATAAAAAAAAAATTTCAAAAAAAAGTTCTGAATCAAAAGAGTATAGTATAATGTATCAGAATAAAAAAAAGTTTTGAAATGTTGACCTTGAGTTAGTAATAAATTTAAATAAAATTCTAAAACTTTTGAATTTGTTTTTCAATTTTTAAGTACTTAAAAGTTTGCAAAAAAGTGTTCAAGTATATTATGAAAAAGAACATTTAAATTAAAATTGTTCAGTGAAAATTCCATTTCGATATCAGAATTAGTCATTAAGTAACGTGATCGTGAACTTGGAGTTTTTACAACAAATTTTGGGAATATAGCATCGACTAAGTCCAAAAGTTTTAAAAATGTTTTTCTTCACTTTTCTAGTTTTATGGAACTATCTGAATAGGATATGTAAATTTGAGGCATTTCAAAAATTCACTCGCACACACATCAGGTGATTTGGCATGGAATTCACTTATCCTGACCGATCAAATTACAAAGGAAAATCTAATACAGTTCACTCTTATTTTCTATGTACTCAGCTTGAGTATTGAAATTGAGAATCTAAGTAACCTTAAATGTACACAAACTTTTGTACGATTACGGGTTCCAATCTCACCACACTAACACTTTTTTTTAACTCGTGTTATTTAAAAAATAAAATACAATATATACTTTCTTAACGCAACCCTTCTGAAGTATGCACAAGGCCATTGGCTATACAATATAAAACCATACCTATTCTACTGAGCAGCCCATCTAAGGATTTTTCTTCACTAGCTGTACTTGCTCAATAGAAGTTATCGATGAGTTCCGCGACCGTCTTGGACCTTGCCAGACAATCGCGAGAACTTCCATTTTGGTGTTGCCTTTAGGGAAGTTTGTGCACAAGACGGAATTCGATATGGATAACTTTGTTTTGGATTCTTTATTCGATTAAAAAAACGTTTTCTTAGTTATTTTCCGGGTGTATATAAAAATGAGGGGAGCGAAATATTCCCACTGCCGGCGTAGAAGGAGGGGATGGACGAGAGGGGGACTATCTGAGTTTGATAAACAGTCGGGGATTTGCGTTGATCACTGTTTACGACGACGAGGGGAGCGCTAAAACAAAACCCAGAAGTGGTGGGCGACCGGGTGGATGGGCGGTGAAAGTAAAAACGGTGTACGCATGCGAAAATGTGACGACGGGGGGACGGGCCTCGCGCGCACGCCTCCGGCACCGCCGACTTAATAACGTTAGCGCCGCAGCAGCCGCCGCCGTGCCGTTTTGGCACACAACAATGACAACAACAACAATAATGCGGGAGACGTTCAAAAACAGATACAAAATCGCACGGCCGTCGTGTAAACGACGGACAGTCAGCGCGCGCCTTTAGTTATTGCGTTTCGAAACGATTACAATATTTACAATACAATAGACGATAACGTAACAATAACGTTGTTGTTGCCGGCGACCGACGTACGACCGGGCTACAAAATTAATATAAAATACAAAATAATTGTTTCACAGCCGGTCGTGGGAGACGAATGAGATTTCGGCCAAGCAATCTATTTATCGCCTTTAATGGCTTGTAAGTCTGTTTAAAAATATAACTGATATAAATTAAATCGAATAGCCAGCGTCTAAAATAAATCCAATGATGGAGGCTATGAAGGGAACAGAACGAGAGTTATGGATATTGGATGGTTTAGGGTGTTATATAATACCTATATTGTGGAGAGAAAGTTAAAAAGAATATTTTTGTTAGAAGAGACAGTGGGATAATGAAAAAGAAGATGGGAAAATCACGTATAATAGATTTATCATGTAATGTGCAGAATGGGTAGGAATTAAGAGAGATTGAGAAAGGAGAAGACGAGATTATGACCAGCAATTAGACGAGCAAAAGAAGAATTTTCTTTTAGTAGAAGATTAAGAAACCACAAGGGATAATAGGCTGATCAGGCAATGCTATGAGAAAAAGTTGGGAGGTCTGGGAGGACTACTTATCCTGCCGAGCCTATAAAGTAGTTTTTGGAAAAGCTGGAGAATGTCTGAGTAAAGGATATGGATATGGTGTAAGTGAAATGCTTAAGCATGTTTAAATTTGAATGTATTATAATAAAATGTCTGAGTTATTTGGCGTACACGGTACAATGCAATATTGGTCATCAGCTTACTCAACTCCACGGGATACATTTTAAACAGTTCTACTATGATATAACTAAAGGCTAACAGATGAAAAGTTAAATGAAAATAATTTAAATTAGCTCCGAAGCCGAGATAGCATAGTCATAATATGATATGTATGGTTTTTTTTAGGGAAATCCACGATAATTTTTCAACAGCTGGACCGATTTCTTTATAATTCATACAGTCTATAGGTCTATAGAGATATCGTTCAGCACCGTGACTGACAGGGCTTCCAAGAAAATAACAAAAACGGTAAATTTTTAGGGTTTGTATAATTGTAAAATAACACAAATAAAAAGTTGTTAAAAAAACTATATAATTTCAATTATTTTCCGAGGAAACGAAAGTCTTACGTTAATTTGATCACTTGGTAAATTTTTTTTCTAATTTTCAGTAAATCGTACACGAAATGTACTTTATTAGATCAAAAGTTCATTGAGAAAGTGTCCCCGTTTAGAATTTTTGACAAGAATTACTGTCCAATGTTCAGCACAAATAAAAACAAAGCTGCTTACCTGCACTCTGGATTCGGTGAGTCCTATGCGCATAGCTATCTCTTCCCGCATAAATATGTCCGGATAATGGGTTTTGCTGAAACACCGTTCCAACTCGTTGAGTTGCGCCGGCGTGAACCGGGTCCGGTGCCGCTTTTGCTTGTTCGGTTTACCCGAATCGTCACCGCCGCCGCCGTGGCCACAGTGGCTGTTAGCGTTGGCAGCCGCTGCAGCAGCAGCTGCAGCTGCGGCGGCGGCCAGCCCGTGTCCCGTGGACGACAGCTCGAATCCTCCGCACGACAACCGGAACGGTCCGCCGTTGGCCGAGGCCACTTGCGGCGGCGACGGCCCGTTGCCCAGGTGGCCGTTGTTGCTCTCGCCGCTACCGACCAGCGGCCCTTGGCCACCGACGTCGTGTCCACTCCCGGCGACGCTACCACTTTGCAGCTGGTGTAACGATCTGTGTTTAAGACCATCGAAGTCTTTGTGACCTAAACGAAAGTGATAGATACAATTAAAACAAAAACGAACAAGCCCCGTTAAAGCTTAACGTTTCCAGTTATTTGTTTAGCCTATACAATTTAGAACGGTGTTATAACTATTATGGTTTTAGTGAGATAGATAAAAAGAAACAAGACCGCATATATGGCCGACGTGCGGTTAGGCCGTAGACTGAACGTCCGTGTCGCAGGTTGGTACGATTATATTGTTGTGTCGAGTAAGTGTGTGCCGTACGGAGGCCACAAGGGGTAATTTGCCGTTGCAAATTAAATTTAACCGGCCGTCCTATCAAAACCCGAGTTTTCTAATATAATCAACGGCGGTGTAAAGTTAACGTGACGGACGAGGTGTGAACCCTTGGACAACGGCGCGGACAACAGACATGCGCCCGCCATGCCGGTGTATTGCCGATCGATGACCCGGCCGTGTGCAGGCGGTATTGTTTTATTAAATATTATTTTTTTTATTAGTTTTTTTCCCCATTTTATATAGATATTGTATTGTTTTGTTCGAACTGTATTATGGCCCTCCCCCCCCCCAAAAAAAAAAAAAAAACTCGACCGTTAGACCATAATAACAAGCAAATTGTAAGAAAACTTTAAACGACACCGATCAACATTTATTCTAAGCCTAAGTTAACAACACTGGATTCTCATTCTTTGCCTGGTGTTTTGTAGGGCAGGAAATACGTGAGTCACTAAAAACAGAAAGGGAACATGCCAGGTTTTAAAATGTTTCAGGAAAGACAAAAAACTTAATATCTCTGAAAAAAAATGAATTGCAAATTTTATATTCTATTCAATAATATAGCATTAGACGTCATATACATGTTTCTACAATTATTATTCAAAGAAATATTACTCCATAGTAAGAGTTTGAACAAGGGCAGCTTACAATACTATAAAGCTATCCAAGTTAATATTTATATTATCAACTCCGTTAAGGTAATTTGAATGACGATTTATTGAATAAGTTACAAATTAAAATGAATCTAATGAATTACATAGTTAATTTAAAAAAAAAATAAACTTTAATCCCATTATTTTGTTTAAGTACAGCCAATTTACTGTAAAATACATAGCGGCTATTCACGCGTCATGTAACTTAATTATGTAAGTCTATGGATATGCAATTGGAAATTTTTCGATGTTTCTTGATACATATAAAATCCGAATATAGCAACAGAAGCCAGGCTCAATATAAAAATGTGTTGCAGTTTTAAAAGAATAACCCGGTTACTTTTTCGGGAAAAAGGCCGTTTTGGAAAAAATGATGCTTTGAATAAAATGTGTCAGTAGTTAAATAAAAGGTGTCATTTCCGGAAATTGTCCTTTTTGTCGAAAATAAGTTGGGTATACCATTACAACTGCTGTTGTATGAGAACATTATGGAAAATTGACGTTTTGCATAATATTTATTAGGAAAATGGTCAGTTTTGTAGCATGACAGTTTGCAATGTATCATTTTGTTGTTCATTGGAAATGGTAAGTTTTGTAGCAAAATGGAATAAGAACTGTAATGACACCTAGGAAATAGTAAGGAGTAATGGTTTTATTCTATTCTCAGTCTATTTTACCAAAAGAATCAGTATATGATTAGATTTTCCATAAAAACGAAAAAGGGCCTTTCGAATTGAAATAAAAATAATGCGCAAACAATAAACTGCTATTATTTTTATTAAATAAAAAAATATATTCATTTTGAAATGTTTGTTTTAAAGAAATAATATTTTTCAGCATTTGTGCTTTAATAATTTACAGTAGTTGTTTTTACTATGAACATGTCGTGTATAAACTATAAATTGGTAAAATAGATTTTGTTTTAAGTAGAGATTTTGTGTATTAACTCAACATTTCAAATCTTAATCAACTAATAAGTTAAATCATTGTAAATAACTAACCCAACCGTATGCTATAATATAAAATGACTAAGTAGTTTATTAAAAGTTTATCATTTTATTATTATCGTTTCTTTATTATATATTTAGTAATTTAGAATAGGCTGCGAGAACCAGACTAAAATATAGATGAACTTACCATTTTAGTTTAGTTTGTTTTTAAAATTATTATAATTTCTATAGCATTTCTAACAATAACATAATTATCACTTGTAATTTGCTTTAATCAAAGTTTTGAAACGAATCTAAAGAATATAATAACGCCTATTTAATTTAATTTGGCTGTAGTAGTTTAGTAGGAGTCTTGAAGTTTTCCAACTTAAATAATCGACTATTTCCGTCCATAACTTTTAATGCTTTAAAATAGTTAAAACAAATAATAATATAATATATATATTTTTTTTGCTTAATATAGGCCATTAAGGCCCTTTGCCGCAACTCCACCTCCCTTCACCGTTCTATCTCTTGCCATCTCTTCCGGATTCTCTACTCCTATCAACCTTAGGTCTTGATGTACACGGTCACGCCATCGTTGTCTTGGTTGGCCCAGGGGTCTCGTTTTGTTTGGTTTCCATAAGGTTATTTTTTTTAATAGTTTTGCCCATCCGATTCTTTTGCTCTTCATTACTGCTACTATGTCCGGTTGGTTGTATAGCTCATTTAAGTCATCATTAGTTTTACGTTCATATTCATTGGTTTCATCATTCTTTTTAGGGCCGAATATTTGTCTTAGTACTTTCCATTAAAATATTGCTAACTTTTTTTCATCATATTTTGTTGAGGGCCATGCCTCACATGCGTACAATGCAATAGGCTTAACAAGTACTTTATACATTGTTATTTTTAGAATTCCAAAACATCTATTAGCTGCAGTTACTCTTCTTTGTACTTCATTGTGTCCACCATTGATTGCGTCCAGTCCTACTTCAAGGTACTTAAAAGTTTCTACTCTTTCAAATCTCATTTGTCTTACTACTAATTCCGTTTGGTTGTGGGTTCTGCGTGATAATATCCTGTACTTCGTTTTACTTTCATTGATAATTAATCCCATTTCCTTACTTTTTTCTACTAGGTCTGATGTTGTCGTTTTTAAATTTGCTTCTGATTCAGCTGCGATCATAAAATCATCAGCATATGCCACTATAGTTACTGCTGTATTTTTCTGGATTTTAACCACTGTGTTTGATTCTAGGACGCTCTTACTACATATTCTAGTGCTATATTAAATAGCATAGGGGACAATGCATCACCCTGTCTTAAGCCAGTTTCTACATGGAATTCTTCCAACATTTGATGGTTGTATCTAATCCTACATTTGTGTTAAAGCAAACTATCAAAACTATACATTTTGTATTAGTATTTAATAAGTTATACGATTGTCAATTAGGTACATATTAAGCGATTTGTTTTATTTCTATACATTTTCTTTTAAACTTTTATTTTGTTGAGTAAATTTGCAAGGTTTTTGTAAACAAATTACATATCTATAAAAACCAATAATAAAATATAAAATTAAATATTATTGTTTTATCTAGAATAATATAAAATGTATTATTAACATCTTACCCGGGACGGAGCACAACAATAGTGTTATCAACCATGTTAAAAATAAAAAATAATATAAGTATTAGGAAAAAGGAACATCTTTAAATATAGTTTTAATGAGGGCAGATTTATATTAAAAATGTTGGTTTTTATTGTGCATTAAGCAAAATTAGACCCTAAATAATATAATCCATCTATATTATACAAATATTATATTGTTATTATATATTATTATTATATTATATTGGTGCTGAATTATTAACACTTAAAAACTAATTCGTTTTAGTGTGTTAAACACTGTTTAATTAAGCTTAATAGAATACTCTTTTTATATAATGAAAAATGAAAATATTAGATAGGTCACGAGAGTAACAATATTGTAATGAGAACCAAAAAGGTGGTTCAAGAAGGGGAATACAATACACAAAATTATGAAACATTCATAAATTATAAGGCAATTATAAATGTACATCTTGATGTCATTATAAATTATGTTGACAATGATAATATTATGTATTAGTTATTTGAATAATTGATCAATTTATTAGATTAATACTTTGAAAGTGCGTTTGTTAATCACTGAAGCGGCTATATGTTTATTAATTACATACTGTTGTCTTATTAAAAAATAATGAGCGAAACTGTATTAAAAAAAAAACCTAACATGGAGGACAAAAACAAATTATCTTTAAGTTTACAAGTTACAGGAACTAGGAAGTTAATTTACAGTAATAGTTTCAACTTGCTTAATAGTCAGTGCTTAACCTGCGGTTATGAGTATTGTACGCTTACCGCCAACAATGTTTGGACCGATTATGCTTATGTTGTTGAGCATGTTCGGCCTGATCCCTGGCCTGAACGGTATCGACGACAGAATAGTTGCGGATTTTCGGTTTTTAGGTTGGGGTGAAAACCGGAAATTTTAAACGTCAGCGCTTGACTTGCTGGCGTTTAGCGATCGAAACCGACGTTGATCGCGTCAGGGCACTCCGCCCCAGACTGAGGGCCTGCAGGCCGTGGTCATCGTCTGAGGCCCGCCAAAAATCAGGCGTCCGCACGACCTCCGGGGCTACGCGTAACGGGTCTTACGCGAACGGACCGAAATTGAAACAGTTGTATCGCACCTACGCCGGACACGCGCGCGAAGCATTCACGTACGTATTTCGAGCAGTTGCGACTCGTGTACGATGGACGGACGTGCGATGCGTGCGCGCGTGTATGTCCTAATAACGTCGACGCTACCGTTACCGCGGCGGCGGCGGCGGCTGCGTTCCGCTGTCCGTTAACGCGCGGCGGCACAACAGCATCCGGCGCGCGGCCGCCATTGGACCAACCGGCGGCTGTCGTGGGCGGGCGCTACCGCGGCATGCCCGTACCGTCACCGCCCGGCCTCGCGGGCCCTCCGCAACTCACCGCCGCGACAGGCAGAACCACTCGAATTGAATACGAACGGTTTTTTTTTTATACTACCAACGATTATTACTACCTGTACTCGGTAGACGAGGAATTCCGTTTGAATTTATTACACTCATTGCGTGCTGTATAATAATAATAATATTAATAGTATCCGAATGATGCAAGTGTTTTTTTTCTTCCATAAACATTCTAAAATAAAATATTTTATTTATATACAATGTCTACCGTACTTTAAGTGGAAGCGATAGGAAATACTTCCTCCCACCCCCACCAACAAAAGCCTCACTCCCCCTAGAAATTCCGACTACTTCGTTCATCCGTTACGCTCAAAAGGCTTGTTTCTTAGAACGGCTATTGTTTTCGACAAGCGACATCATATAATAAACAATACCGAGAAGCGAAAAATATTCAGAAAACGGAAAAGTCAAATCAAATTCACATTAGTTTTATATTATAATATACCTACAAAAAGCGTTCGCCATGTTATTATATTAAATATTATAATAATATCATATTGTACATTGTATACTTTTATTCCCAGAAAATTATTGTGTGTTAAAAAGGAAGTTGAAATCCTTAATAATACCACGCGCATGATGTAATGCGCATTATTGCAAATATTTATCGGTACACGTTCAACAGTAATTATTAAGTAATTGGTAAAAAAAAACCTTAATTTCGGACGCTTACGTTTTGTCCCCGAAAAACTATGAATTGTCTCCCTTTCTTCGGACCGCGGGCGTAGGAATCCCCATTCTTCCCGCCCGGGGGCACGCCACCAAGACCAGGGTACTCCAATGTCTCCCTTTCTTATTGTAACGTTTAGGGTCATATGCTCATATAATATAACTACTATATGTAGTTGCCTCTGTTACCAGGTGGTCAATATTTTTAAAAAATAATTCTTAATCCAACTAAAAGATGACAAAGTATAACTACTTTTGACTGCTGACGGCATGGTCGATATCTGTGGGTATTCCGATACCAATGTTATTATTGTGCGGTATTTAATATTATAAATTTTATTAAAATGTGCAATTTTGTGCAAAATACACCCTATGATTAATTATTATAAAATAATGTATAGTTTGGCAGTATGCAGATTGCAAGTATGTATGTAAAACTCTATAAAAATATATATATATATATATATAGGGTGAAGGAAGGTATTTTCGTGGCATAAGCAATTTCGTGATATAGTTTGTTTGATCGTATCGCGTAATTCCCTATTAGAAAATTGTCTTGAAAATCACACTGATTGTTAAAATAACAGTTATTTTATTTGATACATTTTTTTAAATTGGTTAAGGTTGTGTTAAATAAATCTATATTCTCTAGCGAGTTACACAATAATAACATACGGTTGAGCGGAGCATTAACACTATAATTTTGGCGGTAAGGAGAGATGTAAAACGTGGAAAGAGATCTTTAACGTAACGTTAGGAACATTAAATGGAATGATTTGTAATATTTCAGGACAATCAATTTGGTTGTTTATTAATTTATAAATCCAAACAACATCAAAAATACGACGACGATGAGCGAGACTATTTAATTCGATTTCAGCAGCAACTGTATCAAGATCGACTCCGACTTTTCCAGTTTTAAAAGCTACGATTCGCAAAAAACGTCTCTGAAGACTTTCTATCTTATCTACTAACCATGCTTGATGAGGTGCCCTATATGATGGAACCATATTGAATAATCGAACGAATTAGCGCTATATATAAGACTCTGAGACAGACTGGATCGTTAAACTCCCAACAATTGCGCTTTAAAAAACCGAAGATCCGAAGGGCTTTGTTACAGATTTGAGTGATATGTTCACGGAACGATAGATAACTGGATAAAATAATACCTAACTTGGGTAATATTAATTTTCTTTTTAGTTCAAAAACATACTAAAGTGGTGACGGAGAATATAATAGGGTCAGGACGATCACTGGAAAATACTTCGATGCGAATTTGTATTATTTTCCCACAATTTGTAGTATTTTCTTATAGTGCTCTAAAAAAAGGATGGCCTTAAGAAATTTGGAATTTAATTAAACTATTTTTCGAAAAGTTACAACGTGCATTATATTAGAGTTGAAAAATATGAAACATTTCTGGGCGTTTGACAAGAAAGGGTTGAATTTTTTAAACTTTTTTTTAACTATTTTTATTATACATAGCTTGCCTACATTAAGAAATCCTTGATTTAGTGACAAAATCAATTTAAGAACACATAATTGATACACAAATACTTCCGGTTCCGCGCCTAACCACTAAAAAGGAGATCAACATTTCCATTACACAACAAATGAATATTTTAAAATTATAATACTTTTTAATAACTGTTACAATATTTTTTAAATATTATAAAGAATATATTGAAATTATATTTTGACTCCTGATTTCCTAATCAAACACTTAATAACTCGGACGCTTTAAATATATTTCCTTGACATTTTGAAACAATAAATTTAAATGTTTAAAAATAACGGTCGATTGGTAAAGCATTTGTGGTGCTAATGTCAAAATATGTTTTTTAAATATTTTTACACTTTTAAAAATACTGTAACAGTTCTTATAAAATATTAGATTTGTAAAATTCATTTTTGCTGTGTGACAGTTAAATTGACGATACACCGACTTAAACGAGGACGCCTCCAGACAATCGGAAAGTAATCATGGTTTTACGGCTACATAACATTTTGTAGAGGGTATATACCTATTATTTTGTTATTGATAAAAAATAATATATATATATATATATATATATGTAGTGTGAACATTGCGAGCAAGTACTCTCGAACGGTCGGGCTTTAGCGAATCGCTACGTTTGAACGCTATCAATTTGGATTTTAATCAAATTTTTTTTCCGGGTATATAGTATTATAATAATATAAGCTACACAGAATCGTCCCTTTGCGCGCGGCCTTTTCCGTTTACTACACATGCCCGGCCTTTGTGCTCGTTAATTAACGTACAACGTCAAATCAAATTACGCGCTCTGTATACCTGGAACACGTGCCCCGTCGCCGGCACGTGACCTCACTCTCCGCCGCAGCGCATAAATACCGTGTACGGCATGAGCATAAAGGTATAATGCTACAGCGTGTATATTATGTACCTCTACTCGCATTTATTAATATACGGGTACACCCTTAACGGCGGTTCCGAGTATCCCGATCCCCAATATAAAGTACTCTTCGGTTCGGTAGGAAAATATTCTCGGAACTCGAAAATTATGTTTTTCCGTTTGAAGCTCAAAGTTTCGTTTTTATATTTTATTTGTTATTGCTTTGCCTTTGCAGATTCCTGCAACGACTCGACATCGTAAAGGCATAGGTATATATATATTTTATCATACGAACACTTGACTTTAGAGTAGTTATATTGTATGTATACTGTACACAATATACATACATACCTACCCTTTATCGAAGTACCTATCTAAAACTCACTCGTCCGGGTGGCGTCCGGAATGGCATTTTTTAATAACGGCCGAAAACAATAATGATAAAATATAATAACACTGTAGGTACGCGGCATAATATTATTAAGACCGTGGGGTTCGTGCTATTCAGTAGGAGACAAAACTGTTGTTTACATAGTATGTACAAAACGTACATTGTACAATGTGTACCAGATATCTGCGGGTTGCCGATGAAAAATCAAAAGGTAAAAGCACAAAGGAATAATACCAGTCATGATATCAGTATTTAAAAAAAAAAAATCCAATACAGTGGAGACCAGGGTGTGGCTATAGTAATTTTAATGTGACGCAAACAGTAGGACTTCAGTCTGCCCATTGCCCAGTTGGAAAACAAAATATCGTTCAATACGGAGGTAAAAACTTATTTTATCACGCAGAGTACCAACCGCTGAACAACGAAGAATTTCCTTTTCTTTTGTGTGATCATACTGGTTTTAGTCATTCTATTTACTTCACTATCGCATACAAGCTAGTATTAGGTGTTAGTTAGCGATCTAATATGTTAGTTTATCTCTTTTTATTATTATTCTGTGGTTGGGACGGAGCATAGTATAATTATTTTTAACTTAGCTATAAACGCACAGAAACACAGTATGTCATAATATACATTTGATTTGTATACTGGTATACTGAAAAATAATACATAATAAATTGGCCTCGGTTTGCGCTGTAGGTAGTAATAAAGAAAACCTTCAAACAATTCTACTAATACTAAAATTGAACTAAAATCATATAAACCCACACTGTAATAAAATGTAGCATGGGTAACGTTTAAGTTTGATAGTATATTGATTAATTAATTTTATATCCAGGGCTATTGGAAAGAATTTTAAGAACAGTATTTGTTTTACAATTGTAATAATTGGACAAACAGTCAAAATTCGGACATTTGCAGATCTCAATTTCTAAAAAAATGTACTTATTAAGAGTTATCTTAAACTGAATTTTATTGGTAACAAACTACTGACTTATTTATTTTATATTAAAAATAAAATAACAATCCAATCAAGATATAAAAATTAAACATAAGAACCATAACATCAGAATGTTTTATCAAAGAAGACCAGAACGAAATTAAAAATTCTAAGCTCGTGATATAGATAATAATAGTACGTTTTTCAGCAACTGAGAATTTTAACATTGTATTTCTAATAAGAAATTGTGCGTTTTAGCTTAATTTTTTGACGCCAATCGATTAGTCGCACTTCTTACCGCTTAAAGATCGATATAAAACTCGATTAATATGCACAATATTATGTGAGGATTTCTAATCTATACAAAGAAATAGAACATTTATTTATCATGAAAAATATTCTTTTTATTTGCACAGAATAACATAACATGGTAACGACATAAAAACAATTAACAAATAGGAAACATGAAAGTACAATTATACAAAATGATTAACATTAAAGAAATTACAATAATATTAAGATGAATCAAATAAATAATTACAGCGAATTAAATAGGTATGGGGGTACAAGGTACAAGCCACAAAGGTATGTTAAAAACCCAAATAATGAAATCCTTTATCGTTGGATATGTGTCCGGGTAACCTGGTTTTCTTCTCAGGCTCATAGAGATGGCCTTTAACCCCGCGAGCCTGGCTTTATACTCGGCGTCCACGGTGGTAGTGGTTTGGCCGAAGCGGGCCACCGCGTCCTCGGCCGGTCGCGTTTTGGCGGGCCTGAGGGCCGGGCAACGTCGCCGCTTTGGGCTTCGGTCGTCTGTTTGACGTCGGTGGCTTCGAATGGGACCGTACAGCCTAGGCTTTTATGTGTTCCCGAGAGCAGTTCATCTTTAAGGGCATTGCACACACTCGAAACCATTGACTTACCCAACGGTTGAGGCTAGCCAGAAAGCCTAGTTTTTGGCGGCCGACGTTCAAAAGCGTTATGGGAACATTGTACGCAAAAGACACTGCTTTTGGAGACATGCTTTTTAATTTTAATTAACTTACAAGGGAAATAGAAAACAAGAAAAATATTACATAAACAATTTAAATTTTATAGACACAAAAATGTATAAGAAAAAAACAAGTACACAGTAAAATTAAGACAAGTTGATGGATACAATATAACAACAGCCGTCGTCACGACCGTTGATTTATATGCATCATTTGATAGTAGGTATAACATAATAGCCAGTCATATTATTATTATTACATTATATAGTTAAGTAACGAGTACAGTGTTTAGATATTACTACGAAATCGTCTTTATGTCTTCGAATAATAACGATTAAAAACATTAACCGTGATTGAAAACGTTAACAATAGTTAAAATAGTCATTATTAAATGAATTTAATAATGTTAATTTAATTATTATTTGTATGGCTGTATGAATAGTGCACATTTATTTTAAAATTATTTAATACAAAAGTACAATACATAACGCTGCAATTTATATTATCAATTTTCAATTTAAATATTTAACACTAAAAATAATCATGTAACACAATATTTGACTGTGTAAAATATGGTTTATATTTATACTTAATAGTTTTTACCATTGATAACTAATCTATAATAATAATACCATTGATTTCTCATCCAAAATTATTTTCAAACTCAGTCATAATAATTGCTAAAAAGCCTATTATCTCCATGTCACCATTAGGCTTTGACCCGATTATTGACACATTGAGTTTTTTTTATTCCAAATCTTTTAACACTCACCGCCACCACACCTGAAGAGAGTGAACATGTTATAATATGATATTGTTTAATTCGACTGTACTAGAACATTAAATGTTTTCAGTATTTTTAGGACCAAAGTCTACAATTATGTCTACATTTAACTAATACAAATCGTAGATACGGGTGGTTTTAAGTTTTTTCGCAATAAGTAACATACATATTAATATTTGCTTTTAAGACAATATAACTATCTATAATAACGCCTGAGTTATTTATGATCATCTTATAAACATTATTGTCTACATTAATTTGACATTCATAGCAGTAAGAAATTATAAAAATAAAAAATGTATATTTGCTTAAAGCTTATTATTTTTTTAATGAATTTTTGGTCAGAAATCGTACACAAAAGGTTCTTTGAAAGGCCGAGAAATAAAACTTTACTTCTTATTTAAATTGTAGATTTTCATACGTTGATAATAATTTAATTGTTTAATAGTCAAATAAAACTATATTTTACTTTTTAAATACTATATATAATATATATTTTGTTCAGCGTAGCTGTTTTCATAGTAGCTTAATAACAGTACTATTGCAAAAATGTTTAGCCACTAACAGATTAATTACGTTAGAGATTTCAAATTACCATTGGTTTGTATACAATGTTGTATGGTAATAACTTTTCAATACTTACATGTTGGCTTCATAATATTTTTGACTTTTTGGGTACTCTAGGATATGTTAGAATTTGATAGTACAGAGGGTAGTTTTTGAGGATGAGTTCACTAGAACACTGGCTACACTATAAATCCTCCGTTATGTTGTTGGAATTCATTACCAAACGATTTTCTATAATAATAAATTGGTTAGAAAAGCGTCTAATAATCTATTCAGGACTTTGTTCAAACAAAAACATACCTCATTAACCCTTCGACCGTAGAATGGGTATGGAATCTTTTACTATATTTCAATTTTTTTTACTTTCGGGGCTTAAGATTATATTAGACTGTGTTCAATGACTGATAGTCATTGAGCTATCTGTTTGCGATTCACAATGTAGCACACGTCGACCGTCGCGCCGCAACTACCCTGCACATTATACATTATATTATATATACACATATATATATATATATTATAAAATCTACCATATTCTAATGTAATATATTGTATAACATAGCATATTCCTTAACATGAAATATCAAATCAAATATATTATTTCTACTATTTCGTTATTTCTTTAGGGGGTGCACCATCACACATAATCACGAGCCGCCACTGATAGATATTGGCCGACCATAAACAAAAATAGTAAAACTGAATAAATTACCGTAATTAATACATACAGGCTACTTAATATATTGTAGAATGTATAGTGTGTAAACTGTAAAACTAAAATTTAACGGTGTAATATTAATTGCTTGAGGTAATCTATTGTACTTTAATTATCATGCTTGTTATTTTGCTTACACTAAGTAATTATGTTTTATTATTGTTATTATTATTATTTTTTTTTTGTTACAAATATCAAACAATATCCGTTCAGCGGTTAAGTTGACTTTTGTACATAGTAATATTATAGGCTAAACGATGTGCAAAGCGCTGCAGCTGTTGTGGTGTAATATTTTGCAAGGGCGTGAGATTTTTTAAACTTAAGACGTTGATAAATGAACTTAATGAATCGCACTTCATTAATATCGCGGTGTGTTTTTAAAAGCAGGAAACACCTTTGTTAGATAGTACGTTAGATTTTATTACTTGCACGCTGCCTTCCTAGTCGGTGTATTCTGAAAGGGTGTTTTCGCTTTTGCTAGATCATTACCGGTCGAGGGCGGCGAGTAGTATAATAATAATAATATATACACTTTTTTTTGGGGGGGGGGGATATGTATGTATATATAAGAAACGTTAATGCCGCTCAAATATAATAACACTATTCGACGACAGACCCGCACGTTTTACGCGTTCGGCAAGCACACGGAAATGACCGATCAATTTAGAAAACACAATTACACTTACCGTCCGCGTTTCACTTTCAACCCGGTTTAATAGAGCAAGTTTTTGTCCAGTGTATTTTTATGTGTTACACATATAGCCGGGGGGGGGTAGGCTATTGAAAGCACAACGACCGATGACCGTAACGACTAACGATTGCAGTATCGTTTGGAGCACATTCGATTGTCTCAACAGTTTGTTACGCGCCTATATAACGTTGAGTGAACGGTATACAAATAAAGAGAGAATCGGAAAATGGAAAATTTGATAAACAAAGGTCCTAGGTTTTTTTTTTATTAGAGCTTCCGTTTAAAAAAATATTATAGCTCGACAATTACAAATAAAAAAATACAGTAAATTAATGATATTAACTAATTTATTTAGTTTATATTATCATTAACACAATTAAACACAAATTCAAAATAAATAAGAATAAAATTTAAGAAGAAAATAAAAAACCATGTAGATTATATTTTAGAGAGAATGGTGTATTGGGGGGACTGTCGATAAAAGACTAGTTAAAGGGTTAATAATTGTTGGTAAACAATTGACGATGCTTTTGTTTAAAATAATTGTAATTCTCATTGAAAGTGTCACGAGAGTTTTAGGCAACTGTGCATAACCTTGTTAATAACCTAAGTTATTGTATGAGTAGGGTGCAATCATAACTAGCATGAACCAAAAATCACATTAATAGGTTTAGGTTAGCATTTGAGTCCAAATCCGTTTTTATATTAGCCACTACTTCTTAGGCGATATCTAACTCGTTCTGGCGTTTCGGATTCGGATTCGCCGTCAAGAAATCCTATTACACAAAGTTACCGACTCATTTTGTTATTTTTGGGATACACGAGTTTTGATTTCGGCCAACTCATAATATTCCTATGAGTCGCAGTACAACTAAAGTAAATACAATAGTAAGTAGGTATTCTTTTGTTTTAAAAGCTGCGTCGACAATATTTGTTCTGGTTTTGGAAACGCGTTTGTTGTTGTGCTCGATATTCTGGTAAACAAAAAAATCAAAAAACAGCAAACGCTCCGGAATCGACTCGCGAAATCGTTATAGTCCGACCATTATAGTTAGTTAAATTGCGAGAGAAGGTAGTGCATTCCCATGTTTCGCTGTGGATTTCTAGTGGCTTTGCTGTTTGGCCGCGCCATTCAAATTTACTCTACGGCCGACCATGGTGACTGTTCGGAAAGGACGGCGGCTTCGGACGATTCGAATTCCAGCGACTACTCAATGTCGGAAACCGTAGAAACCAGCGGCGTGATCCAAGCGGAAACCATTGCTTGCGACGTGATGGCCATATCGCTGTCGTTTATGCGGGTTACGGCGATCATGCTGAAACGATACGACAGTCTGAGCCCGGCCGAGACGGATCATTTGGCGAACGCCATGGAAAGCTTCTCGCCGAGTGCCTGCGGAATGCTGAACTTGCTCAACGACATCGACAACAACGACCGGCGAGTTTATCATATGTTGCTGTTCTACTTGTACGTTCACGAGTTCCGCACTTACTGGCAGTATATTTCGGTCGACGACGAGATACCGGCTTGCGTGTTCATACACGGCACGATGACCAAGGAGCTGGGGTTGATGTCGGCGACCGACCGTTGCCGGGGCCGCAGCGCATTCGACGTGACCGACCCCGCTTGTGCGCTGCACTTAACGTACACGGATCTGGCCGGGGACCCCACTCCCGACTACCACCTGGCCTTTGACTTTTACTCGTTATTTTTGGAATACCTCGAGCTGCACTTCCGGCATCCGAAATTCGGGTCGTCCGACGATTATTCGCAAATCAACGCCAACCGGCTGTACCTTAACGCCGGTATGTTCTACAGTCGCGACATGGCGCTGTTCCAGACCGCCTGCGTGGAAACCATCGCCTGGGGTAACGGGTCGGACGCGTTGGCCACGGCTTTGGACCAGGCGAGAGCACCGTCGAACCTGTACGACGGCCTCCAGGGCATACGGCGCTATCAGCTGCTGTACTTGACCCAAATGAAAATGATCATGTTGCGGTTGATGTGGACCCACATAACGTTGGCCGACAACGCCCGAACCGTCGAAGCGGTCAACAAGGAAATGCACGACTTGGCCGGGTCCTTTGCCGACGTGACTGGTCTCAGAGACGACGTTCGTCTGGTGGAGATCATCGATTTTTTCACCGCGGACGCTAGTGCTTTTTTTGCGGGAAAAGCCAACGCCATCGAAGCCATCAAAGAGCAGTTGACCGAAAGCTGTTGCCTGTTCGAACGGTGCGACGCCACCAGCCAAGACCGCGAACACGTTTCGCGCATCTTCCGGAAAGTCATAGAATTCGCCCTCGACCAACATTTAACGTACGGCACAAGTGCTGAGCTCGAAAAGCTGGAAGACGTGCACAAAAATCTAAAACGAGCCGACATTTTCATAACATACATCAGTGTACTTTTGTACTATGTCGATTTCGATGTTATAAAACGGTTTTTCCAATACGCCTACGAAACGTACTAGTTCACTAAATTTAGGCTGTCGGCTGCAGCAACACATTATTTTTTTGGAGGCCATACAGCTGCCGGCGGCCGTATATCCCGTTTTATTGTATTTTTAAAAAAAATTTGATTATACTGTTTTATATAGCCGTATCGTAAGGAAGAAAAAAAACAAACGGTTCGACCATGTGTTACATATTTATCTTATATACGACGATGTAGCATTGTAATTTTGACTATTTTAATTTTAGTATACATTTTTTTTTTTAACAACCGAAATAAAATTATTTCATTATTAAATATTTGTTATTATTATAAAACAAAATCGCATCTGAATAGGTAAGCGCCGGCGCGCTTACATGGCGTATCGTGATTCACTTTATATTATCCAGATAATTACAATAATACTTGAGATATGAAACTGTATTTTTATATTTATTTGTTCAGAAAATAACACTTTGTAGGTTTATGGAAGTCGGCCATATTTTATCGACAGCAGTATAATTATAATAGTAAACACTGTGAAACGATCGATTTCCCCATTTTCGACCACTTAAATTTAAACACTAAACCAATGGCCAAATATTTAGGAATCAATGATATAAAAATACTTTATATATTATTATTCATAATCTTAAGTGAATATTTAATATTACAATTTGTATTTAACTTAAGTTTTCGTGCACTACGTTTACTATTTACTTTTTGGAATTCGTTTCCACTAATTTATTATATTTAAAAATATATATTAGACATTAGATGCTCATAACTAAAGAACGGATTTTGAGGTTATTTGGAAAGTTCCAAGTTTGATGTTAGTTATGCACTAATCAAATTTTAAATTATTCTTTTAAACATTCCATTAAAAACTGGTAAAATATGTTAAAAAAATGCTCTTAAAAATAATCTCTTATCTCCAAAATATGCTTTAATATGCAGAATACTATTTTTTCAACAAATTCTCTTATTAATAAATAATTGTTCTCATTTTTTACCCCGTAGAGCTACATAAAGCCAACAAATATGTGAACACCTAAAAATCCACTTTCAATATATAAATTTATGCAACAAAAAATACCAAGTGTTTTATGTTATTCAATTGAAACGATAAAAAACATAATTTTATCAAAGAAAACAAATATAATTGCATGGTAATTCTTTGGAAGGTAGTGAATTCAAATTAGAAAACATTTTATTTTCTGAATGATAGTAATAAGGAACTAATAAAATGTAATGTAAAAATAATATCTCCAAGTACCGAAACATTTTTAATAAAAACAACAAACTAATGTCAACACAATGTTAAGTTAATATTATTATTGCTCATCATTTCTTTGGTAATTATTTTTTTATGTAGTAACCTTTGAAACAGCCTCTCTTAAAATGAATGAATATATAATAAAAATATGTTTTTTTTTACAGATAGTTATGTAATGTATGGATGATTTTTCGGAAATATCCATATCACTGGTTTTTAGCCGACGTCTTGGATTCTTTGCACTCTAACTATCCAACTTACAATCTAGAGGGACACTAGGCCAAAATATTGAAGGAAAAAGTAGAAAAAACCACATTATACAGTATACACAAAAAACTCAACGCACTTAATAAAAAAAAAACAAAATGGGAATGCGGAGATATCCTGGTCAGTTTAAGGTGGTTTCATTGTTCACGATGGTTTCAGTAGAAGCCACGTTAGAAATTATAAAGGAGAAAAAATGGTTTAATGAAAAACTTCACAAATTATTAGAGATGTGTACCAAATGAACAATTTTTACATACGAAGACACCATTTATAAACAAATTGATGGAATGGTTTGAAGAATAAACTTTAGATAGCAGCAGTTTGAAACCTAAAATGTGGCTTCGATAAGTGGATGACACATTTGTACAATGGCAACATGGCGAAGAAATTCCTAAGCCATTTAAATAGTATGCATAGAGTTTAGAAATATTCAATTCACAATAGAGATTGAGCAATTTGAACAACTTCCATTTTTGGACGTGCCAGTCAGAAAAAATCCAGAAGGGAACTTCGATACAGGGGTCTACAGGAAGAAGACCCACACCGATAGGTATTTACATACAGAGTCACACCATTGCTTTACACAAACTAATGGGTTTACTTCATACCATGACCACAAGAGCTGTAAGAATAGCTAGCAGTCATAATCTAAAGGAGAAAAACATATTTATGTCAAGCCACAATGAATATACAAACATAAACAAAGCATTAAAAAAAGCGGAAAACACATAAAACAGGAAATTTCAACGTATGAAATACCAATTTTATTATTATTTTTGGTTAATTAATAATTTCTATGTGAGAAATCCGCAATTTTTAAAGAATGCAAAAGGTAGGTGTAAATAGGTTGGAGGTAAATGCAACAAGCAAAACGCACAAAAAGTATACTACGGGTAAACTTAATATTTACTATTTAAAACTACTACTACTACAAAAACTGAAAATAGCATAACAACAAATCATTGCGGACTTGGCTGGATCTTTCCGGGGCGATACAGAGATTTCTGGACGATGACCCATAGAGATCTATTCAATATTGATTTTTTATAGCGATCACGTTTTCTATAGAATGTAACTGTCGCAATCGTCGACTGTGGTCTTGACGGGCCGCAACAACGTTCTGGGTCCAGTGCAGTCCACGTTGCACAGCACGTACTCGTCGTAGTTGGACTCCATTGACCATAGCGTGTCCCGCCAGCCGGCCACGACGGCGGTGGGCGTCAGGTACAGGTAGGAGCGGTGCACCAGCCGGAAGTTCGCGATGTCCAGCGGCGTGTTGGCGTCCCACGCGTACACTTCCGTGCTGTGCGGCAACCGGAAGTACACGTTGGTGCCGCCGTCCGAGCTGAAGAATACCATTGCGGTGGGCTTGAGCCCGATCTCGACCATGGACCCGAACTGGATGCTCTCGTTCGACCACGATTCCAGCGCGTACAATTTGGGGCTCTTCTGGTACGTGAAGTAAACGAAGCTCTTGCCGGCCTTGTTCACCGTGAAGAGGTGCAGCATCACGTTCCACGTGGTGGCCGCCGGCGGCATGGCCTCGGGTAGTGGTACGACGTGCAGGGCGTCGGCGTTCACGTTATACACGATGATTTTGCGGCGCGTCGCATCTGAAATGAACACGAACAGGTGGCCGTTCAGCGTCCGCTGGGCCACAATGTGCTGCAGTGTGCTCTCGCTAGACGTGACCGGCTGCAGGTCGATGGCCCGATCGACCGTGTCCGTTTTCAGGTCGATAGCTAACAGTTGCGGCGGCCTCAGGGGTATGGGCCTGCGGATCGTGTTCACCTTGCCCGAGTCCAGGGCCCACAGCACGCCGTTCTCCAAGAATATAGCCACAACGTTGACGATGCACGTGTCGCTGCACGAGCCGTAGTACTTGTAGTCGGGGAACGGTTGGATGGCCGGTTCGAAGTCCATCGGGTCCAACCGGAACACGCCCAGCGACCACGATACACCCGTCTTCATATACTGCGGCATGGTCACGTACGCCCGGGTTTCGTCCATCTGTACGCCACTGATGAGGATCTTGCGCGGGATGAAACGGCCAGTGCGTATGTCCTCGCTCTCTTCGATCACCGACGGCCAGTCCATGTTCGACCCGGACAACAGAAAAGCGTCGTTGCCGGAAACGGCCGGCGACAACGTTACGGCCGTCGTCAACACGCCGACGGTTACAAAACGGACGGCCGCTTTCAGGCGGTCACTGCCAATACGTTTTGCAGTCGACGAAAAAGACATTATTTTATTGTTTTAATGGACCTAGTATTATTATTGTACACACAACAATGTATTGTATTACAACAACGAAAACGGTTGCTTGGGAACAAATTGTACTTCCTAGGTATTTAAATTTTGGACAATATTTCCACTTAAATATATTATATACATTTTGAACTAAATCAAGTCCTAAGTACCGAAGATTGGCTAAATACAAAATACACAACTAACCAATTTTGAAGTACATAGTATGAATTTTAAAAATTCTAGAAAAATAAATACTTTTTTAGTACAGATAGTTACTTTATTAGTCATTTTTAAAATGCATAACTTTGGTAGGACGCATAAAATAGAAAACTAAGCAAATTAAAATAGCGAACAAATATAATTATGTATACCTATATATTTCAACTTGTAACGTTGCAAAAGTTTGCGAGAAAGTGAATCTTTAATTTTGTATGTTATATTTATAGAATGTCAATATATTATTGTCTTTTTTTTGTTGTTTTTATAAATAAAATTAGTTGTACAAAAATGTTGACTTATATTTTATGAAATTATCTAAATCAACATTAACATTTAAAAAAAAAGAGGGGTTTCACTTCTGTATACGTTTGTCCATGGCACATATATATATATATATATATATATAGAATAGAGAATGTTTTAACTTCAAAGGCATAATGTTAGGTGTTTCTTTTGTTTTTAAAATGTATGTTTTAAAAAAAATACTGCTTCATGAACTTAAAAAAATATATTATCATTGTTATTTTTTAATTTTTATGCAGCCAATGGTGCGCCATCTGTAGTAGCCAACTGACATATTTCGCAGTTGTCTTTTTATATCACTTGGTGGCGTTGAACAATATAATTCACGTTATACATACACATTTTACCATACGTGTATAATATACGTATCCACGTTCTAACCCAAGCACTTACCAAAATTATTTTGGGTAGCATTACCCAATATTGTCAAATTATAAAAAAAAAACATTACCGGTTTTTTTAGTATTTTGCTAACATCTATATGTTTAGTTTGAAATAATATGTTTAAATCGATTTACCAACAAAATAAAAAATAAAACAAAAAGATATTATGTACTAATATTATGTTTGCAAATGTTGTATTGGAACCACAGAAAATAAGGATGCCTTTTTGAAAATATTAATATCTTTGCAGCTGTTCATAACAAAAATCGTAACGACAAAAAAACAATACAATATACGTAGTAAAACGTATATACTACCTACAAATCTATGAAGGTTAGAGGTACATGACAAAAATATAACATATTTTAAATCTTGATGTTACGATTTATTAAAAAAAAAATCTGTAGCTTGATGTATTTGGCCGTGAAATTTATTTTCATCCACTTTATTTAATATAGTTATAATAAGCTGCTAGTTCAAAGTTCTATATCGATTAATTTTATGTTGTAAACATAATACATCTTTAACTTTTATAAGACAATACTAATTTCATTTTTAAGCAATATTTTTACAAACCTACAAAAATTTTTACAGTTCCTTTAAAAATTTCTATCTTTTGATTTTATAATATAATTTGGTGAAATTATTAACCTTCAATAAACATTCCTTGGTAAAGCGGCTACCTTAAGGAAATTTATCGACTCAAACTTAGATTTTTAATTTTTTTTATCTATTTACTATGGGAATGTACTTGTTAGACATAATTATTTGCAATTAGAATTATATTTTAGCTTATGATTTATTTTAATTTAATTTTTTTAAATTACATAATATGAAACTTGGCCCACCCACCTAGGGTAAATTGACCATGCTATATCCACTTTGCCCAATAGTAGGAGATTTTTCTTTTCAACTAGAAAATATTGTCATATTATTTCCTAAATTATCTTTTCTATTTTAACTGAATAAAAACACAATATTTTTCATCAATTTTTTTAATAAATTCAATCAACATAATTATACACAAATAAATAGAAATATTTTTCTTTAAAACATGTAGCTAATAATTATTATTATTACATTATTTTTGGGGTATTTTTTTTCGATTTTGATGGGGAAGGGGTGACTTTTTTAATTAAAGTAAATTTTTAGCCCATTAAAGTACCTTCCAAGTATGATTTCTATTCTATAGAGTTGCTACACAAAGAAATCGGTTCAGCGGTTTGCGAGATATCGTGGGTCCAGACACAAACAAAAAAAAACACATCATTATGAAAACAATACCTTCTCAGTTCCACACCGAAGCTAAAATATCAATAACAAACAAAAAAAAAATTGTATATTTTAAACCTTCTAAGCTAAGCGGTAAGTTATTATATAAAAAAAAAAACAAAATGCGTTTTTATGATTCACAAATCACACATAGAATATAAAAAAGCCAGTAGAGTGGGGTTGGGGCACAGTGGGGTCTTCAAGAATTACTATATAGGAAAGTGATAAAATCAGTTTCAAACAAATGTTTCAATGCAAATCTGTGGACACAGCAAACTCGCATTAATACTTTCTTACTGTGCTGGTTTATACTGTGCTAAGTTTAAACTGTACTGTTAGTAGATAATAGTCTATAGAGTAATAGTGGATAATTTGTGTTTTGTGAGTGTTTGTATTAAAATACTAACTGTACATCATAATTCATGTATGTAACTCACTTTTTTCTTAAAATAAACTAAACAATTATATTGTTACTAAATCGACGTGGACATTGTTTTAGTATACAATTTGTTTATGGGTAGAGCTTTGTATTTGACTAAATAATAAAATGGTATTAAACAAAGTGAGTAGATTAATTTGTATGATATAAGAATCACGATTATTAGTACAAAGATGTGACGGCTAATTTGAATGTATTTTTGGTGTTTTATAAACGATTTGTTCAATATTAATGCAATTCGCCGTTACCAAATTTTTATTTGAAAAGATTTTGGTAAGTATATTTGTCGAAAGAATAGTTTACTATTTGAAATAAAGTTTGTACTCAAAATACATAAAAAATATTTACTTGAAACAAACAATTCGATATAGTAAAGGAATTTATCGAAAAAATCACACTGTTTATGACTTAAGTTAAACGTTTAATGTTGTACAACGTTTGGAAACACTTAACGTTAATATAACATATAGACTATGTGCAGACAATCACAATGAACAGATAAGCAACTTGAATAATATGATAGCTGTATATTGTGCTAAAGAAATTATTGTGTATTTTAACTTAAGAGACGACTTCTTGTTTGTATTTTCCGTTTGATTTTGAGGAAATCAGTGAAAAGTTATTAACACATTAATGAGAAAGTACCCAGCGGCCGCGGGTAAACGTGCGGTGCCGGGCGCGCGCGTATATATCTGTGAACTTTAAAAGTCTGTAACTTCTAAAGTAAGTGCGAGCGGCGCAAAATTTGTTCATATTCGCAATTAACGTGAAAAATACTATCGAATCAAAAAAAAAAAAGTAAAGTAGATTTATACCCCACGTCGAATACATTATTCAAATTTCATATTATCATTGTACAATTGATAAAAATAATTTCCATTTACGCTAACAGTGTAGGTATGTTCAAATACCTAACATATTTTCCCATTTCTTTTTATCGCATACAATACATTATTGTTAACGACGTGCGCTAAGCCAACCGTAAAATAACACATAAAATCAAATACAGTCCACAACAAAATGATTCAAACATATTGATTCAGGCGTTGTTTTTTTTTTTATACTTAAACACACTCGTGAGGTTCAGCTCGAAAGTTATAACGCTAAAAAAGTGTACACTCCATATTGTGTTGTGGAGACGTTTTCGCATTAGCCATGTTTTCCCGTCGATTATGGCTGGTCTTGACGATCGCAGCAACTATGCTACAAAGTGTGTCTTTTACTACTGCGTGTAAACGTGAAAAATTTAAAATTCGCGATACGTTCGATCATTATAGTAGGTTAAAGCAGGTCGATACGGGATACCCTGACGAAGAAAAGCCACAAGTACTAGCAAAGGAAGGTACTGATAAATTTGTGGACGAAGTAAGGCAAGCGATACGCGATCTAAACCATCAACTGTTGTGTTGTTTCACGTTCAAGATGGTTGATTATATGAATTTGCTGGGGCAGCTTTTTTCGGAAAACGGTAAGAATGAGTTAACTCGGCTAATCCAAAGTAAAGACGACCACACTGTTGTTTTTCTACGGGAAAATTGGATAAACACGTTGAACGCAATGTACCATTTCGGTATGTTGGACAAAATGGGTCCGATATGGCTCGTATATACGTTTGTTACACACTTGGAATTGATTGACAAGAAAACATTTTTAGGTAAGCTCAAAGAAATTGTAATAGAACAACAAGATTTTTCAAAACGGCTGTCAGACATGCATAAAGAGCAAAACTGCAAGACCCAAAACAAGTCCAACGACCCACAGGAGGGGTCATCTCGTTTCAACCGTTTGTTATCGTCGGTTTCACTAAATCCAAATAATCAGAAATCGATAATAAGCGACATAGTAACCTTGGGAGAATCACTGAATACAATATACTACTCGATCCACAATCTCATGGGTATTGATCGCAATTGTAAAAAACAATTTTTTCATTCTGTCTTACTCTTGGAGCCCATTTGGAAAGACGAAGAGACGATGAGGCGTTTCTATGTCGACTTTGCTGAGATAACTGAATGGGAACAAATGTACCCTCGAATAATCAAAATTTATGAAAAAAGGCAATTTAACTCGGCTCGGGAACTGATTGGAATCATTGCAAAATCACAAAGTTTGTTTACAAATTCGGTAAAATTTACAATTTTAAACAACGTTTGGAAACAAGTAACGTTAATTAATTTGTCTCTAGGACATAGTCCTATTGAAATTCGCCCATGGGACCCATGGGCTAATTTCGATGAATCTATTGAGCACATAACCGAGTTAAACAAGACGATGGTCCGTTATGTTGAATTAATTACTTATTATTTTAACTTGAAAGACGATTCAAGTTTGGCGTTTCTTACGTCTCTAATTAAAATGCCACCAAATGCATTTACCAATGTGCAGGCCAACAATGACAATGAAAAACAGCTATCGATGTATATGGAAGACATTTTTTCGCGAGTATTCGAATTTGAAACGAAATTACTAAGATCCACCGACCACGTTTCCTCAGAATACATTGAACATCGACGGAATCTATTTATGGAAATAAGCGAAACTTATCGTATTGTAGAGTATAACCCTTATCACAACAAAGTAACTCGTGACAGATTTTTCGATAGCGTAGTAAGTAACTATATGTTTTATAGATTTATAACCAATGTACTTTCTGATAGTGTTGATATAGATTTTAATGTTATTCGGTCATTTATTGATTTTTCGGATGATTTTTTTTAGTATTTCGGTTATTGTTAGCAGCAGCTATTGATTATGAATAGTGTTACATGTGAAATTGATTTGAAAATGTAATAATATAAAAATTAACCGCAGCTTGTTGTTTATTGATATAATTGCATTTAGATGGTTTTAACATAATAATTAGGGAATCCGCTAATAATAATGAATTTAGTTAAAAGAAATAAATTAAATTATTAAATTGTGACAATAAATTGAATAGTTGCTTTTTGAAAATGATTTGTGATAAATAACATCACGAATAGAGTTATTTTATTATTATTGGTAAAATGTATGACCTATGTTGACTCATTTGAGGTTGAGCATTAATTTATACACCGATAGGCCTTGTGTGTACAAAATACCCAATAAAAGATGTTAATGTATAATTTTAGTCAATACCTGAGCGCACGACGCGCGGCAGTGCGCCAGGACTCACCTATTTTATATTACTTATTAAAATAAATATTAATGTTGTGAGTAAATTAATTACAACAAGACAATGTAGGAAAAAATAGTCAGGCCAGCTCAATAGTTGTTTGTGCATGTTTATACTATTTAATTGAATGATTAAAACTTTCTAAAATTAATTAATATATAGGGTTGATTCACAATAAGTAGAAATTTGTTTTGTACCAACCAGCATAATTGTTAAATTTTTTTTTTTTATACTAAATAGCAGAAGGAAAATGTTTATAAAATATTATAACTTTGAGAAATCAACTCACCGAAATTGTCAAAAAGTGACTTATCAACTTCTGTACACGGGTATATTTATTAATTTAGCTATTTAGAAATGTAGTCGGACCAAAGCCTAGTGATTTAACAATTTAAATCTCAAATCAATTTTTTTTTTTTAATTTGATCAAGTAAAACTAAATGTACCTGTAAAGAAAAATGGTAATAACTAATAAAATATGTAATATTAATCTGTATAAGTGTTGTCGAGAATCTATAGAAACGGACGATAACGCTATTTGCGAATATTAGAATATAAAGCGCCATCATACGTATGCAATGTACACTATACAGTAAGCATTGGCAAATACAAAACATAGCAACAGATGGAGCCACATCTCTCCCAAGCCATTGTGTCATTACAAAAATAGATGTCGCGGTATGTTTTAACTGTTAACAATTATTACTAAAAGTACAAAATATGAACAAGGACACACAATATTTAGTGCTATGGATTTTTACAAGATTTACATGTAAAAAAAATAATAACAATGACACAATTATTAATGATAACAAAATCTAGGCACCTACACCCAAGGTATTAGCACTGAACTATATTATACACGTGGAAGGCGCATAGTGAAAACAAATTTATCCCACACGGATTCCACCATATTGATTGAAAATTGATATGATACAAATCTGATAAATGAATAAATCGTTCACGTTCTGCATACAAATTTTGTTTTTTGTTTTATCTTTTATCACCGGTTAAAAAAAATTGATATCAACCATTGAAGTCAGTAACCATCATCGAAATCCACTAAAAAAAGTTTGGTGCGGTAAGTAAGATAACAAAACGGTATCAAAAAGTCGGCCTCCGAGGTGGCCAACTTTTATTATATGGAAAATATGCATCATACGCTTTCCGTGTATATAGTTCAGTGGTTATTAGCAATAAAAATTGATATTTTTGGACACTGAAAAAAATATGTATCTCCAACAAAAACCTAACAGTGAAAAAGGGCCAAGTTCCAGACCCCCTACCAAAAAAGTCAGTTCATCAAAGTAATGATATCTACATTGTGGCCAAATCTGCAATTTCTTTAGTTCATAACCTCACTTCACTCCTACTTGATAAGTCGGTGAATCAGCGAGTCAGCAACAAAAATAAAAACTTTGAAGTTCTTCCCTTTTTGCAAAAGGCTTGATATTAAAGGATCAATTTTTTACAGTATGCTAAGCTACTCGAGCTTAACCTATGTTTCAAATTTCAAAAGCTTATCTTAAGAGGAAACAGAGATATGTGGGTTAGAAAAACTGGGTGAATTTGTTCGTGTAAAGATACACTGGCATTGCTGGAACTTGGCTTGGAGTAGCAAATGTATTTTATTTTACATTTTAAAGTTTGATTACATTTTTTTTTCTTAACTTCCAATGTGTCCTTTCAAATGTCGCATTAAGCTTTCCTCTTCTTGTAATCTTCTTAGTCCCAAAGGGTTTTATTGTTTCCTTTAAGTAAACTGTAACTTTGTGTCGAAGGAAAATTCAATAGAACGGTAAAATTAGCAATCTCTGTGTATAAACGTTAAGTTGTATAAATAATTGAATGGCTCGTTGTGTAGTTTTTGTCAGACATTGAAAATGATTAAATAAACGCATAAAATGGTTATTAAAACGTCTCGAGAATGGTTTTTAGTTTAAGAACATTTAATAAAGTTGCCGAAGATGTTAATTACTTCTCAGAAATTTTCTCGCTTATTGCTCTGTTTTTCGTGAAACGTTTCCCTGTATAAATAATTAATTTATTTATTCATTTCACTACTTTAATTACGACGCACGGATTTCAACTAAAAACAAATTAAAAACTAAACGAATTACCTACTTTCCTGCGTAATTAACTTCTTGACGTAATGCAATTATATTGGTAAATGGTAACTACTATAACACTAAACGAGATAAAACCGTAGGTACAGTGTTTCTATTATATTTTAAGGGTAGTGTAGATTTTTTTTTCAACTTATATTCAAGTGAAAGCACCGATAAAAAAAAAATGTCAAGTCTATAAATATTATCAAGTCTTAGAGTACAAAACATCATTTATCTGTATTATATTTTATTTATTTATTTCTTAAATATATATTTTGCTTCCTTAATGGATCTGTCGCCAACAACATAAATAATAACCTACAATCCGCCAGCCATCTAAGTGTGTTTTTATGAGTCTGACATTTTGTTATTAATCATCATTGATAGTTTTTTTTGCCTGCTCACAAAAAACATTTTTAAAGGTCTTATAAACATAAACTATATAGGAGACCGATTTATTTTATTCATAAATAGCTGTTACCAACAAGACTTGTGAAATTATAATACATTTTACAAACATTATTAATTAAAACTGGGTATCGCTCTACCAGTATTCTCATTACATGTTATTTTGTTGATTATTATTTGACTTATAAAAGTTACACTTAATAGAATACGCCTTAATAGAGGGCTATTTATTAAGGGCTTAGGTGTTGGCAATTCTTTGGTATTCGAGTAAAAACACCAAAAATTAAGAAATTGAAATACCTCTAAAAGAAATTCCATGTTCAATATTCAATATATCAATTTACCATTTATGAATTAATTATTGATGTTTAAAAATGTTATTTTTTAACTTTTTTTTTGAAACAGTTAAACATTTTTCTGTAGAAAATATTATTCAAAAGTAAACCGGACTAGGTATTTCTTTTTAAGGAGTATTTCTTTTCACATTGTGTTTTTTGCTCTAAACAATTTAAGCCTATCGTGTAAAACGCATTCTGAGTAGTTTGCTGCAATTTTTGTATTATGATGTTTGTAAAAGCAGTAAGTATAAACTAATTACTCATACAACGATTTAGGTACCACAGTGAACGGTCCAGGATGATAATTTTGTACCTGCTGACTTTAAAATGCAAATGTTGATTTGTTAACTATTGTTATAATATTCTATTCTTGTCCACAACAGTGTTTGTACCTACAGCGTTTAAGAACTGATCAAATAATATATTTAACGATTTCAACCGCAAAATGGTCGTATTTTACCAGTCGAATGTCGTTATCCATTAAAACATTTTCGTTGGTTAAAAAGCAATTTTCATCCCGGCCGTTCGGTTTGTCATTGTGCAATTTCGTCTGTGCACGCTTGTTGCACTCGGAGCATGTTTTTGTAACCAGATAATCCCTTTTCCTATCCAAAGTACTTAACTCTGTGAAAGGCTTAACTCATCCGTGTATTACACAACCCCGGGGACAAAGAGCCAAGTAGAACTAAACAATGTTATAATGTTATACTCTATAATGATATAAATTTGTTTTTTCACTATATATATATATATATATATATATATATAGAGATCTTTGCGGGATCCCTACATGGCACTGCAGGAATCTGGCCGGGAGCTGCGTTCACACTACTACTATAGTACACTAATGTTTATTTTTTTAATTAATATTTATTTCCAACCCAAAGTTCTACGTACTACCTGTTTGTAAAACCCCGTATTATGTTTCAAATCATCACTCCGTTCACAAAGACCTAAAAATGTCCACTGCGACTGAAACTGCCAAACTACAAACTACAAAATGCTTTAGAAACCGAATAAGTCATCATCCTAATCCTATCATTTCTGAACTTTCATTGATAAAATGATAACCACTGTGTGATAAGTTTTCCGGCAAGGTTATAATGTGTATTTTATGATTTTCGTGTCATTGATATAGTTGATAAATACTAGATTTCAATAATCTTCAAGTTGATGAGAAAATTGAAACAACGCCGTGACAACGTTAATTTTTTTATCAAAAAAATTCAGACATATATTATTAATGTAATAACACTAATATTTTAATTATAATTGTTGAATATCGTTATTTTATTTGTATTTAAAAAATATGTTCCAAAAAGATACATTGCCAGAAGGCCATGTTCTGTCAACTATAATAAAATATGCAATAAGGCAGTTACTGTGATAATTTTATGTAATTTTAAATAGATATCATTCAAATATATTTAAAAAGTGCTCAATGCTATTTCATACTGAAATAATTATTTTACTACTACTATTATTTATTTTTGTTAATAAGCTACGAGGAGATAGCTGTGTTGATTTTGTGAATTTAATGATTTTAAATACTTGTTTTTCAATAAAGGAAAATGTTTAATATCGTTTTGTACAATTTGATACATTTTTAAGTATCTCTAAGTAAACATTGAAATTGGTAAACACAAGTTATAATAAGTATAATTTATTGGTAAATAAGCCAGAAACGAATTAAAAAATATATATATTGATCGTATAAAATATTACTCCCTTTATTTGTTATATGACTGTCTGTAATGTATCTTTATAGATACATAAAATTGATTAATATGTATATTTTAAACGACACTGAGCACAGGTGACGTTTTTTTTTCTTTTCGGTAGACGGCAGTACGGATTGGTTACCCAGGTCGAACGTACCCTCGTCGTTTGATTATATTGTACTTATGAAAAAGCAAACGCAATATGTCATCTCCTAATACGGGCAACTGGATTTAAAATTTCCAAAAAAAAACCCTGGATTTAAGAGGAGACAAAAGACCCGACAGGCGATTATGAACGTGACCTATAATAGCCGGATAATGGGTTAAAAAACCACAATGTGTAACAAGGGTTCCACGCGGTGTCGGTGAAAAAGCGTAATGCGGATACATACGGCTCATTAGCGTTGGTTTCGACGGGTGGTATGCCGACAATAAATAGTATACAGTGTGATTTTTTAACCATATAATATGGCAAAATATATTCCATTATGCACAACACATTGAAAATAACACGGTGTACAATTTTTTGTCATTATTATTATTTTTTTTTTTTTACTGGTAAGCGCTGTACATAGATAAGTGTTTAACGTTTTTCATTACAACACAACCGTCACATTATGTACATAATTTTCCACTTAAAATTGCACGTTGAACTTGTCTTGTAGAACTTTATCTGTTATAGTTCACTCGTTCATTAAAGTTCTATATCATAAAAACACATTCGGGGGGGGGGGGGCCTAAATTTTTATAATTTTTTTAATTAATTGCTTAATAATAAATGATATATTTTAACGAATAAAACAGTGGTTGAATGCAGCAATAGCCAGTGAATGTTGATAGTATTTTTGTAAGATGTATACTTAGATTGAAGTGTAAACGACGCTGTCAAGATCTCGAACACACTGATAGATGTGTAGGTACTAAAAGGTTATTGTGCTGCGCTGTCAAGATTTACTTAAATGCGCGTTAGGGGTTAATTTATGGATTTTTAAATTAATTATCGTCGCGTGTCGACCGACCGGCTATTCTGTTTTGGCTGGCACGCCATTCGGCTAGTCTTTGAACACGACTGCAAGTATAATCCTGTTGCATTATTCATTAAATTAATTACCAGCTAAAATGTTTGGTTCTACAAATATTTAATGCGGCAACAGATACACATTCGACTTAAACATGGCAATTTTCCTTATACTATAAACTTAGATAGGTTTTATGGTACTTGGTGGGGTTTCAGAGGTGCTTCACACAATTGAAACTCCTAAAATTTAAAGTTAAAAACCATCCAAAAAAGTCCTAAATGTTTAGATTTTAATTATTTAGTGATTATGACTAATTTAATATGACCAATTCAAAATTGTTGACTTATGATGGGTACACCCTTTTTATACATTTTACTGTCAATAGTCATATTTATTTGGACATTTATGGCAAAAGCAAAAAGTATTGGATGCTTAGAGCAAAATAAATATATGTAAAAATATTTAATATGATAATAATATGTTAATTATATATAATACGATAATAATTATTGTTCTGTTCGAAAAAACATTTGCCAATTTGAGGTCGGCATGTAGACTTTCTTGATTATTTATTTTATATTATTAAGCAATTAATTAAAAAAATATATAAAATTAGGTGAAAAAAAGGGTTTCTATGATATACAACTTAGAAAGCTCAGAATGAACTATATCAGTTAGAGGTCTGAAACTCTTCACTGCACTTCTACATATCAAGGTGATTCTAATAAGACCCTAAATAACAAAATCCGTTCGCCGGTGTCGGAGACCTGCGTGGCTAAAGAAAAATTAGCTAAAATTTACAAATTATTGTAAAAAACTTAAATCATTTTCTAATTAATATTTTGTATCTACGTGACAAGCTCTCTCTAATGAGCTTAGAATCCACTTTCTACATCTTATATAGTTTAAGAGAAAATCGAAAATTCAGCGTTTATAAGATGTAACACACATCCTATTATTTCAAATTGAAATCACTGTACCGCATGGGGATGAAATCCGGTCTACCTGTATATTATCTTATATTAAAGTTAATGTTTATCTTGCGTTTCGGTCGAAGACAACACCATTAGACAATCCCTACTCACGTTTGATCAGTACGGTGAAATTGCAATATATTTACTTATTTCGCTTTGGGATAGGTTAGGTTAGGTTGCTTGGTTTCCTGCATATTTTGTATTACTGTATAGTATATATTTTCCGGCCTGCTGATTTTGACGTTTTATACGCGACCCGAAAATCAGTTGTCAACAACAATTAGTACTGTACACAACAATTGTATGCATATAATAATAATTATAGAATATTATGTAGATTTTACAAATAAATTGGCGACCATATTTCGATTCAAAGACCCGTCGACGATTGACTCCGGGCTCGGGACATGTGCTCTGTCGTACTTATTAGGAGTGCGTACTCGATTTGCAGTCTGTCGCGGAATAAACAAATCGCTCTGCGGGGAGTCCACATTATACATCATCCCTTTGGCATTATAAAAAAAAAAAAAAAGGAAAAGGTTAATCGGATGGCGAAAAATAAAAATAAAATGTATACCAGCGACAAAGTTAAACGTCCCGGACGGAAACGAGAAGAGATCCGAAGCTCGGATAATGCTATTATGCTCCAGTATTATTTTTTTTTTACCCTCTCTCTCTCTCTCTCTTAACATTGTTGTTATTATTGCATTTTTTTTTTTTTTAAAGAGCTGTGTTTTCTATATTGTGCACACCGATGGCAGCACATGTTACGACGGGAAGGCTTTATTATTGTACAACATCAAAAATGGGAAAACACGGGAAAGACGTCCTGCGGCGATAATGACAAGTACACACACACACTCATACTGTCGCCCTATAGTCATGACAAATCGCAAATTATATTTTAGGTTTGTTTGTAACCGTTTGCCCCCGCGTCGACCAAACATAATGGAAATATAATAACGTGTGTGTTATTTATTTTTTTTCTTCCCTTTATTATTGTACACCCACAAACGAGAGCTGGCCGTATTATACTATGCGTTTTCCTGGCAAAAGTACCCGACGTCGTAGGTACGACCCTTTGACGACGGCCTTTGATGTTGCGGAAACGACACAATTCGTATAATATTATCTAAGTAGGTAGGTACCTACATATTATGTATTTGCACCGTCTCCGAAACACTACACTCTGTATCCCGTAGGTGGGTTTGTAGTTGTAATGCCCGTTAGACTGACCCGAAAAACCAAACTTTGTGCTGTTCCCTCGAAATCTTCCATTGTAAATAATAATATGTAAAAATAAACGCCTTAAATGCTCGTCGAAAATGTATTAATGTCTAGGCGCTGCTAGTGGGACGTTTTATATGCAAATGTATCAATGGCATTTTTAACCGTGCATTTTCATTAAGACCATACAACCAATTTTTAAGTATTATACCAGATGTCTGCATTTGTTTATTTTTGTTTTATGCTGAATTAATATTCATTTATAACCATAGTGCCTTGAGCTTTTTTTTTAAGTCGGGTATCTTAAAAAAACTTTACAGAAGACCATTAGGTGGTAGACATTGATTTTATGTAATTAGTTTTTATTTTAAATATAAAATTAATGTGTAATTAAAAGTAAATATGTTATAATATAATCATTATCTTAAATGATTATCGTATTATAATGTCTGGATTAAGGTTTTTGGAAAATTCGGTCATGATAATGTAGTAAAAATATACTTTTGGGTTCACCTAATTTTTGATAGATTTCTCTATTTGTTTGGCTTGTAATTCGAACACATTTGTACTCATTGTCTTTTAGAATACTTCAACTATGTATTGGTAATTGTTTTCTATTGGTCTTATTGTTAAGTAAAGAGCTTATAAAATAGGTATGTCATATTAAACATTTTATATTATTAAAATTGTCTATTATTATAAGGAAATTAATTCTCTCTGCAAGACCTAAAATCTTATTTTATTATATTCAGCATAAATAAGCGAAGACCTTAATACCTCTTATAGAGCTTATAAGTTGATTGTGTAGTCTAAACGAAAATCGAGGGTTAAACATTAATATTTTTTTGCCAAAATATAATTATATATTGTATAATTAAATTATAAAATTATATTAAATTGTATTATAATTATACAAGTTGTTTTCCCAAAGTTGTTAAAATAACATTACTGTCTTATGTATATCGAATGCTGAGAAAGGTTTTAATTGTATTCAAATCTATTCTATCGGCCATTGAGGGCTTGTATTCGGATGGCTCGTGCTTTTCAAACGCAATGACTAATTAACCGAAGAAAAAAACAAGTATTACTTGGATATCATATGAGTAGTAAAAAAATTCAACGAGACAAAAGTAACACACTTTGACAATGTGTCCGTGTTTACATAAGATATAGTTATATAAACATAAATATAATAATATATTATAGATAAGCCATGTAGCCTAAAACGAAAAATTTCAATGTAGTAAAATCGACTTTTCCTACATGTCTTTATGTACCTATTTTTTAATTGATTGTAATTCATTGGAATAATTTTGAGCTTTTTTTTTGGTAGTATCAGCCATAATAACAAGTTTAGAGTTCGGTGATGAAATTCTCTATTTAATCGTTTTTGCACGTTTTAATTTCACGCTGTTTGAAATTGTAAAACAAAAAAATATCTACCAATACAGTACATAGCACGGTAAATAATATTATCGTTGAAAAACATCAAGTTTATACGCAGCACATTTTTACTTTAGTTGTACATTGAGTTGTTTTTTTTTTTTCAATGTACTTTTTTACCCAATCTGACTCATGAATAGTGTCTTAAACGTATCGCGTTCTACATTACGGTATTTTTGTTATCGTGAATAGTTTTTTTGTTTTGTCAATTTAAGTAAATTTACACTGGCGGATAAACACAACGAACCATGAATGTATTGTGCTAGCAAACAGTGTAATATTTGAACAAACTTTTGTTTTTGAAGGAAAAACTACTGCAGTGTATACAGCAATAGATGTTGTTATGTGTTTCGTTTGGGTAAACAAAATTATACGATGAATAAAATTTGGAAAAAAATATATATAAATATACAAACAATATTATATACACCGTTTTATCTGTTGAAAACATTGTGTAAATTAAAAATAAACTTTAACGTTATACAGTCGTAATTACTGATTTTATTAACGGTGATTTTTCATTAGAATTTTACATTATAATATTATATTCATCAACCGTCATCGTCGATGAACGGAAACAAAATATTTTTAAAATATGAATAAATAATGTATTTGAACGCTACCATTTTGCTTTTTATTAATGCTTAAGGCAAAGTGAATAGAGAATAATATGCTATCAACATACTTTATTTATCACCCACTGTTTAACAGGCATATTCGATGATTACCCGTTACATATTATTATTAATATCAAACTTAAAACCTTCAATGAAAACATTACATTTTCTATTACCACGACTTTCTCTAATTTGCATAGGTTGGCGAGATCTCAGCTCAGCGTTTTACGGTTTAAGTGATAAGTCTCCAAGTCTAAAGTCCAACAGTTTTATGTTTGTTTTGCATATTTTAATTAATCCGATATATAATTATATGCGTAAACGTTGTCATTAGATAATATTATTATTGACAAATTATCCTATTATCGCTTAGTACAATAAAGCCCTAATAATTTTAATTATGATATAATGATTTGAAACTAATTCCAAAACAATTTATTAATAATAATCAAAATAATATTGTTTTCACGAGTAACATTTTAATTTTTATCTAGACAAGATGAAAATACTATTTAAATACTACTTATCTAGATAAGATAAATAAATGATAATTTTTCATTTGGATGATTTTATCTAGACAACGTGCAGCACTGCCAATATTGGGCCGTTGTAGAGCGACCTCTTGGATGAACCTACTACAAGTTTACTTATGCAAAAACGACAAAGGTCTGTCGGACGCATGTTTGTAACGTTACAATAGTAATTTGCACGAGCGAGACAGATAAAAGGGCCGAAAGACAGAATAATTGGTACTTTTTTGTTTTTGTTTAAATAGGTATGGTTAAAAAAAAATAGATTTTTTTTTTTTATTCTTACGGACCCAACTATTACGGGAGGTGTTCAGCGATATTCCGGACGAGCAGTACTTATGTACACTGGCAATGTCTTCACGCCCATCTCATTACCTATGCATCGAAAACTAGTGACGGTCGGCCCTCGGGCCCCCTCCTAATGGAGTTTATTTAAATCCGAGTAAACACTCTTGGCCGTAACCAGGTTATAGTCGGGTATTGTTGTATGTATTGTGTGCCGGACTACAAATCCCCCTCCGCTCCGCCCAAGCAACATTAAAGATTGAAGTCGAAAACACGTATAAACAAACAACGTTAATAGTGTGGACGGAAAAGGCGGAATTCGCATCTGTCACTTAAAAAGTGCGAGACAAATAAAATAATAATAATAATAATAAAAAGGTCCGGGACGGATAATCGAATTCCATTATAGGTTTACTATGTGTAGGGATAAATATTATACATTTATACGTATATATATTTTTTTTTTATATTATAATCATCGTCGTCGTTATTATTATCATCATTTTGGCCGACAAATACGGTGGTGCCCTCCCACAGCCTTTTTGTGCGCCACCATTTACCCCTCGGCGCTTGATGGGCCAATTCAATTTGTAACTCATTTCGCCAACGATGAATATTGTGTGCTTAGTAATCGAATATCAAATAATAATAATAATCTAACCCCGTTATGACATCGTTTAGCCTCGCTTCGACCTAACGAGTTTAGTTTTGACTCGATGAGGGTAAAAACAAAAAAACGAACGCAAGTCGCAAGTATTTCGACAAACCGCCTTTTATTAAATACCGAAAAAATACTCTATGTAAAAACGCATAAAAGCATGACGTTAATAAGTATATATAAAAGAAAAATAACAGCTACACTATTTAGAAATTTGCCGTCGAATAACAATCGTTTACAAAATAATTGCCATAAGAGAGAAACTATAGTTAAGTACGAATATGGACAAAATAAATGCTTGGTAAAATTAATAGATTAACGTTAAGTGAAATGGCTAGTTTCAACTAGGGGCGAGACGTTAGAAATTTAAGTCTTGCAAATGCTTAATACACTGAAAATAATAAATAGTTCGTCAACTAAAATTACGGTTAATATTAAGACACAATGCATTTCTAGCTGGAATAACTGAATAAATAGATGGCCCTAGCTTAACATTTAGTCGGCCGAACTAAATGTATAGTGACTTTAACTAAAAATTTAGTTGGCCCAAATATGTTCGACGATTCAAAATAGAAATTTATTGTGTCCTATAAATTTAGCTGGACCTACTATGAATGTTTGTGTAGGTACAAATACGGGTTTAATTATTAAGTTATCAAGATTTTGAGTAATCACATATTTTTGAAACAGCTAATTTATAATTGTTGTATAAACCTTTGAGTTGTATCTAACCTAACCGGGTCTCTTTACAATTATACCTATAACGGCAAACAGCAGAATTCGAGTTTAAATTCTACCCACGGGTTAATTCTAATTAATTTTAAGTAATAATTATAGTTGTCTATAGCTAAATAGTTGATACAATAAGTTAAAAGTGTTATTTAAAATTGTTTTTTGTTCATAGTTCTAATACAATTCATGTAGTTAATTTAGTAAATTACAAAACGATTAAAAAAAAACATAAAATGTAGAACTTTAAATTATTTAACACTCGTGTACTCGAGTCGAAAAATAAGCCATAAATATTTATGGTTTTACAGTTTTTTTTAATGATAATAAAATTGTTGTTTAATATCACAGTTATAGTAAATAAATACGTTGTTAGTAATATTATAATGAAAACACATATGACCTCTTTTCTAGCTTTTAGTAGTAATTTTTTGTTTTATTTTACAGAAAAATATATTTTAGTTCAATAAAAACATACATAATAAATAATTATTTAAAATAAAATTATCTCTTTTTATTTATTTTATGTTAAAAATTAAGGCGCCTTGAAACTAAATCTTAAACAATCTGTTTAAATTTCGTTTTCGATTTTACGTTTTACATTTTGAGTCATATTTTGTTAGACTTACCTATGTTTTGTACATTGTAAATTCTTTATATTTCTCTAAAAAACTAGTTGTTTTTTTATACATTTAGTGTTTGCTGAGCCCACACCTGACTATTGTGTGCTTAACCAATAGCGGGTAATTGTTTTAACACATGCTCGGTGCTCTTGAAGAACACGATATTTTGTTTATACATTTTAACGGTATTAGATTAAAATATAGTTCACGAGCGAGACCATTCTATCAGAAACAAACTATGGATCGACTTAATGTAAGTAAGATTTTATTTCTTAATTGTCCGAATATGCATGCTCGTATTGTATATTAATATGTAAGCAATCACACAGAACTGCTTAAGAAAAACACATTTCGTGAACGATATTATTTAGTACAATATTTTAATCGATATTTATTATTACAAGCACTTAATTGTAATTTCATAAAAATAAAAACTCAATAACATAGCTGCTAATGAATATTCAATAGTATCGGATGGAAAATAATAAAGAGATCTAAATTCGTACTGGTTTAGTTAATGTTTTTTATTTTTTATCTATAATAACAAAAATAAAATCGGTACTATAATTCAATTACAGTATTGTCAAGTGTATACGCCTCTTAGTATAACACATAACAATATTATTATCGTTAACGGCCAAACCTAAAAAATGAATAGTTAATGATTTATATTTGCATTTGTAACATATTTTTGTTATAAAGTTGAAAATCTAAATACACTGTGTTGGTACAGTAGGCGGTATAATTTTATTTGTGAGAAAAAAAAATAGGTTTAAATTTTTTTCGAAGCGATACACAAAACAAACACAACAGAGATTCTGAATAATATTTAAACAGCAAAAACCATGTTTTGATCGACACACGTTTTAATGGTATTATTATTCTGTTTAAGGAAAAAACTCACTTCTGTAAATTCCCAACGAATTGTCTTAAATCAATATAGGTAAATTAAAAATTAAGTTGTAAACGTTTAATCACGGTTAACGATTGTCGTTAGTATATTAATTTATATTTAATATATTATTGTATTTTAAATATTTATAAAAAACCGCCTAATACATTTTAAGATTGTCCAACTCAAACAAATATATTTTAGCTTCGATGCAAAGCGAGAAGGTATTGGTTTTACTCTGATGTGTGTTTATTTTTATCTGTATACACTGTAACTTTTTTAATACTGGACCAATTCCTTCGAATAGCAACTCTATAAATCGCAAATTTCATCTAGTTGGTACTTTGGGGGGGGGGGGTAAAAGTTGAAAAAGTTTACTTCTTCACAGACGAAATTTGAGAAAACAAAAAAAAAACCGTACGAGTTTTTAAGTTAGAACTTTTACTGGCTATAGTTTCGAGAAAAAGAGTCGGATCGAGTTGATATTTATAAGAAATATTTATTAGGTATGCCCGCGCACGTCAGTTGTATCAAATTTAAATTAAACCCATTTCCCACCCCCCTAGAGGGGGTTCAAGTTTTTTTTAGTTTTTTAGCCGTAATTTTAAGACCCTTAAGTTGAAAATTTGTCAGTAGTTAGAACTCATATGTATTCATAACATATTAAACGGAAAACAAATTCGGCACTACAGGTTTTTTTCGATTTTTAACTGTTTGTTCTTTTTCTCTTTGCAGTACAACTGAATTAATATAGAATCGAAGTGAGCCAACTCATAACCAACCATAGGCGGTTGTATATTCTGGTAAGTAAAATCATATTTTGTTTTAATTGTATCCATATTTAACCTAACCTCAATCATTTTTATAAAAATGACAATTAGCAGAGTTATTCCAAGTACCTACATTTTATCTACTCAGGTCTTTGCGCATCAAATAATATTAAATTTGACCATTTCAATTATCAATTTATAAATAATAGTTTGTAAGTGCATTTTATTTGTTAGTTACAAATTTTTAAATAACTGCGCAGTAGTATCTATTCTTTTAAGTATTATAAAACAGAATAACGGTATAAAAAAAAATGATAAAATGTTCAAAATTTAACTTCCGACATTAATACAATTTAGTTCCCAAGTTAATTAAAAATCTTTTTTAGTTTCAATTATTAAATATTTTTTGTAATATATTTTTATCCTGGAAACGATAGTAAATTTAAATTTCGTCGGTACACCTACTTATTCAATTTTGAACAATAACAATTTATGAACATTTAAAAAAAAATGTTTTTACTATATTTTATTTGAATAAGCCTTCTCTTTCGGGTGTTCAAGTATAAATTACAATAAAACTACTTTTTAAAAACGATTCTTAACTAAATAAAACTATAAAGACAATTAACATTCGACTTCAACAAAAACTTCCCAATAAACACAATTCGATTAATGTCAACTTTTTACATTGAGTTATATGATTTATATTTTTAAAAAACAAAAAATATGTTTTTAGTTACAACTCCAAAAGTAAGTCTGGCCGATTAAATCTCACTTCAGATACACATAATATATTGAAAAAAATGTTTAAGAGTTAAACTGCATTCTTTGCAATTTTTATTTCATACAAAATAAATATTTTTTTGATTTCATTATTAAAACTCTTATTTGAATAATGTTTTACTTGAATTATTACTTCATTTTTTGTTTAAATACATTTGTACAACATTATTTTTTTGAATTTCCATTTAATTAATTCCCAGGTTTGATTTAGGCATTGTTGTGGGACGCCATATGTTGTTCAGTAGAAAATTTAAAATGTGCAGTTGACGAGCACTTCAAAAATTGATCAAATATTCATAATTCGATTTGTTCTAGTAGCAATGCATGTACAAAGTACATACATAACAATCCCCGTTTGTAAAATGAAAATAGTTTAAACAAAATTAAAATTTTTTTGCTGTGCGATTTATATGTTGTTTACAGGCCGTTTAGTACATTGCCTAATTTGAATTTCTATCACGTCAAGCCTGAAATATTTTAAAAGTTGAATTATGACATTAATCAATTCGCTGTTAAATGAGCTTTTATGGTTTTACTATTCTTTCCATTTTTTACAAAACAATAAATTTCTTCATAAAACATGTTTTTCAATTAATTATGAAAAAAAAAAAATCAATTTTTTTTAGTAAGTTTTTTTGTTTTTAACTTAATATATTACATATAGGTAATATATTTTTCTCTTTGGCAATTTTCAAGGAACATTTTCGATCATTTGACATGTTTAAAACAGTCGAAAAACCATTGTTTTTTGTTTTTTTTTTTAAAGTTGTTAGTCGAAGACATATCAAGTACAACGTCAAAATACCGAGAAGGGAGGTACCCCCCACTCCTGTCCGTGTACATACACGATGACCTAGATTGTTTCCTCAACATTTTGATGTGTATAATATTAGTAGCTCAGTGCTTGAGTAAAAATGACTTATTTTTTAAGTACTGTAGTCCAACTCTTCCGAAGTCCAAAAACCGCTATACCGGATCGAACCGCGAGACAAAATATTATTCTATTGCGGTTTGCCGATATCCCAATGACCGCCTTATAATATTATACACGGTAACGAGACACCCTCGTCGCTTTTACTTTTTCGGCACAGGTCTTAGGGCGCAGTGTATATTATATTTTATTTTGTGAAAACCGCGCGATAACTGGAAACCGCAAACGGGATAATAATATTATATTATGTTCCCTGTTTTTTTTTCTTCTTCAATTTTTTTTTTTTGGCGGCGTTTACTTGTATAAACAAACAGCGCTGTTACAATAACGGCCAAACAAACACTTAGGGACGTTTCGCTTTAGCTGACCATTGTTGCAGTACACACCGGACCGCATTATATTATGATAATATAATACAACAATATCGTGTGTTGTGGCCATTGTGGACCAGACATCTATATTATTAAGGATATTGTTGTTGTCACGGTAGTAGCCGGCTTTCGGGGGGGGGGGGGGGGGACAATGTTATTTTTGTGACAAATAATGCTTATTATTACATTTTATTGTGCTCTAAATAGTGTACAAAACCGTACAATAATATTTTAGTCTCCTTGGCCGTATGTCGCTGCGGTAGCGAACATTAAAAATAATATATTTTATATTATGTGGTGCAAGGGTGCAAGGGTACAAGTCAAAAAAATTAAAATTTGGGTTTATCGGTTTAAGTTAAATATGAGAAAAATAAAAATTGTTTACGTTTGGGCATAAAGGGTCAAAGGGATAACGCGTAGCATGGTTTTAAACATTGATATTCATATGTGAAATATGGAATTAAAAGATACTGAAGTGATCTAGTTTGCTCAAAATAGGATAGCTCACACATCCCTTTAAGCACAAAAATTACACTTGACATAAGTCAATAGAAATTATGTACAAAAAGAAATAACTCGGAAAAAAGTGTGTTTTTAATTTTCAATATATTTTTTTTTTGGAGTAACTTATTTTAAAACTGTCCTTTGATATAATAATATAGTTTATAAAGAATTAGTAGATATGTTTTGTCCCCATGTAAATTAGACCAAAACCTTCGCAACAGATTTTCAACGTTTTTTTTTTCAGTTTTCCAAAAGTAGCAAATATAAACTTATACGCTTTTACAGTATTATGATGACGTTTATCCTCCCGTTAACTAAGCAGTAAAGTACAATATATAATATAGGTAATTTCCAGCAAAATTATTTGTTATTGTTGTTGATTTTGCTGTCAAACTATCGCAGTGTTTTCTATTGAAAAAATAAAAAAATAATTAGCTTCCATCAAACTGAAAGTGTCTTGAAATTGTCGTTAAACTAATGTTGTAAAATAGATAAGAACTTTATCTGTGCTTAATCGCTTTTAAATTTTTCATAACATAGTCCACTATTTTGTTTAAAAGAACTCTAACTTTAAAAATGTATAGGAAAAAAATGATTTGATCTACCAAAAAATTCTCACGCTTAAGCGTCAATAATATTCTCTATATATTTCACTAGAAATGTGATGAATCTAGTTTTATCACAGCTTCTAATCAGTATTCATTCGTGCAAACCCTATTTTCAATTACCGGTGGGTTTATCAAGGGCAAAATAAAGGAAATATTTTACACAGGTTAATCTAGAAGCCATATTAAATATCCTCTATAATTTAAAAGCACAAACTAATGTAAAGGTTTTCTTGTCGCATAGCTTTCAAAGTTATTATTATTTTTTTAAGTTTCGAAATTTTTATCTTTACAAAAATAGCCCATGTTCAAATTCAGATTAAGTCTTAATTTTTAATTTTGGTAAGTTGTACTATTAGTTTAAACTTGTGACGTGAATGTAGTGTTAGTCCATTTGAAAAAAGTCCAAAATAAAGTAAATCGCAATTGGATATCATAATATGTATAATGTAATGTATCAGTCGTTGCCCGTTGGAAATATCACTGCCCGTACTAGGTTTTTATCTTCTTTTTAACTTTGATGCGTACCTAAGAATGTATTTACAATGATGTGGTTTTTTATTAATTTTTTAAAAAATTTTTCTGGATCCACTAAATCTTCTAAGCGGCTAAATCGATATCATCATCATGTAGTAAGTCTAGTAAATTTTACCTGAAAGGTACTTGGGACAAAAATGTATAGCAATAATAAAACAATTTTAGGATTCTATTATCTTTGAAAAACTTAAATTGTGTTTACCCGAAAGTTAAAGAAAACATTTGCAAAAAAATAAAAGTAATTGGCCAAGGGACAGATATCTACTGCATAACTCTCAACAAGTTATACTGACTTCTCTGCACAACTTTAAACGAGTACCTAGTATATTAAGTAATAATCTCTTAAGATAATAATATTCTGATTGGGGCCAATGAACGCATTTGTCACCCCGGCGAGTAAACTCTCAACAAAGATATATGAATAACTGCGGTTGTAATAATATTCTATTTGACAATCAAACGAAATATTATAATTCATCTTGCGATAGATCAAAATTGGAAATCTAACAACTGTAATATCCATCACCGTTCCCTACTACTGGGCACGCTCATAACCTTTACATAATATTAAAGCATAATAGACCTCAGCTTTCAATAAAGGAAATTCAATTTAGACAATAATTTAAAACACGTATACATGTATATAATGCATACAACGGGGAACTATAATATAATATCTACATATATTATGTACTGTGTAGTAATTGCACAACAGTAAAGACAATAATATAATATAAACACAAATTGAATCTAAGGAATATTTTTATTAATAGTTCTAACAAGCTAACAGATAGACGATCAACCATACTGATCCTCCCTAAAAGTCAAAGTATAATTTCAAACACATTTTTGTGCTCTTCTACCGTGTACAGATTGGCGTCGAAGCGTTTATTTTATAACGATTTTTATCATTTCCAGTTGTAATAATAATTCCTGCGTGGACCTTTGATCTCCCACGCCGCAATATAATATGTATTAGCCAAAAACCGCACGCCTATATTTTTTTAAATATATATTTTTATAAAAAGATAACACGACCCAAATACAGAGTAAAAAAAAAAACACAAAACAAAAAATCGATTCATTCGACAACAAACATGTTACAGATTTTTAAATAAACCGTACACCCGATACTATGTGTGTTGTATATGTTATGTTATTGTAATGCGCGTTTATCTAAGGGCCGCCGCTGGTATCCGTTAAGAAGTCTCGGGTTAGCGATGCTATCGAAACACAATAGATCAAAAAATAATACAGTATTATAATGTGTATGTATGCACATACACACACAAGTACCTAAGACAAGCACAACGGGCATACGCCGAAAACCGACTACCGGGCGCGAGGGGGCGGCATGTGTCCGCTAGAAAAACCGTATAATGTTTCACAAAAGGTCCGAAAATTTCCTGGTGTCGGCGGCTCCATCTTAGTAATATACATGTATATAATACTACCGTATTATTACATTATAGAAACATTATTATAATGTTTTCATACGGCCGGTGCGCCCTGATGTATACAACAATGTAATAATACTATCGTTTTATTATTTAATATATATATATATATAAATGTTATTGTGCCCGTACTCGAACTGCTGCAGTATAATAGCATAATATAGTGTATTTCGCGGATTATATATTTTTTGTTTGAGATTGGCCGCCGCCGAGACGTTTTTCTTCTTAATATCTCTAATATATAGGTCTTAGCCTCCCTTCACGGCGTGCACCTACACACAACCGACAACCGTATTATTATATTAGATATTGTTATTGATGTTGTTGTTTGTGAACGTGGCGTGGGCGACAAGAGGATACAAAGGGACTATGCCTATGTATGTTTTTGTACAGGTTAACCTACCTCTATACAGCGTTCAAGGGGCGCTCGGTCAGCAGACACGACGGCGTTGGTCCGTAAAGGATTTTCGAATTGCGGACGACACGTCCGGACAAAAGGGTAGATTATACAATATAGGACCTAATAATATGTCACACTGTTATTGGTGTTCAAGGCGAAATCGTGAAACTTGCAAGCCATACAGCGGTACCGTACGATGGACACTATAGTAATTTACTATAGTCCGAGACAAACGCTAATGCGTTTCGGTGAACGATAATCCGATAAAATTGATTATTAGATGTGTACAACAATATAATCACGGAGGCGTTGTCAAGACTTTTGTCGTGGATATACAACTCGACGAAAAGTACTTAAGCATATTGTGTCCGAACGCCGGTCTATAAGGATATTATTCCGTCTTAAATAGCACATCGCAAAAGCAAAATAGCAACACGTTGCCCGTCTGAAGGATTTGTTTGGCACCGAGAGGAAAATGTTTTGAGAAAAACCACCCAAAAAAATTGTTCTCTGCTCCAAGGAGAAACATTAAACCATGGATACCATGTCTTCGGCATTGCAGGTCCGCGTAAGATACATTGTGATATTATTAAACAGCTGTATGCATTCAGTTATAAATGGACGTTTAATTCGATCGCGAAAAATATATCAAATTTGGCCCAACTCGTAACTGTGAAAGTATGAAAAAGAATAATTTAAAAAAATCTTAGGTCAGCTGCACACACATAGATTCACTACTACTGACGTGTACGGCAAACGATACCGTGCCAGCCCCTATAATTTTTATTGTTTTATGATCGTACGATATTTTGCCGTACGGGAAAAATCGATATGTGTGCAACTGGCCTGATATGTTTTAATATTTTTACTGGTTCGTAGTTAGTGAATCACCCGCTGTTAAAATACATTCTGTTAAAAATCTATACTACTAGATACATACAGGTAGTATGAACGCCAATTGATCCTACGTTAATTATTATCACTCAAACTGTGTTATAGCACTTTCCGAGAAAATCTAAAATATCGGACATCATGTTTTGGACTTTATGATTTCACTATTTCTTCGAGTTCTTGACCTTTTTTTTTATTTTCATATCGCCAGTATAGTAATGGTTTCGACAGTAGCACTCTGCACTCTATAGCCGCTGTCCGCTGTTGTTGTTCCGTTAAACTTGACGTAAACGACCAATGAGCCACGTTGCCCGTTGCTGGCAGTGACTGATGATTGGTAGCCGAGTAGGTAGGTATATTATTATTATTATATACATTCTGCTTTGATTTCGTGTCAAAAAAAGCGGGACCTGCGTCAAAAAAGTACCTCATAACATTCTGTTATTACGTATATGAATTGCTTTTTGTATAAAAAAATATATAAATATATATTATATTATTTAAGAATTTGTTGAAAAAAATACTTTGTGATAAAGTCAAAGTCCGCAGTATGTGTCCACGGCCTTTCTATTAACCGTGGGTCGGACCATAGTGGGGACAGAGCATCATATTGAGGCGGGGGAGGTCACAGGTCTACAGAAATTATTACAACTAAAAATGAAAAAATCACTTCTAAATAAACGCTTCGATTCGAATCAATAACGGTAGAAGAAATACAAATATCGATAGAGGCATATTGTACCTAATGACAATTTAACATGCTTAAAAGTGTATTTTTAGTATTGGAGGGGATCCGGTTAGGGTTGATCTACAAGTTTGACTACAGATATTTAAGAAAATTGTATATGTTATAACGCACACTATCTTCAGTTTAATTTTCAGACCTTTAATCCTATAAAAACTTTGCTTTGTACTTAGCCCTGAAAAAATGTTTTATCCTATTTTTTTTTAATTTTAAAGCTTAGAAAATGAATTACCACATTTAGTTATGTACAAGTAAAAAATAAAGTCGATAACTCACGTTAATATTTGTTTTTTTTGTATACCTCTTCCAATAGTTATTTATCTGATAGTTTTGTAATCAAGTAATAATTAATTTATATAATACCCAATTATATTTCCATTAGCCGAAACTAGTTTAAACATTTGAAACGTTGTCGATTTGATTTGACAGTTAACTTGTTATAACTATTAGCAAAAATTTTCTTATTTCTTTATATTCAATCAGTGTTTATATTATATTATTGTCTTTACTCTTATGCAACAACTACATTGTACACAATGTATGTATATTAAATAAGCTCTTCCCCGTTGGAAGCATTATGTACTTGTATACATGTATTAAATTATTGTCTTTTGATAGTCTAAATTGAATTTCCTTGTGGAAATGCTGGGGTCTATTATGCTTTAATATTATGTAAGGATTATGAGCTCACTTAGTAGTAGGTAACGGTGATGGATATTACAGTTGTTAGATTTCCAATTTTGATCTATCGCAAGATGAATTATATTTTGTTTGATTGTCAAATAGGATATTATCACAACCGCAGTTATTCATGTATCTTTGTTGAGAGTTTACTCGTTGGGGTTCATTAATAATAAAACCATAAAACTGTTTTATTATTGCTATAAATACTATAAGTATAATATATTCCTTATGACGCTAGAAATTGAAAACTGAACCAAAGATATATTCTTGATTAATATGTATGTTGTGAAGAGGGGAGGGGCAAGGACGTATTATTTTTAGACATCAAAGCAAACTATTTATTTTCTATCTATTTTTTTTTTAATATTAGCTTCTATATCAGCAACCGTAGCTTGATTATTAAAATATCCAGACATTTTATAAAAATTCCTTAATTTTTAAAAACGTCGGTTCTTTATTTGCGTTGGGTTTTGTAAGTAGTTTAAAAAATAATAAAACATGTATTTTAAACAAACAATAGTTTCAAGATAAGCATACCAAAAAAAATAGAAAAATTCAAATTTCAATTATAATTAAAGATCGTTTGGGAAACGTCATGGTAAAAATAATGCCCTAAGTTATAGTTGATAACAGGTTTGGTTAGCCCTCCAGGTCAAATATGATTGCAAGCCATCTAAACAATTCTTATTTGGTGTTACTTTTTTGGAGGTTTTTTTTCGAACCTTCAGTTAACTAACCGCTAATTATGTAACCACGCGGATGTGAAACGAAAAGTGAAAAACGGCAAACGAAATCTCTGGGGACTAAACTACCGTTTAAAGTAATCTGGTTGAGCAAGCCTAAAGTTACAATAATATATTTTCCCTTTTGGCTGCAGCGTTTCCGATTGCTCTGTATACGGTACATGGCTGTATAATATAGTCACACAGATCCATAATTATAATTTATAACATGCCTCAATGGGTGATGTAATATCGAAATTGAAATAATATACATAATGACTAGATATAACTCTTAAATGGCCGTTTCGAGTGCACCACATTATTAACCGCTGCCAACTGAACTAATATTGTGTAGTAATTATGTAGATTGATAAAGCGATTAGGTTCATCAAATATATAGGTATTTTATTTTTACACTTAAGTTAATGCGTACACTTTTTGATCATATCCTATCGATGAAGATGTATTAAACATATTATTCAACAGGGCAACATTCGGGCCATTACTAATGCCGTATTTTGACACATAACATACGCCTTCTATCGCCGACCGGTTTCTATAGCACCGGTTGCGTAATCCTTTTTTTATTTTTTGTATAGAAAATGGTGCGGTTTTGAATAAAAACAATTTTTTTTTTTAACTGGGTTCGGCCTATTTTTTGAGAGGGATTGCGTTAAGCGTTTGGGTAATCCGACCGAGGTGCTCGTTAAACGTTATAATATAATATTATAAGTGTAACAGTCGCACCGCGGGTGCTTTACCTCTATTACACACATAAACACGGTAACGGTTACGGGGTGTGTTCAATGAGCAAGGGCGAGAAGTAGAGAGAGAATAGAAAAAAGCTGACAATAATAATAATAATATATATATTATCGAAAGACACTAGACAAGCTGCTAACGCCCATATAAGAACAAATAAAAAATAAAATTAACCAACTCAATCAAATACAATGGTATAGACTAAGGGACAACAAACTCGGAGATGTCAAACACACCACAGTCAAATGGACAGCTATATAGTTAACAGACTCGGCCACAACAACATTGTGAGACAAGCACCCGCTTGCTAGAATATGCTACTGTCATTTGGCCACCCAAAACTATTCTTCATACTCACCACTTAGAATCAATACAAAACTATTTTATTCGTTTTAATTATTTTTAACCTCTCCATTCGTCATTTAATGGCGTCTAAGGTTTCTTCAACATATCAACTCTTAAAAAATCAGCGGAATCAATTTAATATAATATTTCTGTATAATCTACTCCATAATGAAATAGACTGTCGTCATCAGTTAATAGAAAAAATAAATTATAAAGACACATTTTTTTATTAGGTAACAATATTAGAGCTAAATATTTTCTCTTCGCCGGCTAATACCGTACTAAGTAATTAAGATTTGTTTTCGTGTTCATATTTACAACATGTTTAACTTGTAAACTGTTTCTCGATAATTTATACTTATTAATACTTTATTTTAGATTGTTAAGTGTTTTTAGAGACAAATATCTAAATCGCTAGATACAGAAAGGGCACATGTCCAGATTTTAAAATTTTTCAGAAAAGACAAAAACTTGATAGATAATTTTTCTGAAAAATATTTAACTATTGATTTCATCCACATGACAAGGGCCTTTTCTGCAATTAACGAAATTTTTCACAACTTGTTTTTCGGGTAGGTACTTATAATTTATATACTTATAGGGACGTGTTCCGTTTACACGGAATCATATATTTATCGTTATTACATTTCGCCGTGTCCAAAAAAGAACGACTTAACTAGATTTTTAAAAACCAATTTTTTTTTTTTAAACTGATAACACTCTTTTTTGTATTATCGGCGAAAAAGGTAGTAATTCAATTGTGTTATTCAGAACCTCTTTGGTCGATTCGAGTTATTAACTTTTTCGCAGGTAATACAGTAAATTAGTGTTGTTCTTTGTTGGGCACGGCGATTTGATTATGCAATAAAGTGATTTTTGTAAAATCACTTTATTGTAAAAATTGTCACATGTGCCCTATCTGTATTTAGCGATTCAGTTATTTGTGATTTATTATTTTTGCGTTTTTGCTTATTATCATCTTTAATTACTAAGTATGTTTAATTGTTAATACACGCTATTATATTACGTGCATTGTTACTGCAATAAGAATACAATATTATTTAATAAATAACGACGGTAAGGATTAAGGATCGAGCGGACGCCTTTGCGGGTTGGGTTCGAAACAAAACGACTATTCGGGTGTGAACGCCGGCGGTGCGACAAATTTTCTGTGTAATACACCGTGTTGTTTTGTGTGTGTGTGTGTGTGATGCCAAACAATAACATCTCATTTAAACATTACACGCTAGTAAATAAATAAGAGGGACGCGTTTCTCTGGTTGTTGCCGCCGCCTAACCTAACCTCTCGCCCTTCCCCCGTACGCCGAATCGGTTATCCCTCGTTTGCCGGCCCCGTCCTTCTCCTCGAGGGGGGGGGGCATTTTTTTTTTGTTGAAAAGAACATTTATCGAATTATACCCGGATGTCCATCGGGCCAGGCGCGCGGGGGAAGGGTGGTGCACACACAAGTGGCCCGTTTATTCGAAAGCCGGCGGTTTGGGTAATGATTTTGAGCGGAGGGGTGCCCGTAGCCGGCGCGCCATTGGTCCGGCAAGCCGCGCCTCTCGCTCCGGGCGCGCCGCGGGCCTCGAGCGCGCACCGCAACGCGGCGTAGACCGCGGCCGCCGTAGTCGTCGTCGTAGCCGTTGCCCGCGTTGTCCGATTTGGCCCATCTCTCTCGGTTTTAATCAAACTATTTATTATACACCAGGGCATTGACGAAGAAAACGTTTTTTTTTCCTTTTCAATTTTCAGACTTCCGTTTACCGTCGTGTTTACTTAACCCGTGTGTCTGTCTGTGTGTGTTCACAGTGTGTACCTATATTGCTGCTGTCGGCAATCATCATGGAGACGGACAGCAACAGCGACAACGAGGTGTCGGCCGCGATGCAGAATATGCCGCCGTACAGCCGGGCCAACATCGAGATGTTGATCAGGAGACACCACGCCGCGGTCACCGCCCTGGGATTGGCGTTCCAAGGGCCGCAGCACGTGGCGGCCGCCGGCGCCGTGGCCACGTCCGTGCCCGCGCCAAAACACCATACCATCGACGCCATACTGGGCCTGAAGCGGGACGACAAGGACCAGGAATCTGGAGGTAAGCAGCTCATAAGCCTGTACTATTACTTGCATCCCATGCCGGGTATTTTCCAAAATTATCTAACATTGTTTTTCGTAAGACAAAGAAAATTTACAATCCAAAAAGTAAATGCAATCTGCAAAAGCAATAAAACTTACGTATAATATAACTACTACTTATAGCTAACTCGACAATTATTCCAAAATCTAGGGAGATTAATTTTATAAAATACTTGCAAATAGGATATTTTTAACGGGCACCCACATTAAATATGTATTTAAATAAATATGATACTCCCTAACATATTAAATGTTAATTGTTTAATTATGAATCAAGCAAATTTGTTTGGCAATAGCTTACCTACCTAATTAATACTTAATATATTCTTGTATATTTAATAACATTTGTTCTTAATATATTATTTTAGTGATAATATTATATAAAATGTAATTGGTAGTATGTAGGTATACATTATATATATTATATATTAAATATAAAACATTATAGGTGTTCATAATTCACAATTCACAATATAATAAGTATAAGGAAAGGGAATACACAGTTTTATAAGATTTATAGTGTTTTTAATATGAAAAATAATGAATTATATCGATCATGGTAAAAATGAAGCTATAATCTATTTTAATTTGTATTAAAATAGTTTTTTTGAGAAAGAGAATAAAAAATTATCAATGACGGTAGTAAGTATAGAGAAATATAAGGGTTGATATAACGAGTATAGTGAGTGCACCAATAAATGGTGTCTGAAAGGGATTTGTCGATAGAGAGATAGAGGATTTGACTCGACAATTCTAGACCTGTTTATTCGAAATAATTATTGATAATACCTATTTCTCAGGACGGAAAAGGGTATTCAACTGACTTTGTATACAACATTCCGCAGGGAAGCAAAATTAAAAATAATTTTTCGCACGTGCCTTACGGGCAGAGATGAGTGTAAAGTATAAGTTTATCGTTTAATAAGAATCCTGAATCATCTTTTTGGATCAATTGATATTCAAAAAACTAAAATGTAGTGCAATCGACCATTGTGAACACAAAGAATATAGTGGTATCGAGAAGTAAATGTTTTAGGTGTATTATGAGTGTAGACAATGCACTTCAATATCTCTAAATAGTAAAATAAGTACATACCTACATAGAAATAGATTTCATTGAATTTTGTTCTACAACCTGTGTTATTTTTTAAATGCTTCATGTTGGGTTTTGTGAATGTTCCTGTTGTTGTTCTCCGTCAACCACGGAACACTGATCGGTTCATTCGGATTTAATGGACCGTCAAATCAAATGAACATAATACAAGAAGCTTTTGACAACATCGGCTCTATTGTCTTTTGGCATGTGTATTGACTATAGTAGTTACACGAGCCGGTCGTTTTCAACAAAATATATATTTTCAACTTAAAGCTATACAAGTTGTTTAATTATTTGTATCAGTACGACGTTTTCATTACAATACCTACCTACATAATAATATATTACAATAATACCTAATTGACTTTCGAAACTTAATAATTGCCTTCCATACACATTGCGATATGCGTGTGCGGTATACTTTTTATGCGTTTCATCCTCCTCGGATGAGTTTACAATGTTATATACCTGCCTATTGTATTATCATCATGTTCGTTTGCGGTGCCTAATAGTCAAATTTTACAAAACATGTCTAAGACTAATAATAATAACAATTAACAATCGAATCCGTATAGTTAATTTTGGTATTTGTGGGAGGAGGGGCGGGAGGTAAGGAGACGATTATGCCATGACGGATATTGCCGGAAAAATACCGGTAATCGTCTAGAGCGCCAGACGGGGGGGAGGGGAAATTCGTTTTCAAGCCCATTTGGATTTTTAATCACTTTATACGGCCGTACATTGCTTTTGTTTCAATACGTCAGAAACTTTAAACGTTCACCGTTATTAAATGATGTTATTATTATTATTATTGCTATTGCTATTGTAAGGGATTATAATTCCGTCCATATAATTACCGCAGTCATTTCCCTAGTATATACCTACGTATATATATATACCGTACGTGCACCAGTTGCGGTCCCGCTTGTGCTTAATTGGGACTCCACAAAATATGATGACATATATATGTACTAATGTGTTTTTACATACACACAAGTACGCCTTGTTTGTTTTACAAAATAAATTACTTTCGTCTCACGACCGTCCGGATAATGTGTGTGTGTGTGTGTACAAAAGTTTCGAAGAGCTGATTTCAATAAAGCGTGTCACGGGCCCATTAAACCGTTTCAATTTGACAACAGTAATTTAGACGGTTTTTTTCCACCCCGGCGCTGTGCGTTGTCTATATATACCTACCCCCTTATATAGATATTAGGTAAACGTAAAATATATAGGTACCTACAGCTATACTTGTGTGTTTTATTATAATAATATATGGATAATATTATGTGTCCGCGACAAAATATTGCATTGACACATCCCGACGGGAATTTTTAATTAATTAATCAATTACCAAAAATGGACTTATGGACAACAATATTGTGTTATCGGTACGACAGGAAGCGGCGAAAGGAATAATAGAGTATAACTCCGTACACCCATTGTAGCTAATATTATAAACATTAAAGAAAAAAAAATCATTATGTAAAAACTATTTAAAAAAAACCCAGACGGTGGTGCAAGCCTAATTCGGTGTGCGTTATTATTATCAACGGTCGTTATCGGTTCGCGTGTCGTTTGCTCGTATAATAATAATATTATAATAATTACCGAACAATTAAATTGATTAAAACATAATATTTTAATCGGCGGTCTCCTTATCGCCGCCGCCGTTCCAATTAATAATTATAATAATAAGTACATTATATATTAAAATTAATACGCAATTTTACAATATTATTACAGTACCCCCGCCACGAGCGCACCTTGTTACCCTTCCCCTCCCCCCCCCAAAAAAAACCACTAGTTTTTAACGCACTTAACGATAATATTAATTAATAATGGGTTTTTTTTTCATGTAAATGTTCTGATTTTGACGAATTGAGAACAATAATTAGGTACATTATTTGGAAAATATTTATGTTGACAATGACTATGATAAAGTACTTATGTTTTTCAATAAAATATACTACACTAAAAATTAAAAAAAAATCTTTTCCATTTGAACAAAAAAGTCAACATAAATTTGGCAAACGTATACTATGTGCGCCTTTGAAATCAATATTATTTTCTTTTTTTATATTATATTTTGTAACTCGGCAGAAATGCAATTTGCAAGTCAAACTTAACCAAATGAATCCATCATTGTCTTATTATACGAGTCGTACATATTTAATTTTTAATAGTATCCATATAATCGGTAATAACGATTATAATGCAGATTAGACTCAACTAGGTCAATATTTATTAACCAAATGGCATTTACGATAATTGCTTTATCGAACGACGAATTATTATAATATATACCATTAATTATTTATAATATATTATAAACGTAACCAGCGTTATTATTTAATAATTAAATTATAAATACATTTATGCTACGCCCTATATTAAATTACTTATAATATATAATTATGTATAAATAATTGAAACTAATTTTTTGTTTTTTGTTACATCATATATCATTTAATTTATTAAAATATACACATATACATCAAATAAACACACACTACTTCATTGAACGATCGAATGGTGTATAATTAATTAATGTAAAATATATTGCACCGAACAGTGATCATATAGAAATTTATCTAAATTGCGTTATAACGAAATCATTTGAATGTCGATTTTGATTATTTAATTAATTAGTTATCGGTAATAATGATATCGTAGCGTTGGTGGAGATCAGAGGGGGGAGGGCTTGGCAGTCTAAGAACCTTATAACTTTTACGATTTTATGAAATCAGAGAAACGTTGTACAGCTGTACTAAATCAACGGTAGGTAATGGTAAAAGTGCACCCGTTTCCGTTTAACACGAGCACAATGAGCATAATATAATAATAATTATAAAATCGATAATCAATATTAAAATAATACACGTATAGCGTGCCGTGTGTGTGCACTGTGCCCACCGCATGAGTTTTAATAATTAGATACACTAAACAAAATATATACAATTTTATTTTTTAATGATTAGGTATGGTTATCGTCCAGAGTTCAACGATAGTTGTTTACCTACATAATACTTATTATGACAAATATGAATGTTGTATGTATAGTATTTACACAATATTAAAATGTATTACTTAATATGTTGTCTAATAATAAATTATGATTAATGTTTTTTTGTTTAAACTTTAACGGCAACTTTTAAAATATTATAATTTTATGTGCATTGGGTAAGGTCAACAAAATTAAAATAATATTTGTTCCAAAACAAATTAAAAATTAACAATAATTATAATAGTTACACTCGAGAAACATACAAAATAAATTTAATACAAATATGTAAGTTCAATTTTTCTTTTATGTTGAAATACACTTGAAATATTTTACAACCAAACTATTAAAAAGTATATGTGTATTTTATATTAAGTACACAGTTATTAAAATAGGTAAATAATAATTTATAATTCCTTTGTGCTTTGTAAACACCGTGGAATATGAGGTCAACCGTGGAAATATTAAATTATAACATTAAAAATCCATTTAAGCGATTAAAGTTTTTAAATTAAAACGTTTTATAGTACAATTTTATTATTTTATCAAAAGCAATACAAGAAGTTTACTAAAATTGGACGCTATCCAAATAAATTATAAAAAAGAAGTAAAAAGTGATATAAAAGAAAATGTGTTCATTTGACATTAAAACAAAATCCTGTTTTAGTTTATAAACCCCTCTGCGAGAAATTCCTAGCTATTTTTATGTGAACAATACATTTATTAATTAGAATGAAAAATTAATTGAATTCAATTTATCACATTTCCCGTAAAAATGTTAGACAAGTTGGGTTTTAAGCTACGGTTTTTTCCTCTGTATTTTTTAAATAATATCTTGTAACGTACATTTAACCTAAACTCGATGATAAATTGCATCTGATTTTATTGCTTACAATAAGTTTCTGAGATTACAGTTTCTGTCCGAGGATAGCAACCATAGTAACTTATTGATATATATTAACTGTAGTCCCGATTAACGCGCGCATAACTAAGTAGATAAAACTAAAACATCTTTTTGTTGGACTCGTGTTAAAAAAAAACCCTAGTACAATGGGGTCAGGGCATAGTAGGAACGGAGCATGTTATCGGGGTGAAGGAGGTAACAGGTCTACAGAAATTATTACAACTAAAAGGGATTTTACCACTTTCGAGTAAACGCTTCGAATCTGAAGACGGTAGCGAAAGCATTCAAAAAGGAATCACGTGCATATTTAGGGCGTCTTCCTCGGCGAATTTAAAGGGCAAGGGGTGAACTTTTTAAATTTTCGTTAAGGCCGTTCCGTTGGGACACTTCGGCCAATCAATCGTTTTGGACGGTAAACTAAAAAGCTTAACAACTCTACGTAGGTAAGTATATGCTAAACAGACGCGCGTGTAAACCGCCTAATCTGGATTTGCTTGTTTTCATTTTCCCCATAAATTTTCTCCGGAACGGTCGGCCCCGGTGCTCGTTAGGAAAACGTCGGATTTTTTTCTTCTTTTTGTGCAGCTTTCGCGACCTCCGCCCTAAGTATAATAACAGTATTGTCGGACCCGTCATCCGGTGGCGGCAAAATCTAAATCCCCGTTGTGTGTTTTTTTTGTTTTGTTTAAAACAGTACATAAACCGCCGTGGCTGCTAATAGAGTCGCCGCCCGTCGCACGGTTTACACGTCGTGGGACGCAATCCGTTGTTAGCCTAATTGGTCGTACTGTATCGATGTACCGCGGTTGTGGTAACAGCCGGCCGCCGGCCAGGTCCCCGAGGACGAGGGGGGCTTAAGCCGATTTCCCGGATCCTTTTACCAGGAGAGTGGCGGGATTCAGCGGCTTGTGTGTGTATAAAAATAACAACATAATTCAAAATTACCCCCTCCCCACCCCTTTCGCCCTCCCGCAACATAAATAGGGATTATGATAATACTATTTCAATCTCGTCAATCGCGACGTCCAATATAAACCATAACCTGCTCGAGATAATTTTTAATTCTCTGGTTTGTCTAACGATACTAGTCGTTTTGCAAAAATAAAAAACCCAAAGCTCGCCGGGGAGCTCTACATAAAATACAGAGGGGGTTGGGGTAAGTTGGGACCGAAGACGCTCGACAAAAGTCATAGTTGTTATTTCATCGACATTTTTCCTGCTTTGACGCACTGCAAAGGAGCTGGTATTGTCTTTACAATGATGTGTTTTTATTTAAAGTTGGAATGACTAAATAAATTTAGTCGCTGTTTAACATAACATTTAGTTGGCACAACTATTTATTTAGTTATTCCAGCCATAAATATATTATGTCCCTGTAAATTAACCTTAATTTTAGTTGATCCAACTATGTAATTATTTTGCGTGCAACATAAAATATTATTAAACTTTTTGAAAAATGGTCAAATTAGCTCCAAATTCATGTAGAATATTCTTTAGACAAAGCATGATCTAAGTCACTAACCCTTTTCTCCAAAAGGCGCGAACGTTTTCTTTGTTTCGCTTTTTCATGTGTAGATAGATTCAGAGCTTCTGGGTCTGACAATTGGACTGAAAGTAGATCCAGAATGGGGCTATAACATATAAGATTTTCATAAAAATCCGTAGGCAGCCTTTCTTTTTTTGTTATCAAAGAAAAACTATAAAAAAGGGAGAAAATTACATTTTTGACCGTAGTAAATTGTGCAACTGAGCCAACAGTCAACAGGTCTGAGAAACATATTATTTGAACTTCCTTACCCCCCCCTGTTTAGTTGCGCCATCGACGAATCGTACCCAACCTATTAAAAATTACAATTTTATCTATATTGTGTTTTTTATTGATATTTCTACAATCAATTTTATCACTTTCAGTTATGCCCTGACCGCGCTGTGCTGGCTTTTTTGTTACTCGACCGTCTGTCTCGGTAGAAGTCGGAAGCGAACAAAAATATAATTTAGCAAAAAACAAAACCATGATAATATATGAAACATTCAATTGGCTTAGTCCGAGATAACAATATGGCGTATATTAAATGTACAATGATTCGGGGTACGCTGTTTAAATTGTATTTTGCTCTAGCGTTATGATGTCTTTGAACTACATAATGTTATTATTCATTGTTCCAACAAAATCTAGTATATACAGTACAGTAATTAAAATAATATTACTATTATAACGAGCGCAATTAACAATCTAAACACAATTATTGTGAAATCAGCAACGCTGCGCAAACGATATCAGCTATATTATAATAATTAGTAATCGTATATACATAATATAAATGTTAATTATGATGTTATAATTAAAATGACCGGCTTTAAAATACGATAAACTCGAAACGAATACAGTACATAATATTAATTATGCGATTAATTTTAATTTGTCATCTTTAATTGTATGTTAGTCCGGAGAAGACCGATTATAGAATAACCATAATAACATATAGTATTAAGTGAGTATATTGCATTAATATATATATTAATTGGATTTATGTGTCCTTTTGTGAGACATAAATGCGCTAAATAATATACTCTCAATGAATTTCAAAAAACATATCTAATCTTAAACAATGAATGGATTCTTGTAAAAAATATACTTGCATATTATTCTTGCTCGCTCTGTCTTCTTTTGTCGGATTATTAGAGTTAATATAGGAATTTAGCTCACACGACTTTTCGACTTAAGCCCAACGACCAGTGTCTGTGCGTGTTATACCATAATCGTGACGACCCGTATTCATGAAATACCTATACAATAAACAGAGCTAGTCTCACAATTCTCGCTTATAATAGTGTTTAAAATATATTAATAGTTGGCTTTTCATAAGCGATTAACGATTAAATTGTTTGGACGCAACTGATACAACCCAAAGTTGTGTATTTGCATGTACTGCTAAGACCGCACACAAACCCTAAGCTTTTGCTCTGTTCGATATTGTATTATAGTTGCTGGCTACAAGTTTAATAATATGTCTTAACTGGTTAGCACGGCCGTCGAAGAGAAATGATAAGAATTGTAATTTGATTAATCGATAAGCGGTCGTGTAATTATTTTATCCCCGTTTCGAACATAACACACGTTGGATGTTAAAGACAAGGTTTTTTTTTTTGTTCAACGTTCAGTTTAAGAGGACGTCATATCCCTCTAATATTTATTTAAATCTTAGTTTAAAGGTTAAACTGTGACGTGTAATATTATTTGTTCAGTAACTAGAACTATTTGTTTGGGAGTTAATTAATTTTTCAGCGTTTCACATCATCCCAATTGACAGCGATTTAAAAATTGTTTGTCATGTAAACGTGTTCACAAAAAATAGAAAAAGATAGCCTCCAGGGTGGTTTTAGAGATAAAACACCTTAGGTGAAAAAAAGATAGAGCCATAGAGTACAAGGTTTTCGGAGGGAATCTCATAATATATGCATTGTCTACAATAATGCATCACAGGTGAATATTATGATGAATGCAAAAATAATTTTTCGAAGCTTTTTTGAATCATTGAACATTTTTTTTCTAATTATTAGTATTTTGAAAAAACCCATGCGAGGTTCGCTCAGAAATGTTATCCTCGATCTGAGACTCGTCGGGAGCTCGGGATAAACACATATTAGTAATTTTCCACGATATCTAATTGACATAGAGAATCGAGGGGTGCACAGAGGGACTCGAATTTGGATACATCATAATAATATATGTATATATATATATATATACTACACGGGATTTACAAATAGCACACGTCAATCGCACAGAAAATAACGTTACAAACAACAGTAATAGTGATATAATAAAAATAATGTTACTAATAATTCGGCGCGTTCCGCCAGCTCGTGTGAACCGACACTTGTGTGTCGTCGACCATTTGTCACACGGAATAACGTTATAAACCGCCACCCCCGCCCTGTGCAATGATAAAATATATATATATAATAACAATAAAACCGCAATAATAATAATATAATATTGTGTGTGTGTAATAATAACGGTAATGATGATAATAATAATAAAAATAACAACAATAATTCCCGGCGCGTTATCGGACGCGGTATAATAAACCGACATGTTATATTATTATATAAATGTTATAATATATAACATTTATACACTGGAAATGGTGAATTATAATCGTAATACGATGGTAATGCGACGTGCAAAAAAAGGGGACAGTCACGGGGTAGAATGGGGAGGGTGTGGTAGGGTAGATAGGTGGTAAGGGCGGTTGGCAACGATCGGTTCGAATGTAGTACATGTACATACAGCTGTAAGTATATATTATGGACCCGGTCCGCATGTTTTTTCGAGTCGAGTATGTGTTTTTTTTTCTGTTTCCCTTAAGCCCTCCGACCGCGGCCATCAAAAAAACCGTAATCCCTAATGAAGTCTTTGGCCGCCACCGAGTGTATTGTGTAAATTATTAACAACCCGACGTTTATATTACCCTGGATTACGGATTTTCACACCCCGTCCAAACAGAACACACGATACACCCAAGTGTTTTATCGTATTTAAAAAGAATAAAAAAAAAAAAACTGTATGTACACAACTCGAGTACAGTGCAAACATATTATAACAATTGTGTGTACCTACATACTTCTACATAGGTCCACCCGGTCGGGGGGTCGTTAGAAAACAATATTGTGTCCAATAAGAATAAAAATATAATAACAGAACATCGTCGCAGGACTTTTTAGCGCTTGCAGAAGTTATAGGAATTGTAAGAATTATAATAACATTGTAGTGTTTCACATTCAAGCACTCAAAATTTGGCTATAGTTTTACTGCATAATGACCCCCGGGACCCCCTTAGCTCTGGGGCCCCATCACAAAAATCAATAGAGTACAAATTAAGAGCAATTGTAACTTATGACAAGGTAAAAAAAAAATATTATTTTCCGTCTGTGAAGTTGAACGACTTATTGTATCTTACATGAATGATGGGGTCGATGTAAAATATAAATATTTTAATATTTCTTTTTAATCTTTGGCTATCAAAATTATTAATTTTCAATTGGATTAGTGTCGAAATGACTCCAAAAAATATCAGGTTGTTATCGGTTTTGGTCGTTAAAGGTAACCGCCCCGGCCCCCGTCTCGCTGTGACTTTTTAGCAACAAATGGGGAATTATTAGTTTGGAAAAAAAAGAGTCTCGTGCCAATTTTGTCTTAGCAATTCGGGCGAATTCGGTTAGATTTTCCTAACGACTTCCAAAAACGTCTGCTAATCTTATATCCTGTCTGCCATCGGTATGGTGTATAGACATCATCGATGTACAAACACACACACAACCCTGCCGGTCTTAAGTCGCTATCAGCACCGCCACCGCGGCGTGCCGGGTAGTTTGATAAAAGTTTATACCGTGGAAGAGGTAGATAAGGGGAGGGAGAAAGAGTGAGAAAGAGGCTAATTTTACAGTCGTGCACGGGCGCCGTCCAATTAAACGTAATAATTCGGATTATTAAAACGGATCGCGTGTCGAATTATGTTTGTAGCCATTTTCATGTAATATATATATTTATATAAAAACAATTTTATTTTCTCTTAAAAAAAAAAAGGTATAATAATAACGACAACGATGATGGTATATTATGAAAAAAACTGTAAACCGCCAAACCGATATACACATAGAAGACGACGGTGACTACGGGTTTGGGCTGAGACGACCGAGGAAAGGGGTGAAAATTAAACAGTACCTATAACCTGGTAATATATATATATATATATACATTTATGTATATAATTATATTCTTGTGCACATTGCACACACACACACATTTATTAAGCCACCGCTAACGAGGTAATCGCGTGCACTGCCGTTAGGATATATATGGGTTGTGTTGTTGTTGTTTTTTTTTTTTGACAAAAAAGACAGACACGGACGGTGTATAACGATAATCTGATTATTGGCCGCGAGAAATTAAAATTAGAAGAAAAAAAATAATAAAAACAAAGTTTTTACAGGCAATAAAAATATGTTCATTTAACCTAACCTAATCGAGAGGCCCCTCCCCCCCCCCAGTGGTTTCTTTCCACTCACTAGTACCTACAGAAGTTTGATCTATCTTGGTTTTGTGTATGTCTAATACACATTGGAAATTCTTAATTTAAAGTAAAAAAAAAGCCATCATTTTAATGTGGTTTTTCCACAGCATTAATTTCGAGTTCAACATGTTGGTGTTATGTTTCAAGCACATAATATAAAGGCTCTTAAAAGTATTTTTTGTTTCGAAAAAAAAACCATTTTTTTTTTTGATATTTTAGAAAATTAAGAAGCAACAGTAAAATTTTCACCTGCCTAAACCTGCCGACATAGCTGGCTAATCATTAAATGAATTTAAATAGCGCTGCAATAAAATAAAGAAAATATTTTCAACAAACACAAACTACACTAAGGAAGATAGACAAATGTACAAAATCATATCGTTAAACATACAAATTGTGTACGCCGATATCACACATGACTTGTCAAAAAAAGGTTCTCCTTGTCCTCTCTTTTTATTTTCATCTACTATAACGGTGTTCCTGATCACAGCTCGATTGAAAACATAAGGTTTTTGTATTTTGTCCCATCAGAAGGATATACACCTATTATATCGTTTGCTGGTCTAATTCTTCCCAAGTTGTACATACCGCTTAATCCGCTCGAAACGCTTGTGTCGAGGTATTAATCAAAAATAATACCTAATTAGATAGGTACTATATTATATTATCTATACTGTGTGATTATCGTGGTCGGCGCAGCAATAGAAAGAATAATATCGATTTATTTTTTCATTCCAAACCGCACCTAATTAATACCGTGTTTATTTCAATTATAATAATATGCACCCGTTTTAACGCGATGTGGCCATTAGGTTGGGGAAGGAGATTATTTTTTTAATATTTTTGTGTTAATTAAAAAACCCTCAGTTTAAAAAAAAAATAATGAAAAACGGCAATAGGAAGCAGGACGTTTTGTTAACGAAACCGTTTAAAACACAATAATATGGCGTTTCATCGGTTAGGTTTATCGTCGACCACCGCAATTTTTTTTATAATTATTATTTATTTTTTTACTAGTAAAATAACGAGAACATAATACCGTCGCAAGGAAGCTAAAATTCCGTACGACTTTAGTGGTGATGTTCATTGTATAAAACGACCTTATTTTAAGGATAAAAAAAATTATACAAATAACAAAAAGTCATAAATCAAAGTCATAAAACACTCGGTATCGTATAATTGCAACGGTTAACGTACATTTATATAAATATAATTAAAAACCAGTTTTATCAATTGTTTAATGTGTTGTCAATTATTTTTAATTTAATAACAACAAAAACTATAGCGTTCAATTTGTTCATGTGTAATATAATAATTAAGTAATTTATTTGTAAAAGATGCAAAGTGAAAAAAAAAATCAAATTCCTTGTATCATAAATTGCACTGAATAATTAATAACCTAAACTATTATAATATTATCTCTCAAACGTATAGTAGGTATACAAGACGTGTACAACATTAAATGAAAATCAATAAAACATTTTTAAATACAATTTTTCTTGATAAACATGTAAAAATAAAAAAATAGTTCTAAGACTTACTGTGAAATATTTGATTTTATTATATTTTATAGGAATAAATAATAGTATTTATTTTATTCAACCTTAAAAGTTCAATTGACTTATTTAAATGCGTTATAAGAACAAGGAACAAGGAAGGAGTTATATTTGTATACCTAAGTGCTAAAGTAAAAAAAAAAAATATGTTATTGGTAATAACATAATATGCTAGAGCTATTGCTGTTTTTTTAGGATTGTTATACGTGGTATTTTTTTATGTGTTTAGAAGGGTAATATAAATCTTTGAAAAAAATTGCCTTTAATGGGTGTGTACTATTTTGAACTGACTCGACTTATCCCTATATATCTAACCCTCGGTTCATATTGTAATCAATTTTGTAAATTCAAAATTACCTTTTACGTTTTGTTTTTTAATTTTAATATTATTACTTTTGTCTACAGTCACCGCCAGATCGGGCAAAACCGAGAAATGGGTAGGATTAGTCGTTGCCAGATAACTTCTTGGCAGCTCACGTTTAAAAAATAATATATATAATTTACCATAATATTATATTGTATCGAAGTCGGCTTGGATATCGAAATGTTAATAATTTTTCTGTAATGCCGTCAGGCGACGTTAAGTCGAATCACTTACTGCGAGCATTAATACAATATATTATGTATATAATATAATATATATTGTATATGTGATTAGTGCCGACAGTCAGAAGCCGCTTCCACATTTACGCCCAGGCTATCGATTAACTTGTCAAAAAAACCGTCGAGAAGTTAACACACACACACACACACACGGTAGTAGGAAATTAAATGAATAAAAAAATATATATGTATAAAATAAAACACATTAAACGTTCGTGTATAGATATTATATTTTATATATGTGTATTGTGTGTGTATTGAAAAAAACTACATAGTCATTGGTCCATTTACACGAATCACTTATAAAATTATAATAATATATATGGTGGTAGGTACAAATTATATACATAAATAAGTATATTTATACAGTATATTATAATATAATATGTATAAACTTATCGAACCCGTTGCAGCGGCGGGTCGATAAAATAACATACATTATAATATTAATATAATAATAATACTAAAAAAAACTTGGTCGCACTCGATGGTGATTATTATTAATTCATTTCACGACCGCAAAGCGTGCAAGTGGCTACCGTCTGCACGGGTTTTGTGTTACCGGTAAATTATATTTTTTTTATTAATAAAATCTATATTAAAAAATAATATATACATAATAACCGTTTGGTCGGGAGCCCGGGTTTTTGTACAATAATGTTATGTTAATATAATATAGTGTTATTATAGTTATATTGTATATATTTTGAGATTCGTCAGAAGCCGGACAGACAGAGATAACCATCTCTTAATGCGATCCGGACCGGATTAAAAGGTTTTTTCCTTGGCATGGCAATTCGGACGTGTCGTGGGTGTGCGCTTAAGCCGTTTCGTAAGATAATATATAAAAAAATGTTGTACTTAAATTCGGTAAAAAAAAAAAAATAATAATAAACGAAGAATGTTTTCTATTAACCGTTTACACATTGCGGACGTTCGATATAACCTTAATGTTAATTATTATTATAATATTACACCTAAATATAGTAGGTATAGTGTCGATAAGTGACGGGTAGCCGGGCCGGGTTTTTTTTCTTTTTACCATTAACGTTAAAATATTTTAATAATATGTAGTGTAATAGTATTTAACCCGCATGGAGCTCGAGCAACGACGAATTACATTCATGTTTCTTGTCTACTTCTTACACACAGTAGCACGCATTAAATAAAAAAATCGAGTAAACATTTCTTTTTATTAACACACATATTATTATTGTAATATATTCAAACAAAACGGGTGTAACATTATACCGTGGCAAGAGGAGGGTCATTTGTATTCACTATACCGAGTGATCCACTTGGAATTTAACCAGGCGAAGGTGGAAAAAAAACTGTTTAGAATTTCACACTTTCCATACAAATACCTATGTTGCAGTTAAGCGAGTAAACAGATTTATATTTTTCGGTCCAAAAAAATAATAATATCATGTGACGGCTAACTGTTATAACGGTATTGTGTCGAATATTATAATTTCTAATAAATAATTTGAGAAATGTCTTAATTTAGGTATTTGTTTAAATCTCATCCAAGACGATGCGAGAGGTTGATCCGAAAATAGGCGTTGTTAGTTTGGGAGTTGATGGAGTTTAGAGTGGTCAGCAAGATGTTTATGAAATCATTAGATCACAGTGACCGATTGTACTTGTGTATAGGACGGAACAAAGCGAGAAATTTATGTAGTATTAAAAAAAACCTAATAAGGATTTGCAAATGTCCAAACTGAGCAAGATTTATGTCAGTTTAGTTGTCATCTTATTATATTTATTGTGTTGTTTCCCTGGGAAAAAAAATACAAACAAATTTTGTGACACTAGCTTTACCGAATAAATAGTAATTTTGACAAAAGATTGAGTTAAGTAACTTTAAAATTAAGTTAATCGTCACAAGTACCTACCTTTAAACTATTTGGTTGACGGTAATACTTTGTTGTAGGTACATAAATTCCCTTTTTCTGTGTTGTAATCTAATTTTGAAACATTTCAAATATTTTGTTGCTTTTTTAAAGTATTAGTCTCTTAATCTTTACTAAGTCGCATAGCAAACAAAATGTCAATAAATGTATAGAATTAAAAACTTATGTTGCCATTTGAAAAATATAAGTCCATACTTCTTTTACGTGCAAGGGATTGAAGGTAAAAATGTCCAATGTATTGAAAACCATAGGAAAATGGTGTATGAGTGTCTTACGTCAAATGGATCACCTGTATTGTGTTGGTTAGATAAGTTAATTAATTGTTGTTGTTATTCCATTTTTTAGGCGAAAACAGTTGTAACTCGAGCGACGCCGAACGGTCGAGGCCACCTCAGCGCGGGCCGCCGGAACAGCAAATGCGGGACGACGGACAGCAAAAACGACGGGCCAGCGACATGATGGACGACGGCAGCGGCGGCGGATGCGACAGCAGTGACGGCGAGCCGGACGACGAGCACATGTCCGGTGGCCGCGCGAGCGCCTCGCCGGCGGCCGCGGCGGGCGGCATGTCACCGCCGGACAAGAAGAAACACCGCCGGAACCGGACCACTTTCACCACTTATCAGCTGCACGAGTTGGAGAGGGCGTTCGAAAAGTCGCACTACCCGGACGTGTACAGCCGCGAAGAGCTAGCCATGAAGGTCAACTTACCGGAAGTCAGGGTCCAGGTAAGCGTCGCTATATTATCTTGTGCCACACGTCTTGCGCATAGTTTTTGTTGCTAGGAAATAACAGGAATAAAAGTAAAATTCGTTAGATTTTTTAGCTAAAGCGGGATATCTAGAAACATGATGTTGAATGTTTTTTGGGTATGTTAAATAATTTAAGTGACTGAGTACATTAATTGAGTAAACAGTCTAATAAGCGAGTAAATGAATTAATTAACAGTAAATAAATTGAGTAAACGAGCAAATAAATCTAGAAAAAACTAGTAAAAAAAAAGTGAGTAAACGAGAAAATAAATCCAGTTAACCAGTAAAATAAAGTGTGCGATAACTAATTAACTGAATATTCTGTATTAAGTGTCGGTAGACGATGGAATAAATTGTACACCACGAGTGCGCAGATGCAGTAATAGGTATATTATAATAATAATAATAATATGATACTTGAAACGTTAAGTAACCTTAAGATATCGCGTTACCCACTTTTAAACACTCCACGCCAAAGTATAATTGAGTAATTAAAATCGAACTGGCTCTAGTTGTAAATTACAATAGCATAATGAAGTGTATTTTGGTTTTCCTCGATCCAGATGTATAATATATGTGGTTAAAAAAATTACAATAACGTTGAACACAACCGATATTATACACATTATATTATAATTGTACAGTTGAAACCACACAAACGTAGAACACTGCCAAAGCAAAATCAAACATGTCAATAATAACAATTAATATACATTTTTTTCTCGTTGAGTATAAATCAATACGCACCGAGCAAGTTACACATACAATTTCGAATTGTATCTATTTAACTATTTACCGCTTGGATAATGTGATTTAGAGTGGTTTTTGAACTCCCAAAATCAATATAACATAATATTTAGTTAGCAACCGCTAAGTTAATAGTTAACAGAGTCTTATGTGTGTGTGTGTGGGTGTGCCATAGGGAAACAGCTCTTGGATGAAAATGTTAGCGACAACCCAATTGCCAGCGGGGGCGGTATTAGATAATTGGTAGGAAATGGATCTCAAGACGAACTCGGTTTAAATCGAGTTTATGTAGATTATACGGTCGAATTAAATGCGTTAAACTGTTATGATTAAACACAATTAGACGGTAATCCGGTGAACCTATAAATGCTACACACACACACATATACCTAAGTGAATTATTCACTCACGTGTGTGTATATGTATCGTTCTACTCCGTTTAAGAACGTTCCCGGTTATATTAAGTGTTGCAACTTGCCGCCCAAGTGGAGTCTGTATTTTCGATTCAATCGCATAATTTACAAAATATTATAATACACATTCTAACGTGCCTACATACTTCAATCAAAGGCCCTTTCACTTAGATCTGCGTTTACGAACAGTGTGTTTGATTACAGTATTATGTCAACGTTAATTATTTTAGAGAATAAATGAACGTTAAAAATCGGCCGTTAAATATTATTATCGATTAAGTTCAAAGTCGTTAAAACCAAATAGCGTTATTAAATATTATAATAACGCGATTTTTATTTATTTAATGAGTTTACTTTTGATAGACATTTTATTAGCGGTTCGTGACCAAACAGAAACGTTTAAGTTTTAGTTTGAAAAAATTACTACACTCGAAATGAGTCTTAGAAAAAAACATGAACAATTATTTCACTTTAAAATATATTTCAAATAAAGTTGTCATTATTTCTAATTAGTCGCTTTTGTTTCAGATAATTTTTAATTATAATTGATATTTTTCAGTGTATGATTATAATAATATAACTATTAATTACAATCAACATTATTAGTGGTAAAAATAACATAGGAGACAATTCTTTCGAAATAAAAAAAACAGATAATCAATTGAAACAAACACCCATTTTTTAATTATTATTTACACATAAATATTTGACTACAAGACGGTGTGGTTCCAAAATGTTGGAGCTATCATCAGTCATCATTAGGTATATCATTTCAATATATTTCGTCCATCTCTGTCGTGTATTTATATAGATTATGCAACTATATAACAGGAGCTGTTTCTAATGAGGTGTCGTTTCCGTGCTAGTGTGGGTGCTCTGCGGGCATTGCCGTGGTATTATTTATTTTGTTCTTCCGCAAAAGTAAAAGCGAATTGCCCGTCTATTAGCCGATATCTTTGTAATGTATAAGACGAGGGGCAGTGTGGGGCAAATTGCCGTTAATCGCATCACTTCGCGGAACGGTTAAAAGCGTTTTGCCGAGTATTATGTCAGTAGTATGTATGTGTGCGTTCTGGGGATACACCGGTCCGACGGTTCGGAGGTAGGAAAAAAAACAATCGCGTTTTCCACACCACCACGGTCGTTTAAATCCATTTATATGTGTGTTGTTTATATATATATATATATAGATGGATACGTTTTTCTCGGTTTGTCTCTGAGAACGCGGATATTATCCATATTATACTTACCCCCGACCCGGCGGTGCCGGGCACACTTGACTCGTTTCCCACGAAATGTTTTTGGGCGAGAACACTATTTGTTACACGCCATCATCCGGTTGACGGGAGCCGCAGCAAAGTGTAAGACGCGGAAGTATATTGCCTATGCACATTATAATACACAGTAGCTTTCAGCCGACCGCGTCCGATGATGGTTCGCCGATTATTATTATTATATTTTTTCCTCCGTTAGGTACTTACGCGACTAAAAGGTTTTCTTTTCTTCTATAAAATATGTCATTAAGTATCGCCGTATTATGCCGTTGCGTTTTATTATACAATAATAAAATTATATGCCCAATACGATTTTATAATATGAATTTGTTCGTCTTAAAAGCCTCGCGAAATTCCGTCTAGACTTGTTAGACGGATAGTCCAATTTTTATTTAAAACGTTTTATAACACGTTAATCGACAGCCTCTTTTTTAATTTTACGGAAATTCGATATAACGAGAAATTAGTTTTATTTGAATATTATAAAAAAAAAAACACACTTTAATTAACACCATACTATACTGTTGATGAACGTTTACAATTGAGCAAACTGGCTTCGTTATCTTATTACAAAAGCGGAAAAGCCATCTTGAAAATTTGAAACCAAACATGTTATCAACATATTTAGTCAACTTTTTTTTTTTGGTAGTTGAGCTTTCGTTTAAATTATAAGCGTTTTTAATTTCTGACACGGTTATCATGATGAATGTTTATTTTGAAAACAATTAATCGATATTTCAAGCATTCAAGACTCAATGAAAATAGCCAAAACCAGTGTTTGTTACAGTTAAGAGAAGTTAAATTTAGAAAACTTCACTTTTCAGACAAAATCCTATAAAGTCATAAATTCTTGCCAAAATCGTTTTATTTCATTTCTAATATTTTCAATTTGTCTTAAAAATAAAATAGTATATTATAAGGAGTTGTCAATATTGTCTATGCCTAGTATATTGTGCACAATCGGGATTTAGTCAAACCTAAAACAACAATACAAAAATTCTTGTACGCGTATTTTTGACAACTTTTTGTAGTAACTAGTATTAAACGTTTTTTTTTTACACATCGACTATATTATAATTATTTTAGTCTTTTATCATAGCCAATAAAGAGAAAATTGCGCAGTCGTTAACCGTCGTGTGAACAAATAACGATATTTGTTTGTTATTTCACTGAATTTATAATGACAAAATATAATATATTAAATTATTTTATTTAACCAGATCCTAGGCAGACTCTAGTTAGAGAAGTTCGGTGTAGATTATTTTTGGTGAATCTTGATACTTGGAACTTGGACTGTAATTATTAGTACAGTAATTAGGACTTTTAATTTTTGATATGACATCACTTAAAAACGTTGTCCTCTTTTGATTTCACATTTGCTGACAACCCCGGGTGGTTTTGTACGGTTTTAATAACGTAACGACTTTATATTTTATTATTATTTAATTTTCCGGTCCAATATCCTCGACCCGGAAATCGTCGACAAACTAATTAAATATTAGGTGTACATACAACAGGTTGCTGATGATTATTATACACCTATATAGAGCATGTGTCCAATTCGCCAAAAAAACCTGCACCGTCAACTATTCCAATATTATTATGTAGATACATTCGATTTAGAGTTAAATTCATCACTAGTTTTAGACAAAGAAACTGAAAAACTTATATAAGATAACTGATAATTCGTAAAAAAAAACTATCTATGTATAGGTACAAGATATTAGATTGTTCATCACAAATTTATCAAGTTAACAAAGTATAATTTTATTAAGATAAAAGAAAGATAAATTATATTTTTTACTGGATACACTTTAAATATGGTTTATAAAAAGTATGTTTTCTAAATACAACTTAAATAACCTAAATTAAAGTAATAACTAATATAAATAGTAGAGCACCCTGTAAGAACAATTCCATAATAAAAGAAGGAACTTTCCTTGCAATATAATCCTTTAAAGTAACTTTTGCGACTTATAAACCGTTATACAAAAGTCCATCAAAATTATAAATGGTGCCTATCCAACTAAAGTTTGTCTAAGATCGGGTTTTAATAGAATTATTTAATATTTTTATTAAAAAAAAAATGCAGTCAAACAATATAATCATAAACGTTATTTGTTTACACAACGATCAGCGACTGTACGGTGTTGCCTTTGTTGCTTATGATAAAAGATTAACAAAAGCTACAATAACTTAATCTAATATAATATCATTATAGCTAAAACTTTAAAATAAGAATTTTTTAGTTGTTTGTTTAGGTTTGATCAACACACCAATCGTGTACAATATACTATGCATAAACAATATTGGCATCCCTTATAAAAAAAAAACCATTTAATTTTTAACACAAATTGAAAAAATTAAAAATTATCTCTTAAACATAATCGGTTATGCGGGCCACCGTTCGGACGCAGTACTCTATAATTACTGTACCGGCAATAATTTCTCCTTTTTTCCCTGTAATCTAGATATAAAATTGTCTTTGTCCGTGTAGTTGAAGTAATTATTATTATGGCCGGTCGTGACGTACCGCCGGTTGAACGTTTGCAGACCGCGAGAACGCCTTAAGAGTGCGTATATATACCGTGAACGAGTATAGCCAAGGAGAAGGGAGACGATGAAAATGGCGACCCCGGGACCCCCGACGGGCAGCCATTGCTCCCATACATACACCACCGTTTCGTCCTCGTTTTGCCCACCCCTCCGCAGCATCCCCTATATTTATTTATTTATACACATATATAATGTACATTGTATACACCGCCCCTCCGGCACACCACTGCCGCGTACGGTCTGCGACCCCGCCTCGGGGGCTTTGCGAAATTTAATGAATTTAACACTCGATTTAGCCGTCGTTAATCTGAGTTTTAATTAAGCCCGGTTCTCTATAGTAATGTAGGCGGAACTGACGGTCCTTTTGCGACCGACCGATGGTCGATAATTAAGTTTGCCTCCTACAAATACATCTCTCTGTCAGTCCATTTTCCCTGTCAATGTACCCTTATACGTACATAAATTGAACGCTTTATGCGACCGGAACCGAACAACGTTCAGCCAATCGGCCAACAGGTCTACACAAAACCGTCGTTAATTGTCTGGAAACGGTCTAATCCGATCAGGAAAAAAAAATACCTAGTTGATCTCCGTATCCTTTCATTCGAATATTATCATAACTATACTGCAACTTTGAAAAAAAAAAACCAGCACAGCGTGGACGTAGCGCATAATGGATTAGGAAAGATCACAAGTTTTCAGTAATCAGTCGATTAGGATTATAGACAAATCCAGAATACGGTGCACTTTGCCATTTACAGCTAACTCAAACCCTCCTCAACCTAGTGTGACCATATTCTAGTAACTAGGAAATTACTGTATAAAACAGTAATAATTTTACTATGATATTATGTTATCATAATATTAAATGCTAACGTATCGGTGATAACAATCTATAAACTCAGTAATGTTCAGAGCTTTGGTTTGTTTGCATTTTCAGTGATTACGTTGATTTATTAGAGAATGCAACTATCTGGTTTCTGTATCCAGTCTGTGCTATAATGTAATTTTCAGACCTTAAAACCTAAAACTACATTTAAAAAAAGGGAATTATATATTTTAGTTGTGTATTTCGGTTGAAAGGGGTCGTTACTAAAACGGTATTGATATAATATTTTATTAGTATGTGCTTGGCGAAAAATCCGACCGTTGTAAATTGGCCGCGTGGAAATATTTGATTAGATTTCCCGGCGACAAGCGACGATTGCTATGACAAGAACCGAGATGAAGGGGGTGGGGTGGGGTGGGAGGGAGGAAAATAACAATAACAGTTTATATACCCGTGTACTTAAACATATATGTATATATATATATATGTGCGGTGCGTTGAATGGCAATCGTTATATACGGACGTTAAACTTGTATAAGATGGAACCTACCTGGCGGAGGGGAGGCGAGTCGAACGTCAGGGTTGGATATATCCTGGGGGAGGATCCGAATTGAATTTCCCGGGACATGAATGGCAGATTAACAAGCAATTTGCGTTTTTGGCTGTGGAAAGGAAAAGCCAAAAAATAACCTCCGGCACATACACACAGAGACGCCCAGGGGATTCGATAAAACGAGAAGACCCCTCCCCTCTCCTATACAACTTGCGTTCACCCTCTATTAATTATTTGTCTGTGTGTTTGTATACTGTGTATACATATACAACCCACATGCGAATTTTGGCTTTTCTCTGTAGTCGTCCCGTCGAGCGTTACACGGTAGACGAACAAAATTATTCTAATGAAATTTCGTCTGTGATTACAATTATGCAATAACAATTATCAACACACAGTAATACTATATTATACAAGATATTGGGAAAAGTGTTTATATCCAGAGCTGGATACACAAGAAAAAGCTGTATTATCAGTGGAAGAACGGCGTGTACAAATCATGATTTGCGGTTGATTGGATTAAATATTTTTCAATAGTATTCAAATAGCACAGCAATTAGTATCTAATAGTATGTTAAAATAAAATGTGATGGACAATTTTGAAAGGACCACGTGAAGTCCAAGTGATCTACAGAGTGATCGATTTACTCGTTAATATGGTACTTTAAAAACAATAAATAATTGTAATTTTGTAGTTTTACTTTTTGAAAAAAAATGTTGTTTATAAAGTTTTTTTACAATATTATAAAATTACTATTGAAATATGTTTATTTTAAGATAAAATGGCCGTCTTATGTTAAATTGATCACACTGTACAAATGTATAACTCGGGTCTTTTTTTTCCTATTTAACTTTTCGTTCGAGCTGTACTATTAAATTAAATAGATTGAAACTGCGTATGACATGCCTTATATAGCGTAATACAATTTCAAAAGTATATAACTTTATATTTTCTCTCTGTCGCAGCGTTGGCGGGGCTAATATAATTTATTTTTCGTTATAAATCGACATGAATAATAAACAAAACGTAGAAAAAAACGCTTATAAAAATACCTAATAAAAGTTTACATCAACGCTATATATATTTGACTTAATAAATTAATAAGGGTAACGCTGTTACGCACAAAATGAATCCAATTACAAGTTAAATTAATAACTGTAATTAATTAATCATCACTGAAACAAAATGTATACTCTTTAATGGAAATTAACAATGCTTATTTAGCAAAACGTTAATTACCATTTTATTAATTATCGTGAAATAAAAAACGAAAAATACAGCCGTGTGACGCTGTTAATTCCGTTTTTTAATAATTTTTTTATTACGATGTTTTTTCCTCCTTCCAAATAAACAATATAATAATATTATAGTGTGTAATGTGTATGATATAAAATATAATATATGACCACGGATTTAATTAAAAACCGTATAGTGCACTCTAAAAAAAAATTCGGAAAATTTACCTAAATGAACTTTAATCATTTCAGGTCAGCGTGACCAAACAATTGAATAAAAAAAGCGTAAATTTTCATAATAATATTATAGATTAGACAAAAAAAATAATTATCACCGATAATATATTCGGTTACCGTTTAAACGTTATGGTTGATAATAAGTTTGTACAATAATATTGTAAAATATAAGCACAATAATTTATGCGGCTACAAATGCCCTTTTTTGACGGCAATCAAAGCTCTGTTAAATAACGTTAACGAATGAACCATTTGCGACGATAATGATATTGTCAAGACTAAGTATACAGTATTATGATAATATCATAATATTGCGTTACGCTGAGTAAATAAAATGCAAAAAGAAACCCCGGTCAAATTGTTGTTATTAAATAAAAGAACCGAGATTTTTTGATATTTGTTTGTCTATCCGTCGTCCGTCCTTATCCAAATAAACGCAATAGAATTCGATATCGTCGCCGGGATCCGTTTTCTAAACCTTATCCTACTGTATGTATACATATTATTTGTATTTTGTTTTTAATAAATAAATTCTGTATAATTCCCAACGACATTATTGTCAAACGACGCGACGTCGGTCGGCGATCGCCCCCGGGGCCGCCGTGTTCGTCAGCAAACGTACAAGTCCGGCCAGGATTTGACATTATTATTAAGTACTACTACATACAACGGCTACAATATGTATATATATATATATGTACATAATTGTACACATGTATTGCACCCGAATGAAGGCAATAATAACGTATTAATATATATATATACAGATGTATTATTTTGTCACCGTTCTCGTCGTGCGACCATAATAATAATAATATACCGCGCCGACTCCCCCGGTATAATATGTGTTTGCACGCGGCACGTGGCTCTCCGGCGGTGGCGCTCTTATTGCAGTTATTAAGTTGACATAAACAAACAAGAAACAAACTAATTCCCATTATATTATACAGGACCCGAGCCGCCCCGGGCCCAAATGGGGGGGGGGGTTCGTGCCGATGGCCAATGATCTGCATGTGAACGTCAAACGCGTCACCACCACAGCCAAGCCGAGTACACATACACAATGTCACCGATTTCCCCAAAGGAAATTAATTTATTTTTGATTTTTCGCATCCAACCTCCCCTCCCCCTCCCCAACCGGCACGACCACGTCGTTATACGCCAGTTCGTTACACTCACATCACACGATAATAGTATATAATGTGTCGCTGTATATAAACCAATACGACTCAACATAGTATGAAATGTCAAATGATAAACGATAAAACTGAAAAGCCAGTGTACAGTTTAATAGTGTTGCATCACATTCAAACGAACGCTTCGATGTGAATATTCTGTGGACGGTAAAAAGTAAAAACTATCATCATAATAAAAACAGTACAACTTTTCAGCTCTGCATCGAAGCTAATATTATAGTGTTTGGCCGAGCTGGGTAAATGGATATGAAAGTTAAATATTTGATATGTTAAAACAGCAAACTAACATCGTCGTAGTTTAATCAGTATCTTGATTACATTACTTTATTTTGAACTAGCTGATAATTCTTACTATCTATTTTCGTATTAAAATATCTAACTATATAATTTAATTAATTAATTATGTCTCAAATATTGTGAGGTTCTACTTATATAAAATAAAGCCTTGAGATGGTAATAAATACAATAATTAGTCGTATCGATGATTAAAATACTACAAATGTAATCATATTTACTGATTACTTAGGAAAAAACAATTACTACGGTATTACTTAATACCGTTTACGTAATTATGTAATGCAATCAAGTAATTTCCAGTTTAAAATGTAAAACGGTGGCGGTTTTGGATATGTTAAATAGTTAAGAGAGTTTAAGAAACATAACAGATATAGATACTTTCTATTTATTTATTTTGTTTTTAACTGTTAATCCGTTCCACTTGGGTTTCCAAACCCAAGTGTAATTGCCAGAACTATTACTGTTCAGTTTCTTACTTAACCTTTTGGTTGTTGGATCTGTTGTATAGCAGAAACCCCTCTCCCAAACTAATTATTTGTAAATAAACTTTTGAAACTTAAACGGTAACACATACATTTCATTAACTTTTTAAATTGAGAATAATGTACTATATATTTTAACTGGTCGATAACCAGTTTTAGATAATTATATTTGAAGTTATTGAAGTTTCAAGTTTAGGGCAGGAGGAATGGTGGAGTGTAGTATTATTTTTATCTGTGCGCAATCCACCCGCACTTCCCCTCCCGTCTTAACTTTTAAACTTTTGTAATTTTAAAAATAAACGTTTAAAAATGGGCTTAGCGATAATATTATCATTTAAATTATACACTTTGAACCCGTTACATCCAATCGAAATACAAGTAGAAATTATTTTTGTACCATGCCCACTCGCGAATTCAATTGGACTAATAAATATATATATATATGCATTATAATATATAGCGTAGGTCGGTTGTAAAACTCACCGACAAACACAATATAAATACAAAACACTCAACTCGTTCGCCGGCACTCGATTAGGTTTTTAATTAAATGTCGAACGCGCGGTCGTCGCTTATTTGTGTGCTCTCTCGCCGTTTGTTTCCATTCCATCGGTTATATACAATATATATATATATATATATATATATATATATATATATATATATATATAATGCGACCTGTGGCAGTGTTGTAAAGGTGGTGGGTGGCCTGTATAGGTATGTATACAGCAGAAACGGGTTGAGTGCCGACCGATATAGCGTATACTTACTTGCAAACGCCGACTCGTTTTGAAACCACCCCAAAATTAACTGGCTGTCAACGCGAGCGCGGCCAAATCGTTTATTATTTGTCGAAAATCGAAAAAGGGTTTAAACACCGTTTGGCGCAGCTTGCTTTTCTCTCACGGCCGGCCAAATTGGTTTGCCCGGAAACTCGATTAAGCCCCGGCGGACTCGACCTAACCCGTCGGTCAAAATATAATAATTGTCGGCAAACGTCGTGCCGGCCGAGTTCCGGCAGTTTCTATTAAAAGTACCTATATAAGAAACGACAACCGTCGCCGTTCCCAGTATAATATTCTGCACTTGGAAACCAACGGTAAAAGTTACAGCTGGTCCAAAAGTTCACTGCCTTCGTAAAAACACGTGGAGCCGCCGGTTTTTGCTCTAGTACGGATAGTGTATTACAATAAAAATAAACAATGCAAAATGCAGTATCTCCCCATAAAGATCATGACGTTCTGTCAGTTATTGGTGTTTAATTTTGTATTCACATTTCACTGTTAGTGCTAGTACCTACTTATTGATGACAATAGAACGACTTACACATAATGTTTTTAGTTAGTATCTCAATAAATGGTACATGTGTACATGTGTACAACATACCGCAAGGCATTTTTAGCTAAGATTGCTAGGTTGGCTATTTAGGAAACCAGTTACTTAAGAAAATATGCAGTATCTCCTTTTTACATACTACTTTTTTCTCTAGGACATGTTTTATACTGTGTTTTTCCCCATTATTGGACATAATATGCTGCTATTGGTTTTACAATGATACGTTTTTTTGTTCTTTGCTAATCCGTGGATATTAAACGGGATTCTGGTCGTTTCTTATTGCGCTGGTTGTTTTTTTGTCTTAATTGTGTTTGTGCATAAAGTTTACCAAACAAAAGTTTTAGACTCCGGACAAAAAATATTGTGGAGTTATAACATTCCACGTTGGCCGTTGCTCGAGCAGCATTGTTGTTATATTTTTCGCACAGTGCTAATACAATCATAATAAAATATGTATACAATAATAATAATCGCAGTAGAGCGCTGTTAAAAGGACAAAACGGATTTCTTTTGTAAATCTTTATTAATATATACATTTTTTTTTTTGTGCCGAGTTAAGTGTACGCCCCCGGGATGACAATATTTTGCGGCTTGTACGAATCGCGTTAAGATTGACTTTTGCCGGGAGAGGGCGAGACGATATCTTATTTTTTTCCCCATTAAACAAAATCGAAACGACACATAAATCGAATTTTTAAGAAACGCATTAAACGGCCGTGGTCGACGGCGGCCGTCACCTCAGACCTCGTTTATCGTCCCGGTAGTCTTTATTGCGACCGACAGAATTTTTATAAAGCGAATAGGATTTTTATTATTATTTTTTTTTTTATGTATACCTACTTTCCCCTCGTCTACACGCTCCGGCGGTTGCCAATTTCCATCGTCTATTCTATGAAATAAATTGGCTAAAAAAAAAAAAAAAAGATTTTCGATACAATGAGAAGTGAAAGAAATTCTCGCTTAATAACCAACACGAGCTACGCTGCTACCCCAGGTACCACCATAGTATACTGTACAAAAATAATACTCAACAATATCAGTGTTTCGATACTATTATCTATATAAACGCAATGCAGGTGTTCGATATAAGTGCTTAAAAAAAAATTGCATTGAGGGACTATGCCAATTTCGGTTGCTGATTTTGTAGCGAAGGATAGAGGAGTTTTAACGGGGTCTAATGCTACCCATAAGCCTCCTTACTTGGCAAGAGGCTGTTGCTATAATTTTTCAAAGAGCACTATTAACGCAGTAATTTATTTTAATTGACAATAAAATGCATAATACGGAGTGATTACTAGAGACTACCACAACTTTCAATGAAACTTTTGACTTGTGATATTCTTTTGTAACCACCCTATATTTTAATCTTTTAACTGTTTTTTTATTATTATCAACACAATCATAAAGTTGCTTCTTGTGTTGTTGCTAAAATTAACCTAAGTCGTCTGACTTATATTTAAATTATTTTTTTTATCAATAATTTCTCAGTAGAATCGCGGCGAGAAAAACAAGATTGGAAAACAACTGAAAAATAAACTCTAATCAGTAGATTAATATAAACACGACTTAAATCAAGTTAAATAGATACCAGCCAATGTCTGCCGAAACCTTTAATGAACGTTTATGGTACTACTATGTAGACGTGTAGGTATAGGTATTTGTTATCCATTCAATCCTTTCAATTACCATCATCACAATCATTATCGATCATTGTCAAAATTATTTTTTTACACATTTACTGTGTCGAACTCGCATTGGTGTTAACATGGGCGTGTATGGGTAACGCGATACGGTTGGTATTGTCGACCGGGTAATCCGAACCGATGCATCGGCACGTATAATAGCTAACTAGTACTATAAATGTATACTTGACGTACAAAGAAACGAATAATACTACTTGAACAAGAGCTATATATTGCACAGGGCCTTATTGTATTGACAAAAGTATCGACCGGCAAGCGATACGACGGTCAGAGGTGCATACATATTATATGGACGGGTGCCGGTTTCGCATGACCAGATTAAGATTATGATTTGCCCGATCTTGGATTTCTGTGGATCATCCAGTGAATTTTTTTTTTTACACAAGACTCGCCGACTCTTGAACCCTCGTGAAATGTATATTGTATATATATTTTTTTCCATACAACGTGTATCTATACATATTTTTTACTTTAACAGCAGAATACAAGAATGCCGCGAGTAATGTATTAAAAAAAAAAAATAATAATAATAATAAAAAAATTTGGTCTTCCTATACCTCGTCTCCCGGATAACCCGCGCGGTACTCCAGACCGACAGGCTGTTATTATGTTGTACACACATTGTTGTATAATGTGTAATATGTATGTACATATATATTTATATACTGCGAGAGTTCGTTAAAAAAAAAGTACTCTACCCTAATCGACAACACGACCCTTTTAACGTGACATTATATTATGTTATTATAACGAAATCAGATAACGAAACGGATAGAAGTACACATAATCAGATGTGCCCCTCGCTGAGACCTACCCTTTTAGTTGTGCGACCAAAGAACATTTATATATATATACGACCGTTTTGTCGGACCATTGTTTTTTTTCCCCTTATTCTTTATTGAATTTAAACGAGGTGTTAAAAATAAAATACTAATAGATTAACGCTAATAGATTTAGTCAAATCTTAATCATCGAAAACTAATAAAAAAAAACTGATGCATATATATTAAAATACCATAATACATTATATTTACTAAAAAAATCAGCTTGCCAAAATATGTTTTATTTGTGATATCGAAAAATGCTGTAAATACAAATTTAAGAATCAAAATAAGAAAAATATACAATTAAACCTTATTAAAACATTTTTTAAGCATACTGATTCGAAAGTCAGAGTCTAATTGTAAGTGATTTCTATCTAATTTATAAGAGTTTTAACGAAGCTTGACACGGGTCACGGACAACTTTTAGAGAATCTTTTCCTTTTTCACATTTAGTAGATCAGTCGTAGACATTTTTGATGTTCCTTTAAGAATATATAATAATATATAAAATATGATTTATTTAACGTCGTTCAAAACAAACATCAACTCAATGTAAATTAACTGGTCGAATTCCGAAATCAATGACAGAATAATACAAATGTTTAAAACTCAAAACTGTGAAAATACAACATGAGACTTAAAGCATTTAAATTCTATCCCAATAGAGTATAGACATCACGCAAACGTTATAGAAACCCTGAACCCACATATTATTCCTAGGCGATTTTCCATTGTCAATACATCAGTTGATCCTACACTGTTATTATGTACAGTACAACAACACCGTCTGGCTATTTTTATTATTAAATCACATTAAATTGAATGTTCATCCGTATTACCAAATTATTTACTTGCTAAACGAGTGATCGCAGTAATTGATAGGAAATCTGTTTGAGTACTTTTTTTTTTTTCATAAGCAAAGGCTCTTCGCAAAATATGATTCCCGATTGTATTTTTTTTTTACCCTATCTGCCTTACGGTAAATATGGTAAAACATAATAAACAATAATATAACGACATCCGAGCGGTGGTGTAAACGCTATCACTGGAACGCCATTACCGTCGTTAAACGGGCAAAATATAGTACTTAAAAAATGGAAAATTGAAAATAAAATAAAAAGCCCTTTGCCCGTTAATGGTTCCGGGTATTTGTCGCGGGGAACATTTTTAAACGGTTTTCGCGCCGCTCGTCCGCTTCAAAATGATTGCTTGAAATTGTGTACTTCCAGTTAAAAAAAACACAAAAATAAAAATTTTAACAAAAACGACTTAAGTCCCGAGACGGATGACGGAGTGGTGTTTTCGGGAAAAGCCAAATTGTACAAATAATAAACGTGCGTCAAAGCGTTTTTTTTCTGTCCCCCCTCCCCCAAATTTAATATTATGTTATATTTTGTTAAATATCAATTTTGCTCTTTTCGGGCCAGGGTAAAAAGAGGAAACGAATTAGATGGTAAACGAGTAAATGTATTTTTTTATTTTATTTATCATGTCGGTCGCGTTAAGCGACGTTTATATACATGCCCAAGTAATCGGCAAATCGAGTTACGTTCTCAGAAAAATGGATACAAAGTGAATAACGGAAGGTATTTTATGTCTTTTCCTCAAAGGTCTGCCTTGTACTTGGGGTACTCGACCGTGTACACACATATACACATACGTATATATAAAATAATATATATTCTATACTTATTTCCTTGCGTTACGGTCATACAGGCGTTTTATTTTTCGTTGCCCTGCCCCGTTTTTTATTAAGTTTATTTCAATTTTTCTCCTTCTCTTCGGTTCTCGCTCCCGTCGTCTGCCTTGGTCCACAATAACAATAATAATAACAAAAAAAATATATAACGACCTAAACAAATTTAAAAAAAAAAATTCTCTTTGACCTCTTTGTGCCAACGTCCAAGTGCGATATTAGATATTTTTTCCACGGGCTTCTTGGCCAGAAAGAAAAAAAACTGTTGCAAATAGCCCATACCCATACACGATATTTTTATATAATACTATTACAATATAACGTAGAACCGAGACACATCTTTTCTTGACCGTGTTCTTGGCAGTTTCGACTACACAGTTTATATTTTTTTTACCCTTTCAAGCTCTCCGGTAAACACCAATAATGTTTCTGTACTACGTGCCATGGTCTTTAAGTAATATTTTATTAACGTCCGAATAATGGATTTGAAATTACTATTATGTACAAATATAGCGCTGAATAAACAATGAGTCTTACAGTATTTTTAGTCGATTATAGGGAATAAACTTACACATATTCGTGTGATACCGCTGTGACTTTTAGCGTGTCTCGGTTGATTGGTCGATGATTCGAAAGGCATAATTGCTTACGTTTAAAACTGACCTACTTGGAATGCACAGTACTGTCAAAATAACACGATAAAATGTATATAAGTCTGACTTGAAAATTACAAAAATATTCCATTGGAAACTCAAGGAGGAGGCATCAAGTCTACTCCTTCGCGTCTTCAATCATTTGATTGGTTTGCTGCAATTCTCCGTGCTTCTCATGATAACTCAATTCCTATAAGTTCTTGTAGTTATTCCCAATTCACGTCAATCGCAATTAGTTTCGAGTTCTCCATATTGTAAATACAAGGGATGATAATGTGGTGGTCTCCCGTTTCCTTCCACATCGTGGTGCTGGAATCATGGGGATGGCTTCCAACTTGGCTTACAAATTACATGGCATGTAGCTGTTCTGATATCCTTCACCTCCACTTGGAGAAGCTGCTTACCTTCTCTAGTCCCTTTAGTCGCTTCTAACGACAAACTGGGTCTATTCTGCACCCCGGGACCTAGACAGGGACTTCATGTGTTAAGTTGTATTATAGTATTAATGGCGTTGGTTTTTTTGTTCGCAGGTTTGGTTTCAGAACCGAAGAGCCAAATGGCGCCGTCAGGAGAAGATGGAAGCAGCGAGACTGGGCCTAAACGACTACGTCCACTCCACGATGACCGGATCGCTGAGTAGAATGCCCGGTTCCAGCTTGGCCCTGCCGGTAGACCCTTGGTTGTCACCGCCCCTGCTTAACGCCTTGCCCGGCTTTCTGTCACACCCTCAAACGGGTTATCCGAGTTACCTGACTCCGCCCGTGGTGCACAGTCCGTCTTCCATGAAGTCACCATCTTCCCCTCAACAGATGACCGTCACTACACCGTCTTTGATGTCCACGGCCTCTTCCACACCACACACGGCCAGCGATCCCAGGACCTCGTCAATAGCCGTACTTAGGCTCAAGGCCAAAGAGCACGTCGAGTCCATCACCAAAGGCATGCAAATGGTCTAAAACACTCGCTGCCAAAAAAAACTGTACAATATTTAATGTAAATAATATGTTTTATCATTTTTTTTTTCTTTCGAAATTCGAAATCGTTTGACCATTCCTTGGTTTATTGTTCGGTGTAACGGGCTCGTTTCGCGTGGAACTCCATCCATTGCATTATCACTAAATGTTTATCACAAACAAAGCCAGTTGGGCCAGTGAATATGAAGGCGTACAACCACCGATCACCGCGATTGCTTTCAGCCAGTCATTTGGATAGCGCTTGTGTGTCTTTACAGCTCTCCAGCGTTGGAAAACAATCGATTAATAGCTGTGGACGGCTCCTTTATCTATTGGTCAAAACTATCCTTTCCCCTGAGATTGAGATTGCCTACTTTAACGATTTTAAGGAGTTGAACGATATTTTCAAGTATAAATACATTATTATAGGTAGTTTAAAATAATATACTGTATTGCTTAGAAACCTAAAGTCTCAAACCTAAAGTCATTTAAAAAAAACCTCCATTCTCTACTCGACTTCACAATACAAAATAATATTATTATTTATAGTTAACGAGTAATATTGTTTAGAATTTTGACGCCACCTTTTAAATATCGACTGTCCCACATTGATAAAAAATAACATTAGTTCGCTTACTAATCTAATCTACTTCTCCAACTGCGAACCGTTCACACGGTTTATTACGCGTTTTCAGCATAACAATAATTAGTATTTAATATTTATTATCATTATCCAAGGATCAACCGCATTGCTATGGCGGTAAAATTATAAGTTAATTTCAAATACTTGTGACATTATCTGGTAGTGACGTGAAATGGGCTTTACTCTTGAACAAAAAACCTATTAGTTTTTACCTATAGTAAACGCTTTTTGATGTGAAAAGCTATAAAAACGAATATCATTGATTACACACCAATAGCCGTTTATTAATATTGTGTATTTAATTATTTATTCAAAACGCGACGTAGGCTGTTAAAAACTATACTTGCGTTGTGAATACCAATATGTCCATGGCATTTAGTTATTAGTTCAAAAATGATGTCACTGACAGTCTAAAAAACCATTGTGCGTGCTTTTTATTAATTATATAACGTTGTCAGTATAATATAATATGAGAATAAAATGTAGTAAATGTATGTTTATAAATTAACCACTGTTCAAAAAGTGACATTTTGTTAATAAATGTACTAATGTATTTATTTATGTATCGTATCATATTATAATAAAAGTTTATAGTATAAAGTATATTATATAAAAAAATAACTCAGTATTATTATAACTGTATAAAGAACATATACGTAACTACAGTTTGTATATTATAATACTTGTACAGCATAGTATTGTGTGTAATATAATAAAATAATATTGTATTCTATTATTACCATAATATTATATTGTATAAATGATAATTAATAGAAATTAGACATAGAGATTTTGTTTTTTTTTACAGGAAAATGTAAAAAAAAAATCTATTGTAATTTCATACTATATTGTTTTAATATTATACCGTGCTAGTCATTTGGAAGCAACCGTGTTTTGTAATTTTTTTTACACGTATACCGACGCTACATGTCTACTGAAACATTCATTACATCCTAAATAACGACGATTCAAATAAAATTTAGCAAACTCAATATTAAAAGTGAATTTATAATTTTATATATTTTCTGATGACAGTGGTCGCTTTATTTTAAACAATAATCTGTGTCATATACTGAAGAGCCCAACTGAAATTTTTAAATAAAAATCGGCTTCCTAGTGTTCCTATATAACATAGTCAAGTAGCCAAAGAATTGGAATCTCTTTACAGAATTGAAATTGGAACCACCGGTCTAGTCGACATTTTTTCTAGCTTTTTGGTTTAAAATAAACCAAAAGGGCTTTTACTCATAGAAAAAGTTATTTAAAATATTAGATTGACGCTTATAAAAATTAACCGTTAAATTAATTGACATGGTCAAATTTGATTAAAACAATATTTTTCTTAAATATTGTCTAGACAAAACTATACTAAAAACCGGCCGCATCCAATCCCCTTAAAAAACAATCGATGAGAGGCCATCGATAAGCTTACTAAATTAATAATGACACAAAAAATTGTAACAGCTAATAAAATAGCAACTATATATTGTTATGCCAAAAACAACACTAAAATAAAATATGCATTGCAGGGCATATATTAAACTAGGTAATCCAATACACAGCTTATCGATAATACTTCGAAACGATCAAGGTATAATAGAATTGAGGCTTTAATTTTATTGGGGCGCACAAGTCCCCTGTGCCCCACCCCTTGCGCCAAAGCTTATGGCTTTGGTTCTATTATACAGAACTCAGAAGAGAGGATGGATAAAATAATACAACGGTTTATATTATTATGCAGATTTTAGACCGTCAATGATGAATCGAAAATTGGCAAAGTGATATCAAGCTCGTTCGGGCATAGATCAAATTAAAATCCGTCGGTGTGTTGGCATCAAGTGCCATCGAGCAGGTGGTGGTGGGCCGAGCAAAGAGTGTACAGTGTTTAATATAAACAGCACCGATGCCAATTAATTAAAATCATTTGGTCGACGGCAAAGGGCGTAGGATTCTCCGTTTAACTTGAGCTACCCCGACCGCCCGCCTTGGCACGGTACACACTCGGGGGGACCTGTCAGCGGTTATTGGCGCGCTTAAAAGTTCTTCATTTACTGGGCGGTAAACAGTGAATTAGCATTTTATTAGCTTTTCCCCAGAACCGGAAAAACAACCGGCCTTTGATGAACCTTTCCAAAGGGGACGCCCGAAACCAAGTCATCTGGATGGAAAAGCCTCTGAGAGCGCATCGACGGCAGCCTTCTCCGGGCCGTAAAACCGCCCCTCGACCGCTCTCCTTCCCGTCCCTTCTGGCATGGCAGCCCGGGTAAACTCTGTTTTCATTTCGCCACCGCGCTTTCGCAACGACAAAGTCTCTTTGCCCGCAAACGTTTTACAGGGTTGTGTTTTATATTAAATCCTTAAATTAAAACTATATACCTACAGCTGCGGCGAGCTACCTAAACATAATAACACACAGTACTGCTCTGATTCGTCGGTCAACAATCGGAATTGCTAATCCTTCGTCAAGATTTATTTATAGAGCAACGACAGCCAACCGAACTCGAGTGGGTACCCACGGCAGCCATTGATTAATGCTGTTTTTTTGTTTTACATTTTATAATAAATTAGTAATAATTTATCGCCGACGCTAAACCGAGAAATTACAATATTTTCATTATACAAACAACCGTCGTAATACGAGTATTATGCAAATTATTTCAAATAAATTACCGCACGAGCTGACTTAAACGGACGGTCGCTTCACAATTATATAATAATTTATAACGTCATTTGATGATTGATAGAATTAACCTTAAAACCGTTAAGAAGATATTAAAACTCTGTTTAATTAAAACTCTGCCAATTTAACATGATAATAATCGCCATAAAGCCAAATATACTCCACAATTTCAATTTTCCAACAAATTACTATCATATCGCATTACCGTTGTTTAGTAGCAGTCGTCGAAGTAAATCAAATAACTGGGGGGGAGGGGGGTGGAACTATCCGGTTAATTTCTTAATAAAAATAGAATAAGCAAACATAAAAAAAAATCAGTTTATAAGAACTACAAATTATAAAACAATTATTTTGTACCGAAACCCAAGAGGGATAGATAATTTAAAAAAAAAATAAATAGAGAAAGGTGTTGAAAATATTAACAAAGATAAGTGGAAAGACGGCACCCTCTCCCCGTAACCTTCCCCTCTTCGACCACCGACTATTTGATTTGATCATATTAATAATTCACTAACCTAACACTAACCTTTGTGAAAAATTTCAGTGATACTTAAATGTTTAACTGATCTATAATAGAATATTATGGCTACAAATGGCAATAAATATCAAATAAGTTAGTCTGATCGGTTTCTGAAATTATTAAATGGAATACAGAAGGCCGTTTGTAAAAGTAGTATGAAAAACTATTACTCCAATAGTATTTACATTACTATGAATGGTGTCCCAATTAAAAACTGTCAAGTAAATAATATTATTATTTTTTTGTGTCAGACAAACAAAGACTAATGTGTATATCTAGTAATTATTAACTATTAAATATCCACAAATTAGTTAAACAAAATCCTTGAATACTCAGAAATTTTTAAAAACAGGAAACTTCCAAATACTGTGGCCTTCGTATATTTGAATAATTAATTTTGTAGTACCTAGTTTATTAATATTATATTATTTCATACTTGAAGTTTAAACCACCTTGTAAAATCCATCAAGGGAATTGAAAGCAGTTTGTTTTTGTTTGACGTTTTAGAACAACAAGCCTGACACAATTTTAACTACTTAGATTGGTCTGATATTTTCATTTCTGTAAAGATATACGAGTTCTTTGGCTTCTTCACTAGGTTAGGTTGAAAATGTATTTAGAAAGATATTTTTTTTTTCAAAAAACTGAATTTATCAAATGAACCGTTGTTTCCAACATAACCCAGTAAAGTGGCCAACAATTTTTTATATCTTTTTGGGGTATTCAAATTGGACCAATCAAACTCTGGCAATTTTGTCATAACAAAAGCAAATATTCTTTTACACCCCAAATGACTTTTACTCTTAGAAAAAAAATTGTAAAAATAATACCTTGAACCTCTTATTAATTAACCTGGAAACAAATCGACACGATCGACATTTTTTAAAACCACTTATTTCTTAAATATTGCCTACAAAAAACTTCTTGAAAATCAACCGCTTTCTATGGTCTTGAATTACTTTTTTTTTTAATATTAGTAGGTATATCAATATCGTAAAACATTACTCGACGCATATTATATTAAAAAGTAAAAACATCAAATCAGAGATTGCCCGCAGCCCGTTATTCCGAAACCTTTTGATTCAAAAAACAAGTCAAATACACAAATACTACTGCACAGTCTTATAAAGTAGAGTTTGTTGTTGTGTTTTGTATTTAATCTAAAACATCGCTGTGCATTGTGTGGTTTACTTAACATCGAGAAGAGGGCTGGAGTTCATTTTATTCAGAAACACTCCTTTCGCGTTTGACGGGTAAGCACTTTGCTTCTCGTTATTTACTCACTCGGCGGTTGGTAGAGTTAAAAATAAAAGCCAAGTATATTGTTATACTTGTAATCTCGTTACATATTATACAACATTGCTATTATTGCAATATACAACTGCTGTTGATCGATGATTAAGTTTGGTATTCTCAGAAACATTAAAAAAAAAAAGTTACACCGAATATATTAAAAAAGACAAATAGTATGAAGTCTTACATTGTTTTCATGGAAAATGATTGTCTTATCAGTAATAGACAAAATGAAAAATATATTTTAATCGGTACATATTTCTATTTAATTTATTTTTATTTATTCAATTAAGTTTTAGAACTCGTTATTTGAATTGTATTTTCACTGTTATAGTTGTGTTACTGACCAAATATAACCAATGCAATAAATTGTATTAAACAAATTAAATTTTTCTTACATTATATTAATAGGAACTCCGAAAATGGAAAATATTTTGATAAAATAAGTTAACCGGTGTAATTTTTTTCATTAAACGATTCAGACAAAGAACGTCTCAATAACAAAAAATTGAACGAAATGCCTGCTGACCATTTAAGAGTCAATATAGCATTACAAATAAGACAATCAATACACTCAAACATGCGTGATGAATTACAACATCTCAAAGCATATACATAAAATAGCAATTTTGTAGTTTTTATTTTTAAAAATATTTACAATGTTTCACTATCTAAATATTTACATTTTTTTTTTTTGTAAATACTAGGGCTCTATTAACTTTTATACCTTAACAATTTGAATTATTCCAGTACCGAATGTAATACTAAAAGCATCAGATACATTACAGATACTGTGCAAATGGATAAATAGCTGGATACTAAATTGTTCTGCAGTGTCAACTTGTTAAAGACTCAAGTATATATTTTGTTAATATTTTAAATTGAAAAAATAATTTAATAAACATTTTTTTGTTTTGAATAGTTTTTTTTAACGTTTAAAGTTTAAGCGGGATGGAAAGTTTAGACTTTACAAATATTTTTTTATCTGCGAGTATCCTCCAGCTACATTTTGGTCAAAACCTTAAACTTATATAACTGTCAAAATCAACGCTGGTTATCAACAATTTTTGTATCTTTTTTTTCTGATTCTAACAATATAATTTCAAATTATCCACACCGGTTGACGGCAAATGGAAATTATTAGAGCTGCGAATAAGTTTTAAAGAACATATTATACATATACGCTTGCCCCCCGCCCCACGCCGGGCCTGGCAAGTGGCAAATACAAACAAATTCTTTGCCACATTATTACAAATTGTATTTAAAGCTCGGCGTACAGCTCGGCTTAGTTATTGTGTTAAATTATTATTGTTACAATATATTATTGTTAGTCCGTGCTTTTCTGTTTTTACATTATTTTTTTTAATAAAGCCATTGATTATTATTATTTTTTATGAGGTCGTTTAGGGTTGGCGTTAGTGACCCGGTTTCTAGACTGTACGGGCATTTCATTGTTAATGTGCATTTAAATGGTCGATAATTAGCGAACGGCTCGCGTGTTGGTCTTAACTCGAAACCCATGTAAGTATTAACTATATTATAAAATAGCTGCCGGATCGCGTGATGGCGATAATACGCCAATATCACGACTCGAATCGCGCGGCTCTATTACACCGTTCTCTCGCACAGGTTGCTCCTATGTATACCTATTATACGGTTATTCATTTATAATTGGACAACAGAAATTAACAGGGACACCTTTAGTAGTAGCGTAAACGACTATTACGATATTTATATATCCTCCCCCACCTCCTAATCGACGGCCAATTGAAAATATAAGAAATCCCTAAAAATATTTTAGATCCCTACCTCAACTCCAAGTACTTCCTCGTGATTTTGTTTGAATTTATGCACTTGCCTTAGGCGAGGAAATTTGTAACTTGATGAAAAAAATTCATTGAAATCTTCATGAAATATCGTGAGAGACTATTAAACATTTGCATTTTAATATTTTAACATTTTTTATTAGTTAGAATTTGTTTAATAAAAAATTAGTATATTCCATGATAGTTAAATGGAAAAAAAAACACGAGGAAACGTATTTAGAGTTTAGCTAGGGATCTGAAATTGTTAGGATTTTTTATTTGTATAGGTTATTGGGATAACAAAAAAAAAAATTAAAAAACAGTAATAAACACTATTAAACCGATTTTTAATAATATTACAAACAGTCACTCGCTATAATATCCCAACTAGACGTTAGTGTTTCACTTAAAACAGCATAATTGATGAACCGAATACAAATTATTGATAACGAATAAACCGATTAAGTTTCAATATCATAAAAAAAAGACCTTTGTGTAAATATAAAGAAAATTGCCTTTGTTATAAAGAAAACGTTAATACCTACATTTTATTTTGAAAAAAAAGGTTGTTTTAGATTAGATTGTTGTTGATAAAATATATGCACTGTGTTCTTTTTATACTTACACGATGATAAATTTATTAAATCAATTAATAAATAAACGTATTATCGAATTATTAAATATTTACCATTTTTAGACTTTCCCAAAGCTCCGTCAACTTTTGCAGCTTAAATGGCACTGTATAAAATTAATTAAAATTATTTGAATTTGATTGCAAAATAATTTGCTGAAAATGTTGACAGGCCGAAAATCACTTTTGGATAATTATTTTTAGTTATTTAAGTTTAAAATCAAGGACGGCAGATGGAGTGCGGTTGAACAATCCAAGTTTTATGCCTTCCTTTAAGTGTTGGCTGTCGGCTGTTCTTGCCGCCCTCGCGACAATTGTGTGTAGTACAATTTACAAAACAAATGTTTGTGTACGCCAATGGTGTGGCTAAAGGTAAAAAAATACCTCTTTCAGCGTGGGTCTTTCCTTCTGGGTTTTTCTTGACTATAGCGCGTCCAAAAGCCATCTTCGTTGATATATTGCTCCATCTCCGTTACATCAACACTGTAAAAAAAAAAAAAAAATGGAGATCTTCAAGTGAATATTGTCCGCCTGAGTTTTTCAATCGTCTCCTGCTATGTCCTCCGTCCCTCCCCCGCGCTGGCTATTTTTAATTAAATTTTTTCACTAATTAATATTTTACCCGGTAATTATTCAGACCGACGGGTTGTTCAAGTTTTTGGCCGGCGCCAAGGCGAAGGAAGACGACACTGGGTACGCGTAGAGGTAGGTAATAATAGTTGGCTGTATAGGTTAGGTATGTATAACGTGTTACGGAAAGGACGTGGGGAAAAACGGCGTCGTCGTCGTCGTCGTCGTAGCTGCTATACGATCAAGTTAATCTAATAAAGCCGAACACGCCACTGTAATTACCGGTGCTTACTTCGTGAAAAGTTTCCGTGCAACAATAGTCGGGCATGAAGGGTCGGCGGGACATGTTGTACCGATTGCATTAGCACGACTAATCGTGCGGGCGCGTGTCACGGGGTCGGACATTGTGCTCGAACAAACAAAATATTATAATAATATATTAAATGCGACACGAAACAATCGTTGTACTTGAGATTTTAATGATTTTTACGTTAACATCGAAAACGAAAATTAAAAATCTACTTCGATCGATGTACATCGAGTAAGTATTGAAAAATCTGTAGATATATGTATTTTTCGAATGCTAAATCCGACATTTATAGTAAATTCTAATTGCGGATTTTCAAACTGTTATTATTTGCATTTCTTATAATAAAAAATCATTGTGATTATATATAATTTTTTTTTTTAATAAATTAAATATAATACGTATATCTAAATATTTTAAAACAAATTAAAGCTAGAAAGCAATTATTAAAAAAAAAAAAACAAAAATAAATATCTACAGGATTTTCAGATTTTTTTTTATTGTTATTATAGGAAGAATATTATTATATTGTTATAAAAAGAGAAAAACGTCATGTGTTTTTAAATAATTTTAATTTTTGCGAGTTTAATAATTTAAAAAAATGGTAATTTTTTATATTCAATGCACTAACAAAAGTTAAAAAAAGCTAGATAGTGCAATAATGAACAATTTGTATACTATCTGATTATTGCTGATAATTTGTGTATTTTTCCGTTTAATTATAATTTAACTTTATTTTTGCCATTTTTTACAATTTATTAATTGTTAGCTAGGTAAAATTATTATTGTAAAATAAAACACACAATTTTACACCCGCCTGTCCATGTCGGCTAAGACTAAAACATAATAGACTATGGGCGTATCAGGAATCACTACAATAACTAAAACCGGTCACAACTACCGCATTTATTTGCACTCATTAATGCGCTTAAACTTACTGAAAATTGGCAATTCAAATTTTGTAAAAAATAGTCACATTTGAGATTTAAATTGCACATAAACCCAAATGCTAACACATTAGGCCACTTAAAAGTTATGATGATTTACTCGACCTTCTCCTAAAATATTGTTGCCATTATTTACAATTATTACACAGATCACTAACAAATATTTTCTATTTTACAATCAGATATTTGTATTTATTATTTATTATCATTACACAAAAAAAAAAACATTTGATTTACTATATTATCTTATGGAGATATAAAATTAATACATTTATCAATATTAATAAACAGTAATATATTATATAGATCGCACGTTAGATGGCAATAATAGGATATTTATTAATAATATTTTCAACTATAATACTTAAATGTTTAAAGTTATTAAAAGAAAACAATATCTATATTATAATAATATATTTTGTATAATGAGTTTCGGTTGCGCACTCTATGAGTATAGTTTAAAATAACCATTGATAATATTCTATCACTTCAAGTTGACATAATATAATATATGATACTTGTTTATTTCAAGTGATGTATTCATTTAGAATTAAAAGTTTTAAAAAATATAAATTATACATACTAAGGCTTACGAACCATAAAAGTTCACAAGACCCTCCCTTTTGATATTCTGACAATAATGTCTATAGGAGGTGCTATTGTCGGATGCCAGATGGCGCCCTAAGTTCTAACATGTGGCAGAGACTATTTCAACTTGTTACTTGAGCATAATATATTATATCATAATATTATACACCTACCATATTTTATATTAGTTTTAACTCCAATAAGGCAACTGTAATAGCTAAATTATGTGTTAGTCGTAACCGGAAGTATAACTTAAAAAAACAAATTTGTTCAAATAAAATCAGGGGATTTACCAATTTAAGAAAAACGAAAACCTAATAGGCAACCTACTTGTTGTACAATTAATGCAAATTTTGTTTGTTTTATGTTGTACCATTTAATTGAATGATAAAAGAAATTAAATTTAAAAGATCAATTTGTCGTTTTCTATAGTTTTCATTACTCAAACTATAGTTAATTACATTTGAATTAAAGATTAAGGCTAAATTTGAAAGACAAAACAGCGGGTATAAATGGATAATAATGGAGTGATACATGTTTTAGGTTATAATACAACACGGAATATTACAATTAGAATTAATAATTTTTAAATTAGTCCCTTTTTCTTGCTACCTACTAAAACTATTGTCCCCAGTTAGGACACAAATATAATTTGAAACTTCTTAATTAAAAAATTTGTTTTTAATAATTAATAATCATGCCTTCATAGCTTATTACTATTTCAGCTATTATTATCGAATTGATCAAATGTGTTTAAGTAATTTTGGAGTCAGGAAATGAATTATAAGTAAAAAAGTTTGTCTAAATACTTAAAAAATCTGTGTGATGTATAATGAATTATAGACGTCTAGTCTCAACATTTTCCCTATATAGCAGCAAAACAAAAAAGACGTTTCCGTAGGGGCAGATGTCGCTAAAAATTATTTAATACCTATATCTTGTAAAATTGGTTCATTTGCTAATTTTTTTTCTGTTAAGCGCTTGAACACTTAACAAATGTCTATGGTGTATAACGTGACATAGACGTCTCAGAATTTATCCAAACAGCTAAACAATTAATGGAGATTTCCGTTGGGGCAGATGTTGCTGAGAACTATTTAATATCTTGAAAAATTGGTCCATCTCACAACATTACTTTAAATTAGGTATAGGTACATATCTTATTATAACAAATTCTTAATTTATCACATTTATATTATGCGGTCGTTAATTTACGTTTTAATTAATGCACGTATGCATTTGGAATTACATACAGTTTTCAATACCGGAGTAAGAGTTAATTTAATTTCAGGAATATATTTAATTAATTAATTCGCACTAACGTAATGCGCGTTCTGCATGTAAATGCGGTATGTATTAATTAATTTTCTTATATATTATTGCTCGATAACACGCATGGCTTACGACCGATTTGTACATGCTTTTAACCTTAAGCGTTAACTAATTCATGCTACGCTTAATCGATTAAAACTAGCCGTGTAACCATAGTTACCGATTGGTTAATTATTCGCAATAGAAATTCTGGAATTAACTACTTACTCCGGGAATTAAAATAATAGCGTGTAAACGGAAAAAAGACTGTTACAACCCAATTGGACAATATCGTTGTAAGTATTATAATTAATATTCAATTTAGTTTTATTTACATTATTTACATTTTTGGCGACTATTCTTACAACAATAGTACTTGTTACTATTAATTCTTTACTATAATATGCGATGTACTAGTTGTATAAGGTGAACGATTTGGTACTATATTAATATATATAATATATATATTATATTATGACGCATTGTATTTAATTTTGTGTAATATAAGGTACACATATAATAGTATAATTTTATTAAATGGTAATTTGGATTGAACAATTAAACATTTTTATTACCTACTTACAACAATAGTACTTCTGTTAGATAAACGATTTACTAAATACGATATTTAATTTTGTGTACATCGATAATACAAATCGATAGATGTTTCCATTTGTATATTTTAACAAATCGCACAAATAAGAAAATGTCTAAATAGAAATATTGTACGAAAAATTTTTTTTTTTGAAAACTAATACCATTGATTATGTAATAGACATAATCTATTACATAATTAATGCTAATACTGAAAAAATCGATGAAATATAAAAGATCTGAATTACTCAATACATTGTATCTAATAAATTTTAACACAAAAGTATAAACACCTTTTTTACGGCTGATTAACGACAAAAAAAAATCGAATTTTTTACCTTCCACCCCTATAGTTACATCGTGGTTCTGTTCAAGGCCATATATCTCTCAAGTCCAGTATAGCCTAGTCCCAGAGGCGTCACGTACTAACTGTCTATAATTTTTGAAATTATTCCCCCCTCCACTCGTGATGAGTAGCCTCTTGTGACCATCCTCTCTGCCTGCAATAGTTCCCAAGTCCTGTAACCTGGTAGTCCCTGTGTCCATATATATATATATATATACGCCATTCATTAGAACCATCGCCGGCGTTTATTTCTACTAATTGGAGGGTGTGTTCACTGATAATAATTATAACTTGTGTTTTATCTATAAAACCTTTAACGGAATAATAATAATAGTATGGCGGGACCGCGACCAACGTCGTCGTCGTCGCCGGACTGTCTGCGGTGGTTTCAAACGTGGGGTGGTCTCGTCTTGAAGACACCGAAAACACATGTGTGTTTGTGTATAGGCGAATATAATACAAGGTGAATATAATATTATACACACGTTATTGGCCCCGCAAGAGATCCATTATGCACATACACAAACGTACACATGTTTTCACCACCCTTCGGGGCCGCCGGTAGGTACTTATACTACCGTGATCCGGTATGGTATCGGATCGCATAAACGTTGTTGACCGACAAGAATATAAAATATTATAATATATTGTAACCACCGACCACCCCCCCCCCACACCTCCTTATTTTCCTACACAACCCCCAATATTGTAATGTTACGTTTTTGTTGTAAACGACAGAAAATACGTCATTATTATTATCGTTATTGTCACTTTATTATAACACATAATAATATATAGGCGTGTGTACCGCGATGAATGTATGATAATAATAAAATATTAAATATAATATAATGTGTGTGTGTGGAGACACGAGCACCAGGTGTTGGGGCCCACAAACAGCGTACACGAGGCGACGGGTGAAATCGTCCTGCAAGATTATAATACATATTTATATGTATATAAAGAAAATATTAAGACCCTATATATATAATATTCGATATTGGTGTATATTATATCCCACCGTGTGCGAATCATTATTATTTGCCGGAGAGTGCGAAATTAGTTGAACGGCTGATTTGGCGTCCGAAAAAGATGTAAACACCGACAAGACACGTGAAAAGGCGAGGCATTGTTATATTAAAGCCGGTTCTTTTTCTCGGACCTATCCGTATCCTTCTAACGTACCGTTATTAATCCCATAGACCGTCTATTATGTATTTTGCCGTCTTGCGAGGTCAGTTGGCCAACATGAACACGACCAATGATGATTGGGAATGGCTCGATGATGATTTATCGTGTAATTATCCTCAGAAAATTTATCAATTGGGAAAAAATATCTCCAAAACATATAATGCCTTACCGAGTATAGATGGAAAAAAATTTTTAATTTATTATTTATTTAAATAGACCCCGTTTGTATGGGATAAGACGAAGAAGAAATATATCTACAGCGCTGCGTGTAATAAAATATGTATTATATCAATCAATAGATAGGATTTAAGTGTTAACTTAACACATTTCCAAGAGTTTCAGTGTTCAAAAGTATTATTAAAAACTTAACATAAATAGTAAATATAACTTAAAAATGTATGAAGATAGTTATCCAGAATTCAATAGCTAAGTAAGTAGTTAATTCCGAATTTCTATTGCGAATAATTAACCAATCGGTAACTATGGTTACACGCCTAGTTTTAATCGATTAAGCATAGCATGAATTAGTTAACGCTTAAGGTTAAAAGCATGTACAAATCGTTCGTAAGCCATGCGTGTTAACGAGCAATAAAGTATAAAGAAAATTAATTAATACATAAATACCGCATTTACATGCAGAACGCGCATTACGTTAGTGCGAATTAATTAATTAAATATATTCCTGAAATTAAATTAACTGTGATATAAATGTGTTATAAATGTGATAAATTAAGAATTTGTTATAATAAGATATGTACCTATACCTACTATAAAGTACTGTTGTGAGATGGACCAATTTTTCAAGATATTAAATAATTCTCAGCAACATCTGCCCCAACGGAAATCTCCATTAATTGTTTAGCTGTTTGAATAAATTCTGAGACATGTCACGTTATACACCATAGGCATTTGTTAAGTGTTTAAGCGCTTAAGCAGTTGGAACGAAATTCATATGTCAACAAATTTTATATTTTAGAGGTTTTAAATTGTATTTGTTTAAAAACCATTTTATTATAATAATCCGAGTATTATATTAGCTGATTAGTGCGACTACTATAATTTATGATTCTTAAAAAAAAACTATTATTTAATACACTTTAAACATTTTATATGTATTTATTTATAAATAGTAGTCGGTTCCATAAACGCACTGCCTACCGTACTTATAGTAAACACTGTACAATATGTTTCAGCTACCATTCCCTTCCATCATAGTAACACTTACTACTTGAAAAAAATGTAATGGTTTACAAGTTGCATTACATACATAATATATATTTCAATATTTTGCTTATATTAAGTGCAGTCAACACGATCTGTAGGTTTTTATTTTTTTGTTAACAAAAATATATTTGTAATCTATACAATTTGTACATCAAATATGTAATTTAGCAGTAAGAATGGCGTTAATGGGAAGACACTCAGCATTACCACTCGACTGGGAATTTATCAAATTATTTGAATACATTTATTTTGAAATTTGAATAAATTAATCATAAATTCATGTAGAAGGGGCCCTGGGTCATTTTCTTGTAAGTCTTCTGGGTGCATTTCCTAATTTCCTCACTTCCTGTGAGGCCCAGGATAATTGCTTTCTTAGAAGATTATAATACAAATTTCAGTAGTGAGATTAGCTAACAGGTTAATTGTAGATATTTGTGGGTTTTTGGGCAAATTTGTATTAGTGATATACAGTTGCCGTAAAAATCCTGAAGAATTTTGTTATTCAAAGGGTTGGCCGCGCCTCAAAGTATCTGAAGATTTAAATTATTTTTAAACTTTTATTTGTGGTTCATTAACCGTAATTGGCTTTGATTTAAACGGACGTTTAGTCATAGACATTGTTAGTAGGTACAGTAAAAAAAAATATATACCATTTTGACTTGTACTAAATCTTCAGGACGTCTAACTACTATAACAGAATTTGTACTATGCACATTGTACAATTGATCTTTTGTGTATATACATAATATATATGTAAATTTATTCTATTTTTTTTTTTTTTTTTTTTGAGATATCTTGACCATTTAGAAAACCTATCTTATTTTTAGAAGAAAATACCCTTCACCTACCTTTTGACGGCGGTATCGGAAATCAAATTCGTTGCCGTCGAATTCACTTAGGCAGGTACTTTTCGGCCGATTTCTTTTTCTTTGGCAGTCTATGTGCATAATATTGTAATGCACACAATAATAACATAAGCTCACAGAGCAGTGAACAGCGTGGGATTCGCAGTGGCAGTCGCCCGTTAAAGTATCCCGCGGTTTTGTCGACCAATTACGGTGCGGCGGTGGCGGCGACGGCGGCTGGTCGATAAAGGCCAGCCAGATTATAATAATGCATTCACATTATTATACTATATAGTACCTAATAATATAATATATTACGGCTGATTAACAGCGCAATAATATAATAATGTATTTTAATAATCGAAAATATGGTCGCTTTTGTGTGCCGCCCGTTTTTCGCGCATGCACCAAACCGTTAATATTTTTACAATAGTAATTATTTGATTATTATCCATCCTTTCCGCTCGGTTGTCGGGTCACCCTTTCGGCGAATCCACTGGAAACTATATGACAAACAGTAATATACATATAATATAAATGTCTACTTCGGGTAGTCTTTGAACGGGTTTTGGTGGATTCTTACGTTAGAGCCCTGTTATAATATAATATAGACTAATTTTTTAAGATTTTTATTTAAATTCCTTCGTTTCCTGTTTGAGCAAAAAGTGAAGAGCAAATTCATTTTTGAACTTTTCCAATTTTTTAGTTTTATAAAATATGTTAAAAACGTATTTTTTGAGTGATTTACAAAACTTTCATTTCCATACAAATTTAAAAGCTTCTAAAAAATTAACTTTTTTATTTACAAATGATTTATTATAATGGAAGCACATCATACTTGATTTTATAGCTACAAGCAAAAACTTTATTTGCTTTTTTTTAAAAAACAAAGCGTTAACTTTTTTAAGATGAATGTATACATTTTTTTTTATTTATGACCGACCCCGTGTAGTTGAGAGTGTAAGGCGAAGATGAACAAGATACATTTAGTTTTATTTAGATTAATTCACTCCGAAAGTTTTGCTAAAAAAAAATGTTCCTACATTTTTTATTTTTAGATTACGAAAAAGACAAAAAATGTTTAATTTTTTTTTTCATTATTTAATTACCCTCGAGTATAAATGGGTAAGACTTATGCGAAGTGCTTTTTAGACTGTACAATTATATTAAATAAATTACCATGTTTACAAGTGTATAAATGGTTTTGAAATGGAAATAAATCGGTATAATTTGTATATTATACAGAGACAAACTTTCGTTCAAACTGGAAGACGAAGAGATTACATAAAAATTTCAAAAAATTAGAAAATATGAAAGAATATTTTTTTTATTCATTTGAAACTTAATTGCAGAAATCCAGGATGAAAACAACATAATGACCACCCATACATATATTAGGGATTTAGGGCAATTGTTATTTAGGAACTGTTTTAATTTCTACGGTGTCCCTCATTTGCCTCCAATTTGAACTCTCTTAGCTAATACAAATGTCCACCTTTTGCTTGTCATATATAAAATATACGTAGATTTTTTTTTTTTTGCAAACTTTAATAAATAGGGATTGATTGTTGAAGAAAAAAGATACTTTATAAATCTAACGGGCATGAGCTATACTTACAATTAAAAATGTATAACTCATTTGTATAACTCTAACCGTTTTACTCATATTATATTTGATAAAACTTGATCCGATATTTTGGAAATAATTATAATATCCGTTTAGCACAAATTTGGATACCGTAGGATTATGCAGGTGTAATACTAGTTTGCAAAGTAGGACTTTACGGTTAAAACATAATCTAGATTTAAGGATAGGTAATTTCTAAATTTGCGTTTAAACCTAATATGGCGAGCTCAAATAAGGCGCTTGTCAAGAATGATACGTTTCAAACTGGGGGCATTCCTTTGTTTAAAATTTTTTACAAAAAAAAAAAAAACAATGAAAAAACCACGTGTATTATAATATAATATGGAAAACTCTTTACAGGGGGACATTTGAATTGGATCAGGGAGTTCATATCGGGAGTCAAAATGTTTCTTTTTTTTTGCCTAGAACAAAGTGTGGGGCGGGAGAGGGCGGCACCATAGAAATTAAGAATTTCCATAAAACATAACAATCAACCTAACGTATTATATTATATAATATGTATGTATCGAACTTGACGGTTTCAAAAGTAACTCCATTTGCTACTGCAGCGACAAACGTGGTCTTTGTGCACGGTCTTGGCTTTACAGAGGCTCGATCCGAAGAAAATCGATAGGTCACTCGCCCAATTATTATTTAAGTCGAATTAACCGCTGCAGCATTTGTATCAAAACCAATTTTCCGAGTAATTACGAACGGCGCGAACACAAAAGAGTTTTTAAACTCGAGACTTATATAATGAGAGTAAGTATAGAATGGAACAGCGCGACAATTCCGCCAGTATATATTGTTTCTAAGTGCCCTTTTGAAAAATCTTTTGATTTCGCGCTAATGGAAAACAGTTTCCCTGAGCTCGCTCTCTCTCCCTCTCTCTCTCTTGGCTCGGCCTACATAATAATAATATACTATAATGTATTATATGTAAATAATACCATTAGTATTATTATTTGCAAGTTCGATCGACACATTTACACACTACTAATATAATAACTATAACTGTACACATAATCGCGCACGCCGCACACAAGATTATAGCAAAACCCGAGGAAGGGTGCAATACCCGAACAGTGCAGGCGGCCTAAGGTCTTTGATGAACTCAAGGAATTTGTGCCGACAATAACGAAACGAACCGTTTGTCCCGGTCAATACCTATCGTGTCAATGAAAACGCCTATATTATAATATGTACATTATAATAAAGTATCATGATCCGTCGGTGTCGCAGAGAACCGTCATCGAATAATAATATACACACGGCAGACCACCGTGGCAGTGTGAAAATAATATGGTTACTTTGTGCCAACTCTATTCAGAATGATCTTCATTGATTGTATTTTTTGTACCATAACCACGACGATGAGCTCCGTTTAACAGTCTAACACTATGATATTTTCAAGTCACCAATGGCCTAGGGCGGCGGCAAATTTTTTACCCAAAAGATAACTTCCCTTACGAGCATCGTTGTTGGCTGGTCTAGTTTTCCCTGGAGCAAAGAAGCTAAAAATGTATTATTTTGAAAAGTTTAGCTGTCGCGCTTGCCCTCGTTTAGTTGCAGTTACTAATCTTGTTCTTCTAAATAAAAACAATAGTATTATTGTACTCCAAATGGGTTATAAGTTATAACTTTTATTATGTAACTTATAGTGGGGACAATTATTTATTTATTTCTAATACAAATTACAATTTTTTCCAAGCTTATAATTTTTGTGCTGCGGTTTATTTCCAAACTTTTTATTGATATAGTAATAATTCAAAACTGATTTGGAAAGATCAAATATAAGTATACAACATAAAGAATCATTATCGATTTCGTGTAGCTAAAATATATTTTATAGACGATAAGAGACATTAATATTAATATTAATAGGCAAGAAATAATTCTCATATCCGCTTATAAGAGCATAATATATGTTGGCTGAATATTAAATCGACCACTAGTAGTAGATAACACGTTAAGTACTTTAAGGTTCAAATATTCAACGAGGTACGTACTTCTCAAAGGTTCAAATTATTATTATTAATTTTCCATCTGTGTTTGTATAAGTGTTTAGGCCATAGTGCTAAAACGGCTTAACCCACAAAAAATAAAATTCCGTTTAAGTGAAAAACGTTTTAGATTTAAATGATACTTTAAAACCTATTATAATAGTTATCAATCATTTTTTACGAACTTCCCATATCATCCCAAGTTGTACTAATAGTGTCAGTCTGGGCTTAATTTATTTTTTTTTTACTGTAGGACACCGCCAATTTTTGCATTACTATAGTTAATTGTGTATACAATACACTGTATTATATTTTTTTGTAAAAATGTTAACTTGTTTACACAATGATAGAATGTAAACGCTGTTTATTTCTAATACAAAGTAGCAAGTACACATTTTTGTCTACGGAAAAGATAAACGTTTTTAGAAAAAAAAATTTTTTTTAAAGTTCCTTACAACTTTGGAAGCGATTTAAATAATAAAATGATGTGTTAAATTCTAATTCAGCAAAAACGATTCTATACCTACACTGTAAATCTGTTTCAAAAGAGGTGTCTATATTTTTGTTAATGTATAAGATTATTATTATACAGATATATAAGTAGTACCATTTATATCCATACGTTTGTAATATATCAAAGGTCCAAAATTAAGCAGTTGTCTAAAAACTATAATTGAAAATATTTCAATAATGAACACGTATAAGGATTATATGAATATCGTTATATTACTATTATAATAAAATAATATAACATTATTTTAAACATTTTAAAATAATTTTTTTTTATAAAAGTAACATATTATATTCTTAAAAAAGTTAACTAGTTAACTTGCACTGTATAATCGACTTTTATTGGTAAACTAGGGTCCACAATGTTGTTATCATAACCGTCCATAAGCGATAAAAACTGTTTTAATGTGACAGATGTATCTGGAAATCATTAAGAAAGTATTCACATTAAAATTTACGAATATTATAACATGTTGTAACATATTTAAATTGACTATTGCAATTATTATTTAGTTTTTATATAAAATATGTTTTGGCCATTGTATTATTAAACTTTAAACAGCAATATTAAATTGTTTACTTATTTAGTTTTTGATTAATCAAAGATGAAAATTAACTTATCTAAACAATTTTCAAGGAGATAGTTGTAAAATGCATATTCCAACATGAGTCAATTTAGTCGAACTATTATAAAGGATACTACAACAAAATTGATTTGTACAATTTGCAGAAAGAATGTAAGGGATTTACATTTCATAATTTATTCTTTATGACTATCTTATACAGACGGCTTCTGTGGTATAACAGTGCTGTTCAGAGATATTGTAAAAAACACAATATCATATTTTATAGTAACTACTGAAATATTATTGCTTAACGTGCCTGGAAAATCGCTTGTCATTTCATCGACTTCTTGTTCGGTTATTCCATATATGGTCAGTTTTTTCTTCAAGTATATTTGTATTTCATCTTTGTTAACTCCGTCGTCTCTATTGAAATCATGAGACCATTGTACCATGCTATAAACACATTTGACTTGCTAAAGTCATTTCATAATTATTTTTAATACATTTGTATATTATTATTGTAGAATTTCAATATTAAAATATACATAGTGTCACACGAAGTATTACTAGTATAATTTTTACTAGGCTTATGTAGGTACTATAGGCTTACATTACATTTGTTATATTGTTTATCACTATATCTAATAGTTATTAATTGTAATTATTGAAATTGTAAAGCTGTAATGTTTTTTTTAAACGAAAGCTAATAGATTTAATTAAAAAAGTTATAACATATTTTCTAGGTTATTGTATGAATTTTTAAAGTTACTCTTTGAACCTACACCTTTTGTATTATAATTTTTAACTGGAACATAACTTAAAAATATCAATCACTTTGTATATAGATTTACAGATTATATAACATGTTGTTGTAGTCAATAAACTCATAATTACTTCTTCAGATAACTTGCCGGCGTTTGCTACTTGGAAATAGACAAAAAAGTATAAAAAGATAACATACATTTTAGGATACATTTAAAAACTGTTTACACGTATATCGAATCTTAACACTTGAAAATTTCAACTTAAATGATTCTTATTTTTTTCTAGTAGCTGGTTTTAGAAGCGAGATTTGCTCGTAAAGCCTGAATAAATACACCGATATTGTGTTTGTTGAATCGGCTAACAATATGGCCTATGAATCAGCTATGTTGTTTTTCTTAAAATGTTTTGCAGAAAAATTTAACTATAATGTTCTTGTTTTTTTTTTCTATTAGCCGCTTTTAGAAGCGAAAATCTAAATAAACACAAATATATTGTGTTTTTCGAATACGCTAACATTCCATATTGCAGTAAAACTAACATTAGGGCCTATGAATTAGCTTTGTTGTTTTGCTAGAATGGTTCAAGCATAACAATATCGAACAGAAATTCTATAGCGTACTGGTGTAATCATATGAAACAAACATCTTAAAAATAATCGCCCACAAAATTTGTATGGTCATTTACCTCATTAAATGGCTAAGAGGCGAATTCAGACGAATGGGGGATAAGGAACTGGATGGAAGAGCGAGTGGAACGTACAGGGATTTTGAAGTTTATTTGAGAAAGGAAGGTAGGGGAATACATTTTTCTTGACAGAACACGGGTAAGGAATGACGTCTTAACTGCATGCCTACGGTCAGATAAGGAAGGAAGGTTAAGAAAGTTTTGGACAGGAGCGAGTAATCACGAGGAGGACAAGGGATGTGAAGACAAAATGCTGCCATTCGTAGAAAGCACCTCTGGACTCGTTCGATCATAGCTCTGGCCCTAGACAACAGAACTATATTTTAGAATAGCACAAGAGCTCAGTGTAAGGCTTTAAGAGGATAGGCGAGTGGGGAAACTCAAGAGACGTGCGATTTAAAAATCCGAGAAGTTTTATACCACTATAAATATATAAATAATACATATGTAAATTATATAAATATGATACAGACGCAAAACGCTCATCGAATATGAAAAAATAACGTTATAAAGCAATAACAAAATATAGTATCGCAGATGTGCAAAAAACAAGTTGTTTTGAACTACATATTACTTTGTTTAGACAACAAGTAGTATTGGTTGTATTTTAAGTATCTAAAAGAGACAGTAAATACTTAGATGCAGTAATAACTAAAATAAAACAAAAAAAGAAGTAGGTAACAAGTTTTCAAAAATCCTTACTGTAATTTTTTTAAATTTAAAAATTAAAAATTATGTGTATAGAAGAAAAACGAATACAGAAGTGCAATCAATTTATCAAAAACCCGGGATAAATGCTTACCCGATGAGCAAACTACTCCTATGGGTAGATCATGTCCGGAGGTCAAACGAAATATTAAATACAGCCCCTGTAGAGATAATAAACAGTTAAATATCTAGACAGAATCAAGTATTCCCCTATCTAAAAAAATTATCTATCTATGAAAAGTAGTATTTATCTAGTACCATAGTAGATACTAGATAATCTGGGAAATTGTATACAGTCAAAGTGTAAATTTAATTCCCACTCTAGATCTGCTTTCAGTATAATATGTTCTGTGACTCCACTGTGTTAGTTTAACTACAAATTTTAATTTAAGTAATAAAAAAAAATGGATTAACGGGTATTATAAAGTTCTGCAATGGTTGCCTTTAAAATATTACAATAATTCACATAAATTGATTTTGAAATAATTTATTAAACAAAATGTTATTTAATGGTATGAACACGGCTGGATACTTTGGAACATATTTTAGATGTTCCACACTGTCTGCAACACGTTCCAGGGGAATGGAAAGGGATATTTGACAAAAATAACTGATCTAAGTGACATTTTAAATATGACAAATAATTCTATGATAATAAAAAAATTAATTTGTCTAAAAATGTATTAAAGAAAAAAATGTGATAATAGTAATCGAAGAATATTGACAACGCGTCTACATTTCTTTAGCTAAATCCATATTATTAACGATAATGTTAAAATTATCAATAAAAATCAAGACTTTTTTAATCTTAATTAAATTATTAAGTAAATAGGAAAACTAGAAGGGCAAAAAGAGATGTCAATAATACGACCACAAAATAAAAATTTATCGAAGGAGTAATAATCAAAGACGGAATGATGCACAAACCGATAAGACGTTTTCAAGTCGACATATAAAGCTGGTGATATATTTTATGCAACAATTTCATCACTTTTCTGTTATCGTTTATATAAATATGAAATAAATTTGCTAGTTATTAAAATAAGTATTCATAGTAATAATAATAATATCAATTGAAAGTTCATTAAACATTAAATTATTATTTTTAATAACATTTTAATTAAAAATTTTAAGTATTCAACTAAATTAAAATAAACTAAACAATAGAAATTAAAAACAAAAAATAACAATAAAAAAAAAAGACTTATTTATCGACATCTTTCCTGATCGTGAAAATGTAATTATAATTTTTGCAAACGGTTTAAACTCGATAAAGGGATATGATATTAAACTTTAATATTTACATTTACATCGACTGTTGTTACATTGTTATTGGCAATAATTCTTTTATGAGAAAAAGTTCCAAAGTTATGATAAAAGTTTTTAAGCAATTACCATTGCTTATTATAACTACTTTTTATTACAGCGAATACTTTGATGAATAAAATCTGCTGTTTAAAATCAATTTAAAAAGGTAGCGAAATATATTTTAGTATTAATAAAATATATCGATTTTTAGTACTTTGAAAAACTTTCGGTTCTCCAATAAAAAAATAAAAAACTTAAAAGGTAACTTATATTGAACGAACAGAGCAATGTCGAAAATTATCAATATTTTTATTAGTTAGGGTGGTATTTTATTAAAGGCATTATTGTTGTTATTTTTTCTGATGGAGGATGTCACGTTTTTGATTCCTAATCATACGTGATAGATGCAAGGGCACTTTACCCTCTCTGTGCAACTCTCTCTTTACAAATTTTCAACCCTATAAAACTGTCCATTGACAGCTATTGATGTGTGAAATTTCCACCTACTCACTCTAGTTTCCTATACGTACGTGCCATTTACTCCAGTATAAAATATAATATAAAAAAATATTAAGTATAGCTCTATACTTAATTTTGAAAAACACAATTCGCGTTCACACATTGTTAAGTCGTTTAATGTACACTTATTGTCATTATAAATCACAATGTGGTGAAGGTACTAAGGTAAGGGCGCAGCGTGGAAGTACATTTTATTTTTTATTTTCTTCCTTTTTTTTTTTTGAATGAATTATTTGAGAAAATAATAACTGAAAAAAAAATCTGAAATATTAGAAAAACATAAAAAAAACAGTTTTTCTGCTAATTACAAACGTTTAAAAAATTCTAAATAATGCAAAAACTATTTCTTTTTGCATAGAAGCATTTGATATTTTTTTCAGATTTTTAAGTGCTTATTTTTTGCCATTTTTCGGTAATCTCAATTGGAGGTCTTATTTTTTTCGAAATAAACTAAAAACAGCATAGTCCATAATGGAATAGAAATTCAAGCGTTTTAACAAATTAAAAATGGTTTATTTCCTTAATAATATACCCGGAACAAAAAAAAAAAGAAATTGTAAAGAAAACGGTTAATTCTAACTTAAATATAATTTTAACTTTGATAATATAATATTATAGCCTTTATTAAATAAACGCGATTTTTTAAAGCGTAATTTATGGGCGTATTAAAATAAGTTTTCTTATTTGAATGTACGTTCAACTTTAAACAAATTTATTTTAAAATATGTCGACCACTTTATTAGGTACAAAATAGTTTTGAAATTTTCATAAAATACTCGCTCACAGCTCACACATAACCTAAAAATTTACGAAGATCAAAGTGTAATTTTCCCAGTCTTTTATTTTTATTTTTATTTACACAAAAAAAATGTTGACAACAGCTCTTTAAAGAAATCCTATACGATATATTCTTGCTCTAGATCTACCTTTAGTCTAATTTTCAGACCTTAAGTCCTAAGACTACACCTAAAACACTATAGACAATTTTTTTTTGGATGTCAACGTTTATTGATAATAATAATCTGTGTAAGAATATTTCACAAGAATTTGGAACTAATTCGACTATTTTTTTAGATATTATATACATTTAAAAAAAATTGATTTATGTTTTTTTGATTTTTTTAATATTTAACCCATTGAGCTATTCAGGTAAGTTTTTTTGATTATTAACTGCTACATAAAGAAATCAGTTCAGCGGCTAAGTAGGTCCAAGCACAAAAAAATAAAATTACATCATTTTAAAAACAATATTTTCTCAGCAACGAAGCTAAAAAAACAGCAATATTCCAAAAGGTTAAAATTATAATATGAAATCGTATACACAAATGTATTTTGTATGTCATACGTTTTATGTGTGTACAAGCGTTATTACGTTTTGTTAATTCTCTAATATACTAAGCATATAATACCTATACAATAAAGGTTAAAAACATAAATTATGCGTTCAATATTATAAATATGCTACAACAGCGCATATTATAATATTATGAACTTTTATTTGATTTAGTACAACGCGCTATATTATAATAAATGATACAACCTGGATGAACAGCCGAGGACCATTGAACGATTAAATCCCCTATTTGTATTGAGACCCCTGATATTATATATGTAATTCCATTGTTAACGTTATTAGGTTATGCACGGTGTCGGTGATCACGTGCAGTAAAACGAACAAGAAATTTTGATTGACTTCCGTTTTTAAATAGGGTGATTTTATATTCGTATTAAAGGGTCAACGTGGTTATAATTATTATGTAAGCGAATGGACCATAAAATGTATATAAATACCACTTTTTTTTATTAAAAAAATTCAAAACGTTTTGTTCGTTGATATTTTTGCTACAGACTTAATTAAATGCATAGTTCTTTTATTTTTTTTAAAAACGTAATTACAATAATAAAAAATTCCATACAGGGAATCATTAAAAAGTATAAGACATCAATAAAAAATGTATTTTTCTCGTCTACCTAATTACTAAGTTTACTAATGTTTACTAATTAAGAAAAATGTTCTTACTGAAACTCAGCTAATACAAATATTTTAACAAGGTAGGTGTTAATGGCGAGACACATAAATTCGAAACCGACTGCTGTTAAGAAAATAAAAGTTGCAATCGACCAACATCCATTAATACAACCGCAACGTATATTTTTCATCGAAACGACTTATAATACAGTTTGCCATTATGGCATTTGGTTTCTAATAACGTTTTAAACTGTTCGAGACATATCGTGTTATTTTCCACAATACACAGAGAGAAAAATATTGTAAAAAAAAGTAAATAAATAAAAAAGAAAAATTTTTTTTTTAATGCAGACGCGTTCACGGCGGTGGAATAAAAAAAACTATACACATAATAATATATTGCAGGACAACAGAAGAAATCAATGGGTTATTAAAACGTTTACCCCCTTTGGTTTAACAAACACTGCTAAGCCGAACAATGAATTTTTCCCGAATAACCATACTGTCGTGTCCATCACTTGCAGCAGTAGCAATTTGAACGGCGAGCAGACTTTTGCTAATTATCCAAAGATGGCTCACGCTGAGCTGTTCATTCGGTATAATGCGACCTCCGTTGTAGGGCTCATCATCGGGTAATATTCGTCGGTTCCGGGCTGTTATATACAAATAAACTGTATAAACAGCATCGTAAACGAGGGAGAGACGACCATCGTTCAGCAGCAGACATGCCATTTACCGGATGCTGATCACGGTGATTGCAAATTGCACTGATAATAATTATTATTGTACAAAAGAGTCACAACCCCTGCTGAAGACTTGCACAGGAGTCGTTTTCGATAAAAATCTAATCGCTTTACCGAGCTCGATCACACCTAAATTTACTGCAAACCCGCGGTATGGGAATTGGGTAATGAAAACCAAATGAATCCAAGCCCGTTTGTTGTACCCTGACCTGATATAACTGTCAATAACTCACACATCGCTTCTGCACATCCATACTCGTCTAAATAAATAAATAATTGAATTGAAAGTGATTTATAAAAAGAAGTTCTGCATTGAAACAAAACTTTATATTACAATAAACTATCAGCCCGAGCCGAAAAATAGGTTGTCATAATGTCAATAGATAGTTTTTTGAATATTTTAAAATTTGTTTATAACAACGTTCTTTTCGGTCAGAATATAATATTTTATAAATATTATTTACAAAATGCGAATAGAAAAGGGGGGCTGAAGTTCCTTCCTTATGTAATTAAATTGTATGCATAAGTGTATTTTTTTTTTTTTACTATGCATACATTAAATCTATGGCTATCGCTTCTTTGTATTTAAAGTGCATTTTTGTTCTAGGCCTTTCTTTTTTTATTCCTAGATGCGCACCAGATAAAATATTTTAATAATCAATAGCAGTACATATTATCAAAATAATAATAATAATGATATTGAAACAAAATGTTGTAAATTATTTTATTTGTATATTTGAGTATTGAATTTTCAGCCTAAAATTTATCGTAAAATATTTTTAAATTATTTAACAAATTCTCTAATAAAACATTTTGAAAAAAAGTATTTCTCTAGATGTATTACAACTTACAAAATTAGTTGGGTTTTGTCTGGAGAAATTGGTTTCTTAATTTTATTTGTTGGATTACAAGTTATTTGGGCTTCTATTAAGTTTAACACATAGTTAAACTGATACCAGTTTAATCTAAAAAAACTCTCAAAACTTCGTTTAGTCTTCCCATAAGTGTTTCTCAGTTAGTATATTAAAAAATCCCTCACTTTTCCTGGCTTGGAACATTTGGGTTATTAATTTTTTACATAAGTGATGTAGAACAGCTTACTCCTCGTCAATTTCTTGTAAAAATATTATAGATAGTAACATTTTATGGCACCGACATTACCGAAACGACAACCGATTTTTTTTTTATCATACATACCAGGGTCTCATGACCTAATCTAAACGGTCTGATCGTGCGTTTTCTCGAGTGGGTAACGCGTTGTATTGTGTAACAACATTAACAGTTATGCTTCACAATAATAGGTGTGTGTATATTATGTTTTATTGCAACAGTGAAACGTCAGCGCGGTTTTGCCGCATGAGCTCCTGGTACATGTTAGTTATTCATCATCTCGCCGGGACTTAAACGGGACACTACAGGGAACGTGGCACACTGTGCATTGTTCACTATGCGATCCTGGTGAATTTGATACAATAAAACGACGAGCAAGGCAGAACGTGCCATTTCCAATGTAAAAAATCTATAAAATATAAAATAATAATATAATAATAACATACAGAAAAATATAATTGTAATATCATTGTAATTCGCCCCCCTCCCCTCGGTAACAAGATTGATAGAGATTAAGCTTGCTAACGTGTTTAATTAGTTTTTTTAAATAAAAAATAATGTATTGAACAATTTTGACCGGCCAGTTACTTTTGAAATTTAGAAATTTTAAAGTAAAACTTGGAACTGGAATTGGAGTGCGCCGTGCGGTTGGGTAAATGCGCCCAGAAAAAAACAATAATACAATCCCACCGTCCGCTTAACTCTTTAGGTAACTTAGTTAGGTTATTTATGTCTCCGATGGCTTCTGACTGAAATTTATATTGTATACTGAATTTGGTGTTATTGATAAATTTCCATTATTTGTACGCTGAATCCAGTGCGATAGTAAAATAGTAATTCTGCCTTCTACTGATCAATAATCTACAAATAGTAATAATAACAAACGATATTAGTATTCTCATCTATTGCCAGGCCTAACTGTAAGCTTTATCAGACAGCTCCTTCATATTATATTGTCAAGTTATTATTTATCAATTATTCAGTGTTTATTAATGATATATATTTTTTACATCATTAGTTCATAAATATTTTATAATAATGATTTTGGAAAATTCTAAAAATCAACGTAGGCGGCAATGGAACGTAAAGCGATTGCCGCATACGTTCCTGGTACGCGTTGTGTTTCATACACCTTGGCAGCTTGCCTGGAAGTAATAAATGGACAAAAATTAACTCTAGTCATATTATCATACTGTGTGTGTGTGTGTACACGAGTAGAGAGCATGCGACCCTGTTAAACTACGAGCAACAGAACCTAGCATTACAACAGTGTGTTCAACAACCATAGAGAATAAATGTGAAAGATATATGTGAAACAGCTCTAGGGGTAGTAACAGGACTATATAGGGTTCATATAGGACGCATTAATTAAATTACTATTCAATCAGATTAGTAATCCGTTTAGTTTGAGTATACATTATAAATGACTCTTGTGATTACCTTATTAGCCAGTTTTGTAACTGCGCATATAATGCGAAAAATTCAGTTAAAAAATAGAAGTATAGAAAGAGCTTCCACCCCTTCTGTGTGAAAGGGTTTTTATATATTTGTTTACCTTGTCGACATATTATTATATTGATAACTAAAGAATATCTCACACGAGTTTTGAAGTAATTAGACTATTTTTTTATTTTTTGCCCAACCTAACCTAACCTCTCAGTTACAATTTCGTATCTATAGACTGAAATGAAGTACCTAATGAAGTAATCGGTTCTGCGGTTTAGAAAATATCGTGGATCCTTACAAAAAAAAAAAAATATATAACAAAACCTTATCAGATCCACGTTGAAGCCAATACAAAATAATATACTACTACTATCGGATTCGCTAATAGACCAGCTTTCAAGTGAATAAGTACTCAACTTTGACATTTTTTTATGAAATTTCTTTTTAAAAAATCATAATCTTTCCCTCGACCGAATGAGACATTGGATCATAAACATCAAACATCGGCCTTACACAATCATCTGATTCAGCCCAATCCCTCTAAACCCCTTGTCTCTCCCTGCTTCACTTGTACCGCCAATCTCCACCCGCTTTCCATTTTTCCGACCTCCCCCTCCACTCCCCTTTTATGTAAATCCAAGGAACACATCACAATTTTTTTTCTACGCTATAAACATTCATACGCAATAATATTCTCGGACAGAGTGTGCAAACAAGCTTGTATATTATTGTAGGTATAGCTGTGCTAAGTTCCGCCAAAGTCGTTTTATTAAACGACACATTTGGCGTTAAGCAAATAGAACAGGAATCCGCGTTTTTATGATGACAAAATGGAAACCGCAGTACTTAATAAGCTATAGTAGACGATATTATACTTATACGTTATAAGAGCGATGAGACCGTCATTTTGATGCTGCGAAATCCGTTTTAAATTGAAACCCTCGACCCCCCGCCGAGTATACGAGCATATCAAGGCAGATGTGGTTATTGGTTTTCTATGCACACATAAAAAAAAATATATATATACTTACCGATAGTTTGTAAATATACGAACGACTGTACAAAGTCAATCAAACGTTCTCAATGACGAATATACTTTTTTTTTCCTTTTAAGGCCAATGCAAAATCGAAAAGCTATTGTTTTTACAATACTCGATATGCGCCTATAAGTTTTCTTTTTATTTGCATTGGTTCGAATTATATATACGCCCACCAAAGAATAGATTAAATACATTTAGGTATCACAATTATAAAACCTATATAAAAACATAGAAAATACAACTGTCTAAATACAGCAAACCGGGTGATTAATTAAGACTTGGACACTCGTTTTATCTCTTAAAACAATTATTGCATTTTTTTTTTTTTATAAACTTACTAAATATTTTACTTTTTTAGTATTTTCCAGGGCTCCATTAACTTTTCAAACTTAAACGGTAGAGTATATTTGTTGTAAATGTTGATTGGTCGAAACCCAATGTTTTGGATAGTTATTTTTAAACTTTAATAACTTCAAAAATTAAATTTATACTCAAAAAGTTAAGTTGATAGAACCCTGGAAAAAAATCAATATTTGAATGTTATCTAATGTTGACAGTTCTAATTGTAGAAGCGTCATGTAATATTATGATAAAACTTAATTTGATAAAAATCAACTTCATAAATAAAGTTATCTGTTTTTAAACCCGTTAAAAATATCAATTAGAATGAAATTAAACGTCATTAAACTTACATTCACAAGCATATTATTAAAAATGTTAAATAGCAAAGTGGTATATGTAATTCAAAATCTAATTTTTACTTTTATCTAATAATTTTATACTCATGTAACCTTTAAAGAGTACTAATATAAAGAGATGCATCGACTTTATTTTTAATTATACTATCTTTTATGCTACAGTGAAGTAAAGAAAAAGGGCTAAAACCAGTATGATCACACGAAAGGAAAATAATAGTCTTCATTGTTGATCGGTTAGTACTCTATTTGTAATAATAAGTTTTACCTCTTACCTTAAAATCATAGAGTAAAAAAATAAAATAATATGAGCGGTCGTTCTTTTTCTCACCAATGTTAACAAACTGATGCGCAAACCGTAGGTATATATTTTTCAGTGCCAATGTTTTCGATGATAAAAATGCAGAACAATAAATTGTAGAAAGGGTTGTTTGTTTTATATTATCAGTTATTTTTTTTTTTTTTTGTCAAGTTTCCCATCTGGTTATTCTGTGTTAATACTACGTACCATATGCCATCCCTATAGAAGACGTTAGGAAGAGACTGTATCGATCTCGGCGTTATTTTGTAGAAATTTATAAATAATTTAATCGCCATTCGACGGTTTTCGCGTTAAACATTTCTCGCCGAAGATTTTTTTCCACCGTAAGCCGATCGCCGGTTATTGAAAATTGCCGTAAGTGGCCAGAGGACCAGAGGCCGGGGGTTGAAGTGAAAGGAAGTATGCGCTAGACGAGACGGAAAAGGAAAGGATGTGTAGAGTGTATAATATATATATATATATATATATTTATGTATACCGGGTGGCGTGTTTGCTTTTTTCTCGAACGACTAGCGCGCGCGGTTTTCTATCGAATAAAAGATGAAGAAGTTTTAATAAACGAATGGTTTAAGGGTTTAACGGCGGCGAGTTGATGAAAAAAGAATACAAAATATATAGTCGCCGGTGAGGTTTCATTAAAGTTTACACGGCAGAGGATATAGGCCCCTGGGTTGCTGTGTACATAAACTCTCAGATTCAATAAGTAGTATATACCCTCCGCCATCGCCGTGCCCGCCGACTTGCTGCAGTGTATATATACATATATACATACAGTATATTATACAGTACACACACACACACACTCACAAGGTTTTCAGTCCATTTTATATTGCACTCGGGGAGGGGGAGGGGTGGTTCGGCAAATGATTCGTCTTGATGCGGCTTATATCCGTCTCTTCGCTCTTCTTATTCCCAATTGCCTTTCATACTGTTTATATACACCGCGGTTACCGGACCAGACACCGTTAAACCAAACACCTCCGGGGCAGAAACCCCCCCCCCCTTGATCTCGCCAGCAAAACTTTATTAGATTTATATTTGCTGCCAAACGACACTAGCACACACACACACACACACACACACACGTCCACACATCAGATTAACGGTCGTTTTGTGTCAATTATGTTCGGTATTCTTATTTATTTTCCGTGTTGACCCGGAGGATTCCCATATAACGTCCAGCACGCGCAAACCTAATCCGAATCGGTTGGAAGCTATTTTTGTAATGTTTGTCCAAAAGTCTCCTAACCAGAGTTTGCGAAAATGTAATGTGTTATAAATAACGAAAATAAAAAACTAAAAACAGTAACAATATCGTATTAGATAACTATGTAAAAAAAAAAATCAGCCTAGCACTGTGATGTCGGTGGGAGCGGCGAAGATCAAAGGTCTACATAGGAATTATTTTAACTGAATGTGATAAAATCATTTTCGAACAAACGCTTCGTTTTTTTAAATAGTTAAATAAATATTTGTTTGATTTTATTATTTGAACATTTAATAAAAATCATTTTTTATTATTATTTAGATTAGAGGTCCCTATTACACGTGTATTCGATTACACGTGAAACACGTGTAATTAACATACACGTGTAATTATAAATACACGTGTATTCAAAAAAATTTATTTTTGTTATTAATTTTAGTTTTACGTTTAATATCACGTCTGTTTAATCATACGAACTCAAACACAAGCATAATTGTGTAAATACGTTAACTCAAACTAAAATGTTTAACAAAATAAATTTGTTTAAATACACGTGTATTTGTAATTACACGTGTATGTTAATTACACGGGGTGTGTGTACACGTGTATATAAATTACACGTTTAAAATCACAGGCACTAATTTAGATAATATTTTAATTTAAAAACTATATGACATAAAAATGATTGAAAGTTTATTTTCAATATGTATACATTGTATATTTATTGTTTGATTTTGTTCCAATGACAATTTATTATTTGTATTTTTTCATAGTTAAAAAAAAACCTATTTAATATTTGAGTTTTTATTTAAATAAATAGCCTCTGCCTCTTGGTACATCACTAATAAAAATGTACACAAAGACATCAAAATACCTACACTTAACCAGTTAGCTGAATTTCACTTTTTAAATTTTCATTCTAATCTATAACCTCTCACACTAATCTCCTAACAGAGCAACTATCCTCGGTCACATTTACTCAATGTACATAATGTAGTTATGATTTGATGGTAAATACATTGTGTTTAATAAAAAACAAGATTATTCGAATAAATCTCAATGAGAATTTTCACATTTCTGGGTTATAATATTCGGCGGTTCGGCCGTTCGGCGCTGGTCCAACTGACGCGGAAAACTTGAATTTAGCCGACGGTGTGCTACTTAGCGAAACGCATACTTAGCGGAGCCGGGCGGTGGAAAAAAAAAACATAGGCAGGTACAATAATTGAACGGACCCCTTTATTAACAAAGTTACCGCGGGCGCCGAGGGGCGGCGGCAACGGGGCGGAGATTCTGGCGAGAATATCGTCCTCAAAGAGAAACAATAATTGTGCGCGACACTCCGGCGAGAATTGATATTAATAAACGCACCTGAACGAACCCCCAACCCTACTAACGATCTCTCTCCCCCCCCCCCTATCATCCCGTTAAATTATTAATAACGAGTTAAAAGTGACGACGTACCTTGTTTGCGACAGTTTACGACGCCCAGGCCGAAAGGGTTAAGGAGTATCATCCGTCTTGGAAAGGGTTAGGAATACGAACAGAACACGTGAGTCGTGTAATGAGTTTCCATCGGCATTGTCGGCATTCGGGTGTTCTGCCGATTGAGTTTGTGCAGTCGTCCTTGGGTGTTTCATCATAATGCCGGCAAGCCGGTTTCGGTTTCCCAAAGAGAGATTATTAGCGTTTTTGAACTTTGATCGAAACTTTACGACAATCGGACTTGCACACCCGTGTATATTATTAATGCGAATATATTAATATTATAACGTTATTTCGCCGTGATGTAGCACATTATGGCTGTCGGGTATATACATATATATATATATATATGTATGTATAACTATTGCCAAAAAGCGAACAATCATCCGAGTACACCTACACGATAAATACAAAGCAGCAATTCCTGTCTGTATTATATTATACAGCCGGAACAGAGACGATTTTGACAATAGCTGTAACTCGAAGTCACTGCGAATGTGTCGCGGTTGTAATGAATAAATTATAATCCGCATACTCTATATATATATATATATATATATGTGTGTGTGTGTGTGTGCGTGTAATACAATATTATCAGGTATGTCACATGGTCGTTTACAAGACTTGTTACAAATCATTCAGTCGAACGCATCACTTGTGTTTATTTGCATTTTGAAACGACAATCCTTGAAACGCACATTTCCTCGAAGAAAATGGGATTAAAATATTGCGATTTTATTAAAAAACAATGATTTTATCGTTTCGTTTCAAAACGTACTATATTTTTCGATATTTTCAAAAAAAAAAAATAATAGTGCGTTGAACACTAATAAATATTATGCGAAACGTCCGTTTTCAAAAAGGTTGAGCATTATTCGAATTATACTTGCTTATCTATAGAAAGCGATAAATTCAAAGTTATTTTTTAATTATTCATTTACTATTCGATTGCTTTTGATAATGAATAAACAAATTACTTTTCAGTAAGATCAAAGACCGTCCATTGTGTGAAGTTAAGGAACGAGTATCCTTACTTATTTACCCGTTTACTCGATTTATACATTCGACTTACACGTTTACTCGTTTAATCAGTTTATTTACTCGTTTACTCGACTCATTTACTCGTTTATTCGGATTTTATTTTCTTAATTTAAAAAAAAAATCATTTAAGTATGGTAATTAAAACGAAAAAAAAAATGTTTGTTGCTAACTTTAAGAGCTTGTTGTGAATAGGAAATTAAACAAAATGATTACCTTTAACATAAGATAATATTATACAGGTAGATCCGATTTAATACTCATGCGGTATAATGATTTTAATTGGAAACAATCTGTGTTACATCTTATAAAAGCTTAATTTTCAACATTCTATTAAACTATAATATAATATAGCAAGTTGATTGATAGCAGCTCGTTAGCAAAGAGCTTGTCAAGAAAATTAAAAATATGAATTTAAAAAAATTAAAAAAATAATTATTTCAGTTTTTACAATTAAAAGAATTATCAATTTTAGCTAAATTATTCTTTAGCCACGCATATCTCTGAAACCGATGAATAGATTTTGTTTTTTAGAGTCTTATTAAAATCACATTTGTACGTAGAAGTGCAATGAAGAGTTTCAGAACTTTACTGACGTAGTTCATAACATAAACAAATTCCCTCCTCTCCTAAATTTCCATACATTTTAAAACAATAGCTAATTAGTATAAAATATATTTTAAATAATTCTCCAAAAATTAAAAATCAAGAAAGTCTATATTATACATGAAACTTAAATCTATATTTGAATCGGTCATTTCAAAAACGACATAAGTCACGGATTTTTCAAAAATGACTTTTTGTCAAATTTGATAATTATATACATAGTTACGTATTCTGAACAAAAATTTCATTTTTCAGATTCGTGACATTGTCAGAAATATTTATTTTATTTTAAAAATGTTACCAGTTTGTGCAATAATTTAATAGCATTTCTGTGTTTATTTATTTTATTTTATTTCTTGACCTAATTTCTATATAATACATTTCAGTCAAGTATGTCTTATCTCAATTTAATAAATTACGGTCAAAGTTAGACTATTTAAAACTATGGGTTATGAATATCAGAAACCCTATAAATAAATTAGTAAATAGGTGTAAATGCAAAATAAGTTGAATTTCTGGAGTTATGAAGTTTTTTGTGGCTAGTGTATAATTTCAATTTTGTGACTTGTGCCGTTTTTGAAATTACCGATTCAATTGAATTATGACTTTTTTTTATCAAATGTGTAGATAAAAAAAAAACACAATAAACAAAATCATATATCTTTTTTTTTTTTTTTGGTACAATTACCTATTTAAAGGTTAATAGAAAACTATAAAAAAACATAGTACCATTTTTAATACATAATAATATATATTATTATGATAAAGTCTTTAGGCTTAAAAAATAAATCACCAGATTATGTTTTTCTTTTGGATTTGAGGAAACTTAACTCATTAACTATAGCTTCATAGTCTAGAATAGATTATAGTTTCATGATAATAATAAGTAACGACAATAAATAACCATCGCAATTAGGCTTATTTATAATAATAAGAAAAAGTTATAGTTTGTTACATAAATATTTGTATACCTATACCTATATATAAAAATGAATTCCTGTCTGTTTGTCTGTCCTTTATGCATTAGTACACCATTCATCCGATCGCCATGAAACTTTGGGAAGTTGTTGAGTACACTCCTGCAAACCTAACTGGCATAGTACTTTTCGAAAATTCCACCCCTAAGGGTGGCCTCAAGCACTTGTACTTTGTACTTTAAATACGAAATATTATGTTTGTAACCATGGTAACCCAAAATAAACACTTAGTTTGTAACCATGGTAACCACGGTACTCGAGCATATTGTAGGTGATGATTAAAGGAACAGGCTGATTCTATGTACCACGATTCTGGGCAAGCTTTTAACTGTTGGAACGTGATCTGGGACTGGGGACTGGGATCCTTGAGTAAGAGGAGGACATAATAACAGAAAAAAGTGTCACATAAACGCTGTCACGCTGTTATCTGATAAGAGATTAGAGATGAGGGATGGGGGTGGAGATAGGTATGAAGGTGGGGTTGAGGGTGGGAATGGGAATTATTTTACTCAGCCCTGGCAGACTAAATCTCGGGCAACGCCGGGTCCGGACAGTTTGTATATCTTTATATATATATTTCTTCTGTCCGTGTATAAGTATGGAAACTCCTCCTAAACGGCTGGGCAGATTTTTTTATGAAATTTTGTGTGCGTGATTAAGTTGATTCGAGAAAGGTTTGATTCACAATTTGATCCGATAGAACATGTTTTTAATTTTTAATTAATAATGATTTTCAATAGTATCAATAGTTATCAATACATCTCTATGGTTTTTCATACCACAAGGATACAGTGATCCGATCAGCTGATTGTGTGTCTAATACACAAATACACGGGCAACGCCGGGTCGGGGCAGCTTGTATATATATACATTAAAAAAATATATAAATACACATTATATATGTAGATATATATTTTTAAATATTTCACAAAAAAAATGTCTATTCCTACTTGCTGCAAAGAAGAAGTAATATGGAAATGAGCGCCTAAACTAACGCGAAAATGTGTGGTCTTGATATTATGTACTCCCCGCAGTATTTCCATTACTATCAAAACCGCTTGAAAGTTTAATGTTAAATAGACTAAAACCATATCTAAGCGAGATCCTTCAGTTAAAATTGGGTAGGTATTAAGAATTACCACTCCACATGTGAACATCTGCTACAGGCTACAATAGCCGCGTTCGTTGATGTAACTCAACCGTTTGATAAGGTCTGGTTATGACGGAATACGGATTAGTACACAAATTAAAATCATTAGCTAAATACTTATTTTTTTCGCCAAATAAATCGCCTCGATAAATCATACATGATCTATTTATATATAATTTATACAACATCTATTATCTTAGTTAATTTCAAATTTATTTAAAATACATTTTCATAAATAATAAATTAAATTAAATTAAATAACTTAAAATTGTAGTTATTATTTATACCAAATAGTATTAAAGTCAATTCTTTAGTTAAAAAAATTTAAAGAAACGTAACTTATCGAATAAATCAGTAAACCAGTAAAAAATTAAGTAAACAAATCAAGTATATTATAAAATAGTATAAGCTATAATAGCAGTTTTTTTTTTAGTATGTATTTAAAAAAAACGTGGAATGAAATTTGAAATGTAGTATGCAATTTTATGGGTCGGCTGTAAAGGTAGAAATCGAACATTATATTTTTGGGATGATGCCCGTTAAAAAAAAAAATAGTATTATTACTCATCAAAGTGGTTCCTAGTAGTAGTTACAATTTGTAGGAGGGTATTTTATTTATTTTTTTTTTATGTGAAAGAACAGCGCATAAGTATCTGGCCTCATGATTCAAAATGTCTGAACCTGTATAATATTATTGATTTTAGTTACTCGTTTACGTTTTAAAGGATATGTATAATCACTGCCCTCGTATATGTTGCTTTTTGATGGTATTAATTGTATTATTATTATTATTGTCCACGATATTACATTATAAGGAGCGCAAGACACGTGGGAAGGGCGATGTGTCCAATAGGATTGGCCATCACGGCAACGCATCCGCCCTCCGGGCTAATCCTTCCCTGAGTCAAAGGCGTTACGGAAGGGTGGTCGGGGGTTGATTTTCGCGGTCCCTTCAGTCACCCGACAAGCCATGTGTCATTCAGTCGTCGCGAACACAACACAAGGCCAACACACAGTCGGAGAAAATATATTTTGAGACGTTTTTCGTTCAAGTCTCTTGGGCAGTTTACTGTTGGACCATGGATACAACAAAGTCGACGAGAAACGTGTACAGTATAGATCAAATACTGGCCACGAATCATTCCACGAAAAAAACCGGTAAGTCCAATTTTTGTAAATTCAATCGGTGTTGTCCACGCGTAGGGCAAACTTTATGATTATAAAAAATTACCAAAAAAAAAATGTATCCACATTCAATTAATCAGTCATCGAAGGAGAAATAAATATAGTTGAATCACAATAAATGTGATAAAGAATCGAAATGGTTTTTTAAATAGTAAAAAAAAAAACAGTTCATACTTCAACCGCTAGGAAGAGTAAAACAAAAATAAGTAAAGTACAATTGTAATTAAAAAACTTAAATTTCTCTCCTGTAAAATTATCACTCTGTGTATACATTTTAGAATTAAGCCATTGGTGTACACATAATATATATAAACATTTATAGTCATATTAACTAAATAAATAGTTAGGCCAACTAAATGTATAGTTGATTCAACTTTGCATTTGTACTTCATGCATTTTTCACTCTTTTGAATGGTTGAAATATGGATTTTTTTTACCACTTAAAAAATACATTGCAATTCATTATCACATATAACTGTCGACTCTTTTTGACCAAACATTTATTTACAACATTTTTTTATTGAAACCTTCAATGTACAAGACTATTTATTGGACCTTTTAATATTTGAGTTTAACTAATTTACTTAAGAATAATCGGATATTATCTAAAAAACGATATTAGTAAGAGTTACCGTTAGTTAAAAATAAAATAATTTGCTATCATACCATATACTATAACCTGATTATTGTGAACCTATATTATTAATTCCAGAACGTTTAGTGTTAGCCGACTGATCTGTGAGCTAGACAAAGAGCTCAGGAAGGTTTTCCTCCTCCTCCTATCTACTAATAATACCAAATTAAATATTATTATTATTACTTAAAAAAACAATATTATTAACGACAAATATATTATTTGAATTGAGTATAATTTGGCCATCGTGTTGTTGGTACTTAAAGTACTTAGAAATAAATACAGGCACGAATATCAAATCGGTTATTATTATTACTTATTTTGTATTATGACCCTTTTGTTTAATAAGAAATAACACAAACTTAAAGTAATATTAACTTGTTTCTTTATTGTCTCAAAGCGAGTAAGCTACAAAATACTTGAAATATAATTGAAGGGTTATTGTATAGTACATTATATAAGTAGATTAGGTGTAATTTACTGCTTGAAACCATTATAAAACAAAGAAGGAGATTATTATTATCATTGTAATAAAACTAAAAATTAAACTGCATCAAAACCCGGACAGGACGTTATTGTAAAATTTCAATAATGTATGCTAAGTACCTACACTTAATTATAATCATATAATATATCATCGAGGTAAATAGAGATGGAGTGAATACTGGATATTGTTATACAATAGTTTATCACGAACCAATTGTTATTGTTTATAGCATAATTATCTTACAATAGTGGAACTAAAGTATTTGCCCGCCAAAATATAAAATCACTTTCTAATAAACGCTTCGGCGCGATTTTGAAGATGGTTTCAGTATTAAATATCGATGAATATCATTGTAAAAATGTGTTTAAAGTTACATTTTTTGGTATAAGGGTGAATACGATTAGGTTTGATAATCTGACTTCCCTAATAATTCGTTGCCATCGCCAATAGCCAAAATCGAGAACATATTGACAATAATTGATCCAATCATACGTATCAATCTAGAAATTTACTACTGTCAAATAACCTAACCTAACCTAACCTGGCCTTTCTTGTTTTTTGGTTTTTCTTTAATAAAAAAATAATTTGGGTACAGACTTTTGAGAACATTTTATATTTTATAGCTCCACTATGGATTTACACTATATTTAGTCAAATTAGCAGACCTTAAGTTATAAAGTTCTCTGGGTAAAGCAAATTATAACGTTATTCGTAGTTTACGTTCATGAACATAATTTTGAACTGAACAAATAAATAACGGTTAACGGAACCCTGGTACTATGTCTAGATAATGTTGCATACAATTTTGAATGTTCTTAAAAAAGTCATAGCACTCAAAATTTCTGGGTGCTATTTTCGATTACGAAGTGGAAGGGTTGGACTTTTTACACTTTTGTCCCAATAGGGTACCTTGGTTTAGCGGTTTGGAAAAGATCGTGGGTTCAGATACACAAAAAAAGTTAAATAATTGTAAAAACAAATTTTCAGCTCCGCGCCGAAGTTAAATATAGTAAAATTACATAATATTTTATAATTGAAATTTGTTGAAATTTCCCTCAACCGAGAGCTGTTAATCGGATTGCGTTTGTTTTTTGACATTATCGTTTTTGGGGAATCAAACAATACTGGCTCGGGGGTTTATGCCCGGAAGGGATGTGTATAAATAAATACACATATTACATTTAATGTTTGGCCGTCAAGTGGTACACACACCGGTTCCTACAACGGCTGATTGGTGTACAAAACGGATGCGTTGTAGTTTTTTTTTTTTTTTTACTATATCTGTTGCACACTCCGGGCAACCGTACTCACATTATGAATGTTAAAAACGACAACCGTCTAGATTTCGCGTGTGTTGTACGCGATTTGCAAAACCGAACATCCGTAAGCCGATTATAATATACATATTATCATTATTATTATTATTATTATCATACATTATTCTACACACACGGGGAACGGCATTATATTATATAATCAACGCTCAATAACAAAAACCGTGTAAGCCGCTTAGCGCCCGTTGCAAAGCTCGCGTGCCCGGGACTTATATTCGTAATTAGGTTCGCACACACACACACACACACATGATGACTACTTAAAATCGTTTATACCTACGCTATAATATAGGGGCGGTCGGAGTCGGGGTTGGGGTTTGGGCGGTCTTAATTTTTAGTAATACATGCGCACGCCTCCCCTCCCCTCGTTCTATCCCACCCCCGACCCTTTAACCCTACTCATAACCGCCCCGTGTGCTGAGGTTTGCTACTAAATAATTATAACGATTTCCGAGTGAGGCGAAATTACCGGCAATCAGTGTCCGCGCCGAGACACCTGGCTCCTGCTTGTCGTTCAGACTGCAGCCAGGATACAAGGCGTCGAGGGGTATAAGATTATCTAATGGGTGTAATGTCGCACTCAGAAAGAGTTCGTTGAAAGTTAAATTATTTGTAACAAAACCGTGAGCGAGCAAGTGTTTCAATCCAGTTTTGATCCAGTCGTAGATCTCATTCGACCGTTGTGTCCGAATCGAATACATGAAGACGCGAACGAATTTCGATCATTCTTCTTCTTCGCCTTATTATTCCGTGCAATCTGTATGCAACTCCGTATCTTGTTTCTGCTACCGTGAAACCATTTTTAAACTACATAATATGACCGTTCCCAATTATTACGCCCGACCTATTCATTCCAGCTCAACTAACTTATTTCAGTTACATCAGTTTTCCTTCATCTATTTTTTCTATACGCTGGCCTCACTACAGCCTTATGAAAATGTTCTCTACGCTCTAAATGGTACCTTTTTGGCACAAAACACATCTGCATTGCCTTTTTCCGTCTCATCCAACTATACACTTTATTCCGCTCATCACATCTTCGATTAACTTCCATAATTGATACCGAATAATTTCGATTTGTCTGCTCTATTTACCACTTGCTCTCCAAACAAAACACAGTTCCTCTAACTCATTTTAAAACCTCGTCTTTACTAAATCGGACTTCGGAGTTAAACCGAGATGAACAAACCCCGGGATGTGTTCCACTCTTTAAGTACTGTGACGTATTCATCCATTGCGATGGCATGTACGGTATACATCGTATAGAAAAAAGGTCGAAGGGGTTTAATCGAACCTGTCAAACACATTCCATAACTTCCGGAATTCTCCTGGATTGAAATCCTCCAGAATTTTCGGTGGAATTTCTAGCGGTCGCTTTAGTTGATTGTCGTTTGTTCAGCAATGATCGTTGTGATTTATAACTCATAAAACATTGTTTGCGCAGACCACACGGGAATGCGGTGCCAGTCTAAGCTGGATGCCTTGTACGCCGTCAGTGGTGCTGACACGTCTGTTCATCACGTGGACGACAACGACGACGAAAAACCGAGGAAAGTGCGCCGGAGCAGAACAACGTTTACCACGTATCAGCTGCATCAATTGGAACGAGCTTTCGAGAAAACCCAGTACCCGGACGTGTTCACCAGAGAGGAATTAGCCTTGAGACTGGATCTCAGCGAAGCCAGAGTACAGGTGAGAATGCAAATACACAGCTCAGTTTTTCTATTTAATACAATCTCAGGCGTGGCCGGCAGCATATTGATTCAAACGACCGATTTCATGTGTGATTCCCGCCGTCAACAGAGGTACCCTTGCCATAGTTCACCATCCGCTCGTCTGTAAACTATAACACCTCTTTTGATGACGATGGGAATTCCGCGGCAACCCGATCGCCTTGTGTATAGCACCGCTTATCAGTAAATCTTAAAATCGACGCTGGTAGAATGAGAGTAGAATTATTTGAATTTTGATCTCCTGTAAAATGTCAGTAAACCGCGCACCCATATCCTTTCGATTCGCCTACCTCGAGTGATAAGGTTGTCGGTTAAACGAATTAAAACTCAAAGTACCAGCCCAGACTAGTCTGCCAATCGCCCCCAGGTTGCTGTGTAGTCGGCAACGTTAATCGGGATAATTATATCTTGAATTTCCGTTCGTCTTGTTGTATTCATAATATATATATTAACAGTTGGGCGCTCAACAGCTCTATACGAGAGACTTAAACGTAATTTCTAAAGCCGTTTAAAACAATGGATGCGGATTAATAGATTTTCATTCGAGTATAGCCGCACAAAAACACCGCGCGCTAATTGTGGAACACTTAGCGGTTAGCTGGCTGAGAGCTCGCACAAAGACCCCGGAGAATACCAAAAGAGCGAAAGAGAGGAATTTAAAAAAAAGAAAAGAAAAAAAAGAAGGCTACAAAATTTCTATCCTTTTAATTTTTGTACTCACTCTCTTTCTTTCTTTCTCTCTCTCTCTCTCTCTCTCTCGTTCATTAGACTTGTGCCCTAGACACTCCGGCTGCCGATTGTCTCGCGCTTTTTAAACGATTCAATAAACCAATTGAGATGGACTCGAAACCGGAGCGCACGAGCTGCTGCCGACGATAATGAATTACAAGTTAATTGGGGTGCAATTTCTCTCGACAACCGATTTAACATCTCTCTAATTTCCTAACGATCATTTAAGTGCATTGTTCGTGCGTACGAGGGGAGTCCCATTGTGTGTTTCCCAACACACACACACACACCCTCGGCGCGCACAATCAACCCCAATCGGTCGTCCAAATAGAGCATTAACCCTCCCCGCCACCCCGTCCACCCCCTCACACCCCTCTTGACTATTTGCCTCCGACCCCCTTGCCGGATAATGGTCTCCGGGTGCCGAAACTTCCACCGGTTATTAAACTCCCGTTTTGAGTGTATTGTCAATATTTTAACCTAGCCAATAAAAAAAGGATTTCCTCCGGCTGCCCTTCTTTTTTTCATTTTTTTTTTTTTCCAAGCACACGCGCCGCTAATCCAAACTAAATTAATTATTCGCCTAATACACGTACACGATAAACAATCTATATTAAGCGTCTTTGATGTTCGTCATAATCGATTAATCAAAAAAAAAAATCCTATTACAGTAATCCCGCCAACGTGATAATTAATTAAAATTGTTTACACGAAGACAATTCGTTAATGTGTGTCGTTTTAAATGCTTGCATTAGGTATGGTTCCAAAACCGTCGAGCCAAATGGAGAAAACGAGAGAAATCAATGGGAAGAGAAACCAATCCGCCGTACTTGCCAGAACACTCGAGTAAGATATTTTTAAAAAATATTAATCAATTGTTTTAAAAAGCGTCCTAATGTGGTGTCTATTGCTTTTTATCTAACGTCGGTGCTGATGTTTAAACAAGAAAAGAGTGCATGACATTGAAACATGAAATTTTACACTAACCATAAGCGATTTAATTTACTACAGAAATTAAACTTAATTTCATCTAATTTTTGGGATCTAGTATATTTATAGCCTACCTTTAAACATATTTCAATAAATTTAATTTAAAGACTAATTTAATGGCTAATCTAATGGGGTTGGAGGGTTGTACAACCAACCCCTTCCATGTATAAAATAAGCAACCATAACACAGACCTAAACTTGCGCAAACCTGTGTATTTTTTTTTTTCACAAAATAATAATAGTAAAAATACCTTGATTATCAGTAAATACCAATAACAGCAGTTAAGAAGTCCATAATACTAAGAGTAATACATCTGGAAAAAAATAAACGTAACACAATAGAACAATGTTTTTAACTAATAATTAATCATAACTAAAAAAAACACAGAAATTATTGCACAGACTCGTGTATTTTTTTTCAATCACACTTCACAATGGTATAAGTTACCATTTAGGTTTAAAAAGCTGATATTACTGTGGATAAAGTTAAAAATGTGAATATTGACTAATATTGTAAAACAACATAAACCTAAAAGTGTTACCATAAAAGTGTTTCTCCAAAATGAAAAACTATAAAATTGCAATTGTTTTAACAGAAAGTGTCTTATCCTTAATGAATCACTCTGTATACACACATTTCAGTTATAATCATTTTTGTGTAATTACAGTGTTCAGAGGCGAGTGTTTGCCGCAACCCGGACTGGCGGGTCCGTTGCCGTTCTTATCTCCAGAACAGTTTTGGCCGAACATAGTGTTCAACCCGGCGGCGGCGTCGGCATTTCTCCTGGGTTTGCCGTGGCACGCCCATCCTTACCAGTCGACCGTGCACAAGGCGCTTTCCCAGCGGATGGCCGTCGGCCAATGGTCCATCCAAACGTCGTCTCCCGAACCGCACAGCCCGTCGTCATCTTCGTCCAGTCCTGTTCCCCGGTCGCCGAGGGTCCCGGAACCGGTCGACATCGAATCTACCGGTGACGACGCGGCGGAACAGGACAGACGGCAATCGCCGCCCGTTCGACGGTCCTGTTCGCCACCAGTGGCCACAGTGTTCGCCGACAAAGAAGTCCCTTGTTAACTCGACGGCTGGTGTACGACTTACCACAATAACCAGTTATGTTATGTATTGTGTACAGAATTATTTGTCAAATAATTATATTATATTTATTGTTTTTTTTTTAATCAAAAATCCAGCCGATCATAATTATTTGTTGTGCACAAATTTATGTTTTGTAAAAAGGTACATAATACGTGTAAATAAATAGTTTTTATAAAAAAAAAATTAATGATTAGTTGTTGACAAAAACATTGCGAACAATCAGACAGATCACAGCCATGTATTGTAAAATTAAAATTAAAATAATTTAAAATCAAATGTAATCAATCATCAATGTAATAGGAATGTAGATAATAACTTACCTTACTAAATTACCTGGTGTAATTTCATTCAATGTCAATATTTATAATTTAAATTTATCATAATTCATAACCCTATATATAAGTGAATAATAATTTATAAAAAAAAATTATTGAAATTCTTAATCCTGTGTTTGAGAACTACTAAAAAATAAAGTTTAATATTACTTATAATAAAATTGTGACTTTTTTATGTATGTATAAATACCTACACTAAAATATATTAAACCGTTTTTATAAATAGCTTCTTTCATGGCCGTTCTTAACAGGTTGGCTTTACAATTAAGTTGTAATTATATAATTAACTTACAATTATCAATCTAGTAGATTTAGTATTGTTGAATTATGCATAATTTTTTTTTTAATGCCGTAGAGAATAGCCATTCATAATATTTTAAATGTTATTATATTCTCATATATCTAGTATAATAATTTATTAGCATTGACAATAAATTTTAACTTATGTAATATTGTGCCTATAACTTATTTATTTGTACAAATGTTTATTGTATGAATAAACAAAACAACAATTGACAACTGCTATTATTCATTTTTAATAAATCATAATGCAATGTTGCACAGATGACGTATAAGTGTACTTTTTTTGTAATATAAAAACGACGATTGAAAGTAGGTACACAATAATTATTATACTGCTATTTATATATTTTGTGTAATTAGGAAACAAAATATTTACCCTGGCAATGTTGTGTACAAGGTGAAGTAGGTATATTGATATAAAAACTATGTAAAATAACTAAATTATAAACAAAAAATACACATAGATCATACTAGTGCACTGTACCATCGCTAATGTCTTTTCCGAAGTACATTATCGTGTAGACGATTGTTTATAATAGTATACATTTTGTTTTAATTAGGGCAATTACAATATAAATGTTAATTTCGTAAAAAAATAATTGTTCTGTTTCGTGCGTATTTATATTATATTTTTGACCTATTATTGTTTATTATTCAAGTGATGAATCACTTGTAAAACCGAATAACAAAAATAATTAGGCAACGATAATGATTCAGTAAAATGCATTGCTATAAAGTAATTGCATTAATCGAAAAATTATTATCCTTACTACGTAGAATCATTTTGAAGGTAATAGTGTGCTTAAAATTATATTTTTAGTACAAGGGAGGACATATAGGGTTGTAGATAGGACATAGGGTAGTCTGTCCAGACTGTCTATAATAATTTGTACGGTAGGTAATTGACAATATAATGGAAATATTTTTCAGATACCAGTTGTATTAAAAATTACAAAAAGTTGTATAATTTAAAAAAATATAAAAAAAGTTTACACCTCATCTAGGAAAAGACATGCTCTTTTTATAGCTTATAGACGTTTATCGATAGGACTATGTCTGAAGAATATTCCATCAAAATATGGAACTATTTTTGAAGGAAAACTAGGGAACTTTTTAATTTTTGGCGCGATAAAGTATCTTTTAGGTATGATTTTTGTATCATAAATTTGCTGTATAAAGACCTGGGTTCAATTTCAATACATATTAAAATTATACACTCGGGAATTTGTTTACATCTGATTTACAACAAACAGATAGGAGTATAATACGTTAGTTTTTTTTACACACATTCATTCCCAAGCACATCACAGTAGACAGTATAATCCGCCAAGATTAAATTGTTATATTATTTAATATGATATGTTATGTTATGAGTAAACATGATTTACATATCACACATATACATATACACATACATACATCATTGTGCTCGGTTTTATCACATACTGCAGACCACAGTAAGCCGAATCGAATAACAGATTACATTTTTTATTATATTAATTGTGTTTTGACACTGTTCGTGTCACGTTAGTCAACAGTTTATTATTCTTTTAAAAAATAAAAATTATATCTTTAAAAATCATATCTTTAAGTGTGAAAACATTTCACTCGGTGAAAACTTTATATTGATTAATCAGTATAAATGTTATTAATTATCCATTTTCAATAATAATCTCTATTAACAGTAATAATCAAAATTATTATCGGGTCGTCAAGTGTTAAAAAAAATTATTTATTTTGACAGTTTAACAATCGGTTACACGAGGTTAGAAGTAAGAGAATAATATTGGTAAGTGTAAATTGTAAACTTATGTACTTGAGTTTTAAATTATTGTTAATTGTACATTTGACTGTTAGATATATCTTCTTGATAAATGTTCAAAACTTGAATAAATTCAGTAAATTGTATTAGACGGAATACCATCGTCTGAAACAACCAATAACTGCATAGATATTAAATTTTAATTTATTTAAAAAAAAAAAATTCACCAGTTCACCATAAATTATAGGCCATTAAAATAAATTATTATCTTACTTTCATACATTTTTATAAAATTAGAAATAAAAGATATCTTATTCTGCACTATTTAATTACAGTTTCTTAAATAATTAGTAAGACTTTAAAATTGCCAATTTGAAAACAATTTTATCATCATAAATTAATAATAGGTAAAATAAAAAAATACGTGTACTTTCTTAAGTATTTAAAATCAATGATTACATTCACCTACCCCGTCACCACTATTAAATGTTGGTAGCATAAAAAATAATTTATAAAAACTGTGTTCCAATCAGTTGTTAGTTATGAAAAGCAATTATTATTTGTTTAATTCATTAACTGTCATTTTAATTTTAAAAGTTAAACAAAGTTTAACGAACAAATAACCAAAGATTAAAAGTTTTATCACTCAAGAGAAGAATTTTAGAATCTTACAGTACAGCATGTCACGTGATATGAAATATTCAAACGACCTTGTGTGTAGTACAACGCAAACCTGTACTATCAGCAGGTAGCATGTAACCACACCCATCAGACAGCTGGCATACAACTTTTGTCTTCAGTTGTAAACAAATTAATGATAAGTGATAAGTAACAATAATTCGTACTTTTTATAATAAAACGGTTAAACGCGTTTTTGTTCGATACAAATTATATAATTACAAATATTTAATTAAAATTCACAAACTTCCAGCAGTCGACCGTACCAATTTGTCTGTGTATATCCGAGAAAAAAAATCTGAACGACAGTTAAGTCACGGTAAAATTTTTAGAACTTAATCAACTTCGGTTCCTAACTTACTACTCAACTCTTTGTTTATGTATATCATAAACAATATAACTAATTAAATAATATTGAACATTAATATTAATTTATTAAATATTTTGTTTATTAACTAATGATAACAAAAATTAAAACTTAGTTTTATACGGTATTAAACTTTTATACACGATTTTGGCCAACCTTGCAAAAATACAACTAAAAAAGTCAACTAATATTGAAGCAGTTGCGTTTAATTTGCGAATTTAAAGACATTTAATAATAGTGTAAAGGATAGAAAAATAGAACTTGGTGAGGTAGAACATTGTGAAAATTTAGTAATTAGTAAATAGTGTATTACGAAAATAGTGTCTTATTCTACATGAATAACCTGTAAATCCAATAACGAATAGTTGGTCATAATTGGACCTCCTAAACCTAGTTTTCTAGGCCATTGCCATTAGTCCAGAGAGAGGCATGTATCAACGATACCTAATATCGTTGATGTTTCGTTACGAATAAAGTATATCTAGTATCCTGTGTTTACATTGATGCGAGTAAAAAATAAAACAGTTATAAGTAATACAAACCGTGGTGTTTATAGCGCAAATGAGTATGAATTAATTTTTAAACAAAAATCTTAAAAACATTCACTAGAACAAAACTTATTTCATTTGTCAGGTCTTTGTGGGACACCCTGTATAGTCGGATATGCTAATGTCACGCTTGACGTTCAATTTGGAAAATCGCTCATTATGATGTGTGCTTTTATTGTCTATTAATCGTTTATTTTGACGGTTTAGGTTATCATGGCGACTAAATGGGGAATACTGAGTGCGTCTAAAATATCACACGACTTCGTTGTAGCACTGGCATTGTTGCCGTCCGAGGATCACAAAATTGTGGCAGTTGCCGCCAAAGACGAGGCCAGGGCAAAATTATTCGCCAACGAGCTAAAAATACCCAACCACCACGGCTCGTATGAAGCCCTTGCCAGCGACCCTAATGTCGGTAAGTAATGGAATGCAACGGACAGTCGCGAAAATAAGAAATGTTAAGAATAAAAACTGTTCTTTGTTGTTTTGGCGTTTCCAACAATGATCATCCCCGGTCCTGATAACTAATAAAAAACAAGACATTGTTTACATCGGCGCACTCAACCATCAGCACTATTCGCTTACGAAACTGATGCTCGCCAACGGCAAACACGTGTTGTGCGAAAAACCGTTTTGCATCAATACTAAACAATTGGCCGAGTTAATCGAGGCAAGTCTAAACCATTGTCTGCGCTTAACTAACGAGCGAGTGAAGTAATCAGTTTATTCAGATTATCACACAGTAATACTATTATGATTCATTTCAGCTGGCCAAGAGCAAAAGAATATTCCTGATGGAAGCCATGTGGAGTCGCTTCGGGCCCGCCTATGAAAAAGTCTTCGAGGAGATACAAAAGGGAACTTTAGGAAACGTCCTCAGCGTAAAAGCTAACTTTTGCGTCCCTATCGCCACTCAAGAACGTATTTGGTAACGTTGCTTAAACTAGAGCTAGCCATTATCTCTATAATGAATTAAGTTAGATATTAGCGTGGAATATGCTTTTGCAATAACCAATAATTAGCCGAAAAGCGTCACGAAATTAAAAAATTAGGTTGCTGTTAGGTTTGTTATAGGTTCGATTTGGATTAGATAGTCTCCCATTATTGAACTATTAATATCGAGGAAATCGATACACCTTATCTGATTCAAGGGAATGAGTTCACTAGATTATAAAATCTTAAATCCTAGACTGTGCACTATTAGTGACGAATGCAGAGAGTTTTTTGATCAAGCAGTTCCACAAGATTTGTCTTTGCTAACGTTTAACGTACAAAGTTTGAAAACGAACAAAAAAACATTTGGTCAGATATTACTCGCTAAAAAATCAACCTTATAACTTTGGCGGGGACAAGGTGGGTGGGAGTCCTCCGTTGGAATGCCCAAAGGCATTTTACAATATTACAACTGCTGACACGATAAATCTATTTATGTTGAAAACCGGTTAAGTTTAGGGTTTAGAGTTAGGATTTTCGAATTCTTAAAGTAATTTTGCATATTTAACAACCGATTCATTCTTCCCAAAATTCGGCTAGGCTATAAAAAAACATTTTACACTATATTGACCCCAATTTAGATGACTTGCAAGTCACGTGTATTCATTTTAATAGGGGTCGACTAGTTAAAAAATGTAATTTTATTGTTTAGGAAAAAAGAAGTAGGCGGTGGATCGGTGCTAGACCTTGGAGTGTATCTTCTCCATCTGGTTAATATGGTATATGGACCGGAAGAGCCAAAATCCATCGTCAGCGATGGCGTATTGAACGAGCATGGTGTAGACTTAGCATTTTCGGCAATACTAAAATATTCTGACGGCAGATTAGCAACGATATCGACAGATACAAGAATGGCACAAGATAATTCAGCTTACATCTATGGAGATAAAGGATCTATTAAGGTGACGGTTCTTGTACGACGTATGTCCATGCATAATGAGAAAAAATATATAAAGTGGATACCAATGACACATGCGATTTTAACAAATAGATTATATTTTATTCTTAACATATTCGTTGCCGTTTTGACAAATAGGAAAATTCGACAACAAATTAAAATATTTTTTGATACCTGTTAACTAATGATTCCTTCACACAAAGCAACCTGGAAATTTAATATAATCAAAGTATAGTGTTCTCTTTTCTTATAGTTGTAATTTTAAATTGAAAAATATGTAAGTTTCAAGGGGTTTTCTCGATTTTGAATGGGGAGGGGAGGACATTTTAAATATTTGCCCCAGTAAAGTACATTTTAGGTACGATTTCTAATCTATAGACTTGCCACATGAAGAAATCGGTTCAGCGGTTTAGGGGAAATCGTGGGTCCAGCAAAAAAAAAAAAACATAATAAAAACAATGCCTTCTCAGCTTCGAATTGAAGCTAAAATAGCATTACATTTTAAGTTCTAGACGAAACAATGTCGAAATTGGTTCGTTCCCCGAAAGCTGCTGCCATGACTATAAATATATTATTTTTATTTAACATTTAAATTTTAGATTCATCAACCGTTTCACGCTTCTAATAAAATAACCGTAAACAACAGTATCGATTACGTTTTTGAACAGCCAGAACCATGGAAACCTAATATTTATCCTAATAGTGTACAGCTCCGATACCAAGCAGAACACGCAAGGCAATGTTTGAAAAAAGGTAAATAATTTTTTTTTGTGTGTGTGCATACATGTAAAAATAACTGTAAGAAACGTTTATTTCCCCTTTTTTCGTTGATGTTCATTTAATAGGTCTTACCGAATCGTCTGTTCTCGATCTTAATACCAGTTATAGAGTACAAAAGCTTATGGACAAAATAAGAGAACAAATTGGCGTGCAATTCGATGAAGATAATTAGAAAACGCCCAACTTTCAGTACCATATTTTTGTTGAGTCATAAATAAATAAATCTCCCTATATTTTATTATGTATCCATACATTTAATACAAAATAGGTAAAAGTTGTTTAATAATTATTATTGTAAGGAACTATATTGAATTGTATTTGAAAAATATACTATCTTTATCAAGTAAATTAATTTATTGTTTATTTTACGGTTTACCTATGTCCGTTGAAATTTAAAATTAACAACTTGTGACTTTGAGTTAATTGAGAGGTTAACGTGTGTGGTGCAGTAAATATTACTTGATAATGGTCTCCGGGACAGCGCCTTGTGCAAACTTGTATGGTTTTTTCTTCCAAATCTTTAAAATGAACAAGTGAATTTTTCAACTTTAATCCTCTCAAAGTATCAACTAGATAAAACTTGTAATATCTGGAATTGCTACTCAAAATTATAGTGAACACAATAAAAAACTCGTATCATTGTAAAACCATTAGCATCGCTGCTCCGCATTGAAGCTAATTGCTAATAATAAGGACTACCTAAGTACGTCTGTATGTATTCTCAAAATAAGTATCCTTAAAGTCCAAAGAATATTTTCTCTTTATTCTTAGGACAACTCAAGTGTAGTTGAACAGAAGTAAAAATACATAAACATTATTTCTAATAGTACAAACAAAATTTGAAACATTAGTAAATTTTGTAACTTACTAATTTCTAATTATAACTATATTGACGTACGTGGGAGTACAATTTATTGATTTGGGTAAACAATATAACTAAAATATTTAATGGCTTTCATAAACATTTAAATTGGGTTAAAAATGATCATATAGTTAGAAATATATTCATTCAAAAATGTACAGAATTAGAAACAAAAAAAAAACAGTACAGTGGGGAACATTGTGTAGAATGAGTATACTGTGGTCTACAATATGTCTACAGAAATTATTATAACTGAAACGCTTCATTGCGAATCTATAGATGATAAAAATACAAATATTGACAAACCAGAGCTATGATACTAATGTGATTAACAATGTTTTTTTAGTACTAGAGTGGATATATCGAATAATGACGGTATACATTTTTAATTAATTGCTAAGAAACATGACTAAAATATTTAATTACTATTAGTTAAGTACGATTTCTATATATATTAGATTCGATGCGGAATTGAGAGGTGTACCCGCTGTAACTTTTTTTGTACTAAACCAATTTTTTTCGAGTAGCAATTTTATAAATCACAATTTTTTTGTTTAGTATCTTAGGGGGGTAAAAAATGTCCCCTTAAAATTGGGGAAAACGAAAAAAAAGCTATACAATTTTTAATTTTTTTCTTTTACTAGCTATAATTTTGAGAAAAATAGTCGAATCTAGTTGATTTTATAAGGAATAATATTATTTGGTACGCCCCTGTACGGTAATATCCTCAAATTGAAAATTATATCTATTTCCACCACCTGAACCGGGAGGTGGAAGTTTTTTTATGTTTGTAGTCGCGATTTATAGGACCTTTTAGTTGAAAATTAGTCAAATTATAACAACACTCATGTATTGTATATTAGTATCCATAACATAATATGCAACTAGGATTTTTCGGTACAGATTTTTTTTTAACTGCCTTCAAAGAATATCCATAAACCAATTATTAAATTTGAATTAGAAAAGTACTTCGATCTAACGAAAATGTAATGCACAAAATTGTCAATATTCGAATTTCTTATTTTTTTTTCTTACTATTACTTTTTATAATAAAAATTCGAAGGTAATAACAAATCATAAGTTGTCAATTTTATCAAATCAGATATACTATTTACATACGATTTGTGCACATATAATTAGTATTTTTAAAAATCTAAAAAACAAATAGTAAATTTTTAATTAAAAAACTTGCGAGAACGATTATAGACAATTAATACGTGTATTAAATATGGCTGTCGATGAGTAATAATATTCATAAAAAATAAAGCCAGTACAGTACAGTGGGGTCGGGACATGGTGGGACAGAGCTGACTGAATTCTGTAGTATCTCGTCCTTTGGTTTTTGTATAAAAAAAAGGTCACAAAGAAATTGGTATGGCTAATGGCGCTTTTTACCTTAAAAATGTAGTTTTGCTGTAGTAAAAATTTTACTGAAGACAATACGGATTTTGTGGCGCCATCTCGGGAAGTTTAACAACAATGTTTGAATGTATTTGTTTTTTATGCGAACAAAGAAAGCGTTAAGAGCGTCAAAGTTGGAATAATAAAACGTGCATTTTAGTATCGTAAAATATATTATATTATATAGCTATAAGTAAGTAACTCGTCTTCAACAGCAAAATAATCCTATCTTGAATACAATTCGATTACATTTGTATAATAGAACAATTATACAACCACAGTACAAACATATTAATAAACTCTTTGGATTATTCAATGTGTATTTGTATAGTATGCTCTTGGGATTCTCGAACAATAACAATATTATAATCAATTACTTAACTAATTAGTTATTAATGGAGCGTAATTGTATTATTCATATTTTATGATAACACGTTGCATTATCAGTGTTATACTGTTATGGCGCTGCATAAGTGATAACATTCCGTGCTGCAACGTATCCTAATTGATAACGGTATTAATCTGTTTACACCGCAATAGTTGTTATTGAAAATTTGCATTACATACCTACTACCAATAGTGTGATAACAATTTAGAAAACTATACAACATGATTTGCTTACGTTATTATAATAATATATAATCTTCAGTCGATAAACTTAACGTTGTCGGGTCGGGCCGAGCCGTATTATTAGCAAGTGGATCAATGTGATCGTTAAAAAAAAAAATTCACTTAAGTATTCAGTGCAAAAATGTATTTTCCAGTCGGCTGGCCAAAAATTTTGGCTCCGACCTATTCTGCCGGAACTCTAGTTCAAGTGATTTGCAACAGGGACAAAATACTCTTTGCCGTCCTGTCCAGCAAACGATTGGAAATTTGGTTTTGCAAAGTAAGTACAGACAGAATAAAAACCTCAAGTGTTGATTATTCGAGTTGTTGTCGAGCAGAAAATTAAATTATAGTGTTATTATTGTAGTTTGTTGTATGTTAATGAGGCCACATTTGTTATTATTAGTAAACAAATTAGCTACTATCAAATTTTGTTAGTTGAAAGGACTTATTTTTCAAAGAGTGGTATATAAAATTTGTCGATAAACCTTTATAAAAGCTACATCTATTATGTATTTTATTACTTTATTTTTTTGAACTGAAGATTTTATAGTTATAAATGAAATTGCTTTTTTAATCATAAATGAATAATCTTTGATTAGGTAAAAATATATTAGGTGTTTCATTAAATATTAACTGGGTAGGTAATAAAGTAAAAAATGCAAATGCTAATTAAATTATTATTTAATTATTTTTATAATTTATCTGTAGGTTTTATTAATAAGTTATTGAAGATGGTATATTATTAATTTAACACAACATATTGTATTATATTACAGCCATGTGTGAAGATTACATCATACACAAGATCTCCGCAAAGTTTAGAAGAAATTGGCTTCAATTTGCGAGTAGAATGGCGGCCAGATTCCAGTATGTTAGTTATTGTGGTCAGTATCATTACTATTATTATTTTTGAATTAACTACCTATATTCTTATAAATTATGATAATTTATGTTAAATTTTTTATATCTCTATAATTAGACTACAAAAGGTTATTTAGTATTTTACAACTTGAGTATTATCAGTGAACCTGGAGGCTTGTATAATTTGGAAGATTCACAAATTTCTAGCCTGAGAAGAGAAAACGACGAATTATTTGTCAAAGAGATTATACCGTCCTTACATATTCAACAAGTATAGTTATTATTCGTTATAATTAATAATATTATTATCGTTCATCATTAACTCTTCATTTACAAAATAGGAACAAGTTGCCTGTGTTGATGGAGGAGTTGGATGTATAGCTTGTATTCGTGACGAACTGATGGTAACCACGTGTAAAGGGCATGTTTTGCGATACCATTGGAACAGCTTGATCAATCGAGATTACTGTTTAGATCTGCGTAGGATACCGTTTTCTGTTGACTTACATGTATCTAATGGTAAGTGTTTTAAATCCCGGTTGATATTATCTACTAGCCATATCACACAATGTGTGAAATTTACCATACCTATTTTATGTATAATTATAGCCGCACCGATTACGACTAAAAATACGTACATTGTCGATATGGAATATTCACCTTTAGTTGGAGGATTCGGAATCATCTTGAACGATGGCAGGGCAGCACTACTGACAGCCTCTTCTTTAAAATTTGATCCCAATGTAAGTTGACGGCTTTTGTTTTCATACATTTTAAGTATAATTATTGATATTTGTGTGTACATTTGTTTTTTAAATAGCAAGTTCAAGGAATTTGGGCTCCACACATAGACACTGGAACGTGTACAAGTTTAAACCATAAATATAGATTGATCGCCTTTGGATTGAAAAAGTTAGTTAAATACACACTTAATAGTAGCGTATGTACAAAACGAAAACTGTATTTTCTTTCCGCGGACACACAATTTTCGTTATGAGTAAATGCAAACATAGAAAAGCAGATAGTGGGTACACACACCGTACAACCCTTACGAATACAACCCTGCACCTCGCTTATTTTAATTACAATAATCATGTACAATATTTTATCTTTTAGTTCTCAAGGCATAGTGTTTGCCCTCGACGAACGTACAGGAGGTCTCCAGTTATCACACCAGCTCGTGATTCCCAGCCAGGTATGGCCCGGCGGGGGACTGGGGCCTGTACGTTGTACTCGATGGACACCTGACGGCTGTGCCTTGGTAATGGCTTGGGAAAACAGTGGATTTGCTGTTTGGAGTACATTTGGTGCCCTCCTAGTTTGCTCTTTGGCATGGAACTTTAGTGTAAACGTCGATCTGAGTTCAAGAAATCCGCTAAACATTGTCTCCATGGATTGGTGTACTGAAGGCTATCAGTTGTGGATGATAAATAGAGCGTCTAAAGACAATCATGAAGATTCTGTTTTACAGTTGTCGTTTTTAAAAAGTGCTTTGGCTGTTAATCCAACAATGGTATAGTTTCCATATTGTAATGTAATTGTTTTATAAATATCCGAAAAAATTGTTAAAATCAAAATTACAGAGCCACCGTCCACATTTGTACCTTCAAGGAGAAGACAAGCTATATCTTAATCTAACGTCTGGCTTAACAAAAGTGTATAAAATGACTCAGGCCAATAACAAGTCGAAAGACCAGGTGACTGTGACGAGCGCTTTAGTTGAAAATAAGCAATGGATCATTATCTACGCACCTTCTCCGTACATGGGAACTAATTGGCCAATAAGAGTAAATATGTCGTTCTTGCTAAGTAAATTGTATGTTCATTATTTTTTTACGTTTATAGACGTCATGCATAGACGATGACGGTAAACATATAGCAATAGCTGGACGGTGTGGTCTTGCACATTATTCATTGATAACACATCGTTGGAAGCTATTCGGTAGTGAAATACAAGAAAAAGACATGATCGTAACCGGCGGAGTGTTATGGTGGCGTTGCTATATAGTTTGTGGATGCTATAGTGTCCCCGAGGATGAACACCAGGTGCGAGTCTACAATGGAGATTCTAGACTGTCCAACGACAATATGATTGCCTATCGATTGACCGGTCAAGCTTTATTGCTCGATTGTTTAGGAAATCGATTAGCAGTGTTTTGCTCAGACGGAATTGTTAATTTATTCAATATTGAACTATCTCCTAATCATAATATGGGTTAGTGCACTTATTTGTGTGTATGTGTGTAGTTATGCATTTTACGTAGGTAATTTTGATTAGTATATTTATGTTTAAAATTTCAGCTATATTGGACAGAGTACAAACAATAGATATGTCTGCTTTGTGCATTCATCCCACTTGCGTTGTGTCGGTAGTACTTACTACTTTACGAATTGAACCTAGGGTTAAAGGCTCAACTTTTAGAGATAACTTTATCTTAAATATTAATGGCCATTTGTTGTTAGTTAATCAGCAAAGTTGTGACGATCAAGTATGTTTCTCAAATATAAATAACTATTTTTAATTAAACTAAATAAGCGATGACTGTTTGTCACCAATTATACTAAAAGTTTAAAGATTTTTATTACAAATGACCATAAGACTTGATGTTAACCTAATTGTTATCAAACATTTTTTTTAGACACAAGTGATTCCATCTCCTATTTTGTTGGCGTCATGTGTGGAAAATGCATGGGTGTCGAATCAGTATCGACGTGAAAAACCTCATCTCACCGAAGCCCTTTGGCTGTTTTGCGGTGCTCACGGCATGCGAGTTTGGCTGCCATTGTTTCCTAAAAATGGAGATAAATCTCATACATTTATGTCAAAAAGAATTATGTTACCGTTTCAACTGACAATATATCCTTTGGGTAAAAAAAATAATAAACTAATTTACTATTGATTAATGATTTTTATTGTTATTATTTTCTAACAATTACACTCCACGTAAAGATTGAAATTAAATTATTTACTTTATTCAGTATAATAAATTTCTCATTATTTTAGTTTTGCACTTTTTACTATAAATTATAATCTGAATAGTAAATATATTACGGACGCTTTAAGAAGGTACTTTGTCGAGTCGGCAGCGACCAGTTTCCACCCCGCAAAATCGTCATAGTTCGGCACCGCCTAATGTGCGTACAGATACAACCTAGGCGGTGACTAACGAGTTTTGGTCCACGACGCAAGTACCTTCTTAAAGTGTCGAGAGTATATATTTTCAACAGTTATAATGTTTTCTTATCATATCAGTTATGATAAGAAAACATAAAGTGACAAAACATTATTTGTGTTATTATAGAAAACTTTTTATTTTATTTAATATGTACATTTTTTTAATTGACTGATATTTTAAAGCTTTAATAATTTATTTTATTATATTGTAATTTTTTTTTCAGCGATACTTTTCGAGGACGCTATATTATTAGGAGCTGAAAACGATACACTACTTTATACGTCCGATACGTCGTCAGTATTTTCTTTGCCTTTTTGTCAAGTCGAACGAACAGTAAGTGAAATGTTTAGAGCAAAGAAACATATTGTATAAATTATTATTATACAATTTTAACCTAACCTTACAATTTGTTTAAATTTCAGAGCCAAGTATATTTACATCAAATTCTAAGACAATTAATACGAAGAAATTTAGGTTTTCACGCTTGGGAGGTTGCAAGATGCTGTACAAATTTACCATATTTTTCTCACTCTTTAGAATTGTTATTACACGAAGTATGTAAAATTAGAATAATTTTGCTTAAACGAAACTAATTTAATATAGTAAAATAATTATTCTTTTTATTCAAGGTATTGGAAGAAGAAGCTCTTAGTAAAGAACCTATACCAGATGCTCAGTTGCCTAGTGTCATAGAGTTTATACAAGAATTTCCAAATCTTTATCTAGAAACTGTAGTGCAATGTGCTCGCAAAACCGAAATAGCTCTTTGGCCTTATTTATTTTCTGCCGCCGGCAAACCCAAAGATTTATTTCAAGAATGTATGAAAAGGCAAAATTTAAATACCGCAGCCTCGTACCTGATAATACTTCAAGTAAATTTATTAATTGTTTAGTAAAACATATGTTATTTTATCATCAATTGATGTATGGTGGTTTCAATTTTTTAGAATTTGGAATCATCGTCAGTCAGTTGCAAGTATGCTACACTACTGTTGGATTCTGCGTTAGACAATTGTCAGTGGGATTTGTCCAAGGATCTTGTTCGATTTTTAAAAGCAATAGGTAAGGGAATAGCTGTTATATTTTTTCTTCGAAGCATAGTAGTTTATAAAATTACTAAATATTAAACTTTTTTAGTATTGTCCAGAGCTCTATTAACTTTTGTAACTTATATAGTAATGTATGTATTGAATTAACTTTTTGAATAACTATAATAATTTTCCAAAAAAAAATTATTCAAAACTGGTTAACCAGTGAACTTTTTTAACAAATGAGTCTTTTTTTTTTTTTTTAATGTATTAAAGTGTTAAATTTGAAAAGTTTACAGAGCACTAGAAAATACTAAAACAAGGTAAATATATAGCAATTTTATGATGTTGTAAAATGTTATAAGCAAAAAAAACGTATTAAAACTACTTAATTGCAATTATTTTTAAAAAAAAGGAATGTTTTGTGTTAAGTGGTTCACCTTGTAGCGTGACTTAATTTTACTTTAGAGCAACGAAAAAAGGCAAATTGTATACAAATAAAAAGACTTAAAACTCAAAATCACTCTCCTAATTGATTTTTTATTTTTCTAAATTTTTTTATAAGCGTTTTCATTTTTACTTTTGTAGTTTTTCTAATATATCTGTGTCTTTACCCACTTTGTCTTTGATCTACTTTAAGACTAAATCCTTCTACACTAATTAGTAATCATCCATCTTTGCCATTTCACTATTATGCTATTTCAGTGTTTACCCATAATTATATCTAAAGCATTTTTAAAAAACAAAGTTATAATTTTTTATTTTTAGATCCAAATGATGCAGATTCGCCTAGAACATCATGTATTTTTCCAGCTAAGTATAGCATGATGGGACAAGGAAGCACTGTAAATCCAAATGAAGAAGACTTGTCATTTTTAATGGGAAATATTCAGGTATACACAAAAGTAATATCAATAGTAGGTCGCTTTAAATGTATAATAAATATACATATATGTATATACTGTGTAAAAAAATGTTTGAAGGAGAAATTCCTAAAATTCTAAGGTCTTAGCTTAACTCTTAAGTACTTCCTGTTAAATTTTTTTTTTTTGCATTTGCTTTAGGGTATTGGAAAGCGATTTTTATCAAGGGGCAAAGGATAGTGAATATTTCACAAAAATCGATCAAGTAGCCATTTTAAATGGGTGAAAAAATATTATGTTTTTCTAGTTATAAAACTTTTAATTGATAAAAAATTACTTTAGTAGAAGTCAGTCTTTGGCATATCTATTGGACCGATTAAAATTTTTTTTTTTTAAGCTTACAATTTTTTCTTTAAAAGCTAAGGCCTGTTATTGATTTACCTAATAGAAAATTCTAAGTAAAAAAATTGTTCATCTATAACTTAGGATCACCCTAATATTATTTTTAGACTCAGAATAGACTTTAAATTCTATTGGTTGTGTATATATTTGCTGTATTTTATAATGAAGACAATAGCTTAATCGTCAATTGTTATATTTTAGGTAAGAGGACGAAGTATTAGTACCAGCACTACACCGAAATTAGATATGAATTCTACTTTTGTCAAAACTGAGCCAAACGCTTCGCAAAGGAAAAAGTCTGTACTGTCCAATGGGAAATCAGAAAATGGGTATGGTATAAATTATTGTATAAAATGTTTTTAAGCAAAATCCTGTTAACATACTATTTGTATGAATATCTTTGGTATATCTGAATGTAATTAGGAAGGACAACTTGGCAGTAACTTACAATTCCATTAGCGAGGAATTTTTTACCGATACAATTCTTCAAAAACACGCAGCCAAATTGTTAATGAATTACAAATTACGAGCACTCGGATACTTTGCGGCTCGTTTAGACTTCCATTTAGTAGAATGGTTAGCAAAAGAGCGTAACGGTGCGGCTCGAGTCGAAAATTACGTTGTGGCATTACGGAGTCTTTATACTGACTTCTCAATTAACAATTCACCCGTTCCTCTGCAAAAACGTTCAACGCCGCCTTCTGGTGGCGTTTTTAACGTCGATAAACCAAAATGGATAGACGGCGGCAGTGCGGTTGGTGATAGCGGTTACACGAGTTGCCAAGATTTACCACATATGTCACCACAATATCCGATTGACGGGTTTTTAACTGGTATAGGTTAGTGAAATATTGTTTTAGTATAAAATTGATCGATTGAAAAGTATTTTTTTTTTTTATTAAATAATTTAATTATTTTTTATAGACGAAGCCAGTACTGTAAGTGAATCTGAAGAGGCGTTGTTGTGGAATGAAGAGAGAACACAAACCAATGTCGACAATTGGAATGTTATGCCCAATGCTCACATTTTAGAACAACTGTCGAACGAACATTCACCGCAAGACACTTCGAAATCTGAAGTTCAACTTAGGTTATTTGATGAAACCTGTTTTTCTTTGTATATGTGTATAATATTTGTGTATTTTTTACAGATACTTATTACAATTATTAATTGAAGCCGGATGCTTAGAATGGGGTTTTGTGGTATCGGTGTACCTTCGAGATATTTTGGCAGTTCAAAGGCTTGTATCCGTTTCTCGATCGCCTGAATATGGCTACGAATCTGTATCGCGGTTAAAACAAGCATTTATCATCTTATATCAATGGAGTTGCAATGAATGGTAATTTTGTCCCACAAAATAATTATGTCGGCTTAAAATTTTATTTTATTTTTGGTAGTTAAGATTAAATAATGTAAAAGTATGTGTTTAGACAGAACGTATTCAAAAATGCATTCTTTTTCACTGAACAAACTCTTGAACATGATCGCAATCTCATAGAGAAATAATAACTCGCATTTTTTTTTTTAATGTTTTTATAACATTTAAAAAATGTATTGACAAACAATGTAAAAATAGGCCTTCACCCCTTCAGAACATTGATTGCTGTAATTTTTTAAATGTTGACTAGTGTAAATTATAATACGATTATTTCAAAACTATTAAAAAATATTTAATGATAAACAGTAATTGTTTCATTTTTTATTTTAGTTTCGGCTACCGGCCTTTCATGTCTACGTGTCAAGCACAGTTAGGTGCGTTAAATCGCATCATAACTTCAAAACAGCCAGCTCCCACTGTTACGTCGCAGGCGTCTTCGTCTTCGCTATCCAGTGTACTTACTCAAGCGTCTAGATCGAGGTCAACAAGCGAAGGTACTGGAGGCAGTCATTCCACAGTCGATATTAATGACCACATGCAACCATCTGAAGGGCATCATCCGACTAGTTCATTAGACTTGAGCTGTGACGAAACTCAATCTAATGCAAACGATCTTGATTCGGTGTCAGTTGTCAGCTTACCGTCGCCAAACAGTTGTGTATTGTCATAACATCAAAGTACTTTGTTGAAGTGTTTAAGATTGGCATTTTAGAAGCTTTATTATTTGAGGACATTTTTTTTTGTCGAAGATGAATAACTCGTAATTAGTTTTTTATTGTTCTAAATCGTGTTCCATACTAGGAGATGACAATTGCATTACTACATGCTGAGATAATACGTCTATTTATTTTACAGTTGAATATAAAACTAACTTAACTTTTGAATGGCATTGAAACATTTGTAATAACGACAAATGACAACGTGTTTTAATAATAAAATGTTGTGCTGTTTACAATATCGTGCAATCGTTATAGCTAATAATTGTTGGTTTATTTAGCTAAATGTCTAGCCTAGACTAAGTATCAAAACCAATTGTATGTGATATTTTGTATTTTTGTTTATTATCGTTTACCCGTTTGTTATATTTTAAATGTTAATCAAAAAAGGCGCGTGTTTTAAAATGGGCACACAAATATCACTTGTCCTCTTTTCGTTTTTATTTTTTTTTTTTAATATTAATTTAAACAAATATGTGTAATTTTACTGTCAGCACAGTACATGTACGAATTCAAAAACTATATACTTTAAACATTAAAATCGATTTTGTTATTTTTTATTTGGCTTTGATGAGGAGTTTTCTACTATTACTAGCATGTGCCATTTTTAAAAAAAAAATTTTACTGCGAGTTTCAATTAACAAAGGTTCCGATTTTAAAGTAAACAAATACAAATAAATCAGAAATATTAATTGTATAGAACACGGTACAATAATATAAAACGATAATGTTTTAAAAACATAATGTAAATATAAGAAAAAATATATAATATGTACTTTAGAAACGTACGTTTAATAAAATTAACGAAACAATACAAATTTAAGCTCATGTAGGCTGTGTTATTTATAATATATTTGCTTATACAAAGTGATTTTTATATATTTCTTAGGATAAATTTTATTTCCAAAAACTGATAATCAAATATTTGTGTTATGTGTCATTACTCATACGAGATGCTCAAAATATTATTTCTTGGTTGTCACAATGATATCATGCCTGTTACGTTATTATTTAGATAATTGTTTTGTTTTTTTTTTTTATTGATTTATATTTAGCAGTTGTTATAATATTGTAATTTATGTTTTTAAGTTATTAGTTTTTTCTACGAATTCACTAGTGTTGCCTATTCGAAACCTAATTATACCTACGGGTCAGAGGTTAAATGTTTTACTCAATTTTATATTTGATTATTATTATTATATAACTACTATTTAGTATGGTTTCGCGATAAACTTTATAGTTTTTAAACAAAGATATGTGTAAGAAACCTAAGATATAGTTTACGTCAAACAATCATTTTTATTAAGTGTACATATATTTTGTATTACTATTTTGTATTTATCGTATTATAAATATTGGACGAGATAGTCGACTCGGATTTTTTGATTGACTAATGTTTTTCTTAGAATGATTTCCTACGGATCGCATTGACCGAGTTTCCTTAGAGTACGGCTAGCTCCGAACGTTTGTACTTAATCGCTACAGGAGCGATGCCGAACAACGGTTGGTTGGTTCACGTTGGAACCCAGTTTATGTTTAAGAAATCAAAACTATGAACTATTAAAACGAATAAAAATGACCTTATTAACTAATTTCTACTTGGTATCTAAAAATCAGAACATTAAGTACACTTATAAACAGATATTGTCTTTTATTTAATATATTCCGTTGACGATCTTTAATTGGTTTTGTTAATTATTGCAATAAAGGTTATCTATATTTAATGACATTAACGAAAAACACAAGTATTAAGTATAATTGTATTTTGTCATAATAAACTACTTATCTTGAAAAAAACAATTACAAAGGTCAAACTTTATTGATAACGACTAATCGCGTTTTAAAAACAGCTATTCAAACATTTCTTTGTGACAACTCATACAACTCCTCCAGGAAAAAAAAGAGGGGATCGAGGAGATTAATTTCTCAAAACCTAAAACTTGGTATCGACAAAGGCGGGAGTTATTAATGATTTATAATTTTTTATACCTTCGATAAGACCGAAGACACAATATTTTTTTTTTGTTATTTGGCTGAATAGTCAAGTCTGTACTTTGGGAAAGCTGTTACCTGTATATATAAAAAAAATAGGTATGCGTGTAACAGTCGAATGTGTTTTTTCTTCATAATTTAGTTAACGGTAAATCAACACCAACTTAGATTAAACATACTATATTTTAATCTATGACGCCAGTTAATTAGGTATAGATATTATGTTAACTGCGTCGTTGGAATAAATTATTTTTGTAAAGCCTGTTTATGCGACGGCCGACGATTTTATTTTTAATCTACCAATTATTGACCACGGCATGACAAACAAAAATACTAGTACTCTGTACTATGTACAAAAATTACATAATTAAATATAATAATTCTGAAATCAGAATTCAGAAGGGAAAAAAATAAGTTTTTTTTTCTTTTACAAGTTTTTAAAATACACTATAGAAAAATATTCAAACGTACAAAACACTCGCAAAGACCACAAAACGGTATTTTTTCATTTACAACTTAGTAGGGGGGATTTAAAATATAACAAGACTTGCTTGGGAAAGTTGAAGACCAAATTTGGAGTCAACGAAAAAAATCCCAAAAAAAGTATCAAATTTTGCTGTAAATAAAAACATTACTATATTCTGAAATGTTTTCTGGGGGGGGACGGGGACTCGGAAGACATTTTTTTGTGAGGGGGTTGGGCCATCCAACTTTTATACGACAATAGCTACTGCTAATTGCTAAAACGTGAACGAATCAGACAATTCGGTATTCACAATACCAAATGGACAATGGAAAATGTTGGATGTGATGAAACTGGTAAAACAATAGTGCGGAAATGGTCGAAATTCAAATTCGAAATGGAACAGCTCTATCTGTCGTTTGAACCTCGAACTAGAAAATCAAGTGTATAATATTTTGTCGACAAAAACCGCGACCTTTGTATAAACCGAAAATCGTCTTGGATGTTGTACGCGCAGTAGCCGGCAAAACTTGCGTGGGCCGGTGGGCCGTGGGCCGCAGGGATGTATGTTTCAAAAGCCGGTGGGCAAACGCCAAGAACGGGGAGGGGGAGGCACGCCGGCGGCTGGACCGCTGAGCGACTCGATGGGAGCGCAGCCGTCGTCATGGAGGAGAAAACGGCGGCGCGATTATCTCCTCCACGGCCGGTATGTACCTCTCTGTCGCACTACCGGCCGGCCGCGTCATTCCGTCTCATTCTGGCCTGAGACAAGCGCACCAACACACGCGCACTTACGCACACACACACACACACACATACAGCGCGCGCGCGCACGAGCACTGTATGTTTTTATTTTATTATTTACATTTTGTGTACAAAAATAATGTTAGTCTGATACTAAGGTTAAATACATTGATCGTGATTTGTGTGTAGTTTTATAAATGTGTATCGTATTTTGGTAAGTACGGGTCGATTTTCACGGCGAACCGATGTCGTGGCACCGCTGGCCGACACGGGGCACGACGACCGCGGCCGGACGGCCGTGTTGGCCAGCCGGAAGGCGAGATTCCGTTGATTTCGCCGTCCAAAAAAACAACCGTCGGAATGGCGTCGTTCCGCACACGGTCCCCACCACATGTTTTGCCGCACCGTTCTGTCGCGTATTGCATTGTTTGGCAAACGGCAACCAAAAATTCCCGTCTACCGCGCAAACCACCCGATTCCCGCGCCAAATTCCCGTTCTCATGTCCCCCCCGTGCCTAAACGGCGGTCTTCCGTCTGCATGCATACTATAATACCTATTCGTGTATTTACCGTCTGTTCGTTCAGTAAATGTCGAAGTATCATTATTTTCTAGTTTTTCGTTCCCGGTCGTCGTGCCCCCTGACTCTTTGAACGGTCTTATTGTTCGCTAAACCATTACCCCGCTATGTTCCCTTCAATCGGTGTTGCATGCGTAGCCTTCGCGTCGATATCACAATTGTTGTCGCTTGTCGCATGTCTCTTCAATCGATACTAGTGTCTTGGTCGATGCCCTAAGGATTTGTGTTTCGGTTTTTGTGATTTCAGATTGCCCTGTAAATACCGTTGTACATAGGGAATAGGTGAGAGACCTGCAAAAAGATATATATATAATTATATATAGATATACATAAGATGAGCGGCGTTAAAGGGGTTGTAAATCGCAGCGCCAAGACGTCCGGCAAGAACAACAGCACAAACACGGCCACACAAAATGCCGATTCAAAGGATGTGGTGCCAAACAAAGTGCATGAAAAAGAAAAGTTACAGGTAATAATAACAATATGATAATTAAGTATAATTGATAATAATACAAGATGTTGAAAACAAACAAATATATTCATGTGATACTCGTATGAACGTACAAATATTATTTTCAATATTTAATTATCCGTATGAATTTATATGTGATATTCAATGTGGGATTTAAGTTATAAGAATTAATTGTTTTTGATTAGTTTTTTTATAGTAGATTGATTTATCTGCTTAGATAATACCTATCGTTAAACCCTTTGTGATAAATTACTATCGTGTATTAAGTTGTACTAGGTACCTAATCATTTTAGCAAGAATAATCATTAGGTTTTGACTACATAATTGTATAGTCTCGATATTTAGTCTCTTAGGTAGTATATCAATCTACTAAATTGAAAGGATACCATTTTTTTTCTATATATTTTTTATAGTTAGAAATAAAATTGTTAAAAAAACTTTACCACACAAATGAACATAAAATATGAATTTTTTTATAATCTTACTGTCTAGGGTTTTGTTAACAAGTTGATGTTAAATAAAGTTAAATTCGGATATTTGTAAACCTTTCATTTAATTTTGTGTGCTATTATTGGTTTTATTTTTCAATTTCAAAGAAATCAGTTGTTTATAATTTTGAATGATGTATATAGATTTTATGAACATGAATGGTCTCTTTAAAATTTTGTTTTCCGAGTATTTATTTTCAACTAACTGCGCTGCATATGTGTTTACATATTTTATCTAACACTATACTTTGGTACATAACATTTTATTTTATATTTTTGGCTTAATTAGTAGTTAGGTAGGTATAATCTGTTATACTTAATACATTAACACATAGATTAATATCCTAAGATTTTATGTATGGACGTACCTTTTATTTGGAATGTAAAATCTTCATATTTTATCTAGATTTTTAGTTCTGATACTTAATTTTTATTATTGTTTAATGTCGAATAAACTAAACTATGATTAGTAGGCACTAGCATAGTATCCATAAGGCATTACTCTCATCTGCTGTTGTGCAGACAGGTGTGACGCGTTCTAGACATAGTCTTAAACACTCTGATAATATTGATACTATTTCTTGTTGTCTAAGTAGTGGCAATCAATAATTTATAGAATTTATAGAAATATAGAGCTGTTGTGGTATTTGAATTTGAATCGCCGCGAAAGTAACTAAATTTTTTTTTATAACATTTTAAATTGACGATACCAAAAGTTGACGTTTGATACTTTTGAACCTTAACCAGTGTTTTTACACCTGTTTTTATAGTGGCAGCAGTATGGTATAAATACATTTTTGACTCTCACCAGTTTCTGAAGTTTTTTTATTAAAATCAATGTTTTCAAGTACGGAACAAACTATGACATGTAATTAAAAGCATCTCAAAAAAAATATGACTATACTTCTTTATTATAAATAATAGTCACATTAGGTACGTGAACAATTTTGTTTGGCATAATTGGTCTATGGTTAGCAAATTATAATACAATCAATTGTTTGTAGAGATTTTTGTAGGTATTGAATGAAAATATATAATTCATTTGTTTGTGTAATTGTTATTACAAGAGACTTGAATTTCTGACTAGATGAATAATTTATAATGAAATAGTTTCATCTCAATAGATATAACAGCGTGTTTTATGTTAATTTTAAAGTGTACATTTTTAATAAGGTTTGAATAATTGAAAAAATAGAATAATTACCAAAATATTCTTGTTTTTGTATTTTCAGCCAACAGCAGAACAGCTCAGGATTGCTAAAATCATTGATCCAAAAGCAGACGATGAAATTAAAGCTAAAGTCAAACAGGTTACCAATATAATAATAATTAATAATATAATTAATATAATTAATTCATTTTTTGTAATTGCTAAATTTTTTTTAAATCAATAGGTGATGCAAATAACACAGAAAAGCGAAGATGAAATTGTTATTGCGCTTCACGATAATAGTCTTGATGTAGCTTTAACTATAGATGCTCTTTTGGAAGGACCACAAGTAATATAATTTTTTTTTTTTTAATATATCTTTTTAAACATTTTGCTCATTTTAATTGCTTCGTATAATCAATAAGGAATCATGGTCGACAACTGGTAAAAAGAAGAAAAACCGAGCTAATAGTGTGAATAAAAAAGATAAAGAAGAATTGAAGAATGGTGAAGTCGACGGAGGTAAATATATGAATTCACAAACAAAATGTTTCTTTATAAATTGCGTGTCTATAAATATTCAATTAGATGACTGGAGAGAAGAGACTCCGGGCGTTACACCGGCGACTACTAGTACTGCCCAGAACAATGGTGGCTTCAGTGAGAGACGTGGCCGTGGTCGTGGTGGCAGAGGAGGCTACAATGCAAGACCCAGGCCAGGCGACGGTCAGAAATTCGGAGAGGCGCGTAAATGTAAGTTTTAAATATATTATTATTTTTCTATTAACCAATTTACTTGGCAAATACAATATAATTCATTTTTTTTATAATTGTGTATAGGGCGAGACCGCGAGAACAAAGAGAATGAAAAAAATTTAACAGAAGATGGTGCTACGGGTGAAAATCGTAACTTCCGTTCAGATAGCCGGGGTTCCAGAAGAGGTGTGAACGGTTCTCGTTACAGCGGTCGTTCTAGAGGTACTCGGATGTTCCAGAATAGCGAGCGCGGTAGTTCTGGGCCTAGTGCTGGGAGTAATAGTGGGTTTAGTCAGCCTATTGACACTTGGTTTAATCCTACAGCCAAAGAGTCTAAAAAAGGTATGTGTAACTTTAGGTTTATTATCTAAATAATAAAAATTTAGTAGAATCTAGACTAATTTATTATACGTATATATATATATATATATATATATAAGATACCAATTAAGTATTTGAATAAGACGTTAGACTGAAGTCTGTCGTTAGCTAGTGCTAAAGATAGCAACATTGTTGTTCAAATACATATACGTTATCTACAAGTGACTTAAAATTTATAACTCGCTTCAGATCCGCTTAATTTATAAAAATGATAACACTTATAAATTCAATATATATTTCATTAGAAAACTGGGGAGATACCTTTCCTTCGCCCGAAGACTGGGACAACGAAGAGTATACTGGTTCGTTGGCTGACACTAAAGTGTTCACACCTAGTAGTGGTACTGAAACTGTTGTTAACCATGAATCTGAACCATCCAAACCTAATGAAGAGTCCTATGAAGAAGTAGAAGACTGGAACGATGCTGTTCAAGCTACTGGTCAACAGAGCGCAGTTCAAAAAGTATAAAATAAAACTTAATTTTTTCTCTTAAGCATTTTGTTATTGTTTTTTTTATTTATTAAATTAATTTTTTTTTTCTTGTTAGACCACTAGTCCTGACAAACGGTCAGGCCCTAGCAAAACACTTACGCCTGAACAATCTCAGTATTTAACGTCGTTGACTCAAGAAAGTCAGTTAAAAAAGGTTACCATTCAGCCAGCAACCGCCACGTTCAATTCTCATCCTCCAGGTATAATCAATATATTGTAATATAATATAAATTAACATTTTTAATGTTCACAATTTGACCATTTACTATTTAGTGGAGTTTGTTTCCTCGCCATTTGATGAAAACTCAATAGGTCCAGGAAAGAAACCTACACTGCGAGCCCGCATCCCACCACCTTCGAAAATACCGTTAAGCGCTGTGGAAATGCCACCAGACGATTCGAGCGCTAATATTAACTTCTTAGATGTTTCGTTCGGTGCTGTAGAAATATCTGGTGATTCACACATTAACGACTCCTCGGTCGGTCAGGATCAAAATTCTATGCCTGTTAAATATGACGATTCAGTTGCTCAGAAAGTCGATACAGTATTAGGGCAAACGGATCAGTATTCTACCATTTCGAATCAAGTCGGAAACCAAACCCAACGACCCACCCAAGTCAATCAGGTGCCGCAGCCATCGACTAAAATTGGACCTCCTCCCGGCGTCCCTCCTCCAGCAGCTGATTATCTGTCAAAACAAAATGCTGCCGCCAATGTTTACCAACAAGTCAATTCTGTCAACTCTGGACAGCCAGCGTCCATTTACAATTCAGTCTACTCGAATAATCCACAAGTATGCTTTTACTTTTTTTTCAGAACTTGAGTTCTGTATCATTTATTATTGGATTTTTTTTATTCAGGGTATTACCAGTCATTCGAGTCTATACGGCACAACAACGTCAAATATAAATAGCACTAATCCCCACATTCCTCAGTTGTCTCAATCCAACCATTCAATTTTGAATGCCAACTATCCACAAACGGCGGCACAACCTCCATTTCCATCATACTCTTACCCGAATCCTGCACACTCTTACCAAGCATCGGGAATGTCGTACCCACCCATTGTCTCGGCAGCGAACTTAGCATCGATGTACACACCATCGACTTATTCTAACTACATACATCAAAACTTGCATCAGACGGGTAACACAAACAATTTATCCAAATCTACAGCTACATTGACTTCAACCACTAATTCTACCGCTAAAGACAGCTTGGTAAGTCAGATCAGTTTTCGTTTTTTTGTTTCAATTCTATTGTCTACATTGCATATCCATTAAAATCTAGTACGAATCTCAAACGTCAAGTAACTCTCTCACGTCTAGCGCTAGTAACAATTCAACCGGGAACAATATTAGTGGCACGGCATCGAGTATTGGACTCACGCAGAGTACATTGTTGACTTCTAAAACAACTACTCCAACAAGTAAATAATATATTGTTACAAATAAATAAAAATTAACAATTTCCCTGTTAACAGCATGTAGTATTTCATTCGCAACTGTTAGTAAATAATTTTATATCGGCCCATAATTTTTTTTAGCTAATAAAAGCGGTGTTTTATCAGGCATGCCTCCGGGCGTCGCGCCATTGGTCGGCGCTCAATACATATTGAGCCAGCAGGGTATACCGGGATACTACCATCAATCCCATCCTGTCATGTACAGCGATGAACACTTACAAATGGTACAGTCAAGACTACCTCATCATATGGTACGAAAAAAAATATAAATATATTTTCATAATAAAATTGTTGACTGTTTCTCTATTGCCGCTTTTTTTTTAAATTCCAGACTACTAATTTCTACTCGCCTGATCCGATGTACCCGACTGTGTCGTCGAGCCTGACTGGTAGAGAAAATGCCGGTGCCAGTATTTCAAACGTGGCTGGTTACTCGTCGCTAACGGACTCTAGGTTTACGCGCACAGACAACAATGCTTCGCCGGTTCCATCAACGCTTTCGCAACAGGTCATTATATTATTATATATTTTATACTAAATAGTTATAATAATTATATGTATAACATTATGAAATAAGTGCAAACGTTATTTAATTATTTCAGTCTGGAACATTGGCTCACCAGCAAACGTTGTTAAATCCTCCTATTACACCCAGTTACACTTATTACTATGGACAGTCTGTGATACCTGCAAATCCTTTCCAGTACGGTACCATGTATCCGGTAAGTTATTGATCCCGTAAATTATATATTATATTGTTTTTACTTTAATGGATACGTTGAATTTTAATCTATTTTTTTTTTTTTGTACAATTTTCTTCCTTAAATACTTTTCAATATTTTACACGTTGACTAATAATAATTAACCCTGATCCAATAATACTCACACAAGTCAGTTGAAGAGTTTTGGCGAATTAGAAATACGTAGTGAAAAAAAAATGTACTATAAATATCTAATTATGATTTGACGTTGAATATCTGTATAAACGCTGTATTAAATTGATTTCAAAGTCATTTATGACGATATTCCGTAAATGGTGCAAAGGTCCAACAGAAACGGCAAATAAAATTTATAAAACTTGAGAATATTATTCATTTTTTTATTGCAGTTTTTTAATAAAAAAATAATACTACAGTACACAATTTTTTGTCTTTTGCAATAAATTAATATAAAAAAAAAAAGGATTAATTGCTTAGCTTTCATTTATGTGATTTTCGGGCAGACGATTATTTTATAATAACAATTTTTTTAATACTTAAGTTTTTCAAACAAAATCATTCGCATCCAGGAATTTTCTTAATCATATGAGATGATATTTAGTATAAAATGATTTAAACGAAGATATTTTGTCTAATAACACATTTTGTTAACATCTAAATTCGTTTTATGGGAAATAAAAATAAGAATTAACATTTTCAAACAGAATAATTATTGTTAGTTTTTAACTGCATTATGACTGTATTTTATCTTGTGTACTTTCCCAATATTTCAAAAATTAATTAAGAATTTATTTTGCTTTCAATGTTGATTTAAAAATTTGAATCATAATTATTTTATTATCAAAAATATTATTACTAAAAAAAAATTGGAGTTTTGTATTTCTTTGAATTAGTTTGTGTTTTGAGTAGTAATTAATGTTTGTATTCCGTTAAATTTCCTTGCCAATCTTTTTTGTTCTCTTTTTTTAATCATTTAAAAGAAAAAAAATGTTTTTCTATGACTAATCGTTAAACAATAATGACTGACTCACAAAAATAATAAATAACAAATATTTTAGATACATCATTAACTGGGTATGCGTTTATTATTAACATAATATTTTTAAGATCCAAAACTAAGAAGAAAAAAAAGATGTAAATAAGGGTGTGTATTTTCAATTACCATAATAACTTAATTACGACTTCAGTTCAAGCATATTTCTGTATGATTTTTTCTTTTTTTTCTTTTTTTGTTAGATCTATTGCTACACAGCGGACGAACAAAATACTTGATGAATTTTTTTTTTATCATCCAAACACCTTATTATCCAGTTATAATTATTGTGACATCCTTTCCCTTAGTTAGTTAGTTTTAGTTGTAAAATTTAAACTCGATAAAAGCTCATTTAGATTTTAGGGGGAAGCTATTATCAATCTCTCCCCCTTTTTTTTCATAAAATAATATGTGTTTATGCGTTTAACGTGCATTAAGTTTTTTTTCTGGGGAAAAAAAATAACATCACAGTAAAAACAAATAAAAGTGAAATGAAAAATTTTATAAAATCTTTTACGAATGTATTGTTGTTAAATAATCAATAAACAATAAAATGAAAAAATCACGTCGACGCGGTTCGTTATCAGATGGCGCCAGCAGCTAATGCGAACAATCACGGCACCGGAGCTACAAACACCATGTCTGGATATAATAAAACGGCCGCGGCGCCAGCTGCCTACAATAATGTTTACGAGACTCTGGGTTCATCGTCGGTGACCGGCGGTTCAAGTACAGACTACGGAAGTTCGAGCAAAGTTGGTGTGTCCGGACAACAATCGTCGTCCCAGGCCCAGGGCAAAAATAACTCATCTGATCTCGCCGCCATGTATTCCAGCAAGTCGACATTAAACAAAGTCAACGTAAATGATCATATTAGAAAGCATTTTTTTTTTTACTATTATTTTGAACGCGTTTTATTTTTATTAATTTTTTTTAGCCCTACGACAAACAACAGCAGTCGTTTCAGTCGCCTCCACCATTTTCTGTGAATTTGAACAACGGCGGCGTTGGCGGTCACCATAGCGGCGGTAATTACGCTCCAGTATTCATTTCACCATTGCCTCCCGGCAATCCTCAGCCACATCATATTGCGCCGCTCCATCATCAGGTTTGAACTCTATTAGTATATTATTGCTATTTACTCTTTGCTAATTGCTTTTTTTTTTATTTACTTTGACTTATGACAGATCGATATGAGGGTTCAGAACAGGCAAGGGGTAAGTTTTCTAATTTTAATATATTTTGCCGTCCATTAAATTCTACTATTAATCATGACCAATTTTGCCGATGGCTGTTTTCAGCAAGAATTAAGCAACGGTACGGCGAGCAGTATGAGCCGAAATCAGTCCGTGAACCAGACGGGCGCCAACAAGGTGAACGTTAAGCAACCTTACGGCCAAGGCACGACTCCCTACTGGAGCACCAATTGACTTGGTTCACGAGTCATCCGAAATACATTCTGACGACATTAGTCGTCTACGAACATAATCCTTAAAAGTTCTATCGAGAGAATGATGAACGTCAGATAGAGGTTTCATTTCTCCATTTAAAATCCTTAATTCCTTCGTTCACTCAATAGTATCACAATATTGTCATTATTTTTCCTGAATAATGTTTTTATCTTTTTTGTCCATTTCGTTTGGGTGTAATAATTTATTTTTTTAATTAAATATCTTATCCTTTATTATTATTATTATTATTTTTTTTTTTTTTTGTAATATTGTTTATTTTATATACAACACGATAACTGTATTATATGCTCCCCTCCCCACCTAAAGTAATTTTTTTTTACAATTTTTTATGTTAAATTAAACAAAAATGTGTAACAATATTATATGGGAAAAAATGATAAGTTTATTATTTACATCTTTATATATCTTCTTTCAAATGTAACCCATGGGCGAATAAATATCTGTCTATATGTAGTTAGTACCTTCAATAAAAAAAATGTGTATTAAAAAAAAGTTACTTTTTATCAATTTTTTTAATCTTATTAAGAGGGCGTCGCACCACCCATTTATAAGGAGTAAAGTATAGGCTATTTTTTACAAAATCTTAATTAAAAGGTTAAAGTGTGATGTGTAATTATTAGTTCAATAACTAGGACTCTATTTTGGTTGTAAATTTATTTTTTGGACCATCACAGCATCCTTGAAAGCGATTTAAAAATATTTTTTCATCTCTACATGTTTAAACAGACCGAAAATAACTCTCTTAATTTTGGTTTTAGAGTAAAAGCACCCATTATACAATTAAAAGAGAACAATATTCTGGAGGGCAAGACGGAGCGTTTTTTTCATTATTCCAAGTATAACGCTCAATACATAGTTTAGAAATAACGACTATTTTAACATTTTTAAATGACTACTTTTTAAAAAATGAATTTTTTTTTTTTTTAAACACCGTTTGCCCTCCAAAATATTGTTCTCTTTTAATTTTATAATGGGTGCTTTTACTCTAAAACCAAAATTAAACGAGTTATTTTCAGTTGGCGTAAACATGTTTTTACCACTGAAAATCACCGGTGCGACGCCCTCTTAAGAATTATTATCAGACCTAAATGAACCGACGACAGCTAAAAATCCAACTGACCATAAATCATAATTGCTCTTTATATAATGCTGTACAATAAAATGCATGTGTCAAAGTATAAATGAGTCGCCTAGTTTCAAAACCAGCTGTACAATTTTTGAAAACTTTCACAAAACAACAAATAATTTCTTTAGATAGAACCAACCAAGATTTTCAAACAAACAGTTTGAATTAGTTATTTTCTTTATTTGATATTCAACAACAGTTTCACATAACATATAATACATTGTGGTCACTTAAAAAACAAACACGTCAAAATGTCTTGGAGCTGGTTTTGAAACTAGATGCCTCAAATAGTAGGTAATTAAGTACTAACTTAATGTGGGTAGGTAACTATAATAATTGGAGGGAAAGGGTTAAATTCGATAATGGACTGGCTATAATGAACTCATTATGGTATTTTAGTGTTACAGAAAAAAACTTGGACAAAGTAGGTTTGATAATGTTTTTGAAACCGAATAATTTTTGGTAAAAGGTGAAACCATTCATCAACCATGTGATACAATTTGTGTTTTATTTTTATACTACCTACATAGCAAATTGCCTTAACGAAAATAAAACTATCAAAAAAAAAAAATGTTAGAACTTAGAATAATAAATATTTTACTGTGCTTAGTTTATATATACTATGCTCTGGAAAATGCTTTAAAAAAAATTATTATTTAGTAATTTTATAATAATGTAAAATAACATTATTTATGATGTTTTCAAAAAGAAAAACTACAAAATTGCAATTAGTATCAAAGAAAACGTGTGTCTCACGTTAAATTGATCACCCTATGTATAAGTCTAAAAGTTAACGCCTTCCTCTTAATTATTTAGAAAACATCCGAAAAATGTACCAACTCATTTTTCAATTAAAAATGTAGGTATAAAACGCTATATATATATTTAATAGCTGAATTAGTTCGAAACTAGAATCCAAAAACTAAAAAATGTAATTTCTTCACCCAGAAGAGGTTTAAACTGAAGGGTTGCATTTTGATTTCTTAAGGGTAGTTTTAAGACTTGAAGTTCGAATATCAGAATAACGGTTGATATGTCGTTTGTCTTCATACAGGGTGATCAATTTAACTAAGACACTCATATTCTCGAAAAATCATTTTAATTTTGTAATTTTTTTTTCTTTTTATAATAGCCTTTATTGGGAAATATGATGGCTAATTTTGTAGTTTTTCTTTTATTTTGAAAACTATTTATATTTCCTATTTTAAAGTATTTTAAAATTACCAATTATTTACCTTTTTTCAGTATTTTCCAGGGATCTATCGACTTTTCAAACTTCAATCATAAATATTTAATTAACTTTTTGAACCGAGAATAATTTTACTAAAAATGTTGTCTGGTCGAGCTTTGGATCTTCTTTCGTTTCTAAACTTTAAAATTATCCATCCAAAGCTGATGTCTGGCTGTCGACCAGTTAAAATTTTTCAGCAAATTATTGTTTATTTAAAAATTTTACTAAACATATACTCACGTTATCGTTTAAGTTTTAAAAGTTAATAGAGCTCTGGAACAAAATAAAAAAGCTAAGAATATGAATATATTGTCCAACATTGTTAAATAATAATATGAACTAGGATCTCCAAAATAAAAAAAACTATAAAATTGACATTATTTTAATAGAAAACGATAACTTTAAAAATATTAAATTATTATTTAAAAAAAAAATTTGATCTAAAGGTTATTTCTAAGGAAAACCCACGGGGAAAACTAATGCTATTCTAAGTTCATGTGAAGCCTATAGGCCAACGCAGTACGCTAAAAGGACCCCCATCGTTAAATCTAACAGCCCACGTTTAATAAACCTATTATGATGGTTCTTCTCATCTTAAGCTCCTGATACGACTTTCAGTCTATCTTAACAGACCAATACTGTGTTATTTACTACCTATACATAAAGATCAATGTATGTCAATAACATTGCATATTTTGTTTTTAAATAAATTGCATTATTATTATTTTACAATCGTCGTACACTTTTTTTGTGTACCCATGCATGTATTTATGTATTTTGTGCTGTTCGGTATATTATGTTACACACGTTCTTCCATTAAATATTGTTGTTTTTAAATAATTGTTGTGGCGACATGTGGCAAATTATTTAGGGCTTTAGGTACAAAGTAAAATTTAAAATAATGCAAAACCGAGTAACCATCTACATAAAACAGTATTATTATTCGTTCAACAGCTGTTTTTGAAATGCTAATTTATTGTTAAATTTTTCATTGTGTGAGCTAACTTTACTATGTATGTAAGTTATACATAATAATATATGTGTTGCCAGTTGCAACATGCAGGCAACTAGGAAATTTTCATTTTGCTTTATACAATTTTAATGTTGAAATGGGACATATATATTTCATATTATATATTTATATGTATAACATTCAAATTAAAGCAGTAGTTAATAGTAGGTGATTAAAAATGAGTTAGGTTCAATAATTACAAATTGCTATAACGACAGTCACCAAGTAAATACAAAACCCAGAACAACACATTCCGGAGTAAGACAGGTCATGATTGAAAACATTATGAAATAAAACTATAACAATTAGCCACAAATTATAGCAGGTGTAATGCGATAACGATTAGACAGATAATTATTACATATTGACTTATTTGTAAATATACCCTTAAATATAATATGTACATACTTAATAACGTGAGAATGGTAATTAGTTATGTTTAAGCGCATTTCTAGGATCTTTTCGCGGGCATAGAGAATAATAAGGACAGAATAATCTCTAATATTACAATTGTTTTTTATCAACACATTTAAAATAATATTTTAGTGATTGAAAAATATTTATAACCGATATGTTAGCGTGAAAGAAAAAAGTTGAGTATAAAATTTATTACAATTTTTAAAGTATTTAATTTAATTTATTTTTAGTATTAAAAATTAATCGCCCCCGGGTGGGCTTGAACCACCAACCTTTCGGTTAACAGCCGAACGCGCTAGCCAATTGCGCCACGGAGGCTATTGAACATTAAATAATTATTACAGGTAGATAAATTTATTATAATATCATATTTTATAAATTATTATGAATACACGTTCTGCTTACCTAATGTAAATTGCTATTTGTCGATTGTAATGTAATGAGTAATAACACTACAATACTACAATGTCCGTCTGTCTAAAGTATTACCTATTATAATAAGTTCTAGCTTAGATTCGGAGCTTAAAAATAAATTTGAGAAATGCCTAAGTCACAGAATCTACAAAATTTTACAGGACAAAGAAAAGACTTCTTCCGCCAACACGAGGAGGGCCTAAGCGATTTGAAAACACATAATTTCTTTTAGTAGGTACCATAAATCGAAGTAGTTTAAATGATAGAAAATGTTTTAATTTTTTTTCATTAGTATAAAAAATTCGAATTTGAATTGGCTGCACTTTCTCAGAGAGTGTTTCTTTAAGGAATTTTATTGTTGTAGAAACACCATAAGACGGGATTAATAGCGTTTCTCTTGTAAACGGTAAATCCAAATCACTGTTTAGAACGAAAAAAACTCGGTGACAACAGGTGTTTCTCCATAAAATGTGTGTCTACACTTGTAGACACGAAAACAATAAAAAACGATTTTGGCTAAATCAGCTAATGAAAGTATTGATTTAAAAATTTGTGATTTCCATTATTAATAATTCAAAATGACACATTTTAAAACAATAAAAAAAACACGGATAGGTATATAACCTTTTGCATAATTGTCAAAACAGAACCTAAAATACAACTCTAAAATTTAGAAATCAGAATTCATAAATCCGGATTCTCAATAAATTAACATATTTCTCTTGTTTACTCTTGAAAATGTTTAATATTAATATTCCATGGCTAAGTACTAAAGTGTCTTACTAGAAAAAATGTATGACTAATTACTAATTAGGTATCAATTAAGATTTTTTTTTTTTTTGCAAAAATGTTTAATATGTTCAATAACAACTTTTATTAGATTATATAACTGTATACTTACATTGTACGTGTAAAGTTTTTATATGACTAAGAATTGTTCGTGCAATTCTTATGCTGTACACCCGGTTTTACTAAGAATACACGTCAATCGTTATATTTTTTAGAAAAACGCCAGTCGAGCAGTTTTGGTTATTATCAGGTCTACTTTTTTCCAGATCTGGATCTATCATAACTTTTTAACCAATAGACCTATTTGTGTCATGTTGGAAGTTTACAAATCAGAAAGATACTATATAAGGCTTTAAACAAAAAAAAATCGTCACTGGTTTTAGGTTTGTAGTACAATTAACAACAGATAGTGGAAAGACCACTTTTAGAGAAAATGATTATCGAGGCGTTTACGTAAGGACAAACGTCAAACACATAAGAAATGCCTTCTTGTCGTTATTAAAATTTTATTTTTAATTACTGTCTACAATGCCAAGCTAATTACATTTATGTAATTCGTATAATGTGTAGCTTTCCGATAAACATAAAACTATTGTTAATTGTTTTTGTTTATTGTCATCATCGCTGATTATTTTAGATTAGAAAAAACAACACTTTTAAACGTTTAATAACCATAAATTGTGAGGGCATCGTGAATACTTGTACATAATATAATTTATACAATTTTTTTTTTTTTTGTAATTAATCGTTTAAGTCTTAAGTTAGAAAATATACCAAAGTACGTACTAGTGTGTTATTATTAAACTTTTGAGATTTCTCATTCACTATTATATGTATTTAGAACTTTTGAGCTCAAGGTTTCCTCCCTCCCCAAAAATATATTTAGCACACAAAATGATGTATGTGTATGCAATTTTTAGAATCACCGCCGTCACGGAACGGTTTCCGGCAATACCTACTAACAATTGGGATGCAAGCAATATATTATTATATTATTGTTTCATGTGGTTTTTTTTCTGACACAAACAATTATAATAATTTATGAATTACGCGTCCTAGTATTATTTTATAATGTTTTGACATTTAAATTGCCAGGCACTGTAATTACAGTTGCTTTAGCGACGTCATTAGATTAAATGACAAAACATGTAATTCAATTATTCAATGTAGAGCCATTACAATAATAGTTATTTAACCGATAATTATTCAAATTGTATTATTATAATGATTTGAATTAAATATTTAGTCTCGTCAATATAGGATGAACTTATATTTTCTGCGTTCGAAAAACTGTCATGAATTGTTCAATCTAAAATTACTTTTCTATTATAATATTTTATAAAAGCTTTTTAAAAAAAAAAAATAATAATTGTTTATGAATTGAACAATGTCCATGCTACGTTGATGTATAATAACTAATAAGTAAATTTGATCTTATGTATAAAAAACAAATAAAAGAGATTAGGCGTTAAAAAATAGGACCTTGGTGGGCTGACCCTGAACGTCGAAGATATATTTAAACTAAGATTCTGAGTAATTTCAGTTGAGCGTTGAGTACATAATATCTTAGACAATCTTGGCCAGCGCACCGTTCAAGCGCCTGGATGGGTTGTCCAGAAGTTTTTTGGAATGAAGCTGAGCAATGATGCTTTTAAGATAATCTTGCATTTTGGTATGGAATCTCAAGTAAAACATGGAAGCGGTATTTTTTATGGTTTTAACTTTCAAGTTTTCGTGTAGCAAATTATTGGTAACATACCATAAGGCTTTGCTTCTCATTGTTTGTCAAATTTATAGACTCGACGGCATCGATTTATGGTACTAAAAGAAATTGCGTGTATTTTCAAAACGCTTTGGGCTTTGGCCCTCCTCGTGTTGGCGGAAGAAGTCTTTTCTTTGTCCTGTAAAATTTTGTAGATTCTGTGACTTAGGCATTTCTCAAATTTATTTTTAAGCTCCGAATCTAAGCTAGAACTTATTATAATAGGTAATACTTTAGACAGACGGACATTGTAGTATTGTAGTGTTATTACTCATTACATTACAATCGACAAATAGCAATTTACATTAGGTAAGCAGAACGTGTATTCATAATAATTTATAAAATATGATATTATAATAAATTTATCTACCTGTAATAATTATTTAATGTTCAATAGCCTCCGTGGCGCAATTGGCTAGCGCGTTCGGCTGTTAACCGAAAGGTTGGTGGTTCAAGCCCACCCGGGGGCGATTAATTTTTAATACTAAAAATAAATTAAATTAAATACTTTAAAAATTGTAATAAATTTTATACTCAACTTTTTTCTTTCACGCTAACATATCGGTTATAAATATTTTTCAATCACTAAAATATTATTTTAAATGTGTTGATAAAAAACAATTGTAATATTAGAGATTATTCTGTCCTTATTATTCTCTATGCCCGCGAAAAGATCCTAGAAATGCGCTTAAACATAACTAATTACCATTCTCACGTTATTAAGTATGTACATATTATATTTAAGGGTATATTTACAAATTAGTCAATATGTAATAATTATCTGTCTAATCGTTATCGCATTACACCTGCTATAATTTGTGGCTAATTGTTATAGATTTATTTCATAATGTTTTCAATCATGACCTGTCTTACTCCGGAATGCGTTGTTCTGGGTTTTGTATTTATTTGTTGACTGTCGTTATAGCAATTTGTAGTTATTGAACCTAACTCATTTTTAATCACCTACTATTAACTACTGTTTATTTCTACGCAAAAAAAAAAAAACAAAATAAATTAGAAGTGACCTGATCGTAAAAAATATTAAATGGTAAAATACCTAGTTGTAGGTACTATGTGTCGTTGAGTGGATAATCTTGTACACACTAAAACAAATAAATTTTTTGTCAAGAGGGAGACAAATTTTAAGCCGGCAGATAATAATAAAACATACCAAAAAATATGATAAATATTTAAAAAATTAAAACTATGAATACCAAGTGTTTCCTAATATTTAATTTATATTAAATCGTAACTATTAATAAAATTATTGGCTACGGCTCAAAAATTATAAATGTGAATACGTATATTTTATTAGACACTTAGCTCCGGTAAGTTGTTTATTTTTGTGTTATTAAAGTTTTACTCACTTTCTTTTTTAGATAAAACGATATTGTGCCTTGGTGGACCAAGGTGACATTTTATGTAATACAATTTTGAAGTTGAATTGCTACCCAATACTAACATACACTTAAACGTTTTAACACCTATGTATTGTGTGTAAATGATTTAAATATGAAGTATTTCGTTTCAATAGATATTATAGATGTTTACAATGTTCAACAACTAAAAATAGGTACCAAATATTATACACTTGTTTTAATTCTGGGCATCTGGCTATAACAATGAATATTATTATAGATAGGATATAATATACATGATTCAAATTAAGGTAGAAGTCAATTTGAAGGACACGCCTATCGCCTACGATAAATAGACGTACATATATTTTCCCTATTTAAATATCTTAATGACTCATCAGTTAGTGCCGGGTGGTCAAGTATTCCTAATTACTTATAAGGATAACCTCGAGACGCATTTTTAAGTTGTTTATCTACATATTTTTATTAACACTAAAGTAAATATGGATTTTTATTCTTAAAAATACAATATATCTGTTGGTGTTTTATAGTAATATAAAGTAAGATAATCTTGACCAATAGCAATATAAACCAAAAATAGTACTATAAATTGTTTTTATAAATGCAAAATGCAAAATATATAGAAGGTTAAAACAGGATTTGTATATAACTTCAAGTCCCTTTGTCATGTACGCCAATGATTGTATCGTTATTAATTCCATCAAATTTTGTAAACATTTTTCGGCGAAGAAGACCTTAAAAAAATTTAGTCGATACTGAAGTCAGCTAAAATAAAAATTACCGCAGCAGGTCAATACTATATTTTATAATTCTTAATTTGTACTGTAAAAAAGTTTAAATCCGTAAAACCAATAAAGAATCTATATTGACTGAATTTTCCAACACAGTTATGTTCCATAATAAACAATAGCACAGCTGTTGTATAATGTTATATGTAAAAAGTTGTAAATTAACAAATATCAACACCTATAACTCAGTTTTAAATTGGGAAAAGTACAGGTTTAGGTTCTGCTTCCAAGATACCTACCCTAAATGGTGGATCTGGGCCCATTTATTATTATTTAAATGCATAATTGGATTGATTGATTAAAAAATTGATTTAGACAAATAAATATAATACAATAACAAGATTTATTTAATGCATTTTGACTTTTTTGAACAAAAAACAAACGCCCCCGGGTGGGCTTGAACCACCAACCTTTCGGTTAACAGCCGAACGCGCTAGCCAATTGCGCCACGGAGGCCGTTGAGCATAATTAAGTTAATATAGGTAGATGAATTTATTATAATATTATATTTTATAAATTATTATGAACACACGTTATGCTTACCTACCTAATGTAAATTGCTATTTGTCGATTGCGTAATGTAATCAGTAATAACACTATAATACTACACTTGGGTTTTACCGGCGGTTCATCTTCGTCTATTAATTACGTTCCAGACCAAAGCATGTCTTTCTCTACCAATCTCTATCCTTTATCGCCTTTTTTTTTACCTCCGAATGTACCGCCATCGTTTGCGACGAATCTTTTTTTTTTTTATATTCTTCTAATGGTAATATTTCCTATCTAAATAATTGTTGTGCACCGCGTTTATACCTTGATACGAGCAGCGCGTTCTATTTTTTTTTTATTTAATTAATACAAAAGTGTAATGTTTATATTCATACAATGTCTTAGTAACAGACAAAAACAATTGGTTACAATGTTTGAGTTAACATTTTTAACTTTCATTACTATTTTACGTGGATAAAATTTTAAAATCAAAGTTTTTGCTAACTATTTTTAAAATTATAATTCTTAATTTTTTTTTTTTATTAAATCAATATTACAACAATTGTTCTTAGCTTCATAATAAAATTGTTTTTTTTTTTTTTTTAATGTGTTTACCCGGCAAAAACGTTAAATCAAGTTATGACGCTCCGAACATATTTCGTCAATATAAAAAAACTATCTATATAATACCGATTATTAAATAACCACAAATAATCTACATAAAATCTCACAAATTATTGACAAAACCAAATAATAAACTTAAAAAAAAAATGTATGATTTTATTTTTAATTTGAGACATTTTTCTTCTAAAACATTGCAATTTTGTAGTTTTTTTAAGAGACATTATTGTTTATGTTATTACATAATATTAGACAATATACAAGTATTTATTTTTTTTTATTTTTTTCCAGAACTCTTCAACTTTTAAAACCTAATTGGTAACATATATATATATATATTTAGTACATATATATTTAGTTAACGTTTGAAATTAAGAATAATTTGCTGATCATTTTGACTGATTAATAACCAGTTTTAGATATACTTTAAAAGTTATTAAAGTTGAAACGTAATTATCTAAACTGCCTATCGACCAGTCAGAAGTTTTAGCAAATTATTCTTAATTTAACAAGTTATTTAATTATATACGTTACCATTTAAGTTTCAAAAGTTGATATTGCTCTGGAAAAAATCTAAAAAAGTTAAATATTAAGTAGGTAATTTTATAATATAATAAAAAAACATAAATACAAATGTTTTCAAAAAGAAAAACTAAAGAATTACAATTTTTTCCCAAGAAAGTGTCAGGTTGAATTGATCACTTTGTATACTATAATGTATTGATTGTGTGTAACAAATAAAGAACAAAAGAAAACAATTTTAGACTTGGAACTTGGATGTGTAATTGTCTAGTAATAACGTTTTTAGACTCGACCTCTTGGCGACGAAAGAACCGTCAATTGAATTATTGATCTAGATAAAATAAGACTAAATAATTAACTAATCTTAAGTATAAATAATCATCTTACTATATCCTTAAGTAGTCGATTAATTAAGTTAACTAATTAATTGGTTAGATTATAAAGAAATGAATTGCTTTTTGTTTACCTACTTTTTTAGTAAATACAGAAAAAAAAATGTAGGCCGCAAAGTCTGGCGGTGGTTTTAATCACTATGCATATACTGTTTTATGTTTTTTTTTCTAATCACTATGTATATATAATTTTTTTTATAGGTCATGCTAATTATTAGGCTTGAACTTAATAGCTGGTAAATGAAAGATTAGGAAAAATAACACTATTTCATCAGTATACCTGTTCAGCAAAAAAATCATTTGTCGAATTTTATCTGCTCCATTGGCCATGATACCTACTTTTATATTATAAAGACCTATATTATGCACAAACAAAAAAAACGATTGGTTAAATAAATTATAAAAACGTTTATTAAACAATAGCATTTTCTTGTGCCTTCTCCCACTCAACTCTTTCAAAAGAATCGAACGAAGCCAAAAGACCTTATGTGATACCAGTTACCACTTGAATTTGAAACTGACAAAGTGACTTTACTAGTGTGTTGATAAATTATATAGGTATTCTAAACATAATTTATGTTGCTCGAAATACAGATGTAAGTATATAAATTGTTACATTAATCTTTCTCTGATAAAAAAAAATAACATTCAACAGCTCTTTCCCCTAAGCTCTTTTTAATTGATTATTGTTTTGATTTCGCCAGAACAATTATTATTTAACTGGCTTTAATTAGGTGCTTGTATTTTAAGTGTTAATAATTAGTAAATAGTATAATGACAAATTATTGTAGTGGTTGAGTCAGTAATAATAATATTATAATGCATGATAAATGTGTTTATAATCGTCTTATTAACATTTTTATGGCTTTGCTCGATATAAAGAGTTTAATTAGAGATTTTTTTTTTTAAATCAAATGCTTATACGCTTCGAGGGCAAGAATAAATGAGGCATAAATAATAGTAACGTATGTATTCATTTAAATATTATACTGAAAATAATCTATTAAAAAAAACTCATAACCAACAAAAATATTTTCATTAAATATAAACTACAAAATTACCTCACATAACTATTTTATATCAACAAAAATCACAAAAGTGAATTTTAACAGGTAATATTGTAATATTATTTAAAGAATTTGTTTGAAATATTGTTTTTCTTAAAAATTTTGACTACAGATTTTTGACAAAAAAAATCGTATAGGTAAGTCATAAAGTCACTTTATATTTAAAAATCTACCTTCAGTCTTTCAGTTAACTAAAAAAAAAAATGTCCACTTGTTTTGGTGAAGAGGATTAATAATATTGCCTGGGTTTTCAATGTATATATACTTATTACTATATATTTTTAAAAATATCCCTCATTAGTTTATAAGTAATTCGACTGTTTTTTTAAAAAAACGCTAAATTGCGTTCGAAAAACGAAGTGTACGTTATAAGGTATTTTTTAGGGACAGGAGTGAACTTTTTTAAATTTTGACCCTAACAAGTAGGATTTCTGATCCATATTTTGAGGGTCCAGTCATAAAAAAAAAAAAAAAATGACTGTTGGCGAATAATTTTGCGATATCATATTATCAACCTATTAAAATACTCGTGGTCAGGGTTATTTATTATAATATAATTATCCAGTCTCTAATCGCTATCTAATCTCTTTTCTATCTAGTGTTTTGGAATAGCTTAATAACGGAGTACCTATTATTTTGTAGATAAAAGCAATTTTTATAAAAAAATGATCTAATATTAGTAAGTATGTACGTAAGTACCTATAACGGTCTAGTCCCCTCTTTTCGCTTTTGACCGTTGAACCCCTCTCGAAACCGAGAGAGACGCAAAATAATATTATAATATATTATATTTTTATATACGTCAACATTCAACAGTCGTTTAGTCATCGAGTACCGAAAAATGTGCGTTACCCGCTTGAATTATTTTTCATTTATTTATTATTGTTGAAGAATATAAATTATTATAAAATCCGCTACTAGTGAAAACGGTGACTAACGTTTATAATAATAATATAACAATTATAGGTATCTACCTTTTTTTTTTTTTTATTAATATATTTATATTATAATTATTATCGACCTAATGATAAATCGGAAAAAAAAATAACAACCATATCTAGTCGATAACATTCATTCTATTTTCACTCAAACTGCCTATAATTTTTTACGGTTGAGACATTTTTTTTTGTTATTTTTTTTTTCAGAACTGCAATTATTATTGCAAGTGACATTTAATACCTACGTTTTTCGATTAACGGTTTCGTTCTGCTCCGTTTCTGCCGGGTTTATGTAATAAAAAAAATATATATATTCTTATTTCTTAGTGAAAGACATTCGTTTCTTATCAGACAATTGTCTTATCAGTTGTTTAATGAACAAAATAAATTGAGTACGGAAAAAAAATAAAAATTAGAAGGCGCTATTAATTAAATAATTTTGTACACTAAATAATAATCGAAGCCGGTGACTAAAAGTATTATTGTTTTATAACTAGAATAACTTTGTCGTCGACATTTCCAACCAGAATTCGACCGCATGCAGTGTCACACGAGCAGAGTGTAGCCAAAAGATCGACCAGAATGATTGTGTTCCATTAAAGAAAAGAAAAATAGAAATTACTACTTGATTAACAATCACTCGAATCAGGTATATTAAACCGTTAATATTGTGTTAGTAAATTGCCGTGGATTTGACGGCCTCGGTCAGTGCCGGAGAGCGAAGTACCTACCGTTTGTAAGCGGCTGGCCGACAACCCGACCGTGAGTTTTTGATACGGTACATTATTATATATTTTTTGTAAGTATATACTTTACACATAGCACGCCAATTCATTTGTACACCTACAATGTATTAACGTTTTATTTTTAAGATTATTATCAACCGCCGTCTGTTCAAACTCCAGTACATTATGTTGTTCCAACAGACAATTGCGTTTGCCGTGTTGATCTTGGCGCTCGTCACAAGACCAATAGACGGTGCTGCAATAGGACTGTATGACGAAAGCGACTATTTGGTCGTGCTGGACAACCATAATTTTAACGATACCTTAGTGAAAGGCAACATATCGTATGTGATAGAATTCTACAACGCTTATTGTGGACATTGCATTCGATTTGCTAGCACCTGGAAAGAATTTGGTCTCGAAATAAAAGGTAATTTATACTAGATGAATAACACTTGTATGAATATCGTAGGGTTCTTTTTCACCGTTAGGTATAGAAATTTGTGTGCACCACAAACAGGCATTTTAAAAATAAATTTTATGTGTTTACATACTTTTATTATTAATAATTGAAAAGCATCTGTTCTTCATTATGCTTGTGTGTGAAAAAAAAATATGTATGTATATAATATGATATGACACAACATTTTTAGTTTAACACCAGTTGATAATTAGCTTAAACGAAATGGTAATTTACATACAGCTTGTAGTTGCCAGAAGGGAAATTAGATTTTTCTAAAAAAAGAAAACCAACTAAAATATAATTGTCGATAATCAGTTCTAGAATAACTATTATTGATATAATACTATACAGTGATTTCTGTATTACATTGCTGTCAATAAAATAATGAAATGCCTACTCCTTTTCTAATAATAATTAATTGTGCACTTTAGAACTGTTATCAACCACACAACTGCATTATCGATGTCATGTTTGTCTAGTCATGGAAATATTTTACCGAGTAATTTATCTAAGTAAAAGATAATGTTTTCTTAGAAACTACATTGTTTTTTCTTAAATCTAAGCTTTGCTTGTATAATACATTATTATATTTATTACGTTTAGCATTAATGTTCTGTATAAACAGTCCTAAACTAGTCGAGACATACCATCTCCCGGCACAAACAGTACCTTTTCATCGTCATTAGTTTTATAAAATGAAAAATCAATTTCATAAAAACCTGTTTCAAAACTGTTTCTAAGATAGGAACTTTCAAAAATATTAATTGAACTTTTTCCAGTTTTCTCAACTTAAAAACTGAGCAATAATATATTGACCATTTGTCGTATTATAGGATTAATTTGATTGCAAGCAAACTTAGCTTATAAAAGAAACTTATAATAATTTTGAGAAAAAAAACTAGTTCCATACATTGTGTAAATACAATTTTATTTTTAATGAAATAAATAAAATTAGGTTAAATATAATATATTTAAAAAATATTTTAAACGAAAATGTTACATTAAACATTTTTACCTCTTATTTTTTCAATTTATTATTTAATAATTTAGTAAGTTATGTGTAAATGAATAAAAGCACTATGTAATTAAAGTCACCGTTTTTCTAAAAATATCTATATCTCATACAGTTGTTGTTTAAGATGTTAAAAATAAACTCGTATTTGTGTTTTCATATTGAAAAGTCGATACTGAGATTACTCGTTATCTAAAAGTTGTTTAATACAATATCAGTTCTTTTAGATAAAATGTTGACCTTTTGAACTTGTTTTATAATAGAGTTCTGGGAAAAATTTATATCTTGCTTTATAACTAAAAAAAACGTCAAGTATTTATTTTTATTACCAATTAGACAAGATTTATAAGCATGAGGCGCTCAAAAATCATATAGAATGTTAATTATTTACATTTTTTCTTATGCCTATCGGATTTTGATAACAATTAAATCTGATAACTGAACATAGAAATCTTTTACTTTCAAGTATTTATATACCTTCAATAATATATTGAAGGGAACATAACAACTGTATTTTGTAGTTTACCTGCTCAATATAGTTTTATAGTTCATAAAAAGTCGTTTACGTTATCTATTTACATATAGGGTCTCAACTCTCATTATATATAGGATTTAAAAAAAAGTTTAACTGATTTTTTGATGATTTATTACAATTGTAAAAATATAACTTTTTATCTTTTTAATTTTTATCAAACAATAATAATTTTACAATGTTGTATTTTTCTTTCATTCAAAAGTCAGATTTAGGGGGTGATGGTAACATATGAAACTTAAATAGTAACGTATCCGTTTAATTCAATTTTAAATTAAGAATAATTGAGTGAACATTTTAAATTGCCGATGATCTGTTTTGAGTCATTCCATTTAATGTTATTAGAGTTTAAATTTAAGGATAGGAGGGAAAGTGCGGTTGATTAATGCGCACAAATAAAAATAATACTAAATAACACTCCAATTTTCCTCCAGTTTTTAATTTTAAACGATAGTAACTTAAGAAGTAAAGATGATAAAAATAATTTAGGAGTGCCTTGATTGAATATGACCAAACCCAAAATAAGGACTATACTAATATTTATGAATGAATAAAATAGCATGAAAATCTTTCCATTGTTTGCCAATCACATTTTACACATTTTTACAAAAAAACAAGTTTCAGTACATTTTTAATGTTTTTTTTTTTTGTTAGAGTAAACTTTGCCAGGAATTTAACACAGACCCTTGGTAATTTTTTTTATTGTTATAGATTGGAAAAACTATGTTCAAATTGGTGCGATAGACTGTTCGAATGCCGACAACAGTCAGATATGTCGTGATTATGAAGTCATGTACTACCCGACGGTGCGTTATTTTCCTCCACATCCGCCGTACGCTAGCCTAGGAACGGAATTCAATAGGCCGTCGATGGTGCGTGATTTGAAACAAGAACTTGTCAAGCATCTTGCGGAAAGTCAAAAGTCAGAACGATTGACTTATTTATGTGACCTTCAGCCGTACAAAGAAGCTTCGATTGTGTCGAAAAATGAAATGCATCAAATAACATTTGTGATAGTGGATACGCCGGAAAATTATTTGGCTCGTGAATTAATTATTGATTATTGCCCAGCCAAAAAAGTTAGAATTGTGCATGCATTAAACACCAATGAACCTTTGTTAAGACAAATGAATCCGACAAAATTTCCCAGTCTTTATCGATTGGAAAATGACAAATTTATATTTTTGACAAGCGGCGATAACAAAACAAATTTTGTCCAATTCATCAATCAGAATTTGATTACAGTCGATATTACTCCTATGTATCATAAAGATTTGACTACTAGACGCAACGATTTGTTGGCAGCACCCAGCATAGACAAAAAGCTAGACGTAGATGCGGTTTACTTGTCGGACTTGGAAGCTACATTGAGTTATTCGTTGGAACATGAAATTATTACACGTAGTGTTATATCCAAAGACGCTCTGTCAGCTCTGAAGAAATACTTAGAACTCCTTACAGAGTTCTTCCCGTCGGGGCCGAAAGGTAAAAAGTTCGTTTCGATGCTCTGGGAGAAAATAATGTACAAAACTACAGTGAAAGGGACAGACCTTGGCGACACTGTCAACAGCTACGAATCAAAGTTGAATCCTTACGTCACGACACGCTCGTGGTTGGCGTGCAGGGGAAGCCAACCCATCTACAGAAAATATCCTTGCGGCCTCTGGACCATGTTCCATACGCTCACAGTGCAAGCGGCCAACAAAAATGCGGTTGAGTTTTCCGGCAAGGATGTCCTTAAAGGTATTGCTGGCTACGTCAAACACTTTTTCGGTTGCACTGACTGTGCAGAACACTTTTTGCAAATGGTTTCCACCACACAGGGTAACGTATCAACATATGATGACGCCGTGTTGTGGCTTTGGAAAGCCCACAACCAGGTGAACCAACGACTTGCCGGCGACGTGACCGAGGATCCGATGTTTCCGAAAATACAGTTTCCATCGCAAAATCACTGCAAGAAATGTCGTTTGGACAACAATGGCCAACAGTGGAACGAAACTGAAGTGTTACACTACTTGAAGGAAAAGTACTTGAAAATCAATCAGCAACGCGAAGATGACGGTTTATTTCAGAAAGAGCCACAACACGTTTGGGTAAATCGCCAAGTAGTTGACGACAAAAATTTCAATCTGATTGACACAGACAATTGGAATTTGGACATTAACACCTGCATGATATCGTACGTGTTGTCATGTACAGTGTTAATTATATTGTTTTATTTATTGGTGGTGAAGAAACAGTGTAAAAAAAACAAGTACAATATATATTACATGTTGGGTAAAACCTCATTGAAATAAAATAATTTTTTTTTTTAACGAAACCTGTATATATATATATTTTAATGTTAACTAGATATGATGAGTACGTGTTGAATAGATCGATTAGTACCTAACAGCGCGTTATGTTATGATTTAAGCCAATTTGGATGTGATTTTGTTTTTTTTTTAAATTTTTTTCCTTATACAATTATTATATTATTGGCGGAATTTAAAAAATATTTTTACGTTAGTTGCATTAATTGTGATTAATCCTCCTATTTAATTTCATAATTGCATTTTGTTTAACCTGATATAATGTATAATATGATAGAACAAAATGCACATTAATATTTTTATATATCGTTTATTATTATTATTATTGTTTTTTTTTAAAATATTATTACATAATTTGTAAATTACAATTGTTTTTTTTAAATTTCTTGTTTTTTTATAAATTTGTTTTTTTGTTTTGTTAATTGGTCAGGGTTTAACAAGGTATACACATAAATAATGTTACTATTAGATGATAAGCTTAAACAAATTGTATTTTTGTAAACAACTATTATATTATGAACTCCCACTTGTAATAAAATGTGTTATTATGTCTACGTAAAATCAAAATTTTAAATTATATTACTAAGGTAGTGCAGCCGATCGATGAAAATTAAATTTAAAAATATATTATATAAATTGAGAGTAGCATTTATCAAATATAAAAAAAACGTTTCATTTATAAATGTGGTTGAACAAAAATCAATCTTAATATTTTTTTATATTATAAAATACTAATATATTAATATTAATATTCATAATTTGTTATTTGTGTTTAACATTATTTTTAATTTGATAAATAAAATAAAATAAGTATATATATTGATTATAGATAAAAAAGAAAACATTTAGATTGGTTTAAAAACGCAAAAAATAATCTTGACTAGCTATTTGTAATTTTTTTGTTTTTCTTGGATAGTTTAAACATTGGATATGTTATTATTATTTAGACATTAAAAGAAATAATAAATCAAATAGTACGACAAAAAAAAATGTATAAACAAATGTCGTGTTAATAAATAATAAATAACAAATCATTTAAAACAAACAACGAATAACATAATAATTTTGACAATATTTGAATAATATATATATTAAGTAACAGATCAATCAAAACCCTGCGCTAAAAAGTGCAATAATTACTGGGTGCTGGTAAATTGATTTCCAAATTAATTTATGGTTTTTCAAAAACGGTGAACTGAGTCGCAGAATTAAAAATGGAAGAGGTAAGTCGTGTCCCACGTACAATGTCTTTGTTAATCTAAAGATTATAAAAAACAAAATTCGGTCGAAAGTAACTTTTTAAAATTATTTTTTGGTTTTAAGTCGAAAAGATGTTAATCGTTGTTTCGTTGAAGATTTTATACCCAGACTGCTTGCAAGTGACAACAACAAATTATTCACGGATATCTTAAAAGCATGCATAACATCAGATTCTGTATTTACACATAATATTTGAGCTGAATCTTTAGGCAACATCAAACCGTAGGTATAACAAATAGCCGTAAGTCGTTTCACGCGAAGCTAAATGGATTATATTTTTATCCCTAACATACAAATATTTATACTTTTATTGATGCACTCAAAGAAATTCAATCAGTAAGAAGTAAAGAAATATAAAGTAATAAAAATCAAAATACACATTGCCGAAAAAGAAAATATACTAAGAGAACAAAAAACCAAGTTCAATAATATAGGTACCTAATAAAATTAGTAGACTTGAATTTTTAAAGGAAGTAACATTTAAATATTTGCTCATTGAATAAGTATTATATGATAAGATCAACATAAATTTAACTATACCTGTACATAATCTACGTTATAAAAATTGGCAAATTAGCTCCTAAATTATATGAAATATTCTTTAGATAAGCTTCTATCAATAAAATATGTTGACAATATCATAAACCCTTTCCCCTAAAACGGGGAAAACTTTTTTATTTCTTAAGTGTAGCTTTAGGTCTGAAAATTAGACAAAAGGTAAAACTTTAGTGGCGTATACGATTGCCGTTTATTTAAAAAAAAATCTTTAACTAAAATTGTTTTGTATTAAGTAAAAAATCAAAAAAAGGGGAAAATTGCACTGCAGCCGCTTCAAATTACTAGGTTGCTATGTGTGAGTAAATCAACAGTCAACCGGTATTTGAAAATATTTTTAATTTATCTCTAATTACAATATAATATATGAGTAACAATTAACAACAAGCAATCATAGATAGACGATCGACCCCAAAGTGATGCTTTTAAATTCATCGGCTTAATGGTTCAGACAAAAAATAAAAACACATTATGTAAAACTAATTCCTTCTCAGCTGCGCATTTTAGTTAAAATAATTAGTTGATTTTGCCAGTTTTTAATATTTTTTTAAAATAGTATCTGTTGCAACTTGCAACATTCATAACGAATGTGACCTTGTATATAATAATATAGGTAATGGCTTAATTCGAGTAAGTATGACTTGTATGACAACCGCGCTATAAAATAAATCTATTATACCATTTACTAAATACCAAAAAAAAAATGATCAAAAATCTGTTTATAATATATTACATTGAAACTAATTTACTAATTTATGAATTTGTATAGGTAGGTAGTTAACGATATTTTATAAAATTTGAATTTCTTTCAGCAAACATATTTGATATTTTTTATAGCATAGCATTATTGACATTAGAGAACCTACTAGTGTATGGCAAATTAAAGGCTATACAAACTGTAGATATAGGCACCTATAACTGCGTATATTACTTTATATACGTCATGATATTTTTTTATATATATATCTATAAACGTATATACACAAAATTGTAAAACTGTGTTAATAAAAAATTAACAATTAATGTCGAATGTGCGGATCATACACAAATTATATTAGTATTCATATACCAGCCATTGTCCAAATTGCATGTAGGCAACAGTGACTCTTCCAATGATATAACAGCTATGTAAACCAACTATGTTCTCTATAAAATCCTTATTCAATAATTAGTTTTGAATAAATACTTTTTGAGTTGTTAGCAATTTAAAGTTTAGATGTGAAAGTAAATAGCGCTGCGGTCTACCTCACCATTAAATGCTAGTAACTTAAAAAGTATCTATTTAAAATTGGTTAGGTTAGGTTAATCAATTATAATATAGGTTAGGTAATTTTTAGATAGCCCCTCATTCCTGTTTTGAGATTGTCAGGAATAACGTAAATGGTGGATCTGAGCCAAATTTATTTAAGTTTAAATCAAAACTGGATTGTTTTATTAAAACATTAAATTAAGCAAAAAATATAAACTAAATCTCTTCATTTCTCGATGGCTCACACTTGGGTTTTACCGGCGGTTCATCTTCGTCTATTATGTTCCAGACCAAAACATGTCTTTCTCTACCAATCTCTATCCTTTGTCTCCTTTTCTTACCACCGAATGTACCCAGGCACTTCGCAATCATTGGCAACGTGACAGCTCAAATAGTCCTTACTTTCTCCCAACGTCGTCATGCATCATTACATCAACCCTTTTATCCCTCGAACTGTTTGGTTCAATGGCCATTTAATTTTGTATCTACTCCGTGGTTTTGAGTTTACCTAGAAAATAAAACTGCCCAGAGACCCCAATTTGTGGTAAGGATCTAGGCCATACATATTAAAACTTATATTAGAACCTGATTGTTTGATTTAAAAAATAAAATTCAACAAAAAATCAAATTTACAATATATTGATATTTGATGAATTTTGAGCATTAAAAAATTAATCGCCCCCGGGTGGGCTTGAACCACCAACCTTTCGGTTAACAGCCGAACGCGCTAGCCAATTGCGCCACGGAGGCCGTTGAACATTAAATAAATTAATATAGGTAGATACATTTGTTATAATAATATTATATTTTATGAATTATTATAAATACACGTTATGCTTACCCATTGTGAATTCCCACCCGTCGACGGCGTGTACGTCACAACAATGACTGCGTATAATGTTATATAGGTAATACATTGCCCATCTGTACTATATTTATAGGCTATAAGCGTTTTAGTTTCTGTTCGAAGTTGAAATAATATTTGTTTAACAATTACGTGTTTTCATTAATATTAATTTTTCAATGATACATTATTTAACTAAAAAAAAAAAACCCATCTTAACTTAGGTCTCAGAAACTTTATTATTTAACAATAACTTTCCGCAAAATTGTGGAAACAGTTCCAAATTTGTTTGGTGTAACGCAATACAAATTAGTCTTAGGAATTCGAATAGATACCTATTTAAATGTTCCCATTCAAATAAGTTGTAGCCAATAGTGGGTCACATAAATATTAGCAATTGCGAACTGTTAGCATAACAGCCAACAGGTGAATATGATAACCATGACAACGCATTCCGACAGGTCAGGTTTGAAATCGTTATGAAATAAAACCATGATAATAATTAGCCACAAGGTATAGCAGGTGAAATTTTATGTAATTAATACAATTATTGACAGCTAAGGATTGACTAATTTGTAAACATGCCGTTGAGTATGCATTCTTACTAGGTAACTTATGAATGCTAATTAGTTACAGCCTACAGTTGCGTCTTTAGGATCTATTCGACTACAAGAGACTACAAAATAAAAACAACGACAACCGTTTGGTAAAAAACTAATGTCGGGATAAAATGATATTGAAATTTGATGAATTTTAAGCATTAAAAAATTAATCGCCCCCGGGTGGGCTTGAACCACCAACCTTTCGGTTAACAGCCGAACGCGCTAGCCAATTGCGCCACGGAGGCCGTTGAACATTAAATAAATTAATATAGGTAGATATATTTATTATAATAATATTATATTTTATGAATTATTATAAATACACGTTATGCTTACCTATTGTAAATTGCCATCCGTCGACTGCGTGTACCTAATAACAACGACTGCGTAACGTTTATTTATACTACATTGTCCAACTGTACTATAGACTATACCTAAAAGCTTTAAGCGTAAGAAAATTCCAATTAAGAGACTGATGATGACCATGTTGATAATAATATTGCGCCAAAAAAACACAAAATATTGTGATTTGTGTGTGAAAAACGATAATGAAAATGTTTCAATTTAGTAAATACTAGACTTACTTTTAGTACCTACAAACTAATTTCAGTAAGTTATTAATAAAAGTTTAATAATATTGAAAAATCTACATTTATAGCTACATAAATAAAGCCAACAGGGAAATTTATAAACGATAAATAAACGGAAAATATTAAAACGGATAAAGCATTATCACCATTATAAACTAATGGAGGTTTCTGTATTTTTAGTAAATTAAGACTATCAGTATGATTTCAATATTTGTTTCAGAAGGACTGAAAGTAATTTTTTTTATTTCTGTGCCTACTTCTTTTTTGGCTGTTTATATATATTTAGTGTAAATTAAAACATTATACAAATGCAACATTACTAACATTGTAAAAGCAGTCGAGAAACTCCCTCAATCCCTTAACTTTTACACAAACTATTAAAATAAAATTTAATAACAAATATTATTGTTGTTACTCTTAAAATAGTTGTTTTTTTTTATTTAAGAAAATTATACATAAGTAAATCGGTTCCGATATTAAGTGAACAATTATTTTGTAGTGAAGCTACCATATAAAAGCTTAATAGAAAACTTAAAAAAAAACTGTTTTAAATAGGTAACTTCTATAATTAAAATTGTAGTGTAATAGTACCTGAATAACTGCTAAAATTTAACACTGTTAAAGATACAATAAATATTTGTTATGTATTTTTCGCACAGCACAAAAAGTTTTTTAATATTTTTTTAAATGTAATTTAGATATTTAAGTGCTTTAGAAATATTTCGTTGTTGTTTACTAAATTAGTTTGGTAAATTGAACATATTGTATGTACGTAATAATAATTATTAATGTTTTATTCTTACATATATTCTAGCTCTATTTATTTTTTCAGGGTCAATTTAGTGTTAGGCTAGACAATTGAACTAGTTTAACAAAGATTTTATAACTTTGCGTTAAATGTATACTAGGAATAAAAGTTTTTTTTTAAATTACATAGTTTGTTTATTTAGTTGCTGTGTAATAGTTTTGTGTTTTATTTTTTACACTATTGACATAGTCTGGATATTGGCTTTATAGTACATACCAATGACACCAAACATTTCAATAAATAATAGAAATCCAAAAAGTAATTTATTCCCGCGTATAAATTAAAAATGAGTCCCCTAAAAAAAAATTAAATATTTTTTGGCCTACATATCTTCTACAAAATATTGAGTTATTAGCCCATTAACTGTTTACATACAAATATATTTTCAATAAATAATTGCAGGTAAAGTAGTTTCCATTCAGATTAGAGGAAACGTTCGGCGAGTTATTATAGTACTAAATTGTATAAAAATATGATTTTCCATTGGTTATTTATTATCGTATTAATAGGAGTTGCACAGGTAAGACTACGATAATTTCATTTGTATAATTTGTAATTTTTTTTATTTTTTCATATTACAGTTAATTAATATATTTTTTTTTTTTATAATCGAAAAAGGGTCTTTTTTGAAACAAATGCAAACACTTTGATTTAACTATTAAATAAACAAGTCGGTCGTTCTAGTTTTGAAACTTTTTATTCGCAATATGATGTTTAACAAAAAAAAAAACGTTAAATCCGATTTCAGTAGTTGAAAACTTCACAAACAAAGTAAAATACATTTGCCTGACTTTCGATCGAAACCAAAAATAAACTTAACCTACTTAGGAGAATACGACCACTCCGCGATGTTACGGTTAACTTTGACTTAACGAGCATTGGCTTAATCAACTTTAAAGTTATCAAGGTGTACACGGTTAATTTGGTGTGCGCTTGATTTATTTGTAAAAGTAATGAACGAACAAGCACGTTTTGTTTAATAAGTTAAGTTTTTCAATAGCATGGAAACGTACTTTCTCTGTAAGCAAAAAATCAAAATTATAGCAGATTGTCAGAATTTTCACTAAAACATAATTTTACATATAATATGTACATTAGGGTGGTCCTTAAATTGTACATGGCGTTAGATGGCCGTCATTCGGCTCCGAATACTGGAGAAATATTTCTCTAATTTTTTCAGATTTTTATTTCAATCTCTTGATCTCTCCGTTTGCACATCAAATGTATACTGTCACTCGGCAGGGCCCGGCAAGGCGCGCAGCAACCGAGCCCGGCCGGGAGTAAAGTACTTAAAATTTTATAAAAAAAAAAAAATAATTAGATATATTTTAATTGTTTTGTTTTAATACGTATCTAATTCGGTAAACAAAATAGGTACCTATTTTTTAACTCATTAATTTAAAATTTAATTTGTATTGGAGTTTTTACTTACCTTGTTAAAAAAACGTATTTAGTTAATATTAATGTATAAAGATAATTTTTTCATCTTAATTGGTCTTTGATAATGGAATAATTATAATTTTTTTTAAATAGAAAACAAAACACTATCCTATACTATTATATATATATATATACATGAATTAGCAATCCTCTTTAGATTAATACGGAAGGCGAGTGATTATAGTCCATGTATAAAATAATGCACCGCTAAAGTTTATTTAACTATTAAATAATTGTTTTAACTTTGTTAACGAAGCAACAACGATTTCGATTTACCCAGTTTATTAACCTACACACTCCTTAAAGGACAATTTTTGATTCATGCCAAAATAATAATAATAATTACACATGATTTTCCATAGTTAAAAATATACCATTTTAATTGTTTTAAAATGACCCAAATAAGAAATTTTGATTTTCGTAGATTAGTTTGATTTTGAAAAAGGTTGAAACACGAGTGCCAAGATTATGTGTGGAGTAACCGAAGATTTTAGGGTTAGAGTAGGCGTGCGCCAAAGTTCTGCTTTGATCTTTTACCTGTTTTCTTTTGTACTGAATGAAGTTACGAAGGAGATACCATAGTGTAGGAAGTTTACAGATATTGAAGTTTTGTAGGTGAAATTTTGGAAGAAATTAGCAATAGGTTTGAAAAGTGAGGAATAGCATTTAAATGAAAGAAACGAAGGATAAGTAAAACTGAAAACGAATATATAGAGTATGGGTTTGGAGGAAAGAATGATAATAATGTGGTCATATAGTTGGCGAGGTTGGGAGTTTTAGGTATTTATAATATTTTGTACAAAATAACCGTATATTTTGATAAGAACGTAAACAATATAATTAAGTGTGGTTGGGTTAGGAGAGAAGAGTTAGGTATTTTATGTGACAAGAGAGTTCCAATGAGACGTATAGGTAAGTTCTACAAGACTGTGGTGAGACCGACTATATTGTATGGATCGGTGTGTTGGTGGAGATGAGAATACTTAGGTAAATGAGTGGAGTGTCAAGAAAAGATAGGATAAGGAACGAATACGTAAGATGTAGCAAAGGCGTGGCTTCAATAGTGGACGAAATGAGAGAAAAATAGATTGCAATGGTTTGATCATGCCATGAGTAGAAATAAATCGTAAGCAGTATAATGGACAATGTAAATAAATGCAGGATGAAATAGGGGAAAAGGAAAAGTGAAAAAAGGTGGTCTGATGCGATTGAGCATGATATGAAGACTGCTGGTGTATGCGAATATGACGTGGAAGGTCATGTTGAGTGAAGGTTTAAGACAAGGGTGGCCCAAATAAGGCAAAGGTGATGAAGAGGAGTCTGGATTTAAATTCTGAGCCAAGATTCTAGTTTATATTTATACCTTGCCACTAGGCTTTGAATGAAACCACGATGGCGAGTAGGAAGTTAGTACTTTATGGAAACGTTGGCTTATGTTGGTGTACCGTATGTTTTAGTGTGACAATGACGTATCCGACTTGGAAGCATTTGAACCGGAACAGTACGAGGGCTATGGTTGTCATTGTCCCGTGGAAGCAATCATGTATTACTCCGTTTCGGTTCGCACGGCTTACACGGCGTCAGTGTTATCGTTGAAGTCATCAGGTATTGACATAAAGAGTGGATTTGCGGAACTCGATGACGATTCATCCGATTGGCTGACGAATATCATAAACACCATCAAAGAAGCATATCAGGAGTTCAAAGCAGTCATACATAGGTTGCTGCAAGACCTGCAGTCAGAAATTGATGAGCTAAACAGCGCTGTGTTGTATATGGCTTCCAAGTTCTACAAGAGTGACGTAGTCGTCGTCAAGACCGAAACGTTGGTGGGTGAAGCCAGGGACGTGGCGGAAGCGGAATCGCGACTGACGGCCAGGAAGTTGGAATCGGCATACGCTAATTTTAAAACCACCATAGACGAGCTAAGAACAGAGTTCCAAGGCAAATGTGACTCGATACCAGCCGAATACGGCACGGACGAATACTACGATGCCGTCATGGTGCTGTATGTAGACGCCAAAAAGAGATTAATGCAAATTAATGATCTGTACGGAGCGTTAAGAGATGCTTTTTTACTGGGCGCCAAAATAAACAAATGCTCCGGAACCTCTACCACTGATCAGTCTTTGTTGGTAAGTCATCATTGATTTTTTTATCGTGAATATGTTTTATGGCTGGTCTTCGGTTCAACATGTCCATAACACTTTTCAGTAAGATTAAAATTTATCCTATTGTTGACCTATAATGTTTTAACCGATGTGCCTCCTATCACCCATTCTTGTCTTTTATCACTTATCCTTATTATAAGCCACATAATACCACACTATAAACACAGAATAACTCGAACAGTTAGTCAATGAGAACTTTAAATTAGTAAAATTGTTGAGCAAATCAGTGTAGCTAGAAATCAACCATAATTCAAATTTCTTCTTTACTGCCAAAATGGATTTCACACATTTACTAGTTAGGAAATTTTATCTTAATGAGTGTGACACATTTTATTAACCATAGCCTGCTATCCATATCAATGTTCAAATAAGATTATGAGTAAGTAGGTGCAATTAAACATAATCATGATTCATAATACACATGTATGTTTTTCTTTGAAAAGGAAGATATTTTTTCCATTCTCTGTTTCTATTTTTTTGGTTATTATTTCGTTGTATTCGAATTAACATCTAACTAGTTTGTTGTTAACTTAACTCATGCTCATACCCGGTGTAACATTAAAAATATTATATGACCTGATTTTTATATACTCTTGTAAGCACAAGTTTATGACGAGTTCTAATTATTTATCAAATCTTTAATAAAATAAGCATGCTTGATTTTACTGACTGTGGCACAGCAAACTCTACCACTATGAAACTATTTTGGTTATACAAATTCCTTTATAATATAATAATGTATGGACGTTTATTAATTTCAGGGAATTTATGATGTAGACGATTTAGCAGAATACTTGAAAGTTACTGATAAATGCCCAGTGACATTGCTTAAGGCAACTGTTACTTACATGTACGAACTATACGAATTAGCTTTAACACATTTATACCTTTCGGGTACTGATAAATCAGAAGAGGAATTGGCTCTTAAAATTTTTATTTGGGAACAAATGAACTTAGTCAAGACTACCACTGATCTTATGTACCAGGAACTGGATTGTTATATTACGTATACAAAAGATAAAGCGATAGAGACGTTTGGGGAAAATTCTGATGAGTACAATCAAGTAATGAGCAAATTGTTTGTTTCAGTTAGCACTAGCCTTATTACAATCATAAAATGTACACGTGTAAATTACGAAAGAGCCATCAATTACAGCCCTGATGGAAGCATGATGTCATCAAGTCAAAACGTAGTAACGAAAAATATCGATTTGCTCTATGATGGAAATTTGGTGTCGAATCCTCGTCTAACGACGTACGACTACCGTTCATTAACTATGACGGGAAAAAATAATGGAAACAACGGATTGGTTTCGGGTAGCGGCGTTAATAAAGATGGACAAAGTACAACACCATCTAGTATTAATGGGGGCTATTCCCAAACTGACGGGACGCAGCCAAAAACTGTAGGAAATACACAAGTAGACAGTAGTTTACAACCATTGATGATAAACAAATGTATACTGCAGTCCGTCGTGCAATTATTAAGTAATATGAATACACAAATAGACACAACTGTACCCAGCGGAGAAAATGATATAGAAGCTTGGATCTTTAATCAGATTACCTTAAGAGAATTCTACAGTTCTGTTATAATAATAAAACAGACAGCTACCATGAATAAAATATACATTGGTAGTTCTGAGGTTTACTTGTACATCAAATTCCAAAGCTTCGATTCCCAAGGCTATACAGACAGTTTGCAACCGTATACGAATGACATACTGGCATCATTAGAAACAACCATATCATACATGAACCAACCGATGAGTAAAGTTGACGATCAGATAAATCTACAGAGTATCAACGCTGGTACTCCGTCCACTCCGTATAACCCGGGTCAAATTACCATGAGCAAGTCAAGAAGCCTACAAAATACAGATTCTTATGTGTCTGGGAGACCAGAGGACAATGGCAACAGTGGTAACTACAACAATAACGACGATCAACTGAAATCCCAGGCCACCAAAAACATGCCGGAAAAAGATGATTACAGTGATAATTCCGGCCAAAACACTAATGGCGGTCAACTGGGATCCACGACCACGCAGAACATGCCGGGAAATTATGATAGTCGCCGTAATAACAATAATCCGGGTACATCGAGATCGAACTATTCTAGCAGCAAATCGTATACCATCAAGTCTACGGAATCGATTACACAGACGATCGAGTCTTTTGCGACTTCGTTCTCCCACAAATACTCGACGCTGTCGACCAAACTGTCATCGGACACGGACCAGACGGGGTTCAAAACGGCCGTCGTGAAATCGCTGGATATAAGCAAAGATATGTTCGAGTACAACACTAAGTATCTGCAGAACACTTGTGGAAAATGGACGAGTTACATCGACCAGACCGTGTCGGCCAACTCGCCGGACTACTGGAGCGCCATTAACAATTTATACGTTGACATGGAGGAGAGAGAAGGCGTGTTGATGTCTTTCAGCGAGATCCCGTTGAAACGCGCCATGGCCTACTCGACCGGAATCAACGAGTACGTCCAAATCGTACAGACGGTGACCTACGAGAGCTACGTGAAAGAATTCTACGGGTTTTTCCAATCAGAGATCCCGAATACCGATGACGACGACGATGACGACAGTGACGATGCCGATAACTACCTTGCGAACAGCGCGACGAAATTCACTCAGATCTTCACGGTGACCCGAGACTCCTTGTCTCAACTGCCTGCGGACGACGGTTCCAAGGAGCTGCTCTTGTGGCAGCTAGAACAAATTTTCGCCATGTTCAACGAAAACGTGACCAACTTGAAACGACAAGTGACCGAATTGAAGGCCATCCTTGGCGATAGTCCGTCCAGCCTGAGGGCGCTGTACGTGGAAATCAAACAGCGCACGGAAACGCTGATCGCCGCCGTTTCCGGTTCGTTAATCAAATCGTACAGCTATTGCAAGAGCACCACCGACTTTTCCGTTTTTGAATCTGAGACCACGCTCATCATAAGCGAGTCGTCGTTTACCAGTAGCTACTCGTCGTCTACCAGCTACTCATCATCTACCAGCTACTCGTCGTCCACCAGTTACTCGTCGTCGACAGCGGTATCCCAGGAAACCGAAGAATCGGTCCAGGCCACAGGGCAAGTCCAGATCACCGAGCAGAGTGTCACAGAAACGACGATTTCAACTTGAGTCATTACACTGTATGTTGACGGACGAATCACTAAAAAAAAAAAATACATTCGATAAAATACAAATAAAAAAAACAAACCAGACTTCCAATTAGGTCATAAAAATTAAACAAATAACATTATATTCGTTACGCCGTAGGTACACTTGAATAATAATTGAAGAAAAAAAAACATTCGAAATCAATTCGGCACAAACAAATGGTTATTGCATAATGATAATTATTTTTAATGTGTAATTTTGTTAACAAATGTTTTTAGACTTGAAGTTAAATAAAAATTCACCCGTTTCAAAAGAGCTATGTATTTTATTTGAATAAACATTAAAATCGTTGTACGTCATTTACATTTTTTTTTTTTTTTACATTTTTACATTAATTATACAGAGTTAAGGATAAGATACTCATTTTCTCCTAAAATGATTACAATTTTGTAAAAATAACACTACACTCAACTATTTTTTCTGTCTTAAATTTTCAACGTTAATAACTTGAAAAGTAACTACCTAAAACTGGTTATCGACAATTAATAATTGTCAACAAAATATTGTTAATCTAAAAGTTTAATTAAATATACACGTTTGTTTTAATTTAAAAGGTTAAAAGGGCTCTGGAAAAAATAAAGGGGATTTGAAGTATTTCCAAAAAGAAAAAAATACAAGATAGCAATTATTTTAAAAGAAAACGAATGCTTTGTCGCAAATAAATAACCCTGATTTGGACATTGTTGGGAAAGGTTATGTTTTGATTTTAAAAATCCCGTATTAAGGTTTGAGGGAATCAAACAACATTGATTAATAGTATTACACCAGATAAAAATATAAGTTTTCTTTTGTTGTAATATTATAGTTATAGCCAATGCATATTGTAACAATTGAAGTATAAAATCTAGACGGTATCTATAAGTTATACTAATAATAATAGTAATTTTGAAAATTTAGATATTAGAAATAGTAACTACTAACCTATTGTTTGACAAATTTAAACACTATTTTTAAGAGGTATCTTCTGGTGTTTCTAGCTAGAGAAAAAATAATTAGTCAAACTTTTTTTGTGGTTATGTTGAAATCGAATTACAGAATGAAACCAAAGTGCTTTTTCTTAACAAACTAGCTACTACTGGGGACGTGTTTTGTAAAGTAAGTACTTAAATAAGGATTAACGGGATTAATGGGATTTTTGGGTTATTTAATATTTATATGGTTATAATATAAGGCACGAACCAAAATTATGTTTTTAAAGGGTTTTACTAATGTTTACCCAAATTACTAGGCCACCAGTTCTGTGTACTTAAGTATAATATTTTGTTTTTTAACTTTGACGCAACAACCACAATTATTTTTTCATACAGTATATTTTAGTAAATAATCAACGAGTTTATTTCAATATGTTGTGTAGTTATCATATTACAGTGACTTAAAAGTTTAAAAAATAAATTATTGTTATATTAAAAAAGTAAACAAATATTTTGTCATCTAAAATAAACAAAAATTGATGGCTTTATGTGTAGTAAGACATGATAATGAAAACCAATATACAATTTATGAATGCGTAGTATATAATATAGTGGTTAAATGTTTTTGTTTAACTGTTACAAACTGTACAATTTTACATTAAATACTAAAATAAAATAAGTGTCATATATTTTTATTACTTTTGAGGTACCTATGTATATTATAATGTTCAGCAAACATTCAACTATATCCATAATTACGATCGTTATTAGCGTTTTAGTTGTTTTAACGACTTTTACGGTTTTTACGTATAAAATAAATATATTGACGCCGTACACTAAACATTTTATTTGAATAGTACACATATATATTACGTACACCTGCTTTAGTTCGATATTTTAGCTTTTAAGCCTTGAAATTAGACCTTAATTATAAAAAAAACAAAACTATAATAGTTGTTATCAAATATGAAATAGAAAAAAAATTTAACATTTTCACAAAACCAAATTCTTCGTCGGTTTTATATAGAAGTTTAAAAATATAAGAGGTCCAGAACTTTTTCGTGGTAATCAATCTATATCTAACTTGTTTAGTGTTTATAGTATTCAAATATTATTGTTATTTGTACAAAAAACGTTAACTCACTATTTATTTTATTATATTATGTTTATAAGTACGACAAAAGAAATTATTTTAATCGTCGCTCGATTTTAAACGCATTTCAAATTACAGATTAACATTTGTAAGTCCGAAATGGCATTTTTTTGATGTTTAAATAAAAGGCAGGAAAAAAAATGTCTATCATAAATCATAGAGCTACATGACGTTCACAAAACATATGTGCTTAGTTTATTCTGACGTTGAGTTCAGACGAATTGTTTACTCGTGTGGGAATTGTAGCCGAAAAATCAACATGAAACGATCGTTATTAGCTTATATAAATATTGCTGATTTATAGGCTGCGGGTAATAATTATATGACACTTATTTTGACGCTGACAGTACATGTACTAGCCCATTGCTAAATTCACATTGAAAATGTATTTCAATCATATTCAAAGTGTTTTATAAATTTTTTTATATATATATATACTAGTGTTTATTTAAAAAAAAAATTAAAAGTAGTACGAGTAGTAGTAGTAGTTTTTTTTTACCATGAAGTGTATGTTCATCGTTTGGCTAGTCGTTTGTGTAAAGGTCAGTAAACCTTAGGTGTAATTTAATAGATCATTTCAAAAACGACACGAGTCGTTGTTTTTTTATTCATAGAAGTCACTTATTGTCAAATTTGATACTTTGATAATTTGATACATATTATACGTTAAAGCTATATCAAACTAAAATGTAGAAAAAAATATCGACAAAATGAAATTGGAACAAAGTAAATCGACGTGTATATAGTTAATTTTTGTTTGTTAAAAAATAAATGTATTAAGTAAAAGACAGAATACTTGTTATATCTACTCAGTTTTATTACTTTTTGTCAAGTACAGTGTTCTGGAATTTTGGTCTGCAGTTCTGTATTATAGATTATCAATGCATTTTTTTACTAGCGTTTTGTAAGATAAAGAAAAGTTTGTGTAATACTATTAGTAATAAGTCTGTGCTATATTTATCTTTTTATACAATCGAGCGGTTGGTTTTGACCTTCAATCCATTCGGATTAGCCGCTTGCAGTTACATTATTAAAAGTTAAACTTGAAATCTCATGTTACCCATAAGTATTTAATTTACCTAATTTGTGTACAATGAATTGCTCACAAGTAATAACCACATTTTAAAATTTTCCAAGACTATTAAATTAAAACGGTTTATCCCATTTTCTACAATTGACGGGGGTAAGATTCGTTTTGTAGTACCTTACTGTCAGATTTAACTGATTGATATTCCATATATATATATATATATATATATAATTTTCTCACAAAAAACAATTTTCGGCAAAAATAGATTTATCCGGTGGTTACTCTAAGCCATTGATTATTAAGTTATTTAATTTTAGTGTAAAATTTCATTTTAATGACTTATGTCGTTTTCGAAATGAACTTGTCTTTAGACTGGTGGTCAATTTGCGTCAGATATTCTTGTGGCGATTTGTGCAACGCCTTAAGACATGTTCATGTGTTCAATGTGTTTCCCAGCAGCATTGATCTTAAAACATGCAGACAGGCCATGCTATACACAAGAACGGCAACCTGTTTTACGCAGGATTCCCGCCGCCAACAGGGGTGCCCTCGTCATAGTGTAAGGACGGGTAGACGGTAAACTATGACGAGGGTAACTCTGTTGACGACGGGAATCCCACATGAAATCGGTTGCCGTTCTAGGGCATAGAACCGCTTATTTGTATATTTTTAAATCAATGCCAGTATGTAGAGTTTTTTCCAACTGAATCGCCGATTATAACGCCGTGTTTTGCTTGTAGATAAATGGCCAAGCCACGGAGTTTCCTGAAAACGTACTGGACGTCGACAGTCTTGGAGAACTATCGGCCAGAGAGTTGATTTGGACGGCGATGTCGTCGCAATGCAACGTTTACTACGCGGTCTACAACAATTTTTTGAACTTAGGCATTCCCGTTGGTGGTACGGCCATACCGCCAGAGGACATTGCGGTGTACATAGCGACCACGTACGATCCGGTCGGCAAGAATTTGGTGTTGGACATTCGACAGGATTTTGAGACGTTGAGGGAAGCGTCCACAACTATCGAAGACCTCGTCTACGGATACGAAACGGGGATTCCGAAAATCGATGACAACCAAGTCGTTGGAACGGGAATTTCAATCTGGCAAAAGGTCAACCGTGCGATGGCATTATTCAACGAACGTATGTCCGACATTAACAACGAAATCAATCAACAGCTGTTGGAAATCAACAACAACATGGACAGGGATTCGGAGTCGTACGTTCGGGCCATGCGCGATTTGTACACTGTAGCGATGGAACAAATTATAGAAGCTGTGATGGAAGATTCCTCCTCGTACGTTGCCGCACTGGATTTTATCGTCCGGTACAATGTGGAGACTGAACTACACAATTTACAAGTTAGCGCCGTTTCGAATTAACATGATAAAATAATGTAACATTTCAGACGTTTAGGGGCAAAGTGATCTAGAGCCAATAGGTACAATTCGTTGTTTAAGACACAACACCTCCGATCTCATTTATTGGACAAATCAAGTTAGCAACACAGTTTAATTTTAATTTTTGCAGAGAATCGACTGGCGGGCTCAGTTTCGTGATAAAGTCAATAGGTAATGCCATAATCGAATAACTAATATCTTGGTTATGATGTTATGGAATGGTAATCGAAACTGTATTTTGCTCTTCTGTAAATTTGAGAAAAATGAGATATATGGCATCTTAAGCGACGAATTGCTAAAACATATATCTGAAACGTGTTAGGTTTCAAAGCATAACAGCTCTAATATAAGATAATAAATACGCTTTCGCCGACTGCATTGATGCGAGCGACGTTTATGTGTATACCATTGCTTATCTGTATGTTTTTCAAAAAATAAAACACAGTAGTGCAAATCTAAGAGGATGGCAGGAGGAGATAGCCGAGGTCTCTATTATTAATAATATTGTGGGTGGTTTATAATTTTTGCTTATCTTATTATTTTATCATTATAAAATAACGATTGCTAGTGAAGCACACTTTCATCTGAAATCGTGTGACTTTTATTTAAAGGTCAAAAGTGATCCGAACATCGACGCTGGCATTAACAACCATGGGCATTACTAAACAGTATTTTCCATTTCTCGACAATATTGGTTTATTTGCACTAGATCACTTTGCTTTATTGCGAATGTGTAAGGTGCTAAAAATATAAACAGTTTAAAGAAATAATGTGCTTATTATAATCATGTTTATATTAGTATTAGCATAGATTAAATATACTATAGACAAGCAATGCATATTATTAGACGCCTTTTTTGTAGTTAATTTTTCTGTCAAAAAAGTTTAGAATAGATTTCAAACATGGTCCTACCGGTGTATCACTTATGTTTTATTCTGTCTATAGATAGGTATTACACACGTCCCCAGCAACATTGAACACTCCCAATGATCCGAATCCCCACTAAACCTTGTGTTGTACATGAGTTGTAAAGCATACTATGGGAATTATTTATTTATAGTATATTTAATCTATGGTATTAGAATGGATACGACTAGGGTTGATTGATAATTTATGCCGTAAACCATGTATCGTTATTAATAATATAATGCAAATATTTATCTAATATTATTGTCACAAATCAACCTAGGAATTTAATACGGTCAAAAAGTAATATTTCCATTATTTTTTCCGTACAGTGGGGTCGAGGCATGTTAGGGCTGGTGTGGTCACAGTTCTATATGTATTGTTACAACTGAAAGAGATAAAGACACTTTCAAGTAAACGCTTCGACGCGAATCTATAATAGTAGAAATACCAATATCGATAAAAACATGGTATGTAATGAAAATAATGTGCTTAAAAATGTACTTTTGGTACTAGGATGGATACAATTAAAGTTGACTGTCTGTACATAAAAATGTATAGCCATAGTTTGGAACTAATTCGACTATTTTAAAAAAAGTTATAGAGCATCATATTTTTAAGTTGCAAAATATGTAATTTGTTTGGGTGTATTTATCGATTTTGAAGAGGAAGGGGAGAATTTTTTTAATTGTTAGCCCAAAAAAAATCTTTTAGGTGCGGTTGCTGATATATAAAGTTGCTACCCGGAGAAATCGGATCAGCGCCAATTTAAATAAAAAATAAAAACACATTATTGTAAACACAATACCTTCTCAGCTTCGTATCGAAGCTAAAATACATGTTTGGTGTACAAGATAAGTTTAAAAAATAATGTAATAATAATTTATTGCAATAGTTAGAGAACACACCCTAATTTTAAGTAAAAATATGTACTTTTTATGTGAGTTTGACTTGATTTTGAAGGGGTAGGGGTGGCATTTAAAAATGTTTGAGCCTCTAAAGTATCTATCAGTTAAGATTTCTGAACTCTAGACTTGCTACCCGAAGAAATTATTTCAGCATGGGTTCAGAGAGAATCAATTTTTATAAACACTTTATAATATTAATCGCAGTATTACATAATCAACAAAATGATTTACTTTTTGGGATTTTTTTTCGGTAGTAAATATTTGTACCGTGTATTTAGAGAAATAAACTGTCAAAATTGTATTTAAGTTGTAGAATTTTGAAAAGTCGGACAAAAAATCACATTAAATAAAAAAAACATGCAACAACTTTAACTTTTATCAAATGTATTTTGGCTGTATTAGTGTTTTGAAGGTAAGCTTTGATAGTGAATACATCAGTCCCAGTTTTACCTTCGATATTTCTTAACTACTGAACCGAATTCTTCATGTACCAAATCTAGAGTGCAAAAATCGTACCGGAAAGTTACATTATCGGCCAATTATATAAAAAGTTAATCTTTTCCCTTCAAAATCTAGAATGCACGCAAAAATTTTATATATTTTTCAACTTAACACTTTAGTTATAAAAGTTATATTTTTTAAAAATATTTGAATTAGTTCCCACATATTTTTTAGACAATATAATCAACATGTGTTCAAAAACCAAAATAATGTCATAGGCTTTTTCCCCGAGAAGGGGTGAACATGTTTTTTTATATCAGTAAATAACAGGTATTTGAAAACTATTTCAGACTCGTGCACAAAACAGATTTCAGTATGATGCAAAAGAATCCATTCGACAGCAATTGACGGAGTTGTATAAATTATATATAGAGGCATTATCCTATATTTATAACCACGATCAAATGATCGATGGAAGTATTTGGACCAATTCAAAATTCATAATTTGGTTTGACGTAAATACCTCAAAAACTCTAGCAGACTACTTAGCGTCAAGTATCTTAATGGTCGCCACTCAAACGTCGGACTATATTAAAAGTGCATATAAATATAATAAGCTGCAAATTCCAAACATGTTGTCAACACTTAAGGAACATGTTAATTTAAACTTAATTGACATAACGGAACTTGTTAAAATACCTTTTCAACACGCAATACCAACTGATCATGAATCAACTGTTTATAAATTTTATCAACTAGAAAGTAATAAAATTGACACTTTGATAAAAGACAGAATAAATATATTTAAATTACAGTGGACTGATTCAAATGTTGCAATGGTAGCAAAAGAAATACTTGAAATATACAAAAATAACCAAATAAATAAACTTCCAGTAAAAGACGACAATGTTATAGCATGGATGTATATAATGCATTTAGAAGAACAAAATAAATTTTTTGTTAAGTCGGCTTCTTACGCAATGGTTATCTATAAAAATTTACAAAATTCTGTGGCATATTTATTGCAAGATCAAAGTAATAGACAACAAGAATCAATGTATAGTGATTTGTTGAAACACATTGATCAAAGAATGCTTATTGTAATGAGATATATCATGATACCGTTCAATGACAACATGATCTCAATACCAAAATTTATGAATAACATTGTAGACAATAGCAATAACGTTTTTAACATATTAGATGGAGCAAACAATAATAGATCAACAAAAGCTATGTCGAATTGGCTAAATAAAAAGATTAAAAACACAAATGAAGTATACAACTTGGTACAAACGGCTTCAGTTTCAACAGAAATGTTGTATGATGTTGGACTAAACAAAATTGTTGAAGAACTAGAAAAAAATAACTTACGTGACGACAGTAATAACAGTAAAATAATTAATATATTAAACGATATAACAATTACAAAGTCGATTTGCGAAAAAAGCATGGTAAATTTAATACAATACATAACAATAAATAAAAAATATATTGAAAAAACTTTAGAAAAAAATTCTGATATAAAAATAGAAGCAATTCATCAATTAGCAAAATCTATCAAACACAAGTTGCGTGCTCTAATAGATATTTTCAATATATCATTTATGAAATTGGCTTTTTTTGATCAACGACTATTAAAACTGTACAACAACAAAAATATAACAAGTTACGAAAAAATAAAAAATATGTTTAAAAATCATTTTAAAAATTACATAAACAAAAAAACTTTAGACAACATGAATGATATTAATAATTATATATATTTAATAAATTATATATACACAAATTTAACAAAAATTAACATAAAAACTGAAAATAATGAAAAAAACTATGAGGAAACAATCGAGCAAAACGTTAAAATCACTAAAAAGATTTTTACTGAAATACTAGAAGACCTCAAGTCAACATACAAAAATGACCTTTACCAAAAAAACTCGATGGCAATCCAAGAAGTTATAAACGACAAAAATAATAGAATAGGAGGCGCGTTAAGTATAATAGTAGAAGATATCGTCAGATTTAGTAATTTTAAAAACCGAAAAACCCACCACGGCCAAACATATAACCACAAGTATTTCTACTCAATAAGTCCAGAAGATTTAACAGATATATTGTACGATTACGACGGAACGAAACCAGGGAGTAGGGAAACGCCACTAATAATATCCGGATTGAGAGGCTTGCCCGATTTTGATTCGCACCAAGTTTTGAATGGAGGTTTGGATACACCTTTTGACGGCTCCAAACAAACCGATTCTCCTGAAGATGGTAATCCGAGATATGATGGCCTCTTCGGTTCTCCTAACGGACAGACCTCCGATGAATATCCAATAATAAATTCACAAAAGACAACTGTCAATGAAGAACTATCGATTATCATCTCTGATGATGGAACGAAACCGGGGAGTAGGGAAACGCCACCACATATATCCGGATTGAGAGGCTTGCCCGATTTTGATTCGCACCAAGTTTTGAATGGAGGTTTGGATACACCTTTTGACGGCTCCAAACAAACCGATTCTCCTGAAGATGGTAATCCAAGATATGATGGCCTCTTCGGTTCTCCTAACGGACAGACCTCCGATGAATATCCAAGAATAAATGCACAAAAGACAACTGTCAATGAAGAACTATCGATTGTCATCTCTGATGATGGAACGAAACCGGGGAGTAGGGAAACGCCACCAATAATATCCGGATTGAGAGGCTTGCCCGATTTTGATTCGCACCAAGTTTTGAATGGAGTTTTGGATACACCTTTTGACGGTTCCAAACAAACCGATTCTCCTGAAGATGGTAATCCGAGATATGATGGCCTCTTCGGTTCTCCTAACGGACAGAGCTCCGATGAATATCCAAAAATAAATGCACAAAAGACAACTGTCAATGAAGAACTATCGATTATCATCTCTGATGATGGAACGAAACCGGGGAGTAGGGAAACACCACCAATAATATCCGGATTGAGAGGCTTGCCCGATTTTGATTCGCACCAAGTTTTGAATGGAGTTTTGGATACACCTTTTGACGGTTCCAAACAAACCGATTCTCCTGAAGATGGAAATCCAAGATATGATGGCCTTTTCGGTTCTCCTAACGGACAGACCTCCGATGAATATCCAATAATAAATGCACAAAAGACAACTGTCAATGAAGAACTATCGATTATCATCTCTGATGATGGAACGAAACCGGGGAGTAGGGAAACGCCACCAATAATATCCGGATTGAGAGGCTTGCCCGATTTTGATTCGCACCAAGTTTTGAATGGAGTTTTGGATACACCTTTTGACGGTTCCAAACAAACCGATTCTCCTGAAGATGGTAATCCGAGATATGATGGCCTCTTCGGTTCTCCTAACGGACAGACCTCCGATGAATATCCAATAATAAATGCACAAAAGACAACTGTCAATGAAGAACTATCGATTATCATCTCTGATGATGGAACGAAACCGGGGAGTAGGGAAACGCCACCAATAATATCCGGATTGAGAGGCTTGCCCGATTTTGATTCGCACCAAGTTTTGAATGGAGTTTTGGATACACCTTTTGACGGTTCCAAACAAACCGATTCTCCTGAAGATGGAAATCCGAGATATGATGGCCTCTTCGGTTCTCCTAACGGACAGACCTCCGATGAATATCCAATAATAAATTCACAAAAGACAACTGTCAATGAAGAACTATCGATTATCATCTCTGATGATGGAACGAAACCGGGGAGTAGGGAAACACCACCAATAATATCCGGATTGAGAGGCTTGCCCGATTTTGATTCGCACCAAGTTTTGAATGGAGTTTTGGATACACCTTTTGACGGTTCCAAACAAACCGATTCTCCTGAAGATGGAAGTCCAAGATATGATGGCCTCTTCGGTTCTCCTAACGGACAGACCTCCGATGAATATCCAATAATAAATTCACAAAAGACAACTGTCAATGAAGAACTATCGATTGTCATCTCTGATGATGGAACGAAACCGGGGAGTAGGGAAACGCCACCAATAATATCCGGATTGAGAGGCTTGCCCGATTTTGATTCGCACCAAGTTTTGAATGGAGTTTTGGATACACCTTTTGACGGTTCCAAACAAACCGATTCTCCTGAAGATGGAAATCCAGAGATATGATGGCCTCTTCGGTTCTCCTAACGGACAGACCTCCGATGAATATCCAATAATAAATTCACAAAAGACAACTGTCAATGAAGAACTATCGATTGTCATCTCTGATGATGGAACGAAACCGGGGAGTAGGGAAACGCCACCAATAATATCCGGATTGAGAGGCTTGCCCGATTTTGATTCGCACCAAGTTTTGAATGGAGTTTTGGATACACCTTTTGACGGTTCCAAACAAACCGATTCTCCTGAAGATGGAAATCCAAGATATGATGGCCTCTTCGGTTCTCCTAACGGACAGACCTCCGATGAATATCCAATAATAAATTCACAAAAGACAACTGTCAATGAAGAACTATCGATTGTCATCTCTGATGATGGAACGAAACCGGGGAGTAGGGAAACGCCACCAATAATATCCGGATTGAGAGGCTTGCCCGATTTTGATTCGCACCAAGTTTTGAATGGAGTTTTGGATACACCTTTTGACGGTTCCAAACAAACCGATTCTCCTGAAGATGGAAGTCCAAGATATGATGGCCTTTTTGGTTCTCCTAACGGACAGAGCTCCGATGAATATCCAAAAATAAATGCACAAAAGACAACTGTCAATGAAGAACTATCGATTATCATCTCTGATGATGGAACGAAACCGGGGAGTAGGGAAACGCCACCAATAATATCCGGATTGAGAGGCTTGCCCGATTTTGATTCGCACCAAGTTTTGAATGGAGTTTTGGATACACCTTTTGACGGTTCCAAACAAACCGATTCTCCTGAAGATGGAAATCCAAGATATGATGGCCTCTTCGGTTCTCCTAACGGACAGACCTCCGATGAATATCCAATAATAAATTCACAAAAGACAACTGTCAATGAAGAACTATCGATTGTCATCTCTGATGATGGAACGAAACCGGGGAGTAGGGAAACGCCACCGACAATATCCGGATTGAAAGTTTTACCCAATTTTGAATCGCACCAAGTTTTGAATGGAGTTTTGGATACACCTTTTGACGGTTCCAAACAAACCGATTCTCCTGAAGATGGAAATCCAAGATATGATGGCCTCTTCGGTTCTCCTAACGGACAGACCTCCGATGAATATCCAATAATAAATTCACAAAAGACAACTGTCAATGAAGAACTATCGATTGTCATCTCTGATGATGGAACGAAACCGGGGAGTAGGGAAACGCCACCGACAATATCTGGATTGAAAGTTTTACCCAATTTTGAATCGCACCAAGTTTTGAATGGAGTTTTGGATACACCTTTTGACGGTTCCAAACAAACCGATTCTCCTGAAGATGGAAATCCAAGATATGATGGCCTCTTCGGTTCTCCTAACGGACAGACCTCCGATGAATATCCAATAATAAATTCACAAAAGACAACTGTCAATGAAGAACTATCGATTGTCATCTCTGATGATGGAACGAAACCGGGGAGTAGGGAAACGCCACCAATAATATCCGGATTGAGAGGCTTGCCCGATTTTGATTCGCACCAAGTTTTGAATGGAGTTTTGGATACACCTTTTGACGGTTCCAAACAAACCGATTCTCCTGAAGATGGAAATCCAAGATATGATGGCCTCTTTGGTTCTCCTAACGGACAGACCTCCGATGAATATCCAATAATAAATTCACAAAAGACAACTGTCAATGAAGAACTATCGATTGTCATCTCTGATGATGGAACGAAACCGGGGAGTAGGGAAACGCCACCGACAATATCTGGATTGAAAGTTTTACCCAATTTTGAATCGCACCAAGTTTTGAATGGAGTTTTGGATACACCTTTTGACGGTTCCAAACAAACCGATTCTCCTGAAGATGGAAATCCAAGATATGATGGCCTCTTCGGTTCTCCTAACGGACAGACCTCCGATGAATATCCAATAATAAATTCACAAAAGACAACTGTCAATGAAGAACTATCGATTGTCATCTCTGATGATGGAACGAAACCGGGAGTAGGGAAACGCCACCAATAATATCCGGATTGAGAGGCTTGCCCGATTTTGATTCGCACCAAGTTTTGAATGGAGTTTTGGATACACCTTTTGACGGTTCCAAACAAACCGATTCTCCTGAAGATGGAAATCCAAGATATGATGGCCTTTTTGGTTCTCCTAACGGACAGACCTCCGATGAATATCCAATAATAAATTCACAAAAGACAACTGTCAATGAAGAACTATCGATTGTCATCTCTGATGATGGAACGAAACCGGGGAGTAGGGAAACGCCACCAATAATATCCGGATTGAGAGGCTTGCCCGATTTTGATTCGCACCAAGTTTTGAATGGAGTTTTGGATACACCTTTTGACGGTTCCAAACAAACCGATTCTCCTGAAGATGGAAATCCAAGATATGATGGCCTTTTTGGTTCTCCTAACGGACAGAGCTCCGATGAATATCCAAAAATAAATGCACAAAAGACAACTGTCAATGAAGAACTATCGATTATCATCTCTGATGATGGAACGAAACCGGGGAGTAGGGAAACGCCACCAATAATATCCGGATTGAGAGGCTTGCCCGATTTTGATTCGCACCAAGTTTTGAATGGAGTTTTGGATACACCTTTTGACGGTTCCAAACAAACCGATTCTCCTGAAGATGGAAATCCAAGATATGATGGCCTTTTTGGTTCTCCTAACGGACAAACCTCCGATGAATATCCAAGAATAAATGCACAAAAGACAACTGTCAATGAAGAACTATCGATTGTCATCTCTGATGATGGAACGAAACCGGGGAGTAGGGAAACGCCACCGACAATATCTGGATTGAAAGTTTTACCCAATTTTGAATCGCACCAAGTTTTGAATGGAGTTTTGGATACACCTTTTGACGGTTCCAAACAAACCGATTCTCCTGAAGATGGAAATCCAAGATATGATGGCCTTTTTGGTTCTCCTAACGGACAGACCTCCGATGAATATCCAAAAATAAATGCACAAAAGACAACTGTCAATGAAGAACTATCGATTGTCATCTCTGATGATGGAACGAAACCGGGGAGTAGGGAAACGCCACCAATAATATCCGGATTGAGAGGCTTGCCCGATTTTGATTCGCACCAAGTTTTGAATGGAGTTTTGGATACACCTTTTGACGGTTCCAAACAAACCGATTCTCCTGAAGATGGAAATCCAAGATATGATGGCCTCTTCGGTTCTCCTAACGGACAAACCTCCGATGAATATCCAATAATAAATTCACAAAAGACAACTGTCAATGAAGAACTATCGATTGTCATCTCTGATGATGGAACGAAACCGGGGAGTAGGGAAACGCCACCGACAATATCTGGATTGAAAGTTTTACCCAATTTTGAATCGCACCAAGTTTTGAATGGAGTTTTGGATACACCTTTTGACGGTTCCAAACAAACCGATTCTCCTGAAGATGGAAATCCAAGATATGATGGCCTCTTCGGTTCTCCTAACGGACAAACCTCCGATGAATATCCAATAATAAATTCACAAAAGACAACTGTCAATGAAGAACTATCGATTGTCATCTCTGATGATGGAACGAAACCGGGGAGTAGGGAAACGCCACCGACAATATCTGGATTGAAAGTTTTACCCAATTTTGAATCGCACCAAGTTTTGAATGGAGTTTTGGATACACCTTTTGACGGTTCCAAACAAACCGATTCTCCTGAAGATGGAAGTCCAAGATATGATGGCCTTTTTGGTTCTCCTAACGGACAGACCTCCGATGAATATCCAATAATAAATGCACAAAAGACAACTGTCAATGAAGAACTATCGATTGTCATCTCTGATGATGGAACGAAACCGGGGAGTAGGGAAACGCCACCAATAATATCCGGATTGAGAGGCTTGCCCGATTTTGATTCGCACCAAGTTTTGAATGGAGTTTTGGATACACCTTTTGACGGTTCCAAACAAACCGATTCTCCTGAAGATGGAAATCCAAGATATGATGGCCTCTTCGGTTCTCCTAACGGACAGAGCTCCGATGAATATCCAAAAATAAATGCACAAAAGACAACTGTCAATGAAGAACTATCGATTATCATCTCTGATGATGGAACGAAACCGGGGAGTAGGGAAACGCCACCAATAATATCCGGATTGAGAGGCTTGCCCGATTTTGATTCGCACCAAGTTTTGAATGGAGTTTTGGATACACCTTTTGACGGCTCCAAACAAACCGATTCTCCTGAAGATGGTAATCCAAGATATGATGGCCTCTTCGGTTCTCCTAACGGACAGACCTCCGATGAATATCCAATAATAAATTCACAAAAGACAACTGTCAATGAAGAACTATCGATTGTCATCTCTGATGATGGAACGAAACCGGGGAGTAGGGAAACGCCACCAATAATATCCGGATTGAGAGGCTTGCCCGATTTTGATTCGCACCAAGTTTTGAATGGAGTTTTGGATACACCTTTTGACGGTTCCAAACAAACCGATTCTCCTGAAGATGGAAATCCAAGATATGATGGCCTCTTCGGTTCTCCTAACGGACAGAGCTCCGATGAATATCCAATAATAAATTCACAAAAGACAACTGTCAATGAAGAACTATCGATTGTCATCTCTGATGATGGAACGAAACCGGGGAGTAGGGAAACGCCACCGACAATATCTGGATTGAAAGTTTTACCCAATTTTGAATCGCACCAAGTTTTGAATGGAGTTTTGGATACACCTTTTGACGGTTCCAAACAAACCGATTCTCCTGAAGATGGAAATCCAAGATATGATGGCCTCTTCGGTTCTCCTAACGGACAGACCTCCGATGAATATCCAATAATAAATTCACAAAAGACAACTGTCAATGAAGAACTATCGATTGTCATCTCTGATGATGGAACGAAACCGGGGAGTAGGGAAACGCCACCAATAATATCCGGATTGAGAGGCTTGCCCGATTTTGATTCGCACCAAGTTTTGAATGGAGTTTTGGATACACCTTTTGACGGTTCCAAACAAACCGATTCTCCTGAAGATGGAAATCCAAGATATGATGGCCTTTTTGGTTCTCCTAACGGACAGACCTCCGATGAATATCCAAGAATAAATGCACAAAAGACAACTGTCAATGAAGAACTATCGATTGTCATCTCTGATGATGGAACGAAACCGGGGAGTAGGGAAACGCCACCGACAATATCTGGATTGAGAGGCTTGCCCGATTTTGATTCGCACCAAGTTTTGAATGGAGTTTTGGATACACCTTTTGACGGTTCCAAACAAACCGATTCTCCTGAAGATGGAAATCCAAGATATGATGGCCTCTTCGGTTCTCCTAACGGACAGACCTCCGATGAATATCCAATAATAAATTCACAAAAGACAACTGTCAATGAAGAACTATCGATTGTCATCTCTGATGATGGAACGAAACCGGGGAGTAGGGAAACGCCACCGACAATATCCGGATTGAGAGGCTTGCCCGATTTTGATTCGCACCAAGTTTTGAATGGAGTTTTGGATACACCTTTTGACGGTTCCAAACAAACCGATTCTCCTGAAGATGGAAGTCCAAGATATGATGGCCTTTTTGATTCTCCTAACGGACAGACCTCCGATGAATATCCAAAAATAAATGCACAAAAGACAACTGTCAATGAAGAACTATCGATTATCATCTCTGATGATGGAACGAAACCGGGGAGTAGGGAAACGCCACCAATAATATCCGGATTGAGAGGCTTGCCCGATTTTGATTCGCACCAAGTTTTGAATGGAGTTTTGGATACACCTTTTGACGGTTCCAAACAAACCGATTCTCCTGAAGATGGAAATCCAAGATATGATGGCCTTTTTGGTTCTCCTAACGGACAGAGCTCCGATGAATATCCAAAAATAAATGCACAAAAGACAACTGTCAATGAAGAACTATCGATTATCATCTCTGATGATGGAACGAAACCGGGGAGTAGGGAAACGCCACCAATAATATCCGGATTGAGAGGCTTGCCCGATTTTGATTCGCACCAAGTTTTGAATGGAGTTTTGGATACACCTTTTGACGGTTCCAAACAAACCGATTCTCCTGAAGATGGAAATCCAAGATATGATGGCCTCTTCGGTTCTCCTAACGGACAGACCTCCGATGAATATTCAATAATAAATTCACAAAAGACAACTGTCAATGAAGAACTATCGATTGTCATCTCTGATGATGGAACGAAACCGGGGAGTAGGGAAACGCCACCAATAATATCCGGATTGAGAGGCTTGCCCGATTTTGATTCGCACCAAGTTTTGAATGGAGTTTTGGATACACCTTTTGACGGTTCCAAACAAACCGATTCTCCTGAAGATGGAAATCCAAGATATGATGGCCTCTTCGGTTCTCCTAACGGACAGACCTCCGATGAATATCCAATAATAAATTCACAAAAGACAACTGTCAATGAAGAACTATCGATTGTCATCTCTGATGATGGAACGAAACCGGGGAGTAGGGAAACGCCACCAATAATATCCGGATTGAGAGGCTTGCCCGATTTTGATTCGCACCAAGTTTTGAATGGAGTTTTGGATACACCTTTTGACGGTTCCAAACAAACCGATTCTCCTGAAGATGGAAATCCAAGATATGATGGCCTCTTCGGTTCTCCTAACGGACAGACCTCCGATGAATATCCAATAATAAATTCACAAAAGACAACTGTCAATGAAGAACTATCGATTGTCATCTCTGATGATGGAACGAAACCGGGGAGTAGGGAAACGCCACCAATAATATCCGGATTGAGAGGCTTGCCCGATTTTGATTCGCACCAAGTTTTGAATGGAGTTTTGGATACACCTTTTGACGGTTCCAAACAAACCGATTCTCCTGAAGATGGAAATCCAAGATATGATGGCCTCTTCGGTTCTCCTAACGGACAGACCTCCGATGAATATCCAATAATAAATTCACAAAAGACAACTGTCAATGAAGAACTATCGATTGTCATCTCTGATGATGGAACGAAACCGGGGAGTAGGGAAACGCCACCAATAATATCCGGATTGAGAGGCTTGCCCGATTTTGATTCGCACCAAGTTTTGAATGGAGTTTTGGATACACCTTTTGACGGTTCCAAACAAACCGATTCTCCTGAAGATGGAAATCCAAGATATGATGGCCTTTTCGGTTCTCCTAACGGACAGACCTCCGATGAATATCCAATAATAAATTCACAAAAGACAACTGTCAATGAAGAACTATCGATTGTCATCTCTGATGATGGAACGAAACCGGGGAGTAGGGAAACGCCACCAATAATATCCGGATTGAGAGGCTTGCCCGATTTTGATTCGCACCAAGTTTTGAATGGAGTTTTGGATACACCTTTTGACGGTTCCAAACAAACCGATTCTCCTGAAGATGGAAATCCAAGATATGATGGCCTCTTCGGTTCTCCTAACGGACAGACCTCCGATGAATATCCAATAATAAATTCACAAAAGACAACTGTCAATGAAGAACTATCGATTGTCATCTCTGATGATGGAACGAAACCGGGGAGTAGGGAAACGCCACCAATAATATCCGGATTGAGAGGCTTGCCCGATTTTGATTCGCACCAAGTTTTGAATGGAGTTTTGGATACACCTTTTGACGGTTCCAAACAAACCGATTCTCCTGAAGATGGAAATCCAAGATATGATGGCCTCTTCGGTTCTCCTAACGGACAGACCTCCGATGAATATCCAATAATAAATTCACAAAAGACAACTGTCAATGAAGAACTATCGATTGTCATCTCTGATGATGGAACGAAACCGGGGAGTAGGGAAACGCCACCAATAATATCCGGATTGAGAGGCTTGCCCGATTTTGATTCGCACCAAGTTTTGAATGGAGTTTTGGATACACCTTTTGACGGTTCCAAACAAACCGATTCTCCTGAAGATGGAAATCCAAGATATGATGGCCTTTTCGGTTCTCCTAACGGACAAACCTCCGATGAATATCCAATAATAAATTCACAAAAGACAACTGTCAATGAAGAACTATCGATTGTCATCTCTGATGATGGAACGAAACCGGGGAGTAGGGAAACGCCACCAATAATATCCGGATTGAGAGGCTTGCCCGATTTTGATTCGCACCAAGTTTTGAATGGAGTTTTGGATACACCTTTTGACGGTTCCAAACAAACCGATTCTCCTGAAGATGGAAATCCAAGATATGATGGCCTTTTTGGTTCTCCTAACGGACAGACCTCCGATGAATATCCAATAATAAATTCACAAAAGACAACTGTCAATGAAGAACTATCGATTGTCATCTCTGATGATGGAACGAAACCAGGGAGTAGGGAAACGCTACCAATAATATCCGGATTGAGAGGCTTGCCCGATTTTGATTCGCACCAAGTTTTGAATGGAGTTTTGGATACACCTTTTGACGGTTCCAAACAAACCGATTCTCCTGAAGATGGAAATCCAAGATATAATGGCCTTTTTGATTCTCCTAACGGACAAACCTCCGATGAATATCCAATAATAAATTCACAAAAGACAACTGTCAATGAAGAACTATCGATTGTCATCTCTGATGATGGAACGAAACCGGGGAGTAGGGAAACGCCACCAATAATATCCGGATTGAGAGGCTTGCCCGATTTTGATTCGCACCAAGTTTTGAATGGAGTTTTGGATACACCTTTTGACGGCTCCAAACAAACCGATTCTCCTGAAGATGGTAATCCGAGATATGATGGCCTCTTCGGTTCTCCTAACGGACAGACCTCCGATGAATATCGAAGAATAAATTCACAAAAGACCACTGTCAATGAAGAACTATCGATTGTCATCTCTGATGATGGAACGAAACCGGGGAGTAGGGAAACGCCACCTACAATACCTGGAATGAGAGCATTGCTAAACAGTCAGGGTGACTTTGTGAGCTGTGAAGATTTTACGGCAGTGTCAGATTCTGGCTGCACGGATTTTACATATGTTTTGAATTCGGATGAATATACAGTTTTACAATCGGAAACCACTGTTCAACAAGTAGTTTCAACTATCATTCAGGATTGAAATATAATAATTTTTCATTATCTTTTTGGTACTGCAGATAGGTGATAATATATAAAAAAATTTGTTTAATTGTTAGTTTACATTTTGTTCTTTCTATATTACGGAATTCATTTAATATAAATTATAATTTTATGAAAATATTTGCTTATATTTATTTTATGTTTTCTTGGAATATATTCTCATCTGTGTTGTTATTTAATTTTGTGTTCATACTTTACATTAATAATAGCTTAGTTTTTATGTACTTTATGTTATTTGTTATTTTATTGGTTTTCAATGTTATACTTTATACTGCTGCGAAGCCTGAAGGATGCATTTTGTTGTATTTGGTCTCGAACCTCTTTTACCTCTATGGCTTTCTATGGTTTATTCACTAATCTGGATTTTTATATACTAATATCTTTATCTGGATTGGTCTGTAGGCGGCTTATACATTTTTAAACTTGGGGCTTTTCTAAACAGAATATAAAACTCTATCAAATTTTACTGTATTTTTATAGTTAAATCAATTGTAGCATATCGTTATTGAATTTTAAAAATGAATGGGTAATTTATTGGTATGCTACTTGGCTTATCGGGTAAACGTAATTAAATTAAAAGCAATGCTCAAAAATGTTTTTCAGCTTGCTGGAAAAAATTCTGCTGTTGATTTTTCCTTCATCCGCTCGGTCGGACGGGTGGCAAATTGACTGCCATTTATAATTTTCGAGAATATTCTTCTCTAGTATGCCGAAAGAGCGGTAGCAGGGGCATGTATTCTCTAGTTACATACCCCTTCCTAGACTGTGATTGAATTTATTCGAACCAGTTCACCCCGGTAGTTCTGTATAGCCACAAACTCGGTGGTGCTAGTACGATGGCCAATTTGCAGCCCTAGCGAGCGCAAACAAGAATTTATGCCCATATGTTATGCTTAAGATGCCCGTATACTTATGATTTGTATGTGTATTGTGAAAAGGGAGGCATAATATAGGGGAAATAGAAAATACATTACCCTCCCACCACTTCCTCGGCGCTTTGAAAAAAAAATTGAGTTGAGTTTTGTATGCGCTGAAGATGGTAAAATTTCTGCTGGAACGCAACAGAATATTATTGTTGTGGTCAAGGGTTTGTTAAATTTTTATATTATTCTATATCATATAACCACAAGTGTTGCTTCAGTTTTACTCTAGTATAATTAGCTAATAGACAAAAATTATTTTATCACTTGTTATCTAGTACATCACGTTATTATTCTGAGATTAAACAAAACTTTAGGTACTTAAGAACAGACGAACTATTTTAACTAAATAATATATTATAGTATAACCACGGTTAAAACGTTTTTTTTTTATAAATTATGCGAAAAAAAAAATTCTATTGAAATTTTAAACAATTACTGAAGAACTGCAAAAAAATATGATTGTTTAAATTGCTTAACCATAATCTTTTTAAATTTAAAACAATGGTTGGATGGTTCTGTTACATAATAGTACTTATCAGTTAAGTAGCAGACGATCTTATGTTTTTTTTAGCCAAATAACAGTAGGTTTTATGTAGATCCACAAATTATTTGTCATAGTTATAATAATAATTGACAATTTAAAAAAAGAATACAGATTAATAGAAATGATTTGATATGTTTTATATTACATTTTAAAAGTCTAAGACTGAATTTATTCGGTTTTTTTTTATAAAATACTATATTATAAGTAAGATGCTATATATTATAGAAGAAGTTAAACAGTTAAAAATGTTTAAATGTCAGCGCCAACAGTAATTTTAAGATTATTATAACCAGTTTTAGTACCAGTATTAATACCAATTCAAAGTTCAACTCAGAACAATTGCCTAATGAGCCACATTTTTTTATTGTTTATTTGTCCTGCATTTAAAATACAGGATTTTTCATTAAAGATCAGACCTTAATTTTCACTTCAAATTTTAATTTTAAGCGTTACAAGAAGCCTTCGTATTTGCTGACTCCTTATCTTCTACCCATCGAGCTTGTGGGCATGTATGTCAGTGATCTTAGACAGAACCATTTCATTCCTTCATTCGTCTATTATAATGACATTTTTTCTAATTCTGCGGCTGAATCAGCTAATCTATTTTCTACGTACTTTAACATGGATATGTTATTGAGCTGGATACAAGGAATTGCATGTCGCCATTTTTGCGTTACACTTTCATATTAAGTGAGAGTTAATAGATTAGAGATAAGACATAAGTGAAAAGTGCTAAGAGATAAAATATCCATAATTTAATGCTTGTTTGTGGCCGAACGGAGAAAATAACTAAGTTTTTCCTTCTATTTTATCCCTGCATTATTTTAAGCCTCTATAGAATATGATACTGTTTGTAAATCTTGTAACAATGTAATACATATAAATAAAATGTCAGTACAGTGGTGTCAGAGCATATAGTGGCGTGGGGAAATCACATATCTACGTGACTTATTATATGTGAAAGTGATAAAATCACTTTTAATTATACGCATTAAAAATATTGGTGTAATATTTCATTGGTTAGGTGTTAAAAAAAAAAATATATTTGACGACATATTTTTGAGGAAACTTTATCCATTACAGGAGCTGTCTATATTCGGTCTAATTTTGAAACCATAAGCCCTCAAAATACACATAAAAAACGATATATAAGAGTTTCTACCTCCTTTTGCGAAAGTGTTTTTAATATGTATTAGGTTTGTCAACGTACTTGATAATACAAATTACAATAACCATAGAATAATTTATACGAACTTGGAACCATTCCGAATATTTTTTTTTAAAAGCGTCGTAATTTTAAGACGACAAATATGTAAATTTGATACGGGGTTTTCTCAATTTTTAAAGGAAAGTGGTGAACTTATATAATGAAAAAACAAAACGAAAATTCCCAGTAGATTTAAGCTAACTATAATTATTACAGTGGTTTAAGATAGATACTTAAACGACATTGTATTTAAGGTATAATATATATTTAGAAAAATGGCTGCTTAAGTTGTTCAAAGACTTAAGTTATGTGGTACGATATCAACGTTTGAATTGAAATTCCTCTGACACTCAAATACATACACTTAAAATTCATAATATATCTGTTTTGTGTTACTTTGAGTACTCTGATAAGTTGTATAATTGTATAAGTTGCTACAAGAAGAAATCGGTTTAGTGGTTCAAAGGATATCGTGAGTCCAGACACAAAAAAAAAATCATTGTAAAAACAATACTTTCTCAGTGACGCATCGTAACTGATATAAATAACATTTTTTTTTTAAATTTTAAACTATTTTATTTGTTTTGACAAATTAACTATTCTTATTTTTTTTTTTTTTTTGAAATGTATAAAATTCAAAATTTTGAAATGTTTAGTTATTTTTAGTCAATCAGTTTTATATTATTGATCCATTTCTCAGCAAGTATTTTTAATTAAAACACATCCCTACAAATTGTATCTAAAATTATTTCTTTTCAGACTTATGTGTAGCTAGATTGGTTGTTTATTTTTGATTACTTATGGGATGACACAGCCAAATCTCTAACTGTTACTAGGTATTTCCTTATTCACTCCACACTTCGTCATATCTTATTGGTCATACCCGTGCAGGTTTTCTTCAATCCACCTCTAACTCCGAGTTTCTGTTGCTTTTTTTTTTTACTTTTTTTTCTTCATTCAACGTCCATAAATCTTATCTCATTTGTTGTCTCTCGGTACCCTGCAATTAACGTAACTCCACACGTTTTATGTGTAATATATTTGTAAATGATTAAAAATATTCTATAGGCTATGTAGGTGTTAAAACCGATTTAGCCACAAAAAAAAAAAGCAATTGACATTCAATGAATAATGATTTTCCGGTACAATTAACCAAATTTCCTCTAACGCATACCGAGTGTTTGGTATCTTTGACAATTATATAATTTCTGTTGGAAATTAAACAAACACAGATGTGTTAAATAACACTTAATTTATTGTTTCCATAAATTGTATATTTTTATTTTCAAACGTTCGAGTTGATTGCATACACACTGTGCGTAGTTTCAACACCGTTTGTTTTAGTATGGTTTATAATTAGGGATCATTGTCAGTTTACTAGTCGATAGTAAATATCTTTGGACATATAATATTTTTTAATCTGTTTGAGTTTGGGTATTTAAAGGTGCGTTTGCAACACGAGTTGTTATACAAGTATAATCTGTGAATCTTTTCATAGTCTTAATTTAATTACAGGTTTCCTGAAAAATTATATTGAAACTTCATTCAACTATTTTATTAACTTAAAAATGAATTTATCACTAAACAGTTTAATATTTGGTGTACTACTACTATTCGTCGCTACTGTAAGTTCTGTAATGTATTCTTTAATTTTAAATACATGGTTAACACGTTCGTCATGAAGTAATTAGATTAGTTTTTATTATATGTTCAAGTTTATAAAATCAATTATAAACAGTTTTTCGAGATTTTAATTTATGCTATAAACTAATGACACAGAGTAACAAACATTTGATGTATTTAGTTTTTTAATCACATTAAAGATAACATTTTAATTATAGATAATGAAATACATTTTACAACAATGAATAACGCCCGAACCGCAATTTAGAAAAATGTACCAGCATAGTAATAAGTTAGGGGTCCTAATTGAAGCTTAATTCCTTAGGTACTTATCAATATTAACTTTTAACTGTATTTTTTCTACAACTGTGCTATTTAATAAAATATTAAATACTATTAAAAAATAATACTTAAGAAGACGCCACACCGACCATTTCTAAGGAGTAAAGTATAGGCAATTATTAAAAAAATCTTATTTTAGAGTTTGAACTATAATGCATATTTATTAATACAGTAATGAAAATACTTTGTTGGTTGCCATTTTTTTTTGTCAGACTATCACAGTCATTTCTATAGGATAAATTACAATTTTTTCCCCATCAAAACTGCTTTGCGTGGATTAATTTTTCTCAGGCTTCATATATAGCTAAGGAAAGAAATTCATACATATTATTTATGACAAAATTATCTGTGTTCCATTAACGGTATTTTTTCGATATACCTAATACAAGAAACGCTATATCATTTTTAAAAAAGTCCTTTCTTAATTAATTAATTATTCATTAACAGGTTAAAATATTAAAAAAGGGCTATGGTAAAACACAGACAATGTTGTTGTCTATATTATATGAAAATTTGGTTTTTAAGTTTTGATTACAGCCTTTGTAAAATTTATCCGCGCAAGGCGGGTTTTTTGAAGAAAATAACGGGTGTGTGGCATGGCGCCCTCTTAATATAAACATTCAAAAAATGGCATTGTTTTATTCGATTTTTTTTTTGTAAGGGGTCGGAATCGAATAGATTTAGTTTTTTTTATAGATAGATTGTCATAAAATTATCTAGGCCAAAACATTAATTAGTATATTTTTTTGAATGTCATGAAAAATATATTTGTGAAAATACAAAATTATTATATCACCAAATTATATACCAAATTTTACTTTGAATATTTTGCAAATTTTTTTTTAAATAATAATTTATAAATGCACATTATATGCATATATGTGTTTTAACTAAATCAAAAAATCCAACTACAAAATAACTCAATTTAAAAAAGAAACAGTTGACGGTGTTTCAAAAAATAATTTTACAGAAATTATAAGAAAGAAATTTTGTTAAAAAATTGTATAGAAAAAATGTTTATAATGGTTACACTACCATTTATTAATACAATCACTTCAAAATGTGTTAAAAGTGGGCTGATTTTTATAGAATCTCAATTTAAAATGCTTGTAAAATGTATAAAAAAAACATTGTAATACATTTTTATAATTATGAGTCAACAAAAATTGTAAAAAGTGTTATTATAAAGAGGCAAAAAGGAAAAGAAAAAGTGTTAAATATCCTTAAAAAATGTGAAGTTGTGAATCATGAATCAGGTAGCGGATATTTTTGCTTGGAAAAGAAAAAAACTTTACTTAAGCTTAACTAAATGTAGCTAATTCAATATCTTATCATATGCCAAGTTTATAGATCAGATTTCGGAACTCATTAAAAACTCTGTATGCAGTATTTTAGCAACATAATAAAAACACGTATTTGTAAAAACAAAACCATCTCAGCGGTGTGTTAAAAAATAGGAAATTACATTTTGGCCGTGAGTAATATGTTGTATGCTAATATTATGCGAAGACAGTCAACGGGTATCCGAAAAATATGTTCATAATGTGGTCGATTCGCCTATTGACAACAACGGCGTTGGATTATCGGTAAAGACAGACGGTCATCCCTAATCGTAGCCACATCCTAATACTAAAAACTCAATTTTTAAATACAATTTTTGCTTTTACAATACGTTTATTATTTGATTTATTCATCCGAGTGATTTTCGTTGCAGAGTACAAGTGGAGACGACGGTTCATACGAAATTTTGCATGGAGTAGGAGAGGTCGTTGGAGGAAGCGTTAGAGGGGTCAAAGATGCAGCCGATTCGGTTACATATTATGCAGGAGAGGCCGTTGGAAAAACCGGCGATGGAATACAGAGTGTAGGCAATGCTATGGAACACGGCAAAGAAAACATTGAAAGTGGATTCGGAACGGCTGTAGACAAAGTAGAGGATCTCCCTGAGAATGTCGCTGAGAATGTCGCAGATACGTACCACTACACTAAAAACGGCATCGAGAAAGTCGGTCAAAACATTGGTGATAAACTTTCTTCCGAGCAAGATAGTTTCAATGCTGGATACCACGACGCAAGAAATTAAATAATACATTTAAAAAAAACATAATATTCATTGACGTACTAAATATTACAAACACAGATCAATTTTACAGCGCAAATAATTGTGCACCTAATTTATTGGAAAATATTTTTCTAATCAGTATACCAAACATTTGGCATCCACAAAATAGGGACATTGTCATACTTCAACGTTAAACTATTTGAAAATTGCGTTTTTCGAATATTATGTAGAATAATAAATTACTAATTTTATTTGTTTGTTTTTATTTGTAAAATACACTGTTTGTTTTAATTATTTCCGCTACAAACAAAAATAATGTATTCTAATTATTAGTTTATACCAGCAATTATTATCAGCAGGTCTGATAAGGCATAATAATCACAAATATACCAATTATTTAGTCTTTTAATTATTACCAAATTGAATATTAGATCTAGCACTAACACGAATGATTAACATGTGTTTTTGGGCACTGGAAATTATTTTTGCATCGTCTTGTCATACATATTTGACGATATTATAATATTAAATATTGTCCGATGAATTAATTGACAGGTATTTCTCTACAGATAATAGTATATCACTTAGTCAATTGCAAATCGCAAGCCAGTTACGTCCATTTTAAATTAAATTACCTCTAATAATTTAATTAAGATGTTTACTAAAATTCAGTTAATATTAAAAACCGTTGTATTATAAATTAAAATGTTAATTTGTTAAAAGTTAACAAGTAAAACAAAAACCACTTGTAAAACGAGTACAGTATAATAATTTGGATTGTATTTTAACCTCATAATGTATCATTTTCACAGAGATTACTTATAGTTTTATAAAAATATATTTTTTTTCTTAAATGAGATATTAGTCTGTGGCCAAATTTGTAGCGCAACACAAAATAGCTCTATAGTTGTATAGACTAATTTGTAAATAAGTTTTCAATTTCACATAAGCAAAAAAAAATTCTTCTTCCTAATGTCAGAACTGGATAGTAATTAAATTGAAATTTGGTTTTTGTAATTAAGTGCAATTTTTAAAAATTGAGTAAGTTTTCACGTAAATACATTTTACAACAGAGTAATTTGCAAATTAAATAAAAATATTCCAGTCCAGTATAAACCAGCACAATCCAAACCAAGCACAATATGAACTAACAGGAAGAATTAGCCAAAGTGGGCCACTGTATCCACAGATACGCAACAAAACGTATTCTTAAGTGTGATTTTATAGAAACTTTGCGCCTACTGACTACCTTTATTTTTGTTGGTTGGGGCTATATTATACAAGTCGTCTTTTTAAAAATATTTTTGTCAACAATCATTATTAATTGTATTTGCACAATTTCCATTAATTAGTTTTTAATCGACCCGATCTGTACCACAGCTGTTGTTATCGGCTTAGGGTAACTAAAATAGGATAATAGTGTAATATTTTGATTAAAGACCATTGAGATTTCGCATTAGTGTGCATCGATTGTTGTGCCTGGTTTGATAGTCGGCGAGGTCGGATGATTGTTAAGTATATTATATTATGTACTCACGATATGCATGCAATTTACTTGCATCTTCCGTAGTTGGTAATGACTTAACAGCAATCCATTAGACTCTTTTTCGAAAGTTTATCTTATTCCCGTATTATACACATAGGTATTATATATCGTATTCAAGAAGGTTGCATTGTGGTATTTAAATAGAAATTTAATAAGCGCCAGAAAAAGAGACATTACTGAACACATTCCGTTTTTTACTGAAATTTCTATGGAGTCATTACCACCTACTGAAAGGTTAGTAAATTCAGGCGTTTTTTTATATTATTAAAGCCAAGAGCGAAATTAGTGTATAATTTATTAATGATAAATTAACATAAAACATTAAAACGGATAAAGAAATATCATTACAAATTGTTGGAGGTTTCATTATCTTTAGTAAAATAAGTTATTAATATAATATTTCAATATCTGTTTTCACGTGCGCCATACCTAAAAGTTCCTATCTGTCGTTTTTTGGTACTTTTTTTAATTTCTTTATTTTTATTTTATAATTTCTTTAATTTCAAATTTTCAAACAAAAAAGAATACAAAGAGATAGGATTGTTTTAAAATTACGATACACTGAACTAAAATATTAGGTTTCTGGCCTAAGTGACATCCTCCAGGTACATTAAATACAAATAAATTTTTAAAGACCACCTTATTTTATATATATATATATATATATATATATATACTAAGCGTTTATAAAAAATCATTATAAAAATACATCATTACTACTAATTGTAAGTCATTAAATAGAGTTTATAAATATATTTTAGCTACGAGAATGTAAGCAAACAGCGTAAATGTTATTAATTTTTCAAAAGTAGTTAATTTCGGACTGCTTTTCTAACTCTACCTTTGCACTTATACAGGGTGATTCTTTTATCACGAACCAGTCAATATCTCACTGAGATTATCTAATATTAAAATTTTTTTTTTCATATTGTTTTTACACAATGTGATCTAAATTTTTCACATTTTGTTTTTGTTTTTACCCCCCTTCCATCTTAGATTTTTCTAAACTTAAAACAAAGTTTTAGTAACGTACATATTTTATTACCATTTTAAATAGAGAATAATGTATTACAAAATTTGACTGGTCGATAGCCAGTTTTGAATAACTATTTTTAAACTTATAAGAGTTTAAAAATAAGGATGGGTGGGAAAGTGCGGTTGGGAAATGCGCGCAGGTAAAAATAATACTACACTCCACTTCCCCTCCCATCCTAACTTTTAAACTCTTATAACTTCAAAAATAGTTATCCGAAACAGGTTATCGATTAGTAAAAATTTGTAATACATTATTCATTATTTAAAAAGGTAATAAAATATATACGTTCCAATTTAAGTTTCAAAAGTTGCTATTAGAAATTCTAAGTTAGGAGGGGGTAAAAACAAAAAAAAAATGTGAAAAATTGAGATCACATTGTATAAAAACAATAAATTGAATGAAAGAAAAATTAAATTATTAATTAAACCCAGCGAGATATTGACTAGTTCATAAAAAAAGAATCACACTGTATACAAATGTTTAAGAAGCAAACTTATAGATTAATGTATGCGAAGAATAACTTCTGCAGAAAAAGTTTTGTCATAAGTATAATGTTTTCAAGGATTTTGAAAGAAACCAGTTTAGGGGGAGAGTGTTAACCCCGCCAAACATTTAGCAGTGGGGAGGGATATTTAGTAGGTCAGTTAAAGGACCCCCCTCCCCCCTAAATGGTTTTACAATAAGTTTCACTTGTTGTCTCTTAATAATTATTTCCTATCTCGCCTACACTATACAGCTTACTGAAACCGATAAACCTGACAACTTAATAACTTATACTTTTATCAACATAAATATGTTGATAAAAAAATATAAAAACAAGATTTTAAAGTGTCATATTTTATCTTATGTATCCTTTTCAAAGATAAAATAATAATAATTTGTGTTAAGTTAAAATTGTTTAAATCAAAAATTAAAATGTCTTATACTAATCAAATAATTCTTAAAAAATAATTCGTTACCTTCCAATTTTTTTTTAAGAAATTAATTTTAATCTTTTTAAATTTCAGTTTGAATATATGTGCAATTTTGATTAAAAGCCTGAGCTTTAGGAAAACATGGAATAACCTTGTCAATTATATATATATATATATAAAATAACTGCTTACGTCAAGCAAACTGTAAAAAAACACGTACAATAAAATTAATGTAAAAACGTACCTAGTTCAAATATTGTCTTATTGGCGTTTTCGAGTCAAACTATATTATATCGACTATACCTAACCTAACCTTTTAGAACACTAAATCTACAGTTTATACTACTTTTTACTAAATTGTCACCATAAGCTAAAGTAAAAGTATTAAACGTTTAAAAAGAGTGCGCCATATTACTGTTTGGAACCTTTCGCGGTGGAAATGTATCTCCGTCAAGTATGGCTGTTCTTGATGACAACAACGATTATGTCTCAAAATGTGTGTTTCACGTATGCTTGTATCGGTCCACAATTCGTAAATAGTTATACTTATTTCGAGCATTACGAAAAGCTGATGGTAATCGATACAGGATACTCTGAAGAATTAAAACCAAACGTGTCAAAAGAGGAAGCTATTGAAAATCCGGAAAAATTATGGCACGCGGTTGATAAACTATACCATCAACTATTATGTAATTACATGTTCGATATGATTTATTATATGAATTTACTAGGACTGCTTTTTTCAGAAATCGGTGAAGCAGAATTAGACGAACTTGTCCTAACAGACGATCACACCGTTGTTTTTCTAAACGTAAATTGCATTAATTTGTTGAACGTGTTGTACCATTTCGGTATGACGGACGATATGGGTCCGATTTGGGTAGTTCTCATGTTTTTGAAATATTTGATATTGATCGACGAGGATGACATAATGTCTAGGCTGCAACATATTATAGAAGACCATCGGACTATTTATAAGCAACTTGAAGACATGCACAACAAGCAAAATTGCCAGACGGAAAATATGTACAACGATCTATTTGGTGAGTCCGAATACTCCAAACGTTTAAATGCACTCAGTTCGAATCCACAACAGTATAAAATAGTTGACTTCATAGCAGCCTTGAGAGAATCAATTTATAATAGATACTTACATGTTTCTCGTTTAATGAGTATTGACACTTCTTGTCAAATCTACTTTTCTGGTACTCACTTGCGCTTGCAGCCATTTTGGACTCGAGAAGAATTCGTAAGACGTTTGCTGGTCGACTTTGCAGAGATAACTGAATGGGAAGATATATACGAACGAATTAAAATTGTATATGAAAATAGACCATTCTACTCGGTTAGGGAGTTTATCGAAAACGTGTCGAAATCGCACAGTTTTTTTATAAACTTAGTGAAATTTATATTGTTTAACATCCTTTGGAAACACATGACGTTAATTAACTTGTCTTTGCCTGTTGTATCGGACATCGAAGAACAACCACATAGACTAGGGCTTCCGTGGAATGATCACCATACGGCTGTTCAGCAGATAAGTGATTTGAATAATTTTACGGCTAGATATTTTAAAGCAAATATTGATTATTTTAAATTGAAAGACGATTTAGAATTAGCATTTATTGATTATGTGATGAAAACGCCAGCGAACCGAATTACTGATGTGCAGGTAAACAAGAAAATAAAAGAATGGCTATCGAACAATATGGATGAAATTTATTCACGGGTATTTGGATGTGAAACAAAGATAGAAAGATCATCCGGCCGCGTCTCCAAAGAATATATTGTACAGCGAATGGAGATCTTGAATGAAATAAGCAGTGATTATGAAATGGATATATTACAACCTTTAATTGAAGACCAATTAATGAATAATAACAGTTCATTTGAAAGTGTATATAGTAATGTTTTGTTTTATTGCTTTGTGACAAGAGTTCTTTTTGCTGACCAAGATATGAAAATAGAGTTTGATGTTATTTGGTCATTCGTAAAGTTTTCTGATGAATTTTTGGGTATTACAAACAGTGTTGAGAGTTATTTAGTTAATTTTATCTAGAAACATGATATGTAAGTTATCTAGATAAAACTTCCTCATATTTTATCTTATCTAGACACATATTTAAATTAACCTAACTGGTTAGGTAAGGTTATCTTTATCTTATATAGATACTGTTTTTGTTATCTGTGCTCAACACTGATAACAAGTTATTTAACTCTAAAGCGTTTTTAAAATTGTTTATATAAACAGCGTTTAGTGATAGTGTTAAATGTTAAATTTATTTTAAAATAAAAAAATTAAACAATTATCGCACCTTCTTTTTATCAAAATATTTGTAATACCTGGTTTAATAAAATATTATTACTGTGCACTGTATTTTGTACTAAAATTAATAAATTATTAGTGTTTGAATTGTTCTTTTTTAAATTATTAAATTGTTTACAGATTATTTAGAATATAATACATTTTATTTTATTATTAGTAGTATTATAAATTACGTTTAATTAGATTTCGTGGTAACAACAACGTCGATATATTAGTATTTACACAATTGTTTATCATACATACAAAATAGTGGGAATAATCATTTATATTTTATACAGACAATACGTGGATGATATGAACAAAAGGTTTGGAAATGGTTGATTTTTAAAGTGGCTGTGGATTTATTTAAAAGTTTCGACTTTTATACATTATTGGTGTATCGCACGATTGGAATTGAAGGTCAGATGGCGGATACTTACGTCTTGTCTACATGCATTGTTTACTTCTCTCAAAATGATATGCTATTTCTCACACAAGACCAAAGAAGATGCGCAAAGAAATCCTGGAGTTTGTTAGACCCTTTAAACGTTTAAACCGGAATCAAGTTTCTAACTTAGCTGGCTTTGGCACCTACGATAAAGTCACATGTGAAAATGACCCTTTTAAGTGTAAGGTTTTGTGTTCCGGCAAACGATAACAAATTAGTTTTATGAGGCGTTACACGCACATGAAACAGTTTTTTGGGTTTTTCCTTAATTAAATAAAAGTTTAGGTATAGAATTTTGTACATGTTAAGTATGTGTTATAGCGCTACTTTATAGCTTCACCGTTAATCTAATTTTCAGATCTTCAGTCAAAAAATTACGATTTAAAAAGTGAAATAAGGAAATACGTTTTAAACCCTTCTAAGGGAAAGAGTTTTTGGTATTTTTTTTATGGAAAAGTCATAAGGTACAAAATACCTTTAACAAAGCTAAACACGGCGTTAAGAATATCGGTCTTAAAATTTCCAACGGGGTTTCTTCCGAGAAAAACGCCTTTACTAGTGGATTCAAAAAGGTGAAAAATTAAACGGTTAACGTAAAAAAATACAAACTGATTTTCCAATGAAAATGGTATACCTAATTTATTGTTAAACTGTTTTGCTAATCTGTTTACCAAACACTTGGCATTCGCAAAATGGGAACAATGACATACTTTAACCTTCGCGTTAAACTGGTTCATGTTTGTTTTTTTCGAATATTATGTAGAATAATTAATCACTATATTTATTAGTCTAATTAACATAGAGAAAAACAATATGATAAATTAGTAAAATATATCGTTTAAATCATTTTCGTAGTAAACAAAACTACTCTATACTAATTCAACTACGTCTGAAATAACTACCAGCAGGTCTATCAACGTAATACCAATTATTTGGTATCGGGCAGTTATCTATAGGCAGTTATCCTAAATATTTAGACTTAAGTCATTACGATTCATCACCTCTTATTGTAATTTAAGTTTTAACACAAGGTTTTTAACGTACATTTAGACGGGCTTAAAGGACAACTCGAATAAAATAGGTAACAAAGTGTACTACATCAACGCACTTGGCCGAACATATCAACGTTAAGAAAAAAAAGTTGTGTCAAGGTTTCACTTAGTCTGTCTTGGACGGTTTCCAATATTCGCGAAGCCACGAAAGTGAAACTGTTTATAGGGAAACGCATAGTCTTAAAAGCGCTAAATGTTAAGTTTAATATTAAAAAATTAGAGCAAACCCTAATGTAAAACCAATAAAATATAGATCAGCCGATTTTCCTTACTAGATATTTGTGCTGAATAAATGCTAAACAACATATATCGCTTTGTCCCTTACTTCAATTTGTATCTTACGGAAACTATTAATTAAAATACAGCTGAAAATCGTTTTGCTTTGTTTTGTAATTATATAAATTTTATTAAAAATATCCATCATCAAGAAGATTTCATTTTTTTAAACAGTTTTTTAACGCGTACATAAAATACTTATTAAATACACCATTACGGAGCTAAAATATTTAAAGAACGCCGGAAATTTAACGTCTTACAACGTATAAATATCCGGGTAAAATAATTAACAATTCAGACGTTGATCACATTAACTATTGAATAATTAATAACAAGTCATTATTTTAAAGAAGATTTATAATGATTTGTTAGGTAATTTATAAAGATGTGGTACAACTAATAAAAAAAAAAAATGTAACAAAATGTAAGTGTTTCATTAATGATGCAATCATATTTTCGCATCGTCTTAGCTAAAATATTTGACTACATTATAATGTAAAATTGTATCCGGTAAATTCATTGACAGGTATCCCTGTACAGTCAATACTGTATCACTCGGCCATTTACAGATCGCAAGCCAGTTAAGTGTATTTTAAATGAAATTACATTTATTCTACTGAAGATGTTCACTAAAATTCAGTTAATACTATAAACCATTGTATTATCAATTAAAACGTTATTTTGTAACAGGTAAACAACTAAAACTAGTATAGTTGTCTGTTTTGGATTGTATTTTAGCATAAGAATATAATGTAGTTTTAGAAATTGTATGTAGTCATTTTCACGTTACAATATTCAAAAATGATTTTAAATATTTTAAAATATTAAAAAATTAGGGATTAGAGATAAAAGATAACATATCCATGATTCAATGTTTATCCGTGGAATGGAGAAAATAACTAGTTTTTTTAAAATTAGAACATATGTTCTTAATACCATAGTTATGCATAATTTTTTTTACAAAAATGTTAGCTTTTAAATTTTAAATTTTCATCACCCTGTTCGTTTTCTATTACTTTGAAAAGATGACACTCACCCCATTATAATTGTCGTATGTCATCGGTTTTCTAGTAGCCCACAAAGATCGTATTTATGTTCGCATTGTTTCGCTAGGTGAAAACAACAACGATGACTAGACACAATGAATTGTTTTGAGATAATGATCGACAAACGGTTCTTGTACCTTATATTCAATCACAGTTATGGTGACCGATGGTATAGTGTTATCGACGGTGATCAGTATTATTATTTAATGGAATATTGCTTTGCTACTGTTGTAAAAACCGAACGGACATTGATCTTAAATCCACATCTTTACAATGTCATAGCAAACGAACCGATTGATGCAAATTTAAATTTTGAACCCTGCCACTTTTTAAAATGTCTGTCTACATGAAATTAAATTTCATCGGATATTTTCCGAGGTACCATTAGTTGGTTTCCTCTTTTCCAATGCCGAGTTAACGGCGGAATCGTACGACGCTATTGCCAAGCGTTTTTGAAGAGATAAAATATTAGAGGGGTGGCCACGGGAAACGGGAGGTTTAATTTATAAGCGCGTCCAAGGGAAAAAAATGAAAATAAATAAGAAAGGCGCAACGATTGACTTTATTGTGCGTGCCGTCGAAAATTTTCGGGTAAATCGAATTCGGATGTTTTCGAAATGACGGATTGTCAGAGTCATCTAACTAAATTAGCGTCAACCACCGTGGCCCGGCGCTGGCGTTTGCCCACTACGCCTGCGTCCCTTTGCCTTGGGAATACCGCGCGTGTGTGTGTGTACTAGCCGGGAAATCCGTTTTCCGTCGGCGGTCGGAAAATCAGCGTGTCAGTTTCCCGCTGGCGCCTTTGGTGTTCGCGAGCGCACTCTGCCTCTCTCTCTCTCTCTCTCCCTTCCCGTAACGAGCTCGACGTGTGCAACGACATAATAGTGTATAAAAACCGTTGAAAAAAATAATATAAATAAAACCAAACTTAAAAAAACCTTTCCCGCCATGTTACGGCACCGGCGATGCCGGGGTCCAGGCCGTTGACGTGAACATCTCTAACCGGCAAAGTTAAGTCACGTGTGCTTCACGAGTGCCGACAATGTGGTACGCGGTGATCTCCGTCCTGGCAGCGTGTGCACTGTGTGTCGACGGTCAATTACAAGAATCAGGTAAAAAAAAAAAATTAAATTAAATAAAGCAGCATAGTTGGGACGGAGCGTATTGTGGGTGGGGGAGGTCACAGGTGATTAGGAACCATTAACAGCACAGCTGAAAGTCATAATATCACATTGAAACAAACGCTTCGATGCGAATCTCAATAAGATGGTAGGAATTTCGTTTCAAGATTCAAGCGTTATGAAGACCAAAATATGTTTGACATAATTGTAGGTATTAGGATTTAGAATACAATTTGGGTTTTTCATGTTATGTAGCCCTACTATGGATCTAATTTCCAAACGTTTTGTTTCAAAACTTTATCTAAAAATGATAAATAAATAAATATGGTCTCTTCTTTTTGGAGTTTTGTGACATTTTTTGGTTTGTCTCTTAAAAGTTTGACAATAATTCAACTTTTTCTTTAAAAGTGGTTGCGCACCCTAATTTTAAGGGGAAATATATGTACATATTTTACGAATTTGTACAGTAAGGGATGCGAACTTTTTTCATTTTGCTTGAATGGAGCATCTTTTAGGTACAATTTTCAGGTTTGCTATAAGAAGCAATCGGATCATCGGTTTAGAATATATTATCGTTGATCTAAATAGAAATTAAAAAAGACAATTATAACAAATCATACCTTCGATTTTCGAAAACAAATTTAAATATATTATAACACCAAGTATAACGTTTGCCAGATAATCAAGAAAAGTGAATTAAAATAAAAAACAGCCGGTTTGTTTTGAAATCTAATTTTTACACAGGAAACGACTATGGGGGTTTTAACCATAGTGGTGTAAGTCAAATTTTCGCGAAGACGACTTAAGTGCAGGACTAATATTTTGAAAAACTAATTTGTCGATTGACAGAGTAAAGTGAATCTCATTCCACTGTAGATCATGGTTTTATTCGATCACTATTATATCATTCAAGAATGTATTCTAGAACTTCTATTACAACCCTTCGTTTCATTAATTTCGGTTTATGTGACTCGTCCCGTTATAGTTTCAACTCCCTCGATCATAGACCGAGATGTCACGAGCATGTTGAAGGTTGGAAAAGAAACAAAATAGTAAAACCATAATACTGTATTGGGTAAGAGAATACCGTTGTAAACAGTTCGGTTAAAATTGTATTGTAAAAGTCAGTATATATAACTTTACGCCTTATTTGATAAAAAAATGTTGTTAGTCTTTTATAGCTACAAAAAAGCTATATTTATCAAAATAAAAAAAACACTAAAGTAAAACGTGTATTTTTCGATGATGCTTCTTGATTACATTTTTTTTAAAATTAAAGAATGCTGTATAAAATTGAGCCGATTTTTTTTGAAATACCTACTTCAGTTGGGATTATTTTCTGTTGTATAATAGAAAAGTATTATTCGTAGTCATTTTTTTTATCTTAATATTATGTTTTTAAAACATGTATAATTTTTGAAACACACTATTAATGACAGTTCTTAATTAAAATAAAGTGTACAAAATCCGAGTCAATAAGTTAAGCAGATATAGGTAATACTTTTTTTTTGTGTGAAAAATGAAAAAAATTGGTCTCCTCGGAAATGTAAATATTAATAAATATTAATGATGGAACTACTTTTTTTTTGAGCCAATGTTTTGTGCAATTCGGCTTTATGTTTATTACTTTCTTTCTGTTTTTACCCAATCTTTTTCTTCGGAATGGCCTATTCGAACATTAAGTAAGCTGAACGCGTTCAAACGTCTTGGGAATGTTTTGGGGTATGTTTCCGAATGTCCGGTCTACGCCAAACAGAAACAAACGACTATGTGCTTCGTGACCGTTTCGGTTTCACCTCGGCGGAATATTATAATATTTCATAAGCCTTACCTAGTCCACCCCGAAAGCGTCAAGGAAGTATAAAATACAACTTTATGTATTCTCGCAGAAACGCGAAAAGAAAAGAAAAACCACTTGACGGAGTTTTTAACTTTTATAATCTAATTAACTTGGTGGTTTCGCCGGGAATAATAATAAATTTACACTGTTGAACATATTTATTATTTTTTTTATCATGAAAATGTATTAGCGTTATACGATGGTGTATTTTGATCCCTCGTGTTACATCAGGAAGAGCATAACTATACAGATATTATATTATTTATTGAATAAACATGACACTGGCATTTTGGCGATCTGCACATACATTTTGTTTACGGTCGGTAAATTATAAAATTGTCGCTTAATTTATTATTGTACATTATCAACTCGAGGGGAAATGTTATAAAATCTTAAGATTCTAGATTTTTGTAAAAAATCAAAAAAATCCTTAAGCACCAATACAGAAGTGAATACAACTGTAGAATTATTCAACACTTACAATTTTACTTTGAATTATTTAGAGAAAAAAAAATACCGAAGCTTTGATTGGAAAACATGTTGTCGCTAGATTGAACACAGAATTTTTCAAAACTTATTTTTTTTCTAGATCATACAAAATTAAAAAAAAACCTATCTAGTATAATTAAATAACGGCTATCCAACCGGCAAAGGTGTACTACTTAGGACTTTAGAGCCTTGGGACGATTTTCCGCCATCGTGCTTGAGTAGGACACCCTTTTTATCTTGTTTATTTCTCTAACCAAGTTAACGATGATATTCCTAGCTTATAGTCTCTGGAGTCAACTGAGGTCCAAGCCACACCAGGTTCTCCCTTAAATCCCCAAGTTTTAGGTTAATATATATATATGTATATATTTAATTTTAATTAGTAAGCCATCGAGCACTACGAATATAAAAACAGTAATCGTGTTAATTAGATGTTTGACAAAAATTATGCAGAGCTTTCAATGTTCAACCAAATTTCTTTTTTTCTGATTACAAATTAATTACGCGTTGGTTGAATAAACACAACGTGATTTGTATGCAAGGTTTTTTTTTAAATTTAATTTAATTAGACAGCATAATATTATACAGTGCATTCGATTACAATGGAATTATTACCACGGAATGTAAATAACTATAAAGCACTAATTAATCATCAAAAGTTTTCGCAGTACAAGAGATTTCAATATATGTTTAGTGTATACGAAATATATGCAGACACCGCGCTAAATGTTCTTGACAATGGCTTGAGTAAAAAACCCTTTGGTTTAAAAAGTTTTAAAATGATTGAACTGCAATTTTTAATAAAATAATAGTGGACGATTTTAAATTTAAAAAAAAAGTTTACTTACAATAATTGTAAAGGTATGTGACCATCAAAAAAAAACAAACATGAGGTTTGTTGTTTTTTCATAAATAAAAAAATGTACTTTGGTTCATTCGTTTGCAGTTTACCGGTCTACAGATAAATAGTGTTGGAAAACTAATTTTATCACATAAGCGAGATTTTTTTTACTATTAGATAAGAAAATGATAAATATGATTTTATTTACTTTGAAATATAATATAGGTAATATAATAATTGTAATGATATTGAACAAAGTTTTTTTTTGTTTATTATATAGCCTATATTATACAATATTTAGCTCGACAATTATATTGAGAACGATTGAGTTATAATATGTTATATTACATATATACAAATAATTAAATTCAAGTAACATTATTAAATTATAACGATTGTTAATCTTTACAACTAAATAGAATAACAGGATAGAAAATTAATGGTAAAACCAAACGAAAATGTATAATTATAAAAGTGATTAAAACGAGCTAATTAAATTGAAAGGCCGGTGCTCTTCAGCAAAGAAAGAAATGAAAAAAATGACCGAAATTGTACAAAGTTCCCAACAAAAACTATTCCCGTTATCGGTATTGGTTTTGTTTGTGTCTTATACCAACTGAATTATAATACAGATGGTTTTTTTTCTTCCAGTAATGTATTTTTAACTATCTGCAACTTTTTCATTTTGTTTTACAAACGTATCTGAAAACCGTAGTAAGACATTATGGTTGTGTTTCGACAATGGTCTGCCAGTTTGATTTTGTTGTGAAGTAATCAAAACTTTTTCGTCATTACTTCTCTGTATCTCACAATTATTATTTTTGTGTACAATATAATATTTTGTTTTTTTATCTTGCATTTAACAATGACGTATTTTATTTAAATATTAAAACAAAAAGTAGTTTTGTAACAATGTTTCAAGTATGATAGCTGTTGTTTGTAAAAGATTCTGTACTCGTGTTTGATCGACTACATTTTTTTTCTCATATTTTTTTATTTTTAATTCAGACGATCGCTGTAAAACTTAAAAGAAATATGACTTCGGCAAAAGAAATCAGAGTGTTGGCTGGTGGCTCGTCCATTTAATGGCTTTCTTTTAATACCTATGATAATAATATGTCATAACTTTGCACGTCACGATATATTGCTTGTTTTTGACTACATATAAGCAATTTGGTCGATAAAGAACTGCTTCATAAAATATATTATTACATAATAAACAGTAGGTACCTACATAAAAATAATAATTTAGAAAACTACCTTTATGTAATAAGTGTATCGGATTTGGGCATAAGTATACAAAAAATAAAAAGCATTAAATTTATATTATGTTTAATACGTAAAATATAATATATTTAATACATATCTTGTATTTTGCAATCAGAACAGTTCTTATACATATTTATGACAATTTTCGTCCAAATAAACAAATATTTTTTATTAAAACTTTAACGCTGATTCTCCATTAAAATATTATCATATTTCTTTGACATAACGGATTAAAAAAAAAAAAAAAAGTTTTGTTTAAGAAGAACAACTTATTACTGCTTTCTTTTACTCGTTTCATTAAAATTAACTTCCATCTCGGGTCAACTTAAAATGTTCATTAATCCCCTTATCGATATAAATTAGTGAGGGTGGAAATTATTACTTTCTTAACAAAATGTAAATACCAAAATAATTATGATACGGATAAAACGAACTGGAAAAAAATCGTTAACTCCGATAATAAAACTGTAACTTTAAAAAAAACCTATTTTATTTATATGTAATTTGGAAATTATTATATTCGATTGGAAACATAAAAATACGAGTACACATAGTCTTATTTTTTGTTTGCTAACTAATATTAAAATTATCTAATATTATATTCTATCCACAAACACCCCCAACATAATATATTAGTATGAATAACTACATTTTAACGTTCAATCATTCAAAACCGTTATGGACACATTTTACACACGTGTGGGGTTTGGTTTAATACTTCTTCTTCCATAAAAGCCAGCCCGTAAAATATAATAAAGGTCTTATGGACAAAATATGACATACATCTTCCTACTATGCATACAGCCGAGGCGAAACAGATGAATTTTGTTGTTAAATGATGGTATTACACGCAAGAAATTCAGTTGTGATATAAGAACCAAGTCTATCGGTTTGATGATAATTTATACAGTACAAAGGACAGCTGAGGGATTTTTATATTAAATAAGCTCCTTCATACGAAGTCTTAACTTATTTCCTCATCGTTAACAGAGAAATGTTTTTAAGATATGTGTCGACCAAGAAATTATACTTATTTACTTTTTTTTTTTGTTTGACAAATTCTAAAAACATTAACACGCTTTACATATTTTCTAGCTTTAGTTCAAAGTCTGAATTTTTTTCCTATCAGGTAATTATAACGGCTACAAACGAGTATCAGCACGAGGTAGTGTTATAATATTCAACAGTCTAATTAGGGTAAAAAAAAAAATATATACGTGCCAGGTATAAATTACGATTTGCGGCTAAGCGCTTGGTAAACATAATATTATACCGGTAACATAATAAATCGAGCGAAAGAAAAAAAAAATGTAATTTTCGGTTAAAGAGGAAAGTAAATAGACCGTCAACAAACGTAATAAGGGACGGAGAAAATTGAAAAATGTTCCTTTAAACGGATTTTTTCTGATCATACATCTTTCTACCCCCCCCCCCTTATACTCGCCGTCTTCGCTTTACACACACACATACACGGATTTCTTTTTTTTTTTAACGTGGCGTCTGTGTATTATAAAAAAAAAAAAATAGTCTGAAAATGGTTTTACATAATAAATGGCCGGTTCGAGGTCCGTTGGTGTATTCAAATGAGTTTAATGTACCGCTCTAATTCCTATATCGTTCATCATTGTTGGTTTCCAGCAACGACCGTGGGCATTTGCATTTTGCTCTTTAGCCGTCCGTCGTCCCTCCGTCTCGCAAATGATTTATACCAAACGACAAGCGTTTGTCATATTCACAATGATTTCATGCCGTTTTTCCAGAAGCCTTTGAAACGGTTTTGTAAATTTGTCCGCGCTAGTAATCCCGACAAAGCTGTTTAGTTGCGCGACATTACTGAATAAAATCTATTATGAACGAAAACAAAACCGTACCGCTTGCTGTTGTGCGATTATAATACAAATGTCTTTTATACGGATTCGAGGAGAGCTTTGTTTAAAAAAAAAAAAAATGTAATCGTCGCCACGCTTGTACTGTCAATAAACATAGAAATAATAATCTATAATATAACACAGCAAGAAATTAACCTAGATATTTTCTTCGCTCCACGGAAAAACATTTAATCGTGAATATGTTATCTCTTATCGCTTTTCTTTTGTCTCTTATCTCATATATTTTATCTCTTACCTCTTATCTCTAATCACTTATCGCAAATCTCTTATTTCTAACTGAAAGTGTAACGCGAAAATGGCGACATCAAATTGCTCGTGTCCAGCCCAATAACAGCAACAACATACAGCATAAAAATACATTAAATTCGACTATGGAAATATTTTTTCCGGTCACAATCATTTTATAAACTATATTTAATGGTTTTTCTCTTCAAAATGTTTGTACGTGCATATTTGGTAGATAACGTGACGTTTCCAACCACTAGAATATAATATATGTATTTTTAAATAAACTATGACGAGTGCAGAGATTATCAAACCCGGATTATTGGACTATTTTTTTAACTAATCTAAGTAATCCAGGATTACAGGATTTAAAATAATCTATTATTCCAATAGGTCGGATAAATGGTGTACAAATAATATATTATGGTTTATAAGTAATCCATCACGGACTACAAATATTCCGTCATTCTAGAAAAACGGGAATACAAATTAAAAATATTCCCAGTACATACGCTAGTAAATATTTTGAGGTAAAGATCCGATATTTATTTTACACATGCTGTAGAAACGCTCATGAACATCCTGGACGACGCGCTGGGGGGTTTCATATTTTGTTTAAATCCAATTTTTCTTGGAAAAATAATTCTTTAAACCATTGAACCATTTCCAAACGAATAAAGAAATCATGCATAATACTGTAACAACCTGTGAATGTCAAATAAGAATTATAGAAACGGTATATATCTTAAATAAGGTTCTAAGATTTTGTGCTATTTTTCATTTTAAAATAAAAAATAATAATCCGTAATCCATAATGTTGGGTGTAATCCGAAAACTCAGGATTATTCAAATAAATGTACTTAAATTTTTTTATTAATCCCAATATGCAATTAATAATAGGTTTTTTTTAAATAAAAAATTGGTAACTCTTTAATCAAATAGCCGTTTTGACGTGAGTACGTCCTATGGATGTAAGGGGGGGGGGAGCAATCCAAAAATTTGCGAAGACGACAATATCGATAGTATCTCAGTGATATATATAAAAATAAGAGAGAGAAAGTGAGTGTAGGAGAGGGAGAGGGACATTTATCAAAAACCTAAAAACAAGGAGAAGGAGCTGATAAGAGATTATTGATAAGCGACAGTAAATCATAAGACAAATTAGCCGTGTATCGTATTATATTATTAATGCCTTTCCTTCAAAGGGAAAAACTGTATTTATTTTTTTCGCTTTATTTCAACAGTCGGCTGATTCTCAGAAAAACAAACGAGCAAACAGACTATAACGCATAACGGTTTATGCTCATAATCGGAATCTTGTATAGCGCCATCAAACAAATTCTATGCTTATATGTGTATTTAAGTATATATATTTGTTTTTTTTTATGCCCGAGACTTTGTAGCACTTTAACATTGCGAAATAAATTGCATTTAAGAAATGCAAGTTTTTCGTTTTGACATTTTATTAATATTTTGCCTTTTTATCGACGTCGACACTCATTAGTTTTACACTTTATATGGTTCGATTATTAGACCTTTGCCTTCCTCTTAGAATATTGGCCTGCGCATATACACAAGACGCAATTACCGCAGCAGACGAACGACCGTATATTTACTGGATAAGGTACTTTGAAATTGAATTTACAATATGCGTGATGACGTAGGTACAATATTATTATCATGTAGAATATATTTTCAATTACTAGGTTTGATAATATTGAATTTTTTACCCGGATGCCGATGATTTCTCTCCCGCACTGCGCTATAATATAAAATATAAATATATATAATAGTAATAATAATAATAAAATGTATATCTAAACGCAAATGAGAGGAGGGCAATAACACCCCATCGGTATACATCCAGAGCAGGAAATTACATACAAATAATAATATATGTTTACCGTCGGATCATATAATACCGTGCAGTATTGGTAATATAAAAATTGTCGGGCTTCCACATGTTATTATCGCGCGTTTACTACACACTATAATATAACATTAATATATTTCATGAACGCATTCCGCTATATTATTCAGGTCATAATAATTCACGGTTGATTAATATTTAAGTGCAATAACGCGTCGCGTTCCACCGGTATGAAAGTCTAGACTTGACTAACGTGAATAATTAACTATTTGTGAATATATTTAAATCGTTCTTTGAAATTTAGTGATCGCCCTTACTGATGAATCGTTAGAAATTATTACTTAAATTGATCAAATTCAATGACCAATTGACAGAGACTAAAGATTACACTTCCATATAAAAACCAATTATGTACGTTTGTTTCAAGTGAAGAGTTAAAAAATTTCGAAAAAATAATACGATTTCCACTAGTTAATAAAAAAAAAAAGCTTTTACAGTATAAAGCATGTACAGTTTAAACTCAGCACAGTGAGCAATTATCACGCGATGGCATACGGTCTGTTAATTTGAAAGCGATTAAATTACAGTCCGACGCTTTTGGATGCGGTTTTACGGTTAGTAAGGAGTTGATTAGCATCAAATCGTTTTCTCGACACTGTCCCTTATATTATACCTTTACTGTCCATTAAGGAGTACGCCGTTACAATTTATACTATCTTCAAATCCACCGCGTTGTAACCGAAGGTATAAACGTTTTTTCGTTTTTGGTTACCAGCTCAAAAGGTATTGTTTTAGCTTGGATACGTTTTAAAAAAATTATGTTTCCTTTCCCTCTGGACCCACGATATTTACTTAACTGCTGAACTAATTTCTTCATATATCAAACCAATACAGATCATAACATTTAGATCTAAAAGTACTATATTGGGTCGTAAATTTAAGAAAATATTATTAACTATTTGCCTTTATTTAGTTTTTTTAGGTACTACTACACTCGTGCTGTACTAAATTTCCAGATTACTATATGTGAACAGTTAACAGATATTTTAAAAACATTTTCATTACATTAATGAATTACGATATATGGTATAAGTGTTCTCATTTGGATAATAGGTATAAAATCTATTAAATAATACAACCGATGCGAAAAGATTGGCAAATGACGAGGGTGACTTTTTACGCTACAATAATTATAGCTGTTAAGAGGACGCCACACCGCCCATTTTTAAGGAGTAAAGTATAGGCAATTTTTTACAAAATCTTTACTTAAAGGTTTAACTGTGATGTGTAACTATGAGTTCAATAGTTAGGACTCTTTTTTAGTAGTTGAATTATTTTTCGGACTATCACAGCATCCTTGACAGCGATTTAAAAAAAAATGTCTGTTGAATTGAGCTTTACCCGAATTAATTTTTCTCAGGCTTCATACAAAGTTAAGGAAAGAAATTCATACATATTATTTATGACAAAAATATCTGTGTTCCATCATCCGTATTTTTTCGATATACTTAATACAGCCAACGCTATATCATTTTTAAAAAAGTTAAAAATGTCCTTTCTTAATTAATTAGTTATTCATTAACTGGTTGAAATATTAAAAAAAAGGGCTATGGTAGAACACAGAAAATGTTGTTGTCTATATTATGTGAAAATTTGGTTTCTAAGTTTTGATTACAGCCTTTGTAAAATTTATCCGCACAAGGCGGGTTTTTTGAAGATAACCGGTGTGTGGCGCCCTCTTAAAAATGTATCTTGGAAGCTGTAAAATAATCCTTCACCACCTTCACATTAAGACTTAATAATTAAATAAGTATAAAAATTTCAATTTAATTCCTATAATATAATAATGATGTTGACAAAAAATAAACTTCTCCACGATATTCACTGTAAGATCCTCTAAAATTCACGTGTCACTTAAAATTTAAAAAATGCAAACTTTTTTAGAAAGTGTTTTTAAAAATTAATCTCTTAAAATGTGAGTGACATACTGTTTTGCAAGAGAAGTTTGCAGGAAAAATCATAGAGCAATATAATATTTTTTTTCCACATTAATATTTTATCACATAACACCTGAGATTGTGAGTTCTTTAGAGATTATTTTTCGAAAATCTGTATTTTCCCCGAATTCTTAATAAGTTAATCTACATGAAAAAAATGTTATTAACATTTTTAAGAATTGGGATTGAAGGGTTAAACTAAAGTGTTTGAACTAATAATACATTATTGTAGTACCGCAGTTGTAATGTTATTTAGCCAATTAAGATTATTATGAATATTGTTATTTTTCAATCATATCGACTATGATTGCTTTTTAAAATATTAATGCGTTTTTATTTATAAAAAAATAGTATAGAATGACAATTATTATGACAAACTATGTAATTGTAACTTATATAAACTTAAAACAAAACAAAGCGCAAAAAACAATTATTACATGCAATTACAAAACAATTAAATAACAAAACCAGCTTTAGTAATGAAGGATATTAGAAGGAAGATAACGGAAGGACAACGGGAGTTTAAAAGAAGAAAGGAAATAGCCGAGAGGCGTTAAACGAGTGAGCAAACTTTTTCTATTAGAGTTTAGACTTGGACAGCCTAAGAGAATGCGATTGAAATTACAAAGGGTTTCATTTAGGTGCAGGGTACAATAAGGAGAGATGGAAAGCATGAGCGGGAAGAAGGTTATGAACAAGACAAGGTAAGGACAAGTAAGGTGGAGACAATAAGATGTAGGTAAAGATCAGTTCCAAGACCATGGACGACGGGAAATTGATCGACCGTGGTGATTCGATGGTTTTGCGAGTTTATTATATTATAATATTATAAAAGAAACCAAAGGGCGAGTGTAAATTTACATATTTTCCTGTATACATCTCATACGTACTTAACTGCCGTCCCTTTCGGATGGTCGTACAGATGATAATATACATAATAATATGATAATATTGTCGTGGAACGACCGGCAGAGTCGTTAGACGACTCTCCCGGGGGTAAACTGATAATAGTCTTAAAAGAATAACGCAAAAGGGGATGAAATGATTTCCGTGTACCTGCACGGTTGTAACGTAAAAATGTACTGTAGTAATATTTTTCGGTAGGAAGCTGTTTTACCCTCGTCGATGATTATGGCCAATGGGTAGATAAAAACCCCCGGCACAACTAGCAAATCCATTATGTGTAGCTGCAGCCGTCCAACAATGACCGTAAGGGTTACGTACCGTACACGATTTTGAGCCGAACAACCTGAATGGAAAAACATATCCCGGAAAATCCTTGGTCTGTATTATTATACACGCGCACGCATGTAACACATTATTGTGGCCCACGGCTCGATGGAGCTACCGTAGAGAGAGGTTCATTGATCAGTACTACCAAAGAACATCATATACATCATTAACAATAAGCCGCTAATTTTATTTTAAAAACAATTGCAATAGTTTTGTAGTTTTTGAAGAGAAAATAACTAGTTTTTTATTAAATATAAAAAAACATTATGCTTCTACATCTCTAGCTTTAGCTTAAAATCTCACAAATCCCACGATGATGTGACCTTTCAATGACTAACTGCGTCGAGGGCGAAATTCTCGGGGTAATAATAATCATATTTTCAATTATCAATGACTGTTGTAATATTATGTGTACGTTTGCCTATCGCCTAGGTATCGTTACGGACGGATTGTTACTGGTGTTGTGCGTGTGTGTGATAATGCACAAAACCAATAATGTTTGATTATTATTGACAACGTACGTGATCGTCGGACTCGACACGTCGAAATTGGCTTATGGCTTATACGGTCGGCAAGCAAGAACAGTATGACAAAAAAAAATATATACACCTTAATATTCAGGCCGGCGTGGCCCGTAACTCTTACCCGAACGGACCTATACCGAGTGGCGTGGTTTTCGTTTCGCTCGTATACCTGTATAAAAAGAAGGAACGACATATATTTTCCATTTCCGAAGGGTTAGCGTTTAAATTTCAAAAGGGTCGAATTCGGTGTTCGCAAGTCGAATGAAACGTCGGCGGCGCCGATACCATATTATAGCCGACTAGTCGTCAACCAGGTGTCCGGTTTTCTCACATTTATCTTTTTCGCCCCGCCCCAACCCCCGTGACGCCGGTCGCCCGGTCTATCTCTGCTACTTTCTTTCTGGTTAGCCCTTTGTTTGTTTATTTATTTTTCTCTCGTTGGTCCGGACATTAATCTTGCTCGTATAAAAATGTTGCTATCTTTATAAATATAACGACGGCGGTAACCGGGTAAAAACATCTGTTGTATTAACTTTTTAACTTTGCTCGTCCAGAGATAACAAACTTTCCGACGACAAACCCGTGTATAATATTACGCGAAAAACTAAAGACATATCGGTAGCGACATCAGCAAGTTTTATCCTACGAAAACACCTCCACCCCCCCCCCCCGTGCCCCGTCAGTAGGACTTGAGTTATAACCGCGTGTACGGCGGAACAAGATTTTTTTTACTTCAGTCATTTCGTCCGCACCAAAGTTTCTTTTTGGCCTTTTCGAGTGTTTATAAGCAAATGACTTTGTATCTCTCTCGCCGAGTCACGTTTTATTTATTTTTATTTATATACATATAATCTTTTTTTGTGTTGTCCGATCCCACCCGCCAACCCGTCAGACTCTAGTCCGCACCCCGGACGATATAATATCATAATATACACAAACGTCTGGTGAAATTTAATTGTATATTTTATCCGGACGGCATGGAGATAGATTCGAAAAGCATCTAGAGGCGTTGTTGCCGGTTGTTTATTCTTCTGATAAAACCACCGGAGTGGAGTACATGGGTCTTAATGACGGCACAAAGGGTTTTCGAGTTTCCCTTGTTTTCGAGCATATTTTGTTTTTTTTTGTTTTTATTTTTATGCATCCAAAATGAACTACCGCGTCCCTTGGGTCCGGTAAACACTTTTCAACATCTTTTCGAGCTAAAAAATATTCTTCTTATTGGACGGCCCGAGGTTAAAAAAATAAAATAAAAAATACTCACTGCTTGTTTAAAAGGGAACGTAAACACCAGACACCGTTAATCGATATTCAAATAATATCATAATTTCCAAAACAATTCATGCGGACACGACGCAGTGTTAATATTATTCTTTTTTTAAATTAAATCTGATCATTCTGATTTTAATACAATAGCGCAGTTTGTTCGATCGTGTTTTTCGATTCGTTGACTTCGTATGATGAATAATGGAACATTTTCAACATTTGACTTGGTCCAGTTGTGCACATTAAACGTGATTAAGCATCTATGCAAATGTATTGAATATTGTTTAACCAATCGCTTGCTTGTGTTTACCGTTACACATAATTTTTTATCGTCATAATTTCTACTTACGGTTAGGTAACATTATTACATCAATTCTAATAATTTCTTTAATAATAACAATTCTAATAATTTATAAGAAAAGTTTAGTAGTTCTTATAAAGTTTACACCATTCTGAAGTTTTTTGCGTTCAAAAAATATACCTGAAATTAGTTTTATTAAAAAAAAATGTATATATTAATACTTTATAAACTAAAACATATCAATTTAAACTAAATTTATTGTAATTTTTTTTTGTCCAAAAGTGTGTATTTAAATTTAACGAAGATGTGTATTTCTTATTTGTTTAGATCCAATAGTTTTTATTAATGTTTTATCTCGATGTGTCTTATGTGCGATTTCAAGTTGGGACAGTTTTGAAAAACTTAGTTCAAACAAACTTGTGGGAAATTTCGACTCCACACTATCATCTCTACGTGGTTTCCATTTCCATCATATTTTATTACAAATATAATATATTTTAACAGTGTATTCATATTTCTTACTATAACTAGCCTACAAGCCTACCTCTTTTTTCTACATTTGAAATTTATCTAATCGACATTTTTAAACTTGAAAACCAGAAAATTCGATGGTAGTGTTTTTTTAATATGTTTTTTTATTTTTAAGCCTGGATCCCCACAAAATCATTTCTTCATGTATAAAGTCTATAAATCAAAAATATTATAGAAAAGGTTTGATTGGAACTGATTGGGTAAAAAGTTGAAAAACTACACACCATCACCTTTTAAATCGACAAAAATGTACATATTTATTAATTTAAAGTTACTTATATAACTTTTTTTTTAATTGTCTAATTACTTTCAAATTTGTATAAAATATTCTTTTGATAATAATGTACTGTCGACAAACGTTAAAAGCTGTAAAAAAACACCCAACTCTCTTTTCCCCAAAATGGGTGGAAACTTTTTCTTTATTTTTTTAATGATGAAGACTTAAGGTCTGAAGTTTGATTAAATGTTGATCTAGAGTGGAACTATAACATTTTAAATTTTTTAAAAAACCTGTAGTCATATTTTTTTTTTATTACCGAAAAATAAAAAAGGGCAAAGTATCACTTTGGCCGTAGTAAATTTCTAGGTTGCCATGTGTGATCTAATCAACAGTCAACAGGTATCCAAATGAAATATTTTTATTGCATTGTTTATTACGATATATGGATGACAACGGTAACAAATTATTTCTCTCAACCCCTATCGTATCCACCCTAATACTAAAAATACAATTTTAGACATATTTTGGCCTTTACAACGTTTGAATCTACGATATCTAATATACCTACCATCCAGTGATTTTACCTCGTTGGGCTATAATAATAACTCCTCCCACAGTTTGCTCTATCCCCGCTGTGCTCGCTTTTGCTGTACTACTGATGAATCAAATTAGAATCAAGTCGAAGTAGTGGTTTGTGGTGCTTTGCATTTGTCGAATACTGTTTTGAATCGAAATGTGTTTACAATAACATATTCGAATTTCTTCAATGCCTTCGCCTAAGTATTTGTAAGTTTGCGACAAACTGAGCCTAGTAATTATATTTTGTTCGTCGCCTTCGTCTCGCATTACCGTGTGCATTCATTCGTCCACACACGGCCGAGTCACGAAGTCGCTTCCTTTAGGAATTCATTAAACGCCGCGAAAATACAGCAGCCGTCGCTTTGTTTCAACCCCTTTTGGCTACCCTTCGGGGAAGAGAGGTTTGTAAGTGATAGGCTTCCTCCCTCGTGTTCCGGTGCTTTTAACTTTTAACACACACAAAACGTTATGCCCCAAGGCGGTGTGCTTATATCATTATATCTGTCGCCGGTGTTGTCGAGGCGAGTAGGCCCGTAAAAAATCGATCACTGACCGAGAGGAGACAGCAAGGAAAACCGTCTCACCGTCTGTATTGTAATAATTATTATACTGCGCCATAATAGCGATGGTATTTACCAAAGGCTTTGTTGTTTTCCTCGAGTCTGATTTCATCCGAGCCGCGTGGGACTCGCGATAATATGACCATGAAAAATTGACAACAACATCGAGTAAGATTTATGATATTTTAATTAGGTTGCTTTAAGAAATACGTCAACGGCGTTTGATATTAGTCATAATATTGTTCCATTGGACTTTTAGACGGATGTTTTCAGTTGTATATTCTATCGCGCAAAATATTATTGTTGTGATTGCCGCTTGACTTTCCAAAGTTCCCCAACTTGTGATTTTTTTTTTTTATGGATCAAAAACCACAGTTATTCAGACTATTGGTTATCTATTACACACTATTGATTTATACAATTAACGTTCAAAACGGTTTGGTACGCACAATTGTTTTTTAATAAGTTTATACTAGTCGATCGATTTCAACCCTGATCGGAGTGAATCCGATGAACTTCTATTTTTTTTTTAATGAATACACTTATCATTTTCATCTCTGCACACCCATCCGGGGAGTTTTAGTATCTAGGTTGAAACGATTAATTAATTAATTGCAACATATCCCAGAAATTATATCAATAATCGTACATTGGTAAACTCAGGAATGAAAAAATAGATCTAAGAACCTACCCTGTCCCAAGCTACCATAATAAAAAAAACCAGCTACAACAACAGAGGCGATCAAGACAAAAACAAGTTGACTGCTTTGTGCATCTTATTAAACTCTCACCTTACTTTGATATCTAGTATCTCGTAATGTGAACAATTAAAAAAACATTCCTGATTGTCGTTGCGAGTCAAATTTGATACTCGCCATGATGCTTGTTATTGGCTATTATTGACTTGAGTATTAAATTTAACTCACAAAGTTATTAAAGAGGTATTTTGAAAAATTAAAAGTCAGTTAACTCGTTAAAAACAAAATAATGGTAGCCTGGCAAACAATTTGAATAACATACCCATCTCAAACAAGTTCAGGGCTGTCAAAAAAAATTTAAATATCACCTTGATATTAAAAGAAGAAAGCAAATAATAATCACTGGAGCGAGAACATGACATACCCATCCAAACTCATGCAGAAACAACCTTCCAATCAAACATATCGTGTTCGGCCGACCAAAAAATACTGACGCTTGTATGGTATTTCGGATAGGAACCCAAATTCACTACTTCAACGAAGAGCGCTCTAAAGTAATTTAAATTGTTTTCCCTAAAATAAACTATTACGAAAATAGTAAAAACGTTAAAAATCGAACAACAATTATCTTCAAACTATGAAATCTAAAATTAGCATAAGGCAAAAGTAGGCTAATATCGTTTGAAGTTTAAATTGTTATAATAATACAAAAAAAAGACAATAATAATGAATAATATCTCATTTATAGACGTTTACGGTGACACGGACCAAAAAGGGGAAGTCGCGGCTTATAGCACCGACGGTATAGGAAGTACGTGGACGTGCTCGACCCCGCAGTTGAATTTAATTAAACTTTTTACTTTTTAATTAAACAATATGCATAAAACGACGTGGGAACTTTGCGAGTTTATCTGCCATCCACCGTTTGGTGCGGTGCATTTAAAAATCACGAACGGTGAAGATAAACCTTGCATAGATAACGACTTATAAAAAATAAATGACAATTATAATAAAATATTCACGTCGAGTTTCATTCCGTTCGGCTGATGACAACGGCAAGACATTATGTTCAGTCAAATATCACCCTTGCATAGCTGCCGTTCGGTGTTCATCATTGTACCTTCGGCGATGGCATTGTTGATGTCAAGACAGAAGACCGTCACAATACACGCGACATGGCAGGAACGTCGCTATTCACGAATTAAACCGTCTAGCAATTTATTTTACTCGGCCAACAAAATTTCCAACAAAAATATGTATACACAGTAATTTGCAAAAAAAAATGTTACTTCCCTGGGCCCTATAGTTTTTTAGCATTTGTGGAACTCGTTTATTATCACGATAATATTATAATTAGCTAAGAACAGTACCGGGAAGGCACAGATTTTATTTTTAGTTTTTCTTTCATCAAAATCGGTATAGTGCGTAAAAGAGTAATATTAATAAAGGATCTGTTACATCAAAACATTGATTCCACAAGGGTTCCAATTTTCAGTGCAGCCTCTTGCAGAAAGAAACCTATATATTTATATGACAATAATTAATAATTGGTTAAGTATCGATCGCGCCTTGAATTGAAAGTAATTTTTTGTATACTCCAAAAAGCGTACAAGGCCTATTGAAAAAGTCTAGCAGGAAATTCACGAAGTGATCACTTATAACATAAAGAATGATGTAAGATTCTAAAAATAAAATATTATAAGGTATTATATAGAGTAGAATATATTTTACCCTGAGAAGTTCCCTATAGCTATAGATAGTACATGTATAATATCATATTATATTATGTAGGTACATATAATATCCTATATGAGGGCGGTTTTAATATATTATTATGTAACTATTGACTAATGATGTAGCTTCCGGTTTTTATACTTTTACCCAAACTTATAGAATCCATACCGATTTTGGCAATGAATTACTCTTTCAAAAAAGCTAAAAATATTTTTACTAGCCTTTCATATAAATGCAAATATTTTGGACATCATTTCAAAGGTACCTAGTTTTTTAACCCCCGGAACCTTAAAATGTAACAAAAGTTGTATAAAGTTTTTATGCGTTTTTATCGAAAGGTTAAATAAAACCCGTTATTATAGTATACTTTGAGAATTTCATGTTATGTTTTTTTTCGTCAGATAAAACTGTTTTTTTATTTTAGTTTTAACATCTTTACAAAAAAAAATTATCGAGTCCATTTCAATTTCAATTTCAAGAGTCCATATCAATTTTAATTTTTTTTTTTGACAATTACATTTTCTTTATTATGTACTATAATTTATTCAACGACTAAATAAACTATATCACTAATATTTGTATTTATATATTCAAAATAATTTAATTTTTTATACAATTTCTATATACTATTTTATACGCAATTTCTATGTAGTACATACTTTGTTTCCATCAAACAAATTTTCTGTTGAAAATTCAAATGTTTAATTTAGCGACGGGTAGGGTTAATTAATGAAACTGATAGCTCTGTGTACTTTTTTAGTAACTGCGAATTAATTTATAATACTTTTTTTGTTGAATGATAAAAAAATGAAAATGACAAGCGCTGTCCCGAACAATAATATATTTAAATATTATATTTGTTTTTTTTCGGCGTAGGCGGGAAGTTAAAATTATGGGATTAAGCTAGTATTCCCATGGTACGTAATATTGAGGATTAAACGCCGGAAAACTCATTTATTTAATATTTTTACTGTCAAAACGACTACACGGAATTAATGTTGTCCAAGCGAACTATAATTTCCAATTAGCCACTAGTTTATTATGTATGCGATTAAAAACCGAATAAACTGTATTAAAAAAAAACCCCAACTGAACTATCAAACCGTAATCTTAAAAATATTTCAAACCCGTGCAAAAACTGCACAAGTGGAATTTTGAATGGTTATAGTTTTCGTAGTTTGTGTTCGTGAAGTAAAAAAAATGGTATAACTCGTCCAACTCATCTTGACTTTTGCAAAAACTATTTATGCAGATATTCTTTTAGTTATAATGGTTCAGTCTTGTGTACTGTACCGACAATACCGATTACACAGCGCTGTTTTCAAATTCTTGACTTGTAGACATCAGAGAAATGTTAAGAAGAGCCGAACAAGTTTTACATCTATGATATGTATGTATTAATTGTATAGTAATGCAAAAAAAAAGGATATTCAAATGCTAGCACAGTAAGTTCAATCACGTTTTGCATATAATAATTCTGCATAAACAGACTCGTGTCAAAGAGCAGAGCTCGAAATCAAATTTATTACTAAGAGCTATACCTCAACATATTCAAAGGACCATCTCACAAAGAGTAAAATTACTGTTAAATTTGCCCTACTGGTTTTTTTTTCCATCGTCAACTACACTAACGGCCAACCATTTGGAGACACTGCGAATACATTAATTACTTAGAGCGATGTAAATTTTGCACTTACGTTAATAGGAATTACAAAAAAGGGACGAGTGTTATTCTATCTTATTTTCATATATTTGCTTCTATCATGATATTGTGCAAATGCTTTCACTAAACAGTTATAACGATACGGTTTATGTATACACACACATATATGTATCCCTTTAGAAAATATAGTAGATCCTGACACAAACAAAATAAAAATAATTGTACGCCATTGTAAAATCAATACTATCTCAGCTAAGCATCGAAGCTATAAATGTTATAAGATAAAATTATTGGAATCTGTGAACGGTGGAAAGGGATTTAATTATGTACCTTTTGACGGGGTTAAATTAATTTATTTCATCTAATTGAATTAACCTCGCGTCTACTATAGATTTAATCGTACCAATTAATTTGCAGTCATCATCAAAATACTATAATTTTGTAAGGCGTAGAACATAGTTGATATAATTGGAAAAAAAATATTAAGCAATGGAGAAAGGTGAGATTTTTTTTTTTTGGAAACACCGGATGATATGGTACACGAGTAGGAGAAGAAAATGAATTTGCATGTTTTATACTATTTGGATACTAATTGAAACCAAATAGCAAGTAGAATTATATTACATAGAATTATTGTATAATATTTTTCTGTTGCAGTGAAATGTCCGTCTCCTGGTCTCACGCTGAACGGCACTGTTGTGGCACCTCGATCCGGCATATCGGCAGACTTCTCAGCGCTGTCCGAAGTGAAGTTCTCCGCTCGTTTGCCTTCGCCTTTGCCAAAAAACGGCGTAGCGTCGATGGCGTCATCGTCGGAAGACGGTTCATCCAGAATTTGTAAAATAAAATGCGTAGCAGGTCAATGGGTCGGTCCTCTGTGCCAAGGTTTGTTCTTGTATCCAATAACATGGCGCGATACACATTAGGGTAAAATACAACCATCGGCTCGATGTAACTGCTCTCGGTATACGGTTTGGGAATCCAATTTCGATTTGGACGGGTTACAAAAACGGTTCGCCAGGTACACATATAAAGTTATGTTGGAATTGGACGACGGATTTCCGTTCTACTATTGATTTTTTTTTTTAACACAACCGCCTAAAACCCCATGTGGCTGACTACTTTTTGTTTTTAATTACTTATTTATTGAGATTTTCTAGGAAAACATTGTTTGATTTGTCTTAAACAGTAAAGCCCATCTCTACAAAATCAAGGAATGACTTGATTGATGATATAATCCGAAAGTCAGTTATAAAGGGAGTAAATGAAAATTAATTCCATGTCAGAAGATAGTCCGATGTTAGATAACAGTATATAAACGTATTGTGGCTAATGAAAGTAATAATATACTTAGTTTATTTATTTGTTTAAATATTTTCAAAACATTAGTCGTTGTACAATATAACTTTATTTACAAATTTAAGATATATTTTTTATCATCATGTAGTTAAAGGGCCCTCGGGTCAAGTAATCTATTAAACGTAAAAATCCACTATATTCTTTAAACGTTAGACCTTTCAAATGTTATTTAAATGAAAACAATCTAAATAATCTACTCGTCGAGGTAGGTTTGAAAGATCCGGTAGCCCATAAAAAGTCAAGTAGATTATTTTTATTTAAATATGGCAATACTAAAAGGTCAAAATTTGTATTTGAAATGCTGATAAATGTCTAGTTAGGTGGGATCTTTAAAATTGTTATTATCATTATTACTATTTTTTTAAATCGATTTAAATTTTTATTTATGCAATCTGTTACAATAAGCAAAAATAATAAGCAAATTTACAAAGGTTAGATTGATAGAGTGAAGTGGTTTCCCAGTGGAGGAACTTTGATAGAGATAATTTATGATATTTGTTTACACTTTTCGTTTGATATTGAACTAGCAGGTATTAACATTATAAAATATACTAATTTTTACGGTTATTTATTATTTTTAAGCGATTATCTTTTCTAGATTTTTAAATGTTTTTCTTTCATACTGTTCAAGTATAAAATCCGTCGTTTTTGTTGTTATATTTTAATTTAAAGATTAAATAATATGTAGGTACATTGTGTGTCATAACATATTAAAATTTGACATTATTTCTAGTAATAAAATATAAGATCCTTTATTCAGAGTATATTGTCATTGTCCCTTAGGTTTTATTAAATATAATATATTATTTTTTGACATACGACATAAGAAATACAACGGTATTTGACAACAACGTTATTTTAGTATTTTTATACACAACACAGCTGCACAAAGCCGTTGAAACCGTCCAAGTTAAAAATTCCAAGTAGTATTGATCCTAAGGAAAATGATGGTGGATAGGCGCTAAGCAAATTAAAACACATTCACCTACGTACAAGTTTGCAAGTTTTATCGAGTAGGAAACAATTTAAATAGAAAAAAACTTTAAACTTCCACTCGTTTACTTTATAACATAAAGTGTCATGACATTGTAGCAACTGTATGTATTCATTCGTCCTATTCGCGTCGCATTGAAAACCTTTTAGATAATTTAAATTTAACGCGAAAAACGTTTAGGGTGTACTCATTTTTTTTGGGGAAACTAGAATTTATGTATCCAGTATACATACAGCGAAAACAACTTAGAAAATAGTGTGTCATGTTCTTTTGTTTTATTTTCTCCCGCCGAGAGCAGACTAATTTAATTACATTGTCATTACATAAAAACGTCCGCGCTGCGAGCAAAAATAATTTTCTAGGTACTTAATATATAGATATATATATATTTTTCTCATTTGCCACAGCTGCTGTCATGTCCGTAAGGGTACTTTATTTACACGTAGACAACAATGCGGAACTACAATGCGACACTGACGTTCATAAAAATAACATTCACATTGCTCGAGTGACAAGTCGTGGAATCATTGTTTTACACATCTGTGTACTCTCTGATTTATTTATTTATTGGGTTTTTTACACACAACCTATATTCATACTGTTTCGGATGCGAAACGATATACATATAGGCTGCAAAATGATTATTACCAAGTTTGACATTATAAAATGCACGATCGCACTTTATCATTTAACATGTTTCGTTTGAGGTCATTGTATTTTACGGCCCATAAAATTGGCTGGTAACTAAATAAAATCGGTACAGAATAATAATTATACTTACCATCATCGTCATTGTCAAACGATAAGGATAGTGTTGTGAAATCTTATTGCCAATTCTCTGAAATGGCATGACCGTATCATATTGTAGACAGAAACGGAGGACGCACGTTATGTGAACCTCTTGCGGCTTATCAGAGCCATTGAAAACAACGCTGACGTTGTCTTGTCTTTGAGTTTTTAACAACTTCATCGAGATTACCCGGTTAGCTTCGTAACTTGATTGTGGTCTGATATAGTTTTTTGCAAAAGACGGTTTACAATATCTCTAATGTTATTAAAACAGCGATTGTCTTGCACTGACCTATTTCTACTGTACGCTCTAAACTCTTTTCTAAGAAAATTAATAAAATCAGTACCAATAAAAAAAAAAAAAGTATTGAATCTATAAATTGAAGTCTGTAAACTTATCTTAATCTACCCGTTGTTTCGAGATATTTAGTTAGTAAACCCTTAAAAACAAAATACTCATGTGGAAAAAATGTCAAAAACATATTTATATTTATAGGTGGTGTAATGTCTAATGTCTAATGGTGTGGCTGTCTAATCGAATGAACCTCAATGAATTTTCCGCTATTGTGATATAATATAAATCTCAATATTATACTTTTGTTAATGTCTATGCATTAACCGCGGGCGTTCCAAAAACGGTTTTGATACATTGTCAATGAGTATTATTATGAGTTTGAATAATCCTGTCATAAAATTGAATGTACTTTGGTCATTTTTATAAATTAACAGCCATTAAAAGAAATAGAAACAAATTTGACGGTTCTTTAATAAGCTTTTGACATGAATAAGTATTTCGCCATGGGTGACCTCAACATTTGTCAAACAATTTTCAGCAAGATCAAAATCTGTCCTGCTGCTTACTCGTTTACTTAATTAATTCACTATTCAGTAAGATCAAAATCTTAAAGATAGGGAACAGGATTTCCGAGGAAACCCGGATCAGTCAAAAGTTACAAAGGTTTAAAAAACGTATGTTCGCAATAATCATATTGACTTATGCATTGTAGATAATGTATCACGCAAACGAGGTTTCCTTTGGAAATCTTTTCATCTATCTTTTATTTTGTCACTTTGAATGGTAGCATTTTCTGTTTTGTGTGAACATGTTTAGATGAGATTTTTTTTTAAACGCTGTCGAGGCTACTTTGATAGTCTGAAAAATAAATTAACTTTAAAAAAAATAATTAAAAAATAACTATAAAATAATAATTACTGAACTAATAATTAACTAATAATTACACGTCAGAATTTTTTCCATTAAATTAAGATTTAAAAAAAAAATTATTACTCTTAGGTATATTTCTCCTTGAAGAGTAGGAAATTGTGTTTCTTTTAATCCCTTCTTTTATATAATGTCAACCGGCCACAGCTTATTCTGTTGGATATATGTAACTCTAATAAATGGAATTCCAGGAAACAATTATTGTTGCAGAAGGGTCATCGGGCCTATATAAACTAACTATATCATTATAAATCCATTACGGTTCGATTCCGAATTAAAACTAAAAGTAATACGACTAGATAGACGGATTATACACCACTCCGACGGGCCGCAGTGGTAATAACTTCTTAGAGTTAATCAGAAAAAATGGCTGGCAGTTGAACAATAACGAAAAACGACTGACCGTAAAATTATTACTATAGTAGATGGAAGAAAATCATTGTCGGAAATTTAAGCAAACGATCCGTCATAATAATAAATACTTTAAAGCAATCAACTCACATAGCTTTACCCATATAGCTTAGCGATATTATACATAGGCTTTTGTAATAATTGTGTGTTTTGTGTTTTTTTCCTCCATTTAGAGGGGAACGGCGATGGAAGATTTCAGCCAATTTTGAAGTCGTGTGTAATTGAAGAGTTTTCACCGAATCTCATACTGTCGTTTAAAAACCGGATTATCACCGTAAGTACAATATAATGACCATTATTTAGCTAGAATCAAACGCCTGTTTTTATTAGAAAAATGATTACACACTACAATTATCGGTCTCAATGATTTCTTTGTGTAAATTCAGGTAAGAACGACAATAACAACAGGTTAATAAACATTTTAGTTGGCAGATGCAATTTATTACTATTATTTTTGGATTCTTGCACTTATAGTAACGGTTAACTAAATAGTAATATTATTGAGAAAACCCAATGCAATTTCTCCCTCGATTGGCGATATAAAATGTCAAAACAATTTTACATTTATAGTATTCAAAAAAGAAAAAAATAGTTTATAGTAGTGTATATATTTCTATTAATTATAATGCTCACACTTAACATATAACATAACACGTGGATAATTGATAGTTCAATTTCTTACCAAGAGTAATAAACATATGTTGTATTTGAGTTGTGTGGCAAAAATATATTTGAAAAATAATGTACAATATCTTTTATAATATTTGTTGATATTGCAAAACACACTTTTCAATCAAATTAAATACTGGCAACAAAGATATGTTTCTATAAAGAACTCTTTATCATTAAAACTGTGTTATAATTTTATAGAAATGTTATAAAAAAACATTTGTGTTTAAACAAATATTTAAAAAAAATAACGATATTACACCGTACAAAAAATATAATGTGACGGCGTTGTGGTTAGTCAATTTCACACCAATCATGTGTTGCGTGCAAACATAAATTTTATTTGCAGTTTTTATGGGTTTAGCATGTTTTATTACTTATCTTCAGTATTTTAATTTAGGTAGTTTTGCGTTTTATTGAACCTTTTTTTATCGAACAGAAATTCTTTAAAATATAAAAAGAATCCATTGTGCATTGTAGCTATTGTTTTGCTAACAATCAATACATATTTTATTATTATTTTGTTAAAAAAAAATACCCAAGTTTGTGCAATGGTATTAATGCCATGTCTGTGTAAATGTTACCTTCTTTATGCATGTAAAGGGTTGGTCTAAGGATCGGTCCCTCCAACCCTATCAGATGAGACGCTGGTTATCTGATTACTTACACTGTCAAAGGTGGCCTATTGAAAACTAGATATGGACAATTAGTACCGGTTTGTAAAAACAAATATTTTATAAATAGGTTAAAGTGCATAATAATTTTTAATTTCCGGAGATGATTTGTTATTTATGGTTAGCGTTAAGTGTCATTTTATAGAATCCGATGACCATGTAGATTTTGTAAACGGTGCATTTGTTTTTAGCCGAGGTTTACAATATAGTCCAGGCCATTAGTACCTGTCATTGGCAAGACCGCGTAGAAAATCTGCCCGTTTCCAACCCAGCTAACGCTAATAACTCTATCTAAATATCTCAGACATTGTGCCGGGACACTAGAATAATTTAAAGCGACAACTACAAAGAGGTCCCATTTCATCCGAGTACTAAATGCTTTTACATGCCGAGTCTTGCAGTAAATATTTTTACACACAATATCAAACTTACTACAGCTTTACATAGTACAGTACCTGAGATCAGAGTCGGCTGAAAAGTATATTGAACGAGGCATCTGTCTAGGGCCTTCATATCTCCTAAACTCTACATTTGTTAAGGTCCTCATTAAGTAGAATTTCCCATTTGGTATCGGTTTTAAAATTTAACCTTTAATACTTAGGGAGGTGTTTTTTCCTTGCACGACCAGTTATTAATGACAGTTGTAAGTGTTGTTGCTTATGATCTGAAAATACAATTATTTTTGGTCTAGTTAATCGAAAAACTTCCAAAAACAGAATTGAAATATTTTATCTTCTCAAGGAGATACAAAAAAAAAGGTCATAATATCCTCATGGGACACTTTGTACGCTACCATTTATGTATTATACGAGTTGATGAAGTTACGAAAAATATAAAACGAGATCAATACCTAATGTAAAATGTTTTTTTTTTTAAAATGGAAAACTGTAGAAAACATTTTTTTTTTGGAGCACTCAAAAGTAGTATTAGAATCTGAAAGTAATTTGGAAAATGTATAGCAATTTGTGTAGCCGGCACAGCCTACTATCCATTTGAAAACTATACAATTTTCACCGAATATCCATAACAATAACCATAATATATTATAATATACGTGGTTATTGTACTGTTTTGCAAAGTTAATATTGTAAATGGAGTAGGTAACCTTTTTCAATACGGTGCACTCGTTTTATTACTCGAAAAATTAGCTATAGCCAACGCAATCGTCCGTTTCGGTCCATTTGGTTTTCAGGTGCTCTTGTTTTTATTGTGTTTTTATGATAACTTATTCCCTCCACGCTGCTACCGACCTGTAATAGACACTTCCCCCCGCCACTTTTTTGTTTCGCCATTTCTCCCCTTCCAATCTTTATGGCTATTTGATTTTATTGCCCCTTAGACGATATAATGATATTCCACTGGCGTTTATTGTCTAGCACCAGCACCAGCAACATTTGAAATAATAGATATTTGAACGGTTTGGAAACAATGTACCCCAATCGGCCAATTGAAACGGTATTATTTTATTATTGACACGAATATTGTTTTTTTCCCCATAGCCCATTTGCTAGTTTTATTACTATTGACCAAACGGTATTTATGTTTTTTATTTTGTAGAGCGAAAAAAAAAATGATAAAAATTGTCACGGCGAATATTTCAACCGACGGGATATTATAATACATTATCAAACCCTACATAATTATTCCCAGCGAAAATAAAAAACAAAGTGAGTACAGTGGGGTCGGGTCATAGTGGAGACGGGGAGGTCACGGGTCTGCACGAATTGTTGTTACTGAAAATGATAAACTCACTTTAAAATAAACGTTTCGATGAGAAACTGTAGATAGCAGGTTCCACCAGTAACCAGTACAGTCCAAGCAAGCACAGTAAGAAAGTATTATACCTAAGTGAGTAGTAGTAGTATGTGAGTAAGTAAGGAAGTTCAGTGTTCACAGATAAAAACACAAATATCGACAAAAGCACTGTACCCAATGACAATTGTGTTCTAGAAAATTAATTTTTAATACTAGGGTGGATACAATTAGGGTTGATCGTCTGTCTATAAAAATATATAGCCATAGTTTTCAACTAAATTGACTATTTTTAAAAAAAGTTATAGAGCATTGTATTTTTAAGTTAAAAATATGTAATTTTTTTGGTTGTTTTTCTCGATTTTCAAGAGGAAGGGGAGAATTGTTCTAACTGTTGGCCCAATGGCCAATAAAAAACTTTTTAGGCACGGTTGCTGATCTATAGAGTTGCTACACGGAGAAATCGGTTCAGCGGTTTTAAAGATGTCGTGGGTATAAAAAAAAAATTAAAAATTAAAACACATTATTGTAAGTACAATACCTTCTCAGTTCCGTATTGAAGCTAAAATGCATGTTTGGTGTACAAGATACGTTTAAAAATAAAAGGCAATAAAATATTTTTTTTTCTTCTTTAAATCACGGAAATTCATTATGTATTTTGTAATATCCCATTTGGCATTGACATAGCAATTATAGTGTTATCCGAATTCGTTTAATTACTTTTGATATTCAATAAACGGAATTAATTTGCATACAAATTAATATTATATAACAGTCGGGGTATTCCGGTTGGCGCGCAAATATCTTTCTCTAAAAGGCTTTCATTAAAATGTCCCAAATTTCGTCATTTATACTACAGAGTCTTACATTACAGTGTGGATTATGAGAAAAAGTAAACATTTATTATTACTTTTACACATTATATTACATTACTTCCAAGTTGCATTTTAGTCGATTGTCTCGCTCCACTTGTTTCGTTGTCTTTGAAACTTTGTTTAAAATATTATGACATTTCCAAAAAAAAATGTTTATAAAAATTTTACTCTAACTAACGTAAAGGCATAGAATACCAATATGTTTCGCGATCGTCTCGGTACATTTTAAGCGTGAACTTGCAGGTGCGAAAACATGTTTTATCAAATGTTTACAATAAAATATGAATAGCAGCTTACGTTAAAAACCAAACAAGATCTAGCTAAAGCACTATTGGAAAACATCGTAACCCAATTGGAGTCGCGTTCGGCTTAAGTGAAAATATTACCGTTGAAAAATAGTTCAAAATACATAGTACATTGTATTTGGGATATTTTTGCAGTTGGAAATATGTTTCCACGTCGAGTATGGCTGTTCTTGACTATTTCAACAATTATTACGTTGCAATGCGAGTGCGCTACGCCTGGATGTAGACGGAAAAAGTTCGTGGATGATTATTCGTTTGAACATTATAGTCGGTTGATTGGAATCGATACAGGACACTCTGTAGAAATGAGACCAAAAGTGTCAGCAGAGGAAGAGACCGAAAACCCGGCTAAGCTACGGCAAGCCATAGACGAACTATACCATCAACTGTTGTGTAGTTATACGTTCGACATGCTTTATTATATGAATTTGCTGGGGCAGCTTTTTTCGGAAAACAACCAACCGGAATTGACCGGACTTATGGAAAGCGACGACCACGCCGTAGTGTATCTAAATCAAAATTGCATTAGCACGCTGAACGTTCTGTACAATTTAGGCAAGACCGACCTCATGGGGCCGATATGGCTCGTTTATATGTTTGTAGAATATCTGAAATCGATTGACAAAAGGCGAACAGTAGCTAGACGGGAGAACATCTTAAACAACCACCGGACGGTTTATCAGCGACTCGCAGACATGCACAACAAGCAAAAGTGCCTCACCCAAAACCGGTACAACGACCAATACGGCGAGTCCGAGTATTTCAAAAGTTTAGCAGCACTCCGTTCGAATTCTCTCGAACAGCATTCAGTCGTCGGATTTATAACAAGCTTTGAAGAATCAACGCGTGAAAGATCCTCCAGAGTCTATTGTCTATTGAATATCGACACTACTTGCGAGTTTTACTTTTTTGTCGAGCACATGCGGTTGGAGTCGGTTTGGAGACGGGAAGACTTCGTGAGACATTTGTTTGTCGACTTTGCGGAGATGGCTGAATGGCAAAGTATGTGCGCTCGAATAAAAAACGTCTACGGGAAAAGACAGTTCGACTCGGTTGAGGAGCTGATCGAAAACTTGGCGAAATTTCAAAGTCTGTTTACGAATTTGGTGAAATTCATAATGTTGCTCAACCTTTGGAAACATTTAACGTTGATCGATTTGTCTCTGCCTCTGCCCGACAACGGTGAACAGTCACGTCGACTTTGGGCCCCGTGGGTCAACCGCGACGAGACCATAGAGCGGATAAGCGTATTGAACTATTTGATAGCTATACGCGTTGAAGAAAATATTGATTATTTTAACTTAAAACACGATTTAGGATTGGTATTCCTCGCATATCTGATTAAATCGCCGGCAAACTCGTTTACCAGTGTACAGTTCAACCAGACAATAAAACAATGTCTATCGAAGTATATGGACGAAATCTATTTCCAAGTATTTGGATACGAAGCAAAGCTTGTAAGATCCTCCGGCCGCGTCTCCGAGCAATACATCATAGCTCGACACTTGATTTTAAAAGGAATAAGTGAAAAGTACAATATTGAACTTCAACCTTTCATCGCGCACGAAATGAAGTACCATAACATTCAGTTTGAAAGTATATTATGCATTTATTTGTTTGATAGATTAATGAAAGACGCCTTGCATGGTGTACATATGGAATTGGAGTTTGACGTTATTCGGTCTTTTATCGATTTTTCAGATGAATTTTTGAGTACAACAGGTTATTAATTTCTAATGCGAGCTGTCATGTTTATACTTGGTTGTATTGGTATAGTGTTTGATCGTGCATAACGTTAACTTTTTAATTAATTGAAATTGAAATTTGTACAAATTTAACAAGTCTTGTAGTTTTTAATTTTTGCAATTATCGAATTTTCACATGCATGTAACTATAAGTTTTAAGAATATACAAGTAAATATAGTATTTCAAGGTGTTGTTTTTCTATATTTTAAAAATTTCTTTACGATAAAATACATTTTTTTTTACTATTTATTCTTGTTATTATTTTAAAATGTATGTAAAATAAGGTAATAACAATGAGCAATACACAAGTGCTATTATTTAATCGTTACAAACAGAAAAGCTACACATTTTAATTCCAAAATTGATATTTTATATTGAGCTTAAATGATTGGACATAATAATGCGTTTAAATTTATTTATCAATAAATATAAATATTTTGAAACCCAAAATTTATAAAAAAAAAATACTCGTTTGTATAAAAAATGTTCAAAAGTTATAGTAATTTATGTGTTAAAATTGTACTAGTATTTACAGGGTTATACAGGTGGTTTATTAAGCATTCGACATTCATTTTTTCTTAAGATAATTGTGATTTTGTAGTTTTTCGTTTTAAATTCATTTTTACTTATTTTCTTTTACAATATTTCAAAAACTTGAAGTACTAACCTTATTTAGTTATCTAGTTTTTATTAGAACTCTATAAACATTTTAAACTTAAATGGTAACCATTATACTATATTTAATTTACATTTTACACCTTAAAGCCCTATCAAGACTGTTAACTTTGCAAAAACCATTATATTTCTTATACGACGTCTGTAGGTGTATTTTATTAAAAATTCGCGTGAAACGAATATTGCATAAACATATTATAATACTAACAACTTACGCACAGATATTATGTAAACTAAAAAATAATATCCCATGTAGATGGTTTGAAATGTAAAAAATAAAACTATAGCATGTGTAAATTCTGTAAATTCATGTAAATTCTAATAGTATCAAATTTAAAAGAGAATTCTATGTACATTTCGTTTGAAAAACAAATGTTTTTTTTTTATATTTGTGTTGCGCATTCATATATATTATTTGTACTATGCCGGTTTTTTTTACAATCTTTAATTTAAGTGGTCTCATTCCAACATGTCATAGGCGTGGGACACTTATAGATGAATAAAATATGAAATATTAAAATTAATGACAACGAGCATGAATACAATTGACGATACGTTGAGTTTTACGTCTTATTCCAAGAGCAACTATTCAATTCATTTTCAAAATTGAATATTGTATTTCATTTAATTCAACTCATCGTTATTTGCGATCCCCTAATTATTTTGTTAATCGTTTAAATGAAATAATTTCAACGAACAACGAGCTACGTTATACTTCTTTATTTTTACATCATTAAAATCAATTTAATATTTAACACTATTCATAATCAATCGCTACTAATAACAACTGAAATACTCAACAATTTATCTGAGAAATCAATAAATGACCGAATAACATCAAAGTCCATATTATACACATATTTCTTACCAAAAAATACATCCTTCATAAAGCTATAAAACAAATAATTACTTAATACACTTTCAAAGGAACTGTTATACTTCATATCGTTTTCAATACAGCTTATATCAATTTTATGATTTTTGCTTACATTGTTCAAAACATCCAGTCGATAGTCAATGTATTCCGAGTTGAGGAGGCCGGAAGACCTTATTAACTTCGTTTCACACCCGAATACTTTTGAATAAATATCATCCATATTATTCGATAGCCATTCTTTAGTTTTCTTGTTGTCCTGTACATTGGTAAATGTCTTTGGTGGTAATTCAAGCAGAGACGTAAGATGCCGCAATCTTGAATCGAATTTTAAGTTAAAAAAAACAATAATTTCTTTTATATATTTAGCTATTGACTTGTTTAAATCTCTTATCCGCTCTGTAGACTCGTCGTCGTCCCATGGTTGCCATAGTGTATGCGGTTGTTCTTCGCTATCAGTTTGACTCAAAGACAAATTAATTAACGTTATGTGTTTCCAAAGGGTGTTAAATATTGTAAATATTATTAAATTTGTAAACAAACTGTGTGAATCTACTATGTTTTCGATCCGTTCCAGAGCCGAGCCGAATGGTCTTTTTTCAAAAACTTTGCACATTCTCTCGTACGGGGTTTCCCATCTAGTTATCTCGGCAAAGTCGACAAGCCAATGAATCATAAAATCTTCTCGTCTCCAAATGGGTTCCAAGCGCAAGAAATTGTTAGAAAAAAATATTTTACATGAGTGTCTGATAGTCAGAAGATAGTCGATTCTTTTGTACATTGTATCTAGTGATTCTCCCAGGCTCACTATGCACTTCTTTATCGCATTATTCTTTGGATCCTTATTGTATGCTTCCAAATTTAAAAAATAACGAGACCCCTTGTGTAGTTCGTTAAATTGGTTTAGCGTTTTGCAGCTTTGCTCTTTGTGCATGTCTGAAAGTAGGTGAGAAAAATATCGGTGTTCCTTTAAAATATTTTCCCGCCCATTCAAAATGTCATACTTGTCACTCGATTCTAAGTATTTTACGAACATATAGACCAGCCATATCGGACCCATGTCTTTCAACATACCGAAATGGTAAAGAACGTTTAAAGTTTTAACGCAATCGTCTAGCAGAAAAACAACAGTATGTTCTTCATTTGTGATTAACTCAGTCAACTCCTTCTCACCGGTTTTCGAAAAAAGATGCCCTAGCAAATTCATATAATGAACCATACTGAACGTGTAATAGCACAATAGTTGATTGTATAGTTTGTGTATCGCGTCTCTTACTTTTACCGGGTGTTCCTCCTCTTCTGGTAGGATTTGGGGTTTTTCTTCGTCAGAGTATCCATTGTCGATATCCATCAACTGCTTATAATGGCCGAACGAAGTGTCTTTTGCAAATTTTTGACCCTCACACGCATTAGGCGCAGAACAGACATTTTGAAACGTTAGTGTTGTGATCGTCAAGACCAGCCATGAACGACGGGAAATCATGTGTAATGCGAAAACGTCCCAACAACAATATGGCGTACAGGTATATACACTTTTTAAGCGTTATAGTGTAAATATAAGACTCGAGCATAACAAGACGACGATTGTGTTTAAATGAAAATCAAAAACGCCCTAGTCAATCGTTCGTTTAGAATACTTTTCTTTTTTATTATGCTTGGTGTTACGTGTTTTTTTACAGTTGGCTTAACACGCAAGCTTTTATTGCGCTATTGTATGCGATAAAAAAAAAAGGAAAATATTTGTTAAAAACTTACACTGTTAGTAAAAGTTGAAAACGTTTTACAATCGTGTAATGATAATTGGAAAGTGTAATATCGGTTTCCATGCGGAATCTTAGAAGGTATTGTTCTCTCTTGAAGACTGCTGAACACGTACACTATACCCAAAAATTCATATCTGTCAAAATTATTGCCAGAAAACGCCTGTTTTTGGGTACTTTTTTTAGCTAATTTTCAAACAAGTGAGAACACAAAGAGATGGAATTATTTTATGTTTTATATTAAAGAATATAATTTCGACTAAAAAATCTAGAGAACGTCCCGATTGCCGGGTAATGCCTAGAGAATATCGTGGGGACGGCAGATGACGTTATGTGATGATAACAGTACTGTCAAAAATATTCGTTTTACTAGGACTGTGATTTAAACTTACCACAACACTGTTAACTTTATTGTGAACATCGTATTATTGACCTAGTTTAGTCGATTAATTTTTGTTCTATGTTACCGAACATCATGATACACTGAATTCAAATATTAGGTTTCTGGGCCAAGCGACATCCCTCAGGTACATTAAGTACAATTTTATTGGAAAAAGGTACCAAAATACGCCTATATTTTGTTAAATTTTCATTTTCTGGCAATAATTTTGACAGATATGAACTTTTGGGTATAGTGTACGCGTGCAGCAGTCTTCAAGCTATACAACTATCAAAACTTGAGCTCAAATTAAGGAGTAGGAAAAAAAAATGCATTGATTTGTGCACAAGTGTCGAAATCCTATGTTAAATCCCATTTAAACTTCACCCCACAAGGGTTAAAATTAATATTTTTCAATTTTTTTTTTTTAATCTTATTTTTATTATATTTAGAAACTTTTTTGGGGGAAAAATTCGAAAATCGACTTTTTAAGGACCACTCTAATATACATATACAGTGCTGGTTAATGCTGTACTAGATTTAGATTTTACTGATTAAATTTATTTTAAAATCTATAACAATACATTTCACTATATATTTTAGTGTACCAAAACAATAAATACTATTTTATTTAACTGACGTTGATATATCACTATTATTATGCACCACACGTTTTCTACCAAAATATACAATTAATTTTAGTGTTTAAGTGTTTTATTAAGCCCCATAAAGTACACCTTTGATATTTGCGGTCTTGCTAAATGACTGCAAAGAATAATTTAAAATATCTCCAAACGCAAGTGCCTGCCAGAAAAGTAAAATGCGTAAGTACGGTCAATGCTCATCAACCTAATACTGCATTCCCAATATATATCACGCACTGATTGTCTAATGCTTAATATGAGCTCTCTTTTCGAATGCTGTTGTGGACTCAATCGAAGTGCTATCGTATTTCTAAAATGCTCAGTGTCGCCTTATTGGTACATATTTTCTTTGTACACTTTTTCCCTTTAGTGTATTTGCATTTTGTGCATGTATGTAAGTCGCTGATAAACAGTCTGGTGGTCTTTTACGATATGTTTCCGTCTAGATACTATTTGGCTCCTGTCAATCGATATTAAATATATCTTACAAACATATAAACGAGCCATATCGGACCAATATCGTCTAACATACCGGAATTGCATAGAAAGTTCAACGCCTCGATGCAACTTCCTTTTAGAAAAACATCAGTGTAGTCTTTAGTATTGATTAGGACAGCCAACTGTTGTTCATGGTTTTCCGAAAAAAGCTCACCCGGCAAATATACATAATTAAGCATATTGAACGTGTAACGACACAATTCTTGATGGTGTAATTTGTCAATGGCGTGCCGTAGGTTTGTCGGGTTTTCAAATTTTTTCTCGTTTTGTGAGAGTATCCTGTATCGATTGTCATCAACCCCTTATAATGCTCCAACGCAGTACGATCATTTAAGTCATATGCTTTAGGCGTACACACAACCGTGAAAAACATATTTTGAAACATATTTATTGTTTCAATTGTCAAGACCAACCATATTCGACTTAATAACATGTTTACTGCGAAAATGTTTCAATAAGGTGCACAAACACTGTTAAATTGTTATAATATTCGTATACTCAAGCCAAAGACTTATACAAATCATAAAGTTGTTTGTATATTTAGGTAGTTTTCTAGAACGTGTAATTAATAATAATAATGATTAATAAGTATAACTATTTATTTGAGTTATCGGATAAAAAAGACATGATGAGTTTACATAAAAAGCATTGTTTCAATCGAGTACTCTATAAAACAACATAATTTGTTGTATAATATCTATGTTATTGTTTCCTACGTTGTAATTTCAATTATATAACAATAATATCACTAGCAGCAGACGACCAGCCAAGACCGAAACGAAATTAGCGTAAATAATATGTAAATAAATGAATGAATAATTTTATGTAAATCCGGTCGTAACAGTAATTAACAAATTACTGGAAGGGACTATCGTCGAAGCCACCTTTTGGCGTTGTTCTGCAATATCTCTCTCCAATTGGGCAAGTGACGATGTGACTTTCTAAGTACAAATTGAGTGTCAACTCAACTCTTTACGCACCACTAGACTTTATCGAATTTCCCTTTCATTATAACATTTTGTCGACGGGTAGAAAAGTATTTTTAAAAATACGACATTCTCTCATGAGACTATCTCCGACCCACACTAAACGCAGAGGAAAATTGATATGCCACCACCAATGTTCATTAAAAACGTAACAAACTCTTCTAATCTAAGAATTGCAATAATTGCAGAACTTATCGGTTCAAATAGTTTTTGTTACAAATCAACTTCTGCTCACCATCTGCTCCATTCTGGAATTTCAGGAAACTATAGACAAATCATTATTTTCTAAAAAATAATGCAGAGTAAAAACTATTTTAACTTCAACGATTCACTCAATTCATGCTAATGTATAATGCTAATATATATTGTGCTTATTATTATATATTCTGTAAAATAATGTATAATAATAAAAGTTTAAGAAAATTGTTTTTATTATTTGAATTAATAATTATTTACTGAAATTTTCGACTAATCGATAGTCAATTGGAAAAAAATTCAACATTTCAATAATTTTCAATTTTACGAATTTTCCAAATTCTCAATCTGTAGTCAAACAAAAGTTACTCTTTTGCGCAGTGTGTCGAATGAGAAGAATTCCGTATCACTGCTACGTTTAATATAAAACTACAATTTAATAATTTTTCGAAAAAAGAATGCGTTACATTGAATGGATCGACCTTTGTTTTTAACTGTAATTACACATTGCGAACAATATTGTAAGATAATAATTTTAATATAATAAATTATATTTTATTTTAATTACGCAATTAATTAGAAAAACAAAAAAAACAATACTTCAAGTTTTGTAATGATTTATATATTTTCGTATGAATCTAGAAGTGCACAATGATAGCAATATTTCAAAGTCAAATGAGTGGATTAATTTTAATTATTTCGAAAAACTACAAGATACGTTGAATTTATAAACTGTTGTAATTTTTCTTTAATGGAAGGCATTATATTATGTTTCTTACATATTTTGGTGAGCATCGCCTTTCGTTTTATTATGTATCGCACGGAGATAAATCTGGAGAACCTTGCAATCTTTGTTTCACAGCCGAACTGTTGTGAATATATTTTATCCATATATTTCAAGAGGCTTTTTTTTTACTTAGTTGTTAAATTTCACAATAACAAAAAGGTTTGCTGGAATTTAATCAAACGCTTAAGGAATACCAATCCTAAATCGTCTTTTATGTTAAAATAAACAATACATGCTTCAACATATCTAGTTATCGACTTGTTTAAATGATCAATCTGCTCTTGATTGATCATCGGCAGCCATAGTCAATAAGGTTGTTCTTCATTGTCCGATAAAGGCAAAGACAAATTAATGTAGTATTAGAAAACTGAAACCGGCAATAGAAACTACGCGCAAAGACCAAAGATCAATTTTCACCTAAACACCTAAAGTCGTTCTCAGCGGGTACTCGCCACGGAATTCCTGTATACAACGACAAGATTATTAATAACAATATACAACACAAAATAGCAATATAAGAAAGTTTCGGAGTGTTAATAACCTTTCGGGTCTATTCAAAACAAGCATGCTGCCGGTGTTTAATAACAAGACTGCCAATATCTCGTAGGTATCTTCCATTCGACTAAATATTATAGGCAGGTATGCTGATAAGAGTGCCGCTGGTATTTTAATTTCAATTATAGAATACTAATAGTACAAAATATATGAAGTTCGTGAGCCAGTTTGATTGGACTGAAGTTGTGTGCGTCTTGTAACATAATATGGTTTAAACCATCAATAATTTGAGTCCAATAATTTTAGTTGTTTCGAAAAACAAGATTCCATGAATCACTAAATCAATATCTTTAAATACAATTCTACATTAATTATTTGTCTTTAAATTTTACATTAATTACGATAAAAAATATTTGTTTCAACATATGCAGCTATCAACTTGTTCAAAAAGCATAATAAAGTCTTCTCGACTACAATTTATCCGAACATTTTTCACCGTGAAAACGTCGCAATAACAGTTTTCCTAAAATATTATAGCGTTTCATAGTTTTACTTAAACCTTAAACGAGTTTTATATACTACCGAATTCGTTATATATTTATTTCAATCACAATATTTTGTCGGTTACTGAGAACGCTTAAAACAATATTTTAGAATAATGTTTTTGCTGTATACTATTTTTTTTCAGCTGGCTTAACATAAGGTGTTTGAATCACACAGCACATACGCAAAGGCCTATTATGTATTAATCATATTATTTTGTCGGTTAACGAGAACTCTCAAAGCAATATTTTCAAATAATGTTTTTGCTGTATTTTATTTTTTATACCTACCTACGTGTTTTATTTCAGCTGGCCTTACATATTGTGTTAATGGTAAAAAATTATACATTTTTTGGAAAATTAATTTTTATACAGTAAATTGCTTTAAATTTACTGCGTAAAAATTTGATTGTTAATATATTTTCGTATGAATCTAATAGTGCACAATATATCGACATTTTAAAATCCAACAAGTGGATTAATTTTAATTATTTCGATGGTTAATTTATACAACCATATATTTTGAAAAAACTTTACACTTTGCAACATTAAAAGATGCTAAATGACAGTTGACATCAGGGGTTACTAACTCATATCTAAAAATCTATCCAAAAAATCGCTAAAAGAGCGGTAAAATAATATAAAAAAATGTTAATTTTTAATTTGGACAATCAATTAGGAAAAACTTAAAAGTTTTTTAATAATAATAAAAATTCTTTAAATGCTATAATCGTTATTATATTTTCGTATGAATCTATGGTGCACAATATATCGACAATATAAAACCCAAAAAGTGAATTAATTTAAATTATTTCAAATAACTTCGAGATACGGTAAATTTATAGATTATAAAGTTTTGAAATAAAATTAGAATTCAACAATATCAAACATTGTTTACATAAAAAAAAAAATACAATAGTTCACATCAAAATTTCATAACTTGTATCTCCCAAAAAGTCATCTGAGAAATTATTAAACGACCGAATGACATCAAAATCGATGTCGACACGTTGTTTAAAATATAATTCACTTATTAGCTTATAAAATATATGAATACTTAAATTACTTTCAAAACTGTTATAGTTTGTTAGGTCTTTAATGGAAGGCATCGTGTTCATTACGTTATGTCTTTTACATAATTGGTCGAGCATCGCTTTTCGTTTTACTATGTATCGTACGGAGATAAGTCCGGAGAACCTGACAAGCTTTGTTTCATAGCCGAATTCTTGAGAATAAATTTCATCCATATATTTCAAGAGGTCTTTTTTTTTTTCCTTGTTAAATTGCACACTAATAAAAAGGTTTGCTGGCATATTAATCAAACGCTTGAGGAATGCCAATCCTAAATCGTCTTTTATGTTAAAATAAACAATACATGCTTCAACAAAACTAGATATCAACTTGTTTAAATTATGTATCTGCCTTTGATTGATCATTGGGAGCCATAATCGATGAGGTTGTTCTTCTTTGTCTGATAGAGGCAAAGACAAATTGATTAAAGTTAGTTGTTTCCAAAAACTGTGCAACAATATAAATTTTACTATATTCATCAACAGACTTTGTGATTTTGTAATGGTCTCGATCAAATCCTGTAGTGAGTCAAATTGTGTTTTTTCTTCAAATTTTTTTGCTTGAGAGTACATTCTTTTCCATTCAGGAAGCTCTGCAAAGTCTCCAAACAAACGGCTCACAATGTCCTCATAACGCCAAATAGAACCTATTTTCAAGTGAGTTGCACTAAAGTAATATCGACAAGGTCCTGAGATGTCTATGTGTTCTTTAACTATTTGATATCTAGTATCAAATGATTGTTGTAAGGTTGCTATGAGGGCAACTATTTTATGTTGTTGATTCAAAAAGAGTGACTGAAAACGAATGTAGAACTCTGAATTGCCATATTGGGCGTTGTACTCATTCTGCTTCTTGCACTTTACCTTGTTGAGTATGTGCGCAAGGTACTGACAAACATAATGGTGTTCATTTTGAATATTTTCTCGTCTAGCTAGTATTTCATTCTTCTCGATTGATCTTAAATATTTTATAAACATATAAACGATCCATATCGGACTCATATTGTCTAACTTGCCGAAACTGTAAAGGACGTTCATCATTTTAGTGATATTATCGCTTAGAAAAACAACTTTGTGCTCTTGGAGGTTGCTTACTTCAGCCAACTCGTTTTCACTGTTTTTTGAAAAGAGCTGCCCTAGTAAATCCATATAAGAAAGCATATCGAATATGTAACAACATAATACCTGATTGTATATTTCGTTTATCGCGTGCTGAACTTTTGCTGGGTATTTATAAGCGTCCTCTCGTGATACTTTTGGTTTTTCTTCGATAGAGTATCCCGTATCGATTTGCATTAAGCTAACATAGTGCCCAAACATTGAACCACGTCTCATCTTTAAATTATCAAGAGAAAATTCCTGACGTTCACACGAAAATGAGAAACACAATTTTTGGATCATAATTGTTATTGCAATCGTTAAGACCAGACATACTCGCCGGAAATACATTTTTACTATAAAAGCGTCGTATTAACTATATAGCGCACTTTTTTTAAACGTATAGTTTTTTCTCTTGAACCGGAGACGACGCACTTAAATAAAATATTTGGTTGGTAATAAAAAATACTAAATTCAGTGTTTATGGAATTTTTTCCCCTACATTCTGCTCGGTTATACGTGTTTTTTTACTGTTGTGTTAACTTAAGCTGATATTTTTTTTTGTAATAAACAATAAATAAATGGAAAACATGTGTAGCGTATATATGCGGTTGACCTTATATTGTACTATATTATATTTTATTTAAAACACGTGTGCCTATATGTTAACTAGTTCCTAATACTGTATAATCTATTTTTATTTCAACCTATTTTACTACACTTTGTAGCATTTGTAATATTTATACTTAATGTAATTTATATAATTCCTATATCTCTTTACCTTCGATACATATGATTTTTTTTTTGTGGCTTGACCCATGTCAACTTTTTAACTGATTTTCTCTTGTGCATATCTTAAGAATCCAATTCATACATTAAACTATGTTCTACACAAAGATATATTTCGAGTAGTTCAATATATTACGAAGACACCACATCAGCACCAGCTAGTGTTATCAACGCCCGGCAAAATTAAACAATAGCAGGATTAACACACGGTCACGGTTAGGGTATGGCGGTCGAGAAAGGCGCAACACGGTCCAGAGATATTCAATGCGCCGTCTGATTAAATTCAATAGTCCAAAGTTCTTTCAGAAATAAGCAGAAACAATGCATTAGAGTGGTAATTGTAATATAGTTGTCGCGGTCTGTTTGGCATAATATTATTTACAGTAACAGCACCGAAACTGGCAATGGAAACTACGCGGCAAAATTAAAATTTTCACCTAAACACATAAAGTCGGTCTCATCGGGTACTCATCACGGAATTCCTGTACACAACGACAATAGTATTAATAACAATATTCAACACAAAATAGTACAATATATATAAGCAAGTTTCGGAGTGCGCATAACCTTTCGGGTCTATTTAAAACAAGCATGCTACCGGTGTTAAATACAGGACTGAAACGAACTCATCGTCGGCACCGTAGAACAGCCTCCTTTCATACTTCAGTGTTTGTTCCATTTTAGGCAAGTGATGTGGTGGCTATGGGAATATGAATTGAGTTTTAATCTTTACGCATCCATCATTTTTTTACTTACTCAACGCCGAATCGCACAGCACTTAAGCAAAGGCCTCTGACAAAATATGGTAATTTAGATGTATGAGTTCGTTTGCTTGTGTCGTATACTAGTAATAGTGGTTGTATGCTTACCTTTTTATACATAACATTATCTTAAAAAAACTTATAACCATAAAAATTAGCAATACAATTTGTGTTGAAAAGTTTAACTAAGTACAACATGTTTGAAGTTCGTAAGCCAATTTGATTAAATTGAAGTTTTGTATGTCTTGTCACATGATATGGTTTGAACCTTTAATAATCTGAGTGTAATATTTTTAGTTGTATCGGAAAACAACAAGATTCAATGAATCACTAAATAAATATTTTTTAAAAACAGTTCAACATTAATTATTTTTCATTAAATTTTACAATTATTATGATAAACAATATTTGCTTTAACTTATCCAGCTATCAACTTTTTCAAATAGTTTAAACAAGTCTCTTTGACTCTAAATTATCCGATCATTTTTAACGTGAAAACGTCTCAATAACAGTTTTCCCAACAATTTTTAAGCGTTTTATATATTCACTTAAACCTAAAACGACTATTATTCATTATACAATTCGTTATAAATTAATTTTAATCGTAATATTTTGTCGGTTAACGAGAACGCTCAAAACAATATTTTCGAATACTGTTTTTATCTGTATTCTATTTTTTTTTTCCAGCTGGCTTAACATAAGGTGTTAATAGTAATCTGTTAGTCTATGCGTTCTGTTAGTAGAGCTTTAGAGGTATGGAAACTTATACGATGTTTAATGTTAGTTTTAATTAATGATTCTTTTTTGCATAATTGGTTTTTAAATTTTTCGAAACAATACTCTTCCATTATTTAAATTGGGGTAATGTGTTTTTTTTGTTTATTCATCAAATAATCTCTGTAGTTCATGCCTATGCTAATTTTATAGGTTCTTTGGTTCGTAATGTTTGACAACTGGCAATTGTAAATACTTTTGTAACCTAAGTATATATACATATTAGTTAATTAAGTCTGAATAACTTAATATTCATTAGACTAATTTTTCGACAGTAGGTAAATTCTAGTAGAATAAATAATATAGACAGATATAAAAAGGATATTGTTAAATAGTTTGAACCTAAAAGTGCATATTAATTATTTTATTTCAAAGTCAGATATAACATTGTTTAAATTATTACATTTACCTACAAAATACGGTTAATTTATACAACCATATATTTTGAAAAAACTTTACACTTTGCAACATTAAAAGATGCTAAATGACAGTTGACATCAGGGGTTACTAACTCATATCTAAAAATCTATCCAAAAAATCGCTAAAAGAGCGGTAAAATAATATAAAAAATGTTAATTTTTAATTTGGATAATCAATTAGGTAAAACTTAAAAGTTTTTTAATAATATTCCAGAAAAAAATAGTGTAAAAATTATATATTTTTTTGGCAAATTAATTTTTACATAGTAATATTAATACTATGAAATGTATTTTAATTAAAATACGTTCTTAACTGTAAAAAAAAATTCTTTAAATGCTTTAATCGTTATTATATTTTCGTATGAATCTATGGTGCACAATATATCGACAATATAAAACCCAAAAAGTGGATTAATTTAAATTATTTCAAAGAACTTCGAGATACGGTAAATTTTTAGATTATAAAGTTTTAAAATAAAATTAGAATTCAACAATATCAAACATCTCCCAAAAATTCATCTGAGAAATTGTTAAAAGAGCGAATGACATTAAAATCTAAATTGGCCAACCGTTTAAAATAGGTGTCACTTAGCTTATAAAATATATGAATACTTAAATTACTTTCAAAACTGTTATAGTTTGTTAGGTCTTTAATGGAAGGCATCATGTTCATTATATTATGTCTTTTACATAATTGGGCGAGCATCGCTTTTCGTTTTACTATGTATCGCACGGAGATAAGTCCGGAGAACTTTACAAGCTTTGTTTCATAGCCGAATTCTTGAGTATAAATTTCATCCATATACTTCAAGAGGTCTTTTTTTAATTCCTTGTTAAAGTGTACATTAGTAAAAAGGTTAGCTGGCATTTTAACCAAATACTTTAGGAATGCCAATCCTAAATCGTCTTTTATGTTAAAATAAACAATACATCCTTCAACAAATATAGATATCAACTTGTTTAAATGTTGTATCTGCCTTTGATTGATCATTGGGAGCCATAATCGATGAGGTTGTTCTTCTTTGTCTGATAGAGGCAAAGACAAATTGATTAAAGTTAGTTGTTTCCAAAAGCTGTGCAACAATATAAATTTTACTATATTCATAAGCAGACTTTGTGATTTTGTAATGGTCTCGATCAAATCCTGTAGTGAGTCAAATTGTTTTTTTTCTTCAAATTTTTGTGCTTGAGAGTACGTTCTTTTCCATTCAGGAAACTCAGCAAAGTCTCCAAACAAACGGCTCACAATTTCCTCATAATGCCAAATAGAACCCATTTTCAAGTGATGTGCACTAAAGTAATATCGACAAGTCGTGTCGATGTCCATGTGTTCTTTAACTATTCGATATCTAGTATCAAATGATTGTTGTAAGGTTGCTATGAGGGCAACTATTTTATGTTGTTGGTTTAAAAAGAGTGATTGAAAACGATTGTAGAACTCTGAATTGCCATATTGGGCGTTGTACTCATTCTGCTTCTTGCACTTTACCTTGTTGAGTATGTGCGCAAGATGCTGACAAACATAATGGTGTTCATTTTGAATATTTCCTCGTCTAGCTAGTATTTCATTCTTCTCGATCGATCTTAAATATTTTATAAAGATGTAAACGATCCATATCGGACTCATATCGTCTAACTTACCGAAACTGTAAAGGACGTTCATCATTTTAGTGATATTATCGCTTAGAAAAACAACTTTGTGCTCTTGGAGGTTGCTTACTTCAGCCAACTCGCTTTCACCGTTTTTTGAAAAGAGCTGCCCTAGTAAATCCATATAAGAAAGCATATCGAATATGTAACAACATAATACCTGATTGTATATTTCGTTTATCGCATGCTGAACTTTTGCCGGATATTCATTAGCCTCCTCTCGTGACACTTTAGGTTTTTCTTCGATAGAGTATCCCGTATTGAGTTGCATCAACCTAACATAGTGCACAAACATTGAACCACATCTCATCTTTAAATTATCAAGATCATCTTTAAATTATCAAGAGAAAATTTTTGACGATGACATGAGAAACACAATTTTTGGATCATAATTATTATCGCAATCGTTAAGACCAGCCATACTCGACGCAAATACATTTCTACTATAAAGGCGTCTTATTATCTATATGGCACACTTTTGTTAAACCTTTTGTATTTTCACTTAAGCCAGAGACGCACTTATACTTCACAATTCGTTGTACATTTATTTTTCTTAAACGAGTAGTTAGTATATACTATTTGGTTGGTGATGATAATTCAATTTTTATCGAATAATTTTTTTTCTAGATTCTATTCGGTCTTACGTGTTATTTTACAGCTGGCTTTAAACTTAAACGGGTTTTTTTCGTAATAAACAATACAAAAACAGAAAACATTGTATTTTATACATACTGTTAACCATGATGTGAGTATGTATACAATAATATATTTTTTTTTTTCAACCTACTTTGCTATATTTTGTTATAGCTTTATTGTTTGATATTTCATAATTATTATGTTGCCTGTATAATATTTATAAACGAATTATTTTATATAACTCCTACATCGTTTTAGATTTGATGCATACCATTTTTTTCTTGTGCATATTATCTTTAGATTCCAATTCATTCATTAAAATATGTTCAATAGAATTATACAATTCAAATAGTTCAATCTTATAAAAAACTTACACAACATTAAGTTAAAAAATATTACACGCTATTATTTATTTAATAACAGTTGAATTTTAATTCATTTTAATAGGGTTCAAAGAGTAAGGATTTAAAAACTAAACATATACCAACAACTAATATCTCTAAAAGAGGTTTTAATAGTTGTATTTTTATATAAGTGCAGTTTTTAGATTGAGGTAGTAAAAAATTTAATAAAACCCAATGATTTCCCTAGCTAGTTTAGTTACTGGCAAGAGTATTTGCTCTTAACATCTAAGTATACATATTTGGTAGTTCGGCCTGAACAACTTGCTATCATAAAACTACTTTCCCGACTGCAAGACACTCCAGGCCCAAGAGGCGGGGGCTGCGATAGAATTCCCCTCTGGCTCCGAGGTGCCAGTCGTAAGAGGCGAACATACCCACGTCGTTGGGCTCCCAGACGAACTTGCGGGAGAGGCAGATCGGACCCTGATGTTCGCTGCCAAATCCGAAGGTATGTGGAGACGGTTGAAGCTGCCCTCCGTCTGCGAAGCACATCAAAGCCCCACCCGTGAGTAGGAACTTGTGCCCGGTCACATGCGAACCATGGGAAAGCTCCTGGACGAAAGATTCCCAAGGTCATCCGTTCGCGGTGGGCTGGATTTCCCCAGGTGTTACCTGGCCTACTGGCTAGGGCATTGTATACCAGAGGATGCCTGTATTTAAAAACAAGAGCCGTACAGTGTATATACAATGCGTGGACCGGTGCGCGGAGCGAAGGCGCTTGTTCAATCCAAGACCAGTACGGCGACGTCAAGTACCGACCACGAGCGCCGGTGATTCGTTTAATGACCTTGACTTGCACCTCAGAGAGATTGATCAAGGACCGAAATGTCCGGCAGCTCTGGCCAATTCGTCCGCGGCTAGCAACTAGCGCTCAGCGCTACCAGTCATTCCGCGGCCGTAGGTCGGTCTTCGGGTCAACCACGCAAACCCAGGGTTCTCACTGTATGTACTCCAGGCAAATAAATAATTAAAGCAGATATCGAATTGATAGTGTTATATAATAATTTGATAATATAAGTGCACAATTTTAATCTGAAATATGTGCGATCGTATTAATTGTAATTTAAACTATAACAATACGTCATATGTTGTAATATTTGTTACATAGAATATTCTGATATAATAGTTTATAAAAAATATAAATACTTGTACTTCCCAATAATATCAAATATTACTTACATAAAAAAACCATAAATACAGAAGTTCACATCACAATTTAATAACTTGTAGTTCCCAAAAACTCATCTGAGAAATTGTTAAAAGACCGAATTACATCAAAATCTATTTGGCCATCCCGTTTAAAATAGAAGTCACTTATTAGCTTATAAAATATATGAATACTTAAATTACTTTCAAAAATGTTATAGTTTGTTAGGTCTTTAATGGAAGGCATTATGTCCATCATATTATGTTTTTGACATATTTTGGTGAGCATCGCATGTCGATTTATTATGTACCGCGCCGAGATAAGTCCGGAGTACCTTACAAGCTTTGTTTCACAACTGAATACTTGTGAATAAATTTCATCCATATACTTCAAGAGGTATTTTTTTACTGTCTTGTTAAATTGCACATTAGTAAAAAGGTTTGCTGGCTGTTTAACCAAATACTTGAGGAAAATCAAACCTAAATCGTCTTTTATGGAGAGATAATCAGTACTCAGCTTAACATATGTATAAAAAAACTTGTTTAAATTACCTATCTGCTCTTGATTGATCATCGGCAGCCAAAGTCGATGAGGTTGTTCTTCCTTGTCTGATAAAGGCAAAGACAAATTAATTAAAGTTAGTTGTTTCCAAAAGCTGTGCAGAATTATAAATTTTACTAAATTCATAAACAGACTTTGTGATTTTGCCACGGTCTCTATCAAATCCTGAAGCGAGTCAAATTGTTTTTTTTCATTAACTTTTTGTATTCTAGAGTACATTTTTTTCAATTCAGGCACCTCTGCAAAGTCGACAAATAAACATCTCACAATTTCCTTATAATCCCAAACGAATTCCAATTTAAAGTGACTCTTACTAAAGTAAAATCGACGAGATATATCGATTTTTACGAGTTGAACAACCATTTGGTATCTATTATCAAATGATTGTTTTAAGGTTGCTATGAGGGCAACTATTTTATGTTGTTGATTTAAAAAGAGTGGTTGAAAACGATTGTAGAACTCTGAATTGTTATATTGGGCGTTGTACTCATTCTGCGTCTTGCATTTTTGTTTGTAGAGTATGTGAGTCAGTCGATGATAAACAGTACGATGATCATTTCGAATATTTTCCCGTCTAACTAGTATTTCATTCCCATTGATCGATCTTAAATATTTCACAAACATATAAACCATCCATATCGGACCCATATCGTCCATCATGCCGAAATTGTACAGAACGTTCAACATATCAATGATATTGTCGCTTAAAAAAACATCTTTGTGCTTTTTGAGGTTGATTAGTTCAGTCAAATCTGTTTCACCGTTTTCTGAGAAGAGCTGTCCTAGTAAATTCATATAAGAAAGCATATCGAACATGTAACAACATGATAGTTGATGGTATAGTTTGTCTATCGCGTGCCGAATTCTTCCCGGGTATTCATATGCCCCTTTTTTTGACACTTTTGGTTTTTCCCCGATAGAGTATCCTGTATCGATTTTCATCAACTTACCATAATGTTGGAACGAATTATCATTAGCAAAACTTTGACGAAACGGCAGATATGAGAAACACACATTTGTAATCACAATTGTTTTAATTGTTAACACCAGCCATACTCGCCTCAAATACATTTCTACTATTAATGCGTCCTAGTAGCAATATGGCGAAGTCTTTTTAAACGTTAAGTATTTTTTCTTAAGCCGGTGATGATGCACTCACACTTCACATTTATACGTTGTAAATTTAATATTCTAAACGTGTATTTAGTATATAATATTCTGTTGGTAACCAAAAATACTCAATTCAATTTTTATCGAATATTATTTTTTTCTAGGTCGTGTTCGGTTATACGTGTTATTTTACAGTTGGCATACCATAAGTTGCTTTTGTATTGTAATAAACAATAGAAAATATTCCTGGTTGCCGATAACACTCGAGCCATTGTTTTTCGAACAACGTTTATTCAACACATTCATTTGATTGTGCGGTTTATTTTACAGTTGACTTAAGTTACTATTTTTTTTTTCATTACGGACCATTCATAATCTAAAACTTTAAGTAATGTACATTGTATACATACTGGTGGCTTAGATGTAGAGGTGTAATAACATATGTGACCAACATCATACCGCACCGAACTGTTTTGAAATACCGCAAAGTTAGCTCTTATTTTGATTGGGTATTGTTTTTTATTTTTAATTCATTATGTTAATATCATCAATGTTGTTATTGTCGTGGGACTTTCGATACCTTAGGGCGGGTACGACAGGTTAATCCGAGTGCGACATAATCCTAATAGGGCATACGGGTGTACTCATTTGGAGTTTGCTACCAGTGTTCAATATCAAGTACAACAAGACACCAGAGATTTCGGTCGGATAAATAATATAGACAGATTTCGACAAGATAGCCGCTGTTGTTGTAATTTCCATCATATAATAGCATAAAGACCGAAACAAAATCACCGTTGGGCCATCACCTCGTGGTGTTGCCAGTATATACATATAATGTACTTTCGTTACTGTAATGAACAAATGACTGGAAGGGATTACCGTCGAACGAACACCTCTTGCCATCGTGCAGTGTCCGCCCCTCAGGCAATTGTTGATGTGGCTTTCTGAATATGAATTGAGTGTCAACACGTCATCCTTTACGCGCCACTAGACTTGATGGTACTTTCCTTTCATAATAAACTTTTGGCTGACTGCAGAGTATTATAAATATACTATCTGCGCATCTTACCGTAGTACACACAATTTACAATTTGTATATTACCTTAACGGAAACAACACAGGCATTGATGATATTTGTGACAGTTTATGAAGAAATCAAAATGTAAAATTTACTAGAAAATTACGCTGAACCAATTTTGGCCAATTTTATCTGCATGACGTAATCGTATTATGTTCGATGATTAATGATTTATGATTACAATTGAATAAAAACACAAAAAAAATTAACACTTTGAACTCAAAAAAAATTATTGAACATATACGCTTGACCAGGAGGTGCAAAAAATACTCCACTTAGTTTTAGCCAAGAATGAGTGTTTTTTTTGGCTTATTTGACATTTGCCTTTTATAGTAAAAACAGGTAATATTGTTTTTCTTACTTTACATTAAGTAATGTCCTTCATTTGTACGGATTCCCGAAATGGCGTTATTGTTAGTACAGTTCATAATATTATAAAACTTTAAAATACATTTTATTTTGCTTAATCTATTTACTTGAGTTCTACTGTATACTACAATATTCAAAAACTGTTTTCATTATTAGAATAAGGAATTTTTTACTGCAATTTTTGAATGGTCGATATTCAATTGGAAAAAACTATTAAATATTAAAACATTTTAATAGCTTTCTAAAAATGGATTTTTTACGTTGAATAAATAGTTAAAAGATAGCCATAAACAGTAGTTCTTGTATTGTTCTTTGCTCTAACCAATTATGCAATGTGAAATATTTTTTATATAATAATATTAATAATATGCAATTTATTTTACAATAACCGAGCAAAACATATTTTATATAAAAATTGTTGCAATCGTCAAGACCATAGTTGGTGAATACATGTCTATTTATATGAAAAACATTTTATTTTAAACTTCAAATGTAGTAATAATTTATGAATTTTCGTATGATTCAAGAAGTTAACAATAATATCAATAATATTGACATGTTAAAGTCAGATAAGTGAATTAATTTTAATTATTTCAAATAACTTTTAGATAGAAGAATAAATTTAGAATTAAACGCTTATAAAAATCAAAAATTACTTACATAAACAAAACTAAAATTCGATGGTTCACATCACAATTTAATAACTTGTATTTCCCAAAAAATCATCTGAGAAATTGTTAAACGACCGAATGACATCAAAATCTATTTCGGCATACTGTTCAAAATAAAAGTCACTTATTAGCTTATAAAATATATGAATACTTAAATTACTTTCAAAACTGTTATAATTTGTTAGATCTTTAATGGAGCACAATTTCATTAATTTATGTTTTGTACATATTTTGTTAAGCATCGCCAGTCGTTTTATTGTGTACCGCGCCGAGATAAGTCCGGAGTACCTTACAAGCTTTGTTTCACAACCGAATACTTGTGAATAAATTTCATCCATATACTTCAATAGGTATTTTTTTACTGTCTTGTTAAATTGTACATTGGTAAAAAGGTTTGCTGGCATTTTAACCAAATACTTGAGGAAAATCAAACCTAAATCGTCTTTTATGGAGAGATAATCAGTACTCAGCCTTACATATCTATAAAAAAACTTGTTTAAGTTATCTATCTTCTCTTGATTCATCATCGGCAGCCTAAGTCGGTGTGGTTGTTCTTCATTGTCTGATAGAGGCAAAGAAAAATTAATTGAAGTTAATTGTTTCCAAAAGCTGTGTAAAATTATAAATTTGACTAAATTCACAAACAGACTTTGTGATTTCGCCACGGACTCGATTAAATCCTGAAGCGAGTCAAATTGTGGTCTTTCAAAATGATATTTTTTTATTTGAGAGTACTTTCTTTTGCATTCAGGCACTTCTGCAAAGTCGACAAACAGACGTCTCACGATTTCCTTATTACGCCAAACGGAACCTAATTTCAAGTGACTGGCACTAAAGTAAAATCGACAAGATGTGGCGATGTCCATGTGCTCATCAATTATTTGGTATCTATTATCAAATGATTGTTTTAAGGTTGCTATGAGGGCAACTATTTTATGTTGTTGATTCAAAAAGAGTGATTGAAAACGAATGTAGAACTCTGAATTGCCATATTGGGCGTTGCACTCATTCTGCTTCTTGCATTTTTGTTTGTTGAGTTTGTGCGCAAGTCGCTGATAAACATATCGGTGTTCATTTTGAATTTTTTCCCGTCTAGCTAGAATTTCATTCTTCTCGATCGATCTTAAATATTTTACAAACATGTAAACGGTCCACAACGGACTCATATCGTCTAACTTACCGAAACTGTAAAGGACGTTCATCATTTTAGTGATATTATCGCTTAGAAAAACAACTTTGTGCTCTTGGAGGTTGCTTACTTCAGCCAACTCGTTTTCACCGTTTTCTGAAAAGAGCTGTCCTAGTAAATCCATATAAGAAAACATATCGAATATGTAACAACATAATACCTGATTGTATATTTCGTTTATCGCATGCTGAACTTTTGCTGGGTGTTCATAAGCCTCCTCTCGTGATACTTTTGGTTTTTCTTCGATAGAGTATCCCGTATCGATTTGCATTAAGCTAACATAGTGCCTAAACATTGAACCACGTCTCATTTTTAAATTATCAAGAGAAAAATTCTGACGATCACACACAAAATATGAGAAACACAGTTTTTGAATCATAATTATTATCGCAATTGTTAAGACCGGACATACTCGCCGGAAATACATTTTTACTATAAAAGCGTCGTATTAACTATATAGCGCACTTTTTTTAAACGTGTAGTTTTTTCTCTTAAACCGGAGACGACGCACTTAAATAAAATATTTGGTTGGTAATAAAAAATACTAAATTCAGTGTTTATGGAATTTTTTCCCCTACATTCTGTTCGGTTATACGTGTTTTTTTACTGTTTGGTTATCTTAAGCTGTTATTTTTTTTGTAATAAACAATAAAAAATGGAAAACATGTGTAGCGTATACATGCGGTTGACCTTGATATTTAACTATATTACATTTTATTTAAAACACATGAATTTATACATTTGGGTTTACTGCTTCCTAATATTGTATATATTATTTTTTATTTCAACATATTTTATTACGTATATTGTTTTAAATATGACAGTTATATGATATTTCATATTTTTATGTTGTATGTAAAATATTTTATAAACGATGTATTTAATATAATTCCTATATCTTAAAAAAATATTTTTTTATTTTATACAAAATACAATCTGTTATAGCTTTAAATACGAGAATTAATTAGTTGCCTAATAACTATGTTGTATTACAGTAATCCCGTATAAAATGTAAAAATTCGGTTATATTTAATACTTCAATAATATGTATTATTATTATTTATAAGGGTCTTATAATATTTTATTGCTTATTTATTAACATTTTAACATAACATAAAAACATCTGAGACTAGTATTTAAATAATTAAATAGTAATCTATGACATTAAACAAGAAAGTAATATTATCCAACAAAATATATGAAAATTAACAACTACAATAAAATAACTGACATTAATAGTAATATTAGTTACTGTTAGGAATTATATATTTATAAAGTTTAATAATAATAATGATTAATAAGTAACAGTTTATTTGATTGGATAATCATAACATATTATGGTGAGTTTGTATAAAAAACACATTTTTTCATTCGGTTATTCTATAGAACAATATATTTTGTTTTATAATATTTATATTATTATTTCCTTTGTTATAATTTCAATTATATAACAATAATTTGACTATCGCCATCGCCTGATTGTTTTATGAGTTTATAATATGTAAATAATTGAATGAATAATTTTATGTCAATCTGGTCGTAGTAGTAATTAACACATGACTGGAAGGGACTATGGTCGAAACAACCTTTTGGCGTAGTTCTACAGTTTCTTTCTCCAATTGGGCAAGTGACGATGTGGCTTTCTAAGTACAAATTGAGTGTCAACTCAACATTATTTCGCACCACTAGACTTTATCGAATTTCCCTTTTCATAATACCATTATTTCGCCGGGTAGAGAAGTATTATTAAAAATACGACATGCTCTCTTGAGACTCGGTTCCAATAGTTTTCTTTGCAAATCAACTTCAATGCACCTTCAACTACGAACTGATATTTCAGGAAACTATAGACAAATTATTAATTTTTAAAAAAAAACATAATGCAGAGTACCAAACACTTCAACAGATTCACTCAATTCATGCTAATATAACAGGTAACGACACATCGCAAAATAATACATTATATATTGTACATTTGATACCTACACATCCATTCTGGACAAGTTCCTTTCTAAATTCTAAGATGATTCAAAATCCATTATTAATCCTCTGCTTACTTTTCTGACTACTGTCATCTCCAAACATTTTGAGATTAAACATGGCAAATATCCCCTCCAAAAGTAAAAGGACAATATAATCGATATTCAATAAGAAAAATTATTAAATATTCAAACATTTTAATAGTTTTCTGAAAATGAACGTCTTACGTTGAATAGATTGCCGTCTATTGCCATTTATTTTTACCTAATTATACATCTAGAAAAATGATTTAATATAATATTAATACTATAAAATGTATTTTATTTTAAATACTTCCTTAATTATTAGAAAAAAAACACTACTTCTAATGTTGTAATAATGTATATAAATATACATAATATATATAATACATAATGTATATAATGTATATATATATTCGTATAAACATAAAAGTACACAATAACATCAACATTTCAAAGTCAGATTATTGGATTAATTTTAATTATTTCGAAAAAATTCAAGATACAGTGAATTTATTAAGAATACCGTTTTAAAATAAATTAGGAATTCATTAATAATGCAATTTTCGTATGAGTCTGATAGTGCACAATATTATTTCGATGAACTTCGAGATACGGTAAATTTATAGTTTATAAAGTTTTGAAATAAACTTAGAATTTAATAATATCAAACAATGTTTACACAAACAAACAAAAATTCAATAGTTCACATCACAATTTAATAACTTGTATTTCCCAAAAATTCATCTGAGAAATTGTTAAACGACCGAATGACATCAAAATCTATTTCGGCATACCGTTCAAAATAAAAGTCACTTATTAGCTTAAAAAATATATGAATACTTAAATTACTTTCAGAACTGTTATATCTTGTTAGTTCTTTAATGGAAGGCATTATGTTCATTATATTATGTTTTTGACATATTTTGGTGAGCATCGCCTGTCGATTTATTATGTACTGCGCCGAGATAAGTCCGGAGTACCTTACAAGCTTTGTTTCACAACCGAATACTTGTGAATAAATTTCATCCATATACTTCAAGAGGTATTTTTTTACTGTCTTGTTAAATTGCACATTAGTAAAAAGGTTAGCTGGCATTTTAACCAAATACTTCAGGAAAATCAAACCTAAATCGTCTTTTATGGAGATGTAAACAGTACTCAGCTTAACATATGTATAAAAAAACTTGTTTAAATTATCTATCTGCTCTTGATTGATCATCGGCAGCCAAAGCCGATGAGGTTGTTCTTCTTCGTCTGATAGAGGCAAAGACAAATTAATTAAAGTTAGTTGTTTCCAAAAGCTGTGCAGAATTATAAATTTTACTAAATTCATAAGCAGACTTTGTGATTTTGCCACGGTCTCGATCAAATCCTGAAGAGAGTCAAATTTTTCTTTTTCATTGACTTTTTGTATTCGAGAGTACATTTTTTTGTATTCAGGTACCTCTGCAAAGTCGACAAACAAACGTCTCACGATTTCCTTATTACGCCAAACGGAACCTAATTTCAAGTGACTGGCACGAAAGTAAAATCGACACGATGTGTCGATGTCTATGTTAACCTTAACAATTTGGTATCTATTATTAATTAATTGTTTTAAGATTGCTACGAGGTCAACTATTTTATGCTGTTGATTCAAAATGAGTGATTGAAAACTATTATAGTAGTTTAAATTGGTATATTGGCCATTTTGCTCATTTTGCTTCTTGCATTTTTGTTTGTTGAGTATGTGTGTCAGTCGATGATAAACAGTACGATGATCATTTAGAATATTTTCCCGTCTAGCTAATATTTCATTATCATTGATCGATCTTAAATATTTTACAAACATGTAAACGGTCCACAACGGACTCATATCGTCTAACTTACCGAAACTGTACAGAACGTTCAACATATTAATAATATTATCGCTTAGAAAAACCAATTTGTACTCTTGGAGGTTGATTAATTCAGCCAACTCGTTTTCACGGTTTTCTGAAAAGAGCTGCCCTAGTACATCCATATAAGAAAACATATCGAACATGTAACAACATAATAGCTGATGGTATAGTTCGTCTATTGCGTGCTGAACTTTTCCCGGGTATTCATTTGCCTCTTCTTGTGACACTTGTGGTTTTTCTTCGATAGAGTATCCCGTATCGAGTTGCATTAACCTTACATAATGCACAAACATTAAATTATTTATGTTCTTTAATTTGTTAAGAGCAAATTTCTGACGCTTACATTTAAATGTGAAACACCATGTTTGAATCATAAATATTATCGCAATCGTTAAGACCAGCAATACTCGCCTAAAATACATTTCTACTATAAATGCGTCGTATTAGCTATATGACGCACTCTTTTTAAACGTTTAGTATTTTTACTTAAACCAGAGTCGACGCACTTGTACTTCACAATACGTTGTACATTAAGTATTCTTAAACGAGAAGTGCTGAATTCAGTTTTTATCGATTTTTTTTCCTACATTCTGTTTGGTTGTACGTGTTACTTTACAGTTGGCATTAAGCTTAAGCTGTTATTATTATTTTTTTTTTTGTAATAAACGATAAAAAAACACTGTGGCGGACTCAATATATATTATTATCAGCTACCGCGCGCCACCCGTATGAAGTCGGTATCGAGACCGGTAGTCGACGCTACATTCACGGCGTACCGCGATTTTGATAATACACACATGTCCGGTATTATATATTTTCCGTATTACTTTTTCTTCTGTGTACACTTTGCGTAGGTACTTTTATGTCAATTATTTTTATTGTTGGTTAACCCGTGTTTTTAGTTTTTGTAATAAATTATTATCCTTTTTTTATTATTAATTTAACCCTTTTGTGTTTAATCATTTGTTTAACACGGTCAATAACCACAAACACATAACATGTGTAGTTTATACACGCTGTTAACCGTGATGTGAAGATGTTAGAACATATGCTAGTTGTATTATACAGGTTGATTCTTTTATCATGAACCACTTAATATCTCATAGGGTTTAATAAGAAATTAACATTTTTTTTTTTCAGAGCTTTTTATCCAATGTGATCTCAATTTTTCACAATTTCGTTTGTTTTTATCCCCCTCCCAACTTAGTTGTTTTAATAGCAACTTTTTAAACTTAAACGGTAACGTATATATTTTATTAACTTTTTAAATTGAGAATAATGTACTAAAAATGTTGACCGGTCGATAACCAGTTTCTGATAACTATTTTTAAAGTTGTAAGTGTTTTAAAGTTATGATGGGAGGGGAAGTGCGGTTGGGAAATGCGAGCAGATAAAAACAATACTAAACTCCACCTTCCTAAGGCGTATCTACACCTTCAGGTTAACTGCGTTTCAATATTGTATACCTTATTTTTTTTCAACTAATTTTACTATATTTCGTGATGTTTATATAGTTTGATATTTCGTAATTTTAATGTTGCATGAATGATACTTATAAATTATGTATTTTATACAACTCCTATATCTCGTTAGCTTCGATTTTTAGCTGCATTTTTAGTTTGAGTTTTTATTTAAATGTCATAAGTATATTTGTGTTGTTACAGGAGCTCAATACGACAATACTTCACAACGACACCATATCGGCAAGGTGTCAAGAGCCCATCGGCACATATAAACTGAGCGGTCCGTCAATGATTAATTGCAATAACGGCATTTGGACGAGTCCTATTCCAAAGTGTCATCCAACAACGCTATTTACAAATTACTCAGGTAAAACATAAAACCAAAAATTAATTGGACGATTAAAAAAACTAAGTATAACTTTGTAAGTGTAAATATTATTTTTGTGTGTACATACAAATCCTTTGACTTTATAAGTATACGTTTTTAGCTTTTGAGGAACGGCATATTGTATATTATTCGTTCTACTGTTATATTTTATTGCATATAGCTCATTGGTAATGCTATATGCTTCTTTGTTAAGGCTATAAGTTTAGAAAGAAGTTTAAAAACGTACGTGGCAAATTAAGAGAAAAAAATTAACTTTTTTCCCATTATTTTTGTGTAAAATACCTACATCACAAGTACACAATTCAACTCAAATTCACAATATTCAATTAAACATTTAGTAATCTTGATCATTTCCCAACAGGATTTTGTTTTGAGCAATGTCACAGTTTTCACGAAACGGCATAAGATTTTGTGTATTTTTTACAATGAGAATTTTACTGGGCAGTTTTTTTATTGTGGTCGATAATAAAAGTTGTATGAACATCAAATTGTGTGTACTTGCAGTCTAAACGATTACATGTTTTTCGTTTTACAATTTCTTTCAACTCCAAATTTATACCCTATTCAATAGAGACTATTGTACAGCATGCAATCGGGGTTATCTTTGTTGGAAAAACAATTTCACTCGAGTTTTAGCTCTGTATTTATCATTTATCTGCTGTCTAGTGTCTCAACATTTCACGGTTACATGGCGATACCGTTCTAAAATTATATTGTATAAATCTAAATTGTATATATTCACCAGATTTGTGGTTCCGTAAATTTATATCCGTCCAACAGCTGATCGGTATTAAGTAGTGCGTGGAAAATATTCTCCTCGCGACGATCTCAAGGGAATTATAAAGTCTGGAATTTTTTATGTAAAATATGTCATCGTCCCTTGTCGTTTCGTTTAATAATTTCCTTATTTTTAAGTGTATAAGTAAAATATGAAAATACAAAAGACGGCGTAAACGACATACATTAGATCAAATAACTCTGTTGCAATGCAATGGGATTATAATAATAATATTTCAAAAATTATACAATTTTCATTTATCACAAATGAAGGGTCAAATATACCTTTTACAACACAACATTCACGATGTCGTACATGTTGGTCACTGTACCGGGACATCCCGGTATAAATAACAACGCCATGCTAATTTACAGCCAATATTCCATTGTGTTTGTTAGAATTTTAACAAAAGGCTTGTTTAACAAGCGCCACTAATTAAAAATTATATATACTAACGCGGTAGTCATTCGTAAACAAATGTGTTCGCCAAAGTGATGTTTACCTAAAAATAAATTGAGTTTATATACACCGGACAAGTACGTTTGCGGTTTCAGAAGTAGGCGATGTCATGGGCATGTTCGCCTGGTTTTGACAATGTCCTGAAAGTACTCTTAAGTCTAAACGTAGGTCTTGTTTTTCCTTTTCTCTCTCCTCGGATGTCAGATACACTCTGTTGAGTACTCCGGTCAAATGGCGTAGCTTACCAACGAATATTCGCTTCCGGCCGATTCGTTCGACCCACTGACAAAACGTTATTAAGACTTCATCGACGTTATACCAAAGTAAACTTATAAATTGCTGCTTGCTTGTTCGCAGAAAATTCACCACCGACAATTTTGGTCAGGGTGCCCTCCGGTTCGGCGGCTGTGGATCACGGTGGAGAACTTGTGGTTTTCCCTGGATCGATATTGCATTTGGAATGCTTATACTTGAGAAGACACGGTGACCCAGAATGGACCTGGACGTCCGAAGCCGATACCTATCTGACGGGTAATTAGACAATTATATTAAAAATAATCTAGTTTTAACGTTTCTTTGGAAAACTGTATTTTAAAATCACATGAAAAGAATAACCGTATATTTTATTCTCATTTCGGTTTTAGTAGTTTGCAATGTTTCCAATTATTTTTCATTTGAGGTTCAGCCGAAATAAAGCCTACAAAGATAAGAAGACGTGTCAAAAATACTACATTGCTACAATTAAATGGTATCGCAAATTATTTTGTTTTCCGTTTGTCTACATGTGAGAAAACTCACTAAAATCCGTGAAATCGGTATCAAAAGATTGTCGTGACTAATTGGAAATTTTCTTATCTTAATTGGCGCCACAGTCCTAAGCTCTTTTCAGTGCTCTGTCACGTTAACCGCAAGCTTCGTGTTGGTTTTGCGATTTTCGTTGCCAAGATTTATAAGGTCAAAAATTAATAAGGGTCGGAAAACCTGCAAAGGATTTGCCGGACGACAAAAGTTTCTAGAGACCGGGATTAAGGAAGCCTAATTGCCACATAGTGCTTTGTGTGTGGGTCTATTAAATGAGTAAACGTCCATATATGTTGTACAGGATATCGCTTTTGTGTTGTATATATTTTTAATACCCCTTGAAATTAATAAATTCCTATCCGAGATTAATAGTATTTATAATCTCGCGTTCACAGTTAACATAGCGAAATGGAAATATTCCACAAGTTTATCTGCCTTTGTTGATTACTTGTTAGTATTTTTCGCGTTGTTGTTTTCCGAAAAACTTCGGAGAACTCTTCAAAGCTAACGCAAATAGGTTTAAAGGATTTGCGTCTGAACAATACAATTTGGTCTTTTATTAAATTCTTCGAAGCTGAAATGTCTTGTATGTAATTAAATTTCTTCTCATTCCTTGAGGCATTTAAGATATTTTGTTTTATGCGTTTTCTCAGTGACACTATAAATATTTGCGCATTATTATGTAGGTATGTTCATTTTATAATAATTTTTTCTTTGTACAAAATTATTCCCCGTAAGAAAATGTGTTTAATTATTAAAACAATTATTTTAGACTGAAACCCGAATTCCCTTGACGTCATCCGGGTGACTCAATTTTTCACTTGGAATAAACATTATTTTGTTCTTGTAATTATTTTTTTCGAATAATAATTTCTACTGTATAACTGCGTACAAACGTTATACAAATTAATATCACAATTATTCCATTGGGTAGTATTATTTTTTATGATAATTGCCATTCCAATGAATCTGATACGAGTTGGTGAATGATTGAATCACGTTAAAAAATCGATCGCAGTAGGTGCGGCATAATACAAAAAATGTAAAATCAAAAAACCCTTTAATTTTTTTTTTATCTACTTACCGTGACCCGGAAAACACCAACGGTTTCCTGCATAATATATTTTTGTCCGTCCAAACGGAATCGGAACTGCAACATCGAATTAATGGCAAACGATAATTAATCAAGTTTAACGAGACGAAAACTATATGGCAACAACGATAAATCAATTGCCGCGCCTATTGGAGTTTTTTTTTATTATTATTCACAAACAGCAAAAAAGAGAAGGAAAAAAATTTTGACGTGCCAATCGACCTCGTGTCTCTTCGGTTGAAACCTGCCGGAAGTAATCGATTCGCGAATCCGGAAGAGTTCGTTAGTGCGAATATTATTTTAATTATTTCTTCACGCCACCCATCATGGCAAGTATCTGAAACTCTGAGCTGATCAAAAATAAATGGTACCGGGAAATACCCCATAAAAGTCGCTTATTTAATAGACTAATAATACAATTTTTAAATAAGAACGTTATTTTTTTCTCCACTCCAAACAACATTTAATCATGGATTTATTTACCCTTTTTCACTTATTTCTTATCACTTATATTTTGTATATCTTATCAGCTATTATCACTTATAGTTTGCCATTTAGTTTCTCGTCTCTAACTGAAAGTGAAAATAGTCACTTGAAATTTCTTGTTTACAGCCCAATAACAATTATCGATTTTAATACATGAAAAAGTTAAGAAAATGTTTTAAAAAAATGCGATACGTCAAAACTAATGTTATGACAACAAAACAGCTATTTCTTTTAATAAAAACAGTTTTTTCACTTTTTTTTGCAATGTTAATTTATTTTGTTTATGAGAAAAAACACCAAAACTCTTCAGACGTTCCAGTCGTTCTGCTTGTGACTAACAACCTCTCTGCCCTTTGATATATCACAAACACCTAAAAATACCCACACCATTTGGCTAAATCGTATTATCCAAATTTTCATTCCAATCCAAGCTCACTTTATAGTTCCCTATTAAAACAACTATTTCCTGATAATATGCCCAGAAGACTTTAAATAAAATTTCCTAGGGACCATTTGCACTAATTTGCACAAAAAAAAAACAATATTAGTTTCCTTGTCTTGGCGGTACTGCTGGGTGTCTTCCCTTAAACGCTATTTTGTTACTCCTTACCATCACATTTAACTAATGTACAAACTGCATTGGTTGTAAGTATCAACAAATAATCATGGTTAAATACACTGGCAAATTTTTGGCCAGCTAAAAGTCTGACGATTCCTCCCACTGTGCGCCGGCACCCCTGTCGTTTTCCCATAAGAGCTCGGGCCCCATTCCGTTACCTTTGATAATATCACGACCGCCATACCGGGCAAAGGCTGTCCGTGGGTTGAAAGACAAACATAAGACCTTTTGGAGACTTGTCGGCGGGGACGTATCGTTTACCATTGGAAATCGGTCGGAATATAAACCGTCCCCAGGGAGAGATGGTTTACGAGCTTCGTCAAGTAAGTCATCCGATACTGTTGTACTGGTGTTTAACGAGTACGGGTCGGGTCGGCAAACACATTATTACTGGCCGACTTTAGTTGTACAAGTCCGGCGCCCAAGTGCCGTAAACAGACGGGCACGAGAACGACCGTTCAATTATAAAAGCCACAGCCGTTGTCATAAAATCCTCACGTGTTGTTTAATTTTCCAGTCCGTTCCCTCGTCGATCCCTAACCGCACATGCCGCCAACGTTATTTGTTTTTCGTAGGTACAAAATTAAAATCATTAAAAAAAAAAAATCCCCCAATATTCGATTGATATTGTCGACACGTTATGGTAAATAATTTGGCACCGAAAAAAATATGCCAGTACAGTAAAACAAAAAAAAAAACGATACAAACAATTTTGCCCACTCTAAAAAAAAAGACACGTTTAAACTGTTACTTTATAGAGAAAAAAAGTTATGGTGAATTATGTTATGGCCGAGGCTTGTAGTTTCAGCGTCGCACTCATAAAAACAGTTATATTTTAGCACAGGGGTAGAAGGGTTGATTGTCTGCCTACCTGATAATGCGTTGCCGTTGTAACCATTAGGCAACATAATGAAATTATTTTCCAGACACCTGTTGGCTGTTGATTAACTCGCACATTGCTAATCTAGAAATTTATTGAAGTGTAATTTTCACATTTTTTTTTTTTAATAGCTCTTTAATAGCAAACAGTATGATAACAGATTTCTGAGCCAATTATATGTTTACATGGTTTAGTGTTACATCTTCAAGCCTTTCATCAACCGAACTAGTGTGCTTTTATTTACACTCCATTAATTGCCACAGTACTTTACCAATGTGATTTTTTTTTTAGCAATTTATAGTGAAAATTGTCACCCAGACGGTAACGACTGTAAAGGTTTCAAAGTGTGTTACTGCTCACGATCATTCATGACAGATGTTTAAAGTGACAATTGTAAGAACACGGAACTCTAGAGACGTTTGAATGATAAAGAGTACTTTTGGGGTCACGGCGACGTTTTACTAAGGGGTTTTGGGATTGACAATAATGTACGTGTTAAAGTGACTGAATACGGTGACAATAAATGGAAAAAAATAAAAAGCCATTCAAATGCAAACCAGATAAGATTTTTCCGTTAGTATTTTTTTTTAAACGGACTTCATCGTTGCTTGTTTCTAGAAAAAAACACCCACCTCAGGTTTGTTTTTAAAATTAAAATTAAATACATTTTTTGCTAAAATATATAATTAAAATTAATTTTATAAGGAATATATTAATTATTTTACTATTAAAATAACTTTTGCGAATCCAATAGTTAAATGTACAACAACTGAATGTTTTAGTCCTTAGTTTGAGTTTCCCTCCAAGTAAAACAATCAGAGTAATAGTTATGATATTGCAGTATTACAAGTTAACCAACAAAATGGATCTAAACGGAAAATACGATAATAATTGTAACAAATAAATATACCGAAAAATACTATTATTTATGGTCGGTAGAGGTATTTTATAACGATTAAATTCAATATAGCATTATCCATTTCCTATAATAACTACAGCTCTGAACTATTTAAAAGAACCATTAAACTATCCCGGAAACTAATAACGTTATACTATTATCCTTCTCCTTCAACTTCAGCACTTAAACGCAATCCGCACACAATTATTGTATATATCCCGATCGTAGTTTCAGTATTCGATGAAAAATAATTAATTATTACAGGCCTGGTAAAATTAATGCGTCTAACCGCAGATCAATGTACAACTTAAATTGGAAAAAAAGGCATTCAGAGTATTATTACTTTAAAATGTATTTAATGTAGTGTGTGTTAAAATCCGTCTTGTTCAATACGATATTTTTGTACTCGAGACAATAGACACGAATAAACAAGTTCAACGTTAAACTCAAGAAAAACAAATTAGTAAAAAACCCTTTCCACCCACGACGAAAATCCAGTATAATAATATGATGAGCCGCCAATGCGATTGGGCAAGAGAAATCTCGACTAATTACACTCTGTGAACTTTAAACAGAGCTTTATTTTACTGATACATGTGCAATTAAGAAACTTCTAACACTGCGCTGTTCGTAAAACAAGTGCCATCATTAATTTCAGTGTGGAAGATTTTGTTAATCGACCAAATAATGTGTTATATAATTTATGCTACATAAACTATAACAGTTGACGCACACCGTGATTAACAGCTATAAAATTAATTCTGTAGTGCGGTACTCGTGTACTTAACGTACACCACGATCCATAAATTAAATATTACACAGCATCTCAAACTTTACGATTAATCATTTTGATAGGATAACGTGGAGGTTAGATAATAGTCAACTCGAGCACCTGCCCAATATTGACTATGGCCGTTGTTTACTTGTTTGACGCCATAGTTAATTATAATAATACGAAAGTGGTCCACTGAGACGAGGTAATGTTATTTATTTTAAAACCATTCTAAAAAATTATTATATTTTATTCAACCACACGACAAGGGACGATGACTTAATTGACATAAAAAGAAAATTTTCCACACACAACTTAATACCGATCAACTGTTGGACGGATGGAAATTTAAACCGCAAATTTGGAGAAAATATACAATTTAGATTTATATAATAACATTTTAGTTATGGTACCGCCATGTAACCGTGAAATATTGAAAGACACTAGACAGCAGATAAATGATAAATACTGAGCTGAAACTCGAGTGAAATTGTTTTTCCAACAAAGATGACCCTGATGGCATTGTTGCTTGTATAGCGTTGTTGGTTGACACTTTGGAATAGGACTTGTCCAAATGCCGTTATTGCAATTTATCATTGACGGACCGATCAGTTTATATGTGCCGATGGGCTCTTGACACCTTGCCAATATGGTGTCGTTGTGAAGTATTGTCGTATTGAGCTCCCGTAACAACACAAGTATAGGTACTTATGACCTTTAAATACAAAATCCCAAAGTCAAATTTCATATTACCGTACATCGTTCAAATAAAATATAAACGCTAAACAAAAAAGATCGGTGAATACAGGTTTAATACTGCCTAAATCCGAAAAAACCTCACCTTAAAACTAGTAGTACAAATATTTGTTTAAATAGTTTATGATATTGCCTGTTTTGGCCTAGTCAAAATGTATGTTTCTGTAGCACATATTTTAATGTATGAATTGGAAAATAAAGATATGCACAAGAAAAAATGTTGTACAGGGTCAAGACATGAACAAAATTATATGCATCGAAGCTAACAAGATATAGGACTTATATAAAACACATAATTTATAAATATCATACATGCAACATTTAAATTATGAAATATCAAACAATATCGCGAAATATAGCAAAATAGATTGAAATAAAAATAATGTATACAATGTTAAGAAGCAGTTAACCAGCAGGTGAAAATACATGTTATTTAAATAAAATGTAATATAGTACCTACATAAATGCTCACATCTTCACATCATCATTGTTAACAGCATGTTTAAACTCACATGTATTCCGTTTTTGCATTGTTAATTACAAAAAAAAAACAGCTGCAGTTTAAAGCCAACTGTAAAATAACACGTATAACCGAATAGAATACAATAGCAACACAATTTTTGATAAAAATTGAAATGAGCACTTTTGATTACCAACCAAATATTATATACTAACTTCTCGTAAAAGAAAATTCAATGTACAACGTATTGTAAAGTTAAAGTGCGTCGTCTCCGGTTTAAGTAAAAATACTAAACGATTTAAAAGAGTGCGCTATATAGCTAATACGACGCTCTTATAGTAAAAATGTATTTTCGGCGAGTAAGGCTGGTCTTAACGATTGCGATAATAATTATGATACAAACATTATGTTTCTCATTTATATGTAGGCGTCAGAATTATTCTCTTGATAAGTTGAAGCTGAGAAATGTTTCAATGTTTGTGCATTATGTTAGTGTTATGCAATTCGATACGGGATACTCTATTGAAGAAAAACCAAAAATCTCACAAGAGGAGGCTAATGAATACCCGGCAAAAGTTCAGCACGCGATAAACGAAATATACAATCAGCTATTATGTTGTTACATCTTTGATATGCTATCTTATATGGATTTACTAGGGCAGCTATTTTTAGAAAACAGTGAAAAAGAGCTGGCTGAACTAATCAACCTTCCAGAGCACAAAGTTGTTTTTCTAAGCGATACTATACTTAATATGTTCAACGTTCTGTACACTTTCGGCAAGTTGGACGATATGGGTCCGTTATGGATCGTTTATATGTTTGTGAAATATTTAAGATCGATCGAGAAGAACGAAATACTAGCTAGACGGGAAAATATTCAAAATGAACACCACAATGTTTATCAGCGACTTGCGCACATACTCAACAAGCAAAATTGCAAGAATCATAATGAACATAATGGCCAATATAGCATTTCAGAGTTTTCCAATCGTTTGCAATCACTCTATTTGAATCAACGACAAAATAAAATAGTTGACCTCATAGCAATCTTAAAACAATCAATTCATAATAGATACCGAGTGATTATAGAACACTTACACATCAATACACATTGTCGATTTTACTTTAGTAGGAGTCACTTGAAATTTGGTTCCGTTTTGCGTGATAAGGAAATCGTGAGATGTTTGTTTGAAGACTTTGCAGAGGTGCCTGAATGGAAAATAATGTACTCTCAAATACAAAAACATCTTTATGAAAAAAGAAAATCTGACTCGCTTCATGATTTAATCGAGACCATGGCGAAACCACAAAGTCTGTTTGTGAATTTAGTAAAATTTATATTGTTGCACAGCTTTTGGAAACAACTAACTTTAATTAATTTGTCTTTGCCTCTATCAGACAATGAAGAACAACCTTATCGATTATGGCTGCCGATGATAAATCAAGAGCAGATAGATAATTTAAACAAGTTCTTTTATACATATGTTAAGCTGAGTACTGTTTATTTCTCTATAAAAGATGATTTAGTTTTGATTTTCCTCAAGTATCTGATCAAAATGCCAGCAAACCTTTTTACTAATATACAATTTAACAAGACAGCAAAGAAATACCTCTTGAAATATATGGATGAAATTTATTCACAAGTATTTGGTTTTGAAACAAAGCTTGTAAGGTACTCCGGACTTATCTCGGCGCGGTACACAATAAAACGACTGGCATTGCTCAACAAAATATGTCAAAAACATAAATTAATGAAATTGTGCTCCATTAAAGATCTAACAAATTATAACAGTTTTGAAAGTAATTTAAGTATTCATATGTTTTATAAGCTAATAAGTGACTTTTATTTTGAACGGTATGCCGAAATAGATTTTGATGTCATTCGGTCGTTTAACAATTTCTCAGATGAATTTTTGGGAAATACAAGTTATTAAATTGTGATGTGAACTATCGAATTTTAGTTTTGTTTATGTAAGTAATGTTTGATTTTTATTAGCGTTAAATTCTAAATTTATTCTTCTATCTTAAAGTTATTTGAAATAATTAAAATTAATTCACTTATCTGACTTTAAAATGTCAATATTATTGATATTATTGTACACTTTTTGAATCATACGGAAATTTATAAATTATTACAACATTTGAAGTTTAAAATAAAATGTTTTTCATATAAATAGACATGTATTCACCAACTATGGTCTTGACGATTTCAACAATTTTAGAGTAGAACAGTAGAACTCAAGTAAATAGATTAAGCAGAACAAAATGTATTTTAAAGTTTTATAATATTATGAACTGTATAATATTATGAACTGTATGTAATCATTAATCAGATTACAATTTTCCCAACATTGTGCATTATTATATTTTAAAAAATGAATAATTTGTCAATAGTTCCCTGAAATATCAGTTCGGAGTAGAAGGTGCGTTGAAGATGATTTACAATGAAAACTATTGGAACCGAGTCTCAAGAGAGTATGTCGTATTTTTAAAAATACTTCTCTACCCGGCGCAAAAAAATGGTATAATGAAAGGGAAATTTGATAAAGTCTAGTGGTGCGAAAGAATGTTGAGTTGATACTCAATTTGTACTTAGAAAGCCACATCGTCACTTGCCCAATTGGAAAAAGAAACTGCAGAACTACGCCAAAAGGTGGCTTCGATGATAGTCCCTTCACGTATTGATCATTACTGGTACAACCAGATTGACTTAAAATTATTCATTCATTTATTTCCATATTATATACTCACAAAACAATGAGGCGATGGTGTCAACACTAAATAAGTAATTTAAGTATTCATAATATGTTTTAAAAGCTAACAAGTGACTTCTGTTTTATTTCTGCTGGTCGAAACGCTTCGGTTTGTAAAAATAAATAATTATATGCTTCTGATGTGATTGGAATACCAAACAAGTATGGCTCCCACGTGCTTTTATATAACATAGCACAACGACTGTCAATATGGCAACTGTATAATATTGTTTACATAAAACCGCAATTTATTTTTCAAATAAATGTAAACACAGAACAGGTAACGCGAATTATCAGCGACAGATCGTCCAAAGTGGTCTCTGTTTTTGGGCAAATAAAACCGAGTGCAAATTTAAGTTTGTCGGTTTTCTTCATTGGTTTCTTTCAGCCCGCCGTTTTTGCAATTATTATTAATTCTTTGCTTGTCATCCGACTCAACTCTGTTGACACTTTAGCAGTTTCCCTCCCGGCTGTGCGGATTTGACGATTTTGAATTTATTTAACCGTGGCATATTTTGATTAAATTGTAACATGAAAAATAAAATCACCATTTCAGAGACTTCAAAAGTCTAGACTTTGAGTGCACATACATACGACAATATAGTGGACGTATTTAAAACGCGCGCTGTTGTTGTGCAACGGTATTGTTAAGGTGAGTGAGACGAATGTCGTTTTTCTATACAGGGTGATCCATCTGATATGATGAGTCAGTCATTTTCTTGAAACAACAAATTGATTAAAAATGTTAGCGTTTGAATTTTTTAATTTTCATCGTTTAGACACAATGTTATGTTTTGAGACAACGATAGACAAGCTGTTGTTGTCTACCTATTCAAACACAGTGTGACGGTGACAGTGTTATCGACGAGGGACAATATTAAATTCAAATCATATCACAGTCATAGAAAACAACCAGACTGATAAAAATGAAAAATGTTAATCAACATGTATAATATGTAGAATTAAAAACATATGTTTCCATTTAAAAAAAAAAACCCAAGTCCGTACTTCTTTTAAGTATATGGGACGCAGGGTAAACATTTTATAAGTAATGAAAAATATAGTAAAATATGTACGCACAAGTATAATTTAAGTGGTAGGTACAGGAAAAAAAATAATTTACAAAACGTTCATATTTTCCGAGAAAATGAGTGTCTTCAACGTCGGATGGATCATCCTGTATAAGGCTCGTGTGTTTATACGCTCGACTCTTATACATTATTATTATCGTCGGTTATTTCTCTCGAGGGGCTCGTAATGTTATTCAAGAAATAATAACAAGAAAATAGTCCAGAGAGAGAGAGAGAGAGAGAGGCATACACACTGTGTGGAATATTACATACGGCTTTAGCGTGGGCAAAAGGCCTCTTCAGCTGCAGGGTTCAGGTGGTCGCACGAAAAACAGTTAGGAGGCGGAAAGGGCGGCAAAAGCAGAGCGAAAAGCAGCCCCAGATGTACATAATAATATGGTCCAAGAGTTATGGTCGTACCTATATTATTGTGTTGTACGTTTTGTAATTATTACAATTTTAAATCCCGTTTACCTAACACGAGATACCGTGTATTTATACAGCCATGTTAAAATACATTATAATATTATTGTTGTTAAAAGCACAAGTCGAATAGCCGCCGTTAACAGTTTCGGCGCGAAAACGTCGGTCGTAAGAACCGTGTTGACAAATTTGCCTTATTAAGCCGTGGCAGCTTATTTTATAATAATAGGTACACGAGTTTAATATTTTTAAAACGCCCAACAATTCCGTTTAACGAACCAACGCGATAATAAATAATCATTACCGTCGACGCTGGTTTGGCGGCCGTGTTATACTTTTAAAAAGTTTATTGAAAACAAATAATATTTTCCGCCACACAACACGGATAAGCGCCGTTTTACTTTATGGAGAATTGATAGCGTTTGTAATAAAACAGTGGAAAAAGTTTCATCAGACCCGCCAAGTGTTAATATAAACTCATAAAGTATGCACCATTTTTTTTACCCTTTATTTCGATTTTAGATGTATAGTGTTTTATATAGGAGCACAAATAACCATTAAATTGTTCTACAACAAAACCTTTTTAAGTCCGTAAAATTTGTCCAACACTTAGTGAATGTACAAATAATTAGGAGAGGGAATTAATATAAAAAATCCAAAAGAGTCGAACTTTTTAACAAAATGTATAAACTTGGGATAGCGTGAGATGAGTGAAAATAAACTATACTAGATACTAAGTGTCATATTTCAATTATATTATTGCATTATACAATTAAAAAATATTTCAACTTCGAACTTTTGTTTCTCAAATAAATAATAGTTATTTTAACATATTATTTTACTTTTATGATTGATACTTTGTCAAAATGTTTCAAAAAATATCGATATTGAATTTATTACCAAGAAATAAAAAAAATGGTTGAATAACCATATGAACAGTAATAGTTATTATCAGTCGAAACCAGTTTGTATTTTTTTTATTAACATAATATTATCAACGCTAGGTTTTTTTTTTAAACTTGCACCATGTTATATTAGTTTTTGTTTCAAGGAGTTTTACAAAACTAGAAAATTATTTATGTTTTTATGCCTTTAAAAAATGTTAAGTTTTTTTTTTCAATACTAGGTAAATATTTTGATGTTTGTGAAGAAGAAAAAACGATAACCGTAGTACGATTTGTTTGATATAATGTATGTTTTATGATACTTTTCCGGGATTAAAAGTCACTGTTGACCCTGCACTATAAACCTAAAGGTAAGCGGATGGTTTTTTTTTTAAGTGCGTTTCCGGGCTTTAACGTTATGATCTACGACACTCTTAAACTCTGGCGGTCGACCGTAACCGTTTATCTTCGACCGGCGACACTTGGGAGAACCGTTTAACTATGGGTACCACAATATTATCTCTATACGGATCATCAACGGAAACCGTATATTATTATTATCATAAACCTAACCCGATATTTTCATAAATAAAATAATAATATAACAAAACAATATGCGTATTGTGATAATAATATATCGTTTCAATAATGTAAATAATTGTAATGGACGTGACGAACGTCGGTTGTTGTTAACGTCCGGCCGAAGGGTATTGCCGTTTTTTATGTGCAACCCTTCCCCTCCCCCTGGAATTTCTCCCGGCACATATGTTTTGTTTTTCATATACTTATATAATATACGCACACTTTGTGTACATGCATATTATAATAATAATATATTACCACGGCCCGAGTACGTCGGCTGTCGAAATATTTATGGTTTTATTTTTTATTTTTAGCGGTCGGCCGTTATTTTCTCTGCCGGCATTCGCCGACACCTAGTCCCGGGGCGCGAGGGGAAGGCGATTTTATATTATTATTACTACCACCCCTTTGGCGAAACTCGGCCGGACAAAACGACTATCAATAACCGAGGAAAATGTTTGTCGGGGGACCGCGTGTCGACGTGGACGTGGAATTAATGGAAATTATTGTACTAGACTGGCAGTGTATAATACCTATGTATGTATAGGCCTTGTACGGCACCGCGGTACGACAACACTCCCACAGTGAGGTAAAAGCCGTGCTTCCGTTTAATATCCCAATTCACTTTTAGGGCACGCCGTATATTCCCATCGAGACTGTCCGACCGTATACAGCTATGTTGCATTAAATCGAACAAATTCAATCGAAACATAAATGCACAATTTAACGTTGCTATGTTTTTTTACCCGAAGGGGTTCTGTCTAAAATGTGCGTTGAGTTCATGGAATCTGTCATGGCGAAATTGCACGTAGTGACATAGTTGATGCTCTATCTAACTATGTTACTCACTCACTAGATTTATTTATTTTGAAATTGTGTACAGTGTTTCATAACACAATAAACAAGTAAACATTTTAAGTATAACACTACTGACACTATACTTTAGTGAATTTGCTCGTTTATTCAATTTACTTATTCGTATCCTCGATTCTTGTACTCGTTTACTTGGTTTATTAAATAATTAACTCAATTTAAATGATAAATAATTACCAACAATATAATGTAAGTATGAAATATTTATTATAATATCATAATGTATCGTATACTATCATAATAATCCTGCTACTCATTTACTAAATTAATTTACTCTATTCGTTAACTAGTTTACTCTAATAATTTACTAATTTACTAAATTTATTAAACCGTATACTCAAATTTAATTCAGTTGTATTATTCATTTTTAATATATATGCCATATCGGCTTAAGTACAGTAATAAGATAATTAAAATATTACAACAGTTGATGTACAGTGAACATTTCGTGAGATATTTTTCACATAAGTAAATGTCCATACTATTGATCCGTATTCTAAAGAATAGAAAAGAATATTTGAACGACGTACCTACCAAAGATGAAGCAAATCTTATTAGAGTTCCAAGAGCTCTTGTTGCTTTTAAACAAATTCGATCGAGCATTAGATTATATAGGATATTTTTTTCGTTCAACAAAATGAAATTTCTTAACATTTTGACTCAATTTATTACCTTTACACCGTTTCAGAAATCTATTTAAATCACTTTGAAGAGCAGAGCAATACATTGTATTACAAATTGTACGATACATTTTCAGGTCGTCTGCAAAAAGTTTGCACTGATAAAATTTAAAAGATGAACCTATATATATTATACTTCTGTTCAACGCGATGGAAATAAATGTTAATGTATACAATATACATAGATAAATTGTTTGTTGAGAAATATGTACATATTATACGTTAATATATTTATAGATTAACAATATGATAATGTATTGTATGGTAATGTTATTTTATCATATTAATCATTTTACTCGTTTACTCGATTTCATTGTATTTCAGTTTTTCGTGATGTTGATAAGCCATTAACTACAACCAAATGTTTACTAATATCATAATGAATGTTAATTGCATGGTAACAATCATGGTAGTACATATTTTAATCTTGGTGATTGTACAGATGCTAAACACTGAAAACGTATTCAACGTTTTTCTGTGGAGCCGAAAAAAGGTGTATTTTTCTTCTTTTCTTTTTCCCATCGCCGTCTCATCCTCTCTGCCAAGGAAACGTAGCAAACAGTATATTTGCTAAAAGGGAGAACATGCAGTATTATTAGTAGGGAGATTTTCGCGTGACTTACTCTACACACGAGTCAGCTGCACGAATCATCCATTACACGACAGAATACACACAAATTAATAGAGTATCATATTATCTCATATATTATTATTATTATTACACAGTACATATTGATATATTATGCGTTCGAGTGTGCCGAAAATCACCGCTGAACATTGAAAGCTACTGTTTACCGTGACTTCATCAATAATATTAACATGTTACATACTATAGATATACACGCTGAGATGTGGAATTTGTACTAATAACACTATGTGATGGTTTAAGTTACAGTGCGATGTATGATTTTGGCAGCCATTATCGATTCGTGCAACCGTCCGCGTTAGCTTAGCGATTCGGTTTGTGTGGCCAAATCGCATGTATTTAGTGTATAAATGCTAACACATTTGGGTGCTTTTATAGTAAGCGCCGAGTCATCATCGAATTGATTATTTATGTACTTTGAGAGATTCTGAAAGTCAATACGCCGTAGGTAGGTACCGTGGTTAGCAAAGTAAACCGTACGCCATTTACATTTGCCCTGATCAAAAATAATATAATATTGTTGTAGATATACATTTAATAATACTACCAAAAAAAAAAATATATATATATATATATATTAATAACCGAAACCGAAAAATGGCAAAAATGTTTTGCGTCCTATTCTATTGTAATATCTAGTTTTACCATCCATTTAACGTAAAACACTCTGTTCCTTGGAAATTTAAAAAGAAATACTACAAAGCTGTAATTATTATTATGATAAGAAAAAATGAGTGACTTATCCTTAATGATCCACATTAGACGATATCTGAATTTTGTCATTTTTTGTAAATTCCAGAGCTTTTTCAATTTTTGAGAATTTTAATAGTATTGTGTACATTATTATATAAAACTAATTTATTACAAATTTCGACTGGTCAACATTTTGAACAAATGATTCTCATCATAAAAATGGAAATAAATAAAAACTTTAGGTGTCGTTTAAAATAATATTTCAAAAGTCGAAAATAGTGAAACATATTCGGTAGGTAGTTGTGTTAATAGCGTAAAAAGGAAAAGCTAAAAAAATTGTAATTATTTTTAAAAAAAATTTAGTGTTCTACGTTAAATTGATCACGTACAAAAAAACCAATTTAACATGAAATTTTCACAAATTTTACAAAATATGCATGTGTCATTTTATGTCATTTTTACACTGCACAATCACTTTTTTTTTAAATTTTTTTACAAAAAAAAACAAATTGTCACATACAATGTTCTTCAGGTGTATCCAAGTCATTTAAACATGGAGCATCGAGTATTTCACAACTCTATAGAGATAACTAGACTAGATTTCAGAATGAAAATAATTTATTTTAAAAACTAATTTTTGTCGTCAATTATTTACCCATGCAGCACAATAATTAAGTTGAAACAGGAAAATTGCCGGTATTTTAAACGGAAAACATTTCCTCGTTACAGCGAATGGTTTGGATAGAAATTTCAAAATAGGCTAACATTTTTTTTTTTTTTTGAATCGAAAAGGGGTGGCCTAATTGAAATTTAGAAATCTTGCAAATAAGAGCCACCCTAATATAAACATTATATTATTATCCTACATATTATTTAATATTGATTATACATAAGTGTATACACTTTTTAAACATGAATACTTCTGGTATTGATCTCGGTGGAGTTTTATACAGCGTTTAACACGCATTTCACGTATCACCAAATTTGTCTACTGGATTAATACGGTACAACCCCTGTGCCCCCCCTTCACCAGCGTATCGTTCGGTACTTATGCAAAATTAAATCCAAAACGAACCCGGTGACCGATACACGCCCTATGTCGTTGTACACAAGTTTTTATGAGAGGAGGGGGGTTTTTTTTTTGCTGCTGTCCCTCTCCTGCTCACATTCACAAACCGTACAGTAAGTATTACTTCTAGTTCGTTAAAGCCCCGTGTCCAACGAACTGTGTGCTGTTTGTTTTAGTTTTCGGTTTGTGACTGCCCTTCGGACGTCCGTAGTATACCTAACAATCGTAAAAACAAATTCCGGAGGCAAAACCAAAATAACCACTAGAAACCCTATCGAATATAATATAAAATTATGTATGACCTTGGAAGACGTTCTAAAGGTTTAAAATATTATTATTGTTGTGTTTGCAGGATGGGCTATTGGTAACGACGAACGCAACTGGAAGTATCGGCTATCGATTTACTATGTAAAAAACTTTGACACCGGCACGTATACTTGTACGACCTCACGGGGAATCAACAATTCCATTTCCCTTCGGGTGTCGGGTAAGTATAGAACCACAGACTATATGATGAAAACAGGTAGGTCACTCCGAGTGACGTCACATGGCTCAAAATGAAATCAGTGTGGCCGCACTGATTCAAGCATAACATATCATAATAATGTCACTGATTAGATAAAAAAAAAATTATCTAATCTGACAATAATATTGTAAAATGTCTGCACAATCATTTATGCTAGTTCACGCGACTACACCGATATCTTCCACAATCAGTGTTTTAAAAAATTTCCTTTGTTTTCGGCCGAATGGGCTATCCGTTTTCATATAGGCTGCGGTAGAATTATATTATATAATATTTTATAAACGGTTTAAGGTATAGAGCAAATCACAATTATTGTTTGGAGAAATACATTTTAGTAGTTTGACAAATTTTATTGGACAACCATTATTGTTTTGTAATAGAATCTCTGGAAGCTAATGTATATTATGAGAAAAATTTAATTTATCAAAACAAATAAGACTTGGCACGTAAGACTCGGCATGATTGTTGTAAGCACTTGATGTTATTGTCGGATTTCGACTATGAAATGGTGTTCGAACTAAATTACCTAAGCTCAATATACTGTTGTATGTGGGCTGGTTCTCTTCTGATACCAATGCCATTTTTGATGATGTACTAAAATTTTGAAAAAATAAACTTCCTGAATTTTTTTTAAATATTATCAAACAATAATAGTTTAAAGTTATTGTATTTTTTCAGTCAGAAGTTAGACTTTATTAATTTAACGGATTATTTAAATTTATTGCTGTAATTGATTGGATCACTAAACATCTAAATGTATATTGATTCATTTAACCGTCCATATGGTCAATTCGTATTGAGTATATAACTATTGATTTGAACAGTCCATAAGAAAGTCTTATCTGTTTAATCAAGCATAAATTAGACGGTATTTATCAAAAGGGAACCAATACACATACAAATTGATAGGAGTAAATTGAGGTCCAAGTTGAATCGTAACCATACATATTGAAATGCCTTCAAATAATAAGTTTTGTCTCTTTTTTTTACAAATTTAATTTTAATTTTGCATAGTTTCCAACAAAAAATAATATACTTTAGCTATAACCCTATTTAAAACTACACCAAATAATTTTTCATAATTTTGTAGACTGACTCCCTTAGTTCTCTATGCCAAATGCCTTGCAATAATTTTGAAAATAGGCCACACAGCATAACGTATAATTTGATTTAATCGCCGTTCGATCACCACCTGATTGCTGAAACAATCATGCAGCCTTATTAATTTTAATAAATTAAATTAAATTTTGGTTTACTCATTAATGTTAATACGCCATACATAAATGATGCACCTAATATAACAATTAATTCTGCACAAAAAAAATTATGAAAAATATTTAATTAGGCGTTTTATGTTATTACAAAAAAAGTTCTGATTGTCGCCTAATTCTTTATGTTATAAATAGTATAAACTATGAGCATAACATATCTGTAGACTTATATGTTTATTATAATACAGCATATTGAATGAGTTGGAGTGTTTTTTTATTACTTTGTGTTGCTATTCAAAGGAGTTCCATTTTTTTTTTAATAAAGTTTGACGCATTTATCACTCGCCATCTCGACGACAAGAGAAAGGTTCAAAGAATAAAATTGTTGTTTTCGCACAACTTGCTTGTCATAGTCTATAAGAAATAGGACATTTTACTAACCAACAAAAATCGTGCTATTTTTTTTCATCAACCATTGTTTCTTTTTTTAATGTTACTTTATAGCGGCGACTGTACATTTAAGTAAAATATAATATAATATTTTTTAATTGCAAAATGTCTGATAATAAACACCCGGAAGTATCTAAAGTTAAAACTCGTATTTGTATTTATTTTTTATATGTACTTTATAAATTAAATACATTGTTTGCTTGTTGAATACTTTCCAAAAGAGATAATAAAAACCGCAAGTAACACTTTGATATATTATACTATTTCACCTGGAAAAATAAACAACGAGTTCGGCAAACAAAATACATTTTCACTATTAATTATTATTATTCGTGCAAAAGAACATTAATTAAAATATATAAATTGCGACATTTACAAATATATTTTGGGTGTAATACAAAGAAAACCGCAACTAATTAAAAACGTTGGAAGTTGGGGACACGTTTTATTGAACTAAACAAAACGATACAAATAGTAATGACTTAATGTTTATTATTTACCACTTAAAAAAAAAACCGGAGACAATCGATAATAACAAAAAACTACTTTATCAAACCTATAAGTACAATTAAAACATAAAAAAACACTTTAAAATATTAATACAAATCTATCGATTTTTAAACACTTATAAGATTTTTGAAATTTATCTGCTTAGCACTCTGCCAGTAAACGTTATAACCGATTCATTAATTATTTGTTGGCAGACATTCATTGTAAGCCCATACCGAGCATGGACTTAAGTCCACATCTCAACTATAGGGCCAGCGGACACAGGCTCGGTCAAACGACTTACTTCAACTGCCCGCCCGGGTTTCTACTAAAAGGATCCGCAAACATTACATGTCTACCATCAGGTAAGTTTAAAAATAAAATTCAAAACGTTACCAAGGAAGTTATATTATGCACTTCCTGAGTGGGTTTAAGTGATGTTTGTATCGTTAAGCGGAAGCGAACCCGGTTACGCGATCGAAACGTGTAAAAACACGGGTTTTTAGTAAGTTTAAAGAAACTAATTTAATATATCCACAAGAGAGTTTCAAAGAAGATATTAAAAGAAAATAATTAAGCCAGTAACAACCAAGAGCCTTAATCAAGAAAAACATCAAAAGCAAACTTTTCAAAAGCAACTAAATTGTAAACTGTTACAATCAATCGAATTGCGTTTCCCTTTAAATAATCTTCAAAAGTCAAAAAAGAAATTATTATCCTGTGGCAATATTGTATTAGCATTTTAATTCGAAAAAAATATATTAAATGCCCGAATAAGAGCATATTCCCATACAACTTTACATTCAGTACAACAGTTTTGGTTAAATTTATATAAAATCAAACTAATAATCGTTTTTATCTCGAATAAAATAATAATTTTTTTTTAGATTTTAAACATTAAAAAATGTGAAACATAATAAAAAACACACATAAAAAGTTACATTAAATTAAACGTGATTGGAGTTAAAGGTAAAATCACATTAAAAATTGACGTTATTTTTGTATGAAAAATAACAATGCAAATACTTTATTCAAGTAAAATGTTAAACTGGTATTAAAAAAAATAATTATTTATATAATCCGTACGGTCATATAATGTAATGGCGGTTCACATAAAATTTAATAAACTTTGTACGGCCAAGACGTTTTTTTTATTCTTCTAAAACCAATTCATTATTTAACAGCGTTAAATAACAACAATTCTACAAATGCAACTTTGTAGCTTTTCTTTTAGGAAATATTTTTATTTATGTAATTTTAAAGTAGTATAGAATTACTAAATTTTTATATTTTTTAGTATTATAAAGATAATTTATTTTTAAATCAATTTCAGTTTGAATTTGTACATTTATAGGTATCTACAAGATTATCAGACTTTCATGTTACACCTACTTTTTCGATGTTACTAAATTTTAATGTAATTATCCAAAATTGATTATAGATGAGTCCAATTTTTTAAGTAAATAATTCTTAATTTATAAAAGTAAAATTAATGTATACCTTACCATATGGGTTTTAAAAGTTAATAGAGATTTGGGCAAAATTAAAAAGTTATATATCGTAATATTATATAAAAAAAAACAAAAACCGATGTTTTCCAAAAAGATAAATTACAAAATTGCAATTACTATTATAAGAGAAAAAACGATTGTCATAAATTAAATTGATCACTCAGAATGTGTTTTACGGAGATGTTTTTGAAATTGACGGACAACATTTATTATTGTTTGATGAGCTCAAAAACGATTGTTTGACTAAACACCATCACGGCTGTTGCTGGCGTTGTTCTCTTGTACATTTTCGAGATGGTATAATATTAAAAATGATTACCGTTATTTATTGTTTTTTTCTCGAAAGTACCATTCTGGGGAAATCCACGATTTATGTTTTTACTCGTCCTTTTCGCCGCAAAACCCTTTTGTGTAAAGCGCGCGTTAAGTTTAAAACGAGCTCTGGACCCCAAAAATGATACAAACCTTTTTTTTTTGTATTGTTATCATTATTAATTGAAACCGATTAGAGCCAGTCCGTCGGAACCACGTGGTACGAAAAAAATGTATAGATCTTCCTCCCCAACCTCCAAACATTATAATGAGGGTAATTATTATTATTAAAGTAGAGCAGGACATCCGGTGGATAAGCGTCTGTCTACGAGACTGAATGTACGAAAGGAAAAAAAATATATACGAGGAAAAAACTGGCCGTTTCTAATTAAAATCGGTTTTATCTTACACGCGCCATATCAGTTATCTACCTGAGTAATCTGGCAGCTGGTCTAAGAAGTAACGATAAGATCGCGTGTACGGCGTAGGAATTGTTTAATTAAAAACAATTAATGGACTTCTGGGTGACATTATAGTGAAATATATTATTATAATACCATCAACAAACGTGTCCTGGCAGCCTCGAAAAAACTTATTTTATTTTTTATTTCAAGAAACAACGTGTTGACGTTCAGCAAAAAAATAATAAAATCCTTTCTCTTCTGTGTTTTCATTATAATCCAGTGTTGTTTTTTTTTATCTCAGGATAACGCTAAAACAAAAACAACGTCTAGTTAATTCAAACCATTTTTTTGTTGTATAAACTTAAATACAACAACGGCAATCTGTTGTTTTGCATAAAGCAAAGAGTACGTTTTATATATATATATATATATATATATATATATAATTTTATGTTAAATATTGTGTAATTAGCGATAACAGTTTAGTTCCTAATTAAATAGCTTAAAAATAAACAACAGCGTTGAACCCTTGGTGTGTAAATACGGTACGAACAGGGGGAAAATGTTTTATTTATTGATTAAAAACCCAATTGGGTAATGTAATTTAACTGAATAATACTTAAATTACAAACTGTGTTTCATTTGTACGGTACATTAGAATTCCACGACTAAAACAACACATCCTCGCCGTATAATTAATCCGATGAACTGAGTATATTTTGGCGAGAACAATAATATTATGTTGTTTGTAATGGAAATAAACTTGATACGTTAATGCTCACAGCAGATACCCATATTGTCTTACAACTTTACAAGTTGTACAATTAGTTGCTGTACTCCGTTGACTGGAAAATAATTAAGTACAATTAATACATTTCTGTATACTTAGAAAATTATGCAAAATAAATTGTTCGATTCCAATAATGATTTCACTGGATCTTTTGTAATATTTCTAAAATTATTCTATTATAATAATATAATAACTGATGAGGTTAAATAAATGTCAAGAAAGACAATGGATAAGCTAGTTATTAGTTGATTGGCTAGATAAATTATTTATCAATAATTAACAGGGGTTTCTAACCAAATCACGTTAGTATTTAATTTGAGTACAATAATTATATTCATCTTCAGAGCTGTGTGGCGTGCTGGTGTTCGCTCCGTTGCTGCCTGTAGACTGAAGCGATCGCCTCCGTGGTCCGTTTCTTTTCTTGCTGCCACCTTTCTGTTTGTCGTTCACTCTTGCCACAGTGCCTTCTTCTGTCCTGTTACCCCTCTTACGCGAGGTATAACTATTGTGTCTTTGGTACCATCTTCTTCGCGATGGCCATCGGCGACAATTTGTTGATCGAGTTTTCTTTGTGATCTTACTAACGCGTTGTCTACTGCTAATATGCTATTTCCGTTTTAGCATAGTGTTTGGTTTAGGTGTTGTTTTACTTTTTCCGTATGTTCTTCGTCCGTTGTACTTACCGGGCGCATGGTTAGGGTGTGAAGAATTCCAGTTTTTTTATTTGGACAATGGTACGACTGAACGTTTAGATATAATATATTATGTTGACAACAAACGGTTATATACAGAAGACCATCCACCCTAATAATTGTATCCACCTTAATTATTCTATAATAAAAACACAATTAACATGGATACGTTAATCAACGGTTCATCAACTGTTAAAGCTCAATTGTCTCGTTTTGCCGTTTTCGTAGTGACTGGTTTATATTTTAGATGTACAAAAACAGGTGTTGGCATTCTACTCGGGTAAACTCTAACCGTTTCATAACACTAACTAAGTACGTGTGCCGTTAAGTCCGGAAATTAATTAGGTGAAAGTCGCCATCCGAAACTTTCCGTAACAATAAGTTTTACGCTCTAAAACGAGCACACGCCCTAGTATTTTACACTATCGGCTGTTTGAACACTTATGGAACAAGCTCTTCACACACATACGGCACGGTTGGCGTGCTCGGATCACATTAATTTCAATACAACGTGCGGCCTTCAGCGGCTCTCTGGCGTGTGAAAAAAGATCACCGTAAAACCCAGTAGTGCCGGCACAAAGGGAGTCCACCCCCAAACAAAATTAATACTCTTCTCTTTTTCACAGTGTTTAACGTTTTATTGATGACCGCACACCGCGTCGGTCACGGGGTCGGTCAATTACTCACAACTCAAATAAAAGTCCCTTTTTTTTTTTCGGTCCTTTCGACCTAAAGTGATAGAACCCCGATTTTCGCCAACCCCCTCTCCTCCTCCCTCTTTAGAAAACACTCTGTTGATAAATCGAAGTTTAATAACCAACGGCGGTTTCACCCCAAATACGGTTTCGGTATATAATATGTATAAAAATATGAGCAACGCACGGTGGTTCCAATCACAATTACTTCATTTTTTTTTTTTGACAAAATTTAATGAAATTTATAGATTAAAAAAAATTAGTCATTAATTCACTAACAGATTTACAATTACTTTTACTATCGTGGCTATTATTAATTATTGAAACGTGTAAGTGTTTTAATAGTTTTTGTGTACCTTTTTTTTTTGGGATTTTTAGAGTTTTTTAATAATAAACAAAAAATATTTTGTTGACATTTGTACCCATACAACAAGATAAAATAAAACGTATTTAAAATAAACCTATTCGTTTCTTGTTAAATACAATGCGTGTTTTTATAAGATTAAACGAAAAAAAAAATGTTTAAATTGCACTTTAATTGCTTTTGCTCGCCTAAATTGTTTATTGGGACCATTGTGCGGCGGGAACGTCGAGTCGGGATGGGGTCGGTTGGTTTGGAAATAGTGCTTTAATAGCTGGCGGAACCGATTGGGCAGATAAATAACGACAATTATATATTGTGTACAAGAACTTCGAGTATAATAATTACAATTTATATACTTATACATATATATATATATATATATATTATATAGCCCGGCAAAACGGCGGCAAGGCGTTTGTTATAACCGTAACGGATGCTGTCGAACCGAAAGGCTTGTGTATATTTTGAATGGGCCGGAACGCCGGGTTAACTTTGGGGTGTATATAATAACACTTTAAGATGGTCGTTAATATTTATTGGCGCGGAATGCGATCGATTTCCAGTTTTGCCATCACGGCATCGTTATGTTTAAATAACATCACGAGGTCTGTGCGTGAACTCTGCGTACTTGGAAACATTGTGCATGTGTATGTATGTGTTTGGATGTAAGCAAAGTTCTCAAAGTTTCGTACCCTTCGGTCGGAGAGAGCTTGTATCTTGTACTCGGGTAAGAGCAACTTTTCGTCCACAGATCATTGCACCGCAGGTACGGCTTGTGTGTGAATGTGTTTTATTTTTATTTTCGTTCGAGAACTTAGTTTAAGAGAGTAAGTAAAACAAAATAAAAAAATCATGTGGTGGGGGGGGGGAGGACACGAGTCTTTGAGAAATATTATAGCCTGAGAGTGATGAAATGACTCTGAAAAGAAAACTGTTTACCCTATTCATTTCAAAACTTGGAGGAGAAAACGCGTTTTGTGTTATCTTAAATAATACCTAGCCAGATTTTACCGTTTGTTTCACTAAAATGTAGTTTTTCACTAACGTTTTTATATGAAAAAAATCGTCGATAAAAAATGAATTGATCTAGTTGTTGTTCCAAGACCATCGATTAACAATATAGTGAAAATATTTTTCAGATACCTGTTGGCAATGTACATTTTTTTTGATATTTGGTCTATTATTTTTTCTTTCCAAGTGGGTTTTTGTACTATTGACTTGCTATGGTGCAGTTTAGGAGGTATTTAAACAAAAAACCACACAATTGTAAAAACAACACCTTTTAGGCTTCGCATCGAAGCTAATAAGCCGCGATTACAGTATACAGGAAAAAATACTTTATTCAAATCTATTGTTTAGGTATTATTATGTCTTGTTAAAAAAAATAATTGTTTGTTTTATACAGGGTGTGCCACTAGAATAAAATATTTTCTGGATATTTTTTTTTTTACTTTTAGATCTAAATTTATAAAAACTGAGAATTTTATTTTGGCTCTAATGTTCTATATTTAAGCAAAAAATATACTTGCCGTAAAAAATGAACGACAATTAAATAATTATAGACTGAGATAGAGCCCCGACAGAATACCATTTATATCCACTCATGCAATGTAATTTTTTTTTTTGCACTTATTCTCTAGCTTAAATGTTTAACTGTATACTTTGGTTCGGGAACAAATTTCTCAACAACTTCAAGTGACTCAGTTTTAGTGTTTTGGTTGTAAACAAAGACAACTGTAATGATATAAATGCGCAAAACCGTCGGCGTTAACATTATTGAAAAAAATTTTAGATTAAAAATCATTAGTTACCTACATAAATGATAAATATTATGCAATATCGGAAACCCGCATTAATATACACCCTGTATATTAATCACGAGGGTTGGCCAAGAAGAAAAAAACCGTGTTTACCAAAGCAAAACATGGAAAAAAACCAAATAAATATTTTATTTCTGTGTGTATCGCGTTCACACGGTTTGAATATAAAACCACTTCCGACTGTACCGCGATTGTATTGTGGTCCTCCAGACAATAAAGGGGAGTGTTCCGTATCATGAATATGCATAAAACTGCTGATTAAATATTCCCGGTAATATTCACTTAACTTTGAACTTTGCTGATTGCCAACCGACATGAATAACACTCGAAATGAATTCATTTAAACCGAAATGATGTAACGTACTGCTTGTTTCAATGGTTTGTTGCGACGATCAAAGCTCAAACGTTAATTATTATTATTTTGTTTATGTATAATTTATGTGTTTTTTATTTTTTGTAAGAAAAAATATACCGTTGAAATTTTACACACAAACGTAGTGCGTTGTTAATAAGTATTTTTCAGACTGTTGTCTGTCATTGTCCGCCAACTATTTGATAATGTGTTTATATATCAATCATAATTAAACCGTACCCAATATACTCTTCATGCAACGAACCGCATAAAATACTAATAACAATATTGATGTATCCTTCTGCGTCTGTGTGTTTTTTTTACAATATGTTATAACATAGAAATAATATTATGAAGCTTTTGTCATATTACCGACAAAGGCCGTGTACGGGAAACCAAAAAATGCAACGTGCACGTTCGCCAAACATACATGATTATTATAGTAAACGTTTGATGTGGGTATGGATAAGGGGGGCAGGGGTTTGTAAAATGTTCAATTCAGTTTCGATTATTTGTCCTTTTTGTATCGCACAAACATACACGCAGTTAGTTCAATGACGTTTAATTTACTATTTATTGGCTGCAAAAACCAACAACCATGTCCACCGCGGCTGATTGATTTTCTGCATAATCCGTTGTTTTAATTTATTGGCTATTGTACCGAAATTGATTTTATGTAACTAGCAAGTTTTTTATATTCTTTATGTTTTTCTTTTTGTGGCTATCGTGAACAGGTTAACATTAGTTCATATTTTAGAGGGATTGTAAAGAAATAATTCTATTTTGACAGATGATATTTTTTTGGTAAAAATGTTCTCTGCTAGATTTTTACTTTTTAATCTAATTGCTGTCGTACACATATATTTTGTTCTTTGCGATATGGTATTTTCATATTTTATTATTATCATACTAGACATAACTTTTGAATATCATACTTGTACATCACAAGTGATAGTTTTTGCCATTTTTTAACTTTTATCTAGCTCGTTGTTCCGATAAGAATCATTGATTTTTATATAAGTTCACTAAAAAAAAACTTTTAAAACTATGACCATTCCGTTTCCTAAGAATATTTAAAAGTTTGTAATTCCATCGAATCGAAATCAATGTTTTTAGTTGTTTCACGAACGGTTTTTATACAACAACGATCATGTGCAATTTATGTGAACAAAAAAACAAAGCCAATCAACGGATGATTTGGGAAAATGGCTAATTATGCGTACAAAAAAAAAAAATAATGATTACAATATTGTCGACTGAACTGAATGTATTATTAGGTCGTACAGTAAACCGCAGATAGTTTTCCAATTAAAACAAATACATAAAATGTACAAAAAAAACTTTCAACAACAGATAACGCGAGTTGAGAACACACTTTATTTCGTGGCCACGAACGCGTGTCTTGTTAAATTTAAGACATGTGTTACCCGCGGTGGGTTTGTCGGGTGTCGGATGCAGGGGCTCAAGTTTTGAAACAAGTTTTAAGACACCGCCATGTTGTGTGGAATACATTTTTCTCTATACCCCTCGGAGGCGTGTAATATCATAAAATTGTAATATAATGTTATGTGAGGTATGTAGACACACCTCTTATGTAGCCTTTATAAATCAGGAGATAAAGGGCCAATTTCCAATTATCTCTAAGTCGAGTACTCTGCATTAAACATCTGTATTTCGTAATGTATTAATAAGCTAACAACACGGATTCCGCCAGCAAACATCTAACGTCTACCGACCTTTGTTCAGGTTTTAGCTATGTCGACCACAATGTCTATTACTAAACAAATTTAAACAATTTCGAGTTAGCAGTAGTTTGGTATCCTGGGTTAGGTCATTTTTGTCATATAGGAAGCCACAAGCCACATTGTACTTCAGGTACTTTCTCGTTTTTCTTCAACACTCCTTTCATTTATCGCCTTTACTTTTTCTAATTTGCATGAATGATTTAAAAAGCGGATTCCTTTTGAGCAACGTCTCTCTTTTCACTCTTTGATTTAAAATTGTTTATGCAAATATTAAACAGCATCCAATCTAGTTTTACGAGGAACCCAAGTCATAAATTTGGTATTCAGTGTTCAATATTTGAACTTCAATCTGACTCACGTCTCCATCCACTTGGCGTTGGACGCGAATTCAACGATGTGTCATTTATTGATTAACTGGTAAAAAACCAAAGCAAATTGCCCAGACATTTTAGGATCAGCTCCATATAGTATACCTTGTGGGTTAAACGCGCTCCGGTTAATTCGAGCTTGTAATAAGTCAGATTTCGATTTTGACTATGTCAATGAGTTTAAACTGTGTTCAAAGATAATAATATTTAGATTGAAAAATATATAAATCATTTATTAATATAGTATAGTTAGTAAACAATAAATTGTTAAAATTAAATGTGTAGATGTTTGTATATTATATTCATAAATCATTCTTTTTAACTGCAATCCATTTTCCTAAAGGGCGTTAATTAACAGCTATTATTATTCTGTATTTTGTATCAGTGCGATGATTACATTTTCAATCGTTCTTCTCTATCGCACTGCACTGGACAAGCACGTTTAATGAAAATATAAACCATCTTGGCGACTAATTTGATTAATCCAATTTGCCAACACCCCGTTGCACTTGTGCTTCGCCAGCCGGGTCCGTGTCAAACACAAGAAACAGCCCTCGAAAAGTTTATATAAAAGCAGTGCTCGGCAATACATTTCTAGCTTAAATCCGCTCGAGTGGTTTTCAGAAAAGACGTTTAAAAATCTCGCCGAACCTTTTGTCGTGTAATATATTGGAAAGGATTTACAAGTGTAACTGGATTACTTTTAATCCCGTAGCTTTATATGGTGCGCCGAGTTTGAACATTTAATAATTACCCGGCCATTATGTTGATAAAAAAAAAAAAAAACGTTATAGTATAGCAATATCAGATTTCCACATCGATGACCATCGGCTGATAGTTTCATTTAACCCCGTGACTTTAAGTAGTACATTTATGAGGGAGACATACATTTAAAAAAAAAAATTAAATTTGTACTCTCTTTGCCGGGAAAGTACCAATTTCAGGCCGAACACAATATTCTGTTTAATTTTATTAAGACATTGCAAATCCCGAAAACTTTTGTTTGGCCGTTAACAATATATTGTATACAAGAGCTGAACATTAACTATTCTTATAAATTTCGTCGAACTGCATGTTTTATTGAGTACATTGTAAAAGCTCCTATTTCATCACAGGAAAAAAGTTCAAGAGTTTGGCGTTAAGTAATTAAGTCTTAGAACTTTTGATGCTCGGCTATTGAAATGGATAAAATCTTCGTGCAAAACTGTTCGCCTTTCTTTTAATTTTAACATCGATACAGTAATAGTAGATTTTAAAGTTTAACTTAATATTACTATGCTTAACGCTGGCGTTTAGCTTCAGAAATTACTTGTTCGGCCATATAGTTGTTATACAGTAAAACTTTTTACAATGTTTATTACATTACAAACACTTCACAGATTAAATTAATCTAGATAATGTATTTTAAAATAATCGAAAAATGTTAACAAATTATAATCTCTGACCAAACAATGAAAAAAATAATCCTTCTGTTATACAGTGAGGTCAATGAAATTAAATCTGCATTACTATAATAAAATATAAATATTCATAATCAGGCAGAGAGACTAGAACAAATATAAAAGTTAACGTTTGAATGACGAACGTTTATGGATTTCTAAAAACCTGTCCATCGATTTCAAACTAATAGTATTTTTGAAAACTTTTTGTTTTATTTTTATACAATTACATCGTGAATGTTTAATTTAAAAAAAAACGAACTTATCCAAGTGAAAAATATGAAGTAGAAAGACCTTTTTTTTAAAAAAAATAAATGCAATTGCATATCAGCTCATTGTGTTGGGCTATCGACATGGAATAGAGATTATTATTATTTCCTCGTTGAAGATGCACTCTCCATACGGTGTAACAATGGGTTTAGCTTTGAATAAAAAAGCGAGCCATACGATGCTGTCGTATATTAAAAACCTACCTTTCGTTATACATTTCTAAGAATGTAAGTATAATATTAAAACGGTTTACAATTTCAATAGATTTCCACTATCGGCCATGTCGTTCTCTTATTGCACTGGATTTCTTTCTCGGTTCGAGTAGTTAGTTCGGTTTCGACTTACTCGACCTTAACATAGAACATTTTACCTCTTTCCCATATCGGCACAGCGTTTCGGTCAAACCACCACTAAATATCAACTCTTTGTTGTTGAAAGTAATAGCTATAGTATAATAAACTACTTATTTGTTTTAACTGCCGTTAGAAGTTCTGTTGAACGGCATAATAATATCTATCGCGTGGCAGACTACATTAATTAATCGAGTCGAAATAACGTGTTTTGTTAAAAATAACTTTATGGTAAAAAAGAAAATGTTTTAATGACTGTAGCACGCTTGTATTAATTACTTTGACGGATACCCGTGGGGAAAATTTCACCATTACAAAAAGATATCACTTTGTAATTACAAAATACGACGGTTTTTTTTTTTTTTTACCAAAACTTATGACTACCGAAAACCGTTACGTCGGCTGACAACTACTTAACTGTGTAAACCGTATAAATTACTTGACATTAAGTGGGTCTCGCATTCGAGACATAACAATATATTATTACCATATATTATGTAAAATAATATTTACACTGTTTATTATCATGTCGTTCATTAAGTTCAACCGTTCTTTTCGTTCGTCTTACGGGCGGCCGTTGAACTGTACAAGATACTCGTGGTAGGTCTTAGGACAATGATAGTATACGTCCATGAAGTATATAAGTATAAAGAATAAAGTGGATGTGACTTTTGAATGTAAACGACAACCGATGCAAATGGCGTTTGTGTACAGCGTTTTTATGCGTATACGATCCGGCATTTATTTATTTAGTTTTTGTCGAGTCTTATTGTAACGACCGCCTTAACAACTTAATGACGTATCCACCATCGGCAACAAAAACATATCATTACCATTTATGAACAATAAAAATAAAGTTTAAAGTGTTCACCCGCGACGAGTCTCCGATTCGGATTTGGCATGTTTGGATATGTTTTTTTAGCGATGTGATTTAAATAAATTCGGTTTATATAGCAAAATCCGATTTTTGAACTTCAAAATATGATAATAAAAATTTCATAATTTTAATTTTGGGTTTTACAACAAGGGTTTTTTTTTAAATTATTTACTTTCTAGTTTATACTATTTACAGTTAGTTTTACATTATACATATTAACATATAGAGTGTTTAGATGTAACATCTCTGATTTTGTTTAAAAAATTGATTTTTATAAAACTTTTTTTAATTTTTATCAAACAATAATAATTTAAAGTTTTTGTATGTTTTTTAGTCAGAAGCTAGATTAAGGCCAGCACTTTTTTAACATTCAAATGCTAATGTATACATTCAATTCTTTTTTTTAATTATGAATAACTTGCTACACATTTTAACTGGTCGAAAATCAGTTTTGATTTAACTATTACTTTTCAAGTCATTTGAGTTTAAAATATAGGATGGGAGGTGAAGTGTGGTTGAGTTAGGCTCCCAGATAAAAATAATACTACACTCCATCCTTCCTACCGTCATAAATTTTAAACTCATAAAATTCAGTCAATTTCAAAGTTTGAAAACACTTTTTGGTCAAATGTTGTTTGTAAATAATAGGCCTTTACATATGCAGTGTCAAAAACGGGGTTTTCATTTAGGTAAATGTTTTTTTAAGTGCGCATAAGCAAAAATAATGGGTAAAAAAAAGTTCCTTGGTAATAATGTGCATTTTTATGTTCTTCAATTTTGAACACTTGTATATTAACATTTATTATAATATAGGATTATATATTAATCGATAATTCACAACACAAGCTAAAATTGATATTTATAATTTTCGTTATTCATTTCATATAACATAAATTGAGTTCACATTGTGTCCATGTCGTTGTGGTTTTGACATTTTCTTTTATTGTGTTATTATTATTACTGTCGTTACTTGCTTATACACGTTGTACGCCTATTAAATGAGTTTATCGTAGGAAATCATCATGACCGCCGATGGACGTGGCCCCGCGGTTTTATGTGTTTCTCTCAAACAGCCAATGCCTATCCTAATGGTAAAATAAGCCCACCCAAGAACGAAATGTGTGATAAAACATTACTATCACGAGGCCAACCGCCATGTCCCACTTGTTCAACGTGTATAATAATAATATATTGCGTAGGTACAATATGCCGTTTGTGTTTATTATGAATCGCCGCCAAAGGTCATCCGAAATGTAAGCTATATGGCGGTATAGCTGCGGTTTTCTGCACCCCCTCATATTGTACTTACTCTTGTCCCCACCGTCCCTTTTACCGGGCTTCGGTTATGGGGTTTCCGTGTTTTGCATACCTTACGGACCTCGCAGGAGACGCTGTCTATGTGTCATCCGAGCACGTGCGCCACAAGCCCCTTCGATACGTGACGCGTCAATGTCTGTAATCTTAAATGAATAACGTGTCGCCGAAACACCGTGTAGAGGCACCTGGAAATGGCTTCTTTTTATTTTTTTACCCCGGCCGAATGGCCAATAATAGTATACAAATAAATCAGAATAAACGGGTAGTAGTAATAATAATAATAATAAAACACCCCCGGGTCCTAATACTAATACGGATTTATAGTAAAAGAAGAATATGAACATGAAAACATAGTGTTAGCATAATATACAGGACGATAACGATAGGGAGGTTTTGGGTCGAGTGGAATTTTAACGGGTTCGCCCCCTAAGTTGACTAGAAACGGATAAAAAACAGACCACCAAAAATTGTAAGTCTTAACGCGTGCCACGTTCCCTTCGAAGTACCTACCATAGTGCTATATGAGCTATAGAACCAAAACATTATCGGATATATATAATTTCTTTTGAAACCTAAATAAAAGCCAAAAAAAGTTGTTTTGCCGATATCATGGTTTAAACCGAACATAATGAGTTGTCGATGAATTTCAAAAATATGAAAAATCGATTTTTATAATTACCTCTATTGTTTCAATCCAAAACGAAACTCGAGTATTCAAAAATAATCATAATTATTGTTAACTAGCTCAAAGTACTTTACAGAAATTATTGAAACAACCGTTTGCTGGTACTTGACATTTGCCTAGGTTTTTCGCAATAAATTACCATAAAATGTAAAAACTATATTATTGAAATCCCAAGGGAAAACCCCTATTAGGGACATATATTAAAAAAGTTTAGTCGGAAACACTCGGTATTCAAAATAATTGCAATTAATATAATAAAAAACAGGTTTCTCATATTATTTAGATTTTTCAGTGCCTTATCGATTTCTGCTTGTATACATATTTTTTTTTACCTTTTATTAAAGTTTCGGTCAAGTTATATCCAGCAAAATTTTGATTATAATCACAGTTTTATGATAGGTATTTTTAAGGCTTTGTGGCATGTGTTAGGATAAAAATTAAGAACTGAAACTTTTTGTCGCCATTTTTTGTTTCGAACCAACTTAACGGGTGTAATGTGTTAAAACTCCGTTAAGCCTAAAAAAAAGACCACCCTAATGATACCGTATGAAATGTTGAGAACCATAAGAGGAGTACAAGTGAAATTCATAATTTGTATATCATTATTAATATTTAATCATATTTTTTATTCATACCAGTATAGCATATAAATGTATATAATATTTTTAAAATGTTAAAAACATGAGTTGTCATGAAATTTAATGTCTCAAAAATGTTATTTAAAAACTATTGTTTTGATATTGCAAATATTTTCAAAACATTAAATGACGTGTCGAAACATCTTTATACATCCCTAAAAGATACCGGAAACATGTAATGACATTATTCATGAATAAAATCTTTCTTTTTTTCATAATTATGAATAAATTAAATTTATACGTATTGAATAATTTCCATACCTGCTCGTACAAACACATTGAAAATCTAGTTTTCATTTTTTTTTTTTTTAGTAATTGTATAAAAATAACTCGTACCATTTTGAGTATGCACTTCGTCATAATATTATTATAATAATGTTTATGAAAGAAAACGCTCTCACCGTGCGGTGTACGGAAGCTTTTTATATTTTATTCCGATTATCGGGTTTTTATTATGTTGTATTTTTTTCTGCATGTATTTCTCCTCCACTCTGCAAAAAAAAAAAAAATAATAATAATACAGACGGTTGTATTTAATTTTTTACCTACTACGCGGTCGCTGTTTATGGAGAACCGTCGCGCGATATTTAATAATAATATTATACTTTGAGTAAATAATTTGGTAGGCGAGTGGGAGGAGGGGAGGGGGGGGGTGAACCAAAATGTTAATAAATATTTTACCGAACTCGAGAATTTAATTAAACGCGCGTTTATTCTCGTAGTAGTAATAATAATAATAATATCTTTGCCGTCAATGCATTTGTGACAACTACTTTACCGGCGGATTAAGTAAACGGTTGGTGGTTCCATAATAGCCTGACGCGGTGTACATGCTCGGCGGTTGAACGGTGCTTAGCGGTACAATACGGGCACCCCCCCCGGTTAACAAATCCACTTAACTTTACAGTGGTGTGTTTATGCCGCAGAGCCAAACCCGTGTGAATGATTGATCGAGTCGGCAATCCACTGAAAAATGTATATATCGGACCCCTTTTTTGTATTTCCGTCCGTCTACGCTCTCGCGGACCTTTTGTTTAGTAATAAAATGAGAAATAATACAGTATGGCGCAGCCCCCGGGGTGTGGACGGAGAAGAAACTTTGGAATTTGACGGGGCCAAAAGAAAACGCATTGCAGAGACATGTCGATGAAATCGTGGTGTTCACTCGATCTCGGGTGTCTCCGTCCCGCCGTGCTATCCTCCGGCAATCACAAGATACACTGGATGGCTTTTATTTTATTTTTTTTTATCTTTTAAATGTCTATACAATACCGTAGAAAACGTTTCTCTCGACAAAAACCGATACGACCTACAAAAAATGTGTAACTATAAGCTCCTATAGCTGCGGCCCATACATACATAGGTAACAAAAATTACACCTCCCCACTGGGGATGGGTTCGACAAAAGAGTACCTAGGTGTTGTGCAAATTCTTAATCGAATGAAAAATTGTCTTCCTATAAATTATAGTGGTTTTATACATATATTTTGTAAATATAGTATATGTGTATTATACGAAGTTACAGCACAAAAAAAACAAATTCCACATCATTGTACATATAAATATAATATCTTCCCAGCAACGCAACACAGCTAAAATAATATATGTAAATTATAATAGTACCTATGACAATGATAAATGAGAAAATTATTTATTTAAAAAATGCTAATTTTTTTAATACTTTGCCTATGGGTACGTTGAAAAAAATTAACTACCAAAATGAACAATAAACTGTCGTGTATTTTTAAACATGCGGGCAATCTATATATTCGCGAGGCCACTGTCGGTATTGACATTTTACAGCAAAAAATTTAATCCTCACTTTAAAACTAAAAAAATACGGTCAGAGAAACCCACAAGCCCAATTCATTGGGGGTGAGGCCCAAGGGTATGAGAATTCCCGCAGAACTGTAATTATCTATCTGTGATGTCGTTTTGGGAAGGAAAAAATCTGAAAAAAGGGTTTTATATTAACTGTTTTATTTTACAGGTGAATGGTCAAATTCACCACCAAAATGCATAATGGTCAAGTGTCCGGCAATTAACGTAGATGATTCCAGATTAATCATGGTCGAGTACAATGACACCTACGGAAAACGCGCAGTGTTCAAATGCGCTTGGGGTTTCCAAATGTCCGGTGAAAACTCAATTCAATGTTTAGCGGATTCTACTTGGTCGCATCAAATACCCACGTGCACAGGTAATTAATTACTGAGTCGTTGACCAAATCAAACACCAAAGGCAAAAACGATTTCGCTATGCGACACCAAAAGCAACCTTAAGTCCAATCGAATCCAATTAAACAATCATAATAATAATAATGGAAATCGGTTAACATAGATGTTGAATTAAGTAAAAAGTATACATTTTGTTCCCAGTTTTTTAAAAAAAAACATATAACTTATAGCCAACGATTAAGTCCATAAAATTCAATCGAAAAATAAAAATAAAGAAATCATTGCCCCCCCCCCCTCTTATGGGTAAAGGAGTTTATAATAATATTTTTTTTTTGTTTGTCAACGTTTATCGATAGTACTATTACACTGGGTATTTTGTTAAGGATAAGACACTAATTTTCTCTTAAAATAATTGCAATTTTAAGTTTTTCTTTTAGGAGATATTTTAATTTATGTAGTTTACCACATTAGTCAATATTTAAATTTTTATCTTTTTATTTTCTTCCAGAACTCTATCAATGTTTAAAAATTAAATGATTGTGTAGAAAAAAAATAGCTTTTTCAGTATCTTAGTTTTAAACGAAACGTTACGGCAAAACTCCACCCGAACAAGTTTACCTTGTTTTTTTTTCTTGGTAGTTAAGTGCGCGCGTGTACAAAAACAGAAACTCGGGTTTCTTTTTGAAAAAAAATAATACGTATTGTGTTGTATTTAACGGGACGACCCATTGTGGAGGAAAAAAATACCACTTACCCGGCCGGATAGCCGCACTACTTAACCGCGACTGGTCAGGAAAAATAATATGTTCGAGGATATAATAATAATATTTTGTCTCCGCAGAGTGGTGTCCTATTTCCGGGTTAGCCATTGGTACAATACGGTATTGTACTGTAATCCGAATAGCGTTCTGTAGTATAGTAGACGTGGAGAAAACAACGAGGCGGCTTGAGACGGAGAGAGAGTAGTACACATTTCATTAATCAAATTTTAAGGGCGCGTTAAATAAATCGCACGGTCTCGTTGCCGTCGCACCTAAGGGCACACGAGTACAACAATCTCTCTCTATCTTTCTCCTCTCTCTCTCCCTGCGAAACCTTCCCCGTACAAGGCGAAAATATTAATGGAATTTGTCAATTCTGAAGTTTCGCCTGTACTCTGCAAACGTAATTAATCGTCACACTCGTCGCAGTTTCTGATTATATGTCCCCTCGGCTCTCGGATCGTCTACGTTTTGTTTCCTTGTAACCCCCCCCCCCCCATCCAGATAAACCGGTGTAGAATTTAATAACACACAATCGATGAACTAAACATCGGAGATGATTAATTTTCGGTCCGAGGGTTTTAAAAGTTACCAGTTAATATAGATCAATTTTGTTGCACGCTTCGGTTTAACGTGCAACGCGACAATTGTGGTGAACATGGAATTATTTAGCAGAAACTTCAATGTATTATTATTATTATTATATTATAACGACGTCGGTCGACGTACAAACGATATTAACTTATTCAGTGGAAATTCCAAGTGAGCACAATATAATTTGTGTACACCGTCGCCGAGACAGCATCCTCTTTTCAATTTCTACAACTTTCAATAAATTATTTTTCATTTTATTCGCGCATCTTGCTTTAGCTTTTAGCCTCGACGTTATGTAAATATACCAGTTATTAAAATTAATCCTGAAAAATCAGTATACGTTCCTTTCATACTACAAAAGTCCGATCCAACCCCTCCCCAATTCCAAGGTATACCTATTCCGATATCTTCGAAAGTCAAATATCTTGCTGTCATACTCGACAAACGATTAACTTGGAGTCCTCGCATCAAATCTAAAAGGAAAGGCCTTAACAGCAGACTCCATTTACTTAAATCAAAACTTGCTTTCCACACTGAGATCATGATATACAAATCCCTATTATAAGACCTATATGGGCCTATGCAAAACCATCCCAACTTTGTACCTTACAAGCCTTCCAATCCATTATTATCTGATCCGTCCCATGTTATGTATCCAATTACACACTTCAAAACGACTTTAAAATAAAATAAACCAATTAGCCACAAAACACTACAAACAATTACATTCTAAATTACAGACTTACTCAAACCCATTAATATCACAACTTGCATCCAATTCACTCTCCGGAAATCCTTCTCGCCGACTCCGAAGACATTGGTGTCAAGATTTATTAATTTAACAATTAACACATTTTTTTTAGGAAAAACAATCTGTTCAAAATAAATTTACAATAAGTTTTTTTTTTTGACATTTTATATTACATAGCATTAGTAACGTTAAAGGAAGTCACCCAGTGGTAACACCTCAATTAGTCTTATTATAGTTGTATTTTAGTTATTATTTTATTGCTGTCGTTAATTAACAAACCAATTAGGTTTTTTCACGTTGAATTCTATCACTGGATGGTCTCCCTTCTCATGTCATATCACCGTTTTATTTTGTATATATATAATATATACATTATTACTATTTGCTTATTATGCTCAAGACAAGCATAGATTGTAAATATTCTTCAAGTATAAAAAAAAACAAACATATATATATATATATATATAATTATTTAAGTGAATTTTAACTTCAGTTGTACGAATCGATACAGGATACATTTTACTCTTTAAATAAAAATAAAAAGCATGTATTTTTCTATTGCGGTTTTATTAGAAAATATTTATAACGATTATATAATTATTTGGCTTCGCGTATAACGTAAAATAGAAATAAACCATTTTTTACCACTGAGTTTGACGTTAATCTTATAAATTTAAATAATAAGACAGTTTTCTAAGAAAAATTATGCCACTCCCATTTAAGTATCTATATAAATTATCCACAAAAAACTATACACAAATACTATTTTGCAAAAAGTCGGAAATGGGAACAGTGTTATATTCTTCATAGAATCTACAAGTGTCCTATACACTTTACTATGCATGATTAATTTAATTCAAATGGGACGAATTAATTGTTATGAGCACTGTTGTTTTTCTTTAAAGCCACACGCACCACAACCGCAATATTTTAAAAGGAATTAAAATATGCAAAATATTATTTCAACATGACAAATGCACAGTTTCCGTTTAGTGTGTTACTTCTCTGTGCAAATGTCATAATGTAGTTTACAATAAAAATATAAATATATGAGCTGTAGAAATTTCAAACAAACTATATTGTTCTAAAACGTCTTGCTTAAAAAAAATACAAGTTGTTTTGCAGGCACGTACATTATTATTTACTTAAGCTTCCTCAAAAAATAGTGTAACAGGTCTATTATAACACACGAAACAACTTTAAAAAATTTAGATAATGAAATATGATAATAAAAAACTCATAAACGTTTCAATCTCATTTACATGCGTTTCAAGTTATTAAATAATACTCAATTAAGTAGGTAGAATTCATTTTTTGAAAATCTCTAATATCATTAATCCCACGTGAAACGGAATGGAACGTTTAGTGAAATGACCTTAGTAAGAGAATCGCTTTTATAAGTATCGTGTTTCTGTAATGGAAGCAATGGATGGACCGCACTTACTGTAAAATATGAAAGCTAAATCGACATCAAATCCCTCGAGAGCATCTACTTTTGACTGCAGTTTTTATTGTCATATCTTGCCAAAACGTTAGGGATTTTTCTCATCCCGCTAATGGTGTACCCTCGATGATGCCACATTACTAGATTATATTACAACCACTCCCGATAGATTTCCTATATGGGACATCAAAAAATAGATCACACGAGCCTACATTCCCTTACAATACCGGGTAATTATTTTAACGCCATACACTAGTTTACTTTTTAAATAATTGCAGTGTTATAGTTATCTTTTCTGTAGACATGTTTACTATGTAACAATATCAAACAATATTAAAACTTATACCTTTTTTAATATTTTATAAACTCTTAATAACGTATATATTTAAGTAACTTTTTCAATAATTAAGAATAATTTTCAAGACTATTGACTTCTTGTCACATTTTATAATCTCACTTCATTTTTTAAATTTTATGTGGGTAGTTTAAAAACGTTTCGAACTCGTTGTAGTACCCGTCTTCGGTTCGTTCCGCTGTTGTGGCCACACTGACAGCTGGCTCGCTTGTTTCCTACCCGTAAGCACCGTGGTATCACGATCAGCGGGTGCACTGTTGCATCTTGATCGAGAAAACGCAGTTGTAACAACAGGAGCTCAAATAGTGTATAAGATCAGTAAACAAGCGAACCAGTCAGTATAGTCACGACAGCGGAACGGTGAGGAACGTCAGCATACAAATTGAACACATAGATACATCAGAAAATTATCCACATAATATTTCAATCCACGAAAGCTTTAACTCATTTAAAATATATTTTGTTTCTTCAATATTTTGGTTTTTAATTTGCTTGTTATAATCTAAGCTTTTTCAATTTTTTTTTTTCAGAAATCCTGTGCCCACCTCCGGTTGTCCCACTGAACGGATTTCTTATTGAAGACTCTGCGCCAGAAAGACACGTCGTCGGTTCGGTAGTGCAGTTTTCATGTGGCGTCAAGCATCAAATGATCGGCAAACCCAGCACGATGTGTACTGAAAACGGCACCTGGTCACATTCTCCACCATACTGTAAGCAATCTAATGTTATGATGTAATGTAGCAGTAATCATATTTACTAGGATAGAGTAAAAAAAAGGCATGAAAAATAATCAATAATTAAGTTATTATATATACTTGTAACATTTGCAATACCTACTCATAAAAATATGTTAACTAAAAATATTGGTTTCGCCAACATTTCGTTGATAATGTCTGGTTTGAATAGTTTTCTACAAATTATATTTATGTTTATAACTTAAATATAACTGAAATACTTAGTTTTCACTAAAATATTAAACGGTATTGCTATCCGAAGATGTCATTTCACATTTGCCAATAGGATCCTTGTTCCCAAATTCACATCCGCTACTATATATTATAATATTTGTCGCTTCCGTGTATGTATTCAAGCGTAATACCACTGGGCACTGTCTCGTCTTCACCAGGAACTATAAGGGCAGCAAACTTGAAATTTGGCTGGCAGGTTTTTTTTGCAACGCAAGCATTGGCTAAGGATATTATACTGAACTCAACCGCTAAGGGTGTGAAATAGGACGAAACGGGAGATTCGGAATCTTACATCTATTTCGATTGAATGTAATTGTTTTACAAATGTGTCGAGACACAGGTCTAAAAGTAGATGGAATTGAGATGGAGATTAGGCGCTGAACTCAATATATGAAACGCGTATAGTCGGCTGCCATTTTGTGAACAGCTGTTATTGTTTTGTCCACGATATAAATTATTCGTTTTTCTATGATTTATCAAAATATATGACGGTGTTATCATCAACTAACCAACATTTTAATGTGTACAATGGAAAAGTAACGTAGAATTTTTACTTTCCATGAAATCGGTACACTAAATGGCTGCTTCCCAGCATTCCAATTATGCAGTGCAGTGGGATTAGATGCGAAAGGCGGTGCCTGAATTTTCTATTTCCCGAACGACACGTCCGCGGAGGACATTGGCGACTTATGGTTCTACGCTTCAGACTACCTAATGGTGTTTGTGTTTTCGCAGGTAAAGCCAGATGCGAGTATCCCGGCGAACCGCCAAACGGTCGGATCATACCGCTGAAGTTCTGGTACGGGCCGGGCGACAAGTTGAAAATAACGTGCTTGGCCGGATACGTGCTTCCCTTGCCGACGGAGGCCAGTCCGCCGGTGTGCTTGAACGACGGCACTTGGTCGCATCCACTGCCCGAATGCATACCGTACACGAACGTATGATTTCAACAAAAGTCAACAACAACAACAACAACAACTCCGAGCACAGGGTGGCGTACTTAACCGGAGGGCAAGGGTGGGGGGGGGGGGGGGGGGTAACTGCTTTGATGTACGACGAACCGTGTCTTTAATAAAAAAAAATATTCCCAATGTGAATATCGCGACTTATTCCTTTCCCTCCCTCTCTGACCGTTTCTCATTATGCCCATTCTCTTGTGTACTCCCTCCGAAAACCGAATAATATTTTTTTGGTAAACCCCCCCCCCCTTATATCCCTCTCGCCACCACACCGTCGGTGAAAAAAACCATTGCGCTGCAAGTGGATTTTTCTCGGATCCGAAATATACTTGATACCATTACAAAACGACTGCGGCTTTATCGAGCCGCGATTTACGGCCCGGGGCGGTAATTCCAATTTTGAGAACACCCCCCCCCCTCCCCGTTTCCACTTGTTTTATTCGTGTCCTCGGCGTTTCGCGCTGTTCTTATATTGTATTATATTTGAACTCGTGTAATTGGCGGCCAATAAAAGCGGCAAATACCCCGAGATGTTTTTCTTCCCCGACGTCGCAAAAGAAAAATGTCCGTAACAATGTAATCTCGTTTATGAGAAAAATTATATGTATCACCCCTCCGGTCGTGTACACGCCAAACGACATTATGATAACATAATTATTGCTATTGTTTTTGGACAAACAACACACATCAATCGACATTTATACAAACCCATCTTTAACCATGCATCCTACGTTTCTTCAGAGAACACTTCATAGACATAATATCATACACTTGATTTACTATTATGTATTTTATTCTTCTATCAATATTTTAAACATATTGTTATTATTATACTATAGCTAGTCTTTTTTAAAATGTTTGTTTATCTATATTATATTACAATATTATATTATTTTACAATACTGGAGCGATCCTCGGCCAGCGCGTTAAGAAGAAAATACTATTTTCGAACTTCTACTTGGAACTATTTGAATCGAGTTTACTAACTTTTGAATATTAAAGGTTTTCGATGTTCGAGTACTTTAACAGGAACCACCATCAAAGGATAGTAATAATAATTAAACTTGGTATGTCTACCAATGAAGTAGTTTTCACCCGGGAAAAGGTTTCCTCGAAGGTCATGTTTATATTGTACATAGTAATATTACACTACATTTACTAAGTAAATATAATTTTGAAAATGTTTAACGAGACTCTAGCAATTTTAAGTCCGTAGAGTGATTTCTTCTGCCCTTTATATTATACAAAACCGATTGCCTGGAGAAAAATATTACACTGTTATCGACCTTGTTTTAGTAATTCTTTTTCTTAATTCTAGTATCATATTTCTTATAAATTTGCTTGACCATAACGCTTGACCAATTTTTCGGAATACTATGTAAATATGCAAATTTTTAAGTAATCGTCGTGTGCATGTACTATTGTGTCCGTTTCTCGGGTAACCGAACATTGTATTATATTTTATTTAATATTGTGACTACATTTGTTCGATTAATAAATAACTTACGTTCAATGACATATATATGAATGTAAATATACTGTGAGGATTGTATTTGAATAACGAACAAAATTGTATTATTATAATAATATGTACGTTGAGTGACAAAATATAAATAAACTCTTAGTCTTCGTGTACCACAATATGATGTTTACCTGTTTCTAGTGTTACCTGTATGTTTTGTTTTGTTCTTTTTTTTAATATTAGCTACAAAAATAATTGTTCAGTGTTATGATACCTATTGAATGTTGATTCATTCACATGTAATAATCTTGGTTGATTTTATTTAAAAGAAAGTTTGACAGTAGATTTTTAAAAGAACGATTTATGTTAGGGCTCAACTCTAGATTTAACTTAAGTTTAATTTCAGAACTATAATTGAAAAAGAAAAATAAACAAAAAAGTTTCCATCGGTTAGAGAAAAGGGTTATCGATAGTACTTTTCCACAAGAATAGTCCATACACATTTTGAACAAATTCTACTATTTTTTAAAAGATACAATGCTCCATGATTTTAAGTTGAAAAACATTTTATTGGTTTTAATTTTAATTTTAAAGGGTAATGTGTGAACGTTTTAAGTGAATTTTTTAAATAAAGTACGTTTTGGCTATGATTTGTGATTTATAGAGTTTCTGTACAAAGAATTAGACTTCAGTAATTTAGAAAGATATTGTGAGTCCAGACACAAAAAAAAACATTATTTTAAAACAATAACTGCTGGCAGTAGTTTTTTTTATTTTGAAGGAGAAGGGGTGAGAATTATTTAAATTTTTTACCCTACAGGTTTGGCTTTATATGTATTTTATAGGTTTTCTAAAGGAAGAAATCGGTTAAGCGGCTCATCAGATATCGTGGGTCGGACACAAACATAATAATGAAAACACATCATTGTAATAACAAAGTGCGGCGTCGAAGCTTAAAAAATAAAACCGGAACTAGCATATAAGTATTAAGGATAATTCTTCTTGTCCTACAAGCATACATAATCGGCCTTTGCCTTTTTCGAGGCCGACCGTTTAACGTTGCTCACAGTCGGCTGAAATGTTGTTGCTTCAAGAAAAAAGCGTTTCTCGTTTGAATAAATACAAAATCATAATAATAAAAAAAATCAGCTTTACCGTCGTCTAACCGGTGGGCGATTCACTTTGAAGGCGCACACGCGTTGCCCAAAATTGGTTTTTCTCCTTCGCGAGAAAACACATTTTATTAAGAACGATTCGACGGGAAAGGGGTGGGTGAGAGGGGGGCTAATCGGACTTTGAAACGAGCCAAAATTTCCGAATTGCTTGCCATTAACGGTCTGCGGGAGACGACCGACCATTATTAGGTATATTGCACTGCCGGCGCTATACATACACATTATAACCGTTTTGTGTATGATACTTTCCTTTTGGATAAAAATGTCAGCGTGTGTGTGTGTGTGTGTAAAATAATATTTTACTGGGCCGTTATTCCGGTTAGATGTTTTCGGCAGCGTCACTCATCACTATTATTCCACGCATTGTACGGTTAACGTTTTACTATACCGTCGATATTATGTCATAAAGTCCATCTATAGAAAAGCGTCAACGTCTAGATTAAAAATATTTACTTAAAAAAATCGCACAAAAAGTCAAAACCTAATGAGAAAATCGATCAAGTTTGAATAATTATTGTATTGTTCAGTGCTGTTGTTGTTGAACATTTTTTCTTTGGCTGTTCGATTTTTTTAGGTGTAGTTCTAGGACTTAAGGTCTCAAAATTAGACTGAAGGTACATGTACATTTTCTCTGAACTCAGCCCAAAAAAGGTGGAAATTATACTCAGACCATATCAAATTTCCAGATTGACACCTGTGAACAAATCAACAGTCAACAGGTATCCATTTTCAGGTTTTCATTGTTAACTTTTCAATCGCTAACAACGGCAACGGCAACCATTATGAAATAACAGACGATCAACCCTAATACTAAAAATACAATTCCCAACACATATTTGCCTTTCATCTTTGTTTAATATTATTTCTACCATAATACCGCATTTTTTTCCCAAGGCTTTAAATCAGTAGCATCTATATCCGGCCTTTACAGCTCTTTGTAAACAGCGCCGCAATAGAGATGTTTGCCTTTTTGTAGGATTTATTTAATTTCGGTAAATACTGGTCGCTATTTATTCGGATGTTGCAAACGTTTATACAGGAAGTGTAGGGTGTACACAGTATATGTATATTTCTATTGTAATGTGCGCGTACACACAGACTCTGCGTAAATATCTCTATTTATATACATATATATATATTATAAAGAGACATAAACGAACGTTTGTGTGTATGTATGTAGAGAGAGAGAGAGAGAGAGAGAGAGAGAAAGACTATCGTCAGTAAAGTGTAAGGGGTTCGGAATGGCTCGTCGGTGATATATTATTATAATATCCGGTCGGAGTTTATTGGCTCGGTCCGGGTTTTGGTTTTCTAATAAAGTGCAAATTTTCGTTTGGGCCGGGCAATTTGTTTTTATCATTTATTGCCGGCCCGACGGACGACGGATTTACAGGCAAAGACTTTACGATATTTTCCGGGCACGGCTCTCCGATGGGATTTCCGACAGGTATGCGTTTGTGTGTAATAAATGGAAAACGAGACGTCCAAATAAATTACCGACAGCCCGGATCAATCTAAATCTCGCGCTAAATCCGGGTGTGCGTTGTTATAACGACCCGGAGCAAGTTTATATATGCATATGCCATCGTGTACAGTGACTATATGTACGCTGGAGAGATAACGTCAGCCGGAGAGCACCTACCCTGCCCTTACTCCCCCATTGGTGTGCTTGTAAGTCACGCGTCCGAAGCGCGAGGGACTAGGCCGCCGACGGCTATAGATATATATATTTTTCCTCGGCTACCGATAAATCATTGAGATGTTTTCTTCTTAAGCAGAGAGGGATGGTGTGTAAAGTATGAGTCCGCGGAGAAACGAAAGATTGAAATCGGCAAAACGCACCGGAGTCGAAAACAACAACAACAAAAAAAAATACCTCCTCGGAAATAGAAGAAAATCCTCTGCGTCGTTTTCATAAATAATTATTATTTATGGCCGAATTCCGTGGAAATGTAATAATTGAAAACCGCCGCCTCCCCCGCACACGTCGGAATCATCCCCACCTGTTTGTGGGCAATAGCCCCGCTTAAGTCCTAGAACCTAAGGTTGCGGCAATGTTGTACACAATTTAATGGAAAGTAAAAAAAAAAAACGTTTCTTTTCCATGATACATATTAAAATATTTGGTTAGACGATGATAGCCAAAAATTATGATAACTGGATAGCCAACGGCATGTGATAAGGTGTCTCCCAAACTGTACCAATGAGTAACCTATACCATGAGTAAAAATAATACATAAGTTCAATTACGGTGCTAAATTTATCGGTTATATTTTATGACTATAGTAGAGAAATAGTATGCGCAATATCGTCCATTCCAATAGCGCATTTATGGGAATGGGCGATAAGGGCAATCGCCTAAGAAAATAGTGGGGAAGGAAAGGAGAGAAGAGGGGAGGAGAATATAGGAGATAACTGATAGGAGAATCAGCTGATATAAGACAATTTTCTGATAATTGAAGGGAGGAGAAGCGAGGAGTGGTAAAATGGAAAGTGGGAGTTGAAGGCAACATATTATTATTATTATTATTATTATTAGGAGTTATAGTAAGAATCTTACTATAGACACGAACACATAATATTTGAAGTGACAGACAGGGCGCGGTTTGTCTGTTATAATAAAATTCATTCTTATAGGTACCACAAACAAGTACTCATGATCCAATATGTTCCTCCGATAAATGTTAAGCCGTTAATCAGATTACTTCGTTTAGCTAGTCAAGGGATCAGATATCGTACCTGAAAGGTCGCCTAACCGTCTTGGCTTTGCTGCAACGTTCATCAACAATATGCCTGTTAAAGAAGAAAAATTGATAATTCAACAAAAACATGTTTCGTTTTTTTTTTTCATTTAAGTATTATGTTTAATTTAAATTGATAAAAATGTTGTATTAAATCAAACATATTTGGTTTGTTAATATTTAAGTATAAAATATATGTCGGGGTTTTTATTCGGTATAAATAAAAATGAATATCGAATAAGTGTATATTATAGTATATGTATTATATAGCCCTACCGAGATGAACTCTCGAGTACGGCACCGAGAGAGAGAAGGAAGTGTTTATTAACTAAAGGCTTACCGCGTTAAGTGCGCAAATACGGTTTCGTATTAACAACCGACAAGTAAAAGCTCTTTGCATAAACAGCAATCCGATCCGAGACTGGCGATAAAAAACAACAAATATATACATATAAAAATCCCCTATACCCTAATCCCATACACTCTGGCGTCGACCATGTCTGGAGTATGAGTTCTCGAGATTATTTTATTGTTTGTATTTAGCAAACACAAAATAATATGGATTATAGTATACTTGAAAAATATGAAATAGAATTATTCCATAAAACGTCGAATGGATGCACCCCATTTCTTGATTAAATATTTTAGATCAATTAACGCTATTTGGGTGTTGTTCGTTCGGTTATGAAATCATAGTAATATTATTTGTACATGTGCAATATAGGTAGCATATATTATTATGATACAACATAACCGCTAACACCGCAGTATATCTCTTACTTCCGAAATACACCACGACCTATGCATTTAGACACACAAACCGCAATATTATATTCGACATCAATCATCACACATAATAACACAGACCATAATATGATAAACTATGTATACCATATGAATTTTGCGGTATTGGTTCTACACTAATAAGGTTTGCATTAATATTAATACCAACATGGGCTTGTACTACTATTCTAGAAGATAAACCAGCAGGTGCATTTATTTTATTTTTAAGACTTGATACAATTAAATTATAAGAACTGTTCCAATAGTTATATGAATTGAACATCAACAGAGGTTTAATTAGCTTACACTCTAGGTGTTAACTTGATAAATAATAAGCATATAATACGGATTTCTTACAGACTAACATTGTATTGCCTTTAATTGGATTTGTACAAATAAGACGTTTTTGAGAAGGACATTTTTTTGTTTGTTATTTTCTTCAATTAGGAAATTCTTCGAATAAGTCGTTTGGAATAGTTTGAAGTCGTGCTTTACTATGAGGGTTTCACTACAAGCGTTTGGCATAATTATATTTTTTTTTTATTAGATGGCCATGTGACAGTCTAGTGTGGTGGAGGCCAATACGCAATCGGTTAACTATACTACTTTATTTCTTCGATTCCACGGTGTAGACTTAGGTTAACGTTGAATTTTATTTTTTATATCTCTCAATTTGTTATCAGTTGGTCTCCCATCCAACTTCATAAACTTATTGATTAGGTACCTTTGATATTGCAATTTCTCAGGGATGGACGCCGGTTAGGTTAGAATATGAGTGCTGTTCTGTTAGATATGAAAGTGCTGAAATCACCTGAAAGTCAACGTGTCGTATTTTCAATGGCCCGACCTAATACTCGAGCTCTGACAACATTATATTGTTTTATTTATAACATTTTTTGCAACCAAAGGTCCTGGTCGAAAGGTTAACGTAGGCAATCGTGTGATATTCCACTCCACGGGTAACACGATCAGCTCTCTAATGTTTTATAATATATTATAACACGGTCGAGTGGTACTTGTATTTTTATTTTTCACTCTGCCAACAACAGATTCTCACCTATTATTATTTATTATTGTTTTGCCTCCGAAGTGTATGTAGTGCAAAATCGATTTATTTGTTTTATGATGCAAACTACGAACAATTTTTGACAAAAAACGACCTTCCTAATTGGATAGCTTTGAAGATAAAAAAAATATATACAGTAAAAATTACAAATAATGTAAAAATTTTGTGTATTAGACCGAACCAAAAAAATGTGTTTCGTTTACCGAAAAAATCTTTAATTTAAGATAATATAAAAATACTTTTTTTAAAAATAAAATAATAATTTAGCTTGCTGCCCATAATATGACACATCATGCTACTAAGAAAATTACAAAATTTGAACTTGATCGGATACTATTTTGAGGTGACCCAGAGCTGATATATTTTTTATTTTTCACTAAATATTTTTCAGTTTTGAAGCTACGATATTCGGAGTTGGCTGATTGGAAAGATGATGAAAAAAAATTCAAAAAGAAGTATATGAGGAAAATGTATTTAATATCACTATTCGAAAGTTCAATTTGATATACAAATTCGGTTTTTTCTAAGTTAGTTAACAGTTTGGTCAACAAACCAATAAATAAATCAAATATTTTTCTCTTACACTTTTTAGAAGATTTTTTTTTGTCATCTTTCCAACGAGCCTACTCCCATCTTTATAGTTTTTAATTTAAAAAAAGATAAAATGGTCCACAAATACAGGAGAAATAAAAAATACCAAATATTATCAATATTTCTGTGCGCTTATAAATTGCTTTTAATTAAGATACTCGGCGAAACATTAATATAATATTTTCGACTGACAATGCTTTCTTTGTGTCCGACTCAACTGCACTATCTGCTGGTCCGTTAGTCAGCTATGGAAACAGTAATCGTTTACACTTAATCTAACAAAATCGTATGAACTCTTCGGATCTAAACTGCGCGGTCCATTAGCCGATACATTTTTATACTTCGAGATAGTATAATCTTGAAAAAGCCGCCTCTCTTTGTAAGCACATTCGTCAAAGTTAAGAGAAAAAAAATCGAATAGCCAAGAAATAAGAACGCCAAACTAGTGCCGCTTATTTATTTTTTTGTTGTATTTGATATTTTTATATTCCGACGCCTGTCGAACACATTCCCCCGAGGGGTTATGACCCATCTGTTTGTATATGTTTTTATTTCGCTGCAAAAAAGTGTTTCCATATGTTTACATTTTAATGTGAAGGATCCACGTGGAAGGATTTGTCCCGAGGCCTTCCAAGTCGTTAATCCGGATTTAAAAGCGTGGTCACTTTGTTTGTTTTTTCTCTCTACCATAACATAACAAAATACAGCAATATTGTGTTCAAATTATATTTTTGCCTGACTAATAGCCCGTCGTCTGTCACATAAATTTTGACTTGTAACCTAAGCAAAAAATAATTTTCTATTTTATAATAAAATTGCTTGTATACATAATATTATATACTGTGTACACATTGTAAGACATCAAGTAAACTTTTTTTAACATTGTGTAACAGTCTGCTGCTAACAAAGTGGATATTATTAACGGGACCTGGATACGGTTAAAGTGGCAAATATTTGTTCAGGTTATCAATCAAAATAACAAGTTGCAGAAGAAGGGCTATTAATTGTAAAACTTGAAGTTACATTGGAAAGTTGCGCAGAAATCGATTGAAAATTTTTTTTTTGTAACCGAACACCGTTTGCAAACTGTATCGAATAAACCAGATATTAAACACACTTCACGTGTATTTATTATATTGCAAGAGAACTTAAGCATTTTACATCCTACAGGGAACACTTACTAGTAATACTATTGCATAGCGTTATACTATTTATCATCAACTCCAACGATACGGTTATAAGATCAATTGGAAAATTACCACAAATTAAAAAAATATACTCTAACTTTTGGTCATCATGCACAAGAAACAAAAACGAAAAAAATAAAAATAACTTCATAGTTATGTTATACTTAAAGTATTTTCGATATTTACAGGTTTACGACCGGGTTTATTCGACGCCGTTTGCAAACGGTCTTCGGTGACCAAAATAATAATCATTCGATTTCCGCGCAGCACCGATGAAACTTCAACGCAGACTTGGAAGAAACTTTGATCGTTCAGTTCTCGTTAAAATTAATGGCCACTCGCACCTATACTTACACTATAACGTCGCCCGGCCTAATATTAAGTGCTTGTAATACTGTTTACATCCGAGAAATAGCGTTGAATTATTCGAGAACATTTAACAGCCATTTGCGAGAAACTCGGGTATTCACAAGTGTGCACCAACTACATATTATTACATAGGCCAAGATGACGTTACACATTATAACCGTACACTACCTACCATATTACCTATTAATATATATTTGCGAAACACTGCACGTATCCGACTCTTGCCGAGAAGTCCCGGTAATGATTTGAACACCTGGGTTAGATTTTAGAGCAATGCGTTGACAGAGAAAAAAATCTACATCAGAGTCACTGCGGTGAACCCCCATTTTTGACCCAATGAAAAAATATGAATTTTTTTGATGATCGTGAATTTTACAATGTTGAGTTGGAAAAAAAACTGTTGGTACAAAAAGATGCCGTCTGGTCGTGAAGGGGGGGGGGGTAGTTGATTGTGTACCTATAGCGTTAAACGTTAAAATGTATCTTTAAAAAGTATAACTATAGAAATAGTTCTCCTAATCTTGTAGAATATCGAAAAATTTAAACTCGAAACGAATTGAAACACACTTTATAAGTGAACATGTTATTTGTTTTGCAAATATTTTTTGTTACAAAATAAAAATAGGTACCGAACCCCATATACTATAATTTTAGTTAGTGGTATAAATGTTTTTTAAACATAATTATGTAATATATTTCAACTTTTTATTTATTTATTTAAGATACACAAATTTAGAGCTCTGCAGTGGCAAATGAGATCTCTAAGGGTTTTTTTTTATGATAAAAGTTCATATGTTATAGTTATATACAATTTTTAAAAATCTATACAAAATTTGTATGACTTATATAAAATTGTATATAACTATATTTTATTTATACCTAAATAGTTTATAATATAATAGAACGGTTAAGGAGATTGCACGCGATCTGTTTTAAGGAGTTTTGTATAGGCAAAATTTAAGAAAAAAGTGGTTTTAATTCATTTCAACCATGTCAATTAATTAACCGGTTGTTTGTATAAGCTTCAAGAAATTATTATTAATTTAAAACATTTTTCCTATGAGTAAAATGTATTTTAGTTTATTTTAGACCAAAAAGCCAGACAACATTTCAACTTCATAGGCTGGTCCAATTTCAATTCGTCAAAGAGACTGAAGTTTTTTGGCTACTCTACTATGTTATGTGTAATCAGACTTTCATTTAAAAATTTCAGTTAAAACCCAATTTTTTTTATACATTAAAAAAATAAAAAATATTTTTCCTACATAACCTAGTAAAGTTGACCATGAACACGTGTATCTTTACAGAATTGAAATTGGACCATCTTGAATAGTCGAAATTGTTTCTGACTTTTTGGCCAAAAACTACAAAAAAAAAACAGGCCGCGTGCAATCTTTTTAACTTTAAATAGCTTTAACTTTTGAACAGTTTGATATAAAAATAAATAAAAAGTTTTGAACCGTTTCAAAACGATTTGTCGCAGTACCATATAAATATTATCAAAAAAACTTGTTTAAATTATAAATACTTGAATACACTTTACGTTGGGCCAGCTGTGAATTAACACGTACAACAAACTGCGTTTTAGGAAAACATTGCCTTGGAATTTATCGATAAGCAACAAAATAAAATAGTAAACTAGCTTGACGTTTACCACTAAAAATACAACGTATTGTATATTACACAACCGACGTCTTCGACTTCAGTAAAAATTTTAAATCCTCAAAAATATATTATTTTTGTTACTGTTTACGCGGTAGTTATGTTTACCCGTCGAGTACCTCTGGTGTTGATGTTTTCAACAATTATGTTGCAATGCGTGTCTGCCAGGTCTGGGTTTAAGCGCCAAAAGCTTGCAGATGCTTCTTTCGAGAATTATGGTAAGTTAATTAATATTGATACAGGATACCCGGACGGTATGAGACCACAATTGACAATAGAGGAAGCTACTGAAAACCCGGGAAAACTACGACAAGCTATACACAAACTGCACCATCAAATAATATGTTGTTACACGTTCGACATGCTCCATTATATAAATTTACTGGGGGAGCTTTTTTCGGAAAACCGTGCAAAAGAGTTGGCCGCACTAATCAATAGTAACAACTTCAACGATGTTATTCTAAACTCAAATTGTATGAACACGTTGAACGTTCTTTACAATTTCGGTAGGTTGGACGACATGGGTCCGGTATGGCTTGTTTCGATGTTTGTCAAATATTTAAAGTCCATTGATAAGAGTGAAATGGTGGCTAGACGGGAAAATATTTTAAACGACCAGCACACTGTTTATGAGCGACTTGTGCAAATGCACGGCAAGCAAAATTGCGACACGCAAAACCGGTACAACGACCAATACAAAGAGTCCAAGTATTTCAAACTTCTTAAAGCACTCTGTTTGAATCCACAGCAAAACGTTGTTGGCACCATAGGAATGTTGAAAAAATCAATTAATAAAAAATACCTGAGTATCCTAAAGGACATTAACGTTTCTAGTCAACTATTCATTTCTAGCAGTCACTTGCGCTTAGAGACCATATGGTCGCGTGAACACATCTTGAGGCATATGTTTGTCGACTTTGCGGAGCTCACTGGATGGGAAAATGTGTACTCTCGAATAAAAAACGTTTATGAAAAAAGACAATTCGACTCGCTTCGGGAATTCATCGAAACCGTGGCGAAATTACAAAGTCTGTTTATGAATTTGGTAAAATTTATAATGTTGCATACCCTTTGGAAACATTTACTGTTAATCAATTTGTCTTTGCCTCCAGTTGATAACGAAGAACTACAACATCCACAATGGGCAACGTGGAGAAATCATGAAGAGGCTATAAAGCAGATAAGCCGTTTAAACATGTCGGTAGCTAGAGATTTCGGTACAACTATTGATTTTTTTAACTTGAAAAACGATTTAGGAATGGTATTTCTCACGTATGTCGTTAAAATGCCGGCAAACTTATTTACCAATACACACTTCAACGAGTCAATAAAACAATGTCTATCGCAATACATGGATAAAATTTATTTGGAAGTATTTGGATATGAAGCAAATCTTGTAAGATCCCCCAGTCTCGTCTCCGAGCAATATATTGCAGATCGAGTGAAGATTTTCAATAATATTAGTAGAAGGTACAAGATGAATTTACAAAAGATCATTATAGGCGAATTGAAGAAAAACAGTTATTTTGAAAGTATATTAAGCAATTTTATGTTTTACAGTTTTTTTAATTTGTATGTTTTTAAGTTGAAGTTTGTAAATGTAGATTTCGATGTAATTCGGTCATTTATCGATTTTTCAGAGGAGTTTTTGGAGATTTCAAGTTTTTAAATTAAACCCCTTATATAATATAGGTTTTCATAAAAAATGTCTATAGACAATATCCATTTTTGTATAAACGTTTAACTTGCATGGCTTTATTAGTTACATGTACTAATTATAACGATTTCAATATATATATATATAACCCAATTTGGCTAGGCATATCTTAGAATGTAATCATATATTATAGTTTATAATAGATGCCAATTTAATCATTTTAAATTTAAATACAAATATATTATATGAATTAATTTTTTGGAGGAAATAAATATTTATTAAGAAGTACAAAATAACTATTATATAACAACCATTATATAACAACCTAGACAATTATATTCTAGTATACAGTTAAGATTTTCGGGGCCTGATTAAAATTTTGGAAATCGGTTCGGTAAAACTTGCGAGGTGTCGTGAGTAATATGTAATTAAGATCACTCACGTAATTGAAAAAAAAATTTTAGTGGTGAGCATGACCGCACTAAGAGTTCACACAAAAAATATTAGTATGGCACAGTTATGTAAAATAATTAATATCCTAGTTAAAAACCAAAACCGTGTGCACACATAATCGTTTCCAAAACTATTGTTGACTTGATGTTGTTTAGCTGTTGTATTCTAAGCCGTGTCTTTTTGATAAAACGGTGTAAACAATTCGGTAGTTTGGTACAGTTTCGATTGTTCCTAAAAATTAGGCACTCCACAACCGATTTGCCATATGGCTATGTCATTCTTAGGTACGACCGAAAACAGGTTAATGACCATTATTTTTCTGCTTTTTAACACTTTAACCATTGTATCCCATAAAAAAAACCCTTTAAAATAGGTTATGGAAAGTGACGACAAAAACAAGCTGTAAACAACAAACATAATGTTAACCTTATTTTGCAGCCATGCGACATAATATTGTATTGCCATTCGGTCGAAGTATATTATGTTGATGTTTTTTTTTTTTTTTTTAATATCTAGAAACATTTTTATCGAATACACATATAATAAACGACAAGAATAACATAATAATATTATTATAATAGAGGTGATGGATTTTCCATATTATTATAATGATGGTCGACATAATGTAAGCAATATTTACTCGATATCACGTGTACTCGTTTTATGTGCGTTGCATACAAAGTATTTAGATTCCTGCAGTGTAACAATCTTTTATGTGGGAACTGTTATTTTTAACGTCTAATAGCTGTTATTTGTTATGGTCATGTTATCGTACGGTTACTTTAATAACGTATTTTGCAGTAGTGCACAAACAATAATATGTTTACGGTACAATAATCATGTTGCGATTAACATAGGTTGTATGCCTATGCGATTGAATTTTTTTTTTAAAAACACCCGATTGAACAGTTATTTTTTTTTAACACGATGTTTTTTGTTTATACCTACATTTGGCAGAAATAGGCATATTTATATTCATGAACAAGAATACGAATGCATTCCCCTCTTTTGAGCCCCAAACGAAAATTAAACAATACAAAAAATAAAAATAACGCTATTATGTAATAATATATATTATAATAATGCTATAGTATATAGTGTATAATATATAATGGTATAGACTATAGATACATTAAAAGTATCTAGTGGATGTGCCAATGTTTAAACTATAGACATGAATAACATCATCGAAGGTCAGACTGCTGTTTATAAATATTATAATCTTATACTTTTTCATTTTGTTTTCCTGTGAACGCGATTATTATTTTGTTATTTCTTCGAATACTTGCCAGACAATTGACGACAGTTGGCGGACTTAAAACAAACAAAAACAGCGGTAAGTTTTAACATAATAGGTATTATAAGGATATATTTTTGTGTGCAATAAGTCCAAACCTTGATTTTAAAATAAATAATTGCATATTTTACATGTCAAGATTAAATAAAATATTTACCCCGTACATATTAAATCTATTAGCCCGCCGTTAAATCCATTAGAAAAATACATAACAATTTTGTGTAAAAAAATAAGACAATTGTAATTACGTGACTTGGGTCTCGGTGATACACATTGAGTTTTTGAACTTTTGATTCAAATGCTCAAAAATGCACAAAACCAAAAAACAGTAAGCATTTTTAAAGAAACAATGAGGTGCTTTAAATAAGTTTTTTATTCGGACAACCATGCTACAAAATGTGTTATAATTTGCTACATTTTAAAATTGTTTATACAATAACCTGTGGGCTCGGGCTATGCCATTTATGTTAATATGTACCTAATGAACACTTTACAGAGATGTAGGTCTAAAGAATAAAATAGAAATTAAAAATAAGTTTTATTATTAATAGTACAACCTTTAATTATTATAGTTGGGTAGGAGTAAAATACCATAGTTTGGATTTAGTGAGCTTTCAGATACTTTTACTTATACTGATACCTACTCTTATTCATAAACAATATTCTGTGTCAGTATATTCGTACTTGTATTCATAAATATAAATATGCCCATCTCTGATATTTGGTAGTTGAAAAAAAAATAGCGTATCTACTTAAATTTAGCTTAAAAGCGAAAAAATAGTTGATACGAAAAAAAATTTTTTTACATAATAACTATTGCGTCACGTTTCGCATGAAAACAATTTTTTTTTTCAGTGTTTTTAGAGAACTTTTAAATTTTATTAATATTTAAGACGGAGTTTTTAAATTTCTACGGTCTTATAACTTTTTTGAAATTACTCTAAATTGTTCCCAAGCAGTTCCTTTGTTACTTAGTGGTTTGGTTGGATCGCCAGGAAGTCGAATCCGGATAAAAAAAAAATTGTATACAATTAAATAATAAAATAATAATTCTCAAGCCTTTCAAATTTATACTGTTATGTGTTCATTAAATTATAATACAATAGAAATGAATTGTAATTTGACATAAGGTATATGCAATAATTATAAAATAAGAATAACGTAGTCTACAAATTTTAATTATGTATTTTCAAATGTTTTATTATTGATAACTCAATAGAAAATTAACCTTGCGAGTAATTATATGTGTATACATAACAGTTTCAATTTTTTTGTGATTATGAACATAATTCAAACGAATTCATAATGAAAGTTAGAATAATATAATATTATATTTTCTGACTACTTACATAAGTAAAAATATTTCTATTAAAAAAAAAGCCAAAGTAAACAGTTAAAAACAAAATATTACATTTTTGGAAATAAACTAATACATTTCATATGTAAATCATAATGTTAAGTTTTTCTTTTCTGTATTTTATACAAATCTTCTTAAACCGTCTTTGCTCAGTTATGATTATAATATTTTTTTCCCCAACTATTTCATCTCTATTTTTCTATTACAACCGTTATTCAAATATTTCTTCTTTGACCTGACAAACATTTGTTTCTGTTCTTACACACTTTTTTTTTTATTATTATTACTGTAACTCATTTTTCTATTTTAAGTCAGTTAACAATTGTTTTCTTGTTTAACGTTCTCTTCTTATTTCTGTTCAATGCAATCTAATCTAGTTAACAAATAAATCTAAAATAAAATAAAAATTAGTCTCTCTGTAATGGTAAACGTTATGACCAGAAGTAGAATATAGTCTTGAAAACCTGGTTGAAGTGGAGAAAAAAATGTTTACACCTACAAGGTAGTTACATATCTTTTAAACTGTTTATTGAAATATTACCACAAGCAAACAATGATTTAAAAAAGGTTTTCTGAAAAATAATTTATTGATAATGGTTTTATACTACTGTACACGTTGTACAGTACTGCGGCTGTCATGTATAATCGTATTATCAAATAACGCGATTACAAAGAAAGTTACTATTAATTAATTTGATTTAAATTAAATATAAATTTTAATACTTAGAATTAAATTTTTAATCACCACTTTTTCTGTTCAAAAATTTCCTAAGTGTAGGCAAGACAGTAGGTAGGGATATCGGACGTACGCTTAAAAATAAAAATAAAAACGCTGGTACTAGCCAGTAGATATTTTACCACTTTTGAACTAAGACCTAATTAAGTTGAAATAAAGACAGTAACTTTTACTCGTTAGATTAACTCATTTTTTCAAGTTCGTGTGTGTATGCTCGTTCAACAGCTCAGCTTCCTTGCTGGTAACTTATGTCTAATTCTATACCGAATAAGGTAGAAGTGTAAGTTAACAATAGTTGACTCAATTTTTTTAAATAAATAATATGAAAGACGGTTTAGAATTGTTTAGTGCAAGAAATCCGGTCGGGTAATGTTAAATTAGGAAAAATGAAAATAGTTTTCTCCAATTACGAGGGAAAAAGTGTATCAAATTTCCTCAGTTTTTGACTATTTATTACAAAGCTATGAACAACAGAATACTTATTTGCAGGTCAATATAGTTGTTGGCGCAGATTTTCAAATATTTAAAGGTATGTTATAGTAACATGTTCGAGGTTAATTTATATCATCAAATTATGTGGTTTAACGTGAAATGTTGATAACTCTGTAAATTATGTTTTTGTCTATACAATACTTGTTACCGTTAAGTCCATGATCATCATGCTAAATCGGTCGTTGTCGCCCAATTCACGACAGGTTACATACAGGGTGATTCGTTAAGGTTAAAAACCAATTTTTTTTCTCGAAATAATTGCAATTTTGTAGTTATTCAATTTTTTTAAAAAAACATTTTTGTTTATATTTTTTTACAGTTTTATAAAGTTATTACCTTTATAGTATTTTCCAGGGCTCTATCACTTCCCGTCGTAAATATTTAAACTTAAGTAAATTTAAAAGTAACTACCTATGTAAATCAGTAAATCTGGTTGTCGACCAGTTTAAATGGTGATTAGAGCTCCGGAAAAAAAATTAAAAAGATACAAATTATTTGAATATTGCAATATAACATAAACTCTCTAAAGTTTCTATAAAAAGAAAGACTACAAAACTGAGATTATTTTAAGAGAGAACGAGTGAATGATCTTTAATGAATCGACCTGTATATTGTATTGTGTTAGCAAGCCAATCGATTATGTAGGGAAAAAAGGTCTTACCCAAAATAAAAATCTAAGATAACAACGTGGGAGACAGTAGGTAGGGATACCAGACGTACGTATAGTAATAAACCATACCAGATAAGCACTGGTGCATAGTCAGTAGATATATTACCATCTTTGTACTGAGACCTAATTAACTTGAATTAAAGTCTGTAAAAATTACTTGTTGATTAACGCATTTTTCAAGTTCTTTTGTGTATGCTTGTTCAACAGCTCCGTTTCCTTGCCGGTAACTAGTTCCATAGCGACAAAGGTAGAAATGTAAACATTATATCTTAACTTATTAGTTAATAGTTGACCAAATTTTTCGAATTAATAATACAATATATGGTTTTGAGGTGCTTAGTGTAATCAGTCCGGTTAGAATAGGTTAGGTTAGGGAAATGAAAACACTCTTCTGATGAAAAAAAACTAATGATATTTTGTATCTGTATGTGACAGTAGGTGAGTAGGGCTATTTATCTCTTTATATCTAGAAAGTATCTCATACCAAATATAAAATAAATGAAGTAATTTATTAACTGTAAAATATATATATATTTTTGTTTCATATTTTATTTGATCATCTTATTTCTTTTAATTTCTATTCAATAAAAAAGCGAAAACCGTGATATGTTAATTATAAATTACCTTAAAGTTTGAATCGTCTTGAGTAATTTTTGAATCCATACGGTGTAGAAATTATTATTATGTACTGAGTAATTGGTTCACTATGACCTAGTCAATATCTTAGAAAATATTAGGTATTATTCAATAATTTGTTTACACTTTTATTTATTTTAATACATTTTCCAAAAGTATAACCAATCAACCCTTATGTGTTTTAAACCTTATGAACTTAAGCTTTTCAAATGGTAATTTACATAATTGATTAACTTTGGATAACCAGTTTTAGATAATTACTCTTAAAGTTATTTAAGTTTAAAATTTAGTAAGGGAGGAAGGGGGGGTGCGGTAGTAACCGACTATTATAGTTAGTTAATTTTAATCTTTTTAGAAAATAATATATTCAAATTGGGTGAACTATTAACTATAAAAGTGTAAAAAAGAACAATTAAAAAGAATCTTTATATCTTCTGGGATATTGATTGGATCATAGTTAACTAATCACTCGGATATAGCATATTATACTGTTTAAATAATAATTTTAATAACATTATAATGTTTACAATATCATATTTTAAACTCTAAGCGTTTAGTGAACTCCAGGTTAAGTGCTTTCCGTGAAGTATAGTGTTAGTAGGTAATTACCATTCAATTTTTTTTTTTTTAACAATAAGCAGATGTTCTGTAATTTGTTAGTTAATATTTATAAAAATGAAACCTAGTTGAAATAGTTTTATGTAGCAGACATATTTGTGCAGTATACATATTCATCTGTGTTGAGACTTGTGCTTGGTTTCTCCATAATCTTCTCGTCATGTTTATTAGCGATAAACCCAACTATATTTGATCGGTTATGTTATTTTAGCTTCGATGCGAAACTGTACAGGTAAACAATAAAGGTTGATTTTTTTTTTAATTCAAAAGAATATCTATATTTTTATATATTATAATTATTATGACTTTTACAACGTGGCTTTACTCAGTTTCAATTAATTAACCATTAATTTATCTGAGTGGTATGGACATTGGAACTAAGTGCCCGGATGGATGCTATATTTATACACAGACTATTAAAAAGCAGTAAATGATAACATTAAACCTCATTTACTTTTCTATCGCAAATAATCATTTACTATAATGGCATATCGGAAAATTGTCTTATTGACCGATTAGATTAATCGGTTATTGTATAGAAACAATTGTATTCCAGTTGTCTCAATATAGGTCTGACTCTTAGTTTATGGAGTTAGGTATTATTTGGGTTCAAATGTAGCTTGAACATTTTGCACTCGGTTTCAAATTATACAAAATTGATGGTAAACAAAAATACATATTAAAAATTATAAATTAGTTTAAAACACAACACAAACTGAAACATGTCAGATGAGAACATGCGTAGTCGTAATTAGATAGTGTATTAATTATATATGTAAATCTAATCTAATGTTAATTTTTTTTTCATGGTAGAAAATGAAGGTCTATTTGATTTTTATATGTGCCGTGAGCTGCCAAAAAATACAATATAGCTTTCAATCGTCAATTTCAAATTCGGAAAGTTCAAAAACATACTTACCGCCGTCCAAACTAATTGATGGAAACCGACGATGTGAATTGGAACCAAAATATTGTAATATCAAAAACAATAATTATAACAATACACTGTGGATAGGTAATATGTTTGCTACGTTGATGGGCGAATTCACACCGTTTTCTAAGGAGAATCCAAATTGTACTGAAGATGGGAAGTTGTATAAGGAAAATTTAATCAAACAGGAATTGTGGGCAGTTCAAAGTGTGTAACAAGTGAAATATAATATTGCATCCATTAAAAAAAACTTTACTTATGCTTTATAATATAAAATTCTGTATTATTTATATGGGGCCTAACAATCTTTAAATTATTGTTTTATTTCTTTAAAATGTATAAAACAAACAATTTTATTTAACAATCACTATGCAATTATTTGAATTATTTTAATAATCCCCAACGTTTTGAAAGTATTTTACTTATACACATATAATTATTAAAATTGTTTAGGCTTGAGCATTTTTTTTAATACCTAATTATGCAAAACATGATTAAATTGGATGTTTCGTTGTTATAAAAAAAACTGCTAAAATGGAAATTGACAAAATTGTATAATACGATGTAGTTTTATCAAGAAATTGCCTTTATAGATCCTAGTTTAGAGGCACTTAACAATTAAGGACTTAGTAACAAGTTAAATTTTGTTCTCAGTTGACAAGAAAATTATTTACATTTTAACTAACCATCCCAACTTAGGTAAAAAAAAGTCAAAAATAAGCTTAATATTTTTAATTGATACAGATAAAACCAACGGAATTTTTAATATTTTAGAACTAATGTAAATAGTTATCCACAATATCAAATTATAATTAATTTAAATTAAAATATGATAAATACAAAATTTTTTCATTTTTTTATAATTAATGCATATAATGTCAAATTACAATTAATTTCTATTGTATTATACTTTAATAAACATATAATAATAAGGATTTTGAGAATTATTATTTTATTACCTAACTATATAGAAACATTTACCAAAATGGATGATTATTTTTTTTTAAATATGAGACGGCATGTAATTGTTAAATAAAAAAATACTTATGAATTGCTAATATTTGGCGATAAATGGACAATAATGAACAATATCACTATCACAATAATCATAACGTTGTGATTATACAAAACAAAGTATCATAATAATTATTTTTATTTTGAAATGTTGTTTTTAGTGTACGATTCTTCAGGAAAATATCCCGGTGGCCTTTTATCCGGTATTACATACGAAATGGGACATTTTGACCAGTGTCTGCGAGCACAATCAAAAAACTTGAATTTATACAGCGCCTATGTGTTGGCTAATATTCGGTTTAGACTTCCTGGAGATCCAGCCAAACCATTAAGTAACGAAGGATCTGCTTGGGAACAATTGAAAGTAATTCCTACTTCCTGCATTAATTATAAAATAGTAGAAATAAACAAATTCCATCTTAAATATTAATACAGTTTTAAAGTTCCATGTACCACCGACAAATCCAACTTGTATCAAACATGTAGTAATCATAACAATATGGTATTAGCCTTGTAATATGATTAATTGAAATAAATTGTGCCACTAAGAGTTCACTATTTTTTTTTATCAGATAGGCGTTGTATTATTATGTATAGCGTTGATACGGACAACATTAAAAAAACAATTTATAATTATTAAATAATAATAATAATCCCTTTAGTTTAATACGTACATGGATAATAGGTAGTTTTCTTACATAACAAAGTATCATTAATAATAAACGCTTCCCAAGTCGGGTTAGGCATGAAGACTTTCTTGGGTTTTTAATTTTTAATGAATTATTTAAAATATAAAAATAAACAATAAATTCTTAATTTTAAGCAAATAATTTAAAAAATATGACTATAGTGAGAAATAAATGTGTTTTTGTGATGTACAAATTTAATTATACCGCATGGGTATGAAATCTTATGTACTTATCTACAAGGTGTTTCGCAAAGATAGGACAAATAAAATAGGTAACTTTTTTTAGTGAATAGGTATTTTTAAGATTTTTTTTTAAAATTAATTTTACTCATTTGCGCTATAAACTCGCGGGTTTTATTGCTCTTAACTGTTTTACTTTTTTTAATTTTTTATTATTTTTGTTACATTTTTTTTTAATTTAAGATTTAAAGCCATTTTATTAAGAATAATTTGCTGAGAATTTTGACCGATTGACAGCCAATTTTGGATTTTTAAAGTTAATTAAGTTAATTAAGGACGGGAGGTGGATTGCGGTAGGGTAATGCGTGCACATAAAAATAACTCTACAGTCTACACTCCACCTTTCCTCCTGTTCTAAACTTTAATAAATTTAAAGTAATTATCCAAAAATGGTTTTCACCAGTCAAAAATGTTCAGCAAATTATTCTACAGTTAATTACATATATACGTTCCCATTTAAGTTTCAAAAGTTGACAGAGTTTTGGAAAATACTAAAACAGTAAATATTTAGTAATTTTATAATGTTGTAAAATAACAAAAACCATAAAATTTCAATTATTTTAGGAGAAAATGAGTGTATTATCCGTAATGCATCAGCCTGTATACTTAAAAATCGTTACTTTAAAAATGAATTCAGACTTCAATTCAGTTTTAATGTATATATATATATATATATTTATTTTTTATTTTTTATTTCCAGGTTCAAGACAATCCCATAATTCCTCAAATCAACAACATAAATTGGGCACTATGTATTCCAGACTCGTGTAATGCCCAAGACGTACAATCGTCAATTGAAGAACTATTGACACCCGCCTTCCAGAGTCACAACATATCCGTCAGTGTTTCTGTTAACTCTGCTTTGTACACATCCAAAAGAACATCACACGCTCGACGCACCGATGGATACCTCGTGACATTTTAGTAAATGGCGTTTAAAAATTTAATCCCAACTAACACACATCGGTACCTCACTGGCAGTTTTAATTTATTGTTAATAACAAAATGATTTGTTTTCCCCAGCACAATTGTAACGCTCGTTATTCTTGTAAATATTGTCGGGACTTTGTACGAAATGAACGTTATCCAAATTGATCGCTATGTCAACTCGAAAAACCACCCGGTCTTAAGTGAGTGATAATAATTATTAAGATTCGTTGTCTCGGTACATATTTATTATTCATTGTTGCTCGTTTCAGGAACAATATTGCACTCGTTTTCGATTAGGTCGAGCATGAAGAGTGTGTTTCAACAGCCCAAAGTCGAACACCTATCGGCAATTAATGCATTGAAAATCCTCAGTGCCACTTTCGTCATTTTCGCCCATAGGTTTTATTTAAATTTAGTGATTCCGACGGAAAATCCCGAGTTCATTAACAACGTACGTCTAATTATTTCATTCAGCCACACTGAACTCAATACACGGAACGCGTATTCAAATTGAAAAATGCCCCGACCCGAAAGGCAGCCATTTTGTGTACCAATTTCATGGAAAGTAAAAATGCTACGTTACTTTTCCACGATACACATTAAAAATAGCAGATTAATTGATGACAACACGGTCACATCACCGACTATTTTCGTATAGTCCGTGGTTATGTATTTGTTAAATCATAAAAAAAAAACAATAAATATCATGGATAAAACAATAACTGTTCACAAAATGGCAGCCTCCTACTGGTGGACATTTTCATAACTATATGCAATACGCGTTCAATGTATTGAGTTCAATGCGTTCAGCTCACAGTTAAGATTTTTATTGGTCTCGTCGACTCATTAATATCGTTGGTATTGTATTATAGGTCTTAACAAATTTTTGGGGAAATCTAATAAAGTCTCAAGTTTTTTTGGAAACGTTTTTCATTATTTCTGGGTTTTTTATGCATATTTCGGTAACCGAACGACTGAACAAAACCAAGCGATTGAATTTTTTCTTCATTCTACTTTACAGAATGTCGAGGTAAGTTGTTTATTTTGTTATATTTTTTTTTTCGGTGAGCCGCGATAATTATTGTTACTCTTTTTAAAACCGAGAAAATCACACTAAAAACGACATGCTTATTCTTAACGAAAAAAAGATCTAATTAGCAACAAAATTTGTCTTTAAGTAGAGTTCAGCCCATCTGCACAACAATACACCAACGAGTTAAATATTTTTCTTATTGAATTCTGAATTCTTTTTTTTAGAATTTGGCCAGTATATATAATGGCTTTATTATTGCATGTATCCATTTTCCCGTACTTGGGTAATGGTCCATTTTGGAATGCTATAATCCAGACGGAAGTAGAATATTGCCGAAGAAATTGGTGGACCAACATTTTGTTCATCAATAACTACGTCAACACTCAGGAGCTCGTAATTATTAAATTATTTTTTATTCATTACAATTAGATAGATAATAATGATATTAGTATGCCTTATATGTATATTTGTGTATTGTACATTACACAAATTAGTATGTCTTCCAATATAATGTTAAATTTTGGTGTGGACTATATATTTTCATTTCACAATGGACTTGGCTTTTTCAGTGTATGATTCCAACCTGGTCTTTAGCGTGCGATATGCATTTTTTCATAATTGGGTTATTTTTATCTTACGCTGTGTGGAAGTGCGAAAAAGTCGGCCTTTGGATTTTCGCCATTGTATTTTCAGCATCTATGTACATACCGGCAATGACGATCTACAACAAGAAGTTAAGGGGACTATCCACAATAAGTGCAAGGTAATAATAATTATATGTATGGCGTTGATTTATATTATGTAATAGGAGGGTGGTCATCCCCTGTGAAATCACCTAATGTGTGTGTGTGAATTAAGTTAAAAAATGTTTGAATATTTTATCATAGATTCTTTATAACATTCTTTCGCCATAGGTCCTTGATAACAAAAAATTTAAAAAACAATTTTCAAAAACAATTAATACATATATAAACTAAAATATATAAGGTCCACACAGGAATAATTTTTATAACTGAAACTAATAAAATCATTTTTAAATAAACGCTTTGATGCAAATCCATATCTTAATGCTTATGTTTATCTTCAGTTGAATTTTAAGATCTTAAGCTTAAAAACTTAAAATTAAGAAAAAGTTTCCAGTCCTCCTATATGGAAAAGGGGCTATGACATTTTTTTTATTAAGTTAGAAAATATTTACATTTTTTAAGTGTTTTTTTTTCAATTTTAAAGGGGAATGGGTAAGTTTATTTAATTGTTGGCCCAATAATGTACCTTTCAGGTGCGAATCCTTATCTATAGGTAAGATTGTTACATGAAGAAATTTATTCAATGGTTAAAAAGATGTCGCTCTGGCTCCGATACAAAAAAATAAAGTAAAACCATATAATTATTGTAAAAACAATACCTTCTCTGCTACGGATCAAAGCTAAAATGTAAAAAAAAATCTCTTAATAGTTAGCTATTTTCGAGACTATAAATGAAGAAAAAAAATTGTAAACATGTATAATATGTGTATAGTGTTGCGATGGATCTTCGAAATAATCCTTATTTCGTTAATATTTACACAAAGAGTCAGCAGAGAATTACAACTTATCTGATTGGGATAGCAGCGGCATACGTGTACACAAAACTTAAACACAGTAGAGTCAAATTGTCTGCTGTGAGTACAATACGATATATTTTGCATTGCACAGCGTCGTAAGTGTGTATTGAAATCGTCTTGCTTGATTGTTTTTATTTTATAGAAAAGCAGAACACTCGGTTTTGTCACTTGTGTTATACTGATAATCGTCTGTCACCTTTTGACCGGTTACTTTTATATACCGGGACTTGAATACAACCCAAGACATCACATACTGTTCTATACATTGCACAGGATTGTGTTTTCGCTGTGCATATCGTATTTAATCGTCGTCAACGCAATATCCGGTTTTGGTAAAAAATAAATGATAATAAAAAAATGTAATCCTTATTTTTTATCCGACTGACAAAATAATCTGAAAATGTTGTAATAATATACCTACATATTTGTGTTTACCTGTGTTTTAAAAATATTAGTTGTATATTATATTTCTTCAGGTTACATCACTAGATTATACGGAAGCCATTTTTATTCCGTAATTGCAAAATTCTCGTACAGTATATACTTGACCCACAACATGTTTCAAATGCTATCCCTGGGTTCTGTTAAATCACCGGTGGAGTTAAGCTGGTGGACTTGGGTATGGAACACAAATCATTTTCACTACACCCCACAGTGGTGACAGAAACCACATTAAAAGAGGCCAAATTTGTCTAAAAGTATTTTTTTGATCATGTGTTTTAGTTAAACATAAGTGTGAGCATTTATTTTCCAAAAAAAAAATTGGCCTATAGTTGTAGCTAGTCACATTTAATAATTAAATACATAAATTAAACCTAAATCGTATGGATTGATTAAACATACATTTTAAAATGTTTTTACTTCTTTCAACATTGTTCTTTAGATAAACAAGGCAATCTAAAATTCTAATTTTTTCAAAATAAATGTTCGCACTATAAGTGCCTAACAATATTTTTTTTTTTAGAAATTACACTTTTAGCCACTTAAAAGTTAAAATGTGGTTTCCGCCCCCTGTGTACCCGCCTAAACATTATCGATGTGAATTTAATTTATGAGTATATTTTAGTTCTGGTCTGTCCAAGGTGACTTCATGATATCCCTATGGGTCAGTATGCTAATAGTTATACTATTCGAAACACCGTGTCTAAGAATGTTCAATAAAATGTTTGCATTTTTAGAAGGTAAGGCTAATTATTTTAAGGATTAAATAATTTTCGTCAATTAAAAATTTACTAGTATGGACATTTTCAGCTGAATATCAAAAACCGGAGCTATCTAATACGGTTTCGAATGGAAAGCATAAAATTAATTAATCAAAAACCATTTATTGTACTGAGAAGATAGTAATGACGCCAAGATTTTTTCTTTTTTTTTTTACTGTAAATATCATATTAATACTTAAGGCGTATCATTTTATATAAATAATAAATACACTGTATGAATAAATGGTGTAAGTCAGTGTTAGACAACAACAAACAAATTCCACTGGCAATACAACAAGCTAACAAACATTTAATCAATAGTTTCAAATTAATAAACTTCGACTCACGCATAAGTTAACTCATTGCTTTTGATAATACCTAATCCTTAAGAGTGTATCATAAAATTAATGTTGAGCAAGGATTGAAATTTAACCATTAAAAATGATGTTGAAGTCAAATCAATTTTATTAGAACACTTTATTATTTACGGATTATACACATAAGTCACGCCTACGTCTTGTAAATTTTAAGTTATATTATAAATTATAATTATTGTAATCTCTCCTCGTTGGTTATTTGTGAATTCTGTTTTCCAACTGGTTCTAACTATATAAATGTGTTGAAAATTACAACCTGACTGCTTGGATGTGTAAGTAAATCAACAGTCTACAGGTACAGCTTGAGATTGCATTTTAATATGTTAGTACAATTTTAAGCACATTACTACCGTTGTGATATTTTTATTGATTTTTAATATTTCTACCATTTAGAGTTTTGCATCGAAGCGTTTATCTGTAAGTTATTTTACCTATCACTGATGATAAATACTAAAAAAACCTGCTACCTCTCCGCCAATGATTTTTCATTGAACTATTTCCAAAGATCAATTATACGAATATTAACTTTATTCCCATTGATTATAGCTTTGTTTACAATACAGTACTCACAAAGTTATATCAATTCATTATCAAGTGAACGGTACAAATCGTTTGTACACAAACACATGCAATTTTGAATACTTTGTTTGACATATCTTACATGATACATATTATCATTATTTGAATCATCACTTTTATCGTTACCATACCAGACAAACACAGGGTTTGAGATGAACATAAAATAGTCAGAAATAATTTGGTAAGCATTAATACGATTTTCTAGCTTCGAAAAAAGTTGATCTATGACAACATTACCATCTGTGTTTTTCCCCAATAGGACAATAATATGTTGGTCGAAAGGTACATAATATAATATACTTGATGTTGGCTCCCGTTTCGCTGATATATTTGCTTTTTATCATCGAATATTTGATGACGAAGGGGTATACCACCGTATACCTGATAAGTGCAAAAAAACTGCACACCTATTTCAATCATGGCCCATGGGTATAGGTACTACATATTTGTACACCTAATCAATTTTCAAAGGCGTTTCCAGTGGATTTACTGCGTTTCGTTTTAGGAGTAGAAAAACAAAAACGCGGTTCTCTTTCTATTGGACGGCCGCAGCATACAACTGCTTGCTGGGTAGGTATAATAATAATAATATAATAATCATAGCACGCCATCTGGATAAATATTTTACACATTTACCGCCGACCGCCAGCAGATGGCGTCGCCGACAACTGTTTATTGATCAAGCGAGATAAACCGCCGCCCACGCACTACCCTGTACAACGCCATAATCTCTGATAACAGCAGCCGAAGAGCACCGCGCAGACTTGTTGATCAGTTACAGTTTCCCATGGATCCCGCACGGTTAAAAATTTAACGTCACCGATCTATAGTAGTATTAATATTATTGTATGATCTATAGTGATTTTTTTTATTTTAATTTACCACTCCGATCCGGCGTCTGACGATCGTCCGAAAAATGTGCGAGCAAACACGCTGAACAAAATACAATATAATGTATAGAACCGTTTTGATATTTGTCTACTTTTTCAACAACTGTCAACCGGGCCTGTCGGATCCAATACTCGATCAAGTAATATTGTTATTATTCGTATACATTACTATTATTTTGTACTCACCCAACGTGTGCTCAAGTAGGTTTTTTTTATTTTAACCTAATCAACACCCGTTTGCCTCTTAACGTAGCAGCTGTTACGCAACACCAATATGTTTATTCACAATAATTATTAATAATGTTTATGTTTTCTATGACGTTTATTCGTTATTACTTATTGCCATATTTCATATTTTTTTTTTAAAAAACATTGATTGTGTTATTTAGTAATTTTTCAGTAACTTTGATCCCATTAAATTCCTATTGTATTGATATAGGTAGTTAGTATATTTTGATCATATTATGGTAAACTTTGTTACTAATGTCATTATTTTAATTTTTCTGTTATGTTTTTAAATTTATATGCATTTAATGTATAATAAAATACAGAGAATTAGGTGCAATATTTGTTAAATAGTTATTATCAAACAAGATTCTTTAATTGATATAATTTTAACAAAATAAATGGCTTTTCAGAACGATTCACTATACAGTACAAACAAACCCAACCACGATGTACCAAATGAATTTCGTAAGTATTATTTACAATTAAAATATATTGCCTAATTACCAATTTCTAGTTTATTTTTGAGTACTAAGATTTTTTTGAGGTTCTTAAATTTTTCAAGCATAATATTAAAAAAATTTTCTTTTTGCCGTTTTAAGTTCCTAGTTTGGCAATAATAGTATGATTTTTAGACAGAAGGAAAAGCAATGTCGGTACAAATATTGACGCAATACTATATCGCTTAGCTAAGTTTAATTTCAGAAAAATGTTTGCCATTGTTCTTTATATCTGTGGCTGTTATATTGTCAATGTACATCTCGAGTTGACAGCTTAGCTTAATTAACTTGTACTTAAATAGTTAATATTGAATTACAATACATTGTGTTAAATAATATGATTCACAGACTTACATGAAGCTCTGAGTTGGCCGTATCCACGTAAAATCGACGGCAGTATCGGACACATATCTGGCGTTTCTGTGAGCAAAGACGGACTGGTGCATATATTTCACCGAGCCAATCGTCAATGGGATCAAACCACATTCTTAGACAACAATGTGTATAGTGATAAAGGCCAAGGACCCATTTCCAGTCCGACGGTAGTAGTTCTAGATCCGAACAATGGTACGGTGATTAACCGATGGGGAGCAAACAGGTAACGGACTTATAGCCGCAGTAATATCTCTGTTGTACTAATATTTTTTTTTATAACAATTATTTAATTCTTTTATAGATTTTTCATGCCACACGGCATCACTGTCGACCATGAGGACAATGTGTGGCTCACCGACGTAGCTCTACATCAAGTATTCAAATTTGGGCCTATCACAAAAAATTGTTCGGAAAATTTATTAATGGTTTTGGGAGTACGCTTTGAACCTGGGAACGAGTTAAACAACTTCTGCAAGCCAACTTCCGTGGCTGTGACCACTAATGGCGAATTCTATGTAGCTGACGGCTATTGTAATTCGCGTATAATAAAATTTTCAGCCGACGGGAGAGTTCTGTTGGAATGGGGAAGATCTACCAAAGTCTCAGGTTGATAAATAACGGTAACTTAATTAGGATACAGATTTCGTGTTTAACATGTACGTCTCACTTAATAAATGTTTTTATAATTGCCTAAACTAAATAATATTGTTTACAACTGATGATAAAGAGGAGTTAAGCACGATAAATTAGCATTTTTCTCCACTATAATAGATAATGTACAACCAAAATTGAATTTAAAATTAAACAGTATTTAACGAGCAAACAAATAATAAATCAAATGTTTTAATCATTTAAATAAATATTCAGCCTCAAACTAGTTGCTTTAAATGGAGAAAAATAATTTTTAATACTCTTTATAATTGTAAATATTATGTTATTTTAATTATTGATTACATACTGTTAGTTTTACATGAATATTATAAGCATCTAACGGCACAGAATAAATTAAATCAGACTGGTAAAAGAAAATGAACAGCGAGTACTGGATGTCGGTAAAAAATACAGAATAAAATACGAGGTCAAAAAGATATATCACTAAAGAGATTTGTCACTGGTAACAAATTATGTTGGATTTGGTTTACATCTCAAAGTTTTAATTTTGTTAAGTCTGTGCTAATATAGTTAGATAATCTTTACAGCCTTTGCATTGTGTTTATTTAATATAAGTTGTAAAATTTGTATACGTTACTAAAATCAAGTTGATTTGTTTGTTTGATAATTTTTTACCAATGTACGTTGTTTGCTTTTGCCATATTTTATAAAGAACTTATTTAGTTGTTTTCTCTAAATAAAGCAATTTTCTAATTCTCTACTAGTATTTTTTAAGGTGCATGGTAAAGGCAATTTTTCAGTAAAACTTAGTATTAAGCTAAAATGTGTAAACATATATGTGTATTAGAAAGAGGTATTTGTTTTTTCATAATTTATATTTGAGTTTGTATAATGCATACCTACAACATATTTTTGTACAAAAACATATTTCTACTTACATTTCTAAAAACACTCCATGTTTTGAAAACTGTTGTCATATTATGCATTTTAGAAGTCACTTAAAATAAGAATTAGTTGTTTTAGACCTAAGTAATTATTAACTATTTTATAGTAGTCCACAATTTTTGGAACATTGTTGTAATACATTTTGCTGTATCGTTTCAGGTGAACTCATTGTACCGCCGTACCAACTGTGGATACCACATGCTCTTACGTTGGCCGAGGACAAAGGTTTGATCTGCGTAGCCGATCGCGAAAACAGCAGAGTTTTGTGTTTCAGCATAGACAATGGGACTTTCCAGTTTGAAATAGTATCGACCATGTTTCAACGTGTGTTTAGTGTCGCTTACTCGCCGATAGCAGGTTAGGTTCGATTTAGAATTGAAATCTAGTCTCACGATATGAACAAAATTTATCTTATTATTAACTTATTAACCTTAATAATTTGCTAACTTTTCCTTACAGGTGGACTGTTTTATATAATCAATGATCGCAATTCCGATGTCATATCCGAATCCTTAGTCGAAGGGTTTGTTGTAAATGCAACATCATTGAATTTAATTGGCAGATTTCATCCTGCCGATAATCAATTTTCACGACCGCACGATATGGCTGCTTCTCCGGACGGAAAATCTGTGTATGTTGTTGAACTGGTACCGTCTCATGTCTGGAAATTCGATTTGGGTATATTTCGACATTCAATTTGTTAAAAAAAAAATAATAATACTCAAAGTACTAATAGCACCTGTTATATTTTAGATTTATATTTTCAAAAACTGTTTTTGAATCGAATCACCACAACAGCTCCAAATAACGCAACGGACTCTTCGTTTAACATTTACGATTTGGAAAGTAAGTTACAGGAATTGAACCTATACTAAACCATGCGAGCCAAATAAAATGTATAAAGTTGTTTTTCCATTAAAAAAATTGTACCTATATTTTGTATTTTATTTAGTTGTTTAGTGTATTTTTTTTTTTATACATTTTGCACAAATATAAAAGTTAAACATCCAATTTAAATTATTTTTTCAGAATTGTCCGGCATCCGTGATAAATCCAGTCGGAAGGTCATAGTGATAATGCTGTTGTTTGCCGTTGTTTTGTTTTTTAGCGCTGCAATATTCGCCACCGTTCTAATATATTCAAGAACAAAGTCGATGAGTAAGTCCTAACGATAAACCGTTAAATCTTAATAGTGTTTAAAGCCTAAGTACTTTATTGCATAGAAATGTAATAGATGTAAGAAATCGAAAATGGCATTTGATGAAATGCTATTGTTGACGTGAATGACGGCAATTTTGTCGCTGTATTGAATAAATTTATAATTTTTTTTTTTTTTGAACTTATGGTGGTTATTGTTTTTTAAGTCTCACATTAAAAGTTAATCGAATGTTAAATAATTAGAACAGTTAGATCATTAGAAAATAATGTTATCAAAAGTACTGTTATAATAGTTCTATTCTTTAATTAGATTAACAGCTATGCAAATGCATTGTATGTTAATTATTATGAGTAGGTAGGTATAATATTACAACAAATAAAATAAATACATATAAATGCAATCATTATGCACAAGCTCGGTCCGGTTGTTTTTGGCGGGGACGGGGGGAGGGTTGGAAGCATAAGGTCAATATTTTGATGAGCATGTATTTAAAGCGTACCTATTAGGTTTTTTTACTTTATTTTAAAATCTTATCTTACAAAGAATTTAATTTTTTTTTTATTATAAGAATTTTTATAAAAGATATTATTACTAGGAATGTTTAAAAAAGTTTACTTTTTCTCCCTTATAAACGAGAAGAAACGAAAAATAAAAAATCTAAAAAAAACCAAACGTTTAATTTAACTGTGTTTGGTTTTGTACTATGTTTGTTTTTTTAACATAACAAAAAATGTTTGGTTCGAGATTTACAAAAAACTTAAATTAAAAACAATAAAAAATAAAATGAATAACTCTAAATTTAGTCATTTAGTCATGCAAAATATAATTTCGAATTTGGATTCTGTAGGGTATAATTGAAATTTGTACCTCACCTTAAACCTTTATACCTATTTATTCAAGCGTTTGGTACAAAAGTGGAAATATTCAAACTTCCGAACTCCAAGTCATTTTCGACTAATTATTTTTAAAAAATAAAAATTTGTCCAATAAATTCCTTAAAAACAATTTCAAAATTTAAACATTTATTGTTTAATATTTTGGTTTTTCCCCTATATCGTCCGTTTTCATTTATTGAGTCTATGGTCGATAGATAATTTTTTTTTTTTGATGGGGTGGGGTTGTTGTAACGATATAAGGTTATTAGGTTAATTCGGGTTCAAAGACCTTTTATAAATACATTTATATAATATATATATATAAGTTTTTTTACCGACATTTAGTGTAATATCTGTAATCCGATTCGCATCGAAGTGTGCTTTTTTTAAAAGATTACCTGCTGCGCGTAGGTACACGTAATTTGTATTTAAAAACAAAATATGTTTTAATACTACTTAAGTACGTTTAATCAACTAATGCATCGCCGCGTTTGTCTGAGTATTACCTGAAAATCACATCGCAAAGTCCTTTAAGGGCTTAGCTTACGTTCATATTATTATTATGTACGTGAAATAATGTGTTTGTAGTTCATCAAACATGGCGCAGGCTTTGGAAACCACATTAAAATAAGATCAGTGGCACATAAAACCACAAGTGCAGAGGTATGTACATTAGGGCAGATTTTAGCAGTAGGTACTCTTGTTAGTGAATAAGACTGATGTTAATTTACTACAATATGAACGATATGGGTTTTCTATAGAATTTTGACTTGGTGGAGTTTCAGCCGGATTATAACCAAAACAGATATAAAAAAAAAACCCTTTTCCTCCAAATGGGATGAAAACATTCCATTTATTTCGCTTTTTTTGTGTAGTTTTTGGGCTTAATGTCTGAAAATTTTACCAAAGATCAATCTAGAATGGGACTAAAATTGAATAAAATTAGGGTTGATGCTGGTTGCTTGTTTTTTGTTGTATGACGAAAACACGTAAGTGAATCAACAGTCGCCAAATATCCGAAAAGTCATAAAAAAAATGCATCCTAAAACTAAATATACAATTTTAAGCACATTATTGCCATCGCAATATGCTTTTATCGATATTTATATTTCTACCATTGAAGCTTTTGTGTGAAAGTGATTTTATCACTTACTGTTAAATAACAATTCCGGTTGACCTATGACCTCCCCTAACCCAATATGACCCGTCGCCCACTGTAGTGGTTTCTTTTTATAATATTTTTAATTTCCAATTAACGTTGTCGATATTTGGGTATTTTCCGAACGGACTGGCTCCGGGCTGCGAATAATTCCAATTGAAAACTTCATTTTCGCATTTTTGCTTGAAACATTCAAACTATTCCATTACCTAGAAACTTGTGTTCGAGGTACGCAACCGCGGCAAAAGTCTCCTAAGTAAGTATATTATTTGGTCAACTGTACGGCCGAGTAATTAATAAAGCCGCGTGTCCACAGTTTACAACTATGCCGATTAATCTACACTACTAGATAGGTAATACGTTTCACCGTCACCACGTAGCGACTTTACACTTTGGTCGGACAATACATTTGAAAAGCCCTCTCCGAAACTTGTCGAATAGTTAGTAGGAATTACGTTTGGCTAAACCGATGGAACACTGATGATGTCATTGAGGATTGAGGAATCGTCATAATATTGTGTACAGAATAATATAATATACACTGCAATACACAATATCTGAACAAAAATAAATTTATTAAAAAAAAAAGTTCTTAAAAATCTAAATGGCTGTAAAAAAAATCCGTTTTGTGGTATTTTTTTGTGTCTTGTGAATTTGATTAATTGTTTAAAATTTGTTTTTAGTATATTATTTGCTGAATTCAGAACGGATGTCAGAATTAATTTAGAATTTTTAGATTTTATTTAATACACAAAATAAATTATAAATCGTTTCGCCAGTCGATACGCTGGGATTCAGTGAAATAATTCCTTAAAAATATAATATATATTTTAGGTTTTATGGCAAAAAAAGAAGGTAGAATATTATTATCGCTAGCGTATTTCAATACTAGCAAAAAAAAAAAATAAATGGAAAAACTCTTGAAAAAAAAAATTAGTTTACCTGAAAAATCTTCAATTTATGTTTAAAGAAAGAAAATGTCAACATTTTAACTTAATCGAATAATATTTAAAGGTGACTCAAAGCTATTTTGTCTTATTTAGTTAAATATCAAGTGTGCAGTTGATATCTTTTTTTTGAGATAATAATGAATAAAAACTTGCATGTATATGAGAAAGGTATTTAAATATCACTACTTAGTCCATTTTAAAAATAAAAAAATTGTTTTTTCAAGTTAGTAAATAGTTTTTTTTTTTAAACCAATAATAAATCAAACATTTTTTTGGTCCTTGAAATAAATTTTTTAATATTTTATTAATTTATGTTGTAATTTAAAGATTACTTTAAAATGTCGAAGAAGTATATTTCCTGTGTTAGTTTTTTTTTAGTCTACAGTAAGTATATATTTATAAATAGATAAATTTAAATAGTAAATTAACCTCGGATAGGCCAAAATATATATATTTTTTTAACTTACTTTTGTACTATAATAAATAATTAAAGTACATCAGAGCAAAACTTTTAAAAAAAAAAAAATATGTTTTAGACGACTTTAACATGTTTAATATAATATGTATTGCTAAGAAATTCAACAGGGTTTTTAAATGAAAAAATAGAGTGTATTATGCGTTTACTACAATAATAATATAATAACATTTGTGTTTCGCCATCGACGCTTTGTAAACAATTAGAGGTTTGTTTGGCGAATTTCAGTTATGTTTTTCGGTTGCGCTTTACCTTTGAGTAATGCGTTTATAAATTGGCAATTGTGCGGTGGGCGGCCAATTTAGTAGAGTGCTTACTGTTTGAACTTACTTTCCAATATCGTAAATCATGAAGTGCAATTTCTGTATCATTTTGACGGTCCGCAGTAATAATAATTTGGTGCACGGTCCGATTACGAGACGTTAAACATTAAAACTTGGCCGGTGTAAACACAGTACGAAATTAATGAGATTCGTTCTTGATAGAGAACAAACTGAACGTTCAAACATAACAAATTATCGTTATTGTTATTGACAGAGACAAAGTGTACACAAAGCAATGGTACAACAATTACCATTCGTTTTCCTAAAAAATACGGTACACAATCATGTTTATATATTGACTTAATTTTTTATTATTCTTTTTTTCGAGTTCTACAAATTTAATTACTGTCGTCTTATACCCGAACTCGTTTTTGATGCGCATAGCAATAATGATAATGTAATATTTGAAATTAATTCTGCAATTATTATTCGTATCGATAAGAAACACCGATACACAAAGACGTCAAGAAAACGCCTTACTCTTTTTTTCTCTCAAAAATGTACGACTAGACTTGTTGGTCTTATATTTTTACGTTGGATATTAAACATACAATTAATCAGATTTTTCTAGTTGTTTTATCTCGTATTGTATTGTCGACGATACTCGATTTGGTTCACTGGACTACAAATATGCATTTTTCCAATTATTATTTTATTTCCAAATGTTTTATGATGACCTCTCTGTACGTTTTTCGAGCTCTCTCCATCATCCAGGCTCTTGACTCTTTATTGTATGGGATTTTTTAGTGAAGTTTTTTTTTTTTTTTTACACCTAGTCTACACCGAGTTTTACACGTTGTAAAAATATAATTACCGCAAATCAGCGTTCACGGTTATTGTATGGAAATTGAACATTACCTCCGGAGCTGGTTCCCCGTTAAATTGAATTAATGGCAATGTTTTATTGTTTTTTACTACGGCGGAAAGTCACCCTGCATAGCTTGACGCGAACGATAAAAAATTAATTGGACCATTAGTCCGTTATCAAAAAAACGTTTTCGTTTCAAGTGTTTCCTTGAACAAACATTGTGTAATAAAATAAAATATATATATTTGTTTTGCCGTCTATACCCTTGATTTCCTGTTTAACACCAACAAACAACCAACTATACCGCCACGATATCAGCTAAATACATTATTTTATATTGTATGGCCCCATTTTACACTGGTGGCGTTTTAACGAGTAACTTTAAATAACGGCCGAAATGTACAATGGTAATTTGTTTTTAAATACCTTACAGTTGTTCATCCGTTTTTATAGCTTTTTCAAACTTAAGACATTCATTAGCCGGGCGAACCGCGAACGTTTCAAGTTAAAACTTTTAAAGAATCTAAATGTTGTAGCTCATAAACGTATTCAGCCGCCATACAATTAAAAGTTAAAAACGTGTTCAAATAAAAAAAAAATTTAAAGGGAAAAACAAGAACACGGAAATAATTTGATAATAAAAAAAATATATCACATATTATATCAATAATGTCATCTTTCATTTGAGGGGCTAAAAAAACTAACTTGCAGTGACAAATTTTTTTTCAAAAAATTGGTTTTGATCATACGTTTTTTTTGTCAATGCATACATTCTGTGGCCAATGCAACTGTTCAAATGCTCTGGTTTTACAATTTTTATTTAAACAATACAATTTTGATTTTGCTCTCGTTAAAAGTCTTGTAAAAATAACTTGTGTTATTTTGGTTTTCACCACCTCACGTACCTATACTTTTTCTCATTTGCCATCTTATCCCATACAAATTGGTTCGGTTAGCCAAACCATCATCTTTTCTTTATTCACTTCACATATCTTCGGTCTAAATCTATTGGCGCTTAACTCTCTCATCCCTTATTATAACATGTTTAAACCGCTTAATTTATTATATTTCAAATTACTCGCTATTGACGCCACTCCTAAACTATCAGCTCTTGTTCGTATATACTTACCACAATACAGGCTCCTAAAACTGTCTCATAACTTAACTATTGATCTACTTTAACCCCTGTAGTGTTAATCCTGTAAGCTCATCCGCTAAAACTACTATTTTTCCCGATCAAATACTGTGCTAATAACGCGGTATGACCTTGTTGAAGTATTTCGGGTCCCATTTGGCGACGACCGCACTATTTGGAGCTATATCGAAAGCATTAGTGAAAACATAACGTTGAAACAATTTCCGAAAGGATTTGTTAGCGGGAACCCATCTCTCTACCGATGGTATCTAGGGGGAAAAAAACATAGTCTTTACACCGGTAAAAACGTTGAAAAAATATTCTCTTTCTCATTTATATATACCAAAAGAAAAAAGTCTAATCCGAGCTTTTGGTCCAGCACTCGCGGTTAGTATTATTAAAATAGGTCTGTGTTCTTATTTCGGCTTAAAACAAAAAATATTGTTTTTTTTGTTGCTTTTGGAGACATAATGTTTAATGAGTAAAAACACTATGAACATTACGACCACATGGCCGCGTCTGAGCTTTTGCAGTAAAAAACGAAAATCATTTCTGGTCTCTTTGAGGTGGAATTTTGTGTTTTTTTTATATTTTAATTAAATTAATTAAACCGTCGGATAAGGATTTGTTGTTGTTCTGCATGACGCTGTTGTACAGGGTAAAGGGGCAACTATCTCACCGTTTTGGTTATTCAAAACCCTGTATATTCGTTAACAGCTTTTTGTTTAAATTATGTGTTTCGGTGGCGGATCTAGAATTTTTTTAAGGGGGATGCTAAAATTTAGGTCTTGTAGTCTCTATCAGGCCTGGTGACATGACCTTTTTTAGTCCTCAAAATATAAAGCGCTTACATTTCAAAACGATTACCATGAGTGATGAGTGGCATATTTAATAGCACACCGCTAAAAAATTTTCCTTTATAAAAAAAAAAAATGGTTTTCAATAATGAAAAAAAATAACTTGGGTGACAAATTAAAATGAATTACTTTCTGTCATTAAAAAATAACTAAAACAATAAATTAAAACTTTCTGTTATAAAAAAAAAGAAGTCATAATTCAAATTAATTAAAAATTATTGAGTGAAATTTGACAACTAACATAATTCGAGATAACACTATTTCAATAAACTTATAAACAGTGTGACACAATATTCTTGTCTAAAGCCCGTGCAAGGTAGTAACTTGTGTTGCATACCGTTACGTCGGGAGTTCTAATGTATTATCAGTTTTTTAACAGTCACGTTTAGTTATCAGTAAATTATTGAGGGTGAAATGACAGTCGTTGAATGACTAGTAGGAAAAAAATGTATCACAATTGTTTAGAAACGCGCCCAGCCTACTGAAAAATATTATTCAGATAAAATAATTGTCTGGGACGTTCTTGGACACGCGTGCTGCAGCTTTTGTCTTTTACCAGATGGCAACATCCCAAGGGGTGTGTTTTACCATCCTAGCACGCTCCCCCTTTAGATCCGTGCTCGTTTTACATGCTTTTAATCCATGTTATCTGGCTGAATAATAAGAAATTCAATGTCGCCATTTTCGCGTTACACTTTCACTTGCAGTTAGAGATAAGAGATAACATATCCACGATTGAATGTTTTTCCGTGGAGCTGAGAAAATAACGAGGGTTTTTTTTTACTTTGTTTTACAGTTCACCGGAGGGACGCGGCACTTGGTCGGTGGCAACCCAGGACGACCGGTGTTGCTGCCGAGGGGTTCACGCTGGGCAACATGTTCAATTACAAGCAAAGAGCCGGTTTCGAAAAACTAGCCACGGTCGAAGCGAGCGAAGACGACGACGACGACGACGAAGACAACGATCTGAAAGTGAGAGCCTGAGCTTACACTCATCACACTTAGGGCCTCGGATTAAATGTTTTTTTTTTTTTTTTATCATTCCTACACGTCGACACCCCCTCGATTAAAAAAAAGGTCGTAGCTCGATTTTTTTTTATTGGAATAACGTTGAGAAAAAATCGGGGAAAATGACATGCCTACGACACTCCTAGTCGGCGGTGTCGATTTGTAGGGTACTGAAATCTATTTGTTAATATACTCTATAGTACAATACTGAATACTTATAATACTTATATTATGTTACACATTAGTATTGTCGTCAGGGCCTTTTAACATTTTATTTTATTTTACTTTGAAAGACTGTCTCGTGCGCGTTCGTTTGACCGTGGAATTGTGCACAATTCCGCGTCGACCGCATAATCAAAAACCGTATACTTAATGTATTTTATAACTTTTAAACTCTACAACTATTGTAATCGCCGTCAACGATCAATTTATACATATATATATATTATTGTCGACAAATAAAGTGCAATTACAAACGTATGTAAACGTTTTTTTTTTTACACACCACCGCCGTACTGACTTACCTCCTCGGTGTGAAGACGGGCAAGGGTGATGTTATTTTCTTGCAGTTTGTAAACTCATGTTAATTGCCTCGATCCCGGGATTCCAAAGAAGATATTATTATTATTATTTAGCCTCCGAGCTTTGAGAGACTCTATAACTGTGACCCGTGCGCGGTCGCAATGCCCCCGGGAATAGCTTTTGTGTCCCAATAACGTGAATACAAACCCAAAACCCTGTTATCTAAACCGAAAGCATGTACGCATTGTTTGCCCGCTTAGACGACTTCCCGAACATGACTCGATTTTGTTTAATTGAAGCAATAAACCGATGACTATCTCTGGACGGGATCGCTTTACATAGTAAGTCTTTGCGACCGGTCTATTCGGACAATTCAAATAGTACGGCACTCGTATAATACCGAAAAACATATACAACCCAGTATACGATATAATATTGTTTATTAGGAACCGTCCCGTGCACGGTTTAAAGGGGTCTGCACACCCAATTGAATTGCATATTACAGCAGGCTGCGGTACACAGTCAAAAGATAAACTTACAAAAGGCCCGGCATTTGCGGATACCCGAAAGTATTTCCGATCCGTTCGAACGGCGTACAACGAAACGTTATGTATGTATATTTCTATATAACGTTGGATCCGGGTTAAACAAAACCGTATCCGTGTACCACCAGTAAGGCCCCTATCGGTGCGTATATTTTAAATCGAAGAGTTCATCAAACGTGGCCTAAAGTAAGTATTTGCATCCATCCGGGCAGAGGTATGCGCGGCACTCCTTGTACCTAATACACAAAGTAAATACAAATTTGCTGGAAATAGTTGTTTTAAGAAAATCTGATATGTATGATATTCTGACCGTTTCACCGAGAAAGTGGTACATCACAAGTCATTATCATTATTTTCGAAAATTGTCCATTTAGAATGTATTTTGGTCAACAAAGTGTAAATCAATTAATATAGTCGTTTCCTCACACCCCTGTGGCTTGTCCCCCCACTAGTTGACCGAGATATTGTCAAGAGTGACATTGGAATAGTGTGGTATAGCAATGTCTGCTAAACATTCATTTACATAGCAATACCATTCAATAAAACTATTAGGATCACATTTTAAATGTGCCCCAACATTGGAACCTCACTCTCCTGCCAAGTTTTGATTTTTAGGGTGGTAGGGAGGTTTGAGAATATTTTTTTTGACAAACGTTAACTTTGTCTGGGAAGCAAATCGTTATCAGTAGGTAAAAACGTGGTTATAGAGTAAATTTAATTAGAAAAAGGTGGTAGTCATCCTTATCGATAAAATTGAATTTTTTCATTCCCAAAACAACCAAGGTGATCATAAGGTTTCCATGGAAACTCCCACACCGCTGGTTTCACTCCCTTTGAATTGCGGTATTGTGGGTTTATTGGGTAAATAAAAAACAAAACGGTTCTTTGACGGCCTTTTTTTTTTCTTTTTTTGGATTTCGACCTATAAAGTGACGAGGAAGAGGAGATGATTGAACATTTATGTCTAAACCGGAAACAAATGTGAAATTCGAGTGGCGGCACGCTCGACGTTATTGGAAATTGTTTTCACATTTGTTTTTTTTAACAACAGTTCATAATATTATTATAACGCCCAACGGACGGAGTACGGTTGAAATAAATGCTTTAATGAATGTCAAAACGCAAAATTTTCAATTAAAAACCAGCCTTTTCAGATAACTTTGCGTCGGTCAAAACTTTTCGGCGGAAAATGTGTCAAAACTGTGTAGGTAGCTGCTATCGATATTGTACGTTTTGTATTATACTTTACCCTTCACGTTAGGTTAGGTGACACGTTATCGGAAAAAAAGAAACTATCACAACCTTGAAGAGGGTCGCGTTTAGACAGACTACCCGCGTCTCTTGTGAGTACAACACAAAACTATTATAATATGCTTTTCGTTAATGCGAACAATAACTACAGTAACTGATCACACCACTCTTAGATGGAAAAAAATACCAGCAATTTTTTTTCCTCTAGTAAATGAACACTACTAATTAGTTAATATTGTTTTTATAATATAATTTGTATTTTTTAACAACACATATGTGTGACAGTGTGTGTAGACAATTTATTTCGTTTTAACGATACGACCAAATTCCTTTATAAAAACCAAAATGTATGGTTAAAAATATTGCTGTCAAACTTATCAACATTTTTTTTTTTTTATTAGATTCTGGTAACCAGAGCTGTTTTTTGAAACCCTGTCAATTTATTTCTTAATATTTTTCTTTTGCACTCTTGCCAATGATTTTCTTTAATAATATTTAACCGCTAAACGGTAGCATATGCCCTACAACGTGACATAACCATTGCCCGGAAATTCATAAGAACAAAATTAAACAATTCGTTCGTATGAAGTGAGCGATCGTCATGTAGTCTCGAGACAACGCTGCGTTCTTCTGAATTATTCAAAGGTGAGTGGAAATCATACATAAATATACTCGTAATAGAGAAAGTTAGGTTTAGGGAATAAATATTTATGTCGGTCAAATAATATCATCGTAATAGGATCAGGGTCGAGGAAGAATTATTTGTCTTATCCCCCGTAGACCTTCTGTTTACTCAATTCATTTCCTTTTTTTTTTCCTATTACATTTATATCGTTATACCTATGCCTACGTCCACCGGGCCACATCGAAATCCAAAACGAATAACGATTTCATTTGAATAAAAAATAACGTTAACCTACTAAACAATTTCCTAATCAGTTTTATGTTTACTATTATATGAAATTGTTTTTACTTTGTTGATTTATACAAAAATAAGTATGGCAATTGAAATGCAAAAACATTTTTTACCACGTTTTTATTAACTCACTTTCTTGTTTGTCGTTCCGGGTGAAATCTTGCAACTCAAATGTCGAGCACTTCCCGATTAGGAACCAGAAAGCTTAAGCTTGAAAGCAATTCTGGACAATAAACTTGCTCGTACAGTATTTTAAAAATAAAACCGATGTATAACCTTTTCCTTCGTATCAGAGAGTACAACATATGAGTAGAACATATTATGGTAAAAGCTTGGTGATGGAGAAATTATTTTTACACCAGTTAAGGCTTCAATTTTTTAAAAATTTTAAAACCTTTTTTTGTGGTCAAAAAGTTAAAAGTTAAAAAAAAATATTTTGCTTTTATAAAATTCAAGCTATATTCATATGACCCATATCATCTTTGAACCATTTAAGTTTTTTTTTTTGCTATTTATTTACGGTTTCAAACATAAGTGGTAAGCTGAAAACTGCCTACTTTAATGATCCAAAACACAAATGTGACTGAACGAAAATTTTCCAAATGTATGCATTATTTACTTATAAGTGAATAGAACATCTGGTAAAAGTTTGATGAAGGAGAAATGATGCTAACATCAGTAGTAAGGGTTCAAAATGTAATTGTAAATTGTGTATATTTCCAATAAGTGTAAATCGTAAAATTTGAACGCCTACCACTGATGTTAGAATAATTTCTCCATTATCAAACATTTACCAAATGTTCTACTGACTTATAAGTAAGTATTGTATACATTTGGAAAATTTTTGTTCAGTCACATTTGTGTTGTGGATCATTATAGTAGGTAGTTTTCAGCGAAATACACATGTTTGAAGTCGTAAATTAGTAGCAAAAAAAAATTAATTGGTTCAAAGATGATATGGGTCATAAGAACATAACTTAAATTTTATATAAACAAAATATTGGTTTTTTAACTTTTTGGCCCCAAAAAAAGTTTTTAAAAAATTAAAAAAATTTATGTATACCTAATTTATAGTTGAGAAATTAACATTTTACATAATTTTAAACAAATGTAGTAAGAATCGGCAAAAATTTACAAATTTTCGAAAAAGTCCCAAGTTTATATGAATTCTTCAAACAAACATCGATAACATTAACAAACCAAAAAAAATATCATAAACCCTTTCTCCTAAAAGGGATAGAATGTTTTTCTTTATTTTACTTTTTCAAGCAAAGTTTTAGAGATTTAGATCTGAAAATTAGACCGAAGGTAGATCTAAAATGGAACTATAAAATATACAATTTTCTCAAAAATCTATAGGCAAATTTTTTTTTATTAAGGAAATAGGGTAAATTTACTTTTTTGGCCGTAGTCAGTTTCTAGGTTGCTATGTGTGAGTGAATCAACAGTCAACAAGTCATGAAAATATTTTCATTATAATATTGTTAATTACTATATATGGGTAACTATGACAGTACATTTTTATAGACAGACGATCAACACTTATCGTATCCACGATATCGATTGCCACGATTGTTACTATTATTGTAAGTATTGGTTGGTGTATCGATATAGTGTAAGTTCGGTGCCATTAACGACACCAGAACAGTGTGTGTGGTGTGATTATCCTGTGTGGTTTTGTCAATCTTGTGTGAAATACAAATCACATATAAATCGTGGTGTTCGAACAAGAAAGCTATAATATCTCCGATACATATTACGGATGACTTTAATGGCATCCGACTTGTTTGTCTGCGTTGTTGTTTCGTTACACTTTTGAATCTGAACCCGAATGGGCGGATGGTTAATGGACTATAAAACTTTCGAATGGAGCAGTGTCGGGAAATAGAAAAAAAATGTATAAAACAACAAGGGAGAAAAAATGTGCCGCATAAAAGTCGTACACGAGTAATAGACGTTTGTTTTCCCTTTCAGATGAAATTATTCGCTTTTGCAAAAAAAAAAAAAAAACAAACAATAATAAAAACAACGACAAGAGGTTTTTACGGTCACTCGTAAAATTGTACAACACGGTTTGAGAAAACAATATATAAGTATAGGAAATAATTTTATTAGCATTTCGCACGATATCGGTTTTTGACTTTGTTCGTTTCACGCTGTAAATTAAACCCCCCAACCATAATACAATTATTACATTACTGTATACAGGCGATGTTGTCTCTCAGTCTTTCTGTGCGCTTTCGTCGAGACGTTTATGATTAATTGACCAATAATTTGTGTTGGAAACGCCGTTGCGGTACTATAGAAATGAGAAGCATGACTTATGTTCATTTCGAAAACGTCCCACCCAACGTTGTAACTGTTCAAGTATTGCCAACGGTTTTACTAAAGCGGTCGACATTTTTCAGCTGTCCGGCTTTATATGTAAATAAAATACTAGCCTAATTCACAAAAGAAATAAATAATTTTGTTTTTTTTAATTGTCTATCGATTTGGAACAAGAGGGTTGTTAAATAGTGTAGACTCGGATGAAATAATTGATAAGGTGGCTAAATAAAAAAATAAATTACATATTTAGAACAAGGTGATTTGAATTATTGATATTGTTATAGGGCATTCGTGTAGCAGGTGGCCAACCGATAATTAACAAGGTTCAATAGGTGACCACCTGATTTTCATTGATTTAATATGTGACCTACCTGGTTTTTGTTAAGTTTTAGATATAAAGAATATGGTATTTATAAAAGTATCGATGAGAGTCGTTTTATAGTATGTATTTACTGTCTTGCTATTGGTGTGTGACCGATAAGTAAACCGGTATAGATACGTTGGCTGCTGAATTTTATAATATTATTCACTCAGAAGAAAGTGTAGAGTTTCTACAAAATAAGGGTCTTTTGTCAAACAATGACTCAACAGTCATTCCAGACTCCACGGATGACACATTTTATAAATGTTTTAATCATCTAAAGTAAATATTTTTTTTTTATATACAATAACAAATTGTATTAACTGTAAAAATTTAGTAGGTGTACCTAGGTCACCGTTAAAAATATTATTAGGCACCAGCTGTTGTCCAGTTGTTCTTCCAGTTCTAAGTTGAATCGCTGTATCAAACAGCGAGCTCGATTTTTCCTATTCTAGCGGCTCCTTTTAAAATATTTCCTTGTAACAAAAAAAAACTACCCACCTATCCGCCCCCGAAGACCGGAGATCGGGTGACTTGAAAAATACAAATAATCTTCAAAACGTTTTCTTGCGTCCCAGTGTGCCGGTACTACTGTATAATAATTTCCGTTACGATTATTATTATTATAATTTTTTTTCCCTCTTTATCGCGCCGTTTCGGTTCGGTTCACTTAACTCCAAATAACGATCAGTCACCGAACCGCTTTGGGTACCTATTTGCGTATAATACAATATTCTGGCCGGGAAATAAAATTATACGACTGCATCCGTAGAACGAGACGGTTTTTTTTTCGACTCTTTACCCTTAGCCGTGCATGGCTAATAACAATTTAATACCGAGACCAAAAAAAAAAAATCACCCCACACCGAAAGTCTACAAACTTATTATTATTAGTGTATAAATAGTTTTCGGCCGGCCGTTCCCATGTAATATTATGTTTTATTTGGATGTCGTGTATGTATTATGGTTTTATTGTTTTCGAAACCTATCTATGAATTTAAACGACGGAAAATCTCGGCAAGGCCAGATAAACCCAGAAACCCTTCGAGCAAGCACAAATCGGTTCACAAAATCGACAAAAACCATAACCCATTTACAATCACATTGCGCTGTTAATATGATAATATAATGCCGTGTACGATAAAAATAAATATTATGTATACTATTACAGTTTATAGCTCGTTTCAGTAGACATCTATGCGACCATAGGTCCTAATCGTGTAATAACCGTTGTTCGATATCTGGTGATAACAGTATCAGGGATTATAATATTGTTATGCGGACTAGAGATCAAAATGACTCGTCTGATTTCTTTCTCTGTACTCGTGCCAAATAGTTTTGAAAAATTGTCTATATATTATTACTCCGACATCAAAGCAAGAAGACGTCCCACCAAAAGATATAACAACTTGAACGATTAATATCACCTATTGGTTAAATCAAAGTTAGAAGTTGTCTATACCAACTAATCCAATCGAACGATTACTGTTCAAAGATATCAAAGAATAGCCATGCATAATAGATATTTTATTAGATCATGTTTTAAAGCCGTTGGTCTGTCTTATGACATAAATCCTTATCCAGGTTAGTTTTCCCTTAAACACTCTGCAAAATAAAATGCACGGTTTCTAACTAATCCTTGATTACAATTTACAAATGATTTAATGAATAATAATTAATTAATTGAATAATAAGCATTATATCAACGTAAAACCAGAGAACAATTCATTTTTTTACATTGGCAAGCTGTTGAAGTTTTTAATTAGAACTTGATATGTATATTTTGCATATAATTTACACAAATTTTCCAAAATTATTTGTTTTCAATTTTCCCAAAAATGTTTAATTCCTAACGTAATCTTTCGTCATGGACGGTATAAGTCGTTGAGTACTGTTCATTCGTTTCGTTATTTTCCTTAGTCATTCAGCTTTTCGCCAAAAATCGTTCTACTTTACCGAACCATAATAAACGGTCTTTTACAAGGGTTTGTTCCATTTCGTTTCTGTATTTCTTTTAATAAACTGCTGTCTCGGCACTCCAATCGTCTCTTGCCCGGTTCTCCCGAATTTCACTTTCAATCATCGCATTTATCCCAACGCTGTTTTCTTTTTTACCTCACAATATGTCTCATCCGTCGACGTTCGCCCACGGCCGTCTTGATTGGTCTCGGTTTTGTTTGCTCAGTTCACATTGGCCATTGATTTTTTTATACGGGGTGTCGTCCCACGACGATTAGCCCATATCGATTTTTACTAATAATAACATTTATTTTGAAAGAATTAAAACAACCTGTCTTAGTGGATGCGCGTAGACAATTTTTGTATCGTTCTTATAACCGTGAAAGATCTGTGTACTAGAAAAGTGTACACATTTTGGATGTATTTAAAATCTATGTTTACAATTAATTTGAATTCCTCAAAATAAAAGTTTGGTTTTGTACCTATTAAACAGGTGTTTTTTTACTACAGTAATTTCTGATCAAAAGGCATCTACATCCACATTTTCCAGACCTTAAACAGAAAACAAACAATTAAACTAAATTTTAGGGATGTAAACAAAATTAAAAAATATTTAACCTTTAATGTTCGAATAGTTACTCCGATCATAATCCAGTTTATGACTTTATATGACGTACTGAGAAATGTTATTGAGTTATAGTGTACACTGTATACACTATATAAATACAGTTCCTTTCGGTATACTGTACACGTACAAGCTAAAGCGACAATGTTATTAAATATTTTTGATTCCAGAAAGAAAAATATTACTTTATTTCATCAACATTTCCGAAAGAAAAGAATAACACTTAGAATTGTTATCTTTGCGTGCAAAACGTTGATTGTTAGGAAATCCAACAACGTGCTGTCACATTTTCGTGCTGTCAATATCTTTTTTTGACTAATATATCAATGAAACACTATATTAATACACTTAGTAATATTTTTTAGATTATCGCGCGCTGGTTTTGACAACCGTTATGGTAAAAAAACTTATCAACAATTTTATATATTGACCGTTTAGTACGTCTTATTATTCAGCTTAAACGTTGACAAATTGTATAAGAAATAATGGGATGGAAAAAATTGTATTTTGTATTTATTAGGAGTATATTTTTAATGACCCAGTTGTCATCTCTGAGCAAAATGTTAAGATTTACAATTTTTTAGAGATTAGGTACACTATTATCACAGATTAAATAAAACCAGATAGCGCACTTTATAGTAAAAAAATACACTTAAAAGAACGATTTTTGTTTGAATTAAACTTAATGCAGTAGGGTGAGTTTATTGTGCCAAAAATACTGTACACGCTATTTACAATAATAACGTCAACTGATAAGAATCACTGATAACAATAGTTGTTGATTAACGATGGTACAAGGTGATAACAGGCTCCGGACACTGATAAAAATTAACACGGGGAAGATTCTTGTCACACAAAAACATGGCAGCCGTGTTCTAAACATGCTATTTCTTTGACCACATTGTATAACAAAAGGATAATTTTTCAAAAACGTTTTGGTCATACGGACCAGAGATTATTATTAAGGTTTGTTTACATTTTTGGATTTTTTTTTAGTATGCTATCCGTTTTTATTATACCTACATCTGTGCTATTATTGTTACCTTCAATAGTAGTAATAGTTTTTTTTATTTGTCAATATCGTTTGGCAATAATTTAACATTTTCATTCCATATTGGTATCATAAAACAATATAGACTGTTTAAGTGGATTTTGTCAATACAATCTATCATAGGCCGAAAACAATAATCATTTTAACGGTAAGTACTATTTTCCGTTCCGGTTTTGGACAGCTTAAAAGTAGATTTCCATGAACCGATTAATCTGATGTAATGTACCGCATAGACTCGGATTATTTACAATAATTATTGTCAATAAATATTGAATATATACAGGCTCAGCAAGCGTTCTTGTCGAATAGGTTCTTACCGGTATGATTTAATTCTATTCCGTTACACAATAAGGTTTACCCGGCCCGACGCATTAAGTATTCATTAAGATGATTTAAGTACACGGGTCCAAACGAAACGCACGCATACAATGTACACATAATATTTTATGATTAAATTGTTTACTGGAAAATATAAAAGTTTGATTTGTGTGGGTGTTTGTTTGGTTAATACTTCATAATCAAACAAATTATTACTTATTATTCCGATTGCGGTAAACCGAAATATTTTTCACTTTTCTCTCGAAATTTTTTTCTCTAGTCCTAAATCGAGCACTATTGTTATGGCTATCGTGTATTTAATTCCAGAAACATTTACCATTGACAATGAACACAGTATATTTAGAATAACGTTACACAATATCCATCAGCACCGAGCCCACGTTTATTTGGATAATAAGGTTGCGATAGAACTCATTTATATGGCAATGTTTTTATTAGTATTATACTATTTATAAACTAGCCGACTTAACAGTTTGAAACAAAAATAGAAGCTCTCTTAGGATGATAAATAGATAGACATTATCATATTATTTTCATGTGTGTGTCGTTAAAATATTAACTTTCAATGAAATTAATGATTTGGTTTGTTAAAACATTAACCGATAGTTATAAGAAATAGTAACGTCGACTAAACATTGATCATTCAGTTAGTGAAAAGTGTTTTTATTTCTTAAAAGTCTTGGGAAATACCGTCTCCAATGATAAAATGTACAAATTTATTATTTTTACAAATGATTTCATCGATTAAAGAAAATATTATAGTAAATTGTATAAATTGTGCATTTATCAAACAAATTGTTAAAAACGACAATAATTATTTTTTAATAACGATAAACAATCTTATAGGATGTATCAATAAAAATGAGAATTTCATAAAATAAAAAGCGATTTTTATTAAACAGGTTATTGTAAATTTTTGGTCGAGTGTGACTGTAAAGACAACAATAACACAACTAATTTGTCGGTTTTCACATAAAACGTTCGAACTCTCTGAGCATATTAACTTTTTACAGAAAAACAAAATAATAAAAAAACCAATACTTTTTATGCTTTTATCAAAGCTAAAGCTTATATGTGTGGGTAACTACCGGAACATGATGGTCCGGTCTTTCTATGTAAACACACTATAAAACACACACAGCATCTAAGTTCGCCCTGACCAGCGGACTTGAGACACACTCTAAGTTAATCAAATATATCAGGCCGGATTTGTTGAAATAAAAATAAATGTATCACTATTTTTAAGTTTTATGGTTTTTAGAAACCCAAGCCCCCCCACTGATCTCCACCAGTGGGCCAGGGAGAGGAGAGAAGGAGAAGATGAGCGAGAAAAACTTATAAATGAGTATGTTTTACCGTGTAAATGAGAAATTAAGGGGATTGCCTGCGGTCTGTTTTTTTTAGGTTTTAGACCAAAATGCCAGACAAATGTCGACTACTTAAGATGGTCCGGTTCTGTAAAGATATACGAGTTCTTTGGGAACTTAACTAGGTTATGTAGGAAACAGATTTTTGATTTTTTTTAATGTATATAAATTTAGTTTTAATATTGAAAAAATGCAAATTTAATTTGTTTAAGTACAAATGAAAATTTTAAATGAAACCAAAATGGCTTTTACTCATAGAAAAAATTATTTAAATTAAAAATAATACCTTAAAGCTTATACAGATTAACCGGTAAACCAATTGACATGGTGGAAATGTATTCTAACCCTCTGTTTTCTCAAATACTGCCTATACAAAACTCATTAAAAACAGACCGCATGCAATCGTTTTAAATTAAATTTTATCGAACTCCTATCTAATATACGACAGCCTTCTAAAATGCACAGAAACGTGGCTTATACCTTCTGCCCCCTTCTTTATACGGGTCCATTTCATTGTTGGTCGCCCGGACCAATGCCTGGATTTTTGTCGGGCTCGGCTTACGACTCGTGTATTTTGTACAAAATGATGATCAAGAAAAAAAAAATAAAAATATTTGAGCTTGAGCGTGCCCCCGTGCCTTTTAACGGCGCCGGCGACGGCACACAGCAGCAATTTATCCGACTGTCAGTGGCGGCGGTTCGCCCTCGTCTTTCGATGACCGCAGAATTAAATTCCCACATGCCGAACCATTATCACGCAACTGACTGCGGTGGCGGGTCGCACGGAGATAATAGGATGGTCCTATGTTCCTGCCGGTGGGTGGCGGATAAGGGTTGGGAAGGCAAAACGGGAAGACGAAGTGTGCCCGGGATAAATGAGTGTGGCGGCATTCGCGAGGCGTTCAAGGCGGTCGTCTGTTTTATTGCTGTTTGACCCGCGCGTGACTGGGATTCCTGAACGGTTTTGCGACCAAGACGATAATATGCATGCATGCATAACAGACTTTTTTCTAGTGTACAGACTTTTTTACACACAACTTATACATACAGCCAGACGATTGCCGTACACGCCGCTGTTGACAGCGTGAGACTATCTGCGAACTTGGACTCCTGGAAGCAAAAAGAAAAGATCCGGAGAAACGATAGGGGAGTGATGGGACAGTGATAAGGAGAAATCGATAATTCCTGCAGGATAAGAGAATCGACTGATGTTTATGATCCAAAGACTTTTCTTCGATGGAAAGCTTGGAGTTTCTTTAATTGTTATTAAATTGAATCGTTTGTTATTGTGTGACAGTTATTACACACGGGCCACGTGTAATAGAAATTATGTTGCAAATATTTCCCTTGGTAACAGTCACCCTTGTAGTTACCCTTTTGGTTGGCATTACATGTATGACATAAGTAAAGACTCGCTACTTTACTGAAGACCTTTCAATTAATTATTTTACTACTACTCTATTTGTCAGTATATCCAACATGACGGCCCCGGTAGTCGGTTTCACATCCGGTCGTTTATTTACATATTGCCTTCGATCGAGTGAGACCAGTTGAAAATGATCTTAAATCAAGTGGGCTTAGACCAGGACTGTTGTTTGCATTGAGAGTTTATTTTGCTTACGTTGCCGGGTTAATTCAGTTAACTTGTTTATATTTGTACTGCAGGTATAACATTGTAATGGTTTGACAGAAGAACGTTGAACAGCAGCTGTTGTATTTTGTATTTTTGTAGACCATGCGAGGGCGTGTGATTTATTGTTGTCTCTTTTGTTTTTTTGGAAATGTCTAAACAACAACAGCTAAAAAAAATAATACGCCGGCCGAATAGAAAAGGAAACAAATTAACTTTGACAAGCAAGTATTTGTTCATAAGAAAAGTCGCTGGTCGACATGCGTAACTATAGCAATAGGCCAAGGCAAACTTTAAACCGATTTTCAATGGTTAAATTTAACAGTTTATTCTGATAATTCATTCCTCCCCTCTTTTGCAAAAGCCAAAACGACTCCGCCGTGGCCGTGCTTTTGAAATGGTATTATGCTATATTCACCCTCGCCAATAAAACAATATTGTTAGCCACAACTGATTAAACTATGATTGTGCCATTGTTTAAAATATATTACTATTGTTATACATTATTATGCTATTGTAAAATGCTTTCGACAGACCATTTAATATTAGGTTGTTAATTAATAACTAATAAAATTTTAACCGACATATTTATGGAATTTTCGCAATAAAACCATAAAATGAATATGATATTACCTAAATAACAGACGTGACGCAATGCAGTATTTTGATATTGCAATAATTTTCTATCGTGCGAAACTAAATAGAATGAAGTGTAGATTAATGATAATAATTATTAAATTTTAATTCACTTGGCATATGCAGTTGTTCCGCAACAATGTTAGTTCAAATGCAGGAATACACCGAAATTGCCTATACAATACGCCGTTACAAATTCCTACGAATCAATCTGCATGTAATGGGAATATGATTGCTATTTCCTGTGTTATTTTTACACTGTTATTGTCTAAATAAAATAATTTATAATATACAAAGCAATATTGCAAGGTGGTTACGTACACCGATAAAGTGGATGAGCTGCTTCTTGGTAACTCATTGCACAAAACTAGGAAATATTCTTCCAGAGTTGCCCATAGGTTTTTCTTTTTAAATATAATTTAAGCCAAGTATTGCACAATTGTGTGTGTTTTTGGTTTACATTTCGTATTGGTTTTGAGACCACCAAGTTTTGGAAATCAACGTTTTTGTTATATTTTGTAGGAGTTTTTTCCTTAACTCGCTATTTTCGTTTTAATTATTTGTTTTTAATATAATCTAAGACCGATGAAAGTCGTTGACCTAAATGGACAATACACAATGCGTATCGCATTTAAACCACCGTCGATTCTAAAAAAAGCCCATCAGAATTTAACTGGCATAATTTTTAAAGCAAATATAAACTTTTTAAATACACAACTATATTGTAAAAACTGCACTGGTTTTTATAACGTTTTTATGAACTCACAATCTTGTTTAAATTTATTTATTAATTTAGTAGTTGAATGAAATGCATATACATATACAAGTGTACGTACGCAGATACGCTCAATATTACTTCTTGTATAAGCGTTGAGAAGTTTCTCTCTAAAATCATAATGCGTTAATAATTTCACCCCATGAATTTTATTAGTTTGCTGTAATTTATTCGTTATCGTTCATTCAGTAGTGATTAAACATAAAAATCGAATAGAAACTTTGCACAGCACTTTAACCCCTGGAATTAATCACTCACTCATTATGATTCCTATAGACCTCTCCAACCTCTCTATGATTTGTTCCCATTATATGACACTCCATATAGCTGACTTTTCATTATTTATAAGTATAACTTATGTTTCTCACATCGAGTCAACCAATATTTTACATATTCTTCTTTTTTAGTTATCACTGAGAATATACAGTTGATATCATTATTCAATGTGAACAGTATAAAAAACCGTATAAAATTTGCAAAAATGTACTACCTATTGGACGTCGACTTCTATTATATCTGTATTAGTTAACAACTGTCTTAGGCTGTTATTCACTGAAACAATAGTAGAAGACCATCCTCGTCACCCAAGGTTATTCCTAAACGATCTATTTTAAGCTATTTAAACAAATTAAATAATTGTATTACTTACATATTTTATAAAAGCCAGTACAGTAGGAAGTTAGAACAGTGGAGTAAAGTCTGTAATTATTAAATTTAAAATGACTTGATCATAATCCATCGCTTGTATATGACGATTCCTACTCAAAATATAAAACTTAAGATATATATTATAGCTAAAATGAATGGGGTAAAACTTTGTTTTAACCATTATCTGGTGGCAGGCAACTAATTAATGTTATTAACTTTTAACGCGACTAAACTCACTTAATGCGTGCGTTACTTAAAGCGGTGTCGCTTTATAACGGAGATAATAATGAGACAGAATTGACATCAATGATTAACCATAATTGTTTTGCTTTAAACTTAAAATAAAACATTTAAAAATTGATTAACGTTGATCTAATGTCGGCTTCATTACTTTGATGTGTTCACAAGGCGCACATGAATATTATGTACCTATCAAGAAAATGTTTCCAAGAACAGTAATGATAAAATTAGCTCATAACGCGAATGCGTTTACTGTTTTATTAATGGATACACCAGTTATAATATATGTTATTGTTTTCTCTGTATACAGTACACACAGTAGTAAAGAGCTACCAATTATTGTACTAAATTTCACGATATTTGCACAGGATTATTATTTCTTAATTTAGTACATAAATAACGCGTTGCGCTTAATTTAATATTACTGCTGGCGTTTTAGCTAAATTCGTAGCATTTCTCTCGAGTCTTGTTTACATTATGACGGCGACTTTGGATGTACTTTGGTCTACTCCGTTCGCGGTGCTTGCAAGCCATTATCGTTTTATATATTGCAATGACCCTATAAAATGTCTGAAGTCATTCCGGAATGATAATAATATGTCAAACTCGTTGCCTTGACGTTACCATGGAAAACAATTTGTTTTGTTAAAATGTATTACACTTCGAATTCTCGGTTGGCGGCAGTTTTGGAAAGTATCTAAATAAAAACCACTTATCTTTTTCTAGAATCTAGATGAATCTAATGCGGAATTCATGATGGTTATCTCGAATGAAAATTAGTATTCCTACCAATAATTTCTATAGACTAGCTGATAAATTCCGTTTCGATGAGTTTGTTTCAAATGTATCACATGTACTTACATTACACCTAAACACATTACCCTTCTTCTTCCGCAATACAAAATTTATATCACACAATTATTAGGTACTACACTATCATCATATTTTGACAACACAAGAAAAAGCGGTTATTGACCATCCCAAATTACTTAAAACTGTTTAGTGAATTTAACGCTTATTGAATACTTTTGAACATAAGGTTCGGTTTGGAAAAGTACTCAACTGTTTACGTTTAGCTGCACTTCATTGAAATATTGTTTAAATAGCAACAGTCTCCCCCAGTCTCCTACTCTATGTACACAATTATTGTAGCATATGTTTAATGGCAAAAAACCAATTATGCACATGACGTTTATTTTACATCTAATCAAGACAAAATGTATTTGAAATGCACTACCAATCCAATTTCGTGTATAAACAAGCGACCATGTTTGTTTAACGGGCAATCGGCTGTGCTTTGATGTTAAACATACTACTATTATAAATTCCACTATGGTTTTATAAGTACATACTGTGTATGCAATTTTTTATCTAAAACAACACTTCAAACAGATTGATTTTGTATTAATAAAATTTGTATAGTAGTTGATGCATACCATATATTGGCATACGAGGGAACGTTAACGTTAAAAATATGTAATATATCAGTCGGCACACGGGTAAATGAAAAATACAAACCAAAAAAAACGGACGTACAACAGTCGAATAATATATAAAAAGGGTTTATCTCTTCTTGTCATAACCACTGATCCTGAAGGCTTTATTTATTATTTTTCGCGCGAACACCGGAAAGCTTCTACTTGCCGAAATAACAACAACAATAATAATAATGATAATAAAAAAAATTCTTCGTGTCCCAGATCCGTTTGACTAAAGTCTGATTTAATTTCACGTTTTAAAATCCCGTTAGATTACTGCGGGAGACGTGGAAATTAAAAAAAAAAAATTTAATTTTTTTACGATGAAACGGCGAGACACAATAGTTATTATGTTTCAAAAACAACGTTGCACTTCAGACCTAAGTCACGCCAGTCGTCCAAACAGAAGCGACACACGGTTACCACACAAGTACACGAAGATCTCAGAATTTCGACAAACCATTTATTTTCGTGAAACTCTGCCAAACAAACAAACGACGATACATACAAACATTCATTGTTATAGAGAGCCGATCAATCTTATATGTATGACACTCGTTTTTCCGGAAATTATGAATCGTTTGAAAATTAATTAGTTCCTATACCTATACTGGTAGGTACTTATTTTGTAAAAGAAACCGTTATGCCAATGACGTTGATCTGAACGCACTCCTAATCAATCAATCAATGGATATTATTAAACGAGGTTAAGCCGAACCGTGATGTCCCCGACACGCCGGTAGAACACAACAAAGGACTTACCTGATGTAAGTCAAAAGTTAAAAAAAAACGTTTTGAAAATGTAGGTCAGTTCGGGCATGGTTTAATTTTAAAATGACAATAACCATTTTGACGATATTTTCAAACCACTCTTATATTTTGAGAAGTATAAAACGGTTAATGTGAAACCTTTTTTTTTTTGCTATATGTGTTTGGGAGGGACAATTATTCGTCTCGAGGGTGTGTTTTTGTCATGCCTCAAAAACTGTCCATTTAGGCTGTGTTCAGGTCAACCAAGTGTGTCAATCATAAATATGTTTGATAACAAAGGTAAAAAAATCTATTTATAGCCATTTCCACGCACTCCTGGCTTGTCCCTAGTTGCTTAGACATTGGAACAGTATGGTATTATTGTCTCTGTTAAAGGATGATTTTTGAAGAACTATCATTCGACTAATAATATAATAATCTATGAAGATTAAATTTTAGATGTATCCCACCATTAGAACCTCACTCTCCTGTCAACTTTTGAATTTACCGCCAGGGTAGGGAGGTTTGGCAATATTTTTTTGTTGACAACTTTGCTTTATATTCCCTCCAATATCACCTACAACTTTAACTTTTGTCTGAGAGCAATGCATTATCAGTAAAACCGTGGTTATAAGATCAATTTTTGGATATGTGATTATTATTTCAATTTTGACCTAAATGTACATTATAATAAGACGGTAGTTATCCGTATCAATAAAATTCGATTTTTTTATTCCCAAAACAACCAAGGTGATCACAGTTTCCATAGAAATTGTTTCACCCCTGGGCTTCACTCTTCTGGTATTGTGGCTTATAAGGCTTATTTCTACCTTCGAAGGAAGAGCATAATTAAAAAAAATGAGCAATTCAATAAAACTAGACCTACTGTAAAGTATCTATATTGTTTTTATAATGGCTACTGAAAATATACTTAACAAAATATACTGTTATGTTAGGGAGGTATAGTCGTTTTTGGTTATCGATATAGATAACGTTTTACAATAATATCGTACAGAACGTTATAAATCTATTATACAAACAGTAACGTTTGTAGCGCATAATATATTTATATATACATTTATCGATAAGCCATTAAATACAAGTTATATAGTATTGAAACTTAAGATTCGGTACACGTTTGTAATTGTGCCCTTGTGTATATATTATATTAATGGATGAAAAAACTTTTAGTGCCGTTGAATCGCCTACTGTTGGATGCGGTTGGAGTTTAGTAAACATGGTGATGATTATTATTGTTATTGAAAAACTTATTTGGCGAATGTATCTGAAGAAAAACGCACAGCACGTGTAGAAAATCTCTTTGTTTCCAGTCGAAATAAATATTTAATACAAACGATTGCAAAGCTGGTATATATATATATATATATATATTGAGGTTTCCTTAATAAAAAAAACGTTCTAGATCCACTTTGTCTAAATTTCAGACCTTAAGCTCTAAAACTACAGCTAAAAAAGCGAATGAATGAAAACATTCCAACCATTCTGGGCAAAAGGGGGTTTGATAATATATTTTTGACTTGTCAACGTATCAACGACATTATTACTGTGTCTAAAGAATATTCCAGATGAAGCATTCAAAAACTCACACCACTTTACCGTCTTTTTTAGTATAAAAAAAAACTACTCGCTTAAGGAAATTTTGTTGTATTATAAACCTATTGTGTACGTTTTAGACCATAAGAACAAAATATTGTCATTGATTAAACCAATAAATATGGAAATACTAAACGGAAAATATAAATTAATACAGGTATGTTGTTATGCTTATAAATTCGACTTCATCATGGGCCCAGATACTGAAATGTAAAATATAAACACACCGTTGTAAAAACAATACCTTCTCAGATCCGCATCGAAGCTAAAAATGTCTGGAACTCAAACAAACGGCGGATATGCTATTATGTTATTGTATATATTATTTTAAATAATTATGCAAATATTTACTCTTGGCGCGGATTGACCGTTAGCCTAACTTCGAAAAGGAATTTCGAGTTTTACATTAATGACATATTGTTATAATATTACTATGCGGAAAATACATTATTACCGCCCGAAAGGGTCCGTCGCCATTCCTTTTAATAACTATTGTATGTATTAACATCCTCGACTTAACGGTATAATTATTCAATTTATGTTACCCGACCAAGCCGTCCTTTTGGATAGAAATATTTTATGAATTTGTAATAGTTGAAGGGGGCCCAATGTATCCGGTTATGCCGTCCGGATTCGCTTCTTATTTTTAATGAAATAACTCGTTGCTGTCTATACACATGAGAGGTATATATTGGCGGGCCAGTAAATTATTATTTTTCGAGGCATAATAAGCGAATAGTTACATCAATATATATACAGAAAAAATAAAGTGGTGATATAATATGAGGCGGGAGGCCATCCAATGATAGAACCAAACGTGATTTTTTTCTAATTATTTTTAGATTAATTTGTTAATAAATGAGATTAATAAATCTCGACACCAATATCTTCGGAATCGCCGAGTGGAATTTTCGGGAAGTGAATTGGATGCAAGTTGTGATATTAAAGGGTTTGAGTGTGTCTGTAATTTGGAATGAAAGTTATTGTAGTGTTTTGTGGCGCATTGATTTATTGATCATATTTTAAAATCGTTTTGATGTGTGTGATTGGATATATATACCATTGGACGGAAGAGATAACATGTAGAGTGATAGATTCGAAGGCTTGTAAGGTACGAGGCGCAAATAGGACTTAACAGGGATTTGTATGGAAAGCAAGTTTTGATTTAAGGATTGGGCGTAGTAAATGGAGTCTGCTGTTAAGGACTTTACTTTTTAATTTTATGTGAGGGCCCCAAAGTATAAATCGTTTATCGAATATGACACCGAGATATTTGACTTTGGTCGGGATAGGTATTCCTTGGAATTGAGAGGGGGGTGAATCGGATTTGTTGAGCGTGAAAGGAATGTATACTGATTTTTCAGGGTTAATTTTAACTCTGAATTTGAATGACCAGTCATTAATCAGATTTCAATGTGTTTGAAGAAAATTACAAAATACTTCAGGGTCATTTCCTGGGGAAAGAATTGGAGCTGCATCTGTATAAGTGGCCATAATAGTATTTGGTGTTTTTGGAATGTCAGCCTTGGGACACTCTTGTATCCAATTTTCTAAATAAGAACGAATTATCAAGTAATATTGAGCAGGTAAAAATCACTTGAGTTTAAAACGTAAGCCTTCATGATAAGTCTTCACGTTTGTGATAGCAAACAAACGGAAAACTGATTCCACTCGACTGTTTTTGTTTGTACTTTAATTTAAAAATCTTCGTACACCGTCGAAGGTAGTTTTAAGGATCGGCCGGCGGTTGCTGATTACACACTGGTTGTTTCGTTATGTGGGGGCACATAATGATGTATTTATATGTATATTATTTCGGTAGTGGAAAAAGGATAATTTATACTAGCAGGCATCACGACCGAAGCCAAAAACCTCGGTATTATCGCCCAGTTTATTATACGAATATATTATTAATAGCAAAATTACAATATCCCAGTACGGACAATAAACATAATTATGGCCATTGCGGTAACACCTCACTTTCGCAATTTTGATTTTGATAATAACATAGTGTTTGAAAAATAATAACTGAGCACAGTGCGCGTAAGGCGACCACCGTTGGTCTGCCCCATTGGTAAAACATGTCTATATGCAATCAATAGCGTAGGTCTGCAAAGCCTAAATTAATATTATCTACATATTATTATCGTTAAAATAATCGCCATACATAATAATATTGTGCATGTGACATCGCGTGTCCACATCAGCTAAACAACAACAAAAAAATAAAACATCTCGTAAATTAGAAATAATTATATTGTACACCTGAAAATACATTAATCAACGCGACCGCTGTGGTCTCACCATTAATACGGAATATTAAAACAGTATTCAAAACAATAATAATAGGTATAAAATGTTATTTTTACACGACAAAATATTAAACCAACGGGTGAGGGTTGTATGTTCAAAGGTCTTAATATTATATTCAAATGATATGCGTCTTAAAAAATATGTTGAGACGGGAAAAAACGACCATAGTAGGTAATCAAAATAGTATAAAAAAAGTATCCTTGTAAAACCGTGCAAATAACATAAGTTTTGTTATTCATTTATTAAAAATTATTTTTAGGACAGGTTGAACTGAAATATAGTACACAGTAGTACACGACAAATCAAAGTCATTATTTTTGTGTATCTCAATAGTTGTTTATTTAAAGTGTATTCAGGCCAACATAATGTATCAATCAGAACTATCAAGATTTGAAAATCCATTTCCTCGAACCCTTTGCTTGTCCCAAGGTCTATTATACTCTTTTACAAGACCGCACTCTTTTCATAGTGATAGATCGTTTGACAAAAGGTTTTGGAGAAAGTGCTAAAAAAGTAAAAGTAAGACGAAAAATTACTGCAGAATTCGAATTAAAGGATTTAATCGGCCTCAGAAAGTTTAAGTGCATCGTATAAGATGAAATCGAATGTTTTGATAAGAAATTGTAAACAAATGAATTACAAATTTGCAAAAAAAAATATTATTTTATTACTTATCTTCGACTAATTAAAGAAGGTGTTAATATTTTTTGATAATCGTTTGAAAATATTGTGTTTTCAGAAATATGAAATGTTTCAACGCTGTTATTTAAAATAAAGGTGTTTTCATGTACATTGTATTGTGTTTATTTCATTCCTAAATCTTTTTGCGAGAAATAAATTATACACCTTTTAAAATATTGGTAAATATTTATGTAACTCTTCCACAGAGTTTTTCGAACAACAGTGCAATATTATAAAACGTATTAGTGCAAAATATAAAGCGACCAAATATAACGCATTAACTTCACATTAGTATTTTTATATATTATATTGAATTGTGTACATTTTGTATTGTGATAAAATGTTTTGTCGCAGGATTTCAATCCATATTCTGTTAATCTTAATAATAAATAGCAAAATGTCGTTCGCTTCGCACGAAGAAATATTAAACCACGTCGACATACTAAATACACTATTAAGCAGCTCGGGATGGAAACAGATCGGTAACTTTAGAGCCCATTACAAAAAATGTTTAGTTTCCGGAGAGAATATTATATCCAATGATATTGATTTAAATATCGAATACGGCGTATACATGAATAACAAATACATCAGGACCATTAAATTGCTAGCATGTGTGTATGCTAGTGTAATGCTCAACCTTATAAACTTATTAAAGAATATAATACTTATAAGTAGTGAAGAAAGACTACGCAGTAGACAATTTTTTTACAAGAAGTACCAAAAACGACGTCGTAAAAATCAGAAGCAGCAACTCAACGTGGTACAAGTCCTGAGCGGTCAAGCAGAAAAAACTGAAAAGAATAGTTCCACTTTAGAACAAAAACTAAGTGAGCAACTGTGTAATGAAGCTCTTGATTTCAAATTGTCGGGGGATATATTACATTTTGCGTTTAAGAAATTGATAAGTTTTCGGCGGGCATTTGAATACATGTTTAGCGCAATGAGTTATCTAGTTGATCTAATTCCATTGACGAAATCTATCGACCCAGAAACACAATTCATAGTAAAAGCAAAGATTGTATTCTGTGCTGATATGTTTAAAGATATATCGAAAAATATCAAATTGTTATTACCTGACTATAATGATGAAAACGATATAAACTTTAACAAAAACGCTGGTAGATTTTCGACAATAGCCCTTAAGCTGTTCCGATGGTCTATAAATAAGCACCTGACACCATTTATAAAAAAAAATTGTATACCATCGAACATTGTGTGTCCTACAAACGATGAACTGATTAGTATTTATAAAGAAAAATTTAGAGAAACAGCAGATAAAGAATCTACCAAAAAAAATACGATAAAAATACCCGATATCATTTATGACTTAGGAACCCAAATCGATAATCTCGCGAACGACGTCACCAAAAGTTTCTACTTAGATTTGGGATTCGTGTATGACGAGGCAACCCATAAGACTTCTGTATGTAGTCGTCCATAAGTTTGCATATTGTAAAACAATTTTTTAAAACATATTTTAATTACTATATTTGTATATTTTTATAGCTAACTGACTATGTATGCCACTATAATATGAGTATATAGTTTCCCATTAAGTTTCCAAAGTAAATAATACGTTGTATTTTATTGAAAAACGTTAACATTTATAAATCAAATTTTTAAGAGTTATCTTTCGTAATGTATTTTTGTACTGCGCTAGTTTATAACTGATTTAATTGGCAACCTTTCCTTAGTTAGTGAATTTTTACTTTACATAATTTATATAATAGCGATAACGTTGAATTTTGTTTGTAATGTGAAATATTAAAAAAAAATGTATCAATAAACTATAATTTATAACTATAGTATTATACAATGCCTTACTTTAGTTTATTATACTGCTTTAAATATACTCACTAAAGTCGACAAAAAACAAAACAATTTTAAAAACAAATTCAATGCAAAACATAATAACAGTTGGGTGATAACTTGTTTAGTGCTTAAATATGTTTTAATAGTAGATTAGACGATAGTCCCAACGACGCTGGTTTGAATCCGGCTACGGGTGGTCGCTGGTGGTTATTAGAGATAAGGGAGGTTTTTTTGGGGGGTTTTCTTGGTTCCGGCGGGGAGAAGTTGAATTTTTCTACTTTTGAACCCACCGAAGTACCATCTGCATACGGTTCCGGATCTAAAAGTGGTGCTACACAGAATAAGTCTATTGGTAGTTTTTTACATCAACGGTGTATTCCACTCTTCTATGACTGCCTAATGATTAATTGTTTAATTATGTCAATTTTTGACTACTTCGAAGGGGTTTAATGCGAATAGATGCAGTATAATTGTATATGTATTTAATTTTCTACGCCATGATTTTACCACATTAGCAAAGAACTGTTGTGTTTGGTAGTTCGAAAATTAGGCGATCAGCTTTATACTGATGGAATTAGTGGAGGTTTGCGGAGTAGTGTGTTTCGGAAGTCCTCTCATATCAGATTGCTTAATAAAACCAATAACACAAGTACATATAGCTGCCCCCATTTTTTCATTTTTTATTTTAATTGGACTAATTATAAAATTATTTTTCCAATAATCAACAAACCGATGTTATTTATACTGATTTTGAGAAAGCTTTGATAGAGTAAACCACGCTTTGTTAATCAATAAACTGCAGGAAATTGGCTTTTGCCTATCACCATGGTTTATCACTTTCCTACGTCATTTGTTAAATATACAATTTTTATATCAACACCTATAAACGTAGTTTCTGGAGTTCCTCGAGGCGATTACCTCTCCCCTCTCCTATTTAATTTATTTATAAATTATTCTGTGTCCTCCTTTACACGCTCCATCATTATATTATTTACTGACGATGCAAACATTTTCCAATCTATCACTTCCTTTGATGGTATTTAACTCCTTCAATGTTATTTAGCTGCATTTAACGAATGGTGCATTTTCAATGGCCTTTCATTGAATATCGAAAAATGCCAAATTGTAATTTACTATAAAAAGCACAATCTCTCTCATTTTAATTATCGTATATCTGACATTAACTAATATCGTTCTCCTTTGATTACAAATTTTGGGATTTTTTATTCTAAGCTATTATTCAATGCTCGTGTAGCAGTGATAAAAAATAAAGCCCTTATGGTATGATAAGAAGAAACTGCTCCGATTTTCATGACCCTCTTGCTTTCAAATGTATATATACCTCACTAGACCGTTCCTTATTAGAATACGTACCATTAATTTGGGTGAATGATGAAATCGACTGGTTTGATAAGCAATTATAAACCAATAAACTTCAAATTTGTAAAAAAATATTATTTTATTACTTACTTCATAGTATTTTGACTAATAATTTAAAAAAGGTGTTAATGTATATTGGTACTCAGTTGGAAATATTTTTTTCAGAAATATGAAATGTTTCAACGCTGTTATTTTTTTTGAATACTATATTTTATATAAAATAAAGGTGTTTTCATGTTCATTGTACTGTGTTTATTTCATTCCTAAATCGATTGCGAGAAATAAATTATACACTTTTTAAAATATTGGTAAATATCTATTGTAACTCTTCCACAGAGTTTTTGGAACAACAGTGCAGTATTATAAAACGTATTAGTGCAAAATGTAAAGCGACCTCGAAGAGATAATACATTAACTTCACTTTTATAAAGGGATATTATGTTTTTAGAAATACGAAAAATGTGTTACCTAGTTTATTGTGCTGTGTTTACTTCATTCTTAAATCGTTTGCAAGACATAAACTATAAACCATAAAAACAAGTAAATAACTACGTACACGTCTGCCATTTTTTTTCGAACGACAGTACAATTTTATAAAACTTATTAATGCAAAACATAAAGCGTCCAGACATTAACTTAACATTAGTATTTGTATATATTATATTGAATTGTGTACATTTTGTATTGTGATAAAATGTTTTGTCGCAGGATTTCAATCCATATTCTGTTAATCTTAATAATAAATAGCAAAATGTCGTTCGCTTCGCACGAAGAAATATCAAACCACGTCGACATACTAAATACACTATTAAGCAGCTCGGGATGGAAACAGATCGGTAACTTTAGAGCCCATTACAAAAAATGTTTAGTTTCCGGAGAGAATATTATAACCAATAATATTGATTTAAATGTCGAATACGACGTACACATGAATAACAAATACATCAGGACCATTAAATTGCTAGCATGTGTGTATGCTAATATAATGCTTAAACTTTTTAACTTATTAAAGAATATAATACTTATAAGTAGCGAAGAAAGACTACGCAGTAGAGGCAATCTAAACAAGAAGTATCATAGGCGACGTCGTAAAAATCAGAAGCAGCAATTTAACGTGGTACAAGTCTTGAGCGGTCAAGCAGAAAAAACTGAAAAGAATAGTTCCACTTTAGAACAAAAACTAAGTGAGCAACTGTGTAATGAAGCTCTTGATTTAAAATTGTCGGGGGATATATTACATTTTGCGTTTAAGAAATTGATAAGTTTTCGGCGGGCATTTGAATACATGTTTAGCGCAATGAGTTATCTAGTTGATCTAATTCCATTGACGAAATCTATCGACCCAGAAACACAATTCATAGTAAAAGCAAAGATTGTATTTTGTGCTGATATGTTTAAAGAGATATCGAAAGATATCAAATTGTTATTACCTGACTATACTGATGAAAACGATATCAACTTTAACAAAAACGCTGGTAGATTTTCAACAATAGCCCTTAAGCTGTTCCGATGGTCTATAAATAAGCACCTGACACCATTTATAAAAAAAAATTGTATACCATCTAACATTGTGTGTCCTACAAACGATGAACTAATTAGTATTTATAAAAAAAAATTTAGAAAAACGACATTACTAACGAAACGTATTCAAAAAAACTCGCTAAAAATACCCGATATCATATATGACTTAGGAACTCAAATAGATAATCTCGCGAACAACGTCACCAAAAGTTTCTACTTAGATTTGGGATTCGTGTACGACGAGGCAACCCATAAGACTTCTGTATGTAGTCGTCCATAAGTTTGCATATTGTAAAACAATTTTTTAAAACATATTTTAATTACTATATTTGTATATTTTTATAACTAACTGACTATGTATGCCACTATAATATGAGTATATAGTTTCCCATTAAGTTTCTAAAGTAAATAATACGTTGTAATTTTTTGAAAAACGTTAACATTTATAAATCAAATTTTTAAGATTTATCTTTCGTAATGTATTTTCGTACTATGCTAGTTTATAACAGATTTAATTGGCAACCTCTCCTTAGTTAATTTTTAGTTTATAGAATTTATATAATAGCGATATCATTGAATTTTCTTTGTAATGTGAAATACTAAAAAGAAATGTATCAATAAATTATAATTTATAACCATAATATTATACAATGACTTTCTTCAGTTTATTATACAGTTTACAATATACTCACTAAAATCGACCTAAAACTAAAGAAGTTGACTTTTTCTACTTTTGAACCCACCAAAGTACCATCTGCATTTGGTTCTGGATTTAAAAGTCGTGCTATATAGAATAAGTCTATTGTTTTTTTTTTACAACAACGGTGTATGACTGCCTAATGCTTAATTGTTTAATTATGTTTAGTTTTCACTACTTCGAAGGGTTTCAATAAGAATAATAACAGTTTCTTTTCAAATATGAAATATTCAACAATTGTTAATGGGTAAAGAGATAGATGTAGTATAATTGTATATGTATTTAGTTTTCTATGCCATGATTTTGCCACATTTTAACACATTATGCCATATTACAATAAAAAAAAATAAATAAATAAATGATACCCATGTACTATCAGTTACATTATAGTTTTTTTTTTTAAACAAATAAAAATTAGTAGTACAAATAGACTAACATTGTTTTTGCAGCGATTCCATTGCTTATGGTTGACATTTTTTCAAATAAAATTTGAGTTTGACAAAATATGTGCCTTTTCCTAACCACCAGAGTTCGACGGAAGTATTTTTTTTTTATAAAGACTTAAGAAATGTCGCTTATGAATTGATCTATTTCGAATGTTAATTGGAATACTTTTATTTTTATTTTTTCTTATATTATATGTATGGTGAGTTGTTTAAATCTAACTTTTATCGGTTTATTTTATGTTCTTCGGGAAGACTTTTATTTGTTTATGGAAATTCTGGCTTCATAATTTACATTGGTAACGGTTTTATCATTATGGAAAATTACTTTATAACACTTTCGGATTAATAAAACGATGGCGTCTAATGTGTAACAAATCTTAAAAAAAAAACTTTTTCCCCTCGATAATATAATACCGTTAACGGGTTGACTGTTGGAAGGAAATTTTAATCATAAAGGCATCGTTTAAAAAAAAATAAAATACTACCAGACATTAGTTTACGGATTACAACTTCATCATTATTTGTGCAAACATTTTTTTTTTTTGAAATCTATTTTTTAAGTTATTTGACTTGAAAAGTAAGTTTTTAAGGATTAATTAAAAAATTTTAGTATTTAACATTAATTGGATATTGTAGCTTATACAAAGACATTTTTTAATTGTTGTTTTACAAATGTTTAAAAATCATCATAAACCGTAGTCCTACATATCGTGAACCCGTTTTTACTTGGTTTTTCAAAAACAACACAAAATAGCGTCACAAAAGTAGCGCGCCTACTTTATAACATATAAGACGCCATCGAAATAATAACGTGTCGTCGTTGTCATGCAAACGTTTTGGCCAGAACATATAATTAAGACTTTATACTATCGTCATAAATCGCAAGGGATTATAGATCAGAAATAATCACTATTCAGGAGCCAGCAGGCTAAAGCATGTTCCATGTTTTATAATTTTAGCTTTAGGTTTTAAGTAGACTGTAACTTTTTTGTTATGCGCTCAATAAATAACAAAAAAAAATAAGTAATAATTTCTACTGTTTAAAAACCCTGACTTTTTATGTTGCTATCAATTAATTAATGTTTCATAAACCATTATTTTGTATTACGACCGAAGCATGAGACCGCTTGTGTTACACGTTGCTATAAAAATAATAAAAAAAACTACCAGATACTATAGGTACAACCATTTTTTTTTTTTATAATAGCCGTTCGTTTAGTTTTTTACCGGATAAAATGTGTTTTTACAATTTACTCGAATGATTAATAAGCAATTTAAGAGTTGTGCAAAAAACAATATGCTTTTGGTTTGTATGCACTCATTTATTAATGTACTGCAATTAAGAACAAAAACAATAAAACCGAGTGTAGTCTGCCTTTAAATTAACACTATATAATTGTACTTGCACCGTTGTGTAGTTTCTTAAAAACGTTAATAATTTTAATTATAAACGTTTCGGTTAGGTTGTCCGTGACACAGTCGTACTATGTGCCCAGCAAACACAAATTACTTTTATTACTATTATTGTTACTATTATTATTATTATTATTATTATATTGTATACGGGACAAGACGTGTAGAACAATATTTAGTCAAGCCGACGTTTGTTCAGTGTGCTGGCAAAGTCTTATTGGAACGCTCAAACAAGCATTTATATAAAATGTATTAAATACACATACAGCTGTTATTGTTTTGAGGTTGTGTATTTCAGGGTCTTCTAGACAGACCAAAGTGAACGCACCGACGGAAGGAACACGCCAATTGTGGTGTCTTTTATAATTATTATTTTTATATTGCTACTATGGTAATGAGTTAATCGTGTAGTCTATATTTATTTTACAGTTAAACGCTAATGTTTTAAATAGACATTTTATTAAGGCAGTAAGTGATAACATATTTTGTTTTAACCAACTTTGGATAACAGTATAAAAAAAACCATTGGCCCACTACTACCTTTTATAGAAGCGGCTTCTAAGAAGCCAATGATGTTTTAAATTATTTATAATACATATAAACGTCCCTTTCATTAATATAAATTAGTTGGGTGTTATTTTTTTATTTCTCTTTTATTATGTTTAACCGCTTCATTGTTGATGAATAATGTTACAAACGGTTTTTTTTTAGTAAAGATTCGTGTAGTTGTAGTAGCGTATGACCTTATAAAAAATTATCCGAATATTTTGAACACTTCATTATACTATTATATTATTTTCGTTAGACTATATAGCCCTTTTAACGGCTTACCGGTTGGAAACTATTATTAATCACCTTAAAATTAAAAAAAAAAAAGAACTATAGTAACTTTATTTTCGTTCTTTATAAAAGAAACAATGAGGTAAACCCGAGAAATTTAATTAAAATATATTAACCTACTCACCTTATAGCATAATAAGACTCGTTTTTTTTAAAGGCCACAAAAAATGACCCATTAGGTAGCCATAAACTCCAAATGATGTTTAATAAATTAAAAATAAATCTATAACATTGCCACGGTATAATGCTAATAAAATATTTCTACCAAAAACACTAATTTCTCTCTATATTTAATATGAAAAACATACCGTATTAAAAGTGATGTTTAATTAAATTACTATTAGACACATAAATTTGTAAACAATAATTCTTGCAGAAACAAGTGATTTTTTTTGTTTAAAATTAAAATAACGTAGAGTGGGTTGACTTTGATAGGTGCGTGTTCTACCTTCATCTCTAAAAGAACATACAAAAAAGTATGCTCTATGGTATTGACAAGGATAATGGTCTGATGTCAAGTTTAACTGTAACTAAACTTTTTTATTAATAAATCAAAATGATTGAGTTTGATAAAACTAGAGAGTGGACAAAAATCTACAATGGCGTTTTGGTCGAAAAGTCAGTGTTCATTAATCAAAATAATCATTATTATTGTTACTATCTATATTATTCAAGTCCAAACTGCCATAACCACGGCGAGACTTTAACCAACCACCGAGGATAGGAAATTCAAAAACCGCGTTTGGAATTACTTTCCTAAGTAAGTTTGTTTTCAAAAAAATACAGTCAGAGTACATCATTATCCGAGTTTATAATGATATTTCAAGTAAGTGTTGCACGTATTGATGAACACCAAAGGGGCGCTACAAGATTATCATTATTGATACGGTTGGCCTTGGTTGGGCTGCGGACATCCCAGCTTATTTTTATTCCCATCACACTCCGACACACGTCTCATCGGCAATAGCGTGCACGAGATTTAAACTTATTGATATAGATTGAAAACACAAACACTTTGGCTTGATTTTTCCTAAACTTTTAATGGCGTTTTTAACTTTGGCGCGGAGCTGAGACGGCGTTCTTTTTATTATTATTGGATCCACAATATCTTCATGTGTAGAAAATTGTTTTTTTTTATTAAAGAAACACCTCGAAAAAGGGGGGGGGGCAAGACTCTTCGACCGTATAAACAGCTTACCAGGTTACGATGTTTGAATGAATCAACAGTCAACAGGTTTCTGAAAAATATTTTTTTTTTTATTATATTGTGTGTATTGTTGATTTCGATATTGCCTTTTGCTGACACGATGGAACGAGTTGCCAAGAAAGACAGAAGATCATCTCTATTCTTGTTTACCCTATTACTGAATATTATACAATTTTTTTTCACGATTCTAGGAAACCTAGAGGCTTTATGTAAATTCACATTATGAACGGGTGTTAGTCGAGTTAACCTAGACCACCGAACGGTGCAGTTCAGAGTGTGAATAACAAAACGTAGACGTTTTTCATGGGAATTCTGTTCGCATAAACGCGGTACGTTTTCAATATTCATAAAAACGATAATTTAATTAGCTAATATTCATTATTACCTACCTATCGTAGACGGGTTTATATACCGCAACGCGTTTATTAATGAGTTATATTGTACGGGTTTTTTTTTCTTTTTACTTTAATCCCATTGGTTTACACGTCTCGCCACGGTAACGGCTAAAACAAATCCGTTAAAGATTACAATATACTGTTAGTAAGATTCGTGTTTTTTTATCGATGAGTTCTATTTATTTTATTGTGTAAGTTAAAATCTAATCAGAACTTAGACCGAAAAAAAACTGCTGCATTGCCGCAATAATGTCAAACCCGAATTTTCTGTTTTGGCCTACGGTTTTGCATAAATTCAAAGACAAGATCAGCTCATCCTCGACTATACAAAACACATTAACTCCCCTCGCTGGTCCATCCAGTAGTTTTCTTCTTCCTCTTAACCCAATTTTATCTATTTAATCCAAATTTAACCTAACTGATCCCATATCAACTGTCTATTATCAGGAGCCATTATTAGCTGTTATCAGATGACAATTTTACCACGGGTATATTATATAATGAACTAGATTGCTAAGGGTGCATGCCGTCAATAGAGATAATTGAAGTTATCATTTATCACTATCTGATCCTCCCCATCTAACTACACCATAAAACTTGTCTCATCTATACCCCCAGCCCAAAAACATATCCATGTTAATATGAGACTTTCGCTCGGCTGAGAGCTTTTTTTATTGTAGTAGATTCCGCATGATATATTTCCCGGCCAAGTATTTAATATCAAACTGAACCTTCAACGTTTTAAATTAAAATACGTAGTACGGTAAAAAAAACAACAAAAAGTCAACAAAAACACACTACGAGTTCCCACGACTTCGGTCTTCAGAATTAAAGTAAAAAAGTAATATACTTTAGTAGACTACACGTCAACTGTATACTTTATATATATTATTATACCTCACAACTGTATACATACAATTTGGTCAGTTGGAAGTCTTAAACCAATATGATCATTTGTATTTAAAAGATATTGCCAGATAAAAGTGACCGTGTTTTAAAAATATACAAAATAATATTGCACAAGACTCATACTTTTGTATTAAACAATTTATTAACTTATTATTTTTAATTTTAAAATTATACATAATATATTATATCATATTTTGCTGTATTATGAGTTACTTATGATATAAACGTTATATACATTACATTGTAATATGTTAATGTAACTATTATTCCTAATGACAGATTAATAAATAAGAGAGATTTTTTAATATTAGTAACTACATTTTACTGTTATTTCTAGCGAATTATTTTATTACATACAAATATTATTTGACCAAATCCAATTATATTTTTATTTAATTATCTAATTGATATTTTATACAAATTTTTAAAACCAATAACAAATAATTCGATTAGTATCCAATAAACATTGAACAGTTTACAATAAAAGTTAATAGTATCAAAAATGATGTAAATTATTGCAATTAATTTAATATAATAAAATTATAAATAATAATTATTAAAAGGTGGGTAGTACATTGATGATATTACTGTAATATAATAATATTCCGCTATGCAATTTATTTTTTCCCCCACTGTTTTCATCATTAGGTGGCACAATTTTTTTTATCTTATACTCAAATACCACTATTCCATATTTATTATGAATACCAAAACATTATCCACATGCCCGTAAGTGCCAAGTCGTCGACCTCCATTGACATAGATATATTTAAATATAGTTTTTTGAAATGTTAAATAGATAATAATCTAATGAGCTTATATTTTCCTTCCACGTGGACAACACGACCAATGCCAAAGAGAATTTAACAGTTCCACCGGCTATACATTTTATTGTGTAAAATGTGTTGCCATTGATTATAAATATACATTGTGTGAGTAATGACGGTTACTGAATACTAGGCTTAAGAATGGGCTTTCCACATTTGCATAATTAATAGTAGCGATTCGAATTTCTGGAAGTTGGTAAAACATATTATACAAGTACCTAAGTCGCTCTTATGTCTAAAGTATATAATTATTTACTAGTTACGGTGAATAAAAATATCCAACAACGAGGAAATTAAATAAGGTTAAGTAATAATAATATTAACAAACCCTATTTAGTACTTTATTCCAAACAATAATAATCAAGTGGTTTTACCCAAAGAACAGAATCTAAATGGAATCTTTATAAAAAAAATAATTATACCTAGCTCTGTCAACCTCATCTAATAATATTATTTTAATTGCCACATCTGCTTCAATTCAGCAATTTTCATAATTTTTCATCTGTTTATTATAATCGAGCCGAGCATATTTCTTCCAAGTTGCACTATTGTCCATGTTTTTTCTATATTAAAATTATTCTTTTTCCGTTTTACAACGGAATAGACAATTAAAGCCAACATCTTTATTATATGTAATGTTACTAAATTTCAGGAGCTATGAGTAATATGATCGCAGTACCGGGTAATAATTTTCAATGAATACAATGAAAATATTTCCACAAAGTTGTTTAATATTGATGGAATAATAAGAAATTCTATAAAACCAGATATATTATATAACTATAATAATAATAATAATAATGTAGTTTTCGTTATGATATAAAATACGTTGTGGATTGTCAAGGATAAGGGTAACAATAACAAAGTCATTTTTTTAAAGAGACACACGTGCAACCTTTTGGGACAATATATAAAAAGCATTAAATGAAATAAAATCAAACTTTGAGCTAAGGGACGGGGCTCGTTCTATATAGTCAGTATTCTTAGTATAACGTGTTTATGTCACTATCATATATACTATGTATTATTGTATTTACTATAAGTGTTTATCAATTATCGTAGTGTGTTAATCTATTCGTTTATTTGTGTTGTATTTTATTCAAATACCAAACTTCTACTCGTATATACCCCTATACCTGCTATATTCATAATGTATAGTATTACAACAGATATTCTTTAAGTACGCAATTTTTTTGTCTTTATTTCAGATTTTCAACCGGACTTCAAGGACTGGAATGGTAACCACATATTTCTATTTCCATATTATACACAAATGCATTATTTATACACACGGAGGACCATCATAATACGTATACATTCATGTTGGTTTGAATCACAAGATATAAATAATTAAAATGTATTGTATGTAAATTTACAGTATGCAAGGAAAACCAAGCAGCTTTTCGAGAAGCAATACAATTTGAATTAAGTACCTAAATATAAAATTTACCATTATTAAATGAACATTTTCAAAAAACTTTAATTCCTTTATTCTAAAGAAAAACATTGTACAATTTCGGTAAGCTAGACAACATAAGTCCGATAGGTGCGAACTTCTGTGATAACAATTAATGTTTCTTTGAATTTGTTAAAAATTCCCACATCTTGTTGTTTATCAAAATGTTTGCACTTTTCTGGCATTAGCATATTAATATTTAAAATGAACCTAATATAAAAATAAATAAAATATTAGTTATAATATTATCAAATCATAGCGTTTTATTATAAATAGTGTAAAATGTTGATTTTAAAATTTTAAAATAGAAATATGTTGACCGAAGTTTTTTGTTTATTTTAATTATTACATTTATATGACTTTTACATAATAACAATATTTTTGTGCGTTAAAGGTTCGGTATGAAATTGTATAAATATTAAATAAATATAGTATTTGAAATGATCTTTTCAGATTTTTCTTTTTTTAAGTTGAATATAATATGTATGATACATTCTCTTATTTTATCATTATAATTTTTTGTATGATATTTATAATTGGGGAAGAATAAAGAACATACTTTAGTCATTAGCTAAACATAAACCCATAAACAGTAGTGTAAACAAAAACATCATGGATAATATATTATTATACATTTTTTCTTGGTAAAAATGTTTATTTTGTATTTAGCAAAACAATATCACACAGTATTACACAGGTGAATAGATTAGTTAGTATATTATATACGAGCCCCGGTTCTTTGAGATCCGTGGTCATGCTATATGAAGAAATAGAATCAGTGGTTCTAAAATATACCGTAGGTTTAGTCTTGAAATTACAATGACAATGAAAAGTTAAAACACATTACTGAGAAAACAATACCTTCTAAGCTCCACATTGAATCCAAGTATTAAAATTTCAAATTATCATTGTACTATTGTTAAACATATTTCCTTTTACGCTTGCAGTGTATGTTCCAAGGTCATATTTTCCATTTTTCTCTGTCGCATACAATAAATTATTAACGGCTTGCGCTAAGCCAACTGTAAAATAACATGCAAAGTCAAATATAATGCAAAAACAAAAATGAATCCAATATATTGACACAACCGTCGTCTTCAGCTCAAATGTTTTTATATTATAACGCTCAAAAAGTCTATACGTGTTCGCCATATTGTCGTTGGCATGTTTTCGCATTGGAGATGTTTTCCCGTCGAGTATTGCTGGTCTTGACGATCACAACAATTATTTTTGAAAAGGTGTGTTTTACTTTTGCGTGTGGTGGTCAAAAATATGCACATCACATTTCGTACCAACATTATAGGAAGTTAAAGGAAATCGATACAGGATACTCTATGGCAGATAAACCAAAAGTATTAGAACAGGAAGCTACTGAAAACCCGGGTAAAGTAAAGCACGCTATACACGAACTATACCGTCAACTATTGTGCTGTTACACGTTCAACATGCTGCACTATATGTATTTGCTGGGGAAACTTTTTTCGAAAAACGGTAAGAACGCGTTGAATCAACTAATCAAAAGCAAAGACCACACTATTGTTTTTCTAAAATCAAATTGTATGAAAACGTTGGTCGTTTTGTACCATTTTGGTATGTTGGACGATATGGGTCCCATATGGCTCGTTTTAATGTTTGTGTCACACTTAAAATCGATTGAAAAGTATGAAATTTCGGGTAAACGGGAAAATATTTTAAAGGAACACCATCATTTTTATCAACGCCTTATAGAAATGCATAAAGAGCGAAGCTGCAAGACTCAAAACAGGTACAACGAACTACACGAAGGGTCTTACTATTCCTACCGTTTGGTAGCATTCCGTTCGGACCCAAAGAATCTTAATTCGATAGAGGGCTACATAGTAGGTCTGGGAGAATCACTGGATAAAATATTCTTCAATGTCGACTCTCTGTTGAAACTCGACTACACTTGTAAATATTTCTTTACTCGTTTTCACATGGATTTGGATCGTGTTTGGAATAAACCAAACTTGGTGAGGCATCTCATCGTCGACTTCGCAGAGATGACTGAATGGGAAAAAACGTACACTCTAATTAATAATGTTCATAAAAAAAAACAATTCAACTCGGCTCGGGAGCTAATCGTAAACGTGGCAAAATCACAAGGTTTGTTTACGAATTTAGTAAAATTTATAATTGTACACGGCATTTGGAAACACCTAACATTAATTAATTTGTCTTTGCGTCAAATTGATGACGAAGAACAACCACATACACTATGGGACCATTGGGCCAACGACGACGATAAGTCTATAAAGCAGATAGGCGATTTAAACAAGTCGATGGCTTCATATATTAAATCAGTTATAAATTTTTTTCACTTAAAAGACGATTCAAGGTTGGTTTTACTTACGTCACTAATGGAATTGCCACCTAATTCATATACCGACGTGCAGCGCAACAAGACAAGTAAAGAATTGCTTTTGGAATACATGGGTACAATTTATTCACAAGTATTCGAAAGTGAAACAAAGCTAGTGAGGTCCTCTAGCCTCGTCACCTCACAATACATTGCAGATCGAATGAAGATATTAGATGAAATAAGCAGACATTTTAAGATTAATATTAGTGATTTTATCAAAAACGAAATGAAGTACAACAGTTCTTTTGAAAGTGTGTTAAGCAATTATTTGTTTCATTGCTTTATGAAGCACGTATTTTTTTGTAGATATGTGGAGGCTATGGATTTTGCCGTTATTCGGTCATTTGTAAAATTTTCAGATGAATTTTTAAGTATTTCAGTTATAATTAGTAACGATTGATTATGAATAGTGTTAAATTGATTTTAAAATGTAAAAATAAAACAATTTAATGTATGTTGTTGTTCATTGAAATTATTGCTTTTAGATGATTAACATAGGAATTGTAAATAATGATGAGTTGAATTGAAAATAGATTATTTTACTTATTTATTTCTTTAAATTTTTTCCAAAAAAATGTCATAAATTTAATTGCATAAATAATTTGAATTATTGGGTATAATCGGTGAAGAATTTTATGTTCACTTAATCATCTCCGGATTAAAATAAAAAAGGGTTTTGTTAATTAGGGAGGATTAAAAAGCGTACTCTTGTAATTTCTTAAACATAACAATAACATCATGGATGGCATTGTACTATGACATTTACACAGATAGATATTTGAGCATTGTATCTTTTAGGATACAAGAGATTTTATACTTAAATAACTAAATAAGTGGTTGAATTTATTTGAATATTAACAAAATATTTAGACATACGTGATCTGATTTCAACAGCTGAAATAAATATATTGAGGTTTTGAACTCTAAATAAAATGTGTTGAAACCAGTAAAAAAAAAATGATATGATAGCTTATAACATGGTTTTTGAATCGATATAACAAATATAATACCACGCAAAAATCTGTATTATGTTACAAATAAACATAATGAACTTAATTTATAGATAAAGAGAATGTTTTATATTTTGTTAATAACCAACACCAGTCGTCTATCCAGTTTTTTCTTTATTATTATTTTACAAAAATTGTGACAGTGATTTTTTTTTTAATTTCCTTTTTTTACGCGCTTACTTAAAATACTTTAGCATGCGTGTACATGTATAAAGTTATAAAATAAAACGACACGTCGACACATTACATTTGATATCAAGGCGTTATTAGACAATTATTTTAAATAAAAATATCTACTTGTCAGATTTACACAATATCATGTTGATCATTCTACACAATAAATAGCGGTATTTCGCGGTTAATAATATTTTAATTATTCCCGATCTTAACCAATCCCTGCACTCCGTATGCAAAGCCCAAATTGTAGAACCACCTGCCTAAAATGTCATTAACGTAGCAATCCAATACGTCAACTACATATTCTATCATAGTCATTTCCTTTGGTATCAACTGGTTTATCTTTTTGTGATCAAAATCATCGTTCAATTTCTTTGCAGTCGATTCTGCGTGTTTCGGAATAATGCAATGCTTCGTGTATACGTACTTATTATATACTTCCAAGATAGTACAGCAACCCAAACTAGTATTACAATCAACTTTTGCGAATGCATTATCACAGCGACTAAAAAACGAAACACGGTGGCACGATTCTTCGATGGAAAACTTTAACTGAAGGACGACACAGTGTTAAACAATTTGATTACAACTTTATATAATTATATTTATATTTAAGCACGTGCTAAGATTATTTGCCTATAAATTTCCAGCGTGTTTATATAAGCGCAATTAAACGCCTTTTTAATTAACACGTTGACAGCCGAGTCGGCGTCAATCTTGTACTCATAATATGTTTCACACAATTTCATAAAAATCGCTCATCTGTAAGGCGCACGAAATAATTAAAGGTTGCCTACATTTAAAAAACCAAAGACATCTACCATCCAACTGAGAAGTTATTGCGTTACTATGTGCTTGATTTTCTCTGTACCTACAATTTACAAACAACATTAGCAGTGCTCTAATTCGAAGGATAAAATTAGGGAGATGGTTTTACTTAAAAAAAAAGGCGTACCCTTTATACCGGAGACCTTCATAGAAGTCCGGTGTGAAGCAAATTGTTCAGGACACTCCCTAGGCCATTTTGTCCGGCCCATATCGGGTTTCACTTTTACTTTAAATTACATTTTCTTATTTAAAAAAATATAAAACAATACTTTGGCATCATATTGTATACTGTATCGTACTATCTATACAAGGCATTTTGGGTAAGTAACTAAAAATTGATAGATTTACATTAATATGCACTACTTTACTGATCATTATAATGACCTCTACGATGCTTTTCAGTATTTGGTTTATTTTTGGAAATGTTTTGACCCAAGTTGTTAGGTCTTCTAATCTTTCCTTTAACCACATAGTGGTGTTCAGGTCTCCTTCCTGCTGAAATTCATTAAAAACTATTTTTTGAGCACTATTTGAATTCTCGTCGTTCAATTGTTATAATTGTTATAATTATTCAATTGTCGTTCTTGTGGTCGTGATAGGAATAGGAAATAGTTATAAATTGAACAATAAAATTAAAAACAAATAATGCTATACAATATGTTATCAATAATTAATTATTTATATTATTTAATTTTAATTTTAAAATAAATAAATAACCATAATGATCTTTCCAAAAAACATAAAAAATTAAAACAGTCCATAAATCTTTTATATTTTCACTGGAATATTTATTTCAATTTTGTGTAACTTTAAAAATACATCACCAAGTTAAAGGTTATATTGTGCTTGATTTGAACTGTACTGGGTTAAACCTTTTTAATCAAATAGCGAAATTGCTTATTATTTTTGCACAAAATTGACTATAATATGTTAAATGTTTGGTGTATTGATTTATTAATCACAGTTACACTTTCATTTCATACATTTAATTTAATTGTTTTTTTTTTTTTTAATTGACACTCGCTAAAAATTCACTTGTTGGTAATTTCCCCAATACTAAATAACTGAAAATATATTATTGTATATTAAAAAAAAAAAGATGTAGTTTATCTGATAAAAGATTAATTTTTTTTTTTAGTTTTAGAAAATCAAATCACGAGGAAATAAATAAAACGGATAACCGCAACAGTAGTAAACCGTGAGCGCTTCTGAAAACTCAATAATACGTCGTACCACATGTAATGCTTTTAACTTTAGTACCAATCGAAATAAAAGGTCAAATACTACGAAATAAATGGTGTAATTGAGTACGGAGTGTATTTTGGATGAAAGGAAACGTTGAAAAACAAAAGTCATTTGTCTTTATCGATTCGTGTAGATTAGGAATGTTCGACTCATCCGGGCTAAAATTTTAGAGTCAAACAAAATATATTTTAATGATGAAATACCATTTCTGGATATAGTTAAACGCATAGACTTGGTTAATGGTCAAATAGCATAAAAACATAATTATCTGTTACGAATAGCTTCGAAATTCTTCAACTAATTTAAGAAAACCTTAATGCGAATATAAGAATTAAATAGAAACCATTTTCGTTAGCTTTCGCCAAGACCTTTGGAATTTAAAAGACGATTAGCAAAAGTCCGACTGTGGTGGCAAGATGTAATTAATTTAACTGAAAAGTTTTGATAGTTTAAACAATGTCACCATCTATGTGTAGAACAATATTATTATCGTTATTAACTTGGTCATTACTGTCCAACCATTACAATGAATCTATATGAATACTGGATTACCTATATAAACGGTAATAATAACTAGAAACTAATATTCCGTTCGAAACATTGTTCAATATTCAGATATTATAATCGAAGAGTTATTTATGGAAGCATCGATTCATAGAAAAAAAAAGTTTTTCGATTTAATCAAAATTAAAAGTCCTTTAAGTATAAGCCATTTTAAATCCCCTGAAGATATTTATAATAGACTTCACTGTAATAGGATTATATTATAAAAGCCATAAGGCTTTATAAATAAAATTATTTTTTATAACCGGTTATTTAACCCAATTATTATTATAGTTTATGAAATAATTGGATTTTATATTAGGTCTAGCACACAAGGTTTGCACATTTTCATTTGATACTTTACATGTTAAGCTTAAAAAAAACATAGCTACCTACTAATTTTTGTAACTTTTACAAGCACTTTTCAAACATTTAGTAAAATTCTCAATTGAGTTAAACGGCTATTAAATGTTCAAATATATAATATATAGTTTTCTTTTTTCTACGGCTCACCCTTTTAATCAATAGCAGCCTATTTACATAATAAATCCCTCAAAATATCAAATTCCTAATTGAACCCTTATTTTTTAGTTTGATAACGTATAGTGTATACAGTTATTTTACTATTGTCCAACGCATATTCCATACAAGTTTCGAACCAATTCGATTAGTTTTAAAACAATTCATAACGTTATATAATTTAAAATTGAAAAACGTGCACATTTTTGGGGTGTTTATCTCGATTACAAAGGGATCTTTTAGACCCGACCTAAATATCTGATCTATGTAGATTTGCTACATGAAGAATGTACTATGGGTCCGGACACTGAAACAAAAACATGTCGTTGTAAAAACAATACCTTTCTCAGCTCCGCGCCGAAGCCGAAAGAATATATAAATAAATAAATATTTTTTAATATCCGTACCCTCTATTAAGTTGTTCGCCGAAGCCAAACAAACTGTAGTTAAAAAGTCATTTTTTACATTAAACACAACAAAAACAGCTGACATAACAGTTATAATAAACGACCGTTGCGGCCGCCAATAGCGGCGATAGCCTCGAGTGTATTATTATTGCGTTGGTCTGAGCCTTTTTTTTTTTATTCTCTAATTCTCTTCCCTCTGGGTCGTCCGACCAAGATAAGTTAAATTAACATTTTGATTGCGAACGGCCTCGTTTTCCCCGCTACTCCTCCCCCAAAGGCCGGGGGTATAACTTCAAAAATTGGCAGGTGGATTGTTACGACCTCTACACGTCCTAGGAAGCACGCGAGACTAATCGAATTTACATAAAACTCGTTTTCCCCCACAATACCTTGTATGTATAGATGTGATATAATACAGACCAGCACACAATAGTATACAACCCGGAAGGTAATGCATAATATTAATGTAGGTACAACATCACACACTCGAGCTTGGTTGTTTGCAAATTTTGAACAACAGTTCGTTGTTGGTTTGGTTATTCTCGTGGAGCTGAGAAGGTATTGTTTTCATTGTGACGTGAACTTTTGTTTTTTGTCCAGACCCACGATGTCGTCCAAGTCGCTGAATCTATTTCTTTATTTGTAAGAACCCTATAGATCATATAAAGTACTCGAAAAGTACTTTATCGGACTGTATATTGAACAAGTTCACCCTCCCCTTTGAAAATAGGGCTATAACTTCTATGTCAAAGGCAACAAATTATTATAAATTATAAATTATTAACTGTCGTATCCACTCTTAAACAAAAAAAAATACAATTTCAAGCACATTATTTCCCTTATAATTTTGATATGAATATGTCTTACATCTAAGAGTCATTCTAAACTACAATATATCTCAACAATTACATATAATTAAACCATAAAAAACACGGCTTTTAGATGTATACTAAAACAAAACTTAACAAAATTCTTTAAATAGAAAAACCATCCTCAGTAATAAAGGGAATAATGTGTAGGATGGGAGGTTCGGAATTGGAATTAAGCATAGAATGGATAGTAAAAGGAATGTTTAAGGATCTAAGGAAATTAGCTAACATATCGCGTGTAGGGATTAAGGGGGAAGGAAGAATTGTTAAATTTAAAGAAGATTTGGCAAGACCATCAGCCACCTCATTACCATGGATCCCGACATGACCAGGGACCCAGAGAAATTGAACGGTGAAGTTGGATTGGTACAAGTGAAAAATAATGGTTTTAATACGAACAGGAATTTAATTGGAATATTTAATATTTCTACCATCAACAGATTTACATCGAAGCGTTTTTTTTTAAAGTGTTTTAATCACTTTCATTCTTACATATTCCTTCGAATCCCGTGACCTCCTCGACTCCACTGTACTGCCTTTGTTTTTAAATATAATACCGATTGTTATGACGAGAACTCTCCCAAAGGTGTCCGCTGTTATTTGCATAACCCTTTGAGACGAAATTATAATCCCTTGTGTGTGTATCGTGTAACGGTAGTTCACGAGGAAAAATCAAAAAATGGAAAATTATCCGAATGAAAGTGATTTTTGCCACGGGGATATGATTATAATATGACTTTGTTGTTTTCTTTTGTGTTTCCGTCTCGCCATTTTCCTTATGCTGCTGCTGATGCCGGTAAAGAACCTCGGGGCCGACTTTGATGTCTCGTTTTATCACAAACGATTCGGTCGTGACCACCGCCACGGCGTGCCTATCGACTTGTTTTACTAACTTCAAGTTTATGATCCGAATACCTACACACTATGTTATATTGTGTACGAGAAAAACAATCAAATCTTCCAACGTACCTCGTGACAACTGAGCGTATCCCGCAAAACTACTACACTCTATAGGATCTATTCGGTTAAAAGGTTTTGGAAAATATTAAAATAACATCTGTATCGCATTGACGCGTATCGCGTTTTGTGTAGATTTTCAATCGACTAACAATCGACGGTTGAATCTAAAATCTATCGAGTGTGTTAAAACTGTTCAATCGGTTTCTATTTTGGATAACCAATGATTGAATGTTAAATCATAACTTATTTGAACGTCAATTCTGGATGAAATATTCAGTCACTTGTTTAGGATATTTTTACTTAGATTCGTCAAGTAAAATATATAATATTAGTTGGATTGTCAATGATTGGTTAATGTTCACTAGAGTGCTTCCTACGTTGGCCGTGATTTCTGTCGAGATCAAACGACTTGAAATGCATAATATTTTGCTATAAACTTGCTCACACCCAATAAAAAACGAGACCCTACTGTTTCCTCGTTAGTGCACACTCCTGCTAAACAGCATGACCCGCCTGTGACTGTACATCAGATTACTTATTTGTGTCGGTGAAACGCATTTCCGGTCAAGAAGATATGGTTTTACAGCGCCGGGAAATCGTTAAGCATCTTCTCTAGCGCCGGTTCGGAAATATATTTATTTATCGCTCTTGTCGGCCATGCACGCGTTCGGTTGTAAATTAAGTCAGATGTTGGTCAGCTGCCGAATTCACAGCTCGTTTATTGATGGAGTTAACCTATTTTTTTTTCACCCCATAGCATTTCAGTGTTTACAATTATTAATAGTCCACACTTAACAGTCTTTTGTTGGAACGCAAACGCAGGTATTTACGGCCGAGACCGAATTCAGCACGCGATCATTGTCTGACCACTTCGAACATTCCTAAACATTGTTTAGACCATTTGAAAGCAAACACAATACGTCCACGGTAAGTCGGCCGTATTGTATCGTTGTCGTTAAAAATACATGATTGGTTCCTAATTGAATTTTAAAAAGGAATTCTTGACCCCATTTTGGGCAATTTTATTAGCCTTTCAACCATGAACATGGCCATTAAAGGTGACTTGTATTGGATTTTCTTAACATTGCACTTAAGCTCAAGTACAATAAACTTTTTTGCGATAACTTTTCATGAGAGTAAATTTGGAGTTTCCAATATTTTTACACTTAAGTAGTTATTAACAACAAAAATCAACAATATCTCGACCATTACTGTACGACTGTGATTGGCATTGTGACAATTTTCACTTATTTATAATTAATTAATAATTGAAACAAGTAATAAACACAATATTAAATCATACATGGCAAACTATATAACATATAAAATGTACACAAAAAATTATATTTTCGAATACTTCATTCCCGATATTTATTGCGTTATCACATCTGATATGCTGTGTAAGACCAAACTTTTAAATAACTATTTCAATTAAATTAGTAAAACTTTTAAAAGTGTGTCGACGTATGTCGAAGCAGTCGACCTTGGTACGAGACGTCCGCTGTTCCGTATGTACACACACAAACTATGTTTGCTTATATATAGAGCGTTAAAGATAAAAGCTTATCGGAAAACATAATATGCATATAATTTTGTACTTATTTTCGTGTGGTAATCTAACATAACTTTACTATCAAAAAACTAATTGCTAAATATTTTCTTCGACATTTTCTTGAAAATTGATGTAAAGAGAAAGTGAAATTTTAATTAAATTAATATTAAAATTAAAATTAAATTTATTACTTTGGTATTATTTCAATCCTGATTCTAAGACTAGAAATTATATGATAAGGTCAAAAATTGTATTCAACTTAATGTTAGTAATATTCCAGTAATCGTTTTACTATATTATAAATAATTGCTGTACATTGAACTTGCACATCTCTAAAACTCAAAAGTGCACACTGAATTCAATTACTTTCGGACCGTTTCGGATTTAATTAATTAAATAAATTCTGTTGTGTGTATAGATAATCAAAATTAAATTCAACAAAACAAACCACTCCATGTTGTGACCATAGCCATACAAACGATTTGTGAAAAGCCATTGACTTTGTACGACTTTTTTTGTTACAACCAGCAAGGCTTTTAGACGTGTGTTGTTTGTATGGACATCAAGGGAAATCTGGATATAATACCAAAAAAGAATAATGGACCATACTGTAAAAGCCCCAACGGAGCGTAAAGGTCAATGTGTTTCCTACTACAACGCATATATCGTTAAATGGCGATAGCCTACCATAAAGTGATTAAGTTTCTACCATTATTTATAATAAAATCTAAAATGTTCTTCCAAGGTTCACCGTTTCACCCACACAATCCTGCAGTACAAAGTACAAATAATGAAGGTTGTTAAGTTGTTTCATCAATCACTTGGAATCACCACTAACGTTTATTTAAAAAAAAATGTTAACTAAATGTTATTTTCAACAAGTATTATCAATGTATGATATTGTTTTCATGTATACTATTATACTTAATATAGTCTATACACTACATAATAATATACTTAAATTCACGTTTAATAATATATCTTTAAATTAAATCGAGTATAACGTTTACTTGTAGTACAATTGATGCTTTTTGTTTCGCAGTATGCTATTATCGGCTATTATATTTTTGGTTAATTATAGAAAAAATAGTTCAACTAAAAAAATTGTTCTCTGCTATAAAATGTAATGCTAATTAATTGAAATTATAATGGTTGGTGTTTAAAAATGAAATGGAAGAAAAATATTTATTTTGTTTCCCTTGAAAAAATTGGTTTTATAAAAATAAAAAGCTCTCTTTTGAGTTTTAACGAATTCTATTTGAAATATATTGCGTGTAAAATAATTGAAACATTTTAAAATCGATATGATATAAACAATATAATATGCATAAACATTTTAGTCGCGTTGGGATTTTTCAGGAATTGAAAAATCATATTATATTAGTTTATAGTTACTTGGACATTTTTCTGACCCAAGTTATTGTCTAATTACTATCGTAATTGTAAGGTAATTGGACTCCTCGTTAAATAGTTTAACTTTTGTGAAGTTGATGCTATGTGTGTCCATTATTTCTCGTGTACCTATATACGTATAGTCCTTTCTCCTTGCCAATTACTTTTGTAGGGTTCTTTTCTAGGACTTTTCCAATTCCTTTATAAATTTTTCAATTGCTCTTTCTTATTCTGCTCCTATACATAAAAGTTCTGACGAATGCACACTATTTTATTATATATATATATATGTAAACCTGACAAGTTTGATTTCAAGTATTTTATCTTTAATCCTCACTGGCATAATGATTCTGCTTTCAAGTTTGTGTTGAAAATTATTAACAATTCTATGTCAGACTTTTTGCTTATCTAGTTTGCATAATTATTATTGTTGCAAAACCATCGTTTTCCATACCAAATTATTACTAAAATACTCGGGAATATACAAAATGGTATAATAGAATATTATAAAGGAATATCGTCAAAGGTAAAAATGCTGTATACTAGACCGTAAACTCGAGGGATGCCACGCAATACTTAGATCAAACGACGCTAGTAAGCCGTGTTGCCAGAATCTATTTTTGGCAGGGATTTTTCACATAAAAATTGAAATTATTTTTTATTGAAAATATGCATTTTTTATATTTTTCCATTTCAATACGATTGCTATTGTAATAATTTGACACGGGGCTAACTCGTAAATCAGCTGTCCTTTATTATTGACATTTGTTCAAAATGACGGTATAACGGCAAAGGATGTATTTTGGAATTCATGTCGATAGGAATTTGAATGAAGAGTTATTCGAAAATATAAATGCTACAAAGATAAGAAGTCTAAAAGTACTCAAAGTGTCAAAACTATAAATATATATGAAAAAGCATTTTTTTTTTTATATTATACATTTTCCAATTCATAACTATTGAGTGTGGCTTTATTATTAACAATTTTATACTTCATATTTTTTGCTAAAGGAAAAAAATGAATGCGATTAAACGACTTTAAAGAAAAGTATCGAATGCATAGTCTTGCCGATCCCTGTGTACCCGAGTTTAATGCAAGAGACTTTTTTCTATGATGGCGCTTTAAAAAAAAAACGAAGAAACTTTAACAATATTAAAATACACGTGTATGATGTATTTCATTTAGCCAATCATTTTTTTTTAATAGTTCCTTTTCAAATATCGTGATTGAATGGAGAACGTCTTGACTTGCTCATGGAAATTGGAAAGTCGAACATGAGACACGATCTTACCCGTTGCAGCTAGTCAAACAATAATAATTAAAATCCGAAAATGCGGGTTAACATTTTAAAATGGAAAAAGTTTCATCTTGTTTTCGCTTGATCGCACTTTTGTGTAAATACCTTTACCTATATCCAGTAGCGCTTGTTCGGGTGAGTTGTTTGATCTTTAATTATTTGTTTGACCTCTACCGAGACGATAAGTAAAAATAAAAAAATGTATCGCTAGTCGTTAAGTTATTCCAATACAACAACCCTTAAGTTACCAGTCAGTGCCGTTTCAGAAAAAAATGGGTTTCATCAACCAATCCAAATTGGTTATATTTTGTTTATATTGGTAGTTATTTATTTTAGAGCCTAAAATTGAATCTCTAACTTAAATGGCGAATGGCTAAATTCAATATGAATACAATATAATACTCACGTTATAGTTAATAGATTTTATTTCGAATTTCTTTACCAGAGCTTGTTAAGATAACGTGGTTCTCATTGCTCGGAAAATACATATACACGGAGAAATGTTTACAATGTGTGAGAGATAATATTATTCTGTATATTTTGCAGTAATCGAAAACGATATTTCTTGGAGAGCACAAAAAGGTTCACCTGACCCTGGACCCTTGTAATCACTCTTGTATACTGATAGGTGTGTGACGCTGCGCTGTAGCTGTTCGTACACAACTTAAGAGTATTTAGATTGGGTATGTTTAAAACTTCTCCCCGTTACAACAGACAATTAGAGTTGAGCTAGGAAGGTCGGATTACCGCCAGGCATTTTCATAACAATAATATTGTTTTATGATGAAATGGAAATTCGTAAACATCTTGTTTTTGACTGGAAAAGTTTAAATGGCAAACAAATTCAGGACACATAATTAATGATGACTGCGAAATCGAACAATGGTTACTACTCTTTATGTTAAAACTTGAATGTTATTATGTAATGAAAAAAAATTACCAGTTTTTAAGTACTACCACATGTTAAAGTTGAAACATCCCCAAACATGCAAAAATATGCTAAGGCCTAAGAGACCCAAAAAGGGCCGTAAATGTTAGCAACTTGAACCTAGGCGTGTTGGTAAAAATAGTTAAAACTAGGATGTCAGTTCGAAAAAATTCGCTAACCAAGTATTCCTTTTTGTTTTTGTTACATGATTTTCAGTGATTTTAAAACCCGTAACTGGGCTCTGCATCTTTTAAGATACATACATTTTTGAATATAACTCTCCAAGACCAACCTAAAAAGAACTTTGTGAAAAACTAATAAAAAATTAGCCATTGCCAAGTTGAGAGTTAAGTGTTAACTATAAGGAAATTGAAAGCGAGTGGGTTTTAATGAGTTTTATATAGGCGATAATAAAATGAATAGGTTTTAATAAATGTCCATCATAATAATTTGTATAAGTTTCAGGGTAGGTAACTTTTAACATATACAATTTTTCCTACGAGGAGCCATTTTAGTGATAAAAAAATGCTTTTGCTGTGATACAATTGTGAGACTGGCTCAATTCTGTAAAATGATGAAAACTTGTCGGCTCCTCTGGTGTGTTATGTTAAAAATCGTTTTTCGTTTTTTTGATAAATTTGAAATTTATTATTATTAAAATAGAACTTGTTAAATAAAAAAAAAATCTCTTTCCAATACATAACATAGCTAAGTATCCAAAAATGTTTAGGCATTTTGGTTTGGAACGTCAAAAAGAACAACAAACAGTCCGCTCTCATTTCCCTTTGGAGACTAAATAAAGGCTTAACACAATATTATTTTAAACGTTCAAATAAAAATTAAGTTGTAATTGAACAAACCAAAAAATGGAAAAGATAAAATTGCTTTTATTGTACAAAGTATTTTATAGGTATTTAATAGGATCACATCAGAGTTACGTGATTTAATAATGTTTCGCGGGTCGAGATGACGCGGAGCATTAATTTCCGAAATGAGCAAAATAACCCTTGTCGCTTGATCAGCACGAAGAAATTATTATGGACACTTTAATGTTTACATTAAAGGTAGCGGCGTTAATCACAAATGTCCTTTGTGTGTTTAGGAAGAACACAAGCGGTCATGATCCGCTCTGAATCTATTTATTAACCTTACTTAGCGAACCCACACAGAACAGCCGGTGCACATCGAAAATTTCAATTCTATGCTATTATGTCTTATAAAATATTTTATTTTATGTATTAATTCATTCATTCAAGTAGGTTCGATTGGACTGTCCACTGACTAGCAAAATTAATAATGGAAAAAATTCTCAACACGTTTTTCTTACGAGGCAAATATATATAATATAAACATATTGACACCATTTTTATGTTTATGTAAATCAACTAGTTCTTACAAAAAGAATAATCAATAAAAAGTAACAACTAACCGTGTACAATTAACCGCTTAATCGGCTTAGCATAATTTTACCATCCAGATATTAAATGGATAATATCCCCTTTAAACCACAATAGGACATGTTTATGAATATATTTCATCTACTTAAATCAAGTTTGTAAATTATTATGTATTTGCCATTTGGTGTATTTACTTGTGAGTTGTTCCGAGGTGGTCAAATTCTAACACAAACAACTTTGTGAGCATAGTATAGACAAATAATTTCTACTTTGATACTTGTAAATTTGGGCTAACGGTTTTACGGTTTATAAATGCCAAACTAAAATAGAAGTGAGTAATAAGAAAAACAAGAGAGATACAGGGTTAAAAAGTTTTTGTTTTACACCGTAAAAAAGTGTACCATCTACTGAGAAATATATTCAAAGTACAAAGTGTTGCGGTAGCTTAAGACCGGCAAATTGAGATAAAAAAAACTAAACGTATAAACTAGTCAGACAGTGTTTTTTTTAACCGATTTTATATTTGATTATTTATAAAAATTATTACTATATGTATAGAACGTATAACTCCACCAAACCTAAGCAATATATAAGTTTTAATTATTATCTGATTTTAATGATTGCAATTGGTAGGTATGTATATAATAATAACTTTAATATCTCAATTATTAGACATTTGGACAAAATAAGTTGGCAACGTTTTAATCAGAATTGTTTTTTTTAGTAATTATGCATGTTAAAAATGACTTCTTCGGTTTTCTAATCTCAACCCTTTCCCGAGATTTGTGGTGTTATGAAAATGTGTAAACATCATCAGAGTTTATTAATCTTATCGTCTATATAAATCTTTCAGAAAAAGATTCAACTGATTACAAACAACTAATTTTATAATGGTAAAAAGAAATGTCTTGGTTATACTATACAATTATGTTTTATATTTTTTTTCCTAGTTATTGGACAAATAATTAATTTTATTAAGTCTTGGATAATATCGCAGTTTTCCTGACGGTCGATATCGTTTTTGTTATACTTTAAGTAGAATAATATAGTTCATTAAGGACATATTTTTTATTTCGACGTTATAAAATTGATCAAACGAATAGGTGTCGTGATAATTAGGGCCGTGGACATTGCGTAGATAAAACCCTTTCATCGCCATAACATCTCGGGCTTAATTTTTTTTATTATAAATTCAAAAAAAAAAGCGAACCGTTCGGCCGCCCGTAAAGTATATTAATAATGCGTCTATATACTACTTTTGCCTTGCCCCGGGACAGCGTGTACAGCAACAGGAGGAAGAAAATACAAATGATTGATTGCCTCGGCTGCTATTGTCAGTTTTCCTCAATAATAGATTAATTTCGAATTTCCCCACCCCCGAAAGTCTTTGTTGCCCTTAGCGTGGCGTCTCGATGAATTTTTAACGACGCTTAAGTTTTTCGAACCCTTGCCCGCCCCGCAGCTTCACAATAAATTAAGGAATGGTTGTAATCATTTTTTTCCCTCCCACAACAATGTGACCGCCGCGGCGTGTTGATATCGATTTTCATTGCCTTTCGCACGGCTTTGGTCCTCTTCTATTTTCTTTTTTTCTCTCCTAAGACAAACGTCAGCATTAACGCACGTACACACCAGCGAGAGAGTTTCATCAATCTTTTTCTCTTCCATCTTACGGCCACGGCTGCATACATATGTATGCATAGGTATATATATATATTATACACTTAGCAATTGTTTCCCACTGCCGTCGGCCCGCCGTACACCTTATTAGTAGATTATCAAGCCGGAGAGATATCAACACCATCTGCCTTGCCTCGTGCACGCGTGCGATCGTATAAAACCCATTAATCCTGGACAATTGAATATGTATGCGTTTTTGTAACGTACGAGATAAAAAAAAATATACATAAATAACAAAATTACATCGTTCGTCATGCAAAATATACTAGCACGACACGACAAACGGAGCAGATTTAATGAAAAAAGTAAAAAAAAAAAAACCAAGCTGATTATTACGACCAGTGTTGTGCAAATTCTTATTCGAATCATTTTTCCACAATTTATTCGAATAAAAAATGTTCATATTGTATATACTGGTTTTATTTAATTTGTAAGTGTACCTATCTATACGAAATTATATTTTAAAATATGATTATTTAAAAAAAGCACAATATACAAACTATTTAAATGATATGTTAAAACTTATTCGAATTATATTTGGAATGATAGGATAAAAAAATGTTTCCAATTATTATTATTTTAAATCATTCGAGTAACTTATACTTGAATAATAATATGTTATTTAGATAATGTTTTTTTATTCGAATAATGCACAATTCTGGTTACGACGTATACGATTTCTTTTTATATTATCATATTGTTCGGTTTTAGCTTCGATAACGCGGTTTTAAATTCATTTAAACAAAAAAATAACGACCGCTTACCGTTGAAATGACAGATATATCGGCGAATTTAATATCGTATAAAATAGTATGTACTGTGCTATGCATAGACTTCCTCGTGTATGCATATTCCCATGCAAGTCCATTCGGTCGCCTCGAACGCAAATGAAGTAGATTCTTCTGAAGTCAACAAACCGAAGAATAAGAGAAAAACATAATTTATTTTGTTTTAAATCAGAAATATTTCATTTAAATTGATTTAAACTTTTTATTTCTTATTGTCACTATCTTTGTTTATTATACATGATCATACTTACATTATATCACGACACACGTTTAAATCATTTAACTCTGTCATAAACAACCCTGTAATGGCCTTATGGCATCCCTTTTGGCTTTTTGAAAAATAAATTCGTTTCCTCCATACTATTAGGGTGGTACCATATAAATTCGCATAGCTACATTACATTTTTAGTTACATATCTAAATCAGAAATTAGCGAAATTTAAATAAAATGATAGGTACATTATAGAAAACAATTATTCGCGAATAACAAATAACCTAACAAATAATAGATAATTCGTTTTATTCTAACACTTTGAATGGTTCAAAATAACTGTTTATTAATACTACAGTCTCTTGTATTGTTATAATGTAGGTACCTAATTTAGGTAGGTACAATACAATCGATTTTACAGCAAATAAAGAAATAATGTAAATTAATTTTAGTTTGTCTCCAAATTTTTTATAAAAAATGTACAAATATCTATTATTTATTTTCTCATTAAAAAAAAAAAAAAACGTGAAACGCAATAACCGGAGTGGCGGCCAAATGTCGTATATTATTTGAAAATTTCCAACCGCTAATCCAGAGCCAAGATTAATGATTTTGAGGTAATCTTTTGTAGACATCTGTGACGGACAAATTCAATTTCATTAAAATGTTTCGATTCGAATACGTGATTTATTGACTTCAGTGCGCGAATGATACAAGAAATACCTACTTAAACACATGTTGGCAATTTTCTCCTATACATTTGATGTTTTTTTTTATACAAAGAAATCACCTTGGACAATATTGTTAACCGTTAAAATAGTGTCAAATCAAAAAATATACTTCCTATTTCCGATTCAGCTGTAGAAATGTGTATTTTTACATTACATTATTAAGACATACTATTAATTGATTTTTTCAGCAATAATTCATATTTTTATAATATGATACAATTTTTTGTTGGCATTGCAAAAGGGAGTCCTTATTTAATTCATAATATATTTTTTACTCTTTGGCATCACTAGAGGAAGATACAATATAGAAAAATAACTTGTAGTCTTATTTTTGACATAGACATAGAAATGATTAGGGCAAGGGAAGGGGAGGAGTGGAAAGGAGGGGACGGATAGGAGAGGAGGTATTAGTAGAGAATAATGATGCAAAGGTAGGTAATAATCTTTTTTTTTTTTATAATCAGACTGCTATTTCATTATGTAGAAGTCATATCATTTCTAAACTTTGGTGAAAATACCTATCCGAGTAGGTATGATTGCAATTACTTAACGAGACGTTTAAAAAGTAAATGTTTTTAAATATTCAATATTGACTTTTTTGGCAACAATGTATTATATTATATATGAAAAAATAAATTAGTAAATGTTTAATAGTGTAATAACATTGATTTTTACTTTACTCAAGACTGGATCGATTATTGGCATTCACTCTACTTAGAAGTAATTAGGTAAGTAATACGGTAAAATATATAGTACTAAATCAGTATGTAAATCATAAGCTAAGCAGGTATGTCTTTTTTAATAATTTGTTTTCTTTAATGTATTATAGTAACAAATCAGTTATCATTTCACTGTACAAGAAATATAGATGGTAAAAACAATAACAGGTACATAGTTCAGTTCAAAACACCAAGTTAAGTAAACAAAAAGTAATATTTTTAAATGCGTAATGTAACGCTTACGTATAATCTCGTATAATGACTGTAGTTTTTCTACCACACTTGTCCCTTTTAAGTTTAAAATACAAACTTCGCCATTCGATCGTTGTGTGCTCTATCGAGTTTCCAGTGCTGATAGGCAAATCTTTAAATTCGTTAATGACTAATTTTTTCCATAAACATTGATTTTTTGTCGCCAATTCGTTGGTTTGTTTACAGCATCTCATAAACGCGTAAATACTTTTGGAATCTAATTTATCCATGATATAAAGTATTAACTCTTCAGGAAGCCCGCAAAGACCTGGATACAGACCAACTGTTTCGTTCAACACGGCACATTTGACTGGAACGCTGACTAAGTTTTTAAATTTTATTGCAAATTTGTTAAAATCACTAGGATTGTCTAATACAAATTGTTCACCATTTGGAAATACTATAGATTTTGAGATATTGTTGAAGGTACTTAATGTAATAATAATTAACGAATGGCCGGTAGGAATACCAGTTAAATAACATTCTTGGTTGCACATTATCAGTTGAGCGGTCAAAACATTATTATTTTCATACCAACATGAATTCAATCCTTTGTCGTTGACCGTTCTGGCGAGTTCAATATTTGAATTTATTGAGTTGAAACATTCCTTTAGAGAAGCTGGAACAAAGCCAGTTTCAATAGTTAACACAAACGCTATGCCGAATAAGCGTTCAAGTTCTGAATAGGCACATGTTTCTGACAGTAGTTTCAAAAACTCCAATAAATGTGTATCTTCTGAAAAATAATATAAATTAAAATGTAATTTAAAAAAACAAAACTTTACCTTATAACAATAGTTTATTAATATTAACAAAAAAAAAAAAACCATTATAAACTCAGCTCAGTGTCGCAGCAAGAATATAATATAATATAATAAATAGCGCTTTTGGTAAACGTACACAATATTAACTATACAAATAAAATTAAATAATTATTTTAAAAGCAGCAAAATAAGTATATTTGTAAAAGTAATAATAAAATTTAATAATCTCAAAATTATGTCTTTGCCGCCAACTAACTAATTTATTCAAGTTTAATAGAACTTATTATCTAAAGGTTGCATTCAAGTTAGGCATTTAAAAAGTATATTAACAATAAAATTGACTTACAAATTTGTAGAAAATATTACTAGAATTAATTTTATTGCACTTAACAAAACCATCAGATAAAAATCTTTAACTTTAAAAATTTACTTCTATCTAATAAAATTGTCATGGTAAGATTAAAATAATTATTCTTTAAAAAGATGTTCTTTAAAAAAAAGTGAATTATAAAGGTTATTTAACTTAACACTATTCAACACAAAGTTAAGCATTTGTAGTTTACATTGCTAGGTTTATAAATTAATTACTTACATTGTTATCAGTAAACATGACACTTATTCTGCTAACTTATTAGTTTATTAAAAACACAAAGTAGGTAATAACTAAAAACAATAATAACAAAATGTACATAAACTATACTACTAAGTTTAATATTTTTATGGATTCGTTTAAATGTGAAGTAAATTATACGATATTGTACATACCAATATTCATTTTGTGTATTTTGACCTGAAATTCTGTTAAGAACCAACTAGACTTTGTATAAGGTAAAAATTATTAAAATACCTATTGCATTTTAATTTTTTCATAGTAAATCATTATTAAAAAAAATTGTTTTCAGTTGTCACGTAAATTGATATAATATTGTTATCAGTTATCGCAAACCGTATTATCGTCAACCATAGACATATAATACATTGTATTATATATCTATGTCGTCAACATTGATAACGACTGTGGGCCACGTTCAATTTCAGTGTAGCCAAATTACGAGACTTTTCCCTAATGAGATTAGGTAAAAAATATCAACATAGTAATATTTAAAAAGCAATATTACTCGGTAGAATTATACAGTTTTTGATTTTTCTTATGAATGTTAATATTATATTTTCTATTCTGATTGACAGTCGAGAAAACGTTATCTTCAGGGTTCAACTAAAATTCTAAATGTTATAAAATAAAATGCACGACAATTCTTATTATGTCAGCAGCAACTCCATTTTGAGCGGTCAAGTGTGGCATCCAAACGGTCATAGGTTTGTTTTGTAGAGTGACATTTTAAAATCCAAATACCTAATGCGAATTGATATTTTGTTATAATAGTGATTAGTATAATATGTATTTAAAATTTTAATAATCAATTTTTTCCTAACCAGTAAATTATTACTAGGCGATGGTGATAATAGGAAAGACAAAATTTATGTTCGATTAACAAAGAAGCGATGTTTGTTGATTGAAATTGCCGATTTTTTTTGTGTAATATTGAGTAAGTAATAAGTATGTTCAAACAAAAATATACAAACAGCAATAAGTTATTCGATTCGAAACGATATCAGCCGATATATTAACATTTCTTAGTACTGAGTTTTTATTTATTTAGGTAAATATTATAAAATAGGCAATAGTAATAATTAGGTATTAAGTGTACTTAGGTAATGAAGAGTTTACTTAAACTAACACAGTTGCTACATGTACATATTAATGTTCATTAAAGTTTTTGGGTTGTTTGTATTAAAAAAAATATATATATTGCTGCTTTAATTTACGATGGTATTTTTTTAGTGATTTTAGTTTATGGTCATACTTATATAGTTTGAATTCAACCGTTTCAGTGTTTTATTTTAGTCAATGTTACCATGAAAAATGCAACGTTTAGGTCAGAGTCGAGAATAAAAATAAATCATATTTTTTTTTGTGCCCGAAAGGTATACGTTTTAACATGATGTAAAAAGCCGAAATACAAAAAAAAAAGTTTTTACAAGTGATTTGTATAAATCCGCCGATTCAGGTTACTTTTTCTCATGTAACCACTTTAGTGCCGCCGGCTGCTGTCACAGTTCCAAAGTTTATTCGTTTAGTACTTACTGAGACTTATTAGAGATGTCTTGTATGTATGTATATAGTTTAAATAGGTAATTGCGTTTTCCGGAAAATGTCAACAGACAAAAATAAGTTTTAACGTTAAATTGGAAAAAATTCTTATTCCGAATATTATTTCAGTTTAAACAACTTTAATAACAAATCTAAAACGTACATACCTACCTACTATTTAAAATTTAAATGAATCACAATACTTGGTTTTTACGTAATAATTTAAGTAAAATGTTTATGAGCGCCTTATTTCATAGTATCTTTTATTCCGGAGACTCTCTTCAGATTTAATTTGAATTTTATAATATGCAATAATATAATAACACACGAAAATATTCGAAAAAAATATGTTTTGTAATTTTCCAGATTTATGTTTACTTTTTTTGTGTTTGTAATTGAAAAAACAAAGAAACAGGGGAATAACACTATTTTAACCGTATAAATAATTATTAAAAATCAAAATTTTAAAATAATTTATTTCTTAAAACTATTTCACAAAATAGTGTACAAATTTAACATGTAACTAATATTTATACTTAAAAGTAGTTATGGACTTAGTTATCAAACGTGGAAATGTCTCAATTACCAGGAAATTAATTTAGAAATATTTTATAGTTCATTGACTAAAGTCTAAGGTAACCCCAAAAAATAACAATTTAACATATTATATTATTTATACATTTTCGAATGCCATTTCAACTACGTGGAATTATTTTCATTTTCGTTAATATATTAGTTATTGTAACATTGTTGTTTATAAATTCATGTCAAATACTTATCTATATCGTGTTATCATTTTTCCATTAACCACATTTATTTTTTTTAAATATTATGTATTCCAATAGGAGCCAATGTATAACCAACAACTATGTATCGAAATCGAATTAAAACTTTTTTTGAGAACTAAACATTTTTTACCTTCGTTTAATTTTTCAAGTGCAATAAACTTTTTTAAAATGCTCCCTTCATCTTCCTCTCTCTCAATACATGCTTGCCGGTAATATTATTTTAAACCATTTTCTCATGACATAAATTAAAAAAAAAATATCGTTCAACATAATAACTTTATTTTATTGGTAGTGCACTTAAAAAATAACCTAATGGTTGAAATAAAACATTTTTTATTTTTGGGAGACAAATTTAATACATTAAGAATGTTGAACAAGAGAATTTAATCATGATTAAATATAAAGAGGACTCTTTCTTATATTTTATTATTAGAAATAAAAATAAAATTGAAATTTTAATTTTTTACATAATATTCATTTTTACATTTCAGACAGCCATAACAAGTATAAATTCTTTTTTTTGTTGTTGTGTGAGTTGTGTTATTTTTTAAATAACAATTATATTAATAGTATTACGCTCACATTCATAATATAAAACCCACATAAACGTATTGTAATTTTTGCATAAAATAAATTTCTCTCACAAAAATTTAGTTGTTTACCACAGAGATTCACTATTACTATTTAATTTAACATACTCACATTAGGTACCTAAACATTTTTTTAAAAACTATTTCACATAATATGTATCCTCCAGTCCTCTCGTGTATTCCTCCCCATGTTCTCAGTGATGTCTATTGTTGTAGATGTGATTTTTTTTATTGATTTTCGAGCTGACTTGTCAGATTTTTTTTAACTTCGATGCGGTCCTGAGAAAGTATTGTATTTACAATGATGTTGTTTTTTTCTAGGCTAGTAAATATAATTACTACATAACCATATTATGGAAAAAACAATATTTTTCTTAAAATGTCCAAACTATAACGCAGGCATACTTGCCGAGGTTGTGTACCCACGTCTATACGTTCGCACTTGGACGGTTTTCAACATTTAAGGGGAAACCCGGCCCCCTTAAAAAAACCCTTTGGCGAATATAGATCTCCACGGTGACCGTAGAGCAGTTTGTCAATTTATGTACATGCGGCATAGGAAAAGTGGCCGTGTAATTCCGGTCTCCAGCGAACGACAACCTCGCCCTCGCTAACTCCCATGCACAATTTTTGGCATGTCGCCCGTATGTAAATTCCAATAACGCCGACGACGGTATGCCCAAAACATATTACATTACATATTCACTATATTATGTGACAGTGAATATCCGTATTACGTAGTATGCAAAGCCCCGGGTTTTTCTTTTTTTAATATCTTTCAATGTCCTCGACCATCGATGGATATATTATGCTGTTCAACGACATCGCATTGTTGGAGACGAGAGAATTTCAAATATACCATTATTGACAAAAATAGTGTTCCTACCAGTAAAATTGTGTTTTTTTATAAAAAAAAAAAAATCAAGAACTATGACGGTAAAAGAAGTAATTATCGAAAAGCATTGTAAAAACATATTAAAAAACTTAAAATTGTATTTTTAGTATTATGGTGGATACTGATACGGATGCGATAAGGACTGATCTACTGTATTTCCTGATAATTCGTTGCAGTTGTTACCAATAGGCAAATCGAAAAAATAACAAAAATATTTCCTATAACCTGTTGACTGTTGATTCATTTACCCAAGCTGAAAATTGTATACGGTCAATTTGTTTTTTTTCGTGGGGGTTTTGATTAGTAAAAAAAATAACATTATAATTTTCAAGAAAATCATACGTGTTGTAGCAATACTCTAGATCTACCGTTAGACCTCAAGGCCCAAAACTACGCTCGTAAGTAAAATAAAGAATATGTCTCCACGTTTTCTAGAGGAAATGGTTTTTAAAATTGTTTTGTTTTGTCTACGCATCAATGAATGTGATGAATGAATAAATTGGCTACTCAAAGAAACCAGCTCAGCGACTCAGAAAATATTATGGGTCCAAATACAAAAAAATAAAAACAATTCCTCTCGAGTTGCGCATCGAAGCTAAAATTGTAGTCATTATCGCTGCATTATACGGTAAATAGTAACAGACAAAAAAAATAATATATAATTTTTTTGAGTTATTAGTTGAAGAAATTCTCATGCGAAGTCTGTTGAGGTTAACACTAACATAATTTTAAAAAAGTTAGCTCTTTTTTTGCTAAGAATTTAAATTGCAAAATATATTTATCACACCCGGCAAAAAGTTATATAAATCTAATGACCACTTTACCGGCTCGCCATCTTACACGTTCACAAAGGCAAACCCATTAAATATTTTAAAATTAGGTACTCAGAACTGTAGGTAACTTTAAACAGAATAATCATCAGTAGTTTTTTATAACACAAAGTTTTTATTACCTTAATACTCTATGTGTAACATTACCGACATTACTAACTTCACTTTAAAAGTTGTTTTATTACACCGCTAGTGTAGCATTAACTAGTTGTAAATTTTAATGAAATAAACTCGGAAAATGTGATTGATGTTTTTAATTATACAAACAGTTGTCAATTTTAAAGATTAAATGTATACTTTTGGTTTTTACAACTTACAAGTATTAACATATTTTACTTTAGGGTTTTGTAGGTACTTATTCTAAATGTATAAAAATTATTTTATTACTATAGTAACTGCTATAATACAGTGTCCTTACAACTTTGTGGTACAATCGTTTTTTTCTACGATCTAATTTTTTATTGTCTACATTTTTTTAAATATTTTCTTTTTTCTTATAACTTGGAATCGTACTATATACATTTGTAACATTATGTTGGACACGTATAAAAATAAAATAATTTAATAAATATTTTTATATAACCTATTATAGGTAGTATTAAAAGTCAAAAAGCAACTTAAGTGTTACCTATTATATGTAGAAATCAGGATAAAACTTTAATATACATATTATTAACAATATTTGTTAACTAGTTATGATAAAATACTTTTTAAATTAATAGTATTTTAATTTTAAATATATTATCAGGAATGTAATGGCTGTAATGTTATTTTTATCATCAAGCCACACTCGACATAATTATTTTGCTACCTAAAATTATTGTATCATGCAATTTTGAACACCATGGTTTTATATTTTGATAAAAATTCAAGGATTTTATATTTACTTTTTAAACTAAAGGCAAACAATGAATAAACATTATTCAAGAATATATTTTATCATTGAAATTCTAGGAATTTCGGTAGGTAGAATAAAATATAAAACGTATTTTATTTGAATGCATTTTTTTTGTATCAAACAACATTTGCATGTTATTTAAATGAAGGGCTGCGGGGAAAAAAGATTAATGTACATTTTTTTGCACTCTGAGAAAATCATGTTTTTAATTTCAAAACGTAATACATTTTGCCTGTATGCCTAGACTTCCGGCAGTCGTTACTCTTGACTATATGTTTATGTACTTGCTAAAATGTTCTAACTATTTTAAGACGTTTTTAAAAGTAACACAAGTGAGTTTAAAAAATCTCATAAAACATATTAACTGCTTTACGCAAAGTTGTAGGAATACATTAACTTTTTTTAAATATATGTTACGTCATGTTTTTGAAGACATTTTTAGAATTTTAGATTTAGGTTATGTGAAAAGTATAGCTAACTTTTTATTTCTTTCATAATATTTAACAACATAGTAGATATACGTAAAAGTACCATCTCAACTTTAAACCACTATCGATTTTATCTTTTATAAATATTTAGATCAAACATCAATAAAATGGAGTGCTTAATGCGTAATGCAAAGATTAGCACATTCAGGCTTTAAAACCCATTAATGTAATGGGCATATTATAGTTTAAGTATAGACATAAAAAAATAATAAGAAATAACAGAAGTCATTTTTAATTTTATCACTTTCATAATGTACAGAATATAAATATGCGTTTTTTATTTGAATCTGTTTATTTGCTTGCAGTTGTCATAAATTATTTTGATATGCAATTGAAACTGGAAAGAGACATTATGAATATTATATAATTAAAATGGTTATTGTGTAAAGGACTGTACACTGAAATACTAAAGTAAGTCGTAACACATCTGCATGTAATTCGGTTTTAGAATAAAATATCAGTTTATATTAGATAGAATAATAATAATATTATTAGAGAAATCATAGTCATACAAAATTGGTTTATATATTTTAAATATATGATTTGTACAAAGTAGTAAGCAAGTTGTTGAGTAGCAAATAAGAAACATAATTTATTTCCTGTTTGATGTTTATTAAAAATAATTTACTAACTATCCACTAATCACCACTTAGGTTAAGGAAAATAGCTATTTAAAAGATATTGAAGACATTTAAAATAAAATACAATTTTTATGTTTTAAATTGCTGCATTTAAAATAAAAGTAGAAATGTTACCTCCAAAGTGAATAACCAGGTAATTCGGTAAATTAAATTTCACATTTTACTCTTAGATTATAAAAAAAATATTATGTGTACGATAATATAAAATATTTAATTCAAATTGTCCTTTTTAGTTATTGTTTTTTGGAATTAATAAGGAATCAAATAGTTTTTCGACTCCTTGCACTGGTTCTGGAAAAAAACTCGGTAAAAATGTAGTTTCTAATCAAAAATAGAGATAGATCGTATAATAATACAGTCGATAATTTCAATAGCGATTTTGTAATTTAAAAATGTATTTTATAATACCTATAATGTATAAAATTTAGAGTAGGTAATTATATTCTGACACTAAATTCGTTTTAGTTAGTTATATTTGTTTTTAACAAAAACCAATTTTAAATCAATTGAACCTACTTGTACATATATTTTATAACTCAAAATAAAGTCTGCAAAATTGTCCATTATAATATGTTAAACTTTAAAGTTTAAAAGGTGAAAAGAGAAAGTTATTTAATAAATTACTTACACAAATACAAAATAATATAAAAGTTTAATATAAGTTTTTGCCATTAGAGGTAGAGTTGTCTAAACCACCTGGTGCTACGTAGTATAGATTTTAAATTACGCCATTGCTAAGTGCACTTTACTAAGCACTCTAGTATTTTTTTACCTTCTCGAATGGATAATACGATAAACACTCTACAGGCATCTTATGTTTATATATTTTGTTTTCCTTTTCGAAATGCACAAAGTTTATTTTTGCACTTATAGTTCTTACTTAACATGTATAACATGTAACGATAAACGTGAATCGCTTGAATATCATCACGATTAGAAATGTGTCTATTCTATAAATACCGGAGAACGAGTATGGCTATTTCTTAATAGGTAATATATAGGCAATATTTGACCAAATTTGTCCTATGAAACGTGTTATGCCATACCCTTTTAATTGAGCGCTTTTCTCATAAACGCATCAGAGGTGATATTTTTTTATAATATGGTATAAGTATGAAACTAATGCTTTATGTATAACGTCGAGCCAATGATCTGTGCAGTAGTTGATGCTTACAAATAATATTCGACTATAATAATAATAATAATAATAATATTTGAGCGGTAGCGCGAAACAGTTTTCTATTAAATTCGCGTCAAGTAATCGGTTCGAAAGAACTTTCGGTTAAGAGAGAACGCCGGTACGTGTTTTTACTGTCGAATGTTTTTATTATAATTATTTTTTCAATAAAACCTTTAGATAGATAGCAATGACAAAGATGTGGTACTACTTTTTATTGGTTCCGAACCAGTGGTCGTAATTCGTGTTCAAACCGTTTGTTTTTACGTTTTACTCGCCGCTAAAACTGCCGTACCTATACAACTGTTTTGTACTATTTTATACGCATTAGAGATAAAAAAAAAAAAAAAAGAAGAAGCGAAAAAATAGCCGAGATGCGGTAGAAAATGTTAAAAAGTCAACTGGGAATTTCGCGTGTTGGCGTTGGTAAAACATGTCAAACGTTGTTTTGCCGCACAAAGGTTGTAATACTAAACACTTTATATACGTTAAGTACGGCCCACTGACCGCCCCGGGATGCAATACAAATGATTAAAAAACAACGTGCCATTAATTGTGATCGGTTTAATATGTCTCGTCGGTATCGCGTTATACGTGACAAAATAATATTATGCGCGAAAAAATAATTTTGTCGTTTATACGAATCGACTGTGTGTACACTAGACGGTGGCAGCTGTGTTAACGGTTCTCATAATATTATCTACACTGCTCGTTTTTTATGCCGGCACCAGAACTCAACGGTCCGTGATAGTAATGTAACTACAATATTGTAACTGTTTTAGGTTCATATTATAATCTGTACGTGGGTGAATGCTCCCATTTCGTTCGAAATCCCGTCCCAACGAGACTGTGGCCCATAGCTTGTATAGGTGCTCTAAGGTTGGTTTTCAATCACTCGACCCTCCTCTCCTTGAATACTACTCTCTATCCCTCACTCCTTTGATTTCAATCATGATCGCGTATCTCTAATAAAGACTCACCAAGAACATTTTTCGCCAGTATTACTCGTAGCCTATCCCGAAAGAAATTTTTCGAGGAAAAAATATTTAAAAATAAAACTTTTTCCTGGATGAATGCCAGCTGATGTTGGATGATTTTCATGTTGACGACGGTTTGTGCACAGGTAGTTTTAAAATCCAGAAACTTAACCGAAACGGCAAATAAAACAAATGCAGAAAATATAACAACGGCTTCTATTACTTCTGTTGACAGTGACGACGCGACAATAAATGGGAAAAAAACCAAACGCAATAAGAGCATTGTTAAAAGGGTGTGATGATTTTTTTTTATTATCTTTTTCACTTCTGATGCGGTAGTTTTCGCGTTATATTGTGTGTGTGCGTGCAGCCGTCTGTCGATCGGGTTGAAATCGATAATAACAGCTGTATATTTATTTTACTTGTCTTCGTGTTCGTTAGAAAAACACCCCGTTGGACACATTCTGCTATTTATACCCGCGTCATGACGTGCCTATCGCATTCTTTTCACAAGCCACGTCTAGGGGAAAAAACTGCATATTTCAGGTATAACAAGTTTTTTCCGCCCATACCGTTTAACAAGTTTTCAAATTCGATAAATAATAACAATAACCTATTGTTGTTTTTGTTGGAATTATCCAATTTCTTTAACTAAATTCTCCTCCCTCGGTTTTGGCTTTGATATGTAGACACCCTTCTTAGACTGTTGCCATCATTGTATTCACTCTACCACAACTTTTTGCTTCTTTCTATCTTTTTACTTTTTGTATTCTTGTTCTTGTCTTCAGTTTCTTTCCTCGCTTCAACATTATTGAACCGTCTCGACCTAGCCACTATCGATTTCCCTGCTGTCGACATACTTTTATAAATATTAACCTCTTATACCACCAAAACAACATTCTACATTATCATCTCGCACACATACTTAATTCAAACATTATCCAATCTATTTAACATCGTATTTTTGTTTAACTTTATTTTTGCGAACATTCAGAGAATGTATTATTTTCTATGATTTACTTACCAGTTTAATGCAAGAAAATAGAGGAACGTTTTATTTGAAGTCAACAAAGGAAAGTAACTGAAATTTAAATTTTAAATTCTATGTACAAAGTGACTAGTTTAAACACTAATACAGAATAAGGAATGAGTCCATGAGAGATACATTTTGAGAATACCGTCAAAAACAGGAAAAATGAGATAGAATGGATTTGGTAATTTGACATAACGAAAGAAGAGATGAAAATCAACCAGTAAAACGATTAGTGCAGAAAGATTTGAAAATGTGTGGAGTGAATAATAAAACGTTATGGCATATGGCATTTTTAAAAATAGGATTTAATCTTAATGTATAGATAAAAGTGAAGGAAAATAACTTCGAGATTTATTGTTTGCTGTAGTTTTATATATACATTATATATATATATATTTCTGAATTTTCAATATCATTGTGGACATTTGTTTCTATGGAAAATTCAATTACTTCTGAGTTGAATGTTCTTAAAACATATGTTTTATAATGTAACATATTAATCATTTTATTGTTTAAATATTTTATATAGTGTACAAATGCGTCTCCGCTATACATATACAGCACTTATTGTGGCGACTATACAAATTGTTTTATGATATTTACATTCACTGCCTTTTAGCTAACTTTGTTACCTAAATGACTTTAACTTGACAAACTTTATAATAAGATTTCTGGAAACCATAAAAACTCGACTCAGGAGCTTTGTGTTTCTTTGAGCCTTAATAGGACCCGATGGTTTAAAATATAAAATAATTATTGCAATGTACCTAAAATAGCGCGATTTTATTTTTAAAATGAAATGTAATAATATACGGTATAGTGTAGAAAAAAAAAAAAGGTTTGTATTTTTTTTTTAAATTAATGGATTTATTGTGAAATTTTGTTCAATGTAAATAACACATAATAATAATTACAGTTTATTTATCGATATGAAATTTAATCGAAATATTGTTAATAAACAAAAACAATAACGTTTCGTTTCATAATATGTAAATATTTTGAACAATGTTTGAATACGATGAAAATTGTATGTTATATGTCCATTCTATATCTATCCTTGGCTTAATTTTAATAACAGTTATCGAAACATCAGTTTTTACAAATTGATTATTAAACATAAATTTGTATGAAAATACAATTATGAAATATGTTCTCATGCCTTTGTGGGTATTGTTTAACATTCACAATGGACCGTTTTACCATATCAGTACACGGTATTTGTATACTTTGAGTAATTTGTGCTAATATTGGTTTAAAAGGTTTTAGAGCATCTTATCAACATTTAATAATTGAATGTGGCTGCGTGAATGGGCCATTATGTGAATCCTTTTACACAACGCAAATAATAACGACGCATTATTATCGTTGTTGTTGTTTTAGAGAAGACGTTTTGCTGTTGACGAATTCCTTCGATTCGTTTAGTTGTGTTCAATGTTAATGTATTCGTCTGTTGTGTTAATAACTTTATTAATTGCATGTCGAGAGTCTGCGAATGGATGCAAATACGAATTTAAATTTAAAACAATATCACAGTGATCTAACTATAAATTATCATTATCCTATTATTTTAGCATTTCAGCAAGTTGGAATATATATTTGCATAATTTTGCAATAACTAATATTGTTCTATTGGATTGAAATGAGTATACAAGCGGACTTGCCCGATGGATATTGGCCAACGATTAAAATAAAATTTGTATTTAATTGTCGTTATATTATGGTCATTAGTAATAAAGGGTATAATAAAACGACCTATATTTAAAATAACATACGGTTTTCAAAAATATCAACAAACTTATTGTTTGATTTACTGTTGTTACTAGAAAAAATAATTTTGAACTGTTCTGCTCGATTAGTAGTTTTAGCAGTTTAACAGTATTTCTATCAAAATTGTAAATAATTACTATTTGCCCATACTTTATATAAAACTGTTTATCCACTTAAATTCGAACAAAGAGTTCACTTAAAACGCGTTGTGTTTAGGCATCCAAACACTTTTTTTTTTATGTACATGGTTTTGCCATTAGGGATAGAAAATATTGCAGTTGAATAGGTAGCTGATGCGAAAACGTGCAACGTGATTCAGTAGTTATTCATCACACCCTAGCTATTTTGTGGAGTGCTCTGTTGTATGAACACTCGTAGTCTGGGAAAAAGTCGAAGATACAAATTATCATTAAATATAAATAAATGTTCACATGATTTTATACTGGATTAAAGTAGTCGCTCATTTTATTTGCTTGCTATGAAGCCAAAACGATAACGATATTAATATATATAAGGATAATTTCACGAAAAGTGGTCACTTTCAGTATTGAAATTTTACGAAAAAACTTGAACTTTAAAAAAAAAACTTTTTCAATAATTCCCCCTCCCTAATCACTTTAATAAAGTCCATCATCGAAAAGACATTTTATTTTTCATCAACCCAATTAACACTTAAGCTCAACTCTAAGAAATTGAGGCCAAAAGAGTTGTACATTTAAATGAAAACTGTGATTATGTTAGTTGTTTTTGGAATGGACAAAATTGAATTTCAATAATACGGATTCACTGTCATATTACGCCTTATTCTAATTTACATTTAGGATAAAATTAGTTACGTGATGTGATTTATGATTTACAGGGGAGTGAGATAAATGAAAACCACATCCACATTCACCCTATCCCCATATTTTTACTATTAACAAATCGATTCCCAGACAAATTTAACGTTATGGTCAGTTTTAGAGGGAATGTAGTAAGGTTGCAAATTCAAAACTTGACAGAAGAGTGATATACCAACGTGTAGGGTCACGCCTAAAATGTGAGCCTCATAGTTTATTGTCGATTAAATGGTATTTGTCTAAATACCATCTTTCTAATCACCATTTAACAGATACTGATGTCATACTATTGTAATATTAGACATGCTGTCCAATATTACTTTTTTAAGGGACCTATCAATATTTCTGAAGCGGACTTAAAAGGGTCAGTTATTTACATTGGAACAAGCAAGTGCTGTGAGAAAATGGCTATAAGGCTATTTACTTTCACTTTTATAAGTATATTAATGTTTTTTATCGACACATTTTGTTGACCTGAATACACTCTAAATGGACAATTTATCAGACACGCCAAAAATAAAAATGAATGTACACAAATTTTGTACCACTTTCAGCGAAGGGCCCCATAGAATTTTGATTTGCAAATAAAATGTTTATTGATAACGTAATACGGTGTTTATTTGTATCTCGAATCTCCACTGAACAAGGTCGGGCTGAGAAGCAAAACAGTATTGCTATAAATTAATCGATTTGCACAGGCTTAAGCAATCACAAGTATTGGAACGCGTACGGCTTTAGACATCTATTTAATCGAGACTACAATAATATCCAAAACGTTCGTTGTAAAAATGATGTACAATATAATATTATCGTCTTTACGCCAGCGGTGGTTATTGCACGGTTCTATATTATTAAATTTATCGTTGCGCAAAGATAACACCATAATGCAATAATGTCGCTTTACTTGGTGGGCCCGCTAAGTCTACCCTGTGGCAAAACACAGTGTGCTTTTCACAGCTTATTCGTCAGTCAATTGATCACGGGCTTACCTAACCGTCTTTATTACTTTTTTTTCAGCTTTTTACAAGTATATATTTTGTTGTTGGGCCTCGAGATACGGTGTATAGTCTTTACTATTCCCGAGAGAACGGATAACTGTCGCTGGAATATTAGACAGACAGAAATATATACTATACTATGATGTTACATATTTCAAATTAATTGTTATTACGCGTCAATGATTTTATATGATAGCGGTTATCATCTATTGGTAAGCATTTGCCAAGGACCAAAGGAAAATTTTGTTTCAACAGGACGTATCAAGTGTAGAAAAAAAGAAAATGTTACAGTCTACTTAAAGCCTAACGGCTAAAATTTTTAAAACATGGAACATGCTTTAGTCTGCTGACTCTTGAATAATGATTATTTCCGATCTATAATCTCGTTGCGATATATTATGATAGTATAGATGACGGAAAACCATCACTAGCTGACCAACTAAATGCAATTTTAAGCTATCCAGGATGAGAGCAGATCACCAACGTGGCAGCCAAATATCGATTCGCCGTCAACGGAAATGAATCGTTCACCGGTGAAGATTTATTTGTGTCCGATAATTTATTTATTGATAACGGAAAATCTGTTAACAAACTAGTCGATGTCAATAAAAAAAAAAACGTAAAACATTATATGGTCACTCATTTGGTAGGAAATGTGAACGGAAACGCGATGGTGAAATTTATGAATTTATTAAAGAATATTTTAGAAGATGGCGCCAGAGCGAAGAAAAAGTTTAAAAGTCAAGCTTTTCGTCGAAAAAAGAAGAATTCAAATGATGCAAAAGAGAAAGAAGACCCGTTGATGAATCACTTGAAGGATGTGAAGGAAAAAGCGATAACTCGAAACATAAACCTACTAACGTGGAATTTATCGACCTCAAAGTGCCTTGGACAATTTTTTATTTCGCTTTCCTTCAGCTGACCAACAGTAGTTTAATGTTTGTTTGTATGTACACTGTACAGCACAATAAGGTATTTAATCGATACGATACCGTCGGGCGAATCGTTCGACGCCTACACTCGGAATATGCTAGACATCCACGTCGTACCTTGCTTGAAATTATTTAAAGATGTATCCAAAAATATAAGCTTAGTACATAGAAGAAATAGATCCCGACTATATTAATAAAATGAGTGAGCTTTCTTATAAATTTACATTATTTCTCTACGGCACAGTATCGGAAATGGTTGGTCTGAGTCATAAGACACAAATCCGTTTATTTAAAATAAAGTGTGGAATAAACTCCATATCGACCGACATAGCATATCAATTTGGAGCAGAAAGCAGACGACTCATGCACGAGGTGTGCAATAATTGTTGCAAAAGAAATCTTCTTCCTAATCAACCACTTACTCTATAGACGTACTGCAGTATCATCGAAAACCTTCTCGACTTCACATGATTTAAATCTATCTGAATATCGATTATTTATTTGATTAATATAACACGAGCCAACATGCTATTTATGTCGCTATAACCAATTGCGTGCATTGTTGTTTCTCTGTTTGCAATAGCCGATTCAAAGATAATTCCTACGCATAGCTGTATTAAAGTATACCTTCTTTCATTGTATTCCATTAGGACGTTGTTAACAACGTATGATTACATATATACTTCACAATAATTGTGTTGGTTTTGTACCTCGCCATAATTGTAGTTCGTGTTTTCTTTTTTAACTCGTAGAATCGCGAAGGGTCTTACCGAAAGCAACGATTAAATTATACTGAATACCAAGTGTTATACCTAAGTTTTAAGTATGGATAGAGATGCCTGTGACTTGTACTCTTGTGCGCCATCTTTAGAAAGTAAGGGTACGTGATCCTTTTTTTATCAATGCTGACATCGAGGAGTTAGAAAAACTCGTTTCAATTGAAATTAATTGTTTTAAATTATAACCAATAGAAAAAAACTAAATCGACGTAAAAAAATTATTTTTATAATCCGCTGTAAGTAATATGATTGAAAAAACGACATAGAAGCAATTATTATTCAAGTAATATAATTAGGGGTTGTGGAAACTATTCCAACAAAAGTAAACACTTAAACTAAAATATCAAACGGGTATATTATAACGATAATAATTTTACTCACTTTTTCTAAATGTGTACAAATCGAATGTCTCTTATTTTATACAAAACGAGAAAACCAAAACCCCCCCAAAACCTCTTAATTAAGATATCTTTTTCGGAAAAAATCTTATTTAAAAAAAATGTTTTCTATGATTTTTAAAAACAGGAAAACTAGAAAAAACTTAATCAACACTTGTGGTTATAAATAGTTAATAAAATAAAATATTTAAATAAACCCTTAATCACAAAACTAATATGCTAAAGAATATCATTTTTGTGGTTAAGGGGATGTTTAAATATTTAATTTCTATTAAAAACAGGTTCAATAAAATATTCGAAAAAACATATTTTTTTTTTTTTTGGGGGATAAGTTTCATATAACCAAGTAAAAATGCCTATAAGTAAATCAAAGGTTTTATTTTTGTTTTTAACAAAACATTTTAGGCCATAAACTTCTGGTCGCGATTATAAAGAAAACAGATGTATTTGATACCAAGATTATTTTTTATTTTTAGTACCATCTGTTTTTTCCTTGTTCAAACTTACTCTTTTTGGAGAAAACGAAAAATAGGCTTTCCGTGGTCAATATCAAGTGCAGATGTTACTATTTACTATAGTATATAATATAATGTAATAAATACAAAAAAAAGTTATAATTTATTGCAAAATCAATAGTTATAGATTCATAGACCATAATTAGTGACAATAAGACATCGCTATCCTCAAAGTTAAATAATATATTATATCTGAGTTATTCCACGTGTTTATACAATCGTTGTTTGACTAGGATTTGGTGGCAAATAAGACTACAAGAAAGATTAATAAATTGAAAATTATAGAACAACGTGAATACTGTCCAGTAATCCTAATACTCAAACAAAATATATTCAATTTAAAATAATAATCTTATAATTTACACAATTTCACTTATTTTATTACATAATGGCATTTTTAATTATTTATAAAAATTTAAAAATGTATGTGAATTTATATGTTTAGATTAGAAGGTCAGTTAACGTATTTATTTCGGTAGTTAAATGATTATGTTTTATTATATTATTTAGATACGTTATGAAATATAATATGTGATTTAGTTTTTTCATTATGTTTATTTTATTTAATTGAAGAAGATTGTAGTACTCAGGCGATCCACTTTTTCCTTGGAAGATGAATGGTTTTTATTTTTCGATAGTTACAGGTCAATGAAAAGATAATGTTTAAAACATTTTATAATAATTTTATTATATTAATATAAGCAAATCCGATTCTACACAACATTTTAAATGTCGATATGACAATTTTAAACTCAGTAGAACTATATTTCTAAAGAGATGATTTTATAATACTGCAGTATTTAACTTACTTTGAATAATACTTGTGCTTATTTACTATCAACGATCAATACATTTTACCACGAAACAAGCTTCAATAATGTTTGTTACACATTACCGTTATAATAGCATATAATATATTTACAAGCAATTGTGTAACGGATCTTTTTTATATACTTACATAGTCTAGACTTAAAGAGGATGTCGACGAGGTTTGTCTATTGTTATCCCTAGGGAGCAGTCGGTTTAACTCGATTTGTTTCAACGCTACTTAAAGTATCCCATTACTTTGTTTTATTCCTAATGCTCGAGAAAACTCTGTTTCTTGAACGTAATATTGCTAATAGTTTCTAGACAATTATAATATTCAAACCAAACTATTAGATATGTTTTACTTATAACATAATATGATTTTGTCTGGTGGATACATAAAGACCGTTCACAAAAATTGAGTCACACAAATGGATATTTCTCACGATTTCGAAGGATTAAATTATTGGTATTTTGCATTGATTAAATACAAGTTTAGGTGTTATCTATACGTTGTTTGTGTCCGGTTGTAACCACTTTTTTACGTGGCTTATTAAAAACAGTTACGCGAAATAAGTCTCAAAGTCTCGGAAAAAAAAATGTTTATCCAAATTTTGTGTTCGACGCATGCACCAGTATTGTCCACTTAATTATATAATACTGAACGATAAAAAATACTTTTCAAAAATGTCTTCAAGATAAAAATGTTGTTCTAGTTAAATTTAAATCAAGTTAAAATTATAAATAGTGAGTGTTGTATTTATTTAATTTCGACAACCTTGGGGTCCTAGGCCCGACTAACAGACTATACAAACACAACGAGTAAAATCGACTTTTCAAATATAAAATACTTCATAATAACACTTTGTTCTTTTTAGATTTAAACAACAGTGCGCGTTTGTAAAAAAAAAATTAGATTAAACTACAATATTTATTGTTAAAAATAGTTGATAAAATGTTTTGCATATAATTAAAGTATGTATTGATTATTATCCTAGTAATAAACAGTGAAAAATCTTTTGCTACTGATGAAGAAAAACAAAAACGCGTCGACATATTAAACGCACTGTTAAACAGTTCAGGATGGAAACAAATCGGTCACGTTCAAGCCAGATACGAAAATGTTTTGATATCTGGAAAAGATATTGCTAATGATTTTGATTTAAATGTCGAATACTCTATAAACGTCGAAGTCAACGTTGAAAACTTTAATAGAAAATATAACATGACTATTCGATTGTTAGCATGTGTCGGAATCGGAAGCGATCAGATTGCGAGAAAAAAGAACCTGGTACGGAATGTCAAAACAGCGTAAAAAATTGGCTTCAATTTACTTAATAATTTTTACAAAAAATGAAAAAAGTTTGAATGGGTGATAATCATGATTAGTCAAGTATTTGAAGGAAATCTTTGCCTTAATAGCTTTAAAAAAAAATAAAAAATATTTACCAAATTTCTGTATGAAATAACAAATTAGCTTTTAGATGAAAAATTTATAAATTTTCCAGCGAGAATGAGACTTCTAAATCTTATATTTATAATTAAAAATTGGCGCTGTTGCATTTTACAGTTTTTGCATATTTCACAAGAATTAAATTACATTTATGTGTTTAAAACAGGATATCTGATCAGCTATACATACAAAATTAAATTTTACTGTATTTTCACATATGTATTGCAATAGATACCCACATAAAATAACTAACAATATCATAAAAAAATTTCAAATACCTCATGACTAGAAATAGTCTAACCTAGAAATGGAATACCGTTAAAATATATTTGATCCTTTTTTTTGGGGTCTGAGAAAATTATTTATCTTACAGCCCTGTTCTAAATCTACAATAGGTCTAATTTTTAAACCTTTAACCCTAAAACTTTAAAAAACCAAATAAAGAAAAAGTTTCCATCCCATCTAAGGGAAAGAACAAACAGCATACTACGATGATCACAAATTAAGTGTTTAAACATTACACGAACAAGTCTCAGAGAAAGTGCTTAAAAATACATTAGATTTAAATGTGGAATACTCTGAAAACTTCAAAGTCAACGTTGAAAACTTTAATACAAAATATTACATGACTATTCGACTGCTGGCATGTGTGCATGCTGACCAGATGATAAAAGTAATTAGCCTGTTAAGGAACATACTAATAATAAGTGCAATAGAACGAAATAAGGCAAGAGCTAAGGCTTATGGCAAAATTAGAAGACAAAATAAAAGTAAAAATCGGAAGCGATCAGATTGCAAGAAACAAGAACATGGTATTGAATGTGATAACAGCGTAAATACTCGTAAAATAATAAAACATAGAAAAGGCTTTGATATTAGGACAAAAGACTTCAACTTACTTAACGACCATGACAAAAATTATGTACTGGCATATAGAAAAAATATAGATCATCATAAGGCCTGGGAAATTTTTCATTTTGCGTTAAACAAATTAAAATCCACTTGGAAAATGTTTAAATACATTAACGGTGCAATGAGTTTTCTACTAGATTTAATACCGTTAAGAGAATCAACAGATGTGCATACGCAGAACGAAGTGAAATTGATAATAGTTGTTTGTGCGTTCCAGATCGAAACTGTATCGAAAGATATTAACACATTGTTGCCTGGTTATATTGACGAATATGATTTTAACTATTACACGGGTATTATTGCAATGTCTGCACAACTGTTAAAATGGGTTAATGGCCATCTTAATACTGTTCTCGAACCATTCGTAGCAAACAATTGCGTATCACCAAAAACTGATGTTCCTAGTATTGAAGAATTTATTAATATGTTTAAAAACAATTGCCCTGGTGAAGAAATGTTTGATATATATTATATTATTTTGGCAACATCATTGATAAATTCAAGAATGACGTCTTTGAAAATTACTATTCAGATTTGGGATTTGTTTACGACGCGGAAAAGCAAACAACACGTGTATAAACCTCGTAAGTTAACGACTGTTTAACAAAAAACAATGAATTTAAATTTATCTTTAATTTATTAATTTATTCTTTAAAATTATTACTATTTCAAAAAAAAAATATTTAATAGAATACTAATGATTTTGATTTGTATCAATTTTATATTTTTAAATTGATTTTATTAAAACACTTACATTTAATTATTATAAACCTCATTTTTATGATCCATTAAACCTGTTTCGATTCACCTCATCATTTTCATTTCATGATCAGTGAAAACTATCATTATATTTATATATATAACCCAACGTGATTTTTTTAAATTATCTTAATTAGTTTATTTTATAAATAGATATCGACACCAATGTCTTCAAAAACGATGATGGGATTTCCGGGGAGTGAATTTGATGTAAGTTGTGATAATAGAGGGTTTGAGTGAGTCTGTAATTGGGAATGAAATTTGTTGTAGTGTTTTGTGGCTAATTGGTTCACTGATTCCATTTGAACGAGCAAATAATTTACCATGAAATTTACAATTTATAAACCACTTGTTAAACTTTTCCCGGTGGAGGTTCTTCTTGCATTGTGACAAATTACTCGTTATGTAACTTTGTGTGATACAGTAAAAGTAATTGGAGTAAATGTTTGTCTTACCAGCATAACAAATAAAAAAAATTAAAAATAAACATATATAACGAAAACTTTACTCAAATAATGCAAAAAATGCATTATAATTTTAGTAAAACTCTTTTATCACAATTTATGTGAACTATTTTGATGGTTCTTGGAATTTATAAAACGGTTTTTATGTTTATATTCTAAAAAAACTCATTACTAAGTTAAACAGTATTAAGAGGACGTCGCACCGGTGATTTTCAGTGGTAAAACATGTTTAAGCAGACTAAAAATAACTCACTTACTTTTGATTTTAGAGTAAAAAGCACTCATTATAAAATTAAAAGAGAACAATATTTTGGAGGGCAAGCCGGTGCGTTTTTAAAAAAAAATTAATTTTTTGAATAGTTACAGGCATTTAAAAATGTTAAAATATTCGTTATTTCTAAACTATGTATTGAGCGTTATACTTGGAATAATGAAAAAAACGCACCATTTAGCCCTCCGGAATATTGTTCTATTTTAATTTTATAATGGAAGCTTTTACTCTAAAACCAAAATTAAGCGAGTTATTTTCAGTCTGCTTAAACTTGTAGAGGTGAAAAAACATTTTTAAATCACTTTCGAGGATACTGTGATAGTCCAAAAAATAAATCAACTACAAAATTATAGTCCTAGTTATTGAACTAATAATTACACATCGCAGTTTAACCTTTAAATTAAGATTTTGTAAAAAATTGCCTATACTTTACTCCTTAAAAATGGGCGGTGCGACGCCGTCTTAAGAATAATATAAGCGTTTTACACAACCAAATGTGTGTAATGAACTTAACTAGGCGTATTGAAAGACATGTTTCGAAAGATAAGTTGTATTATGTGTATAGTGTACATTTTATACCGGTATGTATACATTTTGGTAGACGTATACATAATAAGTAATACACAGTTTAATAAAATATATAGGATAGGATAAGATATGATGATCGAAAATGTTTTAGCAAAAATATCAGTTTTAAACCATGAAGATTTTATTATCTTTTCAATGCTATATAATTCCTAACTACACAAGTACAGCGAGTAATAGAGGCTTATTTAAATAAAAAATAAATATATTTTTTTGAATAGTACCAGAGTATTTTTTTTTACAACAATGTGAGCAAAACCTTCGTGAGCTGCAATACTAAAAAAAACTGACTGTTAAATTTAAATAATACTTGTTTTTGTGTGTATTTAACTGTTTAGATAAAACGTTTCGCAAAGCATAATGCTATTGAATGTGTACTGATTGTCTTAGTCCTCAAACGTGAAATAAACCATTTTACTTGGTTTAATCGGTTTCTTTAAATTTTTGTTTTTTTTAGTTACGGCACTTTTGTTTAAGAGGGCAGAATTCAACTGCTAGCATAATATGTGTTTGGCAACCAGGTGATAAAGCTGATTAGCATGTTAAGGATTATTTTATTATAAAGTTTGAATGGACGACGTTAGGCAAGAGATAAAACTTTAGCTAGGATAAATTGACATTACAAAAAGACGTAAAAATCGGAAACGATCAGATTGTGAAAAAAAGAACCTGGTATTAAATGTGATAATGATGTAAATACAAAAATAAACCATAGAAAACGCAGTAGAAAACATAATGTTCTACTTGAATTTTTTATTGTGACTAGGTTTTTTTATAAACAATACTCTGTACATATAAAAAAATCAATCAAACGAACTAATTAAAATAGTTAAAATACGATGACGAATCTCAATCATGAACTATGGCAACCCTATAGGTGTTGTTAAATAAAAATTTGAGAAAAATATAATACAACTTGTATTGGATAACTGTCAATAAATAGAGATTTACCCGTCTTTTGGATATTATACTTTTAAAAACTCATTAACTAAAACCATTTTGAGTTTAAAATGTCCTTCTGGTAACAAGAAAAACGATTGGGGTAGATATTTATAGTTAAATTACAGCAGATTTCGAAAAAATGGATCTTAATGGGCCTTTGAACGCGTAAATATGTGCCGTACAAGAAGATTCCGAATTCTTTATTAGGCAATTGAGAACAAATAAACTACAGATTAACAAAAAAAAAAATTATCATTTTATTACTTACTTTATAGTATTTTGACTATTCATTTAAAAAAGGTGTTGATACATTTTTATAAGCAGTTGGGATTATTGTTATTTCAGAAACACGAAAAATGTTTCAACGCTGTTATTGTATATTTATACCATGTTTATTTAAAATAAAGGTGTTTTCATGTTCAATGTGTTTAATTCATTATTAAATCGTTTTCAAAAAATAAATTATAAATTTTACAAAAAATTGGCAAACAACTCGTCTATCGAATTTTCGAACAGTGCAATAATGTAACCTCAAAACAAGAACACGTCAATATATGTATATTCATATAATAAATTATATTGTGTACATTTTTAATAATTGTGATAAAATGTTTTGCCGAAGTATATCAATACGTGTACTGTTAATGTTAATAACAAATAGCAAAATATCGTTCGCTTCGCAAGAAGAAACACCAAGCCGCAACGACATACTTAGTACACTACTAAGCAGCTCGGGATGGCAAGAGAACCGTAACGTTAAAGCCCGATACAAAAATATTATAGTTTCCGTTAAGAATATCATATCCAATGATATTGATTTAAATGTCGAATACTCTGATAAAGTTGAAGTAAATGACGAAAACTTTAATAACAAATATTTCATGACCATTAAATTGCTAGCATGTATGTATGCCAATGTAATGTTTAAGCTTATAAGCTTATTAGAAAATATAGTACTTATAAGTAGTAGTGAAAGAAGACGCGTTAGAAAAAAGAAAGACAATGTAAAATACAAAAGGTCATGTCTTGAAAAGCGGAAACGGCAACTATACGTGATACACGATATCAACGGACAACCAGATAAGATGGAAAACAATAGATCCACTTCGAAACATGAACGAAGTGAGCAGTCGTCTAACGAAGCTCTTGATTTCAAATTGTCAGAGGCCATATTACATTTTGCGTTAAATAAGTTAAAAAATAATTGGCGGGCGTTTGAGTACATGTTTGGTGCAATGAGTTATTTGGTTGATCTTATTCCGACGTCAGAATCTATTGACCCAGAAACTCAATTTTTAATAAAAGTAAAGGTTGTATATTGTGCTCGGACGTTTAAAGAGATATCGAAAAATATCAAATTGTTATTACCTGACTATATTGAAGAAAACGATAATAACTATAATAAAAACGGTGGTAAATTTACCGAAAAAGTACTTAAGTTTTTTAAACGCTATATTAATAACCTGAGACTATTTATTAAAACAAATTGTATACCAGCAAATATTGTTGTTCCTACAACTAGTGAATTACTTAGTATTTATAGAAAAGAGTTTGGAAGAAGTTCGGATAAAGAATATATAATAAAAAAACTGCTAAAATTATCTGACATCATGTATGACTATGGAACCCAAATTGATAATCTCGCGAATGACGCCACCAAAAGTTTTTATTCGGAATTGGGATTCGTGTATAACGAGGAAAACCATAAGACTTTTGTATGTAGTCGTTCATAAGTTTGCATATTGTAATAACTTTGTCTTTTTAAACATACTTTAATAATTATATTTACAAAGTGCACATCACAGCTGACAGATGATTAGTTTATCCACCTACATATGTATTTTTTATATTTTCCCTTAATTTTCTAAAGTAAATAATACGGTATAATTTAGTGACAATATCTTAACATTTATAAATCTATCTTTCGTAATGTATTAATAATACAGTAACAGTTATTGGCATTTAAAATAAAAATTATTTTGACAACTTTATTATTATTAATTATTTATCAGACAGATAAAAATGTTTCGTCATCACTATTCTTATAGCCCGAATCATCTCAAGCTGATTCTAGTTAACTCTTAACTTAGCAAGGGCAAATTTTTGAATATCAAAAATTATTAAAATAATAGTACTTATACTCATATACTTCATATCTGGAAAATCAAAAGCTTAATAGAATTTAGTCTTATAGAAGAAAACCATTGTTTAACCATAAAAATTAAAGTATTGGCAATATTCAACTATTTTAACGGGTACATTTTATTAAGATTATTCAAAAGTAGCAATAACGAATAAAAAGTAGACATTGCTTAAGAGTGCCTAAGCTAGTATCTAAATTTGACCATTATCCTGTAATTAAACACATTTTTGAGCATTTAAATTTTACGGAATTCTCAAGCGACAAGTTTTATACATATAACATATATTTATATTATATTGTTTTTTTTAATTTAACTAAAACTCTATGATCAAATTTCCGTAGTGTATGAGACACACAAAACGTGTGTAAGATTATTATATGAAATAACTAAACTTAAAGCAGATATTATTTAAACTATCCTAGATACATTTAACCAAATGAACTTCAGGTAGTTAAAACATGCATTAGGACGTAAATTTTCATAAACTAGTGTCTTCTAGTTTTGCAGTGACAAATTTATTAGATATAATTCCTTACCGACGAATACGCATCTAGCGTGGTTTTATCAACTAGTTTGTATCAAAATAAACGGATTGAAAAGAAGTCTTCTAATCCATCCAAGAAAATAACATAATGATGTTTGACACGTATATACTGTAACGATCATATTTCACCTGACCGTTACTCCTCGTCCCAAACCTGCTGACACAACACCCCCGACTATAGGTAGGGAAACGGTCGCACACACAGGACAATGCACGTCGCGTATCATCTAATTAACCAGTTGACTTTACCATCACGGACCGCCAATATCCTCGACCTTGCGCTCTATATTTTTGCCGTTTTACTACAAGCCGCCGATCCGACTATTTTTGTGTGCGTCCGTTTCAACTCCGCTTTGACCAACAATTTCATCGTCCAACCCAGGTCAGAGTGATATATATATATATATTGTATAGTTTTGTATTTTATTTAGCAGCCCTAATTTAGAATAAAACATATTGTAGTCTGCAGCTGAGAGTTAGATTATTTAATAGTGTGACCGCCCGTTCTAGCTCCTCGGGCGATATATTAAGTTAATAAGGGAGACTTTAAGGCCAATTATACGTGGACAGCGGCCTAGCCAACCGTTTTCCCGTGGGGATCCGTCTATTTTAGCCTTATCGACGGCCACTTTGCCTAGTCTAGCCAGCTAGACAAGTAGGTCCGTTACAATACTATGACAAAGACCGTGTCATACAATTTGTGCGTTGAGTGTTTTGATATTGTTAAAAAATATATAAATGAACAAAAGTTTTGAAAATATTACATACTATAAAGCACCTTGCATTATTGTCTAAACATTTAATAGAACTTTTATGGACATTTGCTCTATCATTTGCTAATATCATATTTTGTGACGTGGTATACTTTTCTTACAAATGCCTTCTGATGTTTATATTTTCGGTTTGCTGCAGGGTCTGCTAGAACATACCTGATAAGTGGTACACGGCAAATCAAAATCATTATATTTATTTTTTATGTGTCTCAATAATTGTCTATTTAGGGTGTATTCAGATCAGCCTAATGCATCAATCAGAATTATCGAGAATCTTCAATAATCAAGGTAAAAAATAAATAAATGAAAATCGATTTCTTCAAACACCTCACGTGTCCCAGGGGCTATTGTAATCATATTGTTTAAAGCCACTCCAGGCATTGTGATATGTCACTTGACGAAAAGAGACATTGGAATAATACAATAGCGTTGTTTGCTAAATTTTGAATTTTGTAAATACCAGTAATTAAACACCAAATTATGGGTATTACATATTAAGTGTGTTTAAATATTACACATACATATTTAGGGAATTGCTAAAAGCGTAAGACGAAAAATTACTGTGATTTCGAAAAAATGGATTCAATTGGTCTTTGAACGCTAAGTGCAACAATAATTTACATATTTATAAAAAAAATTATAATTTTATTTCTTACTTCCTAAAATTTCGACTATTCATTTTAAAAATGTGTTAATATATTATGGCAAGCAGTTGAGAATATTGTGTTTTCAAATATACAAAAAACGGTTTTAACGGTTGTTGTATTTTTATAAAATACCTATTGTATTTAAAATAAAGGTGTTCTCAAGTTCATTGTGTTATGTTTTTTTGCATTGTTAAACCTTTTGCAAGAAATAAATTATACATACATATTTTAAAAAATTGGTAAATAACTATGTAACACGTCTACCGATTTTTTACACAGCGGTACAATATTATAAGACATAATAGTGCAAAGTATAAAGTAACCTCCAAGAGATAATACATAAATTTCATATTTATACTTATATAGTAATTATACTTAAATATTCAATTGTGTACATTTTTCATTGTGATTGAAAATGAGTTTGATCCGTATACTGTTTGTCTTAGTAAGTACCAGCAAAATATCATTCGCTTCCAACGTAGAAATATTAAACCACGTCGACATACTAACTACACTATTAAGTAGTTCAGGATGGAAACAGATCGGTAACGTTCAAATCCTATACAAAAATGTTTTGGTTTCTGGTATGGACATAATATCCAGTGATATTGATTTAAATGTCGAATACGACGTATACATGAATAACAAATATTTCATGACCATTAAATTGCTAGCATGTGTGTATGCCAATGTAATGTTTAACCTTATAAACTTATTAAAGAATATAGTACTTATAAGTGGTGAAGAAAGAGAACGCATTAGAAAAAAAGCATACAATGAGTACAAAAACCCACGTCCTAAAAAGAAGCAGCAACTCGACGTGGAGCAAAAACAAAGTGAGCAATCATATAAAGAACTTCTAGATTACAAATTTTCGGGGGAAATATTACATTTTGCGTTGAATAAATTAAATAGCATTTGGTGGGCGTTTGAATACATGTTTGGCGCAATGAGTTATTTAGTTAATCTAATACCATTGTGGAAATCTAGTGACCCAGTAATTCAAAATGCAGTAAAAAGTGATATTGTATATTGTGCTGGTGTGTTTAAAAAGATATCGAAGAATATCAAATTTTTATTACCTGACTATATTGATGAAAAAGACATCAACTATAACAACAACGTTGGTAAATTTTCCGGAGAAGTCCTTAAGTTTTTCAATCGCCATATAAATATTCACCTGAGACCATTTATATATAACAATTGTATACCATCAAATATTGATAGTCCTACAATCGGTGAACTAACTCGTATTTATAGAAAAGAGTTTAGAAGAAAAAAGAATAAAGAATATACTCAAAAGAAATTGCCAAAAATATCCGTTATCATATGTGAACTGGGAAACCAAATTGATAATCTCGCGAATAACGTTACCAAAAGTTTCTATTCAGAATTGGGATTCGTGTATGACAAGGAAAGCCATAAGACTTCTGTATGTGGTCGTTCATAATTTTGCACATTGTAAAACAATTTTTTATAACATACTAATTACTATGTTTACAAGGTGCATTTTACAGCTAACTGATGATTAATATGTCCATTCTTATATGTGTTTGTAGTTTCCCATTTATTTTCTTAAGTACGCTGTATTTTATTAACAAAATGTTTAAATTTATAAATCTAATTCTTAAGTTTTATCTTTTGCATTAACCATTATGGACACTTAAAATAAAAATGATTTTAATAACTTAATTGATAATAATCAATTATTTATAACAGAAAAAAATATAATCGGCTTACAATCGCATAAGTGTATACATTTGTGTGGATAACCGTCGACGCTATACATTTTTAGTTCAATTAATTCAAAATAGGTTGCTTAGTGCTCAAATAATAGTTTCAAATAATTTTCATGTGAACATTTATAAATTTAATATTTAAGATCTATCTCTCGTAATGTATTATTAATATTGTAACAGTTATGGACATTTAAAATTAATTTATTTTGTCAACTTAATAACTATTAATTATTTAAGACAGAAAAAAATATTTCGCCATTACTTATATTGCAGTTTGAATTATCTCATTCTGCATTTGTATATTTTGAAGTTGAACTTAACCTTCTGTTTTTGGTTAGCAAAATAATTAGGTTAAATTACACTGAATTTTATGTTGTAAAGCATTTTTTTTAAAACATACTTTAATTACTATATTTTGAATATGCATTTCTATGCAAACTGAAATTACTATGTCCATCCACATAGACTTACTCAAAGTCTACATTGAGCTTCTGCTCTTTTTAACGACGAAGCTCAATCACATTTCCGAAATAGTGGTAGCGAAATGCCGATCTCGTTGATCGTGCCTTTTGTTATTAGTGTTTCTTCGTCTTTGGTGTTAGATTCCATCTTCAATCAAGGTCACCACTAAAGTGTTTTGGTTATTATAACAATAAAATTAATACACTTAATTAAATTAGAAACGAACGTGGAATATATTAACACTTATTAAAAGACAAAAGAAACTTTTAGCACTAAATGATTTACATTGAATGAGATGCACTACGTGCACTGTACTGAATTCACGATACAAGGCATGAGTGAACGAGTGAAATGATGAACGGCTCGATAGCATTGGCTTTTACACTGTCGCCGGTGTATCCAGAATTATCTAGATTATGCCCCTGTCATGTATATGGAATTTTCTCGAACCTTGGCTTGTGTGTGTTTTATATTGTCTATCCGTAACGAACACTCCATATAAAGAAATTAATATTTAAAACCTTTCACCATAAAATAATACACTCCCTGCGTATAGGTACGCATTTCGGCAACAATGTTGTCATCTTGAGCGCTAACGACCGACCTTTTTTGTTCTGGAACACAGTAAATTATAAATATTGTATATTGGGCTGAAACATTTAAATAGATATCGAAACATAACACATTGTTATTACCCGATTATTTAGCGATGTAAGAAAAACTTGTTTGGTAACGTTTAACAGCTCTGAAATGAAATGTATTTGAAACAGTATAGCATTAACCTCTTTAAGCATGGTAGTATCATTTGACACCTACCCGTTTTTTCCTACTAAATTGTCTTTGTAAAAACGTAAAAATAATCTTGGTTTTAGTATTAACTTTTTTTTATTAAGGATGGGTTTGGTATCTATTGAATATTTTGTTAATATAATAATCCCCAAAAGACTTGCCAATGATGGTAACTACGATTTCTCGTTAAATATTTAGGCTGTTGAAAAAATAGCGCGGATGGTTTAAATGAAATATAAACAATTTATTTTCATAATACCCATAACATATAAAATACATAACAAGTATCAATTTTGTAAATTCCATACAATATTTAGTTAGATGATAGTATAATTATTATAGAATTAAAGGCAATAGATGATATTTATTTGTTCAAAATGATATAATATTCAGTTTGCAGTTTGTTAATGCATAAGCATAACAAATGAGTAATTGATGTACAAAAAGACTCAAACACAATTTTACTGACAACCGGCATTCAATTTAAAAATGTGTTTATTTATTGTTAAATTGAATTACTGTTTTAGGTTTTAATAATAATAATAATTATCATACTAATACAAGGTGATCCATCTGATGTAAGATATAGATATGAATATTTTGTACAGGTAACTGTCAATGAATAGAGTTTAACTTGTCATTTGGACATTATACTTTTAAAACTAATTGGAATAAGCAAATTTTGAGTCTATATTGTTCTTAGGTCGGCAAGAAAAATATTCAACAAGGACTATACATTTAAAAGAGTTGTTGCTATATTCTGGTAAAAAAATAAGGGTATGTTGTGTTTTCAAAAATACAAAAAATCATGTTTACTGTGTTTTGTTTACTTTATTCTTAAATCGTCTGCATGAAATAAATTATGCACCTTAAAAAAAAAAAACTAAATAACTATGTAACACGTCTGCCTATTTTTTCGAACAGCAGTGCAATATTCTAAAACGTTATTAGTGCCAAACAGACCATAGTGACATTAGTGTAAAACCTCAAAGAGATAATACAAACATTTCTCATATATATATGTGTGTTAATAATATGTGTAATAAATTATAGTAATATATTGGATTGTGTACATTTGTTATTATGGTAAACTGTTTTGCCACATGAGTTCATGAGGACTGATTTGAGAAAAAATTGTTAACAAATAAACAACAGATTTAAAAAGAAAATTATTATTTTATTAATTACTTAATAATATTTCGACTATTAATTTAAAAAAGGTGTTAATATATTTTGGTAAGCAGTTGGAAATATTGAATAATTAAATGTACGAAAACTGTTTCAATTCTTTAATTATATTTGCATACCATATTTATTTAACATAAAGGTGTTCTCATGTTCATTAAGTTAATTTTATTATTAAATCGTTCTCAAGTAATAAATTATACATATTACAAAAAATTGGTTAATAACTATGTAACACGTCTATCGATTTTTTTGAACAACAGTGCAATATTATAACACCAAAGAGGTATTACATAAACTTCACATTTATATTTTCATATGTTTGAGCTCATTGTATTGTGTTTACTCTATTCCTAAATCGTCTGCGCAAAAAAGTTTAACACCTTTCAAAAAATTGATGAATAACTGAGTAACACGTCAACCGTTTTTTCAAACAGCAGTGCAGTATTAAAAACACGTATCAGTGCAAAACGTAAGGCGACCACGAAGAGATAATACTATAACTTCCCATTCATATGTGTGTATAATATATTGAATTGTGTCATTTTCTAATTGCGATGAAATGTTTTGCCACGTGAGTTTAATCCGTATAATGTTTATCTTAGTAATAAATATCAAAATATCGTTGGCTTGTCAAGATGAAATATCAAAACGCGTCGACATATTAAATACACTATTCAGCAGCTCGGGATGGAAACAGATCGGTAACGTTAGAGCTCAATATAAAAAATGTTTAGTTTCCGGAAAGAATATTGTACCGAATAATTTTGATTTAAATGTCGAGTACGACGTAATTTTAAAGAACAAATATTTTATGACTATAAAATTGCTAGCATGTTTATATGCCAATATAATGTTTAAACTTATAAACCTATTAGAGAATATAGTACTTTTAAGTGGTATGGAAAGAACACGCGTTAGAAAAAAAGCATACAATGAGTACAAAAGACCACGTCCTACAAAACAGAAGAAACAACTCGCCCTGAGCGGACAAGCAGAAGAAATGGAAACCATTAGTTCCACCTCAGAACATGAACAATCTGAGGAATCGTATAAAAAAGCTGTTGATTTAAAATTTTCAAGGGACATATTTATTTTTGCGTTGAATAAAATAAAAAGTTTACGGCGGGCGTTTGAACTCATGTTTGGTGCAATGAGTTATTTAGTTGATCTAATTCCATTGTGGCACTCTTATGATATAGAAACACTAATGGTAGTAAAAACAAACATTGTAAAATGTGTTGGTGTGTTTAAGGATATATCGAAAAATATCAGTTTGTTATTACCTGGCTTTATTGATGAGAACGATATAAACTTTGACGAAAAAGTTGGTAAATTTTCCGAAAAAGCCCTTAAGTTTTTCAAACGCCACATTGATATTTACCTGACGCCATTTATAAAAGAAAATTGTATACCATCAAAAATGGTTATTCCTACATTCGGTGAACTAATTGGTAATTATAAAAAAGAGTTTGGAAAAAAATCGGACAAAGAATATATTGAAAAAAAACAACTAAAAATATCCACTATGTATAATGAATTTGGAATCCAAATTGATAATCTCGCGAATGATGTCACCAATAGTTTCTATTCAGAATTGGGATTCGTGTATGACGAGGAAACCGACAAAACTTCTGTACGTAGCCTTTTATAAGTTTGCATAAAGCAAACCATTTGTTTTATAACATACTTTGATTACTATTTTTTCTATGTCAATTTTTTTGCTAACTAATGATTACTGTGTCCATTTATATAAGTATTTCTAGTTTACTATAATCTTCTAAAGTAAATAATATGTTATATTTTAGTGACTATATGTTAACATTTTTAAATCTAATTCTTAAGATCTATCTCTCGTAATGTATTATTAATACTGTAACAGTTATTGACATTTAATATACAAATTATTAGTACAACCTAATTTTTATCAATCACTAATGACAGAAAAAAATATTTAGTCATCACTAATAGAACAGTTTGATTCATCTCAATCGGATGTTGTATATTTTGAAGTAAAACTTAAACTTGGTGCAAGCAAAGATAATATTATATAATTCATTCCTCGAAGCAATCAGTTATAAGATATGAATTGCTTACATAACTATATTAAACTAACGTTATGAAGATCCTAATCAATGTATTCCCTAGGCTTTCAGATTATTCTTAAACCTAATTGGTCTTAATTGGAAATACATAAATGAAATAATAACTGAATTATCTGTTTACTTTACAAATATGAAAACGTACAACTGGATTATACGCCATTCGAATAGCTGTTGGTGATGTTAGTAGATTCTCGGTCGGTTGCAGTTCATTTTCACAAGACATCTTATCGAACATATTTGTTTTTCAATAATTTTATTGAAAACATATATTATTCATCTGCATCAAAAGAAAAGACTTTTCGTGTCAATTAACGCATTTCGTTAACTTTTTTCAATTAAGAACAATTTACTTAAAGTTTTGACAGGTCGAAACCCAGTTTTGTATAACTATTTTTGAAGTTATCAGAGTTTCAAGTTAGGGTAGGAGGAAAGGTGGAGTGTAGTATTATTTTTATCTGCGCTCACTGTCCAACCAATATTCTCCTACCATCCTAACTATTGCACCCTTATAAAACTTTTGAACAACTCTTTAAAAATAGTTGTTCAAAACTGGTTATCGATCAGTCAAAATTTGTAGTACATTATTCTTAATTTAAAAATTTATGAAATGTATGCATTATTTATTTATTATAATTTTTACGGACAAATGTCCATTTCTAAATATAGTGGTATAGATAACAATAGATAATAACAGATACATTAATATCATAAATTAGAAACAAATAGATTATATATATATATATATATAGAAATAAGATAATATTAACTATGGAATACTAAATTAATATAAATAAAGGGGAAATAACTTACTTAAATAGATTAAGAGTATCAAGATTATTGCCATGGGACATTAAAATATTTATTGGGTGGTTTAACATCTAGGTTTAGTAGTAGTGGACGAAAGTTTACCAAAACGGAAGATTTGAGTTGGCGAAGTCTTTATATTTAAAAATTTAAGCACATCTTGCACCATATCAAGATCCGATGCTTTGTTATTAGAAGCGTTTGTCTCGGGTAAATTAAAAAGAAGCTTATTTTTTAAACGATTTCGTTTGTCTATCATCTTCGATATTAACTCATTGCTTATGATATCTTTCGAATCAGGTGCAGGGGCATTTGTTGATTGAAGTTTGATTTCGATGTTATCAACTCTAGTTTTTAAGGGCTCAATTTCTGATGACAGAATATTGGATAATTGGCTAGATAAATCATTGACTTTTTTGGTGAGTGACGAACATTTTCCGGATAGAGAGTTAATAGATTAAACACGTTTATTTTGAGCGGATTTAATCTCATTTACAGTTTTGATTAGAGCGTCGATTTTGCCTTCCATTATATCGTTTAATTTGATTAAGGTGTTCTGTATAGATGATAGTATAGCCGTATAAGTGTAGACGTATGTACTAAAAGCTCCTTGAAATGATTAAACGTAAGCAAAACTGCAAAGGCGAAGGTGAGATCTTGTCAAGTGAAGAGGTAAGCCGAAAGCGAAAGTGGTGACGTCAGAGATAATAAGACGTAGAACGAACCTTAGCGAGCAGCACCCCGATCGGCAAAAACAGTTGATCGATCGCTATGGAAAACTGATAAAGGATAACAAAAATATGTAAACTCACACGAAATGTTACAACGTTTGGGAAGATGAGCCGACAGAGTGAGACAATAAGCAGGTTCGCAAACAGGACTACGGGTAAACCGATTAAGCGCGAGTAAGAATATGTAGAACTTTTGAAATTACACCAAGTATTAATCTAGTTAGAAACATATAAAAAATGATAGTTGTCACCACACTATTGTTATCACTTGTTATCATTTAAGTTTAATAAGTTACTATCAAAAAAATAAACAAATTGTGAAAAACTGAGATCACATTGTATGAAAAATTAAATTTCTTATTAAACCCTATGAGATATTGAGTGGTTCACGATACAACAATCACTCTATATATTATTACGTATTTGATTGTTAGTATTTTTTTCCCTAAAAACATTCAATAAAAATTTCAGGCTCAAGTATAGTTGTGTTGTATTCACAGAATTACCAGAAAAGTCACGAAAGATTTCTCTTGTAGAGTTATTACTAATTGTAAACATAATGTTGTGCTTGAATTTTTTATTGGGATTTGATTTTTTATAAAAAAATGTGTTACTATATTCTGGTAAGCAGTTGGAAGTATAGTGTTTTCATTTATACGAAAACGGTTTCAACGCTGTTATTGCGAATTTTAATATTTTATTTAAAATAAAGGTGTTTACTCTATTCTATAATTGCTTACAAGAAATAAAAAAATACGCTTTTCGAAAAATTGGTAAATAACTAAATAACACGTTTACCATATTTTCAATAATAGTGCAATAAAAAAAACATATTAGTGCAAAACATGAAGTGACCTCGAGAAGGTTAAATATAAACTTCACATTTATATATGTGTATAATATATTGAATTGTGTCATTTTCTAATTGCGATGAAATGTTTCACCACGTGAGTTTAATCCGTATAATGTTTATCTTAGTAATAAATATCAAAATATCGTTGGCTTGTCAAGATGAAATATCAAACCAGGTCGACACACTAAATACAATATTAAGCAGCCCGGGATGGAAACAAATCGGAAACGTTAGAACCCATTACAAAAAATGTTTGGTTACCGAAAAGAATATTGTACCGAATAATTTTGATTTAAATATCGAATACGACGTAATTTTAAAGAACAAATATTTTATGTCCATAAAATTGCTAGCTTGTGTGTATGGCAATGTCATGTTTAAACTTATGAATTTATTAGAGAATATAGTACGGATATGTGGTAAAGAAAGAAGACGCGTTAGAAGATTAGCATATAATAAGTGCAAAAGACCATATTATAAAAAAAAGCGGAAGCAGCAACTCGCCGCAGTACAAGATCTCAACGGACAAACAGATAAGATGGAAAACAATAGTTCCACTTCGGAACATGAACGACGTGAGCAATCGTACCAAGAAACTCTTGATTACAAGTTGTCCGGCGACATTTTACATTTTGCGTTAAACAAATTACAAAATAATTGGCGGGCGTTTGAGTGCATGTTTGGTGCAATGAGTTATCTAGTTGAACTTATTCCGTTGTGGAAATCTTATGACCCAGTAACAATAAACACAGTAAATACAAATATTGTACATTGTGCTGGTGCGTTCAAAGATGTATCGAAAAATATAAATTTGTTGTTACCTGATTATATTTATGAAAACGATATTAACAATAACAATAAGGTTGGTAAATTTACCTATAAAGCCCTTTATTTTTTCATAAGCCACAGAGATGCTCACCTGAGACCATTTATAAAAACCAACTGTATCCCATCAAAGATTGTTAGCCCTACAATCACCGAACTAATTAGTATTTATAAAAACGAGTTTAGGATAAAAATGCTTAAGGAACGCACACTGTATAAAAAGCTGATAGTATCCGACATCATATATGAATTTGGAACCCAAATTGATAACCTCGCAAATGACGTCACCAAAAGTTTCTATTCGGAATTGGGATTTGTGTACGACGAGGATGCCCATACGACTTCTGTACGTAGTCTATCATAAGTTTGCATTTTTTTTTAAATTCACTTTAATTACTATATTTTCAATGTGTATTTCTATGTTAACTGAAGATTAGTATATCCATCCATGTGTGTATTTCTAGTTTCTTATAATATTCTAAATTAAATAATACGTTTTATTTTAGTGACAATATGTTGACATTTGTTAATATAATTATTTGTCGTATTATATTATTAATACAGTAACCGTTGTTAATATTTTAAATCCATGTGATGGTGAGATCGTCTACGGAGTGCGGTTGAATGTTATTGTCCACATATCAGTTTAAAACTTGTCTATACTTTTAGGTACACATTATATTGTATTTATTAATATCCTGAATTTTTTTTTCTCCAATCATTATAAGAAAAAATGGCTGTGCAATCGCTTTTATTTTGGCAACATATGTTTTTAAAACACTCGCTATGTTGATATATACAATATTTGTCGTTAACAGATAGGACTCTGTGGTCTTTAATCTAATTCATTTGTGTGGACAACCGTAGTCAATATGTATTTTTATTAATGTTTAATTTATTCAAAAAATGTTGATCTGTGCTTAAATAATAGTTTCAAATAAATTATACCAAATAAAGAGTTTTTGATTTAATTTTGTTTTTTAAATAGAATCTTTATTAATAAAATAATACTATAAACGAGGAAAATAAGAAAAAAAATGTACACAGTATTGAATCATGTAGTACAATGTTTACCTAAGATCATAATATGAAAAACATGTTTCAAAATATTTTTATCTTCCGAGAGAGTGAGTGTCCTCTCCAAAATGAATCTCCTTGTAATTCTATCAATAGTTCATATTTCGTAATATCATACCTAGCTTATAAACTTTTAGAAATCACATGAATTTATGCTATTTTTATTTATTATAAGTTCATTATTATTCGCCTTCAATTTTGTATGGGCTTATGGAAATTACCTTTTTATTTGAGACATTTGCAAAATTTTCTTTGGAAATTTTCGATAATTTTGAATACTAAGTGGGCCTCAACAATACAAAAGGTGCAAGCAAAGATCATGCAGTAGTCTATTTGTGATTATAGGACTTTGCAGAAAGCCTAGCGTAGCAATGTAAAAATACATACTTTATTCCTCTAAGCAATCAGTTATTATAAGATATAAGTTATGTTTCGTTTGGTAGTCCAAACAAATCTTTCATGTAGGAAATTATCTAAACTAGATTAAGGTAGAAATAATATAAGTAATAGAGTGCGGTGGAACAATAGAGAATAACTACTATTTGAATATAATACTAATTGCATATCATAACTTAACCTATGTTAGTGTTTTTCCTTACAAACTAATACATTTCATAAGATAATATATTTACAATAACAAAGAAACTAATGCTCACGCCATTGTATTTTGATGATAATGCTAAACGTATGTGTTTTCCGTCGGTGGCTTGGCGGTGACACTGATAAAACAATAATAACGAGTGCAGTGAATAACACACACATTGCGGCCTTTACGATATGACAACCGTTACTGGGTCAATGTCACAGGTGCCGCAGTTTTCAGTTTACCTTTCTGAACAGTCATACTATTTTTCTTTTTTTTTTATTGATGACCAAAATATTTTGGTAATCGTTTAGAAGTATTGTGTTTTCAGAAATACGAAATATTTCAACGCTGTTATTGAATTTTAATACCGTATTTTTTTTTAAATAAAGGAGTTTTTATGTTTATTATTTTGTGTTTATACCATTCTGAAATTGTTTCCAAGAAATAAAAAATACACCTTTCGAAAAATTGGTAAATAACTAAGAAACACGTCCACCGATTTTTTCGACCAGCAGTGCAATATTAAAAAATGTAATAGTGCAAAACATAACGTAACCTCAAAACAAAAACACATCAATATATGAATATTCATATAATACATTTAATTGTGTACATTTTTAATAATTGTGATAAAATGTTTTGCCGAAGGATATTAATACGTATATTATTAATGTTAATAATAAATAGCAAAATATCGTTCGCTTCGCAAGAAGAAACACCAAACCGCAACGACATACTAAGTACACTACTAAGCAGCTCGGGATGGGTAGAGAACGGTAACGTTAAAGCCCGATACAAAAATTGTTTGGTTTCCATTCAGAGTATTATATCCAATGAAACTGATTTAAATGTCGAATTCTCTGATAAAGTTGAAGTAAATGACGAAAACTTTAATAACAAATATTTCATGACCATTAAATTGCTAGCATGTATGTATGCCAATGTAATGTTTAAGCTTATAAACTTATTAGAAAATATAGTACTTATAAGTAGAAGAGAGAGAAAACGCATAAAAACAAAGGCATACGATAAGCATAGATCCAATCATAAAAAGCGGAGGCGGCAAATTGACGTGGTACAGGATAACAATGGACAAACAGATAAGATGGAAAACAATAGATCCACTTCGAAACATGAACGAAGTGAGCATTCGTCTAACGAAGCTCTTGATTTCAAATTGTCAGAGGACATATTACATTTTGCGTTGAATAAATTAAAAAATAATGGGCGGGCGTTTGAGTACATGTTTGGTGCTATGAGTTATTTGCTCTTATTATTATATAATAAGAGCAAATGTTGTATGTTGCGCTCGTACGTTTAATTAGCATCGAAAAATATGAAATTGTTATTACCTGATTAATTGAAGAAAACGATAATAACTGTAACGAAAACGGTGGTAAATTTTCCGAAAAAGCACTTAAGTTTTTTTAACGCTCTAATAATATGTACCTGAGACCATTTATTAAAACAAATTGTATACCATCGAACATTGTTGTTGGTCCTACAATTAGTGAACTACTTAGTATTTATAAAAAATAGTTTGGAAGAAGTTCAGCTGATAATACTAAACGTATGTGTTTAACGAATGGTGTCTACAGCTCGCACTGAACCAACTTTTGGCCGCAATTAACAACCCACAATATGCGCGTACAATGCTACTGAAAGGGGACGGCATTGGAAAAAAAATTTCTGTGCTACAGAATCTGACTAAAGACGGCGCAATTTAGTTGTGGCGCCTTGGAGTTGTTTAAATAAACTCAACAGTTAGGATAATAATATATCATTTATAGATACTAAGACTTTAGTTTTTTAATATGATTAGATTTGTTATAAATAATTGTCCGTACGTAAAAAAAAAAAAATTGCCGATACAACTGGTTTTTTACTTATAATAACTATACAATTATTAAACCATGCAAAATTATTATAGCCATCTTTCAGAAAACGGTCAATCAACCGAGCTAATTGAAATAGTTAAATCAAGATGTTAAAACTGAATCATGAAATATACCATCCCTATAAGTGTTAAGTCAACATTTAAGAAAAATAACATGAAAGAAAAAGAGAGAAAATATTATTCTGCTATTTTTAATCTTTTTTTCTCGTTTTATTACAAAACTGAGTAAACTCAGTTAAGAGTATCCACACTACAAGCGGATACATAGGCACGTGTATATGTCTTATTACCCAGTAAAGAGGGGTACTCGTGAAATCGATTAATTCGGCTCCGTTTGGTCCGCGTAAGTCGACATCTAGATCACATTGACAATCATCGGTGTATCGTCCAAATGTAACATATCCAGGTATTTGAACATACCTTTTAATTTAGGACTGTAAGCGAGCAGATAAAGTTTAAAGAATTCTAGGATCTTTTTCATCGGAGTGTTTGGTCAAATGTACACCGAGACGAGTAGGATGCGTTTTCCACAGGGTGGTGTTTATTCTTCTCATATTTGACCCGTCTGTAGCTTGTGTGCTTGTGCGTTTGTAAATTTTCTCGTTCAATACAAATCGGATCGACGCTGATAAGCGAGTCGATAAGCCGTATGGTCGCGGGCATTTTACAATTATACAATTGGTTTGATTTTTAATTTATAGTACGATATATTTGAATTTATTTTGTATTTTTTCGATTGATAATATATTGTATTATTGTTAGTTTAGGTAACCCGATTATAGATAATGCGCTTAACAACGGTTGATAACTTGCTTAGCAACGGAAAAATCAGAATCACCTGGACGATAAATAAACTATAACAATCTTTAATTTAACGTCGACCCAAACGATTCTTTTTTCTTAATAAAGTGTAGTGATTTATTTATTAATATTATTTTTTTTTCTGACTTTTCAAATGAATAAAAGCGACCGAAATAGGATTATGTTTACAAGACGACAGAACTTTCGCAAACGGCAGTTTCGGCCAATCGTTTAAATGTATGTTTATATTATTATTATTATTATCATATTTTTTTTAACGCTATAACCCATCAAAGATTATTAGCCCTACATTTACTGAACTAATTAGAATTTATATAGAAGAGTTTGGGATAAAAATTCTTAAGGAACGCACACTGCATAAAATGGTAATAGGTATCCGATATCATAAATGAATTTGGAACCCAAATTGATAATCTCACGAATGACGTCACCAAAAGTTTCTATTCGGAATTGTGGTTTGTGTATGAAGAGGAAAACCACACGACTTCTGTACGTGGTCTTTCATAAGTTTGCTTATTGCAAAACATTTGTTTTAAAACATACTTTGGTTAGTATAGGTATTTGCAACGTTTATTTCTATGCTAGCTAATGATTACAAGAGCCATCCATATATTATTTATTTCTAGTTTACCATCATCTTCTAATTTTTTATAACATACATTAATTAATATATTTCTATAATGTATTTCACATCTAACTGTAATTTCCTATAAATTTCTAAAGTAATTATTACGTAGTATTTTGTTAACAAAAAGTTAACATTTGAAAATGTTATTCTTAAGATCTATCTTTCGTAATGTGTTATTAAAACTTAAATCGTTGTGTCTTTTCTGTGCCAATACCTTCTGTTGTTCCCATTTTCCGTTCGCTGCGTGGTCTGCTAAAATATGCATGGGTAATAACACAAAGAGTAGTACACGGCAAAACAAATTCATTATAGTTATTTTTTGTGTGTCTCAGTAATTGTCTATTTAGGGGTATTCAGTTCAACCTAATTTATCGATCAGAATTATTTTAGATTCTCCAACAACTTTTGCAACAATAAAGGTAAAACAAATAAATGAAAATCTTTTTCCTCAAAACCCCTAGCTTGACTTAAGGTCTATTATACTCTTTTTCAAGCCTGCTTCAGGCATATGTTACTTGACGAAAAGGAACGCGGAATTTTGAAAAATAAAAGTTTTCAGAAATTTGTTTGGGTAACTGTGAATGGGTGGAGTATAGCGCGTCATTTGGACAATATAAATATAAAACTCATAAAAACAGGAAGCCGACAAGAAAAATATTCAACAAGGACTATTCATTTAAAAATGTTGTTACTATATTTTGGTAAGCAGTTGGAAATATTGTGTTTGCATTTTTACGAAATCGGTTTCAAAGCTGTTGTTGCGAATTTTAATACCTTTTTTTATTTAAAATAGAGGTGTTTTCGTATTTATTGTATTGTGTTTATTCCATTCTTAAATTGTTTTCAAGAAATAAAAAATACACCTTTCGAAAAATTGGTAAATAACTAAGTAACACGTCCACCGATTTTATCGACCAGCAGTGCAATAATAAAAAATGTAATAGTGCAAAACATAACGTAACCTCAAAACAAGAACACATCAATATATGTATATTCATATAGTAAATTATATTGTGTACATTTTTAATAATTGTGATAAAATGTTTTGCCGAAGTATATCAATACGTATACTGTTAATGTTAATAACAAATAGCAAAATATCGTTCGCTTCGCAAGAAGAAACACCAAACCGCAACGACATACTAAGTACACTACTAAGCAGCTCGGGATGGCAAGAGAACCGTAACGTTAAAGCCCGATACAAAAATAGCTTGGTTTCCGTTAAGAAACTCATATCCAATGAAATTGATTTAAATGTCGAATACTCCGATAAAGTTGAAGTAAATGACGAAAACTTTAATAACAAATATTTCATGACCATTAAATTGCTAGCATGTATGTATGCCAATGTAATGTTTAAGCTTATAAGCTTATTAGAAAATATAGTACTTATAAGTAGAAGAGAGAGAAAACGCATAAAAACAAAGGCATACGATAAGCATAGATCCAATCATAAAAAGCGGAGGCGGCAAATTGACGTGGTACAGGATAACAATGGACAAACAGATAAGATGGAAAACAATAGATCCACTTCGAAACATGAACGAAGTGAGCATTTGTCTAACGAAGCTCTTGATTTCAAATTGTCAGATGACATATTACATTTTGCGTTGAATAAATTAAAAAGTAATGGGCGGGCGTTTGAGTATATGTTTGGTGCAATGAGTTATTTGCTTGATCTTATTCCGACGTCAGAATCTATTGACCCAGAAACTCAATTTTTAATAAAAGTGAAGGTTGTATATTGCGCTCGTACGTTTAAAGAGATATCGAAAAATATCAAATTGTTATTACCTGGCTATATTGATGAAAACCATATTAATTATACCAAAAATGGTGGTAAATTTTCCGAAAAAGCACTTCACTTTTTTAAACGCTATATTAATAACCTGAGACCATTTATTAAAACAAATTGTATACCAGCAAATATTGTTGTTCCAACAACTAGTGAATTACTTAGTATTTATAGAAAAGAGTTTGGAAGAAGTTCGGCTAAAGAATATACAATAAAAAAACTGCTAAAATTATCTGACATCATGTATGACTATGGAACCCAAATTGATAATCTCGCGAATGACGCCACCAAAAGTTTTTATTCGGAATTGGGATTCGTGTATTATGAGGAAAACCATAAGACTTTTGTGCGTAGTCGTTCATAAGTTTGCATATTGTAATAACTTTGTTTTAACATACTTTGGTTAGTTTATTTGCAATGTTCATTTTTATGCTAGCTAATGATTACAATGTCCATCCATATATTATGTATTTCTAGTTTACCATTATCTTCTAAAACAAATACTACATTATATTTTAGGGACTATATGTTAACAATTATAAATCTAATTCTTAAGATCTATCTCTTGTAATGTAATATTAATACTGATACAGTTATTGACATTTAAAATACAAATTATTATGACAACTTAATTATTATAAAATAATATTGACAGGAAAAAATGTTTAGTCATCACTAATAGTATAGTTTGAAGTTTGAATCATCCTTATCGGATGTTGTATATTTTGAACTTCTATTTTCGGTTATCAAAATTACTTCAATCTTCTTCAATTATTTTTTTTTATCAGTTATAATTATTGTAATTCATATTTCATAGTATCATATCTAGCCTATAACAGCTGTTTAGAAATAACACGAATTTAAGTTATCCGTTTTTATTCTCCTTTACATTTTTTATGAGCTTTTGAAAATAACCTTGTATTGCGAGATATTTGCCAAATTTTCTTGAAAATATTCTATAGTTTTGAATTTGAATTGGGCTTTAAGAATATACAAGGTGTAAGCAATAATCATGCTGCTGTCTATTTGTGATTATAGGAGTTTGCAGAATACCAAGCATAGCATTTATACATAAATATATGCTTCATTCTTCTAAACAATCAGTTATAAGGTATAATGGGATACATAACTATATTAATCTTACGTTTTGATAATCCTAAGCAATGCATTCTCTGAAATATATGTAATTTACTACGGATTGACTCATTAAAAGTAAGACACTTAACTTCTTATAAAATCATTTTGTGAATTATCTCTTTTAAAACATTTTAATTTACTTTATTACAAAATGTTATAAAATTATTAAATGTTAAAGTTGTTAGTACTATCAACAACAATATCAACTAAAAATGTAAATGATAAAATCTATATTTATGCGGTTGAGGAACGCACGCAAATAAGAATTATACGTAACTCAATGCCTTCAAAAACTTTCAACTGTAATTAACTTAAAAAATTAATATTTCTTAAAAGTTAATGGACTATAGCCTCATTGCAAAATCGGTTTTATACCAACAATGATAAAAGTATATACATAATATGAGGTATTTTCTATTCAAAACGTGCAATCTCCATTTTTAAAAAAAGTGAGTTAGACATGGATTCTTACAATAAAAATGACGACAAATCGATTAAGATCGTTGTTTTTTGCCTAAACGTACTATTTCCTAGCTTAAAATGCATTTGAAATTTTTTTTTCAAAACGTACGATTTCCCATGTTATTTTTTTCCAAAACGTTCATTAACCATTTCCGTCAAAATGTGTAATTTCCCATACTGACACATAGGTGACACTGACTATTTTATTTCAAAACGTTCTATACCAATTCGCCAAACCCGTAGTACTACTTACTTAGTACCCCCTTGAAGGGTGTATGTAATTATTACAAATTAAAAAATAAATTATTTTTGTGGAGCATTATTAACCATATAATAATATAATAATAAAATAATAATAAAATGCTTCGCTCTAAAAGAGCAAAAGCAATAATAGATCAATCGATAAAAGATTCAGTAAGTACCGTATTTATTAAATACCTATAATCTACTAAAATACATTTAATAATAATAATAATAAGTTAGTCTGATCTCATGAAGAAGTATGAATGTTCTATGTCAAATTTGTTATTTGTTATGAAAAATATAGTAATCAAAAAGTAATACTTTACTCGTTGGGGTAAATAACTTTGGTTGTTATAAATTAGTAATACTGAACACAAAATTAAAAAGTTTTTCTTTTTTGCGAACGGACTATTACAATTTTTTTTCTTCAAAACGTTCCATGTCTAGAAATAACACGTTTTGCACCAAATCCTATTTTAAAATCATTTAAAAAGTGGTAAAAAAATATTATTTTTATTTTGCAAAAATTTTTTTTTACTTATCATCATCCTGAATTGTATAAGTATTAAACATATGCAATAACTTATTTAGTTTTTTTTGATATAGAAAATCTCTATTCCTGAAAAAAGTGTTTTTTTGGAGATAACACGTTTTGCATTAGAAACACCTCATATATAAATTAAACTTACTGTTAAAAATTTATTTAGTAAATATTTCACTCTAGTGGAAGGGCCATAGTACAGACATAACAATATTATTAACATACAATATATTTTGCAAGTGACAAATTATACAATATTAAACTTATCTACTAATAAAACCTATGCCTGAGGTACCAAATTTTAAACTTTAATGTTATCAATGTTAATAACACGCTTAATATCGATTAAAAATCCGCCGAATAGAGATCTTAGAGCTTGTAATATTCTTTATCGGACCAACTTATAATTATTTAACTATTTCATAAACATATATTTATAATTAAATTCCTTTTATTGTTTACTCTCTAACCAATGGTTTGCCCAATAAAATACTGTACCACTTTATTATCCCGTTCGTATCGACAATCGGTGAAACTAAAGTCCAAATATTAAGCAGTTGTTTTACAAGCTCGTCCGGTCTATTCAACTTTGTATTAAGTTTTATTCCGAAGCAAATGAACATAGTAGTTAATCATTTTGAAATTTATAATATTGCGGTAGCCAGTAGCCACAGGTCGGTCGGTTCGGGCAGCCGGGCTTTTTCCCCTGTTCGCACAAGTGAGGCGATATTAGTCCACCGGTTATCGCATGGAGAAGCGGAGTGTGACTCGACCAAAACGACATAGCCGCACAGCGGTCGGAATATGAAATTAGCCTGCCTTAAATAATACCTCTTAAAAATTAGTCCATAAGGCTGTACAATACAACGTTTCTTTCTCAGAATTAATGCTGAGTGGTAAAGTAATGAACGCGCAGCGATAACTGTAACCCATCTGCTTTATACATTTTAAAAGGTTTATCTGGGAATTTGGCGACTGTTTAGTGACGGGTTTTTGAACGTTGAGTTGTGGATCAGACGGTTGTCGAATGGCGGGTCATCGAGTGCCTCTTCCTCTCTTCGTCATCTATCTAATCGTCGATAGGGCACCCTGTTCGTCTGAAAACAAAAACATGGAAAACTATGCAAGTAGCCAGGGTGGTGTTATTTGGTTATGCCCAATTTTCTGGGTCGGTAGGGTCCTCTAGCAAGTGATTTGTTATACCTGTGGCGTATTCCGATCAGAGTTATACGACGCAGTACATGATAACTAAGAGTACGTCATGGGACTTGGTCTCAAGTCGGTTATCTTAGCGGTAAAAATGGCGGACTGCTTGTCATAGCAGCATAGTCTCCGGTCATTTTTATGGTATAATAGGGGAGGGGGCGGTCAGGTTTTCACAGTTCTGAAACCTAATACAATGTCCCTTGTTTACGTTTTATTCTGAAGACTGGGAGTCTAATAGTGAAGTTCCAAAATCCGTATCAAAATGGAAATATTCGGAGCGGTTAGCTGGGTAAATTTTAATTTAGACTGCGCAAAGACAATTTTTGGTTCTTAACTACGATACCAGTGCCATATTAGTTGCCTATTCCGTGTGTGCGTTTACCGGTAAACCCACTACTGTCCTAACCTAACCTGGTCGCACAGTTGAGGCGATGTTCGTTCACCGGTTATCGCATGACGGAGCGGAAGGTGACGAGACCAAAAGGACACGGTTGTTGACATAATGAGTGGTACCGTGTCAAAATATCTGTCTTAGTCGATGAAATCTTTAACGAGATCCCAGGTATGTTGAAAACGATTATTGTTTTCGTACTTAATAATTTTAGTTTCATATTTTCCAGAAAACTGGACGACAAAATTAATAAATTCTTGTTGGCGAAACATTAAAAAAAGGAGAGCATGTCGACGTAAGCCGATTTTATGCAGTAGATTTTAGACAAAAAAAAAACACAAATATAAGTCAACAAAAAGAAACAAAATTTACAATTGTGCAGAATACAATAGCCGCCTGACTAGAAAACAAATTTAAAAATAATAAAACTAGCTTGTGTTTAGATTTGTATTTTAATAGGCCACTAGATAAAGCAAAAAATTGTATTACATTGTACCAAAATTTTAAAAATAAAACCAAACATACCGTGAATTGGTATTAGGATTGTAATAAAAAAATACACTTGCGTTGGTTCAGATACATCCGAATAGGTAAACGATAAAATTGAAAAAATACCAATTCTACAACGCTATATAACCGTGTTGGTAATTTGCATAGGTAGCTGGCTCAGGACCTATATTATCACAAATGTTTCGAAATGCGTTTTCCGGATAAACTGTAAAAATACAATAATATTTTGCCGACTACCAAAATTCGTATACGGGATATTTGTTTTATATTTTCTAACATATTGAAAACGTTTGAGGAACTCCACGAAAATTCCAAAAAGATAATAATGCAGGCGTTCAGCATATTATTATAGCTAGTTTTATAAAGGGTCAATCGGTTTATCGTGAGGATATCGACTCGGATTCAATAAGCAATTATTATGAATGAAAAAAAAAAAAAAAATTTAATAATATTTTTTAAAATTATATATTTTTCTTGTTAATTGTTTTCCTACATTTTATTTAAAACGGTAGGTGTTTGTATTCTGTTAAGCGATTGTGAGTAACGTGATAGCGACATTACGAAAAATATTTAAAACGCATTACTTTTTTTTCATTCCATATTTTATTTTACAAAACAGCAGTTTTAATGTTTACTTTATTTTTAAAACGTTCTCAAGAAATAAATGTATATTCTCCAAAAAAAACATCAACAAATCAACCAATCACCTGATACAGCATAATCAAAATTATCTTCTAGCGAAAATATCGATTTAAAAATATTACGATTATATTATGTTTTCGTTGACATATGTTAAATTATACAAACACAACGAGTTTTAGCAAATTGACTATTTAAATAAAAAAATATTTAATTTGTCCAATAGTAACACGTCTTTTTTTTTTTTTTACAGCAATATGCATACATTGGTTATCAGCGTTTCTAAAAAAAATCTGGCTATAATATTTATTGTTAACTTAGTTGGAAAAATGTTTTGCAAAGTAATAAAGTATGTATTGATTATCTTAGTAGTATACAGTAAAAACTTTGATGCTTCTGATGAAGCGAAACAAAAACGTGTCGACGTATTAAACGCACTATTAAGCAGTTTGGGATGGAAACGGATTAGTCACGTTGGAGCAAGATACGAAGACGTTTTGATATCTGGAAAGAATATTTTCAATGATGTTGATTTAAATGCCGAATACTCAGAAAACGTCAATGTCAACGTTGAAAACTTTAAAACAAAATATTACATGACCATTCGACTGCTAGCATGTGTGCACACCGACCAGATGATAAAAGTAATTAGCATGTTAAGGAACATCTTGCTGATAAGTAAAAAAGAACGAAAAAAGGCAAGAGATAGGGCGTATGATCAAATTACGAAGCGAAAACTACGTTCAAATCGAAAACGACCAGAATGCGAAAAATCGGAACCTCGTATTGAATGTGATAACAACGTAAATACACGTAATAAAATAAACAACAGAAGACGCTTGAATATTAGTATAAAAAAACTCGAACTACTTAGCGACCGCGACAAACATTTTTTACAGGAGTATAGAGGAGTTTTAAATTATCAAAAGTCTTGGGAAACTTTTCATTTTGCGGTGTACAAATTAAAATCTACTTGGCAGATGTTTAAGTACATTAACGGTGCAATGATTTATTTAGCAGATTTATTACCTTTAAGAGAATCAACTGATGAGCTCATGCATGACGAAATACTATCGAGAATAGTGTATTGTGCGGCTCAGTTCGAAACTGCATCGAGTAATATAAACACATTGTTACACGATTATGCCGACAAACATGATTTAAACTATTACAAGGATAATACTACAATTGCTACACAACTGTTAAAATGGATTAATGATCATCTTAATACTGTTCTCGGACCATTCGTAGCAAACAATTGCGTACCACCAAAAACTGATGTTCCCAGTATTGAAGAATTTATTAATATGTATAAACACAACCGCCCAAATGACGAAATATCTGATATAATATATTATTTTGGCCACATGATTGATAAATTCAAGAATGATGTCTTAGTCAATTATTATTCAGATTTGGGATTCGTTTACGACGCGGAAAAGCACACGACACGTGTATAAAACTCGTAAGTTTACGGCTGTTTAACAAAAAACAATAAATTAAAATTCAGATGTATTCTTTAAAATTATTGTAATAACAAAAATAATTATTTTATGGATTACTTTTATTTTTGATTTGTATCAATTTTATCTTTTTCGATTGATTATAATAAAACACTACCTTTTGAATATTATAAACCTCGTTTTTATTGACTATTTTGAATTCACTTTATAATTTTATGAAAAAAACCTGGTCTAACATGATAGAAGTCATGATGAAACGGAATTTCTTAAGTTGTGATATTAGAGTTTTGAAATGAGTCTTAAAACGATCCCCACCTTTAGCCAGCGGATTTCAACTGACCATTCTTTTAAATATTCGAATGTATGTTGTATAAGGATACTTGCAAATAGTGCCACAACATCAAATGAGATCAGTCTGACAGTGTTTCGGAGGTGCACAACTGATAAGTTTTTAATCAATTCAATGTTATTTTTAATTGGAAAACTGTTGAACCTATTAAATGATAAAAATACATTCACCAAATATTAAGTAGGTGTATTTATATTTGACACGATTGGTCTCATTATGTCACTTGGCTTATGAATTTTTGGCAAACCTTATAATTTTGGCAGTTAAGAATATGAAACTCTGATAAAAAAAAATCTGCTTCTTCTTTCAATACTACAATTGTGTTTCATTTGTCTGCTTTTATGTAAAAACAATATTAATTCTTAAGACATTAAATTGTTTTTAAACTTTTTATAATATTTCCAAATGTTTCGATGATGTTCTTTCTTAAAAGATGTAAACATTCCCTTCTAATAACTCTTGATTTTGTACTCTGGCATTTCTGATAGCCACTTCAATTCCAACTAGAATATCATCTAGTAGTATCGTTATGAACCCCTGAAATATTTAGTATATATTATTAGAGTAGTATAAAAGTTATATTGACATTTCGGAATTGTAACGCCATATATGAGGCATATATATTTTACATTATAATTGTATTTTTCTACCATATTTTATTTAAAATAAAGGTGTTTTCGAGTTCATTGCATTGTGTTTATTTTATTCTTAAAATCGTTCGGTTGAAATAAGTTATTTGCCAAAAAAATTGGTAAACAACTAAGTAACACGTCTACCGAATTTTTGGAACAGCAGTGCAATATTATAAAACGTATTAGTGCGAAACTTAAAACGACCTAGAAGTGATTATAAATGAACTTTACATTAATATATTTATATATAATATTGAATTGTGTAATTGGTTCATTGTGTAAAAATGTTGTGCAACTTGAGTTGGGTTCGTACATTGCTTATCTTGGTAATAAATAGTAAGATATTGTTTGCTTTCGACGAAGAAATATTAAACCGCGTCGAGATACTAAACACACTGTTAGGCAACTCGGGATGGAAACAGATCGGTAACTATAGAGCCCGATACAAAAAATGTTTGGTTACCGGAAAGAATATTACATCTAATGATTTTAACTTAAACGTCGAATACGACGTATACATTAATAATAAATGTATCATGACATTTAAACTTCTAGCATGTGTGTATGCCAATGTAATGTTTAAACTTATTAACTTATTATTGAATATTGTACAAATAAGTAGTTTCGAAAGAAAATGCATACAAAGAAATGCATGTAATATAATACGTCATAAAAAGCGGAATCGGCAACTAGACGTAGTACAAGATCCTAAAGGACAAACAGGAGATATGGAAAACATGAGTTCCACTACGGAACATGAAAGAAGAAAGCAAAGGTACATAAAAGCTCTTGATTACAAATTGTCGGGGGACATTTTACATTTTGCGTTGAATAAATTAAAAAGTTTCCGACGGGTGTTTGAATGCATGTTGGGTGCAATGAGTTTTCTAGTGGATCTAATTCCATTGTGGAAATCTATTGACCCAGTAGCACAAAATACAGTAAAAACAAATATTATAAATTGTGCTAGAGTGCTTAGAGATGTATCGGAAAATATTGAATTGTTTATACCTGGCTATATTGATGAAAACGATATTAACTTCAACAAAAGAGCTGGACAATTTTCCCATACAGCCATTAAGTTTTTCAAAAGCCTTATAAATAACCTCCTGATGCCATATATAAAAGACAATTGTGTACCATCAAAAATCGATAGTCCTAAAAACGATGAACTAATTCGTAAAAATAAAAAAAAGTTTGGAAGAAAAAGGCTCAAAGATCGTACACTATATGAAAAGCTAATAATAACCGATATCAATAATGAATTTGAAACCCAATTTGATAATCTCGCGAACGACGTCACCACTAGTTACTATTCAAAATTGGGGTTCGTGTATGACGAGGAAAATCATACGACATCTGTTCATAGTCGTTCATAAGTGTGTATCATTTCTCTTAATGTATTATCAATAATTTATCACAGAAAAAAGTATGTCTTCATCATTGTTATTACAATCTGAACCGTGTCAATCTGATTAAAAACGTATGCATCAATTTTGGGTTAACACCTTTCGTAATGTAATATCATTTATTTATCACAAAAAAAATATTTCTTCATCATTGTTATTACAATCTGAATCGTTTCAATCTGATTATGTATTTTTTAGAGTAAAATTTAAGCTTCAAATTTGAGTTATAAAAACTACTAGCTGATACATAAGCATTTTATACAATTATTGTTTTTTTATTTGCTGTAATTTTTGTAAAACTATCAAAAATAAAAAATGTATAATATATTATCTAGCCTATAACAATTTAGAAATCACATGAGTTTTAGTTATCTTTACTCATTCTCTTTGGTTTTTTTTATTTTTAGGTTTTTTCAATTTTTTATCTTATGGTAAATTTGTTTTATGGAAAACCCCGTTTTTTTCTGAATATTTTCCCAAATTTTCTTCGAAATATTTGAAAGTAGATTGAACATAGAAAAAATAATGCATGTAATGAGCACAAAAGACCATGTAATGAAAAGCGGAAGTGGCAACTAGACGTAGTATAAGATCTTAACGGACAAACAAAAGAGATGGGAAACAATAGTTACACTTCGGAACATGAACGATGTGAGCAGTCGTATAAAAAAGCTCTTGATTTCAAATTTAGTATCGGCAAATATTTTACAATTTGCATAAGATTAATATTTCTTATATGCTCTAAAAACGTACCGCAATATTTCTTTTAGATTGACCATCATAGCATTTTTCACAGTCTTCACAACTAATTTTATAAATGACTGATTTTTCTTGTTCGGTCAATATATTTTTGTGTTACCTAAAAGTTCTTGTAAGCTGGTATTTTTTGACGGGATTAACTGTACATCATATTTTTTTTCAATCATGAGTCAGTTTTTTTGAAATTCCAAGTATGTATACTATGGTTGATCGTTTTGTCGTTTTTTGCCAATTTGTGTTTCTTGATAAGTTTGAAAATTAAATCTTTTTCAAATCCATTAAATGTGCTATTTCACATATTATATTTACTTCTCAAAAATATCATCAACGTATCTTATCCATTTTTTCGGATACTCAGAAAAATTATTTTTAGCTCTTACATAGAAATGGCTAATAAATGGTAACAAAGGATTACCCATTGCTGTTCCGTTTATTTGTTCAAAATAATTTGCTTAAAAATGAAAAACTTTTTGATTCATACACGGTCTGGGTAATCTAATTAATTTTGCTATCCTATCTTCGTCTATTCTTATTTCAATGAACCATTTTTTTTAAATATTCGAATGTATCATGTATATCATGTTTGTAAATAATGCCACAATATCAAATGAGATCAGTTAGACAGATATTCGGTGATGCACAACTGATAAGTTTTTGTTCAATTCAATGTTATTTTTAATTATAACACTGTTGAACCTATTGAATGATAAAAATATATTCAAAAAATGTTTTGCCTAATAGTTAATAGGTGCATTTATATTTGACACGACTGATCTCATTATGTCACCTGGCTTATCAATATTTGGCTAACCATATGATTTTCGCAGTTATGGATTCGAAACTATGATAAATAAAATGTTTTTTTTTTCGATGACATGTATTGAATTGTTTATCATGTTTGTGGATTCTCTGGCAATTTTGTTTAACGTGTTCTTTTTAAACTCTTTGTAAAGACCATTGTCAATTATGTTTTGAATTCTTGTGAAATAATCTTGTTTCTTTAAAATATGTCTGCTTTCATATAAAACCATATTTATTCTTAGGACTTTTTTATTGTTTTAAAATATTTATTTTCCCCTTCTAATAATTAACTCTTGATTTTGTACTAAGCCTTTTCTGATGCCCATTTCTATTCCAACAAAAATATCATCTAGTGGTATTTTTGAAGGAGCAATACATATTTGTAATCCGTTTTTTAATAATTCGATTTCGTTTTCCGAAAAAATGTGTAAGTGTAATTTTTAATTATATTTATTTTCTATAACTAATCAAAAATTGGGAAAAAAGCATCAAAATAATAAGAACCTCACAAAGAGTAGTAGTGAATCATATTTTCCGAAAAAAGAGTGTCGTGCATCGACTATGTATATATAATATAAAAAATCTAGATCCAATTTTATATTTGAATATTTTTTTGTATGTAGGTAGGTATTATATTTTTGTTATATTGTGTTTCTAGATACAAACAACTTTACAACATTGTATTTGTATTTTTCTACCATATTTTATTTAGAGTAAAAACGTTTTCGTGTACAATGTATTGTGTTTATATAATTTTAAAAATCGTTTGGATAAAATAAGATATTACCAAAAAAATTGGTAAATAACTAAGTAACACGTCTACCGAATTTTTGGAACAGCAGTGCAATATTGTAAAACGTATTAGTGCGAAACTTAAAACGACCTCGAAGTGATTATAAATGAACTTTACATTAATATATTTATATATAATATTGAATTGTGTAATTTGTTCACTGTGTTAAAATGTTGTGCAACTTGAGTTGGGTTCGTACATTGCTTATCTTGGTAATAAATAGTAAGATATTGTTTGCTTTCGACGAAGAAATATTAAACCGCGTCGAGATACTAAACACACTGTTAGGCAACTCGGGATGGAAACAGATCGGTAACTATAGAGCCCGATACAAAAAATGTTTGGTTACCGGAAAGAATATTACATCTAATGATTTTAACTTAAACGTCGAATACGACGTATACATTAATAATAAATGTATCATGACCTTTAAACTTCTAGCATGTGTGTATGCCAATGTAATGTTTAAACTTATTAATTTATTAGTGAATATACTACAAATAAGTCGTATGGAAAGAAAATGCATACAAAGAAATACATTTAATAAGTACGTTAGACAACGTCCAAAAAAGCGGAAACGGCCACTAGACGTAGTACAAGATTTTAAAGGACAAACAGAAGATATGGAAAACATTAGTTCCACTTCGGAACATGAAAGAAGAAAGCAAAGGTACATAAAAGCTCTTGATTACAAATTGTCGGGGGACATTTTACATTTTGCGTTGAATAAATTAAAAAGTTTCCGGAGGGCGTTTGAATGCATGTTTGGCGCAATGAGTTTTCTAGTGGATCTAATTCCATTGTGGAAATCTATTGACCCAGTAGCACAAAATACAGTAAAAACAAATATTATAAATTGTGCTAGAGTGCTTAAAGATATATCGGAAAATATAGAATTTTTATTACCTGGTTATATTGATGAAAATGATATTAACTTTAACAAAAGAGCTGGAAAATTTTCCACTACAGCCATTAAGTTTTTCAAAAGCCTTATAAATAACCTCCTGATGCCGTATATAAAAGACAATTGTGTACCATCAAAAATCGTTAGTACTACAATCGATGAACTAATTCATAAAAATAAAAAAAAGTTTGGAAGAAAAAGGCCTAAAGATCGAACACTATATGAAAAACTAATAACAACCGATATCAATAATGAATTTGGAACCCAAATTGATACTCTTGCCAACGACGTCACCACTAGTTTCTATTCAGAATTGGGATTCGTGTATGACGAGGAAAACCATACAACTTCTGTTAGTAATCGTTCATAAGTGTGTATCATTTGTCCTAATTTATTATCAATTATTTATCACATGAAAAAATGTGTCTTCATCACTAGTATTACAATCTGATTCGTGTCAATCTGATTAAAAACGTGTGCTTCAATTTTGGGTTATAAAAACTACTAGCTGATACATTAGCAACTTATTCAATTAATTTTTTTATATGTTGTAATTTTTGTAAAACTATAAAAAATTCATAATTCATAATATTTTTTCTAGCTTATAACAATTTAGAAATCATGTTAATTTTAATTATTCTCCTTAGATTTTTTTTTCAATTTTTCATGGTCTCATGGAAAAAAACGTTTTTTTCTGAATATTTTTCCAAATTATCTTGGAAAAATTTGAACATTTTGAACTTTAATTCGACTACACAATTACACACGGTAAAAGCAAACACTATCCAGTAGTTAATTTGTTATTATAGAAGTTTGCAGAAAGTCAAGCGTAGCAATATTAAAAAATATACCTCATTAGGATGGTTCATACCACTAATTAGTAAAATAATTATTACACACCAACAGGATTCGGCCAAAATTTTATACCGGAAAAATAAAAATATAAAGGTCTTAATACAAAAAAATGATCTATATTTTTTTTCATGCCTAGAGTATAAATCTTTCTAATAAGTAATAAAACTTAACTAATAAAAACACATTTTATAAGAGTTCTACTTAAAGCCTAATGGCTAAAATTATGAAACATGAAATATGCTTTAGCCTGCTTTATGCTTTATCCTTGCGATTTATGATGATTGTGTAGTCTTAATTATATGTTTGGCACAGGGAAAAACGGTAGTAGTTACATTATGCAATTTTTTTTTTCATATAGTTTTTTTCAATTTATGCCATTAACTGTTTTTATTTATGTCAATTGATTGTTTAAATAAATACTTTTATTATTAGAATAGCATTTAATGTAATTTTTTTTGTTCTTACGTAAGAGGGAGAGGAATTCACAAACTTTGTTTTGCTATACTCTAAAAATTTTCATAATGTGACTACTACCGTTTTTCCCCTGTGCCCTTCATATGTTCTAAAATATATTATTATCATTTTAATTTAGAAAACACCATTAATAGCTGACTGCATTATCACAGATTGTATAATTTCTTTTTATCCAATCTGTAATATTGTTATGAAATTCTTTGTTTGAAGCTACGGTAACATTTATTTTATAGTAACAATTAAAAAATTGTAAACACAAATAAAATCAAAAAAATATATATTAACAATGAATGGGCCGATAGAGATGCTCTTTAGTAAAATCGATTAATTTGTATAATATGTTCATTTATAATAAAATGAGTTATTTACTATGTATATTTAATACCGTTAAAAGAAGCCTGTGAATTAAACCTGTTTCGATTAGCTTAATTATTTTTACTAAAAAATAAATGGTTTAAAAAGGTACAAAATTTTGAGCAGTGAAGTAAATGAAGAAACCCTTAAAAGTAAGTTTAAATACATACACGACAACAATTACTGCCGCGAAAGTCCACACCATTAGAACATTACGTTAAAGTGATTTTTTTATACGAGATGACTAGTACAGTAGATATAGACATAATGAATTCAAAGCAACGAGGGGACGGAGAGGTCATAGGTCTACAGGAATTATTATAAATAAAAGTGATGATATTGAATAAAATCACTTTCAAATAAACGCTTTGATGCTTATTTGTAAATACAGTACCTAAATTTAATACTTTCTAACTTCGCTTGCTTACACTGTGCTTGGTTTGATCTGTACTGTCTTGAAAATACTAACTACCGATTTGCATCGAAGCGTTTTTTCGAAAGTGATTTTGTTCCTTTCACATTTAAAAATTCCTGTAAACCTGTGACCTCCCTGTCCCCACTATGCCTCGATCCCACTGCACTGTTTTTTTTTTTTGCAAAAACATAGTGTACCAAATAACACATAATCAATGTCTTGTTAAATTTAGTTGGAATGGTCGATGATTTTTTTAAATTTATTAAATGAAACTATTCTTTCAATAATAGGTAGTAAACGTATGAGTGTTATATTTATTAAAAACAAATTATATATGTACAATTATTATATTTACTATCTATACTGTGCACGTCTATTCATATAGTTTTAAGTTGTAATACGTTACTTCCTTAACCTATAACATGACAGATGTTTCCAATACCCACTTTGTTCTATCATAAGGTGCCATAAGGATAAATATAAATAAATAATGGTGTAAATTTAATTAAATCAGCAATACTGAAGCTAGTAAATACTAATAAGCAAGCCACTTACCAAGCTTAAGAAAACGTCGGCAAACACTCCCAACACCTCTAAAATAATGGCACTTTTAAAATAAATGTTCAATAAAAAATTAGTGAAACATTAAAAAAATCGATTTTATCAGTTATCACTTTTTGAATGTCATAATATTAACTACATACCTAATTTACAATATGGTCAAGATCGAAGATTATTAGGTCCAGAAAATTGATAATATTAGAAATAGTATAGTACCATCAACGCATGCCATCATTTCTCACGAAACGGTTGCTAATGTTTAGTTACTTATTGTTAAATAAAATTCATTCAATCTGCAATAATAGGATTTCTGTTCAAATCAACTTTATATCAATTGTGACTTAATAAAATTTTAATTCAGTTAATTATAAAATGTTAAATCATCAAACTACGTCATAAACGTTTTACTCAGCAATATAAGCAGCATCCAGAATAAAAAAAAAGCGTTTTAATAGACGAGATTTGACATAATATAGGCGGAGGAGTGTTTCAGGACAAAAAGAAAAGCCCACATCAGAATAAAACCAATATTTGTATCGAAACTAAAACGGAGTAGTGCAAAACTTAAAGCGACTACGAAGTGATAATAATAATACACAAAACGAAATTTAAATCATAAACTATAGTAACCCTAAATGTGTTTAAAAAAAATAGTTTAGTAAAACAGAAGAAAATAAAATAAAATTAGTAACGGGTAACAGGCATTCGATGGAGCATAACGCGTCATTACCGCATTACTTTTTAAAAATCATTGTAACAAGAACATTTTGAGTTGAGGTTCATCTTACAAGAAAAACAATTAAAGGTTTTTGTTATAAGTACATGAGAAAATGTATTGCAGATTTTAAAAAATGGATTAAATGAGCGGTCTATAAACGCTTAGATGCAACGTACAAAATAATATCGTCTGATTTGATAAACATTTGTGATCAAATAAACTATATGTAACTATACTATTAAAAAAAAAAAATAAAATTTGATAACTTACTTCAAAATATTTCGACGATATTTTTGGTAATCGCTTAGCAATATTGTGTTTTTAGAAATACGAAAAATGTTTCAACATTAAAGTTGTATTTTTTTACAATATATTATTTTAAATAAACGTGTTTTCGTACTCATTGTGTTGTGTTCATTTTATTCTTAAAAGCGTTTAGTTGAAATAAGTTATACTCCAATAAAATTGGTAAATAACTACGTAACACGTCCGCCGAATTTTTTAAACAGCAGTGCAATATTACAAAACGTATAAGTGCGAAACTTAAAGCGACCTCGAAGAGATTATTCATGAAATCTACAAAAATATATTTTTATATACAATATTGAACTGTGTAATTTTTGAGTGAGAAAAAGTGTATAATTTTCAGAGGCCAAAATAAATAGCTCCATAGTTGAACTTTTCAACACTAGAGTGCGCTAAGAAAATTTTCAATTGTACTTACATACATTGTTCCAAATAATTTTAACTGCTTGTTCTGAAAAATTCAATTTTAGGGAGTTAATCAATTTTGCTTCTGAGCGCCTTATATATCGTGTGTAGACGTGGTCGGCCTAAAGGAATGTCTCTATTGTTTGTTTTTTCGATTAAGCAAGACCGGAACGTTGGCCTGACGTGACACTAATATATTTTGAAGTCGTCTTATATTAAATAAATTATATTATGATTACTAAAGGTACATTTTTATTTTTTGTTACTCTCGTAACAGTATTTTTGAAGAAGTAAAACATATCTAAAATTCGTTTTTTTAATACTTCGGTTCCATCTTCTAAAAATGATCAGTGCAATTTTGAATTAAATTGTTTTTATACAACTTATATACTTTTTGTATGTAAGTATTATATTTTGGTAATATTGTGTTTCTAGAATTATGAAAAATTTTACATTATAATTGTATTTTTCTACCATATTTTATTTAAAATAAAGGTGTTTTTGTGTTCATTGCATTGTGTTTATTTTATTCTTAAAATCGTTCGGTTGAAATAAGTTATTTGCCAAAAAAATTAGTAAATAACTAAGTAACACGTCTACCGAATTTTTGGAACAGCAGTGCAATATTATAAAACGTATTAGTGCGAAACTTAAAACGACCTAGAAGTGATTATAAACGAACTTTACATTAATATATTTATATATAATATTGAATTGTGTAATTAGTTCATTGTGTGAAAATGTTGTGCAACTTGAGTTTGATTCGTGGATTGCTTGTCTTGGTAATAAATAGCAAAATATCTTTCACTTTCGACGAAGAAATATTAAACCGCGTTGAGATACTAAGTACACTGATAGACAACTCGGGATGGAAACAGATATGTAACAATGGAGCCCGATACAAAAATTGTTTGGTTACCGGAAAGAATATTACATCTAATGATTTTAATTTAAACGTCAAATATGACGTATACATTAATCACAAATATATCATGACCATTAAACTTCTAGCATGTGTGTATGCCAATGTAATGTTTAAACTTATTAATTTATTATTGAATATTGTACAAATAAGTAGTATGGAAAGAAAACGCATACAAACAAATTCATTTAATAAGTACGTTAGTCTACCTCATAGAAAGCGGAAGCGGCAACTAGACGTAATACAAAATCTTACAGGACAAACAGAAGATATGGAAAACGATCGTTCCACTTCGGAATATAAAATTAGTATGCAAAGGTACTTAAAAGCTCGTGATTACAAATTTTCGGGGGACATTTTGCATTTCGCGTTGAATAAATTAAAAAGTTTCCGAAGGGCGTTTGAATGCATGTTTGGCGCAATGAGTTATCTAGTGAATCTAATTCCATTGTCGGAATCTATTGACCCAGTAGCACAACATACAGTAAAAACAAATATTATAAATTGTGCTGGTGCGTTAAAAGATATATCGGAAAATATCAAATTGTTATTGCCTGGCTATATAGATGAAAACGATATTAACTTCAACAAAAGAGCTGGAAATATTTCCCATACAGCCATTAAGTTTTTCAAAAGCCTTATAAATAACCTCCTGGTGCCGTATATAAAAGACAATTGTGTACCATCAAACATCGTTAGTCCTAAAAACAATGAACTAATTCGTAAAAATAAAAAAAAGGTTGGAAGAAAAGGGCTCAAAGATCGAACACTATATGAACAGCTATTAATGACCGATATCAATAATGAATTCGAAACCCAAATTGGTAACCTCGCGAACGACGTCACCACTAGTTTTTATTCAGAATTAGGATTCGTATATGACGAGGAAAACCATACAACTTCTGTACGTAGTCATCTATAAGTTTGCATTGCGTAAAACAATTTTATAAAACATAATTTAATCACTATTTATATATATAAATATATATATATAAATTGTATTTCACAGCTAACTGATGATTTTTATTTTTGTCAATACATGTGTTTATAGTTTTGCATTATTTTAAAATTTATACGTTATATTTTAGTGACAAAATGTATACATTTATAAATATAATTCTTGTTTAATAATATTATTTATTCTTATAAAAAACCTATAGTGAATTGTTTTTAAGGTTGAAGAATATCTATAACAATTAAATTGTCTAAAGCCATTAAAATATCTGATTTCGGAGACATGTATGGAAAGAAAACGCATACAAACAAATTCATTTAATAAGTACGTTAGTCTACCTCATAAAAAGCGGAATCGGCAACTAGACGTAGTACAAGATCCTAAAGGACAAACAGGAAATATGGAAAACATGAGTTCCACTACGGAACATGAAAGAAGAAAGCAAAGGTACATAAAAGCTCTTGATTACAAATTGTCGGGGGACATTTTACATTTTGCGTTGAATAAATTAAAAAGTTTCCGACGGGTGTTTGAATGCATGTTTGGCGCAATGAGTTTTCTAGTGGATCTAATTCCATTGTGGAACTCTATTGACCCAGTAGCACAAAATACAGTAAAAACAAATATTACAAATTGTGCAAGAGTGTTTAAAGATGTATCGGAAAATATTGAATTGTTATTACCTGGCTATATTGATGAAAACGATATTAACTTTAACAAAAGAGCTGGAAGATTTTCCCATACAGCCATTAAGTTTTTCAAAAGCCTTATAAATAACCTCCTGATGCCATATATAAAAGACAATTGTGTACCATCAAAAATCGTTAGTCCTAAAAACGATGAACTAATTCGTAAAAATAAAAAAAAGGTTGGAAGAAAAAGGCTCAAAGATCGAACACTATATGAAAAGCTAATAATAACCGATATCAATAATGAATTTGAAACCCAATTTGATAATCTCGCGAACGACGTCACCACTAGTTACTATTCAAAATTGGGGTTCGTGTATGACGAGGAAAATCATACGACATCTGTTCATAGTCGTTCATAAGTGTGTATCATTTCTCTTAATGTATTATCAATAATTTATCACAGAAAAAAGTATGTCTTCATCGTTGTTATTACAATCTGAACCGTGTCAATCTGATTAAAAACGTATGCATCAATTTTGGGTTAACACCTTTCCTAATGTATTATCATTTATTTAACACAAAAAAAAATTTTCTTCACCATTGTTATTACAATCTGAATCGTTTCAATCTGATTATGTATTTTTTAGAGTAAAATTTAAGCTTCAAATTTGAGTTATAAAAACTACTAGCTGATACATAAGCATTTTATACAATTATTGTTTTTTTATTTGCTGTAATTTTTGTAAGACTATCAAAAATAAAAAATGTATAATATATTATCTAGCCTATTACAATTTAGAAATCACATGAGTTTTAGTTATTTTTACTCATTCTCTTTGGTTTTTTTTAATTTTTAGGTTTTTTCAATTATTTATCTCATGGAAAATTTGTTTTATGGAAAACCCCGTTTTTTTCTGAATATTTTCCCAAATTTTCTTCGAATTATTTGAAAGTTGATTGAACATAGAAAAAATAATGCATGCAATGAGCACAAAAGACCATGTAATGAAAAGCGGAAGTGGCAACTAGACGTAGTATAAGATCTTAACGGACAAACAAAAGAGATGGGAAACAATAGTTACACTTCGGAACATGAACGATGTGAGCAGTCGTATAAAAAAGCTCTTGATTTCAAATTTAGTATCGGCAAATATTTTACAATTTGCATAAGAATAATATTTCTTATATGCTCTAAAAACGTACCGCAATATTTCTTTTAGATTGACCATCATAGCATTTTTCACAGTCTTCACAACTAATTTTATAAATGACTGATTTTTCTTGTTCGGTCAATATATTTTTGTGTTACCTAAAAGTTCTTGTAAGCTGGTATTTTTTGACGGCATTAACTGTACATCATATTTTTTTTCAATCATGAGTCAGTTTTTTTGAAATTCCAAGTATGTATACTATGGTTGTTCGTTTTGTCGTTTTTTGCCAATTTGTGTTTCTTGATAAGTTTGAAAATTAAATCTTTTTCAAATCCATTAAATGTGCTATTTCACATATTATATTTACTTCTCAAAAATATCATCAAAGTATCTTATCCATTTTTTCGGATAATCAGAAAAATTATTTTTAGCTCTTACATAGAAATGGCTAATAAATGGTAACAAAGGATTACCCATTGCTGTTCCGTTTATTTGTTCAAAATAATTTGCTTAAAAATGGAAAACTTTTTGATTCATACACGGTCTGGGTAATCTAATTAATTTTGCTATCCTATCTTCGTCTATTCTTATTTCAATGAACCATTTTTTTTAAATATTCGAATGTATCATGTATATCATGTTTGTAAATAATGCCACAATATCAAATGAGATCAGTTAGACAGATATTCGGAGATGCACAACTGATAAGTTTTTGTTCAATTCAATGTTATTTTTAATTATAACACTGTTGAACCTATTGAATGATAAAAATATATTCAAAAAATGTTTTGCCTAATAGTTAATAGGTGCATTTATATTTGACACGACTGATCTCATTATGTCACCTGGCTTATCAATATTGGCTAACCATATAATTTTGGTAGTTATGGATTTGAAACTATGATAAATAAAATGTTTTTTTTTCGATGACATGTATTGAATTGTTTATCATGTTTGTGGATTCCCTGGAAATTTTGTTTAACGTATTCTTTTTAAACTCTTTGTAAAGACCATTGTCAATTATGTTTTGAATTCTTGTGAAATAATCTTGTTTCTTTAAAATTTGTCTGCTTTCATATAAAACCATATTTATTCTTAAGACTTTTTTATTGTTTTAAAATCTTTATTTTCCCCTTCTAATAATTAACTCTTGATTTTGTACTAAGCCTTTTCTGATGCCCATTTCTATTCCAACGAAAATATCATCTAGTGGTATTTTTGAAGGAGCAATACATATTTGTAATCCGTTTTTTAATAATTCGATTTCGTTTTCCGAAAAAATGTGTAAGTGTAATTTTTAATTATATTTATTTTCTATAACTAATCAAAAATTGGGAAAAAAGCATCAAAATAATAAGAACATCACAAAAAGTAGTAGTGAATCATATTTTCCGAAAAAAGAGTGTCGTGCATCGACTATGTATATATAATATAAAAAATCTAGATCCAATTTTATATTTGAATATTTTTTTGTATATAGGTAGGTATTATATTTTTGTTATATTGTGTTTCTAGATACGAACAATTTTACAACATTATAATTGTATTTTTCTACCATATTTTATTTAGAGTAAAGACGTTTTCGTGTTCAATGTGTTGTGTTTATCGTTTGGATAAAATAAGATATTACCAAAAAAATTGGTAAATAACTAAGTAACACGTCTACCGAATTTTTGAAACAGCAGTGCAATATTATAAAACGTATATTAGTTGTGTAATGGGTTCACTGTGTTAAAATGTTGTGCAACTTGAGTTTGATTCGTGCATTGCTTATATTGGTAATAAATGGCAAAATATCGCTCGCTTTCGACGAAGAAATATTAAACCGCGTCGAGATACTAAATACACTGTTAGACAACTCGGGATGGAAACAGATCGGTAACTATAGAGCCCGATACAAAAATTGTTTGATTACCGGAATGAATATTACATCTAATGATTTTAACTTAAATGTCGAATACCACGTATACATTAATAAGAAATGTATCATGACCATTAAATTGCTAGCATGTGTGTATGCCAATGTAATGTTTAAACTTATAAACTTAATAGTGAATATTGTACAAATAAGTAGTATGGAAAGAAAACGCATACAAATAAATTCATTTAATAAGTACGTTAGTGTACCTCATAGAAAGCGGAAGCGGCAACTAGACGTAATACGAAATCTTACAGGACGAACAGAAGATATGGAAAACGATCGTTCCACTTCGGAATATGAAAAAAGTATGCAAAGGTACTTAAAAGCTCTTGATTACAAATTTTCGGGGGACATTTTGCATTTTGCGTTGAATAAATTAAAAAGTTTCCGAAGGGCGTTTGAATGCATGTTTGGCGCAGTGAGTTATCTAGTGGATCTAATTCCATTGTGGAAATCTATTGACCCAGTAGCACAAAATACAGTAAAAACAAATATTATAAATTGTGCTGGTGCGTTAAAAGATATATCGGAAAATATCAAATTGTTATTGCCTGGCTATATAGATGAAAACGATATTAACTTCAACAAAAGAGCAGGTAGATTTTCCCGTACAGCCATTAAGTTTTTCAAACGCCTTATAAATAACTTCCTGATGCCATATATAAAAGACAATTGCGTACCATCAAAAATCGTTAGTCCTACAATTGATGAACTAATTCGTAAACATAATAAAAAGTTTGGAAGAAAAAGGTTCAAAGATCGAACACTATACGAACAGCTATTAATGACCGATATCAATAATGAATTCGAAACCCAAATTGGTAATCTCGCGAACGACGTCACCACTAGTTTTTATTCAGAATTAGGATTCGTATATGACGAGGAAAACCATACAACTTCTGTACGTAGTCGTCCATAAGTTTGCATTGCGTAAAACAATTTTATAAAACATACTTTAATCACTATTTATATATATATAATTTGTATTTCACAGCTAACTGATGATTTTTATTTTTGTCAATACAAGTGTTTATAGTTTTCCATTATTTTAAAAAAGTTAGTTATACGTTATATTTTAGTGACAAAATGTATACATTTATAAATATAATTCTTGTATATTATTATTATTTATTCTTATAATAAACCTATAGTGAATTGTTTTTAAGGTTGAAGATTATCTATAACAATTGAATTGTCTAAAGCCATTAAAATATCTGATTTCGGAGACAAAACTATAAATGCTTCAAGACGGTCTTAAGACGATGAATTAAGGATTTATTATTATATTTACAAAGTGCATTTCACTGCTAACTAATGATAACTATTTGCGCACATGTATGTATTTATAATTTCTTATTCATTTCCTAAAGAAAATAGTACGATATTTTTAGGGAAAAAATGTTTATATTTATAAATCTACTTCTTCTATCGTAATGTATTATTAATACAGTAACAATTGTTGCCATTTAACAATAAAATTAGTTTGGCAGCCCAATTATTCTTAATTATTTTTAGCAGATAATAATATTTTGCCATCACTATTTTAATAGTCTGAATCAGCACAATCTGATTCTATACATTTGAAGTAAAATTTACACTTCTTTTTTGGGGTATCAAAATAACTATGTTTTTATATGAGTTGTAATTATTGTAATACTATCAATACAATAATAATACCATACCAAGCTTAAAATAATTAAGAAACCACATGAATTTAGGTTAACTTTATTTATTATATGTTAATAGTCTCTTAGGATTATTTAATTGTTCTTTAAAGAGTAATCTTAACGATTTTGAATAATTTGTTGCGCGTTTTGACCTCTTTATAACAGTTTTGGATAATTATTTTCAAAGTTATTAAAAAAATGTAGATTGCGTTATGTTATTATTGGCATTTGTTTCTTAACTACAAAAACACAACGAGTAATGGCGACCTATTTAAATAAAAAAATCATATGTACGAAAATACCACATTTATTTTTTTTAACAATAACATGCATACCTTCGTGATCTAATTTAGTGAAGAAAATCTGGCTCTTATATTTATTGCTAGCTTAGTTGATAAAACGTTTTGCAATTTAATGTTTAATTTAATGTACAATTTTTATCTGTGCGTATTACTCAACAGCTCTTCCGTCCTAACTTTAAAACTTTGAATACAAAATTGGTTATCGTCCAGTCAAAAAGTTCAGCAAACTATCGAGCAAACTATAATTTTATCGAGTAAACCAATGGCATAAGTGTAATGCCTATTATTGACCGCTAGAGAGCAGTTTTGTCGTTTATCATCGTGTACGGTTATCGTTACGGTTAAATCACGTTTTCTGAAGAACAGTTAAATCTCCACTTACGTCATTGTTTTACCGGAGAAGCAATAATCTGACCATAAATTCGGAACTCAAATTGATAACAACCGAGACCGACGTTATCAGTTTATTTTTCAGTTGTTTCACTTGCAATTTTTTTTTATACTTAGAACGATCGAACAAATTTTTTGACGAAGAGTAACACGGGTATACGGTATACAAACTGAATTAAATAATCATATTATTACAGTTATTAAAATATACTGTATTTGATGACTGATAAATAAAATAAAATACAATAAAATTACGAAAAAAATTATATTTGATAAGAATTTACTATCGGTTCACGGTATTTTCCCCGAATCAAAATTTCCGAATGACCTTTTTCCCGAATGGTATTCTTCCCGGAAGTTCGTAAACCCGAAACCTTTTTTCCCGAATTCCTTTCTCCCGACAGTTATTGTTCCCGAAATGAAAAAAAAAAATGCGCGATATCAACAAAAATTTTAACGCGCGTTGCTTAGTTAATTGTCAGTTGTAGATGACATTTAGATGTAAAATGTAGTACATATTTTTGAGTTTAGGGTCTTCTTACCAGAAAAAACTTAAAAGGACTGATTTGATAAACATATGTGATCAAATAAACTATATGTAACAATACTGTTATAAAAAAAAAAAACAATTTAACATTTTTGGTAACCGCTTAGGAATATTGTGTTTTTAGAAATCCAAAAAATGTTTCATTATTATTATTTTATTTTTGTGCCATATTTTATTTAAAATAAAGATGTTTTCGTGTTCATTGCGTTTCGCTTGTCTTATTCTTAAAATCGTTAAGTTATACACCAAAAAAATTGGCAAATAACTACGTAACACGTCCATCGAATTTTTGGAACAGCAGTGCAATATTATAAAACGTATTAGTGCGAAATTTAAAGCACCCTAAAAGAGATAATATATGAACTTTACATTTATATAGATAAATACAACATTGAATTTTGTAAAGTTTTCATTGTGTTAAAATGTTGTGCAATTTGCGTTTGATTCGTATACTGCTTATTTTGGTAACAATTAGCAAGACATCGTCCACTTCCGATGACGAAATATCAAACCGCGTCGACATACTAAATACATTGTTAAGCAGGTCGGGATGGCAACAGATATGTAACTATGGAGCCCGATACAACAATTGTTTGGTTACCGGAAAGAATATTACATCTAATGATTTTAATTTAAATGTCAAATATGACGTATACATTAATAACAAATATATCATGACCATTAAATTGCTAGCGTGTGTGTATGCTAATGTAATGTTTAAACTTATAAACTTATTAGTGAATATACTACAAATAAGTCGTATGGAAAGAAGACGCATACAAGTAAAGACATATAATAAGTACAAAAGATCACGTTCTGAAAAGCGAAAACGACATTTAGACGTAGTACGGGGTCTCGACGGAAAAACAGAAGAAATGGAAAACAATAGTTTCAATTCGGAAGATGAAAGAAGTAATCAAAGGTACATTGAGTACAAATTGTCTAGGGACATTTTCCATTTTGCGTTGAATAAATTAAAAAGTTTTCGGCGGGCATTTGAATACATGTTTGGCGCACTGAGTTGTCTAGTTGATCTAATTTCATCGTGGGAATCTATTGATGCACAAACAATAATCGCAGTAAAAAAAAATTGTATGAATTGTGCTGGTGCGTTAAAAGATATATCGGAAAATATCAAATTGTTATTACCTGACTATATTGATGAAAACGATATCAACTTCAACAAAAAAGCAGGTAGATTTTCCGAAAAAGCTATTAAGTCTTTCAAAAGCTATGTAAATTCGTACCTGACGCCATTCATATACGACAGTTGTATACCATCAAAAGTTGTTAGTCCTACAATTAAGGAACTAATTCGTAAAAATAAAAAAGAGTTCGGGAAAAAAATGCTCAAAGATCGCACACTATATAAAAAGCTAATAAAAACCGATATCATATACGAATTTGGATCCCAAATTGATAATCTCGCGAACGACGTCACCACTAGTTTCTATTCAGAATTGGGATTCGTGTATGACGAGAAAACCCATACGACTTCTGTACTTAGCCGTTCATAAGTTTGCATAGCGTAAAACCATTTTATAATTCATATATAAAACATACTTTGTTATATTTACAAAGTGCATTTCACAACAAACTGATGATTACTATTTCTGCCCATTATACGTTATAGTTTGATGTCAAAATGTTATGTTCTAACTTGTTTACATTTATGATTCTAGTACTATTACTAGTAATGTATTATTAATACAGTATCAATTATGGTCATTTAACAAAAAAGTTTCTCATCACTGTAATTACAGTCTTAATCTATTTTTAGTTATCAAAATTACTAGATTAAGCGTAGGTGTTGTAATTATTGTAATACTTGTTTACTGATAGTGTTGTTTATTGTATAGACTAAAGTACAGAACCACACGCCACCACTAGCCCGTCCATGCTGCTCTATTGTCGCCACTCGGTAAATTCAACGTTGTCCTAGAAACCGACCTGCCGCGCAATTACCGTCGATAACCGAACAGCGATTTCGTGATAATTGTAGCCCAGAAAATATTTACACGAGTCGGACGAACTTTAATTATTATTATTTTGTTTAAAAAATGAGTTTCAATATACAATTTTCTTGCCTCACCAAGAAGCAAAAATATTGGTAGTCGGCCCGTACCAGCAAGTCAACCTACCAAATTGACCAGACTCGTATTGGGTCGTATCCCAAATTAACGACTTGATAATACCACCATCGCTCTCCCCTTCTCTCCCTTTCATATTTATTGGCCTTACCGCCAGTAATCTGTTTACCCATCAGCTCGGGAAATTGCGGGGAGCCTTGCCCTTTCCCGCCCTTAGACTACGGTCCATGGCCCACAAAGTTAGTTTTAAACCGACTTGTCGACAATAACATCGACGAACTCCGTGGACGATCTGGAAAACCTTCCAGGACAGCTCCAAAATGCAATTTGCTCTGGAAAATATACCAACCAATCATGTCTTGGCACCGCAACCAGATCACCTAAACTCGGGGAATGTCACTGCAACCTTAAGGACAGATAAGATGCCAATGATTAGGCTGGGTACCCAACTATCAATTTAACGTTCTCAAAACATCAGCCCGTAGACCTAACATTGGATATTTTAAGGAGGCGAACTGACAATCGAACCGGAAAACTTACTCAAGGCAGTACACAAACTGTTGCAACCCTTCCGGTATCGTCGTTAAGAACGAATTGTTCTCCCCCAGTCGAAATCAAAATATCTCCAAAAAACAGCGGCCTTACTTGGAGTTATTAGCTACCACAAAGCCAAAAAGGTGATTTTTAATAGTATCTGTTTTCCTAGGAGGTATAAGCTCTTCCATTTTACTTTGTTGATCCATAATTAGATTAAATAAATAAACGTATTCATTTTTAAAAACGCACAACATCAAGTAAAGAGTTTACTGTACAAAAAATTATAATTTTATAACTAACTTCATAGCTTATCGACTATTCATTTAAAAGAGGTGTCAATATATTTTAGTAAACAATAAGGGAATATTGTGTTTTCAGAAATACGAAAAATGTGTTATCATGTTTCATGTGTTGTGTTTACTTCGTTTTTAAATCGTTTGCAAGAAATAAATTATACACCTTTAAATAAATATTACTTATTTCATAGTATTATCACTGTTCATTTAAAAAAGGTGTTATTTCCATTTCGTAAGCAGTTGGAAATATTGTGTTTTTAGAAATACAAAAAATATTTCTACATTGTTATTGTATTTTTAAACCATATTTTATTTAAAATAAAGGTGTTCTCATATTCATTATGTTGTGTAATATATTTTTGTTAAAGCTTTGCACGAAATAAATTATAAAACTTTAAAAATTTGGAAAATAACTTTGTAAAACTACCGAATTTTCGAACACAGTGCAAAAAAATAAAACGTTTTAGTATAATTCATTAAGCAACAACAAAGAGATAATACATAAATAACGTATTTATAAATGTATACAATATAATGTGATAAAATGTTTTGCCACATGAGTTTAATCCGTATACTGTTTATCCTAGAAATAATAAGCAAAATGTCGTTCGCTTCCGACGAAGAAACATCAAACCGCTTCGAGGTACTAAATACATTATTAAGCAACTCGGGATGGAAACAGAACGATAACTATGGAGCCCGATACAACGATTGTTTGGTTACCGGAAAGAATATTACATCTGATACTTTTGACTTAAATGTTAAATACGACGTATACATGACTAAGAAGTATTTCATGACCATACAATTGCTGGCATGTATGTATGCCGATGTAATGTTTAAACTTATAAGCTTTATAGAGAGTATAATCCATATAAGTAGTTTAGAAAGAAGGCGCATTTATAAAAATACATATAATAGGTTTAGGAGGCCCCTTCATAAAAAACGACGCATAAATAATAATACAAAGAAGACGTACAAAAAACCAACTTATAAAAAGCGGATGCAACAACTAGGCATGATACAAAATCTTACCGAAGCACCCATAAACGGACAAACAGAAAAAGTGGGTGAAAAAAAATCTACTTTGAAACATGAACTAAGAGAGGAATCGTATAAAGAATCTCTTGATAACACATTATCGGGGAAAATTTTGCAATTTGCGATGAAAAAATTAAATAGTATTTGGCGGGCATTTGAATACATGTTTAGCGCAATGAATTATCTAGTTCATCTAATTCCATCGAGGGACTCGGATACACAAAACGCAGTAAGAATAAATATTGTACACTGTGCTGGTGCTTTTGAAAAGATATCGAAAGATATAAACTCGTTCATGCATGACTATATTGATGAAAACGGTGTAATTAACTATAACCTAAAAACTGGTAAATTTTGCAAAATAGCCCTTACATTTTTTAGATATCATATAGATATGTTCCTGAAACCATTTATAAATGACAATTGTGTACCATCAAAAATTGTTATTCCTAGAATCAATGAGCTAATTGATATTTACAAAAAAGAGTTTGGAAAAAATAGACACGAAGACCGTACTGAAAAAAAACAACAAATATTATACGATATCATATATGAATTTGGAACCCAAATTGATAATCTCGCCCACGATGTCACCAAAAGTTTCTATTCAGATATGGGATTCCTGTATGACGAAGGAAACCATACGACTTCTGTACGTGGTCATTTATAAGTTTGTATATTATTAAACATTATTTCAAAACGTACTTTAATTACTATACTACATGTTGCATTTCACAGCTAACTGATGATTACTATGTCCGCCCATTTATGTGTTTTTTGTTTCCAATTATTTTTTTTAAGTTACTAATACGGTATATTTTACTGTCAAAATGTTAATTTTAATAGGTCTTAATCGTTTACGTGTATGAGTCTAGTTCAATTTCTCGTAATGTATTATTAATACAGTAACAGTTATTGCCGCTTAATAAAACAAATTAGTTAGGCGACAAAATATGTTTATTATCAATTCTTTATGTCAGAAAAAATATGTTATCACTAATATGACATTCTAAATCAGCTCAATCTGGTTCTGTTTATTTTGAAGTAGATCTTATACTACTATTTTTGATTATCAAAACTACTGGATATTTTGTACGGGTAGTAACTTGTGATTATTTGTAACTTGTTATTATTGTAATACTGTAATAATTCATATTTCATTATACCATACCCATCCTATAACAATTTATAAATCACATTAATTGAATAAACTAATAAAATTTATTATCAGTTATTATCCTACTTTGGGTTTTTCCTCATTTTTCTGAATAACTTTTCTAAATTTTCTTGGGAAATGTTGATAATTTCGAACTCTATTTGGATCACAACAGTACACAAGGCACAAGAAAATACAATGCAGTAGTTAATTTTGATTATAGCTGTTAGAGTTATTACTTGATAGTGACATTAGGTAATCTCAATACGTTCAAAGATACATCAAATTGACCTATCAACCAACGAAACCATTTAAACGTAAAAATTAATTATCAGAATATCAAAAAGCTTTCAACTCCATAAAATAAGTAATACCTACTTCATTCACAATTGTTCATTCACAGATAAACTTGAAAAATATATATTTTTAACATAGTTTATTTAACACAACCTTTTTTATAACTTACAGACCAACATAATATTTTAACAACATTATATTTTGCAACATCATATTCAATCATTTTAACGTTAATTTAGGGATAATAATTTTTTAATAACACTTATTTGGAAATAAGCAGAGAATATTTTTACACCAGCCTAAGTCTACACGCTTACTTAAAAGTCAAATGATAAACTTACATATAGTTGGTTTAGAAAGTAATAAAATATGTCAAACGATATGAGATACCCATATCTAATTGATATCAAGTCAAAAAACTTCTTCTTTAAGATACAACTAAGGTACTGTTATACTAAATTTAAGACAAAAAAGTACCTATGAGACTTTACAAAATATTAAATATACCAACATTCATAAAACTACTATGAATTAAAAAAACAATACCAACATTGAATTTTAATTACTGAATTAGTTATTAACAACACTTTAAACGCTATGGACATTTTAAAGACAATATTTTAACTATCTAATCAGTAAAGTAAAATTATATTTAGTATAATAGTTGTATAAAATCAAATTATTCCTCCCTGCTCCTCTTTATTTACTAACTCGATCATACCTTGAAAATCGTACATTTAAAGTTCGTCATGGTAATGCCTTTTCCTCCCTCTTTCCTATACTAGCAGGAGTTCCCCAAGGAAGTGATCTTTCTCCCAACCTTTACAACATTTTCACTTCAGACATCCCTCACACCCAAAACACTATTCTAGCCACTTACGCCGATGACACAGCTATTCTATCCTCCAATAAAGACCCCGCCGAAGCATTTAATGCTCTTCAACAACACCTCGATCAAATTGGAAAATGGTCCTCAAACTGGAAAATAAAAATTAATGCAGAAAAGTCTGTACATGTTTCATTTACACTCAAAAAAAAAAAATACGCCTATAAAATTTCCGAAAGAGTCATTAAGTTTTTCGATCGCCATATAAATTTGAACCTGAGGCCATTCATAGAATACAATTGTATACCATCAAAAATCGTTAGTCCTACAATCGATGAACTACTTCGTAATTATAAAAAAGATTTTGAAAGAAAAATGCTCAAAGATCGCACACTATATAAAAAGGTAATAAAAACCGATATTATATACGAATTTGGATCCCAAATTGATAATCTCGCGAACGATGTCACCACTAGTTTCTATTCAGAATTGGGATTCGTGTATGACGAGAAAACCCAGAACGCACACAAAATCGAGAGTTAAATAATATCGAAATTATGTATGAATTTGGAACCCAAATAGATAATCTCAAGAATAAAGTTACCAAAAATTACTATTCAGAATTGGGATTCGTTTACGATGAGAATAACCATACGACTTCTGTTTGTAGTGGTTCATAAGTTTGCATAGTGTAAAACTATTTTTAAAACTTACTTTAATTATTATAACTACAATGTGTATTTCACAGTTAACTGATGATTGTTATGTTCGCCCATACGTGTATTATAGTTTTCATTTATTTTTCTTAATTAAATAACATGTTTATTTTGATAACCAAATTTTTACAATTATGAATCTAATTCTTAAGATCTATCTCTCGTAATGTGTTAATAATAAAGTAACAATTATTAACATTTGACAAAAAAATTATTATGACAATTTAAATATTTATAAGAGATAAAAATATTTCGTCATCACTATCATTACATAATCATTTCAAACTGTTTTCGTATGTTTTGAAGAAGAGCTTATAATTCTATTTTTGGTTATAACAATTATTATCTTCTAAATATAAACAAGTTCTTCAATATTTCTTTTTATCAGTTGTAATATTATTTTGTACTTAAGTAATTCATGTTTCGTAATACAATACTTACTATATAACAATTTTCATATCATATTTATTTAAGTTATATTTATTTATTATCAGATATTATTCTCCTTGAATTTTTAATTTTTTTCCCCCCAATTTTAAATCGTCTTATTGAAAAAAACATACAGGTAAGGCTTAATAATTGATCGACGAAAAGATACAAGTCACATTTCTAAAATTCTATTAACGGTTTACGGAAAGTCTTTTATAATTTTTTTGAGCATTACCTCAGCTATAGATTCGACAGAAATTAGTTCACCAAAATCACCGACAATAGGCACTAACAAAGTTATCGACCATAAATTTACCTCGTTTTCTGTATGACTGAACGATAGCTTCATCTCAAACTAAAGTTCGAACTAAGTCCCACATTGAATGTATACACACAAGATCCATAACCCATTGTCTATATATTTTATTATTGACAAAACATATGGACAACGTTTGAAATATTGAGTCAAACGAACAAGTCCTTAACGTGTATGCTTTGTTTTTTTATTTTTACAGCCTGCATTTAAGAAAAGTTTCATATTTCAAGTCATAAATTTCTGAAATCATATATTTCTCAGAAATAATTAATGACAAAAAAAATGATTTATTTCAGTCAAAAGATAATGGCTCAATCAAAAAAGAAAACATCGACTGATTTTATGAGCATTTGTGAACTAATAATTTACAAATTTTCCAAAAAAACATTATAACTTTATTTCTAACTTCATAGTTTTCCGGCTATTCATTTAATAACGGTGTTCTTACATTTTGGTAAGCAGTTTGGAATACTGTTTTTTCAAAAATAAGACAAATGTATTAACGGTGTTATTGTATTTATATATCATATTTTATTAAAAGTAAATATGTATTCATGCTCATTGTGTTTTGTTTATTTCGTCTTAAATCTTTTGCAAAAAAAATGTATATATCTAAAAAAAATTTGGCAAATAACTGTGCAACACGTACATAGAATTTTTCAAAAAATATTGAAATATTACAAAACGTAACAGTACAAACCATAAACCACGAAAAGATAATACATAAACTTTACATTTAATAATTCTATTATTAATTAGTATTTAAGAAAATTATTCATTGTGATAAAATGTTCTGCCACGTTAGTTTAGTCAGTACACTGTTTATATTAGTAATAAATAGCAAAATATCGTTAGCTCCAAATGAAGATATAGCAAACCGTATTGAAACACTAAATGCACTATTAAGCAGTTCAGGATGGAATCAGATCGGTAACGTTAGAACCAAATACAAAAATTGTTTGGTTACTGGAAAAAATATAGTTTCTGACAATTTTGATTATAATGTCGAATACGACGAACACATAAAAAACAAATATTTCGCGACCATTAAATTGCTAGCATGTGTGTATGCCAATGTGATGTTTAAAATTGTTAACTTATTAACGAATATATTACATATAAGTAGTATTGAAAGAAGACGCATACTTCATATTACATATTTTAAGGACAAAAGATCGCGTCTCAAAAAGCGAAAGCGGCAACTAGACGTAGTACAAGATCTTAACAAACAAACAGAAGAAATGGAAAACAATAGCTCCACTTCGGAACATAAACGAAGTAAGCAATCGTATAGAGATGGACCTGATTACAAATTGTCGAGAGACATATTACATTTTGCGTTGAAAAAATTAAAAAGTATTCGGCGGACGTTTGAATACATGTTTGGCGCATTAAGTTATGTAGTTAATTTAATTCCATCATGGGAATCTATTGACGCATACACAATAAACGCAGTAAAAGAAAAGATTGTAAATTGTGCTGGTGCGTTTAATGAGATATCGGAAGATATTAAATTGTTATTACCTGACTTAATTGATGAAAACGATATCAGCTTTAATAAAAACGCTGGTAGATTTCTTAAAAAAGCTCTTAGGTTTTTCAAAATCCATATAAATTCGTACCTGACGCCGTTTATAAAATACAATTGCGTACCATCAAAAATTGTTAGTCCTACAATCGATGAACTAATTGGTATTTATAGAAAAAGGTTTGAAGAAAAATGTACTAAAAAAAAAAAGCTACCTATAACCGATATTATATATGAATTTGGAACCCAAATTGATAATCTCGCAAAGGAAGTCACCAAACGTTTTTATTCAGAATTGGGATTCGTGTATGACGAGAAAACCCATACGACGTCTGTATGTATTCCTTCCTGAGTTTTGCATGGTGTCTTAAAAGTTTTCAAACATACTTTAATTGCAATTCAGCTATAAATACATATTTTTTATAGTTTCCCATTAACATCTAAAGTGAATAATATGTTATATTTTAGTGACTAATTATTCACATTTATCTGATAATCTAATGCTTGAGGTCTATCTCTCGTAATGTTATGTAAATTATTTATGACAGAAAACAATATTTTGCCATCACTATTTTTACAGTCTGATTTGTCTCATCTAAATATCATTACGCAGTAGAATTTATACTTCTATTTTGACTCATTAAAATTACTAGCTAATAAATAAGAAATTTATCAATTCATTTTTTTTTTAACAGTTAAATTTGTAAAACTATCAAGAATTCATTATTCATAATATATTACCTACCTTATAACAATTAAGAAATCACATGACATTCAGTATTTATTGATTGTCAGTTACAACTCTCTTTAAATTTTAAAAATTATTTCTTTTTATTTAAAAAATATTGCATTTCATCAGGGTTGGATTCGGGCAATAATTATTACCTGGAAAACAAACGGCTTTTTATGCAAAAAAATAGCCACAAATTGTTTATCAAGTTAAAATCAAGTATAATTATAAGTAATTTCTAATAATAATGGTGAGTATAAAAGTGTATTAACAATATGATTATAATATGTTAATAAACTTAGTTTATAAATAATAATTAGTGTACATTATATTTATTTATAAATTAAAATGAAATACAAGCACATTGTATAAATATAATTAATTAAAATACAAATTACCTACAATTAAAACGTACTAAACATTTTTTTTATGGTTGAACTTTTTTACTAAATCGTCAATAATAAAATTATTATTGTTCAGTGTCATTAAAATATCTGATTCAGCAGATAGAACCATAAATGCTTCTGTATGATTTTGAAGCAATTAGTTAAGGTTGTATTTTAACTAGAAAAACATCCTTTCATAGGCCACTTTTGTTAGGTGTTATTATATTTTGGTGTGCAGTACAAAATATTGTTCTATTAAAGTACGAAAATGATATAATATCCTAGCAGGCAGCACCACAAAGAACTTCGTTCTAAAAATATTTATTAATAGTTAACACAAATCATTAAAATATATAAATATAATAAGTTCTCTACTAGATGCAATACCTTGAGAGGACCTATTACTTCAACCAATTCCGGAGTGCGTTCGTATCCAGGCATATGCGGACGACATCGCTGTCTTCGTCGCTGCCAACACCAGGAGAGGGAACTCGTATCAAGAGTGGAGGACATCATGCGCATTGTGAAGCGTTGGGGCGACCACCGAGGTTTGAGCTTCTCGTCTCAAAAGGCCGCTGCCGTTGTGCTCAAAGGCCATTTAGTCCCCGGTTTCACAATGGCATTCGGTGACAAGAGAATCAGATCAATGGCCAGTGCACGTTATCTCGGAATCATACTGGATAACGGTAGACGCTTCAAGGAGCACATATCAACGGTTCTTAACAAAGATTACGGCCTATTCTCCAGGCTCAGAGGAGTTTATGGACAACACTGTGGAGTACATAAAGCCACGCTGCGGATCTTATATGACTCCGTATTCATTCCCAAAATTATGTATGGAGCCAAATACTGGGCGCATGCCGCTTTGAGCAGTTACGGCAGTAGAAGGTTGCACACTCTTCAGAGGACCCCTCTACTGGGTGTAACTTCCGCCTATAGTACGACTTCTACAGTGGCTCTACAAGTCATTTCTGCCTCACTACCACTTGACTTGTTGGTGCAATATTACTCAACCATAGCTACTACCAGGCTACTAGAACGTGAGGAAAAAGTCAGATTGCTGTCTGAAAAGTGGAACAGTCTGATAGATGTGTGGCAATCTAGATGGGATGCATCAGCCAAGGGCCGCTGGACTTTCAGGTTTTTCCCGAACGTCAGACGGCGCCTTGACACCCCGATATGGCTCACTCACAACATTGTACAGTTTTTGTCTGGCCACGGTAATTTCCAAGGCAAACTTCACTCCTTTACACTCGTGCCGAGTCCAGCCTGTGCATATGGAGAGCCCAATGAATCTGCCGAGCACATTATTTTCAATTGTCAACGCCATTCAAACCACAGAGCCAGACTCGAGCTCGCAGTCCATCGGGCCGGGCACCTATGGCCCTGTGAACCAGACATTCTCATGTCTACTAGAGCTTTATTCTCGGCCTTTGAAAAATTTTGCAACAAAGCCCTAGACCTACTTCAGCCGTACCGACGAGGTGAAGCAAACTGAAGAAACGAGCAAAGCGGGGTACTGAACGTTAGGTTGGTGACGAGCCGCACCTTAGCCGTGTACCCCCCCGAGCTGAGACTTCAGTTGACCGTCAAAACGGAGACCACCACAGCGACCTTTACAGGCCTGAGCCTCTCGAGCCTACGAAACAGTGCATGATCAACAGAGATATCGCATCTCCGTTAGACTCACCGAAAAGAGCCATCATGCTCTCTAAAACGGCCCGTGCTGTACACCTAAACGGCCCGAGCCTCGCGGAATAGACGCTAGTCTAACGGCCCACAATGCCGATGCACGTGAGCGCTTAAATCACACTCTGCCGGGAGTTGAAATACGAAGAGCCGACTAAAACAGGAACGGCGATCGAGCCGAGTGGTGGAAGTCCCACGGTCGGTCACTGCGCGGTAGCACGCCGGTGCCATTAAATCTAGCACTCCGATAGTGCAGCTCTATCTGAGCGGATGGTTCTTAGAACCCGCCCAACCGGGTGACACTCAGCGGGGTCAACGGATCGACAGGGTTGAGGCAGGCACGAGGGCCTTCGCTGAGTCCGCTCAGGGGGGTCGATCGTGCGCTGGCCGCGGTTATCTCCGTGGTTAGGGGAGAAAGAATTCTACCAACGTCCTCGCTCCTGTCGTAAAAGGCGACTAACGTGACGTAGAGCCCTCCGAAAAGTGGCCTTCTGACTGGTCACTTCATCTTGAGACACACCTTCTTCGGTCCGCAGTCGTAGGGGATCCCTTCGGGGCGAACCATTAAAGCCAAGGAACACCAGATGCAATACCTTGAATCCTATCTTAAAATCTTTAAGAGAACTAACAGATGTGCAAACGAAGAATGAAATACATTTGAGACTATATAGTGTATATTAATACATTATTAAAAAAAAATGTATTTTAATACTAATATTAAAACTACTAGTTTTTCGACTATGCATTTAAAAAAGGTGTTATTTTATTTTGGCAAACAGTTGGGAATACTGTTTTTTCATCTATACAAAAAATGTTTCAAAGCTATTATTGTATTTGTATATCATATATTATTTAAAATAAGATGTTTTCAAGTTCATTGTGTTGTGTACATTTTATTGTTAAATCTTTTGCAATAAATATATTATACAACTTAAAACAAATTGGTAAATAACACGTCTACCTATTTTTTTACACAGCAGTACAATATTATAAGATGTACTAGTGAAAAATATGAAGCAACCTCGAAGATACAATGCATAAACTTCACATTTGTACATGTATGATATATTATATCGAGTTGTGAATATTTTTTATTGTGATAAAATGTTTTGCTACATGAGTTTACTGCGTATAATGTTCACCTTAGTAATAAATAGCAAGATATCGATCGCTTCACAAGAAGAAATATCAAACCGTGTCGACATACTTAATACACTATTAAGCAACTCGGGATGGACACAGATCGGTAACTTTAAAGCCCAATACCAAAATATTGTGGTTTCTGGAACAAATATAGTATCTAATAATTTTGATATAAATGTCGAGTACGGCGAACACATTAGAAACAAATATTTCATGACCATTAAATTGCTAGCATGTGTGTATGCCAATGTGATGTTTAAATTTATAAACTTATTAGCAAATGTAGTACATGTAAGTAATTTCGAAAGAAAACGCACATACGATAATGCGTATAATAAGTACAAAAGAACACGTCGTGAAAAGCGGAAGCGGCAATCAGACGTAGTGCAAGATCTTAATGTACAAACAGAAGAGATGGAAAACAATAGTTCCACTTCGGAACATGAACGAAGTGAGCAGTCGTACAATGAAGCTCTTGATTTCAAACTGTCGAGGGACATATTACATTTTGCGTTGAATAAATTAAAAAGTGTTCGGCAGGCGTTTGCACACATGTTTGGCGCGATGAGTTATCTAGTAGATCTAATTCCATCGTGGAAATCTATTGACGCATACACAATAAATGCAGTAAAAGTAAAGATTATAAAATGTGCTGGTGCCTTTAAAGAGATATCGAAAAATATCAAATTGTTATTACCTGAATATACCGATGAAAACGATAGCAACTTTAACATAAAAAGTGGTAAAATTTCCCAAAAAGTCCTTAAATTTTTCAATCGCTTTATGAATTCGGACCTGATGCCATTCATAAAATACAATTGTATACCATCAAAAATTGATAGTCCAACAATCCTTGAACTAGCTCGTATTTATAAAAAAGAGTTTAAAAGAAAAATGCTTGAAGAACGCACACTTCATAAAAAGTTTAAAAAATCAAATATCATCTATGAATTTGGAACCCAAATTGATAATCTCGTGAATGTCGTCAATAATAGTTTCTTTTCAGAATTGGGATTCGTGTATGACGAGAAAACCGATACGACTTCTGTTTGTAGTCGTACATAAGTTTGTACGTTGTAAGATATATTTTTTTAAACATGCTTTAATTATTTAAAAAATAAATTTTACAGCTAAGTGATGATTACTATGTTCACCCATGTATGTATTTATAGTTTCCCATTTTTCGAAAGTAAATAATACTTTAGCGACAAATTGTTTACAATCATCTAATAAATATAATTCATATAAAATATCTCTTGCAACGCAATATTAATTATTTATGACACAAAAACCATCTGATGTATATAATTTCATTTTCTCGGAATATATGAATATTAAAAAAATGTTTTTTTTCCTATACATGTTGGTACATATTTAACTATAATTTTTAATACGTAAAAAAATGTTTACCTTCATCCCTTATCCCTTAGGTAAATCATGTATAGACCTAGAATATTCTAATGAGAACATATGTTTTTAATTCTATAAATATATAGATCAAATAATTTTAAAAAATGTAAGCATTGAGATTTTTATTTTTCATGAAATTGTTTGTTTGGAACTCATAAAATCTGAGAAATGAGAGAATATGAACTATCTAAAACCGAATGTATTTTTCAAATATTTGATTTTAAGTAAGTATTGTGCCATATTAATTAATTTATAACAAACTTTATTGTCATACATAATATAAGCTTTAATGATTCTTTAATTCTTCTTTATTTTGATTTTCTTAAATATTAGAGAGCACTTTAAAATAGCAATAAAAAATTAGCATAGAGTTTTCTTTAAATTTAACTATAACATGGATATTACTGCAATTAATGTGGCTAATGTTAAAAATAGCCTTATCACCATCTTAAGTTCAATAGGATATCGAATGTTTTGATAAGCAATTGTGATAAAAAATGATATAGAAATTTACAAAAAAAATTATTATAAAAATTTTATAACTATAGTTTTTCGACTATTAAATTTAAAAAATTGTTAATAGTGCAATTAATTATGTACTATATAAAATACCATTAAAATAATTTTAAAAAAAAATGTTTTATACAACGATTTGTTGATCCGTTTAATGTAATTAAGAAATAGTTAATGTTTATTATGTATTTATAAAACTATTAACAACTACTTAATAAACAATAATTTCCTAATTACATTACACACAACAACAAATAAATTTAATCGCTTAGATTAGCAATTGTGAACTAATAATTTACAGATTTTCCAAAAAACATTATAGCTTTATTTCTAACTACATAGTTTTCCGACTATTCATTTAATAAAGATGGTATTACATTTTGGTAAGCAGTTTGGAGTACCATTTTTTCAAATATACGACAGATATACTAACGGTGTTGTTGTATTTTTGTTAAAAGTAAAGGTGTTTTCATGTTCATTGTAGTGTGTTTATTTCGTCTTAAATCTTTTGCAAAACAAAATTAAACATCTAACAAAAAATTGGCAAATAACAGTGTAACACGTCTACTGTTTTTTTTCAAAAAGCAGTGTAATATTATAAAACTTCTTAGTGCAAAACATAAAGCAATCCCGAAGAGATAATGCACAAATTTTGCATTTATAAATATATTTATATAATAAATTGAGTCGTGTATATTTTTCATTGTGTTTAAATGTTTTGCCACGTAATTTTAGTCCACGTACTGTTTATCTTAATAATAAATAGCAAAATATCATTCGCTCCCCATGAAGATATATCAGACAGCATAGAAAAACTAAATACACTATTAAGCAGCTCAGGATGGAATCAGATCGGTAACGTTAGAGCCAAGTACAAAAGTTGTGTTGTTTCTGGAAAAAACATAGTTTCTAATAATATTGATTTAAATGTCGAATACGACGAACACATTAAAAACAAATATTTCATGACCATAAAATTATTAGCATGTGTGTATGCCAACGTAATGTTTAAACTTGTAAACTTATTAATGAATATAGTACGTATAAGTAGTATAGAAAGAACTCGCGTAAGAATAAATGCATTTAAGAAGTACAAAAGATCACGTCTTAAAAAACGGAAGCGGAAAATAGACATGGTCCAAGATCTCAACAAACAAACAGAAGAAATGGAAAATAATAGTTCCACTTCGGAACATGAACGAAGTGAGCAGTCGTATAAAGAAGCTCTTGATTACAAAGTGTCAGAGGACATATTACATTTTGCGTTGAATAAATTAAAAAGTGTTCGGCAGGCGTTTAAAAACATGTTTGATGCGATGAGTTATTTAGTAGATCTAATTCCATCGTGGGAATCTATTGACGCATACACAATAAAAAGTGTAAAAGTAAAGGTTGTAAATTGTGCTGGTGCGTTTAAAGAGATATCAGAAAATATCAAATTGTTATTACCTAGCTTTATTGATGAAACCGATGTAAAATTTAACATAAAAACTAATAAAATTTCCGAAAAAGTCATTAAGTTTTTCGATCGCCATATAAATTTGAACCTGAGGCCATTCATAGAATACAATTGTATACCATCAAAAATCGTTAGTCCTACAATCGATGAACTACTTCGTAATTATAAAAAAGATTTTGAAAGAAAAATGCTTAAAGAACGCACACAAAATCGAAAGTTAAATAATATCGAAATTATGTATGAATTTGGAACCCAAATAGATAATCTCAAGAATAAAGTTACCAAAAATTACTATTCAGAATTGGGATTCGTTTACGATGAGAATAACCATACGACTTCTGTTTGTAGTGGTTCATAAGTTTGCATAGTGTAAAACTATTTTTAAAACTTACTTTAATTATTATAACTACAATGTGTATTTCACAGTTAACTGATGATTGTTATGTTCGCCCATACGTGTATTATAGTTTTCATTTATTTTTCTTAATTAAATAACATGTTTATTTTGATAACCAAATTTTTACAATTATGAATCTAATTCTTAAGATCTATCTCTCGTAATGTGTTAATAATAAAGTAACAATTATTGACATTTGACAAAAAAATTATTATGACAATTTAAATATTTATAAGAGATAAAAATATTTCGTCATCACTATCATTACATAATCATTTCAAACTGTTTTCGTATGTTTTGAAGTAGAGCTTATAATTCTATTTCTGGTTATAACAATTATTATCTTCTAAATATAAACAAGTTCTTCAATATTTCTTTTTATCAGTTGTAATATTATTTTGTACTTAAGTAATTCATGTTTCGTAATACAATACTTACTATATAACAATTTCATATCATATTTATTTAAGTTATATTTATTTATTATCAGATATTATTCTCCTTGAATTTTTAATTTTTTTCCCCCCAATTTTAAATCGTCTTATTGAAAAAAACATACAGGTAAGGCTTAATAATTGATCGACGAAAAGATACAAGTCACATTTCTAAAATTCTATTAACGGTTTACGGAAAGTCTTTTATAATTTTTTTGAGCATTACCTCAGCTATAGATTCGACAGAAATTAGTTCACCAAAATCACCGACAATAGGCACTAACAAAGTTATCGACCATAAATTTACCTAGTTTTCTGTATGACTGAACGATAGCTTCATCTCAAACTAAAGTTCGAACTAAGTCCCACATTGAATGTATACACACAAGATCCATAACCCATTGTCTATATATTTTATTATTGACAAAACATATGGACAACGTTTGAAATATTGAGTCAAACGAACAAGTCCTTAACGTGTATGCTTTGTTTTTTTATTTTTACAGCCTGCATTTAAGAAAAGTTTCATATTTCAAGTCATAAATTTCTGAAATCATATATTTCTCAGAAATAATTAATGACAAAAAAAATGATTTATTTCAGTCAAAAGATAATGGCTCAATCAAAAAAGAAAACATCGACTGATTTTATGAGCATTTGTGAACTAATAATTTACAAATTTTCAAAAAAAACATTACAACTTTATTTCTAACTTCATAGTTTTCCGGCTATTCATTTAATAACGGTGTTCTTACATTTTGGTAAGCAGTTTGGAATACTGTTTTTTCAAAAATAAGACAAATGTATTAACGGTGTTATTGTATTTTTATATCATATTTTATTAAAAGTAAATATGTATTCATGCTCATTGTGTTTTGTTTATTTCGTCTTAAATCTTTTGCAAAAAAAATGTATATATCTAAAAAAAATTTGGCAAATAACTGTGCAACACGTACATAGAATTTTTCAAAAAATATTGAAATATTACAAAACGTAACAGTACAAACCATAAACCACGAAAAGATAATACATAAACTTTACATTTAATAATTCTATTATTAATTAGTATTTAAGAAAATTATTCATTGTGATAAAATGTTCTGCCACGTTAGTTTAGTCAGTACACTGTTTATATTAGTAATAAATAGCAAAATATCGTTAGCTCCAAATGAAGATATAGCAAACCGTATTGAAACACTAAATGCACTATTAAGCAGTTCAGGATGGAATCAGATTGGTAACGTTAGTACCAAATACAAAAATTGTTTGGTTACTGGAAAAAATATAGTTTCTGACAATTTTGATTATAATGTCGAATACGACGAACACATTAAAAACAAATATTTCGCGACCATGAAATTGCTAGCATGTGTGTATGCCAACGTAATGTTTAAACTTGTAAACTTATTATTGAATATAGTATGTATAAGTAGTATAGAAAGAAGGCGCATAATGAGTAATGTACAACGTAAGTACAAAAGACTACGCAATAAAAAGCGGAAGCAGCAACTAGACATAATACAAGATCTTAACAAACAAACAGAAGAAATGGAAAACAATAGTTCCACTTCGGAACATGAACGAAGTGAGCGATCGTATCAAGATAATCCTGATTACAAATTGTCGAGAGACATATTACATTTTGCGTTGAATAAATTAAAAAGTATTCGGCCGTCGTTTGAATGCATGTTTGGCGCCATGAGTTATCTAGTGGATCTAATTCCATCATGGGAATCTATTGACGCATACACAATAAACGCAGTAAAAGAAAAGATTGTAAATTGTGCTGGTGCGTTTAATGAGATATCGGAAGATATTAAATTGTTATTACCTGACTTAATTGATGAAAACGATATCAGCTTTAATAAAAACGCTGGTAGATTTCTTAAAAAAGCTCTTAGGTTTTTCAAAATCCATATAAATTCGTACCTGACGCCGTTTATAAAATACAATTGCGTACCATCAAAAATTGTTAGTCCTACAATCGATGAACTAATTGGTATTTATAGAAAAAGGTTTGAAGAAAAAAGGCGAGAAAAATGTACTAAAAAAAAAAAGCTACCTATAACCGATATTATATATGAATTTGGAACCCAAATTGATAATCTCGCAAATGAAGTCACCAAACGTTTTTTTTCAGAATTGGGATTCGTGTATGACGAGAAAACCCATACGACGTCTGTATGTATTCCTTCCTGAGTTTTGCATGGTGTCTTAAAAGTTTTCAAACATACTTTAATTGCAATTCAGCTATAAATACATATTTTTCATAGTTTCCCATTAACTTCTAAAGTGAATAATATGTTATATTTTAGTGACAAATTATTCACATTTATCTGATAATCTAATGCTTGAGGCCTATCTCTCGTAATGTTATGTAAATTATTTATGACAGAAAACAATATTTTGCCATCACTCTTTTACAGTCTGATTTGTCTCATCTAAATATCATTATGCAGTAGAATTTATACTTCTATTTTGACTCATTAAAATTACTAGCTAATAAATAAGAAATTTATCAATTAATTTTTTTTTTAACAGTTAAATTTGTAAAACTATCAAGAATTCATTATTCATAATATATTACCTACCTTATAACAATTAAGAAATCACATGACATTCAGTCTTTATTGATTGTCAGTTACAACTCTCTTTAAATTTTAAAAATTATTTCTTTTTATTTAAAAAATATTGCATTTCATCAGGGTTGGATTCGGGCAATAATTATTACCTGGAAAACAAACGGCTTTTTATGCAAAAAAATAGCCACAAATTGTTTATCAAGTTAAAATCAAGTATAATTATTTTTTATAATAATTATAAGTAATTTTTAATAATAATGGTGAGTATAAAAATGTATTAACAATATGATTATAATATGTTAATAAACTTAGTTTATAAATAATAATTAGTGTAACATTATATTTATTTATAAATTAAAATGAAATACAAGCACATTGTATAAATAAAATTAATTAAAATATAAATTATCTACAATGAAAACGTACTAAACATTTTTTTTATGGTTGAACTTTTTTGCTAAATCGTCAATAATAAAATTATTATTGTTCAGTGTCATTAAAATATCTGATTCAGCAGATAGAACCATAAATGCTTCTGTATGATTTTGAAGCAATTAGTTAAGGTTGTATTTTAACTAGAAAAACATCCTTTCATAGGCCACTTTTGTTAGGTGTTATTATATTTTGGTGTGCAGTACAAAATATTGTTCTATTAAAGTACGAAAATGATATAATATCCTAGCAGGCAGCACCACAAAGAACTTCGTTCTAAAAATATTTATTAATAGTTAACACAAAGCATTAAAATATATAAATATAATAAGTTCTCTACTAGATGCAATACCTTGAGAGGACCTATTACTTCAACCGTTGCTGCCAACACCAGGAGAGGGAATTCGTATCAAGAGTGGAGGACATCATGCGCATTGTGAAGCGTTGGGGCGACCACCGAGGTTTGAGCTTCTCGTCTCAAAAGGCCGCTGCCGTTGTGCTCAAAGGCCATTTAGTCCCCGGTTTCACAATGGCATTCGGTGACAAGAGAATCAGATCAATGGCCAGTGTACGTTATCTCGGAATCATACTGGATAACGGCAGACGCTTCAAGGAGCACATATCAATGGTTCTTAACAAAGATAACGGCCTATTCTCCAGGCTCAGAGGAGTTTATGGACAACACTGTGGAGTACATAGAGCCACGCTGCGGATCTTATATGACTCCGTATTCATTCCCAAAATTATGTATGGAGCCAAATACTGGGCGCATGCCGCTTTGAGCAGTTACGGCAGTAGAAGGTTGCACACTCTTCAGAGGACCCTTCTACTGGGTGTAACTTCCGCCTATAGTACGACTTCTACAGTGGCCCTACAAGTCATTTCTGCCTCACTACCACTTGACTTGTTGGTGCAATATTACTCAACCATAGCTACTACCAGGCTACTAGAACGTGAGGAAAAAGTCAGATTGCTGTCTGAAAAGTGGAACAGTCTGATAGATGTGTGGCAATCTAGATGGGATGCATCAGCCAAGGGCCGCTGGACTTTCAGGTTTTTCTCAAACGTCAGACGGCGCCTCGACACCCTGATATGGCTCACTCACAACATTGTACAGTTTTTGTCTGGCCACGGTAATTTCCAAGGCAAACTTCACTCCTTTACACTCGTGCCGAGTCCAGCCTGTGCATATGGAGAGCCCAATGAATCTGCCGAGCACATTATTTTCAATTGTCAACGCCATTCAAACCACAGAGCCACACTCGAGCTCGCAGTCCATCGGGCCGGGCACCTATGGCCCTGTGAACCAGACATTCTCATGTCTACTAGAGCTTTATTCTCGGCCTTTGAAAAATTTTGCAACAAAGCCCTAGACCTACTTCAGCCGTACCGACGAGGTGAAGCAAACTGAAGAAACGAGCAAAGCGGGGTACTGAACGTTAGGTTGGTGACGAGCCGCACCTTAGCCGTGTACCCCCCCGAGCTGAGACTTCAGTTGACCGTCAAAACGGAGACCACCACAGCGAACTTTACAGGCCTGAGCCTCTCGAGCCTACGAAACAGTGCATGATCAACAGAGATATCGCATCTCCGTTAGACTCACCGAAAAGAGCCATCATGCTCTCTAAAACGGCCCGTGCTGTACACCTTAACGGCCCGAGCCTCGCGGAATAGACGCTAGTCTAACGGCCCACAATGCCGATGCACGTGAGCGCTTAAATCACACTCTGCCGGGAGTTGAAATACGAAGAGCCGACTAAAACAGGAACGGCGATCGAGCCGAGTGGTGGAAGTCCCACGGTCGGTCACTGCGCGGTAGCACGCCGGTGCCATTAAATCTAGCACTCCGATAGTGCAGCTCTATCTGAGCGGATGGTTCTTAGAACCCGCCCAACCGGGTGACACTCAGCGGGGTCAACGGATCGACAGGGTTGAGGCAGGCACGAGGGCCTTCGCTGAGTCCGCTCAGGGGGGTCGATCGTGCGCTGGCCGCGGTTATCTCCGTGGTTAGGGGAGAAAGAATTCTACCAACGTCCTCGCTCCTGTCGTAAAAGGCGACTAACTTGACGTAGAGCCCTCCGAAAAGTGGCCTTCTGACTGGTCACTTCATCTTGAGACACACCTTCTTCGGTCCGCAGTCGTAGGGGATCCCTTCGGGGCGAACCATTAAAGCCAAAGAACATCAGATGCAATACCTTGAATCCTATCTTAAAATCTTTAAGAGAACTAACAGATGTGCAAACGAAGAATGAAATACATTTGAGACTATATAGTGTATATTAATACATTATTAAAAAAAAATGTATTTTAATACTAATATTAAAACTACTAGTTTTTCGACTATGCATTTAAAAAAGGTGTTATTTTATTTTGGCAAACAGTTGGGAATATTGTTTTTTCATCTATACAAAAAATGTTTCAAAGCTATTATTGTATTTGTATATCATATATTATTTAAAATAAGATGTTTTCAAGTTCATTGTGTTGTGTACATTTTATTGTTAAATCTTTTGCAATAAATATATTATACAACTTAAAACAAATTGGTAAAAAACACGTCTACCGATTTTTTTACACAGCAGTACAATATTATAAGATGTACTAGTGAAAAATATAAAGCAACCTTGAAGATACAATGCATAAACTTCACATTTGTATATGTATAATATATTATATCGAGTTGTGAATATTTTTTATTGTGATAAAATGTTTTGCTACATGAGTTTACTGCGTATAATGTTCACCTTAGTAATAAATAGCAAGATATCGATCGCCTCACAAGAAGAAATATCAAACCGTGTCGACATACTTAATACACTATTAAGCAACTCGGGATGGACACAGATCGGTAACTTTAAAGCCCAATACAAAAATATTGTGGTTTCTGGAACAAGTATAGTATCTACTAATTTTGATATAAATGTCGAGTACGGCGAACACATTAGAAACAAATATTTCATGACCATTAAATTGCTAGCATGTGTGTATGCCAATGTAATGTTTAAATTTATAAACTTATTAGCAAATGTAGCACATGTAAGTAATTTCGAAAGAAAACGCACATACGATAATGCGTATAATAAGTACAAAAGAACACGTCGTGAAAAGCGGAAGCGGCAATCAGACGTAGTGCAAGATCTTAATGTACAAACAGAAGAGATGGAAAACAATAGTTCCACTTCGGAACATGAACGAAGTGAGCAGTCGTACAATGAAGCTCTTGATTTCAAACTGTCGAGGGACATATTACATTTTGCGTTGAATAAATTAAAAAGTGTTCGGCAGGCGTTTGCACACATGTTTGGCGCGATGAGTTATCTAGTAGATCTAATTCCATCGTGGAAATCTATTGACGCATACACAATAAATGCAGTAAAAGTAAAGATTATAAAATGTGCTGGTGCCTTTAAAGAGATATCGAAAAATATCAAATTGTTATTACCTGAATATACCGATGAAAACGATAGCAACTTTAACATAAAAAGTGGTAAAATTGCCCAAAAAGTCCTTAAGTTTTTCAATCGCTTTATGAATTCGGACCTGATGCCATTCATAAAATACAATTGTATACCATCAAAAATTGATAGTCCAACAATCCTTGAACTAGTTCGTATTTGTAAAAAAGAGTTTAAAAGAAAAATGCTTGAAGAAAGCACACTTCATAAAAAGTTTAAAAAATCAAATATCATCTATGAATTTGGAACCCAAATTGATAATCTCGTGAATGTCGTCAATAATAGTTTCTTTTCAGAATTGGGATTCGTGTATGACGAGAAAACCGATACGACTTCTGTTTGTAGTCGTACATAAGTTTGTACGTTGTAAGATATATTTTTTTAAACATGCTTTAATTATTTAAAAAATAAATTTTACAGCTAAGTGATGATTACTATGTTCACCCATGTATGTATTTATAGTTTCCCATTTTTCGAAAGTAAATAATACTTTAGCGACAAATTGTTTACAATCATCTAATAAATATAATTCATATAAAATATCTCTTGCAACGCAATATTAATTATTTATGACACAAAAACCATCTGATGTATATAATTTCATTTTCTCGGAATATATGAATATTAAAAAAATGTTTTTTTTCCTATACATGTTGGTACATATTTAACTATAATTTTTAATACGTAAAAAAATGTTTACCTTCATCCCTTATCCCTTAGGTAAATCATGTATAGACCTAGAATATTCTAATGAGAACATATGTTTTTAATTCTATAAATATATAGATCAAATAATTTAAAAAAATGTAAGCATTGAGATTTTTATTTTTCATGAAATTGTTTGTTTGGAACTCATAAAATCTGAGAAATGAGAGAATATGAACTATCTAAAACCGAATGTATTTTTCAAATATTTGATTTTAAGTAAGTATTGTGCCATATTAATTAATTTATAACAAACTTTATTGTCATACATAATATAAGCTTTAATGATTCTTTAATGATTCTTTATTTTGATTTTCTTAAATATTAGAGAGCACTTTAAAATAGCAATAAAAAATTAGCATAGAGTTTTCTTTAAATTTAACTATAACATGGATATTACTGCAATTAATGTGGCTAATGTTAAAAATAGCCTTATCACCATCTTAAGTTCAATAGGATATCGAATGTTTTGATAAGCAATTGTGATAAAAAAATGATATAGAAATTTACAAAAAAAATTATTATAAAAATTTTATAACTATAGTTTTTCGACTATTAAATTTAAAAAATTGTTAATAGTGCAATTAATTATGTACTATATAAAATACCATTAAAATAATTTAAAAAAAAAATGTTTTATACAACAATTTGTTGATCCGTTTAATGTAATTAAGAAATAGTTAATGTTTATTATGTATTTATAAAACTATTAACAACTACTTAATAAACAATAATTTCCTAATTACATTACACACAACAACAAATAAATTTAATCGCTTAGATTAGCATTTGTGAACTAATAATTTACAAATTTTCCAAAAAACATTATAACTTTATTTCTAACTTCATAGTTTTCCGACTATTCATTTAATAAAGATGGTATTACATTTTGGTAAGCAGTTTGGAGTACCATTTTTTCAAATATACGACAGATATACTAACGGTGTTGTTGTATTTTTGTTAAAAGTAAAGGTGTTTTCATGTTCATTGTAGTGTGTTTATTTCGTCTTAAATCTTTTGCAAAACAAAATTAAACATCTAACAAAAAATTGGCAAATAACAGTGTAACACGTCTACTGTTTTTTTTTCAAAAAGCAGTGTAATATTATAAAACTTCTTAGTGCAAAACATAAAGCAATCCCGAAGAGATAATGCACAAATTTTGCATTTATAAATATATTTATATAATAAATTGAGTCGTGTATATTTTTCATTGTGTTTAAATGTTTTGCCACGTAATTTTAGTCCACGTACTGTTTATCTTAATAATAAATAGCAAAATATCATTCGCTCCCCATGAAGATATATCAGACAGCATAGAAAAACTAAATACACTATTAAGCAGCTCAGGATGGAATCAGATCGGTAACGTTAGAGCCAAGTACAAAAGTTGTGTTGTTTCTGGAAAAAACATAGTTTCTAATAATATTGATTTAAATGTCGAATACGACGAACACATTAAAAACAAATATTTCATGACCATAAAATTATTAGCATGTGTGTATGCCAACGTAATGTTTAAACTTGTAAAATTATTAATGAATATAGTACGTATAAGTAGTATAGAAAGAACTCGCGTAAGAGTAAATGCATTTAAGAAGTACAAAAGATCACGTCTTAAAAAACGGAAGTGGAAATTAGACATGGTCCAAGATCTCAACAAACAAACAGAAGAAATGGAAAATAATAGTTCCACTTCAGAACATGAACGAAGTGAGCAGTCGTATAAAGAAGCTCTTGATTACAAAGTGTCAGAGGACATATTACATTTTGCGTTGGATAAATTAAAAAGTGTTCGGCAGGCGTTTAAAAACATGTTTGATGCGATGAGTTATTTAGTAGATCTAATTCCATCGTGGGAATCTATTGACGCATACACAATAAAAAGTGTAAAAGTAAAGGTTGTAAATTGTGTTGGTGCGTTTAAAGAGATATCAGAAAATATCAAATTGTTATTACCTAGCTTTATTGATGAAACCGATGTAAAATTTAACATAAAACCTAATAAAATTTCCGAAAAAGTCATTAAGTTTTTCGATCGCCATATAAATTTGAACCTGAGGCCATTCATAGAATACAATTGTATACCATCAAAAATCGTTAGTCCTACAATCGATGAACTACTTCGTAATTATAAAAAAGATTTTGAAAGAAAAATGCTTAAAGAACGCACACAAAATCGAAAGTTAAATAATATCGAAATTATGTATGAATTTGGAACCCAAATAGATAATCTCAAGAATAAAGTTACCAAAAATTACTATTCAGAATTGGGATTCGTTTACGATGAGAATAACCATACGACTTCTGTTTGTAGTGGTTCATAAGTTTGCATAGTGTAAAACTATTTTTAAAACTTACTTTAATTATTATAACTACAATGTGTATTTCACAGTTAACTGATGATTGTTATGTTCGCCCATACGTGTATTATAGTTTTCATTTATTTTTCTTAATTAAATAACATGTTTATTTTGATAACCAAATTTTTACAATTATGAATCTAATTCTTAAGATCTATCTCTCGTAATGTGTTAATAATAAAGTAACAATTATTAACATTTGACAAAAAAATTATTATGACAATTTAAATATTTATAAGAGATAAAAATATTTCGTCATCACTATCATTACATAATCATTTCAAACTGTTTTCGTATGTTTTGAAGAAGAGCTTATAATTCTATTTTTGGTTATAACAATTATTATCTTCTAAATATAAACAAGTTCTTCAATATTTCTTTTTATCAGTTGTAATATTATTTTGTACTTAAGTAATTCATGTTTCGTAATACAATACTTACTATATAACAATTTTCATATCATATTTATTTAAGTTATATTTATTTATTATCAGATATTATTCTCCTTGAATTTTTAATTTTTTTCCGCCCAATTTTAAATCGTCTTATTGAAAAAAACATACAGGTAAGGCTTAATAATTGATCGACGAAAAGATACAAGTCACATTTCTAAAATTCTATTATCGGTTTATACACACAAGGTCCATAACCCATTGTCTATATATTTTATTATTGACAAAACATATGGACAACGTTTGAAATATTGAGTCAAACGAACAAGTCCTTAACGTGTATGCTTTGTTTTTTTATTTTTACAGCCTGCATTTAAGAAAAGTTTCATATTTCAAGTCATAAATTTCTGAAATCATATATTTCTCAGAAATAATTAATGACAAAAAAAATGATTTATTTCAGTCAAAAGATAATGGCTCAATCAAAAAAGAAAACATCGACTGATTTTATGAGCATTTGTGAACTAATAATTTACAAATTTTCAAAAAAAACATTATAACTTTATTTCTAACTTCATAGTTTTCCGGCTATTCATTTATTAACGGTGTTCTTACATTTTGGTAAGCAGTTTGGAATACTGTTTTTTCAAAAATAAGACAAATGTATTAACGGTGTTATTGTATTTTTATATCATATTTTATTAAAAGTAAATATGTATTCATGCTCATCGTGTTTTGTTTATTTCGTCTTCAATCTTTTGCAAAAAAAATGTATATATCTAAAAAATATTTGGCAAATAACTGTGCAACACGTATATCGAATTTTTCAAAAATATTGAAATATTACAAAACGTAACAGTACAAACCATAAACCACGAAAAGATAATACATAAACTTTACATTTAATAATTCTATTATTAATTAGTATTTAAGAAAATTATTCATTGTGATAAAATGTTCTGCCACGTTAGTTTAGTCAGTACACTGTTTATATTAGTAATAAATAGCAAAATATCGTTAGCTCCAAATGAAGATATAGCAAACCGTATTGAAACACTAAATGCACTATTAAGCAGTTCAGGATGGAATCAGATTGGTAACGTTAGAACCAAATACAAAAATTGTTTGGTTACTGGAAAAAATATAGTTTCTGACAATTTTGATTATAATGTCGAATACGACGAACACATTAAAAACAAATATTTCGCGACCATTAAATTGCTAGCATGTGTGTATGCCAACGTAATGTTTAAACTTGTAAACTTATTAACGAATATAGTACATATAAGTAGTATTGAAAGAAGACGCATAGTTAATAATACATATTATAAGGACAAAAAATCGCGTCTCAAAAAGCGAAAGCGGCAACTAGACGTAGTACAAGATCTTAACAAACAAACAGAAGAAATGGAAAACAATAGCTCCACTTCGGAACATAAACGAAGTAAGCGATCGTATAGAGATGGACCTGATTACAAATTGTCGAGAGACATATTACATTTTGCGTTGAATAAATTGAAGAGTATTCGGAAGGCGTTTGAACACATGTTTGGCGCGATCAGTTATTTAGTTGATCTAATTCCATCGTGGGAATCTATTGACGCATACACAATAAACGCTGTAAAAGTAAAGATTGTAAAATGTGCTGGTACCTTTAAAGAGATATCGAAAAATATCAAATTGTTATTACCTGAATATGTCGATGAAAACGGTAACAACTTTGACATAAAAACTGGTATAATTTCCCAAAAGGTCCTTAAGTTTTTCAATACCTATATAAATTCGTACCTCATGCCATTTATAAAATACAATTGTGTACCATCAAATATTGTTTTTCCTACAATTGATGAACTAATGGTTATTTATAGAAAAGAGTTTGAAGAAAAAACACATGAAAAAGGGACTAAAAAAAAAAAGATATTTATAACCGATATAATATTTGAATTCGGAACCCAAATTGATAATCTCGCGAAAGAAGTCACCATAAGTTTCTATTCAGAATTGGGATTTGTGTACAACGAGAAAAACCACACGACTTCTGTTTGTAGTCGTTCATAAGTTTTCATAGTGTAAACATTTTTTTAAAACATATGTCAGTTGTATTATTTACGAAGTGCATGTCAAAACTATAAATACTATATTATTATTATAAGCATATTATTTATAGTTTCCCATTAATTTTTTAAAGTGAATAATATGTTATATTTTAGTAACAAATAGTTTGAATTTATATAATTAATCTGATTATTATGATCTATCTACCGTAATGAGATATCAATTTTTTCTGATAAAAAAAAATAATTTTTCATCACTATATTTATAGTCTGAATTGTGTCATCTAATTATGTTTATTTTAGAAATCACATTAAATTCAGTCTTTATATTTTATTTTCAGTTGCTATTCTCTTTGGATTTTATATTTTTTTATCTTAAAAACAATTATTGAATGTCAACAAGGCAGGACTGGGCCAATAATTCTTACCTGGGAAATTAAAACAAACGGCTTCTAATAACGGCTTTCAAACAAAATGCCCACAAATTGTTTATAAAGTTAAGAATTAAGTACAATTTTTTTTAATAAAAGTAATTTCTAATAATAATGGTGAGTATGAAAATGTATTAACTATTTTATCATAAAAGTTTTTCAGCCGAGTCTGCAACCACGAAAGAGCATTTTTATGTCTCGTTGAAGCACCGAATAAATTTAGAGTAGTGGTGAAATTTCACCACTACAATATTTATATTATTTATAATTATAAATAATGATATAGTTTCTGGCTATTATTGTAGTGTTTAATATTTGGCTTAAAACAATTTATAGATAATTTGGGCCCTTAAACTGTTTTGAATTTATTATTTAGTTTTAATTTGAACGTACAACATATCTCTTATCTCTTATCTCCTATATCTTACCCCTATCCCCTACCCACTATCTCCCATCCCCTATATCCTACCTCCTATCTCCCATCCCTATCATCCACCCCCTTTCTCCACCCCTATCACACACCCCCTATCGCACACTCCTATATTCTACCCTTTTCTTCTACCTCGATCTCTCAATCCCTATCTCCCACCCCTATCACTCACCCCCTATATCCCACCCCTATCTCTCACCTCCTATATCACAAATTGTGTAATAACGTTTAATGATAGTATCGATTGATACATTGTTATTTGCAAAATTGGCTTTTTAAATACGTAAAAAATAAGCTTAATTTTATTATCAATTTATTAAAAGGCTTGCCAAGTATTCTGGTAACTGTGATTTTTCCTACATATTGAGGCTATTGAGAAAAATTCCTCAGATGGTTGAATGAAATATAAACAAATTATTTGTACATAACTAATAATTAATATAATATAATATGACAAATATCAATTTTATAAATGCGATACATTATTGAGTTAGATGGTAGTATATTCAATATGGATTCGGAGGTAATAGATGATATTTATGTGTTCGAAAGATCGTACATAAGGCACATACGTTTGAAATGCTCTATAGTAAAAACGAGAAAATTTTACGCCTGCATTATCAGTGCAATAGTTGATGTACTAGATAAAATACCGTTAAAAAAATATAAAAAACACAAAAACACATAAGTTAACTTAAAAAATCAATGTTTTATCCAACATTTAAATAGTTACTTATTTAATATTATTATTATGTAACTATTAATTGTTTTATAAATTTGAAGTCGGCACCAAGTAAAACTTAAGTTTAATATTTTTGTTTTATTAATCATAATACATCGGGGTTTTGCCATAGACATGTTATTTTTAATTTTGTTTAGTTTCGTGTTGAGGTTTTGCCAGTGGGAGTGCCGTTGGTCGAGTGTGAGTGATTTTATTGGGTTTATATATCGGAGTATGTAGAAATATTTAGAAACGGAGAAGCCGTTGAGGAGGTTGCTTTGAGTGCTTCTTGGTCTGCCTTTTCATTTCCTGGTATACCAATGTGCCCAGGAATCTATACAAAGTGAATTTGTTTTTATTTCTCAACAGCTCTATAGGTTTCTTCTTGGATGAGCTTAGTGATGTCCGTTGGAGTTTCTATATTTTGGATGGCATTAAGACTGCTGAGTGAATCACTTAGTATCACTAACTTTGTTTGTGTGTTACCGGGGTTGTTGTGAGTATATTCAACTACTTTGTATATGGCCATCGATTCAGCTGTAAATATTGAGCTTTGAGGCGGAAGTTTAAATTAAACGGTACGATTTTTTATTAAAAAAATTGCTAGTCCAACTCTATTTGTGTTTTAGAGACATTTGTATAAATGTGTTCACTGTTAGGTGTTCTTGATGGATATCTTTGAGCAGGTTTTTGTATATAGTAGAAGTTGTGTTGCTTTTTTGAAATTAGCTAGAGACTAGGTTAACATTAAATTGCGTGGTCAATGGAGGAACGATGAATGGCTTCATTTCTAAGACGTTTTTGATAATTATATTATGCACTGATTATTTTTATTATTTGTATTATACAATAACTGTCCAGATCTAAAAATATAAACGACTTGCATCACGGAATATAATTTAACAACTCTTTGGACGATTTTATAATCACTGTCAAATTATTAAAAAATTAAAAGAATGTTCTTATAACTCCTCACTTGTTTTCCTTTTAAGTTTTATCTAATATATACAGATTGACCTCAAATATTTCATTAATGTTTTTTTATTCTTGAGTTCTTAAACACTTTTGAATTATTGTTGAACCACCACACTTTAAGTATACATGATATTACATTTTTGTAAGCAGTTTAGAATATCATTTTTTCAAAAATACGGCAAAAAATGTTTTAACGGTGTTATTGTATTTATATATCATATTTTATTTAAAATAAAGATGTTTCCATGTTCATTGTATTGTGTTTATTGCTTAACCGTTTGCCAGAAATAAATTATACACCTTTAAAAAAAATTGGTAAATAACTGTTTATACATGTACGAACACCTACATTGAATTTTTTGAAATGCAATACAATATTATAAAACGTATTAGTGCGTACCATAAAGCGACCACGAAGAGATAATACATAAACTTTACATATTATATATTTAATAATATTATTATTAATTAATAATAGTGCATATTATTCATTGTGATGTTTAGCTACGTTAGTTTAGTCCGTACACTGTTTATATTAGTAATAAATAGCAAAATATCGTTCACTTCCGACGAGGATATATCAAACCGCATCGCAACACTAAATACACTATTAAGCAGCTCAGGATGGAATCAGATCGGTAACGTTAAAACCAAATATAAACATTTTTTGGTTTCTGGAAAAAATATAGTTTCTGACAATTTTGATTTTAATGTCGAATACGACGAACACATTAAAAACAAATATTTCGCGACCATTAAATTGCTAGCATGTGTGTATTCCAATGTAATGTTTAAACTTATAAACTTATTAACTAATATTGTACATATAAGTATTATAGAAAGAGATCGCAATAGAAGTAAAGAAAATAGACAACGTCATAAAAAGCGGAAGCGGAAACACGACGTTTTTCCAGATCTTAGCGGAAAAACAGAAGAGATGGTTATAAATAGTACCAATTCGGAACATGAATCAAATGAGCAATCGTATATTTATGGTCCTGATTACAAACTATCGAGAGACATATTACATTATGCGTTGAAAAAATTAAAAAGTATTGGGCGGACGTTTGAATACATGTTAGGCGCATTAAGTTATGTAGTTAATTTAATTCCATCGTGGGAATCTATTGACGCATACACAATAAACGCAGTAAAAGAAAAGATTGTGAAATGTGCTGGTGCATTTAAAGAGATATCGGAAGATATTAAAGTGTTATTACCTGACTATATTGATGAAAACGATATTAGCTTGAATGAAAACCTTGGTAAATTTCCTAGAAGAGCACAAAGGTTTTTCAATATCTATATAGATTCGTACCTCACGCCGTTTATAAAATACAATTGCGTACCATCAAATATTATTAGTCCTACACTCTATGAGCTATTTGGTATTTATAGAAAAAAGTTTGAAGAAAAAAAGCATGAAAAAGGTGCTAAAAAAAAAAGCTTAATATAACCGATATTATATATGAATTCGGAATCCAAATTGATAATCTTGCGAATGAAGTCACCAAAAGTTTCTATTCAGAATTGGGATTTGTGTACAACGAAAAAAACCATACAACTTCTGTTTGTAATCCATCATAAGTTTTGAAAGGTGTAAAACATTTTGAAAATATACTTCAATTGCAATATTTACTTTAAATAGCGTATAATTTATTCTAAATAGCGTATACTGGGACAACCTTTTTAGTGATAAAAATTGCAAATAGGCGTTATTCCTTTACGGAAATAGGCCCTAATCTGGCACTACTTTGTTCAAATTAAAATGTACTCGGCAGATGTTTAAGGACATTATCGGTGCAATGAGTTATCTACTAGACTTAAACCATTAAGTATATCAACAGATGTATAAACGCAGATCGAAGAATAATATATTACTCGTATGTAACGTTGTGTGATAGAGTCATAGTAATTGGAGAAAATGTTTCTCCTACATTAGTACCGAAAAAAATTTAAATGCTTAACAAATGCTATATTAACTAACATTTTTTTATTAGCCTTTAGGCTAAAAATTCATAAGTTTTTCTATTTTTAGAGAGGACGAGACTCCCAAATTAAACATTTATCTATAGGTGCTTTTTATTGTAGTCTTAGAATATTTTACAATAGGGGCAGGCGCGTAGCAATTTAAATTTCGGTCACTGGTTATTGATGTAATTAACATCATCGTTTTCCATTGATTATAATAAAACATTAACTTTTAATTGTTATAATATGGAACAATGCGGAACGATTGAGATGCTTAATAGTACAAACAAGAAAATTTTACGTTTGCTTTAACAGTGCAATTTGCTGCCTACTAGACTTAATACCGTTAAAAGTATCAACAGATACTGTGCACACACAGAACGAAATAAAACTGAGACTAGTGTATAGATATTAATACATTATTACCTGATTGTATTAATTAATTGTATTCAATCCATTACATGGATATTACTGCAATTTCTATACAACTGTTTTGAATGTTTTTCACAACAGAATTCTTGAAACCTGAAAGTTTTTTCAAGTTTAATTTTTTATTATGATTCGGTTTTCTTATAATACTCTGTACGTATAAAAAAAACTGCTGATTTAATATAAAGGTGTTCTCTTGTTCACGGTTTTGTGTATATAATATTCATAAACCGTTTAAAACAAATAAATTGTACATCTTACAAAATATTTGTAAATAACTATGTAACACGTCTACCAAATTTTTTGAAAAACAGTACAACATTTGAAAACGTATTAGTGCAAAACACAAAGCGACATCGAAGAGATAATACATAGACATCATATCGAATTGTGAAGTGGATTATTTTATAGAGTACTCTGTAAACTGTTCATTGTGATAAAATGTTTAGGCACGTGAGTTTAGTCCGTATACTGTTTATCATAGTAATAAATAGCAAAATATCGCTCGCTTTCCAGGAAGACATATCAAACCACGTCAGCATACTAGAAACACTACTAAGCAGCCCGGGATGGAAACAGATCGGTAACGTTAAAGCCCAATACAACAATGTTTTTTTTTCTGGAACGGATATAACATCTAATAATTTTGATTTAAATGTCAAATACGACGACCACATTAGTAACAAACATATCATGACCATTAAATTGCTAGCATGTGTGTATGCCAATGTAATGTTTCAACTTATAAAATTATTGGAGTATATAGTACTTACAAGTAGTATAGAAAGAGGACTCGCGAGAAGCAATGCACATCATAAAAACAAAAAAGAACGTCTAGAACAGCGGAAGCGGCAACTCAACGTTGTTCCAGATCTTAACGAAAACCCTATAAAAGGTCAAACAGAAGATGTTGAAAAAAAAGATTCCACTTCGGAGCATAAGCTAAGTAAGCAATCGTATGAAAGACAACATAATAAAAAGCGAAAACTGCAATTCGACGGGGTACAAGATCTTAACGAAGAACTTATAAACGGACAATCAGAAGACGGAGAAACTTCCACTCCGGAACTAAAACTAAGTAAGAAACCGTATATAGAAGCTCTTGATTACAAATTGTCAGGGGACATTTTACGTTTTGCGTTGAACAAATTTAAAAGTATTTGGCGGTTGTTTGAATACATGTTTGGTGCACTGAGTTATCTAGTTGATCTAATTCCATCAACAGAATCTATTGACCCAAAAACACAAAACACAGTAAAAATAAATGATATTATAAATTGTATTGGTCAGTTTAAAAAAATATCGAAAAATATCAAATTGTTATTACCTGAATATACCGATAAAAACGATATAAGATTTTACAAAAACACTGGTAAATATTCCAGAAGAGCCCTTAAATTGTTCAAAAGCTGTATAAATTCCATGCTGAGTCCATTTATAAAATACAATTGTATTCCCCCAAAAATTGTTTGTCCTAATATCAGGGAACTAATTCATATTTATAAATACGAGTTTAATAAAAAAATGTTGGAAAAACACACCCCATATAAAAAGCTGAACAAAAACGACATAATATATGAATTTGGAGCCCAAATTGATAATCTCGCGAACGACGTCACCAATAGTTTTTATTCAGATTTGGGATTCGTGTACGATGAGAAATCCCATACGACTTCTATTCGTGGTTGTTCATAATATTGCGTAGTTTAAAAAAAATGTTAAAACATACTTTTAATACCATATTTATAAAGGGCGTTTCTCCTGTCTTGATAATGCTCTCAGAAGACTAAAAAGAAGATGGCCCAGAGACCTTCTACAATAACTTGATTACAGGGATAAAAAACAATTAACAAATAGAAAGTAAAATAGTAAATTGATACTGCCGAGTGTCTGCCCATAAACGATAATTTAACTGCCGTGTATATAACATTCATCACTTTTGTTTAAGATATTTACTGTATAGATTGTAAATATATTTCATGAAAAAAAAAAAAAGTGCGTTTCACAGCTAAATGTTAATTGTTAACATATTCTTTTTAAGTTACTGTCTTGGACAAAGATAAACAATCACGCTATCATAGTTTAGGTTAATTATTTTTTACAAATAATACTCTGTACATATTAAAAATACTGCTGATACTGCTAGCTGTTATTTATGAAAGAAAAACAGTATAATAATACAATTATCACATACTGTTTTCCTAAAAATAAATCAATCAATCGAACTAATTGAAATTGTAATCCCAAGGTGATAAAACTGAGACATGAACTATGATAGTCCTATAAGTGTTAATAAGTCAAAACTTAAGAAAAATAAAAAAAGGCTTGTATTAAGCAACTATTAATGAATGAAGTATAATGCATCATTTGGGCACTATACTTTTAAAAACTCATTTATACAAGAATCTATTTTGGAGTTTATGTTATAGGTACTTACGTCAACTTTGAGGATTGATAATTATAGTGAAAAAATATATAAAAAAAATTACTGTAGATTTAAAAAAAAGGGGTTTAATGGGACTTTCAACGCGTAAATAAGTCATGCGAGAGGATATCGACTGATTTAATGAGCAATTGTGGACAAATTACCTACAGTTACAAAATAAATTATAAATGTATTGTTTACTTAATAGTATTTTTAACTATTCATTTAAAAATGTTTTATTATATTTTGGTAAGCGGTTCTGTTTTAAGAAATACGAACAATTTTTTAAAATTGTTATTGTGGTTTTTACCATATTTTATTTAAAATAAAGGTGTTTTCATGTTTATTGCGTTGTGTTTATTGTTTAATCGTTTGCAAGAATTAAATTATATACCTTAAAAAAATTGAGAAATATCTGTTTAACACATTTATCGAATTTTTCGTTAAACAGTACAATATTATAAAACGTATTAGTGCATACCATAGAGTGACTTCTAAAAGATAATACATAAACTTCACATTTTTATATGAATGATTAAATATATTATTTTTTGTAAATTTTCATTGTGATAAAATGATTTGCCACGTTAGTTTAGCCCGTATATTGTTTATCATAGTAATAAATACCAAAATATCGTTCGCTTCCGACGAAGAAATATCAAACCACACCGACATACTAGAAACACTACTAAGCAGCCCGGGATGGAAACAGATCGGTAACGTTAAAGCCAAATACAAACATTTGTTGGTTTCTGGAATGAATATTACATCTAATAATTATGATTTAAATGTCGAATACGACGACTACATTAATAACAAACATATCATGACCGTTAAATTGCTAGCATGTATGTATGCCAATGTAATGTTTAAATTTATAAACTTATTAGAGAATATAGTACTTATCGGTAGTATAGAAAGAAGGCGCATATATAATAATGTACAAAATAAGTACAAAAGACAACGCAATGAAAAGCAGAAACAGCAACTAGACGTGGTAAAGGATCACAGAGAACAAACATCTACGGCATTTAACCAATTTAATCAAAAACATTCTAAAAAGCGAAAGAGATCGCACGATGATGACCAAGATCATACCGAAGAACCTTGTTTCGGACATACAAACAAGATGGAAAATAATAGTTCTACTTCGGAACATGAATGTAGTGATCAATCGTGTAAATTAGCTACTGAGCTGGCTACTGATTACAAATTGTCGGGGGACATTTTAATTTTTGCGTTAAATAAATTAAAAAGTTTTCGATGGGTGTTTGTATACATGTTTGGCGCAATGAGTTATCTAGTTGATCTAATTCCATTATGGGAATCTATTGATCCAGAAACTATAAACTTGGTTAAAGTGAATATTGTAAATTGTATTGGTTTGTTTAAAAAGATATCGGAAGATATCAAATTTTTATTACCAAACTATATTGATGAAAACCATATCAACTATAACAGAAAAGCTGGTAAATTTTCCAAAAGAGCCCTATTGTTTTTTAAAAGGCAAACAGATTTTGTCTTGAGACGATTTATAAATTATAATTGTACACCATCAAATATTGTTAGTCCTACAATCGATGAACTAATTGCTATTTATAAAAAAGAGTTTAAAAGAAAAATGCTTGAAGAACGCACATTTTGGAAAAAGTTTAAAAAATACGACATCATATATGAATTTGGAACCCAAATTAATAATCTCGCGAACGATGTCACCACTAGTTTCTATTCAAAATTGGGATTCGTGTACGATGAGAAAACCCATACGACTTCTGTTCGTGGTTGTTCATAATATTGCATAGTGTAAAACAATTTTTTAAAACATAATTTTATTACTATATTCTACCCATATATGTACAGGGTTTGGCGCAATGGACTCCCACATTTCTAAGGTGACTAAAAAAAAAACTATACAAGATATGGAAAAAAAATTATATTTATAGAAACTGCATTATATAAGGTTTTTTTTTTTTAAAAATTATATCGTCCAAATGAGGCACGCACATTTGGAGCCGTTCTCGACAGTTTTTTATCACTCTCGCCAGCATATCGAGTCGAACCCCGGAGATAACTTGACGGATAGCCTCATTTAGCTCTTCAATGGTTCTAGGTCGATGTTTGAAAACTTCAGCTTCGAGGTAATAAGAAATAGTCACATGGATGGGGCCACAGCTCATATGGCCCGTCGTTCTCGCGCTGTTTTGCAAGAAATTTTTCCTGGTCACCTGATCTTAAGGGAAAACATTACTTGGCCTCCACGCTCCCCTGATTTGAGTCCATGTGACTATTTCTTATAAAGACACCTGAAAGCTTAACATCGACCTAGAACCATTTAAGAACTATAGGAGGCTATCCGTCAAGAAATCTCCGGAATTCCACTCGATATGCTGGCGAAAGTGATGGAAAACTGTCGAGAACGGCTCCAAATGTGCGTCGCTCGTCAAGGCAATCATTTTGACGATATAATTTTTAAAAAACAATTTAAAAAAAAAACCCTATATAATGGAGTTTCTATAAATAAAGTTTTTTTTTCCATAGATTGTATAGGTTTTTTTTAAGTCACCTCGGAAATGTGGTAGTCCATTACGCCGCACCCTATATTTATAGTTTCAATTTAATTTTCTTGAGTTAACAATACGTTATATTTTAGTGAAGAAATGTTGTCATATATATACTGGTATATTGATAATACCTATACATGTTATTTAACAAAAAAATGTATTTGAAACTTAATTATTAGCAATTATCTTTGACAGAAATAAATATATTTGTATTACTATTATTACAGACTGAATCATCTCAATCTCATTCCGTATATTTTGAAATAGAAGTTATATTTCTGTTTTTGGTAATTTAAATCACTATGTTATTTGTATAAGTTGTAAGTATTGTAATACTATCAATAATTTGTATTTCATTCTATTACAGCTAGTTATTTATACATGAAAAACAGTATATTATTTGTACAGTTATCAAATACTGTTATCCAATACAATCTGCAAACCACAAGAAATATTCGCACCAATTCAGAAAAAAGATAGAGCTAATTGAAATAGTCATCACAAGATGAGAAACTTGAATCATGAATTATAGTTACATTACAAGTGTTGTCAAGTCACAACTTGAGAAAAATACATTTTTGGGGTAGTGGGTTCGAGTCCCACGTTGAGTGCCATTTGTAATAATTAGAAAACGTAAAGTGGTAGCTAGTACGGTAAGATAACTATAGTGTTATATACTGTATGAGATGTGAATCAATTGGGGCTTACAAACATACATCGATTTACTGTTTGCTCTTAAACCTCATCTTTTTATTACGTGAATATTATTACTATAATTTTCATCTACCTTTATGTAAAGGGTCTAAAAGTTTTTTCATTATCTCTGATATTCCTTTATCTGGAAACCTATTTTTAAACATATTAATAAATTCATTCGTACTCGGGACATCAGATTTAGATGGTACGCAAGAACAGTATTAAGATGACGATTAAACCATTTTAACAGTTGTGTAGAAATTGCAGTAATATCCGTAAGATTTCCGTTGAGATCATATTTATAAATATAATCAGGTAACCTGTTAACATCGTTTGTTGTATTTTCAAAGTCAACCGCGCTATACACAATTCTCACAACTCCTTCGATCTGCGTGTGTACATCTGTTGATTCACTTAACGGTATTAAGTCTAGTAGATAACTCATTGCACCGTTAATGTACTTAAACATCTGCCAAGTATATTTTAATTTGAACAATGCAAAATGAAAACTATCCCACGCCTTTTGACATTTTATAAATCCTCTATATTCCTGTAGAAAAATCTAAATTCTACTGCAAAATGTATATAATTAGACGACACAGATCGGTCTGAGATAAATATTTGACATTACATTACGAGAAATAGATCTAAAGAATTAGAATTATTTAATAAATGTAAAAAATTTGTCAGTAAAATATAACACATTATCACTTTAGGAAATTAATGGAAAAATATAAGTAATATAAATTTGTAAATGAATATGTAATTACAGTTCTGAAATGCACTTTGTAAATATTGCCATTGAAGTATGTTTTAAAAATGTTTTACACCTTTGAAAACTTATGATGGACTACAAACAGAAGTCGTGTGGTTTTTCTCGTTGTACACAAATCCCAATTCTGAATAGAAACTTATGGTGACTTCATTCGCGAGATTATCAATTTGGGTTCCGAATTCATATATAATATCGGTTATAATTAGCTTTTTTTTTTTAGTACCTTTTTCATGTGTTTTTTTCTTATACTCTTTTTTATAAATACTCATTAGTTCATCAATTGTAGGAATAACAATATTTGATGGTACACAATTGTATTTTATAAATGGCGTGAGGTACGAATCTATATAGGTATTGAAAAACTTAAGTGCTCTTCTAGGAAAATTACCAACGTTCTTATTACAGCTGATATCGTTTTCATCAATATAGTCAGGTAATACCACTGTAATATCTTCCGATATCTCTTTAAATGCACCAGCACACTTTACAATCTTTTCTTTTACTGCGTTTATTGTGTATGCGTCAATAGATTCCCATGATGGAATTAAATTAACTACATAACTTAATGCGCCAAACATGTATTCAAACGTCCGCCGAATACTTTTTAATTTTTTCAACGCAAAATGTAATATGTCTCTCGACAATTTGTAATCACGACCATATATAAATGATTGCTCACTTGATTCATCTTTCGAATTGGAACTTTTGTTTTCCGTCTCTTCTTTTTGTCCACTAAGATCAGAAGACACGTCGAGTTGTCGCTTCCGCTTTTTTCTATTGACATATATTCTTTTGCGATTTCTTTCAATACTACTTATATGTACTATATTCGTTAATAAGTTAACAATTTTAAACATCACATTGGCATACACACATGCTAGCAATTTAATGGTCGCGAAATATTTGTTTTTAATGTGTTCGTCGTATTTGACATTATAATCAAAATTGTCAGCAACTATATTTTTTCCAGTAACCAAACAATTTTTATATTTGGTTCTAACGTTACCGATCTGATTCCATCCTGAACTGCTTAATAGTGCATTTAGTGTTTCAATACGGTTTGCTATATCTTCATTTGGAGCTAACGATATTTTGCTATTTATTACTAATATAAACAGTGTACTGACTAAACTAACGTGGCAGAACATTTTATCACAATGAATAATTTTCTTAAATACTAATTAATAATAGAATTATTAAATGTAAAGTTTATGTATTATCTTTTCGTGGTTTATGGTTTGTAATGTTACGTTTTGTAATATTTCAATATTTTTTGAAAAATTCGATATACGTGTTGCACAGTTATTTGCCAAATTTTTTTTAGATATATACATTTTTTTTGCAAAAGACTTAAGACGTAATAAACAAAACACAATGAGCATGAATACATATTTACTTTTAATAAAATATGATATAAAAATACAATAACACCGTTAATACATTTGTCTTATTTTTGAAAAAACAGTATTCCAAACTGCTTACCAAAATGTAAGAACACCGTTAATCTTCGAGGTCGCTTTATAGTTTGTACTAATACGTTTTATATATTGTATCGCTTTTCGAAAAATTCGATATACATGTTATTACACAGTTATTTACCAATATTTTTTAAGGTGTATAATTTATTTCTGGCAAACGATTAAACAATAAATACAACGTAATAAACATGAAAACACCTTTGTTTTATTTAAAGAAAATACGGTAAAAAAACAATAACAATGTAGAAACATTTTTCGTATTTTTGAAAAAAACAATATTTCAAACTGCTTACCAAAATGTAATGATCCCTTTATTAATTAAATAGTCGAAAAACTATGAAATTAGAAATGAAATTAAAAGTTAAAGTCTGGTGGTTTAACAGAAGTTCAAATGTGTTTAAGAACTCAAGATCAAAAAATATTAATGAATTGTTTAGAGTTCAATCTGTATATATTAGGTAAAACTTAAAAGGGAACAGTGATAAGAATTTTCTTTTGATTTTTAATAATTTGATAGTGCTTATAAAAACGTCCAAAGAGGAGTTAAATAAAATGCCTCGATTTAAGTCATTTAAGTTTTTAGATCTGGACATTTATTGTACAAGAATAATAAAAATAATCAGTGCATTAACGTACAAAGGTATAAACGTATTACCTACTTATCCACAGCTATATTTGTATAATACATAAACTGTTATACATTCATATTTATTTTTATATTGTTTTAAGTTAACCACAAAGGTAAAAATCCATGAATTAATATTTTTTTTTAGTTGAAAATAATTAAACAAATTAAGTTTGCAAAAATTGGAAATAGTATATTATTTTTATGTCCAGTCGATCTACATCTTAAGCACAAAAGAAAAGGGCATTACGAGCTTCAGAAACGACAATTCTATTTTGAAGGTTGGAGAACAGTATTAAAATTACGATTAAACCATTTTAACAGCTGTATAGAAATTGCAGTAATGCCCGTATGATTTCCATTGTGATCACATTTATCAATATTATATTTATACATTTTTGAAGTCAACCGCACTAAACGCTATTCTCATAATTTCTTTGATCTGCTTTTGCACATACATATTTTTTTGTTTATTATTTTACGAGTATTTACACTGTTGTGACATTCAATGACAGGTTCATTTTTCTCACAATCTGATGCTTTTTAATTTTTTTCTGCCTTGTCATTTTATCATAAGCTCTATCTCTTTTCTTACGTCATTCTTTTGCACTTATTATTAAAATGTTCATTAACATGCTAATCACTTTTATCATCTGGTCAGTATGCCACATGCTAGCATTCGAATAGTCATGCAATATTTTGTATTAAAGTTTTCAACGTTGCATTGACATTTTTCTGAGTATTCCACATTTAAATTAAAAATATTATTTAGAACATCCTTTCCAGATATCAAAACATTTTTTCAACATAACCGATCCTTTCCCATACATTGTATTGTTACTTTATATGAGTTAATATTGTAAAATGTAATTATCAAAATTTATATATCCAATTCGAGGTCACCTGACATCATACCAAGTCTTTGTGCCGACATTAAAAATTTGAAGGCACGCATATCTTAGTCAGTGTAGACAGTAACTACTAACATGCTCCTCAGAATGTAAGAGGAATTTTAATATCGACTGACATTATTCAAGGAGGACACATTAAACATTTATATTTATTTTTATTTTTAAAAAACTTGAGGTTATAGCGGTAATTTTAAAGGTCATGCTGGTCTGTAGCTTGTACCGTTTAGAAAATACAGATATTTGAAACCGACTTATTCTTTTGTATTCACCCTGCATATATATATTATTTAAAATAAACCAAGCCACACAACAAAATGTGTGTACCAGGGTCCTAGCTACCGAGTTTGTGCCCCGGACACTATTCAAACCCTGGTACCCATATTTCTTAAATAATCTAGATCTTTATGTCAATGACGGTCTTTATGTCGATTACACGAAATCGTAACCCGAATTTCAGAATGACTCCCAGCCCGAAAACATGTCCATGTTAAAATATTATATTAAATTCAACACAACTAATAACTATAAAATTAGAAAAAATGGTAATTATAAAAAATCTATAATCTTATATATCTATGATCTTATTAAGTTATTAAGTTACTGGATCCTATTTAACTAATCACCCGATACAGCCCGATCAAAAATATCGATTTGAAAATAATAAAACAACATTATGTTTTCGTTGGCATATGTTTGTTAACTAAACAAACACACCGAGTAATCGCAACCTATTTAAATAAAAAAATATAATGTGTTCAATAGTAATATTTTTTAACAGCAATATGCATACCTTCGTAATCTGCGTTAGTTAAAAGAAATCTGGCTACTATAAGTATTGTTAACTTGGTTGATAAAATGGTTTGCAAAGTAATAAGGTATGTATTGATTATCTTAGTATTATACAGTCAAAAATCGTTTGCTACCGATGAAGAAAAACAAAAACAAGTTGACATATTAAACACATTATTAAGCTGTTCGGGATGGAAAAGGATCGTTCATGTTAAAGCCAGATACAAAAATGTTTTGATATCTGGAAAGGATGTTTCTAATGATTTGAATTTAAATGTCGAATACTCTGAAAACTACAAAGTCAACGTTGGAAACTTAAATACAAAATATTGCATGACTATTCGACTGCTGGCATGTGTGCATGCCGACAAAATGATAAAAGTAATTAGCATGTTAAGGAACATTTTAGTAATAGGTGTAAAAGAAAGAACTAGGGCAAGAGATAAGGCTTATTATGAAATGGCAAAGCAAAAACAAATTAAAAAGTGGAAGCCATTAGGTCGCAAAAAAAAAGAACCTGATATTGAATGTGATAACAGCATAAATAATCGTAACATATTAAACGAGAGAAGTCGCTTGAATACTAATATACAAAAACTCGAATGTCTTAGTGACCGTGAGAAAAATTATTTACAGGAATATAGAGAAGTTATAAATAATCAAAAGCCTTCGGAAAGTTTTCATTTTGCGTTGCACAAATTAAAATCTACTTGGCAGATGTTTAAGTACATTAACGGTGCAATGAGTTATCTAATAGATTTAATGTCGTTAAGCGAATCAACAGAAGTACACACGCATATCGACGAAGTTATGAGAACAGTGTACAGTGCGGAAGTCTTCGAAAATGCATCAAAAGATATTAATGCACTATTACCCGATTATATTGATAAATTTGATCTCAACAGAAATCATACGGATATTACTGCAATTTCTACACGACTGTTAAAATGGTTTAATCGCCAGCTTAAAAATGTTCTCGAACCATTTGTATCAGAAAATTGCGTACTATCTATAACTGATGTTCCGAGTATGAAAGAACTGGTTAATGTTTTTAAAAAAAAGTGCCCAAAAATAGAAAAATTTTATATAATATATAGATTTGGCTACATTATTAATAAATTAAAGAAAGATGTAATTGCCAATTACTATTCAGATTTGGGATTCATTTATGATGAGGAAAAGCACATGACACATGTAAAAAACTGAAGTTTTCAGCTGTTAAAAAATTATATTTATTCATTAAAATTATTATAATTTCAAAAATAGCTATTTTGTAGAATTCTAATGATTTTGATTTGTATCAATTTAATCGTTTTCTAATAATTATAATAATTAATAAAACACTTACTATAACTTACCATACTAATTATTATGAGCCTTATTTTTATGATACATTTAACGATGTACCATAACATTTTTTGAAAAAAAGCTTGTTTTATAGAAAGCAAGTCAAGATCAAAATTTTACAAAAGGAGGATACAAAAGTGTGATAAGGCAAAAGTGAACCAACGCACAGTCGCCTGTTCGAATCTAAGTTATTGGCGGTTTGTTCCTCCGGGTGGGCATCTGTCTGGTGGAAGAATGGCCACATTTTTTGGGGCTAACTTGGTTTATAGAGTGAGTGGTTATTGATACGACTTCAACAGTAATAAATTTAGCTACATACGTATTCCCAGGTTAGGTGGATTATGTTACACAACTCATTGAAACAAACACATTTTGAATTTATAACAAAATACATACGAAATCGACCTTTGAGTACACCGTACAAGTGGATATCGACTGATACGATAAGCAAATGTGATCAAATAATCTACAGATTTACAAATTAATTTACAATTTTATTACCAACTTCTTCATTTGATGACTATTCATTTAATAAATGTGTGTTGTTGTGTTTTGGTAAGCAAATGGAACGATAGTGCTTTGGGAAATACGAACAATATTTCTACATTGTTATTGTATTTTGTACCATATTTTATTTGAAATAAAGGCGTTCTCATGTTCATTGTGTTGTGTTTATTTCTTCTTAAATCGTTCGCGAGAAAAATATTATGCAACTTATAAAAAAATGGGTAAATGACTGCGTAACACGTCACAGCAGTGGAATATTATAAAACGTAATTGAGGAAACATTAAGTGACCTCGAAGAGATAATACATAAACTTCACGTTTATGTATGTATAATATATTGAACCGTATATTTTTTATTGTGATAAAATGTTTTGTATTACGAGTTTAATCCGTATAATGTTTATCGTAGCAAAAAATAGTAAAATACCGTTCGCTTCCAACGAAGAATTATAATTATCAAACCGCGTCGACATACTAAATACGCTGTTGAACAGCTCGGGATCTGTAACGTGCAAGCCCAACACAAAAATTTTATGGTTTCTGAAATGGATATAACATCCAATGGTATTGATTTAAATATCGAATACTCTGGTAATGTTGAGGTAAATGACGAAAACTTTAATAACAAACATTTCATGACACAATTTTATTGACAAAAATCAATGAATTTACAAAAGGATTTTTTTATTGAACTATGTTTTGCGTTTTATGAAGAATATTAATTAGCAACATCATACTGTTACAAGCTGATCCATCTGATGTAAGACGCTAACTTTTTGGAAAATATGAATATTTTGAAAATTATTTTTCTCCTATACTGTTAGATACATACTTTTAGATACTGGGGGTCAATACGAAAATCTGGCGTGTTGCTGAACGTTATCGTAGAAAATATGTGCGTGTGGCGCGACCTAGCGGTTGAATGAAAGAACTGATAACTAATTATCTAATAAGATATGAGAGATAAGAGCTTATATATTAAATATAAGAGATTAGAGGTAATAATAACAATATAAACATACATTCAAATGGAATTTTTCAGCCGTTTGCGAAAATTCTGTCGTCTTAGTAAACATAATCCTATTTCGTTCGCCTTTATTCATTTGAAAAGTCACACATAAAAAAATAATAATAAAGACATTATAAAAGAAATCACTAAAATTTATTAAGAAAAAATAATCGTTTAGGTCGACGTTAAAGTAATGACTATTATAGTTTATTTATCGTCCAGGTGATTCTGATTTTTCCGTTACTAAGCAAGTTATCAATCGTTATTAAGCGCAATATCCACAATCGGGCTACCTAAACTAACAATAGTACAATATATTATCAATCGAAAAAATACAACATAAATTGAACTCGGTATTAAGGCATACACATGTGCCAATGTATCCGAATAATACTTGACCTACTGAATTATCCGAAAAAGAGTGTTCTGAAATTCGCTTGTGTTAAAAAAGTTGTTTATATTATACAAAATATCAAAATTAAAACTAAACATCCTGTGAAATAATATGATTGTAGTATGAAACAAACCTAAATGTGTTGTTGCAACTATATCTGTAATATACATATCTGTCAGTAGTATACATTTTATTCGTCGAGTTGAAACATATAGAAAAAAAAACATTTAGAAAATGTCCGGAAACGTTATACATACCTACTATAATGGGTGATTAATTAACTATGACCCAGTCAACAACTTAGAAGTTATTCGATTTTTTTAATTATTTTTTTTTTACTTTTAAAATTACTAGTTAGGGCAAATTTAATATATATTTTAAAAAATACAACCCCGTCCCTTATATGTTAAAACCAAAAGAACTTAAGTTTTTTAAATGGTAGCCTATATGCTCGATTAACTTTTAAATTTTAGAATAACTTGCTGAACATTTTGACTAGTCGATAACTAGTTGTGGATAATTATTTTTAAAATGATCAATGTTTAAAATGTAGAACTGGGGGAAGGGTGTATAGTAGAGATATTTTAATTTGCGCGAATTAGTAAACCGCACTTCCCTTCCTAACTTTTAAACTTTAATAACTTTGAAAACAATTTTATTCAAAACTGGTTATCGACCAGTCAAAATGTTCAGAAAATTATTCTTAATTAAAAATGTAAGTTGAATATTTTAGTTACCATTTAGGCTTCAAAAGTTAATAGAGCTATGGAAAATACTAAAATTGTTATTTATATTTTTTCGATTGAGCCGACGTTGCACCAGCCCGGCCCATCGAATATTTTCAATAGCTGTAAAACGTATGTCATGCGAATTTAAAATTTAATCATGCAAATTCATGCTAACTACATGCTAAATATTGGTGCAAAATTTTTTTTTCATTTTCAAAATGGTCTCCATACACAAAATAAAATAATATTAAATTGTTCTAGAAACTTTTGTTTTTTAGTTTTGCATAAAACCACCGAAAGAAGGTTCACTTCCCACGCGCGTACTCGTTACACACATACACACTATTTTTTTTTAAAAGGTGTTTTAATGTACAAAATGTTATGTTTATTTCATTTTAAAAACAGTTGCGAGGAATAAATCATAGATCTTTTACACAAAATTGGTAAATAATCAACACATCCACCGATTTTGTCGAACAGCAGTTCGATAATATTGTAAAACGTTTTAGTGGAAAACATACATTTATTAAATTGGATTAGTTTTATGTATTACTATAACTATTTTTCGTTAAATTTACAAATAAATTTATATAATATATTAAACCGTGTACATTTACTGTTGTGTTAAAATGTTTTGCAACGCGTTTTTAATCCGTGTAATGCTTATCTTAGTAATTAATAATAAAATATCGTTCGGTTCTTTTGTAAAAATATCAAAACGCGTCGACATACTAAATACACTATTAAGGAACGCGGGATGGAACCGCATCGATAACATTAGAGCCAAATACGAAAATGGTTTTATTTCTGGAAAGGACATAACTAATTTTGATTTAAATGTCGAATACTCCAAAATTGTTGCAGTCAACGTTAAAAACTTTAAAACAAAATTAAACATGACCGTTCGGCTACTAGCATGTGTGTACGCGGAAGTAATTTTAAACTTTATAGTTTTGTCAAAAAACATATTAAATCTGGGTTGTGAGCAAAGACAACACGGTAGATCTACGGCATTTAAACAATCTAGAAAGCTACGTACTAAAAAACGAAAGCGATCGCACGACGATCAACAAGATGATACCGTAAAACTGTGTTCCGGACAAACAGAAGAAACAGAAAACAACAGTCATTGTTTGGAATATAAGACAACTATGAAGACATACCGTGAATTGTTAGACCATAAAAAATCGTGGGAAACATTACATTTAATGTTGAACAAATTGCAAAGTTTTGGGCAAGCGTTTGAATACATGTTTGACGCAATGCGTTATCTAATTGATTTAAGACCAAGGTTGAAATCTTCTGACCGAAAAATACTGAAGACAGTATACAAGAATGTGTTGTTTAGTGCTTATGAGTTCAAAAACATATCGAATGATATTAAAGATTTATTACCCAATTATATAGGTAAAAATGATATAAATTATAATCGAAATGTTGGTATTTTTTCGCAAAGAGCAACAAAGTTTTTTAACAAACATATGTATTCCTACTTGGGACCATTTCTAAAAGATAATTGTATGCCTTCAAACATTTTGGATCCGAGTGGCTATGATCCCCTTTGTCATTATAGTAGCCAGATTAAAATAGAACATGATACTGTACATGATTTTGGAGCCGATATTGATAAACTCAAGATCTATTTCATCGAACATGGTTATTCAGAATTAGGATTTGTATACGACGATGAAAATCATACGACTTCTGTTCATTGTCCTTCATAAGGTTTAACAATAGGTACAAAATAATATTTGTTAAACATAGTTTATAACATTGTTGTGCCGACTTCAAAATTCGGTTATAAGATTTTCACTGTTTACCAGTGTAAGTATAATATATTGTAAAGAATTAGGATTATCGTGTATACGAAAATAAAAACATGTTTAAAATGTATTATATTATTTTTATACTGCATATAATTTAAAAACAGGTGTATTCGTGTTCAAAATGCTAGGTTTATTTTATTTTCAAAACGTTTTCAAGCAATCAATTATGTATATATTTTTCAGAAATGTGTAAACAATCAACACATATTTTAAAACTACAGTCTAGTAATGTAAAACGTTTACATTGTTTGAAAAATTATTAATATTTTTTTCATCATAACAGATATACAGGGTAAATTTCAAAAAGTTCCAGAGGGGGGTATTCCAAACGTTCGTTTGTATTTGGTGTTTTAACCCATATATTTTAATTTTCTAGAAGAAATATCTAAAAAAAAAAATCAGAAAATAGTAAGAATGCAGCACAGTCTAAGCCAGTATAGTCCAAACCAGCACATTCTTATCCAAACCTAATTAAAACCAGTACAGAAGAAGTTTTCAAAGATGGTTCATATCAATAATTAAATCTGAATGTGATTTTATCACAATCAAACGCTACTATGCTATTTTGGAAATAGTAAGAATCCAGCACATTATAAACCAAGCACAGTCCAAACCAGAACAGTAAAAAATTACCAAAGTGGGGTTCAGTATGTCTACAAATTCGCATCGAAGTGTTTTCTTGAATGTGATTTGGTACCCCGAAAAAATGTAAAAAACATATTTTTTAGTTTTTAGTCTAACTTCCTCCACTAGGATCCTTCTTCAATTCTATCAAGCAGTCATTAGTACAACTATCCATATAGCGTCCATTCATAAGGCAAGTTAGTTCTCCATACAATTATTGATGTACTCTACCTTCTATTTTTTTTTTTTTGTAATATTGGTGTCTTTACCAACGTGCTGTATAAATATAATTCTACTTCTAAAAAAAAAACCTAATTAAATCCTCATTATTTTGTATTTTGTCATGCATATTTTTTTTAAAAAATACTTTCAATAAAACAATATAAGCAATAATATTTCTGTTGTTATTACCTATTTGATTGGATCAACATTGATTATAAGCCGATATCCAAATTAGTTTTCTCAGTAGTAGTTTATACCTATTTATTTAGTCATGCGGAGACCTCTATGCTGTCTGGATGTTTTTGTATTTTTTGTACTCTAATTTAATTCATCCGTAAATTATATTCATAAATAATAGTACAATCATCCGACCATACCGACTACTAAGTAAGCTTGAACAATCAATGCATCCTTCAAATAATGTTAAATCTAAGAATTACATATCCTATTAAAGTTATCATAAACCGATAATAACTTTGATATCGATTAGGTCGTATAAAAAAAACAATGGAAATTGAGGAAATAAAATTCATAATAGTTGAAGAAAAATTATACTATTAACTTGTTCTTGCAAATCAAATTGTACTTGTGTTTTAAAAAAAAACAAAAATTACCATAATAATAAATTGTACCTACCCGAAATAAGTTCCACTTCTAACACACACATTTTTTTTAAATTTATTATAAAAAGGTGTTTCTAAGTACAAAATGTAATGTTTGTTTCCTTAAGAGAACAGTTGCAAAGAATAAATCATAGATCTCTTACGAAAAGTTAGTAAATAATCAACAAATCCACCTAATTTTTCGAACGGTAGTCCAATAATATTGTAAAACGTTTTAGTGGAAAAAAAAAAACTATCGTAATTGGATTAGATCTATGTATTGCTATAGAAGTTTTTCGTTAAACGTACATAACATTTTAAGCAATTTAAACGTTGTACATTATCTGTCAACATGTTTTACAACGCGTTTTTAATCCGTGTAATGCTTATCTTGATAATTAATAATAAAATATCGTTCGCTTCTTTAGAAATATCAAAACGCGTCGACATACTAAATACACTATTAAGGAACACGGGATGGAACCGCATCGGTAACATTAGAGCCAAATACGAAAATGGTTTGATTTCTGGAAAGGACATAACTAATTTTGATTTAAATGTCGAATACTCCGAAATTGTTGCAGTCAACGTTGAAAATTTTGAAAAAAAATTAGACATGACCGTTCAGCTACTAGCATGTGTGTATGCCGATGTAGTGTTAAACCTTATAGTTTTGTTAAAGAATATATTACTTCTAGGTAGTAAGCAAAGACAACACGAAAGATTAATAGCATTTAATATATTTAAAAAAATACGTTTTCAAAAGCGTAAGCGATCACACGACGTCGAGCAAGATCATACCGAAGAACTGTGTACTGGATTTACTGAAGAAATGGAAAACAGGATTCACAAATTGAAAGATAAAACAACTGTAAACACTTACTACGAGTTGATAGACTACAAAAAGTCGTGGGAGTTATTTAATTTTATGTTAACCAAATTACAAAGTATTTGGCTAACGTTTGAATATATGTTTGGTGCAATGAATTATCTAATTGATTTAAGCACACGGATGAAATCTACTGGCCACAAAATACTGATGAAAGTACACAAGAAAGTTGTAGTTTGTGCTGGTGAGTTCAAAAATATATCGAAAGATATAAGTATGCTATTACCCAATTATATAGGTGAAGATGATGTCAATTATAACCGAAATGATAGTATATTTTCGAAAAAAGTTACACTGTTTTTTAATAAACATATGTATAATTACTTGGGACCATTTCTAAAAGATAATTGTATGCCATCAAATATTTTAGACCCGATTAGCTATAATCCGATACGATATTATAGTAGCCATATTAAAATAGAACATGATACTGTACATGATTTTGGAGCCGAAATTGATAAACTCAAGATCTATTTCATCGAACATGGTTATTCAGATTTGGGATTTGTATACGACGATGAAAAACATACGACATCTGTTCATTGTCCTTCATAAGGTTTAAGTATGCAAAATAATATTTTTTTTAAATAACTTTTTCATACTGTTAAAAGATTGTATTTCTGAAATCCATTGCACAGAAAATTATGGCTAATGAATAATATGATGTCCGTCAATAGAATTATCGAATATAAACATAATAAAACAATACTATTTTATTATAAAGGCACACTTTCAACACTATGTTAACCTAATTTTTTGTTTAAAGTAAACCTAATTTTAGGTTATTTTGTGAATTTTTTTCCCCTAAACTTTTAGGTACCTACATATTTTACTACATTTTTCAATATTTTAAATTGTGTTATCACCACTCCTTATAAGCCAAAAAGTGGGATTTTTGGTTGTTTAAATGACAACATATGTTTTTAATAACATAAATGTGTGGACAAAAAATAAAAAAATATGTTAGCGTTTGATTTTTTTTTTCACTTATCTGTTCATTAGCTACGATTTTGTAAAGTACTACATTTTCTCTTAATAATTATTATATTTCTTCGGTTTTCCAAAACCAGAAGCACATAAAATTCATATTGATGTTCACATTTTCCAATTGGCGATAACATTCTAACAACTAGGAAGTCGCTAAAAAATATTTTGAAATAATGATAGACAAGCGTTCTTATCTACAGAATACTTAGATTACAGGTTATTTATTATATCTGATTCTGATATAAAGTACGGTAATACGACAAATTATTTTTATGTGATGTAATATAACTACTCGTCTTTGTAGTAACGATTGAAAATATTAAGAAATGCAGTCAAAAAATCAAATATTTTTAATGCCATAACAAATGAACAAATAAATGAAAATTCAAACGCTAATAATTTCTTTTATTTTTTGTCTACAAATGTATGTAATTAAAAACATATTATGTTGCCACTTAAAAAAAAAAACAAAAATCCCTCTTTTGGCATATAAGGATTGGTGATAAAAATATTCAAAATATTGAAATATGTAGTTAAATATGTACCTAAACGTTTAGGGAAAAAAATAATTCTCAAAATATTCATATTTTCAGAGAAAATGAGTGTCTTACGTTAGTTGGACCACCCTGTATACTAGTAAATTGTATGGTTTTGATATTATGATCATTTTAGTATTTAAAGTATATAGTAAATAATTGAGAACTTCTTGTTTACGATAATACAAAACAAGTTTAAAATGTATTACATTAATTTTATACCGTATATTATTTAATAACAGGTGTGTTTGTGTTCAAAATGCTAGGTTTATTTTATTTTTAAAACGTTTTCAAGTAATCAATTATGTATATATTTTACAGTAATTCGTAAACAACCAATACATATTTTTATATAACAATTTTTAAAAAATGATTAACATTATTTTTATCGTAACAGATAATATGCAGGGTAAATTTCAAAAAGTTCCACGGGGGAGGGGGGGGTGTTCCAAATGATCGTTCGTATTAATTGACGTTTTAAAGCACATATTTTACGTTTCTAGAAGAAGTATTTAAAATCGAATTTCCTAATCTAAATTTGGAAATTTGCGGAAACGTTATCCATACTGTACGTATATACAATTATCGTTTCGTTCACTTTGTTGTGCCGACTTCAGAGTTAAGTTATACGTTCTTTTATTTGTCTTGAAATTGAAAATCCAGTACTTGGATATCATTCGATATCTTTCGAAAAGAACAATTGAAAAATAAAATAAAAAATGATTTTATACATTTTACAGCCAGACTTTTCATTGTCTGTCGACTTATATGTATCAATTTTTTTGGAGTCTGTTCCATTTTCCAAGTGTAGCTTCTTTATGGAGGTACCTAAAAAAAAAAAGGGAAAAAAACATATTTTATTAACTCTGTCGAAGTTTCGTCCACCGGGAGGCTTCTTCACTTCTTTTAAGCTGTCCTTTGTATTATTACTAACAGGATTTTCATATTATAATATGATACTATGATATTTTATAATTAGAATAATTAATAATTAATTATACACATCAAATTATTACTAAATAACAACTATATACTATAATTTATGTATTAAATAAAGAGTAAAAATTAAAGTTTAATCACAACAATAAAAAGTAATATGTTCTATTATCAACGCTCTTGAAACTAAAATATTAACTATTTAAACTATTGTTATAACTTTATTCAATTATAATATAAATAAAATATCGTGTAATGAAATAAAATGTTTAAATCCAAACAATCTATCGAATAATAGTAGATATCAAACCAAAAATTTATATTATTATTATTCTTATTATGTGCCTATCGTCCGTCGCGTCGGCCATATCATAATAATGATAATTTATGAATCACGAATCATTAATGTTGCAAGTGTAATGTTTTTCTGCCACCGTAGTCGCAAAAAGCGTTAAATCGTGAAAATTTGACATTTTTGAACAATAATAATGTAAAAACTACTGGTCGAAAATTCAAATTTTGAACAACATTAAAAAAAAAAATAATAATCTAACAGAGTATCTCAAAAAACTTGAGGGTTCCAATTTAAATTTAAAAAGTTAATATCAGTCATACGCAAACCACATTATGCATTTAGACTTAAAATATGTAATAAGTTACACCTATTAACATTCAAAAGTCAAAATTACAAAAAAAATTGGGCCTCTGAAAATAATGTCGTTTCAAATTTTTTTAACACCCTGTGTATAACTTCTGTTCAAAAACAAGATTGAGTTCCATACAGCTATTTGATATCCACTGCTTTTTTTTTTTTTTTGTAATTTTGGTGTTATTACCTACATTTGGTAATAATATTATTATTCTTCTAAGGAGAATTTACCTACTTAAATCATAACAGATCACACCTATTTACTTAGTCAGACATGTTTTTTTTTATACATTTTTTACTAAAATAAAAGAAGCGATAATAATTCTGTTGTTATTACCTATTTGATTATATTATCATTGATTTTAAACCGATATACAAAATAGTTTTCTTAGTAATAGATTATACAGAATTATTTAGTCATGTGAGCGCCTTTATGCTGTCTGAATGTATTTTGTACTCTAATTTAATTTTTCACAATATATATAAAATATATATAATAATTATAACTATTATTCGTAAATAATAGCGCACTTATAATCATCCGATGCTATTAATTGAATAGTCTAAAAACCAAACAATGTAAGTTAAGGAAATATAATGAATAACAATTATAAAATCATATAAATGAAAGATAATAATATTAACTGGTTCTTGCAAATCGAATTGAAATTGTGTTTCCTTTAAAATAACAAAATTGTTCTAGAATCTATTTGTTTTTGATATTTTGCACAAAATACCCAAAATATAGCGAAAGAAGTTTCACTTCCCACGCGCTCACTTCTAACACACACACACACACAGGTGTTTTAATGTTCAAAATGTAATGTTTATTTAATTTCAAGAACAGTTGCGAGGAATATTTCATAGATCTTTTTCAAAAAATTGGTAAATACCCAACACATCTACTGATTTTTTCGAATGGTAGTTCAATAATATTGTAAAACATTTTAGTGAAAAACATATAATTATCTTAAATAGATTAGTTCTACATATTACTATAACTATTATTCGTTAAATTTACAAATATAAATAATACATTGAATGGTGAACATTTTCTGTTGTGTTAAAATGTTTTGCAACGCGTTTTTAATCCGTGTAATGCTTATCTTAGTAATTAATAATAAAATATCGTTCGCTTCTTATGTAAAAATATCAAAACGCGTCGACATACTAAATACACTTTTAAGGAACACGGGATGGAACTGCATCGATAACATTAGAGCCAAATACGAAAATGGTTTGATTTCTGGAAAGGACATAACTAATTTTGATTTAAATGTCGAACACTCCGAAATTGTTGCAGTCAACGTCGAAAACTTTGCAAAAAAATTAGACATGACCGTTCAGCTACTAGCATGTGTGTATGCCGATGTAATGTTAAACCTTATAGTTTTGTTAAAGAATATATTACTTCTAGGTAGTAAGCAAAGACAACACGAAAGATTAATAGCATCTAATCAATTTAATAAAACACGTTCTAAAAAGCGAAAGCGACCGCTCGACGACAAACAAGATCATACCCAAAAACCGTGTACCGAACAAACAGAAGAAAACAATGATGAAAATGCTGGAAAAACTTACCGCGAAATGTTAGACTACAAAAAGTCGTGGGACTTATTGAATTTGATGTTAACCAAATTACAAAGTATATGGCAAGCGTTTGAATACATGTTTGGCGCAATGAGTTATCTAATTGATTTAAGCCCATGGTGGGAAACTTTTGACCTAAAAATATTGAACGCAGTACAGGTGAGTGTTTTATTTTGTGCGGAAGAGTTCAGAGTAATATCGAAAAATATCAATATGCTATTACCCAATTATATAGGTGAAGATGATGTCAATTATCACCGTAATGTTGGTTTGTTTTCACAAAAAGCAATGAAGTTTATTAACAAACATATGCATTCCTACTTGGGACCATTTCTAAGACAAAAATGTTTGCCATCAAACATTTTAGACCCGTGTTCCTATGATCCGATTGGATATTATACTAATCAATTTGAAATACAACATGATACTGTACATGATTTTGGAGCCGATATTGATAAACTCAAGATCTATTTCATCGAACATGGTTATTCAGAATTAGGATTTGTATACGACGATGAAAAACTTACGACTTCTGTTCATTGTCCTTCATAAGGTTTAACAATAGACAATAATTTTTTTTTTTAAACTTTATTTATAAATGAACTGTTCAATTATTGTATTTATGTAATGCATTCCACGTAAAATGATGTCTAATGAATAATATGATGTCCATCAATAGAATTATCGATTGTGTACAATAACAATTTTATTTTATTATAGAGAAAAACTTTTAACAATATATTTTTTTTTAGGAATGATACATTTTTTATTTGAAGTATATGGTAATCAATTGGGAATACTGTGTTAACGAAAATACAAAACATGTTTAAAATGTAATTCATTTATACCGTTTATTATTAAAAAATAAAGGTGTGTTAATGTTCAAAACGCTATGCTCATTTTATTTTCAAAACGTATCTAATTTTGTAGTCAACACATTTTTATAAACAGCAGTCTAGTATTGTAAAACGTTTAAGAGTAAATCGGAAATCGTCTTTAATAATTGCGTTAGTTTTTTTACAGCACGATTTTCACGTAAAACTCACAAATTAATATTATATACTGTGTACGTTTTTAATTAAAGAAAATGTCTTGCAATGTATGTTTTATATGTTTATTGCTTATCTTAGGAATAAATAGTAAAATCCCGTTTGCTTCTAGTATTGTTGAAAACCAGAAACGTGTCGACATATTAAATGCCTTATTGAGCAGACCAGGATGGAGACGGATCATTAACGTTAAAGCGAAGTACGGAACTGAATTTATTTCTGGAAAGGATATTTCTAATGATTTTGATCTGAATGTCGAATACTCTAAAATGTTGAAGTCAACGCTGAAAATTTTAAAGCGAAATATTACATGACCATTCAGTTGCTAGCACGTGTGTATGCTGATGTAATAGTAAAACTTATAAATTTGTTAACGAATATGGTGGTAGAGAAATTCATAACGTAAGTTATACTACATACTATAAATTAAAAAGACCTAGTCTAAAACGATTGTTAGGTTTATTTGACATGTATCAAATACTGGTCAGTGGTCTAGAATCATTGCTAATGAGGTATAAATGGGTAAGGTGGGTGTGTCCTATTTTTAGTCTGGTAGTAGCTGTCTTTTCTCTTCTTTTGCCGTTATGTATTCAGTTAAACTTTTTTATTTTGTTGACAAAATAAAAATTAAAAACTTAAATTTATTGTTAAAACCTATGAGACTGAGTGATTCACCATAAAATATTATCAACCTGTATCAGTTTTACAACGGTTCTTGTTTTTAAAACATTTGTTTACGCCTAATTACGGATATTACTTTTTAGGACATTTGTTAAACATAAAACACAACTTTTAGTTTTATGAGCCACGTTAGCGCTTACAGACAATAATAGTCAACACTAGGAGCAACTAGTATCTATAGCTATAACAAAAAACACATTTGCCGAACAAACGTAAACCTAAATGGAAGAAAGTAATAATTATAATTAAATAAAACTCCTTGGAAATTTCCCTGTTCAACTAGCGGTCTGTATTGAGCATCCAATAAAACACTTTACAACTTTATCCCGTTCTTGCCGACAGTCGGCGAAACTAAAGTCCAACTATTAAGCAATTATTTCACCTGCTCGCCCGGCTGATTCAACTTTGTGTAAAGTTCTATTCCGAAGCAATGAAAATGGTAGTTGCTCTATTTCAACCATAATATATTATATATCATATTATACATCCGAAACTTCTCTAATGGTTAAATTAACATTATATAACATCTGTCTAATTTGACGAAATTAATAACGAAAACACTGGCGATTGTTCGTCGAAAACAATAATTGTTTTATTTTTCAATATTTCTAAGGTATTATGTTTCATGTATTAACAAAAAAAAAACTTATCAACAAAATGTACAAATTCTTAGTGTCTAAAAGCTAAAAAACGAGATCATGACGACATAACTGGATTTTCTACAATATACTTTGTGTCCTCAGATCTAAATGACTAAATAATAAGTAAATACATCTGACATACAATTGTACAAGTTGAAATACCCGCTTAAGTTAAAAAACAAAACTAAATTCCACTCTACTCTATCACAAAGTTTTCCCTCGAATGACAGACCTTGGATCCTGGATATGTCATATGGCGCCTTAGGCCCTACACTAACCTTCTCCTTACCAAAGCTTTCATTTTTCTGTTTTCACCTTCTACTAACCTTTTCTTCGATTTTACCTTCACGTTACTTACGCTTTACCCTGCTCTATGTCACAAAAGTGCCACCTTAATTTTTTACAGACCCTAAGACATATTCGTGTCAAATACCATCTTTCTATTGAAGGAATTACGTTGAATTATGAATAGGTATCTTTAGTTCATGGCATCTTTAGTTCTATACAATATACACTAACCCATCTCCTCCCCTTACTCACTCTATTCCCCTACCCATATCAGATGGTCGGTTTTGATGAGGCGACCCCGTATGTATGTGTCCATTATAAGATAAAATATACCTCTAAAAGTATGAACCCCAAAGCCAATTCAACAACTTTTTCTATCCAAAATCGTCTCTTAAATTTTCTTGTGAATTGATTTTCGGTTGCAGATAATTTGCAATTTCATACGATTTCGATTTTCTTTAAATTTTAGCATAATATTTTCTCAAATTGTCTTAGCATTTTTATAGGACAAAAATGGAGTAACTACGACCTTTGACAGTCGGGACTACTAAATTTTTTAACGCCAAAATTAAAAATAATTAGGTACATTTTATTTTAACGGTTTTATTCGTCTGATGTAAAGCGTCTAAAGTTAAATGTACATATTTTTTTTATGAATTTTATTATGCTAAATAGTTCAGCCGCACTATTTAATTGCAGTTACCGCATTTTACCTTACCTAATATTGAACTTAAGTTGTCACATTTCTTTTAATAAATATATTAAACATTTTTATTTGCATTTCAAGTGAACTGATGCATTTGACGACCAGCATATAGTTTGGTTATATTTTTTTATATTTTCGATCCTGTATTCGTTCAACGCTGTCCGTGATAATCGCCACGTGAAAACTTAAATAAATAAACGTAGCGGCTGAAGTGTTTTATTTTCGCATGACAAGCAAAAAGGAGGTTACGGTCGACTCGTCTAATACTAACCGAGCAGTGAATAATGTTTTTGCAAACTCTCTCACGCTTTGGCGGATCGCAATATAATCGTGTAGCGAACGAGGTATTTGAGGGATTTGGGGGAGGAAGTGAGTTCACTGTCGAAATCAACTCGACAGTGTAACAGTGAAACACAACATATATCTACAGGCCAAATGCATTGACAAGAGTCGGGCACCGCGCCAACGGATTACAAAACGAGCGGTCTGCGAATTGGGAGTATAAAATTATTTGTTTCTTGCGCACCCGTTGGATGGCTGTCAAAGCGCGATGGGCTTGGAAGTGTGTTTTTTTGTGAAAAGGCAAAAAAAAAAATACATCCGGTTTCGAAAAAACACCAGTTGATTCGACGGAACAACGTCGGTAATATATCCAATTTTCTAGCATATAGCTGGTGGTAGTCGAAGGTAAATACTAAAAAGAATATATTTTGCAACCAACTCGTACTGAGCCGTTAATCGAGTACGCATAAGTTATACATGTACGAACTGCAGCGCAACGGAGTTGACTAGGGGACAATTGCATTAAATCCACTCTGCAGAGCTATAGTTCTACAATATTGTTAATGTGATTTACAAAGAGAAAAGCAACGGAAAAGCTTTAGGTATGCGTCCAAACACCGTCCTAGCCGAGATAGAGAAACCGGTTCGTCGAACCCAGCTCTATAGATAATATCGACTAGACGACCATAATATTTAAGACCATATAATATTGGTAAGATTAGTAAGTGTCTCAGAGCGGAGTTTCTTTTGCCGTCAGCCTCCGCGGACAACGCGGCGCTCTTATATCGTATCTGTAAACTGAGACTATTGTTTTTTTTTTGTAAATTAATGAGTTTCACGGTACAAACGGTATACACAAAAACAAAACAATGGCATAGCACACACGCCGTGGCCCGGACAGTGTACATGTTGTAGTGTTTTAGAACTGCGGACGTGCACGGTGAAAACAGAACAAATGTGACGGATGGTTTTGGCCATGTGTGTGTGTACACTTGTATATACATTATATTTATATATATACATATAAGGATCAGGATGGTAAGGTCAAGGATGAGGGAAAAGCCCCTGGTACGGCCAAGACGGAGGCGACTGCCAGTGCGTTTCACCAGCAGGCGGCGTCGCGCCACCGAGCGCTTTTCCAAAAGGATTTCCCGTACCGTTTAGTCGCCGCTCGCGTTCGCCCCGCACAGTCCGCCGTCGCCACCGCCGTCATCGCTTTCGGGTCGGTTAGAACTTCGGTATCGGTTCGTCTCCTCTAAATTATTGTTTATTTTTTTGGATATTTTTTCTTTCTTTTATATTTTACCCAAAATCCAAATTCGGCACGTCCGGCAAACCGTTTTTTTTTTCGCGCCCGGCTCGAAGACAAAAACCCTTTCCGGTCCGTTCGTTCGTGCGTTCATTTCTGTTTTTTTTTTTGTTTTTGGTACTACTTATATATGTAGTATAAATATATATATATATATACATATAACAAGCCGTACAAGACGGAACCGGAATTGGACCGTTCGAGTCGCACGTAAGTAGCACACAGTGTTTACTATTCGGTTTAACGCAATGGGGCATATTATTATTTAGGATGTCATCGATAGTGCTGTAGTCGTGGTGCCTTTTTAAGCGGCCAATAAAAAAATTGTGTATCCAATAATCGAAGAGTACCTCGTTGGCGGGCCGCAGAAACTAATTTTAACGAGGCACGAACGAGGTAAGCCGTTGACGTTGGCCGAAACGACCAAAAGTCACAAGCGGTTAAAAAAAATAAAAGAACAAGAGGATAAAATTCAAAAGCGTTTTCCCGGTATTCGGTCCGTTCGCGTCTCATCCGAATGTCTTAATTATTTTCTCAACTGCGTTGTTTGTGTACATTACACCGGTTTTAAGTTTTAACTTAATGCCCGCGTTACTTTTTTTTTTCGCACTTGGAATTTGAGACCGGTCGTACCTTTTTTTTTTAATTGACGACGGTAACGAAATACTTTTGGCTTCTGGGTTTCCGCTTAACGACACCCGAGAACGGTTTTAAGTGCTTGAAATTATGCGTTTGTTTTTTTTTTTTAATTATTTTGTCATCCGCCACGGTTCGTTTACAAAGTAAAAAAAAAAAAATCATGTGGTAAATTTAATGTGGCAATTTTTATGGAGTTAAACAACACCGGGCCGGTAACGTAGCCCGTCTTCTCTTCGGTTTTGAAACGTGACAAATATCAATCATTGTACCACTTGGGCAAACTGAAAAATAAAATAACGCTTTATCGATTGTTGTTGTGGTAAATTATATTATGGTAGGTAAACGTCCAATTATTCAGATTCATCACTGTGTTAACAAAACTCAATTAGTTCGAACCCGGCAAACGTTGTGGAGATAGCAGCCGCGCAAATACAATTTCAACTAACTATCATAATTTTCGGAGATCCCTTCGCTGATAATTAATCCGTTTACATCCAATTCAAACAGATGGTTAATGGAATAATGCAAAACAGCAGACCTTTGTTTCTGACAAAACTCGGTGCGTTTCAATAGGATCTTATGGACATTTGAGTAGTTTCAAATGCCCGCAAACCGACTTCTTGACAAGAAGTCTGTCGAATCTTTTGGAGTGTTTAATAATTAATGTAGCAGACTGATTGTCAAAAATATTGTCGGACCGTATTCGAATAACAAACAACGACACTCAAACGCATAAAATTACTTAACAAATGAATTTAACTGGCTATCATCATATTATTATGTCAATGACTTATTTTTAATCTAATATTACAAGTCTGTATGTTACATCTTATGAACCCTTACTTTTCAATTTTATTTTAAACTTTAAGAGACAGAAAGTAGATTCTAAGCTCGTCTCGTCTCGTTAGTTCTCGATTTGTCGAAGAGACACGAAATTTGAATTTACAAAAATGTTAAATAAATTATTTAAGTTAATAATTGTCAATTTTAGATAAATTATATGTTTTTAGCTACGCAGATCTTTGAAACCGATGGACGGATTTTGTTGTTTATGATTTTATTAGAAGTGCATTAAAGAGTTTATCCGATAAAGTTAATTGACTACGGCGTTTTAATATTGTACATCATACAATTACATTTCCATAATTATTTTTAACTAATTGCAAAAATTAAAAATCAAGAAAGTCCACACGCTGACCTCAAAAATTGGCAAGTGTTTTTTTATTCCAAGAATCGTGTTGCCCGCAATTACAAGAGTATTTATACTTGGGCCGACAGTTAGTTTGGAACGATTATTATTACTTTTCCCGGTTTAAACGTTTAAAAGTTTAATTGGCAGGAAAGCGCGGATGAGCATCTTAACGCCGAAATGTTATTGCACGGCGTTTCTTTACAGTCGCATAAACTTGAAGTAATGTTTATGGTTCATAAAGTTTTTTTCTTCATTCACCGTATCGATAGGCCGTTGGGTATTATGTTTTCTTATAATTATTAGCCGTCAACGGTGCTGGTATTTGTATAGAAAGCTACAGTTCGGAAACATCAACGCAAAAGTTTCGTGTTGTACTTTCGAGCAAACACAAAAGGTGAAAATGTTTATTTTGTTAGTTTGTCGATAATTATTTAGCGATATTAAGTTCATAAAATAATTAAACTAGTTTCAAAGAAATAATTCAGTACCTGTCCGTTTTACGTTTATTCACATCTTGTAATACTTGTACTGTTGTTTACTAGCTTGGGAATTTATTTATTTTTATTTTGTCAAACCATTCATTTACCTCACGGAGGGGGTCGTTGGGAAAGAGAGTAGGGATAGTGAAAAATATAACCGTTTTTTTTTAATTTTTCTCAATGCATTCCCAAAAATAAGTACACAAATGTTCAAAACATTCCAATGTCTCTATCCGTAAACTGTTTAACTAATTCTAAAAAATCAGTACAATTACGAGTAATAGCTAACGGTCAATAAGCCGAAATAGAAGTCCAAATCACAAACACGAGATACGATTCGCATAATTTCATTTTAATTCAACAATATAACTTTTGGGCCGTTCATGGTAAATATTTGTTTTTAAATTAATGTTATTTTATGGTAAAACGTTTGTTTACACGTTCTGCCTATCAGTTAATTCGTGTGCACATGTTGTTGTGCTCAAGTATTTTAATCGATTTAGTACAACTGAAAATATTTGGCGTCTTTAATTTTTTTTTTTTTTTGAAGTTCAAGATTTAATGTTCGTTTTAAATAACTTAGTTTTCCCGTCTTGGTCCCGCGCCTTTTTAGATTATGTGCCCGCCCATATGTTTTGGTGGCTTGGTAGAATGGTTTAATTTAGCCAACTGGAATGGTTTTAAGCCCTGCAGTTGACACTTGACGAAACTAAATCCGTCAGATCAAACACGTGAACACGTCCCTTAAGGCTAAAGTCGTAGTGTTGTATACAGGATGATCCATCTGGTGTAAGACACTCATTTTCTAAGAAAATACGATTATTTTGAAAATAATTTTTTTCCTATACGATAGATAAGAAGACTCAAATTTATAATAAGAATGTTGTGTTACATTGCCTCATAATGTATTCACTAGTTATACTACTAGTATTTAGCTACATATTCGTTTTATAAAACGAAGAGATTGATGAAAATAAAAATCCTAACAATTTTTCAATTTTTTTGTCTACATATTCACAGAATTAAAAACAAATGTTCCCATTTGGAAAAACGAGGTCCATACTTCTTTTACGTTTAAGAGATGAAGGTAAAAATTGTTTAAGTATTGAAAAATAAAGTATAACAAAAAAAACCATTTTCAAAATGTTGATAATATTTTCCGAGAAAATTAGTGACTTACATTAGATGAATCACCCTATATTTTTGCAGTAAACACTATGCTGATGATATTCGATAGTTGGTAGTTTATTTTTAAGAGAACTAACCTGGTTGTTATTTATTGATTTTTTCGATCCTCGAAAATGTCCACAACTAACATTCACACTTACGATGCATTGGTATTTATTTACACTTGGCGACACTTATATTTTCTGTGAAAGATACACTTTTCGACTATTTTCGTGCCGTTGCCAGTGTACATGATTTATCATTCCACCTAACCCTTAAAATTTCGCAGATTTTATGTGGCACATTTTCCGCAATCCTTATCCTTCACCCCGGCCCGGCAGATTTAATATGAACGCAAATAAATTTAAGTGCGTTTCGTAGTAGTTTCTCGTACTGTGAACAACCCAATCACTGTCCAGTAACAGAGAAATGGAGCTACGACACATTTTTATAAGACCTCCAACATCTATACATACACACACACTGTGGTGGTAGACTATTTTGTTGATCTATAACGAAAATTGAGATGTGTTACACTAGACATCGGTTAGACATTTACTTCTAGTAAACTTACCATCTACTTAATACCAAATATTGTGTTATTGTGTAATAGTTATTGTTTTAACCGCTAGCTATGAAACAAAAATATGTAGATAGATGTTGTTTTTATTTGAAAACACTTATATTCGAAGGAATAAACTTAGATATGAGCTGCTGTTGTAGCGGGGATACGTTTTGTCAGCTGTTATTTGTAATACAAGCATTTAAGACATTATTTTATGAAATAGTTGAAATTGGCTGCAGACTAACAGCTATAGGGCTCAGGTTTTGGTACGGGGTTGCTACGCATTTTATTGATGCATTCGTCTGACCATTGATCTTTGCCAGACTTTTCGCAACAAAAAAAAAACCTCTACAATGTCCACAAAAAGGTAGCGCGCATGCCCGGAAACTCGACAGCTGTGACGTTGACGAGGGACATGATTGATTCTGTGTGAGTTACCTTTTTACGGATATCCGGTGCTAGTCGAGTGTGACGACCGGCCATCTTACTATCAGCTCTACTTCTGCGATTCGATTTACAAAATGAAAACAGTATCATCATGTCCAAGCGACCGACTGCGAATGGTCTAATTTCGTTACGCCGAGCTGAGGGCGCAATTATGAAAGCGTTTCACGGTGGCAATACCCGGAAGGTATAATATTATGAGCGGGGCCTTTTAGATTTTTCAACAGGGTTTTAAAGCCGCAGGACAAACAAAGCCGTACACGGTTTACAAAACAACCCACGACCGTGTTAAGTTTAATTCGTTTTTCTTCGAAACACTCACACAGAGTGTACATTTCACGGCGGTGTCTGATGTGCCCACGACGCACGGAAACGCCCGGCAGAGCGGAAAAAACGGTTAAGTAAACTGGAAGGCCTGACCTTTTTTGTGCACCGCGCGCACTGTAATCGCGAGTCAATTATTGGAATATGAACATCTTCTGATATGACCGTAAATTGGATTCGCCATTAATCGAACAATTAATAACCGCGCCCATATCGAAACGGATACAACGGAACGCATGTTAATATGTTTGCCATTCGACACTGAACGGAAAGTAACATGCCGTTTAAACAATTCGGTTACAAGTTAACAATAACAGATCATTCGAGTCAACGTTTTTCCACCAATCGGTTTTCCTATACAGTATTATAAATCGGGTTCTGCTAAGTAATCATTTTTACTTCTTACCTAACCTACTCGATGGCTACAACAATAAAAAATACTATTTAAAAGGCCACGGTGTTTATGCTCTCATTCGTTTCATGAACAAAACAAAATATCAATAAAACAACATTTCCTCATCGTGGTTTTTCCAAGCGGATACCAAAACACTAAGCCCGAATATCCAAATTACATTATCTCCATTCAGCTGTCATTGTCGTTAACGATACTTTGATCCGGGGAAGTTGCTATGATAATTTTAATTGGAGCGAATATTGTTATGGCAGGTAGAACAACGTGTAAATGGATTTATTACTTGTTCGGCCTCACCCTAAACTGTTCATGATGTTATTATCAAATAGAGATCAAAATGTAATTATTTGAGCCGTGTAATCATATGGGTAAATGGGTTAGCTGTTTGATGATAAAACGTCAAAGACACACAATGAAAAATATGCCTGTGTACAATTTAATGATGTTTCAACGAAATAAAAAAAATAAAAAAACAATATTAAAAACCAAATAATAGTAATGCGAGTTACAAGTTGATTGAATTGCAAGGATTCTTGGAAAATTACCGTTATCGTAAACGTCTTCCTTTTTTTTCTTCATTTTATTTGAACGTTTTTTATTAGATAGTCGCAAAATTTACTGAACCGAATTCGAAGCCGTTTTCAGATATAAGTGGCTTACAATATATACGTACGTTTGGGGGTGTCTTATCGACGCTATAAACATGTCATACTGCTATTGTATTAGATACTGAGATGTGTACGTGGAAATCGTATAAATCATACATTTATCTTTTGAAACTCAACGCGCGCCCGTTTTCTTGTTAATACACCCTGAAAATACCTACTACTGCCACTATGTCGATGATTTAAAATAGTATCCTTTTCTAATTCTATATATATATTTAGGTCGAGAAGATTGTGTGGCTTTGAGAACAATCTAAAATAGATCTATTTTAACAGCTAGGTATACTATATAAAGCGGTTGTACATTTATCAACGACAAAATTACATTCTCATTGCGAATAGTTTGGAAACTTCTGTGTATTTCTGTGTAGGTATCTATAGATATACATGTTTGCGTTCGACGACTTAATATACACTACAGTTGAAATACCAGTTTTTGGTACCGTAAGCACCGAAAGTAAACCGAAAGCGTTTGCTTAATACTGCAAGAACTAAAAACACTTCAGTTAGGACTCGGATGTATCAAAACTGAGTACATTTTTAATTTTTATAGTTGCTTTTATGTGTTATGTCTTAGAATCGAATAGTTATGAACATGATCAAGAGGAATATTTTCCATTTCCATTTTTTTTCTACATCTTCTCTAGCTTCGCCTATTATTTGTACAATTTTCGATTTACTTTTAAACGTTTCTTGTTTTCTACGTCGTTCGGTGTACTTTGATCTGTTCATAACATTTTTCATCATCCATTACGACCTGCGTAGAAATACTTATATAACACTCGCAATTTGCTAAACAAGTCATTGAACGGATTAAAACGATATATATGATTTGCAATTCACACGCAGCGTTATTTTACTCGTTACTTCGGCGTGGAATCGCTTTTAAACGTTTTAGAGTTTTCTTTTGTTGAAGAAATAAATAAAAACATTACATTGATCTTCGGCTTTTTCCGAATACAATCAGACGTAGGGCTGTTTTGCATTTTTGTTCAAAGTGAGTAATGCTAGTACAGAATAAAATGCTTTAACTCCACAGGAAAACCGCTTATCGTAAAAAACATTTCGCTGTAGAAAAAAATAAATAAATAAGAGTTTTCACGCTTGGCTTCCAGTCGGATAAACCGAAAATAAACGTCAGGGTGTTTATATTGTTGAACGTAATCGAATAAATATTTTTGATTTGAGAATGGCGGAGGACGAATGGGCGAAAGTCGTGTAGCGAGGGTTGTTTTAAAGGTGCCGTGCGTGTCAGTACGGTGGCAATAAAAAACCGTTCAATTCCCAGCGCCGATCCCAGGACCGAGTGAAGGCAGTGGAAATTTGATTCGACACCGACAAACGTTTAACACCGTTCACCAAAATAAACATCCCGTTTCCGTCTGGCCGCAGTTTCCCCGGGGTAATAATTTATCCGGGAAAAAAGGAGGTGGACACGACCGGCCCCCCGGTCAAAGGGCTGGGCGGCGGTATACAACGCAAGCTATTGTATGTGAGTGTGCAAGAGATCCGTGGTAATTCTTTATCATAAAGATGCCGCCTCTTACACGGCACGGGACGGGAACTCTCGGGACCGATAGTGCGGGAAATGGGGAGTGGCGGGGATGGTTGGAAAGGTAAGGTTAGGCGAAGGAACGGCACGGTGGCGGGGGAGTGGGGGGGGGGCGAAAAGCGAGTGCAGATAAGAGGCGGAAAAAATAGGAAAAATTTAACGAATGGGTCCTACGGGGTCGGCGGCGGAGGCGGCGGTTGCTAATGGCGCACGGAGAGTTCATTAGCGTCCGCGCCCTCGCCTTTCACACTACTCGTGTGTATTGCGGCCTCGGTGCACGTTTAACGCCGAAAACCTTCGTCCGTATAGCGGCAGCTGCTGCTGCTGCTGCCCGGCTCCCGCGGCGGTGGAAACGCTTCTCGCACGCGGACAGGACAGTGCGAGTAAAATGGAAAACGCTCTTTTATGTGTTTGTCAGTATGTGTGTGTGTGTGTGTGTGTAATCTAGAAGAGTCGACGGAGATGATGTATGAAGGCTAATGCGCTTTTGGCGCGCACAACCGGCGAAATAACCTTTTTGAATAAGAAACGTGCACGTCCCGGTCACCTCCCCTGCCCCGCCCCTACCACCGGTCTTCCGAAGTCTTCTTCCCGTTTGCCCCTTGAACGCAAATCATTTGTACCAGCAGAAACGCGGTTGTCGGCGGATAAATCGACCGAGGAAACGCGAGAGTGTATGCCATTTTTTTTTTTTTTTTTCGAATCGCCGTGACAATGGCCGATGGGTTGTAGATTCGAGGCCGACCGATATATTATAGTAAATAAAAATACAATACAATCATTCAATACCGCCGAAACGTCATGCGTGTGTATCCTTAACAAGTGTACACACGAGAGGTCAAAACGAATAACGGGTTATGAAGTTTTCGACCTTTTATCCTTTTTACCCTCATCCACCACCACCGTCCAACACAACCACTCAGGTTTACATTTATTTTTCACAGACATATTGATGGTTTCGTGTAAAAAAAAAACGTGTTTTAGAATTTATTATAGACCAAGGGCCTGAGGCACTGAGGTCGTTTACCATGCGTTTTCGGGAGGTCTAAGTATTAGACCAAATTTGCTCGTTTATACTTCTTCACTATCCTTTTCGACTTCAAATAAAAGGAACCACGTTTGTCTTGAGTTTTGGAATTTTTGGTGCAAAAAAAAAAAAATACACGTCTGTAATCTTCTTGCGTTTTATTTTTTTCCCCTCAAAGTTTTAGCTCATACTTTACATAGTTTCATAACGTTTTTTAGCTGAGCCATCAAACTATATTTTATGGTAAACATGAATAATCTTTTGATTTAATTTTTACATAAACTTAGTTGATAAAATTACAAGTTGCTCGAAAAGTCGTAAAACGAATGTTTACAAAAAAATTAAAAAAAACTGTAATATAATATTATATGTATATATATATATAAGTATTGCGGTTTTAAAAGTTTGAAATATTGTGTTTCGCAAAAAAATAAAATAACAATCTCCGCCTCTTTTGGTAATAAAAGTTATGGTGCACGTGTGTTTCGAGAAACACCTTTATTAAAATACTTTGCTCGCCAATTAATAATAATATTATATTATCCGCTTATTTTCACGTTTTACTATAGAACATAAAACCGACCTCGATGATGAACAGACTGTGTGTTTACACATCCATTACACATTTGGAACGTAACTAAACTGTATATTATTTTTTTTTATCAAAAATGTGTTTAAAATCCACACAAATTGTACATGTAGTGAACATGATGATAAAGAGTAACATGACGGTGTTCTATTATCAGACACTCAGCAGTACCACCCGACTAAGAAATTAATAATTGTTTTTATATATATATATATATAAATTTTTGTAAAAGGTCTCTAGGCGATTTTCTTTTGAGTCTTCTGAGTGCGTTATCTGGAAGTGAGACCAATTATAACTATTACTATCGGGCTTGTTGTACAGTGTTGTGGCTTTTTTCGATATACCCTTTAACTTGGCATTGTATCTTCAAAGATACATAGTATGTGTATGTATAACTTTCCATGACCAATCTAAAATGCATTATTATTTTAATTAATTTTAATATTTAAAAAATAGCCGTTGTCAATTTAAGGGATACCTATGCACCAGATGGTATTTCAGAATAAGTTGTAATTTTGGAACCAAACATTTTTTTGACGGATATCTCAAATAAAATACACAAGTATTCTTTTACCGGTCGAGCAGTTTAAGGTGGCTGTTGTTTAGTGGGAACGGCAACTGTAGACTTCAACGGTAGGAAACTTTGATTCATTTCATTTCATCGACCTTAAGAGGGAAAAAAAATGTTATCGAAGCGATTTTCGATGTAAACAGTTTGATCGCCTATACAAACCGAATCAGTATTTGCTAAGTGTTCATGTACTTGGTCTGGTAAAATAACCCGTTTATTTATTCCATTAAAACGAACAATACTAAATAGTTTAAAAAAAATTGCATTTTTTATTGATTTTTTGATGTTTAAACGTATACAACTATTTAATTTTTTTTTAGATTGGCAGCGCTATAAATCGTATACAGCAAATGGTCCTACTAAAAAATGCACCACTTTCGTTGGACATAATAAATAATTAATGTAGAACCTTTTTTTAAGTATTTATGTATTTTCTTTTGCATTAAAACGGGTTAGTATGATTGAATTTCGCAAACGTTTTGTTAATGAAAAATAATTTCACTTTCAGGTTTTATACCTTTTCATAATAAAGGTGAAACTTTTTTTTTCCCATTCAATACCCGTAATACCTATACAATGGTGTTGTTGTACTCTTTCGGTATTATAAGTTAATATTTGAAAATTGATACACGATCACCGTCGTACAATAGTATGTAGAGAAAAAAAACTACAGCTTGAACATTTTTCTTGACATGTACACAACGTTGACTGTCTTGAAAAACACAGACAGTGTATCAAGCAAACACACACTTGATGCATTTTTATCAACCGCTACAGCTGTCAATGCGGCATACCGTTGTAATACTTGCTTAGCCGTAATTACTTTGTCAACATAACCGAACTCGGTACGTTACTAAATTCTTGCTTTTAGTCAATAAATTTGGCCATGTAGGTTCGGAGAATAATAATTTAGACTCCACCGCCGCCAATTCGAACACCATGATATTGTGGTTCAGTGTTTAGACAAGGTATGCCTCCTTCGGCCTTTCAAACTGCAAGTTTTCGGAATTAGGTTAGACGCTTGTCTAAAACTTCTTCGTCAATTAGGCTGAAGATATAGTGACGCCGAAACGAAAGGTTCGCGCTACCCGTGATGTTTACTTAGTCCTTGTAATATATTATTGTATCCTGGTCTTGATCAAAACACTTACCGGTTGACAACGTAGTGGAACAGTTCCGCGAATCACTTAAACAGGGTGTATGGTTTAACGGAAAACGTTCGTTTTCTAGTAGTTTTTATTTTTGGAGACACTTTAACTCTAAGTAGAGACTACTTTGACAATCCCTTTTAAAGTTAATAAAAGTTAAAAGCAATCATCTAAAACTGGTTATCGACCATTCAAAATGATGATGATAATTTATTATTTTTTTTTCCAACAGAATATACATAATTTACAATATATTATGATAAATAAAAGAAAAAGTTTGTCTCCAAAACCCCGAGCTTGTGGAGGAGACTAGAGTACAAATGTTCAGTAAATTATAATAACTAAAAAAGTTAGTTAAATATAATATACCTTCCCATTTAAGTTTCAAAAGTTGATAGTGCTCCGGAAAATATTTAAGTAACCCTTAACCTGGCATTGTATCTTTATAGTTACATATATTTTATGTAAAACTTTCCATGATTAACCTAAAAAGTACTATTAAATTAATTGTTTTCGATATTTAAAAACTGTTATGGTAAGGGCTAAATTCACTTGGCTTATCTCTGCTCTATGCGGTCCATTTCTTTGAAACATACACTTTTTTTTTACACACTGTCCTCTTTCGATATTGCTCAAACGTGAATAACCATTGATGTAATCATGTAAACCGTAATCTTTTTTTCAATGTTAAAAATTTACAATAAAATTGGGTGATTGTTTGTGGCGCTCAGTCAAAATAGGTGGGATTGATGTACTCATTGTGTTCAAGCCATTTATACTTTGCCAATCAAAATGTTGTACGTAACGTTTATTAGTAATACAACATATTACTTGAAAAAGCCACTGGGTCGCAAGAATTTCATTGCATTCCTAAGAATTCTACACAGCTAACTATTTGTCGTTTCTCAACTATGTTTAATATTTAGTCAGTATATTATAAAGCGTATTTGATGGTATTTAACAGTAATTGAAATAGTTGTTAAATGTGAAAATCTCAACTAATCTTTAGTTAGATAGAGTTACTATTGAAAAAAATTGCCTAGTCCAGTAGTGTCAGCTTGTAGAATTTTGTAATTTTTAATTTTTGGAAAATGATTTAAAATACTTGTTTTTATTTTTTTAATAGTAAAAATGTTTCATATATTTTATTATATATGTTTTCATATGTTATTAAGCGATTAAAACAAAAAGTAGAAATATTTAGGAGAAAAAATATATATTTCTGGTGAACAACTTTAAAGCTCTGTCGTGAATGAATTATATCAGATAAAATTCTGAAACTCTTCACTGCTCTTCTACATGTCAATGTGATTCCAACTAGACCCTAAATTATAAAATACATGTATCGGCTTCAAAGATCTGCGTGGCTAAATTTAAATTTAGCTAAAATTGACAATTTTTTTAAATTCATATTTTGCATCTTCTCGACAAGTTTTTTTTAATGAGCTTAGAATCAACTTTCTAGCTCTAAAGAGAAAATTGAAAATTAAGCTTTTATAGTATGTAACGCACAGACTTTTTTCAAGTTTAAGTCATTATACCGCGTGGGTATGATATCCGACTTACTTGTATAATATTATTTTCATACATTTAAGACAAATATCTACCATTTCACTATTGGCGTGTAGATTATTGTTTTTTCCTATTCACAACAAGCTCTTAAATTTATCAACATAACATTTTGTTTTTCAAGAAAGTCAAACAATCATTCAATTAGCATTGAAATCGACGACTCGGTGTCTGATCGTTAACGATTATCCTTCGCCTCCCAAAGGGGTGACCGCGGTGATATCGTGTAAAATGTTTTACCCGTGTTACTTACATACTTACTATCCGATTAAACTGTATTTTAGATTTATGCCCGAGGTGCCTATATATTGATATACACCCGACGGGCGAGGGTTGTTTGTTGTGAGTTATTAATTTCACGGGCATATTGAAATTCCATAAATCACCGCGGACGGCTGGAAAGTGTTTGCGGCGTTTTGGTGTTGTCAATACGAAATCTTTTATTTTCCGTTCCCCGCTCCACCCCCCCGTGAAGGGGTGAGGGTACGCGGGGACGGGGTGGAAAAAATGAGATAAACCGCACGCATACACAATAGGCGGGTTTTCTTTTTCCGAAGGTGTTAGCTTTATTATCGAAAACGCCGGCAGAAGTAAATTAACGACGCCGAGGTGAGAAATGGTGTATTTCCCGCTTTGACAGTTGGAACAATGCGCGTACAAAACATGATTTATCGTCGACACTTTTTGATACGTTTTAATTTAATCGGAATACCACCGCCGTGGTGCGGCGCTTAAGATGTACCATTGTCGTCGTCGGTTCGCACCAATCCGAAATTGCCTGCGCCCAACGTTTTCTCACCACACTATTTAGACACATATGTTATATACTTAACATTATCTTACCCTCCGGTTGTGGAGGGTTGATTTTTAATATCCCAACAACAAATTCTGGGGTTTTTAAACCTATTTGCTTGGAAGACAACACTTGGCACGCGTTTCGCGTAGTCAACCGTATTTTGTCGACAACATAGTCATAGACCTATTATCAATGGACTGCGCTTTCCTACCTGCCCTACCCCTCGTGTCCACAACATGGAAAAAAATAAGAGAAAGGGGATTATAATTTTGTGTCTCACATCAGATGGATCACTCTGTATTGGGTAAATACTATTTCGACAACCGTCGCCGACCTACGAAATCGGATGCCAGTTTCGCACGAATACCGATTTATCGACGCTGACGAATCAGTATTTTTAACTCGGATTAAACTCACCCATACACGTGCATTAGGCGACCTCTGTTAAAGCAAAATCAAAACATACATGCAAGTATAATCTAGTTTATCCTTTTATATTTCACGAGAAATGCCGGTCAAAGCGCATATTTGCGGTTTACCCTTACATGTAGTTATGCAGGTATGGTTGATATGTAGATTTCCATTAGACCGCAAAGCGATTTAATTATAATATTATGATGTTCATATAATTTTAAATCAATCAACGCTGTGTCGAAATGAAGAATGCTTCAGTTAATTTAAAGTGAGCCCATACATATAACGAGTTTTGTCGAGATGAGTAAATATGTATAAAAGAATAACGTAGTCGTCAAATTTATATCAAACGGAAATCACGGTTTTGCAAACTAAATTTTCATACAAAATAATATTTTGCTTATACTTTTTTACTGTACCATTTGTACGCCATACAAATTTTAAAATCCTTGTTATTATGGCGGTAATTTTATACTTATTTAACCCTTCTTTCGCCAGTGTAAATATAATAGGTACTTTTGTCGGTGAAGTAAAATATCGTCGTTTCGAAAACGTAGACGGTGTCTCCGTAAAATATAATTTGGGTTAAAATATGTCGGCAGACGGTACTACAGCAGTGAAGTACGGTTTAGGGTTACACTGACAATCTTACATTACACTTTTGACAGTCGACAATAGCGGCTGACCCGCCCTTGTCATCTTTTCAAAGCAAAAATGGACCGACAAACGAACTTTGCGGTCGGTGAATTAACGGCTTTCACGAGGATTGGGAAGGGGGTGGGACCGGCAGTAACTCGAAAGTCGTTATGCTTTGAAACCAGCAGATAAAGCAGTCGTTATGGACAAGATCACAGAGCTCGGCATGGCGTGCATTCATTATGCCAACGTAACGGTATAGAGATCACCTCGAGGGGGTTGGATCGTTTTAATGAAACATTTCTCGGTATTTTGAAATAATGATGGTCTCCGTGTTATAACCAGGCAGCTCCATGCTTATTAAAAATGGTTTTTTTGTGGAAAAATTATCTATATTTTGATAGAACAAACAGTAAAACCGGACTGTAAATTACAAAGACAATACAAAACGCATATTTAATATGAACAAATTTTGTTGCGAATTTCAGCAATAGGAAATAGTGAACAATATTATAAAAATAATTTATACAATTTTAATAGACTTTGTTTCTATAATAATTTACTAAAAAAAAGGTTTGAAATAAGATATTTAAAAATATCGTTTATGTCATAATAGCCCCACCGTTAGTCTATCTTCAGTCTAATTTCCAGACCTTGAGTCTTAAAACTTTACACGCAAAAAAAAAAAACAAAGTAAAAGTTTCCACTCCTTCTTGGGGAAAAGAGAAATTATATATTTTTTGGTTTGTCAAGGTTTATCGACGGCATAATGTTTTTTTTTAAATATTTCATAAAAGTTAGAAACTAATTTGACTATTTTTACAAAAGTTGTAGCACGCCGTAATATTTTAAACTCAAAAAATATGTAAATTTTTTGGGCGTTTTTCTCGACTTTGAAGGGGAAAGAGTAAACTTTTTAAATTTTCTGACCTCATAACTTGTTATAATCGTATATCGATAGTCGAATAATTGAATACAGACTACAAATACAAAATTGGCGACATAAAATTATCTTAATAATAATAATACTTTCACCGAGAACCACAGGTATATGATATCCGATATACATAGACCGATATCTTAACCGATGGACAGGTGTAGTTTTGACCAGACCTAACCTATCCTAACCACTCCAAGTCGATCGTTGTGACGTTTGTAGTCTGCAAAAAGTGTAGTCTACGGATATACGGGACTTTCCGGTCGTTCTTCGCCGCCATATACATTAAAGGGCGACTTCGACAAACGAAACGGATGGTGGGATTAAAAACGTTTGGTTCGCTTGAATCATTTGTCGTGGAATTACTGTTTTCCCATCGGTATTGCGGTATAGTCGCTTGTAGATCGAGCGGTGTATAAATATATATATAATATATATATTTGTGTGCGTGGGTGTGTCCGTATGCTTGGCGAACACAAAACCGTTGGAACAGTATAATATAACTGGATTATACGTCGTTTTAATAAAACTACCGTCGCGTCGTCGTTTGCGGATGCGAATCGTCTGTATCTCCGACTCACCCCTGTTTCTACATCGGCAATAATAATAATAAAAGATAATTGTCGCCGCTAATAAATATAATATTGTAATACATTTTGTGTCTTCAGCCTCGTCTACCCGGTTGTGTGCAGTAATCTTGTCTCACGAGACAACGGTAGTGCGCAGAAACCAAAACTCTATACTTCAACTATATTTGAAACTCCAAGTTAAGATTTTGCGAAAAATTGCCTATAGTTCTTTACTTCTTAGAAATGGGCTGGGTAGCGCCCTCTTGAACGTTTAACACTTAAAACCCGCGTTGAGTACCTAATAACATTGGGTTTCCAAGGTACGTGATATTATTTTAGACGAGTATTAATAGTTTTAATTATCATATCATAATTGCACTATAACACTATGCACGACGTGTATATAAGACGCTTACGTTGCTTTAATTAACCGTATTTAGCCGTTGGCGGTTAAGTAGTGCACATAATTACACGTGCGCTAGTTTGCAAAGTGAGTGTCGGTGTAAATAATTAGTGAGACCAAAGTGCAACACGGAAAATTGCGAACACCAGACAATCGGATGATGTATATAGTCCCATTAGCGCCGAGTGGCACATTGTTAATCAAACAAAAAACGAAATTTTGAAACACTTGCATTTACTATGAATCTGAATACTCAAATGGATACTATTTAACTATGATGCCAACATCGTGAAGTGCACAAAGGAGTACAAAATAAGTAGATAAACCCATAAAACACACACGTGTCATAAAGAATAAATTTAACGGTTGCCGAGTGCATTTTCATAAAGCTCTAGTCACTATCCTTTGGAATTCCGCCGGTAATTGTTATAAATGATAATATAAACGCGAAAATCCATTTAGTTCATCATAAATAAATTACTTTCAATGTTTGAAAGTATATCTTAAAACGTACGTGAAACAGCGCTTTAATCTCAATATATTAATGTTATTTGTATGAGCATGTGTCTTCAGTATTTCCATAAAATAATGATGGTAAAACATTAACTTTTTCTGTTGTATAAGAAAACGAAACCAAATTATGCTATTCATTTTTGAGCACATATCGAAGCACAAATAGTACACCGTGACTTTATTTTAGTTCCAAAAGCAATAATTCAATAGAGCATAGTGTCTAAAATTTATTTTGACGATTTTTTTTTATATTAATATGCGGGGGTGTATTTAATTTAATTATTATACTTTAAAATAAAAATCAGCGATAACCCCAGACCATCAAGAATATGTTACTATCAGCTGGCTATTTTTTTGTAAATGTTTTAAATAAAAGTCCAAAGGCAACCGACATTTTTTCGAAATCGTGTAACGTTCTCAAATACGATATTAAAAAAACTATTAGACATTGTTTTTACCGTTTTTTTAACAAACCGTGAGTGGCGGCTCGCAAGTCAAAGAAACCGTAGACTATGGAAAACAAGGCATGTGTGTGTGTGCTGAAACGATGAAGAAAAAAAACACTTTTTTATAAATCCAATAACTTTTGGGCTCGTTGTCGAAGCTAAAGAGCGAAAAGTTGTAAAAGATAAAAACTAAAAGCGTATAATATGAGCTGATGGGCAGTCGTGTGGTACAAAAATCATACCAAGAAAGTTATAGTCTCTGAGAGTATAATATTATTATGGTCAATTGGGTTTTTTATTTGGGCAAATATCAACCGCAGTCATATCTCCGGTACATCTACCGGTAATGTGAAAGTTTTACACACCGTCTAAGCACTTGAAATATAAACGTTAACTTCACTGTAGGATTACTTCACCAAATACCTTGTGCGCAATGGCCAGACGGACAGTGGAAACAAATCACGGTAAATCTGGTTGTTATTCTTCACCAAAACCGCAATTAAACATATACTAAAATAAAATGCCTTTCATAAGTTTCCAAAGGCTTAAATATACACCATAACACCCCGAGCACCTGTAATGCCCACTTAAACTTGATATTTTTTTGCAAACAATAAAATATTATATTATATATTATCATGCTGTGTAAAATGTCCGTGGAAATGTAATACTTAACAACGCATTCGTGAAACGACTAGCGTTTGTCGATATCATAATAATGCCAACCGTGAAGTGTACACAATGGCGTTTGAAAGAGACGGTTTGTGAGTTATGACGGTTTAAAAGGCGGCAAAAGGCCGGGGCAATAATTTAATGTATGTTTTATTTTATTTTCGCTCACATTTTCCACTTGTACGGAAATTCGTCTCGCTAGGAAAAACTTAAATCACTAATACTATTACCGTTATTTTTGTCATTGTAGTTTATTAACGTTGTATCGGACACGAGCAGGTGTCCGGGATTAAACTGAAAAATAAATCAACTACACCGACATACCAACCAATAAAATAGTGTACAGATGTATAACTATAATAGTGTATTACTTTACACATTTGCATTCGACCAAGCAATAGGGCACCCCGGATCAAATACGAAATAACATAATGGAAAAGCAAAAAAAAAATCGTACATGGCCACGCTAAGTACCCTCAAAAGTGTCATATATACAAATAGACAAATGGTTGAGTATTTCGAACAAACAGACGGCCAAAACTTGTGAGCCCAAAAGGTCGACGACCACAACACATCAGTATAAAAAAATTTTAAAACCATAGGCGTTATGATAGATGTACTAACAATTTATTTATTTGCTTGACATTTCTGCTCCGGCAAGAGTACAGCTGATATAATATCTAACAACTAAAGAACTAATAAATTAATACAAATACAATAAAATATATAATTCTTACAATAAATTCTAACCGCATATGTTATTATTATTATTGTCAAAACAAAAATCAAAATGATAAAAATTACCACACAAACTTAACATACGATAAAGAACGAAATGTTTTGTATGGTGCGTGTGTTTACACTTAACACCAACAATTTAATTTTTTACATTATATCTGGGCAATTGATCATACCATTAAGTATTTTAAAAATAATCAAACACCCACCATTTTTTACTTTATATATTTTCTTTTGTTAGTGTAATATTTGTAGTACAATTGTGTAATTGGTTTTATTTAATATAAAAATAAATGACACATTACCTGATAAAAACGTTGAATTTATGTCGTTTTTTTTCTAATTATAAATTCTTATTTATTAAATTTGCGTACAACTGAAGTTAATTTACAACAAAAAGTAAGAAAAAATAATGAATTAATTTAACTCAATTAAAGTAAACGTAGTGTTGTTGCAATAACAAAGAAAAAATATGACAGTGTAAATGTTGTCAAAAGATAAGACACAACATCACCGAATGCCTTAGGTACAATCCAACTACCGAGATCGCTCTAAACATCCAATATATATGTTTTAATTCGTAAAAAAGTGTACATATTAATATATCACAACCGTTATTCGCTCTTCGGTATGAGTGTGTATACCAGTGAACATTTTTATTATTAATATAAAGTTATATAAACAGTATATATATATTATATATATACATAATTTTATTATATTATATGGTATGCATACAATATAATATATTTTATTATTTTTAGAACATCCGGTAAAATCGTTTTCGGGCGGTAAAAAATACAAATTCTATTGTTCGAACATTATACGATATTATATTTTATTCTCAGCGTTCAGTCCCGACATGACCCCCGATATTACCGGTAACCGCGGGCCCCTGTTAAAATAACGGTGGTAAAACTTTAAGTCTAATTTATTTATTTCCTTTCGCCACGCTCTGCTTATGTACGTACAAAAAAAAAAAAAAAGTATAATAAAAATAAAGATCCCTACGATTTATACATAATATGTATATATATATATATTTGTTCGTGATTTATAACAGTTCCGGCGCAAACTTTTGCCACAAACATTTTCTTTTATCTCCGTCGTTATAACCACCCGGATAGTTTTTGGCTCTGGCTCCGGCAATGACTTCTGTTGTCCGTAACTGGCACAAGTTTTCGTGATGCGATTACCGAAATATCATTTAAACAACTCAAACCGGCACGTTAAATAAATAATTCCGAAAAAAATTACACAACAAAACGGCTAAAACCGCTTGAAAACCGTTTTAGAACACAACAATAATAATTACCATTTCCCTTTCTAGCTAGCTATTCCAACTGTTAGGTACAATAAATATAAATTGTCGTGGCCATTTCGAGACAGGAAAAAAGTCGATGACCCGATTATGTGACAACGGTGAACTTGAAGACCCGTTTTTTTTCGATAAAAATCATTGTCGTTAAAACTTGAAAAAATCAAAACATTAAACTTATGACAATTCATAATATCAATTACACCGTTAAGTTGTCGTTTATAGTTTTCAATTGGGTACTTCTACCATTTCACGAGTAACGTTTTTATTTTATTTTTTAATTCACCATAAAAATGTATGTTTTATTATTTTCAAAATGTAGTGTTTATGCACTACAATTAACGTACTCATAGGTATTCGAACGTGTGATGGATGTATAAAATATGTGGTTACAAAGTATGTTTACTAACTGACGTTTTTGTTAGAGTTGTTGTAGTATGGTTGACACGAATTAAATTAGCCATTCAATCAAAAAGCGACAACCATATCAAGTTAAAATAGTTAGTCCGGAGAAAATGAGATCAACAAAATTATGTTTGTTGGATTGTGTACAATAATTTTCTTTCCGGGAACGACGTCTTATAAAACACCAGCCGTAAAATATTTCATTTAAACTTGTTAGATATGCAAAACGTTAACAATGTCGCCTACAAGATTTATAATTTTGTTAAATGTACCTCTCTTGGTGGAATGAGTAAACCATAACGTTTTTGTATTCGCAACATAAGAAAACGGTCGGCATTGTTAAAAATGTATAATTTGAATAATTTCCCCCACACATAAAATAAGGGAGAGCACGATTTAAAAAAAAATACATTTAAGAATTTAAAAAAAAATTCAAAGTGCTGTTCTAGTGTTTTTCTTCTTAACGAGGGCTCAATGTCGTAATACTTACATTTTTGTTGTACTTAACAGCGGCTGTAGTAAGATTTGTATACGAAAATAGAATTTTGGATTTAGTCAAACTGTCAAACCGTTGAACTTAAACGGTAATCCGACCGAAATATGGGTGTGTAAGACTATGGCGATTTTGTACATATCCAGTTTACAGTCAGACGTTGCTAAAAACCATATTTTGCACATAAAGACACGACGGATAAAACAATCGTATATTGAAACTAATTGTGCCTTAGAACCGGATCTAAATAGTTAAATGTAATATAAAAAACAAAACAAAAATACAAGCACAACATAAACTAGCAGAAAATGACCAATGTGGTGTAGACACGATAGCTGAGAAGGTATTAGTTTTTATACATGTTTTAGATATAGATTGTGTATCTTCAATCTGATCTTTACATCTTAAACTTCAAATTGTGCTTCAAAATTATAAGAACCGAAAAAAATCAACATTTGAGGAAAGGGGGGGAGGGACCGAAATTTAGTATTTCGACCGATTTGTTCACCATTTAATAGCGTGTTAAAGCTGTAACCCGGCAAGTTTTCAACCAATGGTTAAGGAATTGACTTTTTTAAGCTTTGATTCGCCCAAGTAGGTTTAGATGGAAAAGAGTTATCGTGTTTAAAAAATAAACACATTATTGTGAAACCAATAACTTCTCAGCTAAAATAAAAAAACTGTTACTATTGATTTGCGTCCAAACGGTGTAAGTTTACACCTTCTTTTCTTTTTAAAGTGCTTTTGCCGTGAAAAAAATGTAAGATTTTGGCTGTATAAAGATAAGAATTTGGTGGTCTCTCTACTGAGTTACGTCGGAAACTGATTTTCAATTAAAAAAAGCAGTTTTGTTAAGTAGTGAATAAATTAAATATTTTCCCCATAAAACGTCAAAAAAAAAAAATACCAGACCGCTGTCAATCCCCCCTTAACTGTTTCAAACGTGTAACGATATAGGTATTCTTTTTATTTACTCGTCATGAGATTTGAGAACACTTACTACTTTCTGTGCTCAAGTTGCAAAAGCTATTGAACACATTACCCCAAGGGCACGTTATGGTGAAACGGCACACACACGAGTGTTATAGCAGTGTAATAAAATACAATATAACTTTGAAGCAGTGATAACATCAGCAGCGGACATATTGTGTCGTTTTATGCACATCAATGGCAAAACAGTTACCGAGTACTTTATCGTACAGTGGTCGACACTTGAAAGTCATAACCGAGAGGTTAGGATGATTAACTCGTGCACTCATTACAATTAGTAAGTCTGCCGTTAAGACCCGAACGAGACATATTATCCTTTTGGCGATAAAAGCGCACGCAATAACAATATCAAAAGACATTAAGACGTTTGTCACGAGTACAGCAAACGGCCGTGGCCCTGTCGCTTTCGTGCGAATAAAATATTATAATATTTTCCTAAATCATTTCCCGAGACGTTTATTATACGTCTAATGCGCGTATCTGAAGCGAGCGATAGGCTTTTCGTTGAGCAAAAAACTAAAACGTGATCTCAACTAAAAAACAAGCATCTTTTTTTTTTTTTGTATAAATGATTTTACCTCGTCGTAAATCATAATAATATAGTATTGCTATCGCAGGTTCCAAGCAAATTCGCATCACTATTCCCAAACAAAAGCGTGCACGGTGGTGTTCACTTTTCACGTGACCAACCCTTCCCTCTCTTTACACCACCGCTCGTTCTATCGATACCTTGTAAATGTCACGAACGGTCCAAATGTTCACCGAGGCAGAAACATGTGTTAATTGTACAAAAAAAAGGTAAAGCCTGTACGCGTTATGAATGTTTAAGAAGTTGTTTTTTTTTCATTATAGCTTTTGTTTAAAAAACTTTAAAGGTTAGCAAATGCAAATAAAAGAACACAAACAGTATTGCACATTAATGATGTGAACTAAATGAAGTCGATACAATTAAACACAAATTTATGATAAACAAAGATGAGATAGAGAAAGGAAAGAAAAAAAACATCATGTAAAAAATAAGATTTTCCCACCACGATATGAAATCTGAAATCGAACAAACCGACATATCACCTTCCGCCATAAACTCCACCGACTTAATGGTGTGTGTAACGTAAGAGTTATCTCTCTCTATCCTGTCAATTAATGTTAAGTTTTAGTGCATACATTGCCGACACAATGCACATTTATCACAGTGACGAGGCAACTTACGATACAAATGGTTATTATTATCACTTATATGGTAGTTATATAGTATTTCAACGTTGTGTCGCTTAAAACGAAATTAACAATATGGTAGGTAACGATTTTCCGCGGTTGACCTTTGTAATACCGACTGAAGTATATATTGTCTTTGAACGACGACATAAGATGAAAGCCCTGTTTTCCACTGATCCTTTAGTCTGTACTCAACAACAACATAATTCTCGGTATGATTGGCATTTTCATGACGTTTAAGAGGTCAGAAGTCTTTTACATGCTGAACCCTAGGTATAGCTGTTTGAAATACTATTGCCTCTCATATTAATACATTATTCCTTGTACAAGGTGTGTTTTCTGTGGCAGTAAGTCTGGATGATAGTTCTGTGGTAAATGTAGAATATATATACTTTTGTGGTTCTCCCCAAAGGGGGTCCCCTACGACCATGGACCGACTAGTAGCGCTAGGCGCTAATTGCGAGCCGGAGAATATAGAATATATTATATACTGTATTATTGTTTTTATATGTCTTTAGAAAAAAAAATTTTAAATGTTTGTATTTTTATTGATACGCAGACTGTGAATCTCATATTTCTTGAATATATTTTTCTCTTTTTTATACTTTACTTTGATTGGTTTTACTAAAGCTTTGTAAAATCATTGCAGCCAATGGCCAGAGTTGACGAGGCATATACAACAATAATAAAATGTAGTTTACTTTGAGTCAATAGAATTTTATGTGAACTTCGGTCAAAAACAGTTTTAATATTTTAAAATTACATATTGTTTGTCACCATAATAAGCGTGATTGTTTTTGGAAAACATAAAACACAAAAGGTACATGCATACCTCGAAGTATTTTCTAGTGTTCACAGAATTAACTTAATTAAATGTTGCATAACAAAGGATCCAAGGAATAACATCAAACACAAATAATAGTTAATAATTGCAGACTGTATTATGGTGAATAATAAAATATAAGTCTAATAGTTTTAAATGAGAATATATTTTATTTTGTTGGTCGAAATTACTAGGTTCATAATCACATTTAAACGCATAGATGCATTCATTAATTTCATTTGCCGTTAATAATTTATGCAAGTAATGTAATTATTGGTATGTCGATAAAAACAGTCTGAAAATGTTTCTAAAAAAGTCATAGGTAAAAAATGAGTTTTGAAAAAAATAATCGATTATTATGGATGTAATTCAGAGGATATTGGGAGTATTATAATATATATATGCATTATACGAATAATAAATCACATTTAATAATATAGCTTTCCGTGTAATTTACGATGATCGTTAAAAATAGTTTTAGGGTTAAAAGTATATTATGAATAAAAAATACATATGTGTAGGGGATTTTTTTTTTTGTGCATAGCCGACCGAGATTTACACGTGCCAACCTGTTTATTTTATCGTTCAGCCGATGAGCTTTTAAAATATTCCACTGACTACCCTTTAGCCACTGCGATGCAATAAGAATGTATTTAAAGTCGGTGTGAAGAAAATATTATGCAGCTTAATCTCAATTACAAATAACCGAATGGTTATTCTAATGGTGGTTTAATTAACGGCGCTGTCTCAGTTGTAACGACTTGAGGCGTGCTTTTATACACTAAGCCATCTCGTAGTTCTCTCGGTCCAATGATGTTTCTTTACTCTACCAAAGCCAGTAATCGTGATAAAAGTTAACTTCCACGGATTACCGGTGAAATTAATTGTAATGATTTTCGATAATCGTTTATTCTCCGCTTCGCAACACTCTTGCCGATCATCCGTAACGGTTTGATTCGTTGAAATCGATTTTAATTTAATATAGTTTTATACGTAAGTTATATATTAAGACTATGTTCGATATTTACACAGTTTTACAGCTTGAAAAATCTTTGTATTGGTCGTGTAACGTTTGACGATGAAATAGATGCTCTCATTTTATTCAAATTTTAAGAAAATAATATCAACAACTTGCTTAACAGGATTGCGGCTATGACAAAACAATAATACCTACTCTGCACACAAACCGAAATTGTGTTATTATAAATGTTTATTCGGAAACCACACCAACGTTTGGAGTAGACTCCGGCAAGGTCGAAACGATCACTTCATTTTGTTTACCCACAAGCTTCTCGTTAGCTCAATGTTTGAGTTCAGCTAAGATCATCCAAGTGTTTGAAGACAACTACATGCATCAAGAGCACTTGACATTGTCTCTCTTGTACTTTTCGTTGTCCTTTGTTTATGAAGCGAGCACGACCTAATGCTATAATTTCAATCCTAAGCACAGTGTTAAGACTCGCTCGCCATTATTGTTCCAACCTAAAAGGATCCAGATGCTACCTTAATAAGTTACCGGTTTTTGTTAAACATTAAGCGTAGTTACTATATTTTGACACTATTCAACCTAATATATAAATTCTAGCCATCTACACAACCGCGGTGGTTGTTTGCCAAAACAATAATCATATGCGTTTAGCTAAAATAAACACAGTTATCAGTTTTTTGATACGTCTTTAGTTAATAAAAAATTATTTATTCGAGACTTTTTTTTTTAAATAATACTCATAGCGAACTAACCAGCCGAGTTATTGTTATTTTTATTCCTCTGCTACGTTATAACTACACCGAGTGTTGTGTACATCTATAAAACAAGACAAGCGATGACACTCGCCTGTACCGTATCTTCGATTACTTTGTCGCAGTTACTGGTATACTAATAATAATAACTGTTGCGCGTTATTTTAATGCCAAAAAAAAAATCTACCCATGTACCTATTTATAATTAAAGAGGTGTCGGTGCCGTTGTGTAATTCAGCTCTTTGATTTCAGGTCACGTCTCGTTCTCGTGTCATTGTTCACGATGCAGACCGTAAACGGCCTCGGCGGTCGTTGCGCATAAAATCAGCCAATCGAACGTGGTCGACGACACAGCAGCACGTGCACGATGAAGCCGTTCGTGGTGGCCGTGGTGGGATTGACGGTGCTGGCCGTAGGGGCTTTCCGCTGTGCCATGTGTCTGCAAAACGGTAAGCGAGAACGACCAGGTCGACCGCATGCTGTGGTTATTAATATTATATAATTAAAAAAAAATAATGATATGTATAACATGTTAACCTAAAAACACTTAAGGGTCGATAGGACGAGAGTGATTTCCAAAGAAAAAGCGTTGCCCGGTAGCCCACTTGCGTTAGAATCTTCCACGGGAAATTACCGAATAGGAATAGGTATATAAGGAATGTTTTTATTCATCAGAATGCATATCTTATGAATGTGTTGCAATATTGTCGTCTTACGTGAATTCCAAGTTTTTATTTAATTTGAAAAATGTACAATCTGTACAGTTAAAAATTGGTACAATGAGAAAGATATTAGCAGTGTATGACGACAGTAAAGATAGCATACAATGGATGGATGAGTGGATTTAATTAGGTTAACAGATCTCTACACCATTTCCTTTTTAAATGACTGGGTGGATTTTCAGAGAAATTATTGGTGGCAAGGTCAGCGATCAGAGGATTACGATGTCCCTGGAGACGATTTTGGAACCTTGACTCCCGAGATAAAATAAAAAATACATCAACACAATCTGTATAGTTGTATTGCACTGCGACCAATACAATATAAAGAACGACATCATACCAATTGTTACACTACACAATTTTGCATCGAAAATTTAAATGAGGAGACGGGAAGATCATGTTTTAGATCGAAAAGTAGTAGAGGGAAAGACAATGGGATAGATCATGTAGGGGAGGGAGAGAATACATATCTATAATTTTATGATTACATTTATAAGGTACGAGGAGGGGATGATAGGGAAATAAAGAAGAGAGGAAATGGAGGAGATGGGATGTTGATGGAATGCAATTCAATATGTTGTATTTACTTTCTGGAATGACGAAAGTGATTTATTTTCGGCTTCGATATGGAACTGAGAAGATATTGTTTTTACAACGATGTGGTCTTATTGTTCAATTTTCATGGCTAAACCTACGATATCTCATAAGCCGCTGAGCTGACTCCTTCAAGTAGCACGTTTACGGATCAGAAGTCATACCTGAGTGGTACTCAAACGGAGCAAAAATTTAAAAAGTTCACCTCGTTCCTTTTAAAATCGAGACAAACATCCAATACATTTACAAAGCTTTTAAATTTTGGCACGCTATAACTCTTTTAAAAATGGTCGAACCAACAATCAACAGGTGTCCGACAACAGATATTATCATTGTCAATATTACCTTAAAGGGGTAACAACTGTAAAATAATGTTCAATAATTAATTTTATGGATAACTGATATTTTTATCACCTATAGATTCGAACCGAAAAGTTTTGTACCCCGGCCCCACTATGGTCCGTCCTCACCTCATTGTGCTGGCTTTTTTATTAGTCGATTAAAAAAGTCAAACAATTTCGCACAAGACCGTCGCCACTACGGTGTTTACGGTCGTTTGCGGTGAACGTCGGTATTAGGTTATTGTTGTACCGATATTGGTATTGGGGAAGAAAGTAAAAAATTAAATAAATAAAACTAAGTAGCGGAATTTGTCACTGGCGCACAAAATTACGACGGCATAAAAAACGATCCGGAAATTAAAAAAAAAGTTTACCATTTCATTTGAAAATATTTAGTCGTGCGGTAACTTTTCCACCGTTCGCGGTTTGCTTCTGACAATCTAATGAACCGATTTATCATAAATTTGGCACACACACACGACTGCCAAAGAGAAAACTCCCTTTTGGAAAGCGACTGGATGTACCTACCGAGCCGCCGAGCATAACATGTACAGTCGGCTAACTTTTCATCGCACTGTGGTTTATTATAATAATAAAATACAATATGCAATAATATTATTACCCCACGACTTGGGTTCCTTGCTGTTACTGTCAAACTGCATTAGCCACAACAAACAAGTACCGAACGTCTGCTCTGCTAAAACTACAATAATTATACAAAATATAATAATACCTAAGGTACTAATACTATTGTTGACCATTAGGGTAAAAAAAAAACCTGCATTTTAATTGGAGCCAAAAAAAAAAAATTGTGGATTGTTTGATGTGTCATTGAAATGCATATAAAAACAAATTTTTTTTTGATTCAAACTACGGCAAAGTCAGATTTTATAGCAGTAAAAACTGGGATTTATTTAAACAATCAATTGAAATGAAAAAATGTGGACAACTTAAAGTGATTTTTGTGAATAGATAACGAAACATAATGCTACACACAATATTAAAATCTATGACTTTAAACACCAAAATAAGGAAAAAATATGTTACATGCAATGAGAATTCTGTTGGCTGTTGGTGTGCGTTCCAGTTAATCAATTTTTCTGTATACGACCAGATAAACATGTTTATACATGTTTGTTCAGAACATAACCAATACCATCTCTTGCAAAGCTTTGCGTTGGTATAACGAATTTACAACGCACACAAGACGAGAAATTATTATTGACACTGGAAAGTTTAACCGAGAGCACAAATTGCTAAGAGATGGATGTTGTATGTTTTTTTTTTCAACTCCATATGAATGAAAATCTCGAGCATAACGACTTAGTGTTGACACAAAGACGAATGATTTCCGCGTTGTTTAATCGCTACACTTTGTCATTCGCATCCGATCCGACACGCTATTGTTAACTCATTGCACGCAAATGAGAGCTATTCATACTTGCACCATTTAGTTGCCGTGCCAATGGGATTCGACTAGCAAAACGTATGAGAAAACCAATTAGCCAGAACTACATTCTGGAAATAAAACCGGCTAAATTCCAATATAGGAAACCCGCCAAACCGTTGCTGAACAACTGCAGTACCTACTAAGACGCCTTGTGTTGGGTTCGATAGAATTGCATTAGAGCTGTAGTTGTTCAAAGTGCGATTTATCCACTCCACATGCTTCTTTTGTAAAATAGACAAAAGGGAGTGTAAACATTAATAAATAAAAGACATTAGTTTCAATACAGCTATTACACCGACAGTGAGTCGTTATACGTTATGTTCAACTGCCTATAACAATAAATCCAATTCTGTAGTACATTTTTTCGGTAGGTACGTTAAACGTGTTTTAATGTTCAAGAGATCCCGATATCTATTTTATTCTTTTTTTTTTTAACTATTTTTTTTAATATAGGTACACTGCCGATGACATCCTGTTAACAGCTTCGCACTCACCAAGACCCTATAGTAGCCAGCCAAATGATACAGAAGTACTTAAGTACTGCTGAGTGTCTTCTCATTAACGATAATCTTACTGTCATGTTACTTATTTGTTTAACGTACAAATTGTAAACATATTTTTTCTGATTATAATTTTAAAAATTATATATAGTTACGCTCATACAATTGTAAAACAACATTTGTTCTTTTTTCCGACAACGGATACACTTGACTTTTTAACCTTTTGTTTTATGGGTATTTATGAAAAAAATTATAACTACCGTGATAATATCTCGTTAAGTTATAATAATTTTCTGCAGACTGAGCAAACCGGGAGACATGAATAAGATATTGCGTAACTTGGGTTTACCACGTCGTTATCGGCGTGCTTCTTGAATAGGTGACTGAATACTGTACAAGAGAAATGTTAAAATATCATTTGAATAATGTATTCCACGTTCCTTTTATTCCCAAAACGTAAATGGAACAATATTTTTTTTTCAATGGACTAAATAATAAAGCGACACCTTAAAGCGTTTTTCTCTGCAAAATAATAAAGAGGAAAATAAAATGAGCGACGACCGACAATTTCGTTGGAAACGTTTAAAATAAATTATCCAGTTCAATTATAGTGCTAAAGCCTAGTTTGTAGTATGCTAATATTTTAGTAGAGCGATTAAGGTGCTAAACGCTCACAGCACTTCACAGTAGCTTACAATTAGAGTTACTTATTCGATAATAGTTTATCTAGTAATCGGGCGTTGTAGATAGAACAATAGGTGGGCAATTATTTGTTCGAATAATTTCCCATACAGAATCTGTTTAATTGAATAAAAATATTTCAACATAATACTTCTACTCGATAAAAAACAAATGGCGGATATGCGATGACAGTTAGGTAGTTTGTAATAATAATAAAAAAAAAAAGTGTTTGTACAACAATATTGCATTCGATTATTTCCGGCTAGACACCAAGTACATACTGTATAGTTTATGCATACATACCTTTTTTTGTGAATGGGATTTTCCGCATTGGGATTATTTAAATGACGTTTTACATAATACTATATTGTTGTACCGGAGCGCTTACGGTTCCGACTTGGAATTAATATGTTTGTAAACGGACGGATATAAAATACCCTTCTGGCTTAACGCGGCGACGGTGACGATGGGCTATAAGCTATCATAACAATGTCTTGGAAACGTAAAGCGTGCACTTAGAGTAATTAAAAACGGGTTGTACCGGATTGGAGGGGTTTAAGAAATTATTGTGATTTCATTGGATGATGAATTTTTCATTCGGCACATTCAGACCATATTTTGGTTTCCGAAGGGAAGTGCTAGAGAAGGGTTTTACCAAATATAATAATAATTGTTGTGAAAAATGTCATGAGGAAAGTGAGACGAATAACATAGTCAATTAACACTAATTTGTCGTTAGTCTTTGATCCGTTGCGACTATATTATGCAAAGCGATTGCAGCAAGTTGTTGTACATTGTTCTGTTGTGGTTACCTTTATTTATTTCATTTCAATGCCAAATTAATCGCGGTTTTATTGCTCGTTGGGATTTAATAAATTTCCACTTAACGAGCTCAAAGCTTTTTGTCAACTATATTTTTCACGACACGAATGTATGTATTTAAACGACCGACGGAAATACATTTTAATTTGAAGCGCAAAACCATGAATTTTGACCGTAAGGAATTTAATTACCCGTAAAACGAATAGGGTTGACAAAAACGGTAATAATGTTATATTACTCATATAGCGATACATACACTATAATATTGCACACTCATTAAACGGCTTTGTAAAAACAGCGCAGGAGATAAGAGTGTGAAATATTACCTTTTTTGGGTTAGCAGTTGGAAATGGTTGATAATTATATTTTTAACGTTTTACCTCGAAAAAAAAACAACACAATTGGTATAAAATGCGTTTGTAAGTATAGTTTTTTAAGGAAAATCTGTGCTGAGCAAGTATATAGTATTAGGTATTCATTTTTCCAGAGAATCCAATAAATAAACATTGTTATTGTTCGTGACACGAGTATTCGAATCCCGGGAGGTAGATGTTGCCAAAATAATATTATTTTCACCGGTCCATGGCGACGTTTGTAGATTTCCCCTATCTAAACCACATAGTATAGCGCACGTACAGCAGCTTTACTCGGTCGGCCTTTTTGCCGTCCGAAAAAGCATCCTGCGAGCAGGATGATTCAATTGTAGGTTACCCGAACCGATAAACTTCGCATTAAACTTGATACTCCTGTACGACGTCCCGGGGACTTGCAGTGTTCTCTCCCAAACCCCTTCGAGTCCGTCCGCCAAAAACGTAGGTACAAAATAATATATTATATTCTACTTGGCCGGTCTTGATCGTTTTGTTTTTACCTTTATAAAATCACCTTTGGTTAAAGCGCGTATTAAAGAGATTTTACCGGACTGAAATCGCTGTTTGACGGCATGTAGACTTTCTGGATTTTGAATTGTTGGAGAATTATATTTTTAAATATACCTTTTGATATTAAGCAATTAATATCCGAAATAGCAGGAATATTTAGAGGAAAACCTGTGAATGAACTGTGTCAGGTAAAAGTTCTGAAACTCTTCACTGCTCTTCAACATTTTTTAAAAAATAAAGAAAGTAAAAACCAATATTAGGTAATTCCGTTTGAAACGTTTAAAATAAACTATTCATTAAAATGAAAGTACTGAAGCTCCTAGTTTGTATTATGCTAATATTTCGACTGAGTAGTGATTTAGACACTAACTGCTAAACATTTAAAAGTGGTTGAAAGCTTTCAGATGTAGGTTCGGTACATCGTCGTTTGTCTTTCTTAGCAAGCCGTAGACAGCTTTAGAAAAAAATTGATGGGGGTTATTTAAAAAAAAAAAAATGATTTGTCATAGCTTATAATTTAATATAATAATAGTAATATGTAGACAGTTATAAATAGTTATAATTAAAATGTTTAAGTAAATTCAATATTAATGTTTACAGTTCTACACAACGAAAAACAAGGTAGTTCTGTTCTAGCTAATAAAATATTTGTATAATATTGTTTCCAACGCTTCATCATTTTTTAACTCTTTTTTTTAGCTCTATTCACTTTTAACTTTTTAAGTAAGAATGATTTGCTAAAAATGTTGACTGGTCACAAACCAGTTTTTGATAATTTTTTTAAGTTCGGGTGGATTGTAGTATTATTTTTATCCGTGCGCATTGCTCTATCAAACTGAACGCGACCCGTCCTAAACTTTAAACTTTATTAACTTTAAAAGTAATAATCTAAAACTGGTTATCGACATTGATAAAAAAATCATTAACTCTTTCCCCCAGTAGGGGTTGAAACTTTTTCTTTATTTATCTTTTTTAGGTGTAGTTTCAGGGCTTGGGGACTGAAAATTATACCGAAGGTAAATCTATAATGGAGTTATAAAAAATAAGATTTTCTTAAGAAAGTGTACCCCCTGAAAAAGGAGGAAAATTAAATTTCGACCGTTGTGAATTTCTCGGTTGCTATGTGTTGGCTCACATCAACGGTCGACAGAAAAATGTTGTCATAATATTTTTTATTTGCGCTGTCGGTAACAACAGCAAGAAATTATTAAGAATGACGGACGATCAACCCTAATCGTACCGACATTCCACCCCAATAATAAAAATATAATACTTCAAGCACAGTTTTTACCTTATAGTGATTTTCATCGATACATAATATTTGTACCGTCTAAAGAACCGCAACAAAGCGTTAAGTAGAAACATATTTATCACACTTATTTGTAATAATTCCTGTAAGACCCACGACCTCATCCAACTCAATATGCTCCGTCCCCACTACACCCCGACCCCACCGTGTTTGCTTTTTATTTTTTACCCACTTCCACTTTTTTTCCGTTGATATTTTCATCGAGCGTGACACAATGACTTATGATGATTCCCCGTAAAAAATTGAATAATCCGGTAATGGTTCTAAGGTAAAATATAAATATATATGTCTGGTGTAAAGTGTGAACGATGAAAGTTGTTTGATAAGAAAAAAAGTTTTTTCATTTATACTGAGTAAGTATATTATATTATAAATTTGTTTCGTCGCGAAGGGAAAATATAATCATTTTATACAAATATTTATATTATTTTTTTGTTTTAATAACCGTTCACACCTGTGCTTTCAATCAGGAATAATATTAATAATTCTAAATCCTCAACGCGGTATTGCTATCTCACTCTTCATGTTATTTTAAGACTTCCGCGTTTAGAGAAAAATTGAGTTGGTCTTTGACTTTTTGTCCAAAGTTATTTTAAAATATCGTTTTATATGTTTTGCTGTGTCTTATGCCAAGATCCTTATGGATCAATTTTCATTCATTATGGTACTTCAAAGGGATACAAACATAGGAAAGTTATTGATCACATCGTACATTATTTAAAACTGTAATGACCATATTATGTAAAATTCCCACTAAAGTTGAAGTATCGAACAACATACTGCCACACCGGTCACCTCTGACTATACAGGATCTTTTTTATGTTCTGATTACTCAATTATTACTTAACTTTAAATTAACATAATTAGTTTTTTAGCCAATTGAATTTTTGAATTATCCAAAAAAATATCCATAAATTAGTAACTCCCAAACAGATAAGCATTATAAATATATTAAAGTAAAAACAAAAAATCATTTATACGGGTTGGCCTTAATAATTGACACAACAATTGCACAAAATATGTTAACTGTCAATTCAAAGTGTAATTTTCTCTTTTTTTTCTCTAATAAAAAAAGTTGGAGTATGGATCTACTTACGGTATAACTTCCAGACCTTAAGCCGTATTATTGTTGAGGACACTGGGACAGTACAACAAAAAATGGGTAATGTCCTACGAAAAAAAAAAAATGTACCTCTGGCCACCGCCATAATATTGTTTATAACAGAACCGGGTGACAGTCCGGCATGGGAGTTTCAGTCGAATAAAATATTTCCAAGTGCGTGAAACTTTTTTTAACGCAAGTGAAGCCATAAAATAACTTTGCAGCTCTAATGTCCAGTGCATTTCGTAGTAATTGGAAGAGATTACGCGCCTCTTGGGCCGAATATCGACAAAGTTCTGGTGACAAAGTCGTATGCCGAGCCAATTGGATTAAGGGCAGAACGAAACTTTAGCGAGTACAGTGTGTTAACATGTATTTCCAAATTAGTGTTTGGGGTTGTCATCTAAATAACAATAATGTATTACCGCGTTATTATGTTGTCGGCTAATCACTATTGATTATAAATGTCATTACAATAATAATAATAATAATCGTCTTTAATATAATACCAATAGTGTGTTTTAACGGTCACAAGGCTTTTAGAATTTCAAGATACAACGAAATGATTTGGTGGACTCAAATATAAATGGTTTTAGATAAAACGAATTGACCGTTTCAAAAACGACACCAGTCATTGTACTTATGAAAATGATTTTTTTTTTGGCAAACTTAAATTTAATACAAACATTGGCCATACAAAACTTGTCAATTTGTGTTTTTAGTATTTTTTGTTTGTTAAAAAATATATTATAAAAAAAACCACGTCAGTGGGGTGGGGCCATAGGTAGGGATGAGTGTATTGTGGTTGGTAGGTCATATGTCTATATTTTGAGTAGTCATAACTTAAAGTGATAAAATCACTTTCGACTAAACGCTTCGACGCATATTTATAACGGTAAAAATACAAAAATCTACATAAGTGTTGTACCAAAATATGACAAAAATGCGCTTAAAAATGTACTTTTAGTATTATTGTTGATATGATTAGGATTGATACTCTGTCTATAGTAATTTATTGCTATAGTTACCCATATGTTATCACAATTACTAATACGGGGCAATCAATATTTAACGTAAAGTTAAATTGAACGTTGATAGTTTTTCTTTGTGAATACATTTTTAATTTATGTTATTTTACAATATTATAAAAGTATCAAATATTTACCTTTTTTAATCAGCTTTTGAAACTTAAATTAAAAAAATGGCTGACATTTTTGACAGGTCGATAACTAGTTATAGCTAAACACTTTTAACGTCAGTAAAGTTTAATATTTAAGATGGGAGGAAAAGTGCAGTTCTGTGCGCACATTACACAGCCATAATCCACCTCCCGTCCTAGATTTTGAACTTTAATAACTTCAATAATGAATTATCAAAAACTGGTTATAGACCAGTCAACATTTTCAGCAAATTATTCGTAATTTAAAAAGTTAATTAAATACAATATACGTTACCACATAAGTTTCAAAAGTTTATAGAGCTTTTGAAAATACTAAAAAATAGGTAAATATTTAGTTATTTTATAATATTATAAACTAACAAAAAGAAAAATGTTTTCAAAAAGAAAAACTATAAAATGGTTATTTCTTTCCCAAAAAATGAGTGTCTTACGTTCAATTGATCTCCCTGTGTTCTGGAAATATTTTCAAATACCTATTAACTGTTGATTCGCACATAGTCACTTAGAAATTAACTACAGCTAAAATGTAAAATTCCCTTTTTTTTATTTAATAAAAAATAAGTTTGTCTACAGATTTTTGAGAAAAATGTATTCGTTATAACCCTTATTTTAGATGTACCTCCGGATTAATTTTCAGACCTTAAACTATAAAATTTTACCTAAAAAAGCGAAACCAAAACAAATTGTCCTCCCCTTCTAATGGAAAGAGCTATGGTATTTTCTACTGCTTTATTTATCATCCTTTATCGGTAGTTCTATGTCTACAGAATATTCCATACAAATTTGGTACTAAGTTGACTATTTGTAAACAAAAACTATATAGTGCCGATTTTGGACTTTAAAACAAATAAACCTCCTTGCAGTTCCGCATCGAAGCTAAAAGATAGTACGATTGTTCATTATATTTTTCTTCTACCGTACTGGCGTTTTTCGTTTTTTTTAGTTTCTTGTATTATGTACACAATATGTTGTATGGGGAAGAAAACACTCGACTAACCTACCGTCTCGTTGAATGCGCGTTGTTTGTCTACGAAGTCGAGTAGAAATTAAATTCTTGCTATTGTGTGTGTGTAAGTGCTTCGATGGCTGTGCTGGTTTTTTTTTTACAAATCCAAGAGGTTCGTCGCGACGACTCGGCATGACTGAATTTGGCGTGGTGTAAATAATAAATCATACATTATTTGGCGAGTCCCATGCCCGAGTTGTGGGCGATATTTTTGTAAATAAGTGTTTCTGGTGTGTTCAATGCGTCTGTGCGTGTGCTTATAAATATATGAGTACTGTAATATTATTTACTCACAAGCTGTAGACGTTTTTACATTATGTACGGGCTTTACGGGAGCAGACTAAAAAAAAAAACACACACATAACATTGAAAGTTGACGTTCCCGCCCTTTTGTCGTAGGGTACACACGGCGGTTATACCGTGTTCGGACGTGCATAATTCTGGCATGGAAACCAAAAAAAAAAAACCCTCATTGACCCAACAGAGAAAACCCAAGTGTACGCGTGACAGAAAGCCTTAACAAGAACACGAAAACTATATTATTACAATGAAGGTTTTTTTTAGATTTTGACCTTGTTTTTTTTTTTTAAACAACTAATTTTTTTGCTTCATTAAACAACCGCACGATTCGCTTATTGTTCGTAATATTATTATTGTACGTTTTCAAAAAAACAAAACAATTATCTTCCTTTTGTGACTTGTTGCCATGTACATTCAAAACTAATAAATACATTTACCGTGAAATCGTTAGGTCTGTCTACAGGAAATAATTTTTTATACAAAGTACACTTGACGATGTGAAGGGGGTAGAGAGATTTTTAATTACTATTCGTGCTACTGAATGCATACACTGCGCTGACAACACTCGACTCATAAACGATAGACTTTAAAAATAAAAGAAATACAGTTTTTTACATACTGTTAACCAACTCGTTACAGCTGTACTGTTTCGTTGAAGGCAATTCTTCGGTAAGTAGAACAAGCTTAGCTAACCGATTTGACGGGCGGTTTGGAGATGCTGTACTTCTAAATAATTAATTTTATGCCTATGAAACCGTTTAGGATGACTTACAAGACCAGCTGTCGCAGCGACAACAACAAGCCTAGCTGAAACATGCCTTTGTCGTACGGCCATGTCGCTTGTTTATAACACTTTTGACCAGATATATGATACATCAGCTGTGCAGCTCCATTTTCTCTCAACGGTATCGTCTATCGAGATTCTTATGATAAAGCAATACCAAAATTCTAACTTGTAAGTAAGTTCATCTTGCTTGCACAGTAACAACAGCTAATGTCACTCCAAATTATTTTCTCCCTCTACGTTTATTATTCATCATCGTCTTATCTTTATCTACTCCGCATACATTATTTTGCATTTATTTAAAGTATTTAATTACTTTTTTCCGGTCTTCCTCTATCTCTACCTCTTGATTTTCCTCTCTAAGATGAGGCTCAAATAGGGTTTCGTAGAGGCTGCGATAGTATTGAGTTCACTAAATTTTTATAGAAAAACTAAGGCAAATATTATTTATGCTTAAGCTTGACTTTTCGATAAATCCAATAATGCTGACGGATAATGTTCTCCTTCATTCACTGTACAAATTTAATGATACAACAATAATTCCAAGACACTATATAGTTTTAAATCTTTTTTGATGGGAATAAATTAGAAATTAGAAATTACTGTGATAGTCTGGTTATAAAAAAATTACAGCACATAAATAATCCACATACAGTATTAATAACTATACACTGTCTAAATGAAGATTTTGCGAAAAATTACCGTTATTCCACTCTTTAATTAATAAATTGGTGTATAACGGATTCCGCCTAATACTATTACATGTTCCTACTTTTTTTCAACATACCTAAATCTTCTTAACATGTTCTCTATTTTATTCCATTGGTATAACTACCTACCAATTATTATGTCTAATGTAGTAAGTGGGTATTTTTGTCTATTCCTTGGAAGCATGTTTAAATAGTCGATAGAAAGTTTCCTCGACACGTGTTAAATAAGTTCGAGCGTTTTCTTTGGAAACCTTTTCTTAGAGAACTAAGTCGAGCTTGTAAAAATATGATCGAATGCGAAGCTTCAAAGTTTGAACGTAAAATTTCAATTGAAACCATCAAGAGTTTTCACACCACGGTAACTCTACCTGACATTTTTTGTGTTTAAATCATCTCCAACATTTTTGTTGTGTATCTTGCATCTATATCTTTGTTAATAAAATAACAATTAGATCCAAAACAGGTTAGTTCTGATTCAAAACCCCCTGACAATAATTGTGGCGCTATTTTAAATACAGTATTTAATGCAAAAAATTCAACAGCTATTAAGCTGCATTTAAATTTAAAAAACCTTGATCTGCCATTTTATAGATTCATTTACTCCAAATTTACAAATGTAACCCACTAGACGTCTGGTTTGTATTTACCGACGTTCATTGTCGCACATAAAGTACGTAATAAAACGTTTATTTTAACTTCAAAACATATCAACAATAACGGGTATTGTGATCCAAACAATACCTAATTACCTTAGCTAATGCACAGAAGATGTCTCTTGTATACCGAGTGATCTCGGATATGATTACAATATACAATTATGTATTAATATGTAAATTGGAGAATGTTCATGTTGTCCCCCAGCTTAGCGTTGCGACATCGTTGAAAACGTAAACAAGCCTAAACAAGGAAAACACGTAACACACGTTAACATATTAAAATAATAACGATTAAGAAATATAAAAAAAAATACATGGTAACTGCTTTTGTAATATTGTATTAATTTTTAAGTATAAAATTTCGACTGTTTTCCAGGTGAGCAACTTAAATTTTGTCCAATAAGAAACTAAACAAAAAGCGTTTTTTTTCTATTAGTTATGCGTCTGACATTATTCTACCTCTTATAATTCTTTGATTATATCTCCTGTTGTACAATGATTTTTCAGCATTTAAGTTTCGAACCCGTTGACCATATTATAAAAATATAGAAATTTTATTTCAGTCGGAAGGAGACCGCTGAAGCTTATGATCCAGATTTAATGAAATATCGTATTGTTTATTTATAGTTTTATATATATACTGATTACTAACGTAAACGTGTAACCCGCTCCTTGCGACATAAGATTCGCCCACCATAATGTAGTTTTTGAGGCTTCTTTACAACGTCCCGAGGGAATAACATTGGTTGGTAGCTAAGAGTTAGTCGACTTTTTATATAACGTATCTCTAAAGTTTCAAGTTATTATAATCCGTACAGAACAGACCTGCCGTACCTCTCTGTCTTCAGCCAGATCTGCTATAAGACAATCAAAATAATTATCTCGGAGTCACGTTTGCCAACGGCGATAACACAATATGACGTTAGAGCTCGAGGTGACACGAGCTGAAGGTTTTAGAGTTGACCATAATATTTTAAGAATACCGACTTACAAGATAGCTGGCTTAACCTAAAAAAATAAAAGTCCATAATTGAAAAAATGTGTGATGCTACTAGACTTTTCCACGAATCTAACATACACCGTTTTAGGTTTATAGTCTGCGTTTTTTTCGATTCGCAAGCTAGCCATTGGAAGAACAACACAAATTTTTATGACTTCGGTTTTTCATCGTTTTAGCTCTATAAATATATTCTGTTCTACTCTTTTGAATAATTCATTGACATTTATTAATGTCGCTGATAAAAACCCTAAATGGCGAACACAAGATTCCATTCGATATCTTAAAATTAAACTCCTTATACAACATTTACAAACAATTGATGTGCTCTATAAATACTTATAATCATTAAGACATACCGCGTCTCCTTTTCACAAAATTGCTCCTTAGAATATTACCAATAATTACACTCTACATCAAGGTTCCAAAACTACCTTCTCTAATGGTAACAACTCCCACCATATTTTTTTCACGCTTGCGTCTGTCATTCTCCTCTCAATTACCGAATAGCTAAATTATAAATTTTTCATTCTCGCCTTATTCCATTTACAAATATAGTCGGTCAGCCAAATTTCGGACTCGACCCATTTCTCTATATTCCTAACAATTTCATTACATATTCCACATTGTACTGTTTAGTAAATTAACATTGTGCGCTAGTACATTAATTTTAAACGTACGCTAATATTTGGGTTACATTACTATAGTTATGTAACCGTGTCTACATAATGTTAGCTGCCAGTCAACGATTATCATTAACCTTTCTTCTGGAAATTGATAATTAGGCGTTCTGAGAACATAGTTACCGGACCGTAAGTTCTAGAAATTGTTGCGAGTTTTCGGTCGACGGTTTTGTTGTGTTTATCAAAACTTCGCCTTACCAAATGTCACCCTTCTTTCCAGTCGGACGTGCTGTGTACGCGTACATAGTACACGTTTGAGTTCTATCTGCAGCGGCCAAGACGGCAGACATAAGTTTAGTCACACAGCTCATTAATGAAACGGATACGAAAATACGACGGCTAGAGTGGTGTGATTTGTTATAGCGGGAATGGAGAGCAATCGCAATGAATAAAGTTTCGGACATTAACCCTGGTCTTGGTCTCGCTCTCTCTCTCTCTCTCTCTCTGTGCGCTCATATACATTCTGAAATGTGGATTGATTCTTTAATACAAAGGCGCTTTATGTTACCAAGCACAAATGTTTACACACATACACACACACACCGTCATCAAGTGTATCCGGGAAAATCGTGTGGAACGGGCGACCTCGGCTGTAGGGACGGTGGGGCTTTGAAGTTTATCAAATAAATCAAGACTGACAGTAGGAGAGGAGACGAAGAAAAAGTTTGCAAACACCCAGCGGGGTAGACCTACCCTTAATACGGTGCGGGACCGTTAGATAACACTCTAAATCACATTAGCCTTACAGTATGATCTAGAACTAAAAAAAAATATATACAAGTATAAATAAAACTGTTTTTTTTCTTTCTTTTGATGTTACCGGATTATGTTATTTCGTTTTATTTTATGTACTTAAATACATACCTACTTACTTTTTAAACTATTCAAAACACTACAACACTTTGATGTGTCAAAGCATTAATCACGTTGGTGGATGCATTGGCCGGCCTCTATGATTTTAGTAAACCATATTAGTTATTGAGTTCACCCCATTTACATAGTGGTAGTTATCTAGTTAGAGAACCAGTAGATGAAATAAGGAGGTTGTGGTTCATGGCTATTTGTAGCAACGTTAATAATTACATTGTTATACGCATTTTAATAGTCATCGTACATAGTTTCCCGAACTCAGTGCACTGTAATTGGGTCAACAACGTGTCAGAATGAAAGAGACTTCTTATAAAACTTGCGGACATGTCACTTGCAGTCTGCAGAAATGTGATACACCCATAACTAATTGCAAGACAGAATTTAAACGACGATTCAACTGGACAATGATAAATTCTATTAAAGTACAGAATATAATTCTACAAGATAACCTGGTACTGACGTTGAACAGTACTAATGGTAAACCAGCTATCCTAATATGAAAAAAAAATGGTGAATTCATAATTTTAAATAGAAGGAAATTTTCAAGCATTTGAAGTGATATATTTTGGTATTTTGTCTTTGGTGCGAAACTGGTACGATTTCTGCATTTGCATTTATACGTTTTAGTGTTATTATCCCATTCAAATGAATTCAAATTTCAATTACTCGCAAAATAATATGTAAATTATAGTAGTGTTATTTAAATAGATATTAGCTCGTGTGGTGGAAAAACAACAGGATGGAAAATGTATGTCTGTTTCCCGTTTTAAGGTCTGATCGTTGCAAAATGTTCAATCGTAAAGGACAAGGAATGAAGAGAGAGGAATGTTATTAAAAAAAAAACATATTTATGAGACTAGGACTATGATGTAAGGGATACCCCGCCGAGGTCTTGAACACGAAACCACCAGTAAAAATAAACTAAATCCAGAATATTTATAGGCGATAAACTCGGCGAGAGAGCGTTTACTGAGGTAGAGATAACAGTAGGATAGTTGATATTGAATAGTCTAAAAATTATAGACAAACTATAAATGAAATGTTTATGTTTAAAGCCACGAAAGGTATATTGTAAAGTGAAGGGTAGACTTTAAATCTGAGGAAGAACAAACAAATTAACAAAAAACAACTTTTACAGGAAGAGGTTTTCTGAAGTTCTTTCAATACAATTTTTAAATGTAAATTCATATAATTTTTTCTTTAACATTTTAAACAATTAACAATTACTACTAGATTATGTTCAGAACTGCTTGAACTATAATATATTTACAAACTTTGCCATAGGTCACCCAACACGAGCTTTGCTTACTTAGAAATCGTTATAAGTTTAAAATAAACGAAAAAAAATATGTACACACTTCCCTTAATGATTCTTGGAATATATCACAATTACGTGACGACTAGTGTTATACGTTGGTATCCAAACCGTGTATGTAAGCACCGCAGTGTGCAAAAAGTTAAAGCTAAAAGCAATTCCTTAAGTGCAAGTAGTTTTTATTCCACGAACACTAAAAAAAATCACAATTAGTGTTTCGAGTGTTTAGTTTTTAAAAAATATGGAAGTTATTAACAATGTTTTCGTGGAATTAATTATGGTGTAATATATTCATTCTTCAGCAGGTCGGTTCAGGCTATACCGTCGTTTATGTATTAAAACAGTATGTTTAAAGTTAAAGGTGATACCTTTTTTTTGTTGATATATAACTCAAAGCGCAAAGTTAAGCACAACCAACAGATTTCAGACGAACTTTGTGTGGAATCTGATTTAAGACAAGTCGATGCACTATGTTATTTTCTATGCCGTTCAATATATAGAATGGCATAGGAGTGTATGGTAAGAATGACACTAGAAACAAATACAGGGGTTAAAACCCAAGAAAACACTTAAATATAACTATAGCGACATGTGTAGATGACGATATGATTGCAGCTAAATCAGAAGCAAGCCTAAAACCGACACAATGGATCTGATAGAAAAAAGTAAGGATAGATAACTAAAGCAAAACAAAGTACATGATATTATCACGTAGAGACCACAATCAAACGGAATTACTTTTAAAAAAACCGGGCAAATCACATTAGAGAGGTTGGAATCTTTTATGTAGTGGGACTAGATATAACCAGTGGTGAACATGAAGAATTACAAAGAACAAGAGCCAAGTGCAGCAAACAGATGCTTTAGAATAGCCATAGGTACATTTTGTTTTTGTGTTGCTCAATCATTTATAAACCAAATTAAAACTATATTAATTTACAAATTGTTATTATTTGATCATACACGTTAATATCATATGGGCAGCAGTACGTTTTATAAAAGCATTCCATTGATTCGTGCTAAATAAATATTATTAAAAACGGAACAACATCGGTTCGTTTTTGTTTTATAGGTTTACATTTTTCGATAAACTTTAAACTAAGTCTTTTTAATTATTACAATACTTGTGTTATAAATTTAAATCTACTTGAACAACTATTGAAGCGTGTTCGACGAGCGCGCATCAAATGTAGGCCACTACTAAATTATCCACATTGTACATCACATAATATGACAAATCCACCGTTTGAATTTAGGGACAATCAAAATAATTAACGTTTCATGTTCCATGTATATTGCGTAGCACAAGAATTAATTTTCCCTTTCATACACGAGCGAATGTATCGAGTTGAGAGTATTAAACAGAAACGTGGCAATTAAGTATAGAAATTATAACAATATTTTCGTAATGCGTATAAAAGGTATGTGGCATTATTTCTAGAAGGAAAATATCGCATTTACTTAGCTCGTGCGTTATACCTAAATATGATGAATTCTTTTGGGAATTTTCAACATTTAGATTTTTTTTTTTTATTATTACTAGTATGACATTATAGCTGTGTGATCAAAAAATTAAAACATATTATCTATACATATCTATTCCGGGAATATTTGGCCGCCGTGAATATTATCCTTTGCGCGATTTGATAATAATTTATTATTCAAAGTCAGTATGGCACACCACTAGAATACTAATGCTGTATGTGTGGAAACTAAATGACTGTATAGTCCCGTCTATTTAGGATGGTGCGGTCGTTCGCCAATCACGATTTGGCAGCGAGACGCTGTATTTTATGAATCAATGTTGACATATTATATTATAACATTATGTTATTATACAAAAAAAAAAATCAAGTCAACGGCCAACAAGATAAATTTACATTGGATATTATCGAACATATTTTTAATTACGAAAAAAAAAAAAACATTTTATTCCTTGAGTCATGACGTGTTATACTTATAAAGTAAATTTATTGGGAAATTCGAGCTGTGTTGAGATTATGTTTGTGCACAAACGTATATTGTTAATTATTATGTCAACCAGTGAATTCTACAGCAATTTATTGCACTCAGATGCTGTTGTGCTAAACGCAGGCTAACGTTAAAATTGTTTGCAATTTCCCATAACATCATCGTGCCATTTGGGATACGGTTATAATAACAGTATAATATTTGAGTGAAATAGAAATTATTAACTCATCGATCCGTTTTCCACTCTGCAAGCGTTTCCGTTGTAACATAACAAACCTATCGGAGTCAAATATTGTTCGAAAAATACCCACGTGGGCATTTAAGCCGCACCATTAACGCTCGCTGGTAAAATGGCGCCCTCACGGCTTTGCTAATTTGCTGTAAGCACAAAGACAAACTCTTGAAAATACATTTTTCGTCTTACACTCGCCATGTTTTACTTAGTACCTACTTGCAAATGTTGCACTTACAACACCTTCGCACACTCCGAACAAGAAATAAACATGGTAAACACATAGTGTTCTTTTTTTTTTTATTATTATTTTCGCCGTCAAGTGCAAATGTCCTTGTACCGTCGCACACGGCGAAAATTTTAAGCATTATAATTCAGAATTTGAGCTTTACTATAAAAATGTGCACAAACATAATAATATATCTTCTGCTCCTCATTTTGAATCTGCTAATAACTTTATTCTAGTGCATCGTGCATTACACGAATTTCCAAATTAGATAAAGTTTTTAGGTTAGATCTGGTTATAAGATTCACATGGTAATTATTGTCCAAACAAATAAACAAATATATGCTACATTACCGGGTGATCTAGTTTACGCTTAAAATATTTGCGATTTTATAGTTTTTCTTTATGAAAACATTATTGTTAACGTTACATTACACTATTAGACAATATACAAATTTTTATCATTCAAAGTAATTAAATTTTCAAATTAAGAACAACTTTCGAGTTGTACGAGTTTAAAATTTTGGATGGGAGGTGGAGTATGGTTGTGTAATCATTTTGTTTATTTTGAGTTTTGAATAATTACTAATATTTATGAAACTAAATCGATTTTTTCAAAGAAATTATCCAAAACTGGTTATCAACCATAACAAAATTAAAAATAATATGGTATTACTAATAAACGTTGACAAACTAAAAATATAATAAAAAAACTTTTTCCCTTAAAATGGGTGGGCGTTTTTTCTTTATTTGTTTTTTTTAACAAAAGGTTTGAAAATTAGGCAATAATTACTTCTAATGTAGCCTATAGAATTTTTTTTTTAAGTCTGTAGTTAAATTTGGTTATTGTTAATGAGTTACCGAAAAACAAATTTAAAAGTTGATATGCCAAATATCATAGTTATTATAAAATGTAATCTTGTTACAGCTGTAGTTGATATTGTGATCTTTGTCGTAATTTATCACTTTTTTTTTTGTACACAGGGTGATTTATTTTGACGTGTCAAATTTAAAAATACAGTTGTTTTTAGTTTTCTTTTTTTAAAAGTTTTTTCAATTTATTTTCAGAATATTACACATTTTTTAACCGATCTTAAAAGTCGATGAAATATATGGGTTACCATTAAAAATAAAAAATGTATTAATCTGTAGTTAAATTTTTTTATTATAGAGGAAACTATAAAAATTAAACATCACTATTATTATTTTTTACCGCCCGTCGTTTCGCATTGAAATATTTTTTTTTTTTTTACCTACTGGCTACTACTATCAATATTTTGGACATTTTTATTCGATGGATGGTTTTGGCTTAGGACATTTTTATCGAACTTCAAACCATTAATTTTATCTATTTGCTGTGTGATACTTTTCATAAGACCGTCACGCACAACAACGATATCGTAGTGGAACTTGGAAGGCGTCGGAAAAGTATGTGGCGATTTATTTTCACGTTTCAAATCAAAAATAATAATAAATAAAACTTTTCGAGCGAGGAGATTTTTCTATATTTTGTTCAACGACTCGTGTGTGTGTGTGGGCGGTCGGCAACGGACTTGAGACCCTTAACGCGTACCCATATCCATAAATATATATATATATATATATTATATTTTCAATCTCCGACACCAGTAAAGATACACAGGTAAGCCCGGTTCGTTGATGAGAAGGGAAGGGCAAAACCCTGGTGGGGACGAGGACAAGTAGCTGGTACGGTAGTAGGGTACACGGTTATTGAATCGCGCCGAGAACAATAATAAGTATTTATAGAGGTGGCAAGACGTGCCGGAATGAGAAATCTGCTGCGACGCCGTCGGTGGGCTTGCTTCGGCTAAGTCCGAATGCTTACCGACTTCCTGTCTGACGGGGCAATCGTCCGGAAGAGTGTGTACGGAAAGCAATATCGCCGGACAAGAAACAATGGTGCCGTTTTATCGTTGTTCAAAACAATTTGTGGCAAAAGTATTACTTTCGTATACACTGTACAGCAATAATGTTTTGAAAATGTTTATCGTTTCAGTCCCTAAACGTAAAGCAAGTACGAACTTCTTTTTTTCAAGTAGGAACATGTGTTTTTAATTTCATAAATATGTAGACAACAATTTTTTAAAAATTGTAAGCGTTTAAATTTTTTGATTATCATCAACCTGTTTGTTTGCTATGGCTCTGTAAAGATATTAAATTTTCTCTTAAAATTATCTTATGTCTTTGGGTTTCGAAAATCCGGTAGCCAATAGAATTCATACTCATTTTTCAAGTATTTTGAGAGAATAACAGACAAGCGGTACCGCATCTACCAACATATTCAGACTCAGAGCCGGTGACAGTGTTATCGACAAAGTTCAATGTTATTATTTAACGGGAAAACGCTGTGCTTCTGTTGTAAAAAACCGAACGATTATTGATCTTAAATTAAAATCCTTACAAAGTCGTAGCAAACGAACAGATTGATGAAAATTCAAAGTTCAAACACTAATATTTTTTAAGCATTTTTTGTCTGCATATTTATGGAACTACAAACATAATATTGTGTTCCCAATTGGAAAAACAAAGTCAATACTTTTTTTATGTATAAAGAATTAAAGTAACAATGTTCTAAATATTCAATAATATAGTAAAATAAGTACTACAAGTATAGGAAAAACATTTTTAAAATACTCATATTTTCCGAGAAAATGAGTCTTACGCATTGAGCATAAGACACTTGTTTTTTGCAACTTTTCTTTTTGAAGAAATTTTGTTTACCTACGTTATTTTACATTATTATTATAAAACTACTAATCTTATTAATCTTTTTTTTATTATTTTCCAGGCTAAAAAAACCTTTGACACTTAAATGGAGATGACTTTATTCAAAATTAACTTTAACGTTTGAGAATAGTTTGCCGAAAATTTAACCAGTTTTAAATAGTTACTTTTAAAGTTTAAAATTTAGAAGCACAGGAAGTAGTGGAGTGTAGTATTATTGTTATCCGTTCACATTACTTTGTCGCTCTCCACCTCACGTCCTAAATTTTAAAATTAAGTAATTATTATCCAAAACCGGTTGTCGACCTGTAATAATGTTTAGCGAATTATTTCCAAACTAAAAAGTTAACTAAACATATAAATTACCATTTGTTTGTGATAACACTATTGTTGGATATTTTAATAAGCGATGAGTATAAATTATATTTGTCGCACGACGACAGCGGCTGGCGACAATAACAAAGACGGTTTCAGTTTTTTTTTTGCTCAAAATTTTGTATTATAGTTTTTTTTTTATGTCCATTAAGCTTCTTGCGTCGAACACCACTACGAGTTCATAATGTAATCTTGCCAATCGATACAGTAAATACAATTTCATTTTACCACTTAGCATAACGTTATTAAAAAGCCGCTTAGCTCTTAGAGCTTTTTATTATTATTTTTCTCGAGCCAAACTCGATATGGATTAGTGTCAAGCTTTGGCGGAGAAAAATATTATATTTTTAATTTTTGTTTTTTAAACAACCGAATAATGTTTTTAAGATAACAGTTATCACACAAGGAGCGTATAAAATGTTCAATAATCGGATTTTCTTGATTGCCAGAAAGGTACAAAGCCGCAAATATTATAATATAATCTACGAAATTCATACATATTTTCTGTGAATGCGAGTATTATGTTTGGGGGAAAAAATATAATTTTTCACTATATTCGAATTTTCCAGAAGAAGTTATTATTTACCTTATACATTCAAAGATTAACGAAAATGTACGAAATTTACACTTATTTTCAATAATATGGTTAAAAGCTTTTTCGCGTGACTATATAAAGATAATATCTATAGGTAAAAGTTTTTTTACATTTCATTTTTTCAGCTTTCTCGACACACAAGACGCCTACGTTGAAAACAAAAAAAATCGAAATACGAAGCTAATTTCTGCTCATGACATTTAATAACTCAAACATTCTCATGAACAATATTTTTCTGCTATATTCACTTTAGTTCTATCATATTATATTATTTTCTCTAAAACAATTACCGTTATTTCAATCAATCAACATTATTTTATAATATCTTTACACCGTTAAACTATTCACTTTTATCATATAACACTGTTAGGTTAGGCTATTATTTATTGTTAATTTAGTTTCCCGGCTGTTCAAGTATTTTAATGAAATATTATTAAGAAAAAAAAAGCGCGGTGAGAATAGAGTTTTTAAAACGGAACTGGGTGTCGGTGTAACAATAATACTGTGTTGAATGATCGCTTTTGCAGGTCTTTGTTATATATTATTATTGGCAAAACACCAATATCTGATGTCATTAAATATATAAACCGATAAAATGCATTTGTGTCGCTATTGTTGGACGTTTGGCTGCACTCCATTAATTTAAGAATAAAAAAAAAATTATTTATCTAAGGGGTAACGATGCCTTCGAAATCCTTACTTATTATTGTACATTATACAATTATAAATTATGTTTTAATCAAGCGTTAATTATGTTCAAATTTTTTTTTTGTTTCAGGTATGTATTGATATGATTATATTACCCAAATGGTTGCGTATAGTTCAAATAAATAGTAAGTTTCTACATAATATCCATTTAAATGCTTAAATATTTTTAAGAAGAAAATCCAACTGATTTACAACATTAGATGTACTTGCATACAATTAACCCAGTCGACGTTGAATCTAATGTCGGGTCGATTAAGAGAACTTTTAAGTTGAACTCGGAAAATAAATTTAATTCCGTAAATCGTTTTACCATCCGATTGGACACGTTCTACTCGGAATTTAGAAATAATGCGATCATAAAGATAATGTCCATTTTTTATTTTTGGTTGTGCTGTGAAAAACACTACTCCTCCTCGCGGATCTATTAAGTTTATAAAGTATATATCATCGTTTTATAACTGGCGATAAACCGAAATTGCAGTATTTATATTGCAATAGCAATGAGTTACAACGTTAAATACAATCCGAAGAGAAATTACCCCTATAAAAGATTATTTACTTACACAACATATTATTCAACTTACAACATAATTATTGTCCCGACTCTTTTTATGAATTCGCCGGCGAAGCTACGAATACTTTTTGAGTTTGTAAACACTGTAAAAGGATTATAAAGTTTTAATTTATGACGTTGCGTTTTGGGACTCCTTAAGTTGCTTCGAATAACTTAATAATTTATACAGTTTAAACATAATTCGAGGATATTATGCAGTTGCTGTTATATAATATACTGTGTAATGTTCGAGAACAGTTTTTCTATTGTCCAATTTGTTTTAGCGCTATTCAAATAAATTCGATCCGGAACAAAATGAAATTTTATAATATTTTCTCAACCGAATGAAATTAAACTTGCCGACATTCAACTGTAAATATCATATCCAATAATATCGCCATTAGAGTAGGTTTTTAACAAAACTGTTTATTCGTTATTAACCGTATCGCAGTATGATTGACCGTCCAATTTATTTGTCCTAGCACCGTCGGTTTCGATAAAATACTTGTGGGCTTATACAATCGCTTTAAAACCGCTGGGTACGTTTGTCAATACTAACTTAAGCCATTACTGGCAGGAAGTAAAAATGTATTATTGTACTTGCAACGTAACTTGCTGCATTTGAGCCGTCTGCGAGGGAATGCGAAACTTTTAAACGAACAGCTTCTACTTGCCTTTTAAAATCCAGACTTTGGCAAACTACCAACGGTTAGATTGCGTATCCTTTATGTACAGTACATTCAAGTTTTATGCAGAGCATTCGATGTGTACATGTATAATAAATAAATATGTGCGTGCAAATAAAGTCCCTCCGAGTTTTTGGTGTGCACATTTGCCGAAATAAGCACAACTTTAACAAGTATAAGTTTTAAAATGTATATTAATATCATCTATAACGTTTTTCGTATAAAGTTCCATCAGACGCCGCAGCGTTATTAAATTATAACATAAAACATCGCGCTAGAATTAAACTAGAATCACTTTATAATGTTTGCGATGAAAAAATAAACAAAATATATATTCATTTATTTGTTGACAGACCATTTAATAAACTTAAATTAAACTTTACAATAATCATTGTTTATCAAACTATTAAAGTAAAACTGGTGCAAATTAAAAATTATCCATTATAGTTTTTTGTATATAAATATTGTCAAAAATATTAAACTAATTGAACACAAATAAACATTTTTATAATTATCAACCAATCTATGTAAGGTTTACATAAGAAAATAAAAGTAAACAGTAATTAATTTACGCGTTTCAAATAATTTGTTAGAATCGAAAAAGCAGTTGTGTACTTTTACTTGACAGTCGTAAAATAGTATTAAATTTAACAGTTATTTCTGCCAGCTGAACATAAAATGTTTATAACAGCTCATAAACCCGTATGTTAAAACTGATTGTTGGTCAGCTTTAGTTTTCGCTGAACCGTTGTAATTTCAATAAGTATATTAACGTCACTTATCTAAAAACAAAATCAGTGAAAAAGTTGAAAATATTTTTTGCGTTTTTTTTACTGTTGTTTTAAAATACTGTTATTAAGAAAGTCGTTTCAGAATGTCATTTTAGTTTGCGGCAAGTATTCGAACGTGACGTGAAATGATTATCAAGTATGTCATAAGTAATATTAAAATAAAATAACATTAATGTATTTTATAGCAAAATTAATTTCGTTCTACTTGGACGGGGGATTTTTTTTTAAATTAATTATTTTTAATACATAAAATACACGTTAACGGTTATTCGAACGAAAATTGAAGGCCTTTTTTATTCGGTTACTTTATGTTGTTCATTTGGAATATAGTTTATGTTTGTCTTGTAGAAAAACGTTCATTGGAATTCACTCAAGCTGCTAATCGATTTCAATGTCTATGTGTATTAGTTGCGTGGGTTATTTAACAAAGTACATACCTAGTGATGGGTTGTTTTGTTTTTAATCGACACCATTAACTGGGAATGGTAGAACACTGTAAGTTGTACGTTCCGTTGAAATAGAATTTCATCTAAACGCACTTAGGGCCGAGTGAATGTAATCGGAAAGTCCTATAAAAACCGTTTAGAAGACGATTATCCGGGCCAAGCCTGTGTGTCCGGTAAAATATTCGAAGAATTCGACTTTAAAATCGTAACAAACAAAACGCAGTGTTAAAAAAATAATATAATTCTATTGAAAACAATTTAAAATTGATAACGTCTTTGGTAAGGCTCATTACGGCCGGGTGCACATTTAAACGGTACCACATTATACCGTTATTGTTACTGTTATAATCGGATAAGCGTTACAGGTGTAAGTTTTTTTGTTTTTCATTTTTCATTTGCATTTTTACCGGGCCTTTTTTTTCCGCCGCAGGTTTAATTACCACCGTCACCGTTGGTTTTTCCAAATTAAATATGAAATTAACGTAGAAAGTCACCCTTTTTTCACTCCTATAGTTTTTGGATTAGGTATACAGGGTGATTGGTTAACTGCCCAACCCAGTCATTTAACAAAAAGGTGTTTTTTTTTTTTAATTTAATCTATTTTTTGCCTTTGTAGCTGTTATGAGTTAGACCAAGTATGTTGTATTTGTCAACAATTCAACACCATCTCTATGTGTTAAAACTCTATTAACTTGAGATTTTTAAATAGTAACATTTATATTTTTACCTTGGCTTAATTTGCTAAAAATGTTGAATAGTGGAAAAAGTTATTTAAATTTGGCGGTAAGTGGAATGCGGTTGATACTTCACTCCATTCTTCCTCCCGACGTTAAACTTTTAACTATAATAATTTAAAAAGTAATTATTTAAAACAACTATTATAGCTAGAATAAAAGGACAAGATTTTCGAGAGAACCTCATACGGGTTTTTCAAAATATCAATTGAAATAAAAGTTACAACGATTTAAAAATGTGTTTTTGCATTCGTCATGAATTGTAGATAATGCAAAATGCATATGAGTTTTCCTCATTTTGTCCTATATCATTTTTATTAAGATGTTTTACCTCTAAAGTCACTTTGAAGGGTACCCATTTTTGTTTGACGCAAACATGTTTGGATCAAAAAATTTGTTTAAATCACTGTCAAAAAAAAAAAAGAATCCTAGCAGTAAAACTTTAAAATTGAAATTTTCCGAAAAAATTGCCTATACCTAACTGGTTGATAAATAGAGGGTATGACGTCCTCTTAACCAGTCACCCTGTATAGAAGAAAAAAAAACCTTCCTCACAAATGGCGACACGTTCCCGCCGACTTGGACCGTTTGATCGATCGACCAGAAATAATTATTCGCCACAGCCCATTCGACCGAATAAAGAAAGACACCCCCCACCCCCCCATGCACGTACCACACGCTCTGGTCGTTATCTCCGACCTTTCACGCATCCCCGGGAATTACAGGAACAGTACCGTGGTGTACATAGGGGAGGGCAGCAGGTACGGGTTACCACAAGCGTGTAATGCATCCGGGCCTCAGGTTAGAACGTGACGTTCTACACGCGTTCAAATGGTAAATTCCCAGGCGGATTTTTCGCGTTTATCCGCCGCATAAAGACAAAGACTCCATAAAGAAAAAAAAATTACTATATTTTTTATAGTTAGGATATGCGGAAACATAATATTTTGTAGTGCGGAATATATGATTTAGGTACAAGTTTTCGTTGCCGAGGCTTTAACTGTTTTATTCTTTAAAACACACACGGAACGTTGGAACTAGGATCTGATTAAGAAGTTAGAACTAAACACGTTAATAATCCCAGTATAGTCTAGATTTGATTACAGCTGCGCGGTGATCAAGGCGATTGAATGTTATTTCTATCGATAGAACGACGGTTTAAAAGAAAGTTATACAGTTTGTCTGGTAAGTATACATAATATTTAAAATGGCAATTACGGTACTGCGGTTTCGATGTTAAACGGGGGTTGTTAACTGTGCGCCGGGCAAACCGGCCTTTTACCGCGGAAAGGGGTGAGACAGAATAAGACTTGACGTGTCGGAGGGGCTGTGGTTAAATCGGCAACTCGGCCGAAACGTTTTCACTCGGTCGAGGGGTGAGATTAAGGGTGGTGGTAGGGTTTGAAAGATTTATATCGCACCGGTCCGGGCAGCACACATGAAGTCCGATAGCCGAGACATCATATCGGTTTAACTGAGACGTCTTGCGGTGATATCTGGCTGGGTCCATCTCTCTCCCTGTCTTTCGCTTTCTGAATACTACTTCTATGTACACATACAGCCGCTATCATTATCCTAATGTAATGAACTCTCGGGTAAGGGTACTGTATATGTATATACATGCAAGTCTTGCGGTAAATCACCGTTCGACGCGAGATACGACCCAAATCCGAATTACACGCCGTTTATATGCTTAGCTGTACATTTGCACATAAAATGTGTGTGTACGACGCTTGTACGCTCGCGATGGGACGGTTATGGCCGCGGTAAAGCCTACGGGGACTATATACCGCCCAATGGAGATAGGTACAATAATAATAATAATAATAATAGTATACGATATGAAATGCACGACGGTACAGAAGCGTGTTAATACAACTACGGCCGTGGTATGTGTGTGTGTGTGTGTTTTATAATATAGGACCAGCTGCCAGATTTTCGATAAAAAAAAATGTATATATACATATTTTCTCAGTCTCAATAAAAAATCGAATTTACATATTATTATAGGTGTATTACAGTTTTTGTGCAATATTTTTTTACTCGTGTGTAGGTACGCTACAGACATCACGGTATTGAATATTATATTTTAGAATTATCCAGATTTGCACCGATGATAATATCCCAGTGCTCATTATTTATTCCCCGTGCGATACTACAATTATAGTCGTGGCGCCGCACAGTGGTTCCAATTATTAAAATTTGGGCGGACAAAAGTAATAAAATTGTACATACATTGTAGCAATGAGAAATTATCGAACCGGTTTATTTTATCCTGTAACCTTAGTTTTTTGACGTATGGTTTAATGTTGATGCACAATGACACTATACTAGGATGTTTTTATTTGACGGTGTGATTTTTACTAAATTCTATGTCCAAAGTTTTTTTAGTATATTTGTTAACTTGAGAATAAGAATACATTGGAAATTTATCTTTTTCTTTGTTCTCGTGTAATAAACACTTAAATTTACATCCAAAATGATATAATTTTAATTTGTTTTACATACAATTATTACAGAACAGCCAAAACTATGGTATTGATTCATAATGATTGAACTACAACAGTGTATTGTAGCAATATGTTTCTATTGTATATTTACCTTTGTGAACATATTTAATTGGGCGTGTTCCTATCGATAAATCACCCTAAACTCTAAATTTTAAACTTCTCCACCCCACTCTGGGGAAGGGGGAGGGGGTGAAAGTGGATTGGTTTAATTTTTAGGCGCAGTATTTTTTATGACACTAATAAAAAATATCGACACACTTTTTTTATTATTGAAAAACCCCAAAAAGTGTTCAAAAAAACGTGTGAAAACTAACATTTTAAACTTAACGCCTTTAGGCGTGACAGTGAAAGTAGTTGTGAATCCGTTAACAGTAGTGACCTCTCTTCTCACACCTTCCCAGGTGACCATGGTAGACGTCTAAAGCGTAATGAACAGTATCTTCAGACAAGTGAACTGCCATTATACGTCTGATAATCATCAATTGCGCATGTTGTAAAAAATGTAAAAATGTACAGAGTGTAGAATATCATAAGTCCTGAGTGATTTTTTTTTGTTTTTAAAATTTCTAAAAATAATATGTTATGTCAAAAAAAATATATATATATAATATTAATTTAGTCCGCCTAAATTGTATTTTGGACCACTGTGTGTTTCGACCGCCGGTTCGTTTGGTTGCAGAATTTATAGATTGTACACGTTGTATTTGTTTGTTATTATTATGATTTAAAAATATTCAACCGCTGCTCGTTACGACCACCGCCAATAAAAGTTCAACTACAAAATATAACGTCGCAACCCTCGTGCAACGATATTAATATCATTTGTTATTGCTTTTATTGGGTTCGGTGAACCAAACTAATTAGCTATTGTTCTGGTCGCAATTATAATGCTGTTACGCGGTTTGTCAACATATATATTTGTGTGTATTTTTTACATATTGCAGCCGACCACCACGCGGGATATTGGAAGTCCATTAGGCTAATGACGCCGAACAACGCGGAGTCCCCGACTAACCACCGCCCCTAAGCACTGCCGTCGGTTTTAATAATTATTATTGACCGCCAAAATGTACTTTGAATGTTAAACAATATTGTTAAACTTAGCTTGAACGATGATATCGGGATTTTGTCAAATATTAACGTATTCGTAAGCTACTAAAATACTGTTAACTAATAGTCGATTCGCTGATTAAGGCATATCAATGGGAACTATGTATCTGATACAAAGTGAAAACA